>NW_025334018.1:15326973-16576973 GCF_019186645.2 Phyllostomus hastatus | reverse complement strand
TACATGATTTCAAATCTGTAAATTAAAAAAATACATGCAAAAAGACAAAAGAATATTCTCCAAAATCCTAGCATTAGTTATCTCTACAGGGAGTGTGCATACGTGTGTGTGTACACGAGACCTGTCCAGAAAGTACCCAACCATGTACTATGAAAAAGACAGTTACTATAGAAGATACAAGATACAAGAAACACTGCACACAGGACAATGAGACCTCAGTCCCCTTCAAAGCAGGCACTTTAGGACCTCACACAGTTCCCCCAGCCGCCATCAGCTGCCCTGTTGTATTTTTCTGAATTTCATCAGCAGCCTGAAACGTTTTTCCCTTTCAAAGGTCATTTTAGTTTAGGGAAAAGGCGGAAATCGCAGGGCACCAAACCTGGCTATAGGGGAGCTGAGTCACCTGGGTGATTTAATGTTTCTCAAAAAAACTCTGCATGAGACGTGATGCATGAGCAGGCACGTTGTCATGATGAAGCTGCCAATCACCAGTTGCCCATAGCTGCAGCCTTCTGAATCATCCACAAAGTTTCCACAGAGGAATGTTCAAGCTTAATGCAAAATTTGATGATTTGTTGCTCTATTCACTCAGTCATTTTGAATGCGATGGCCACACAGTGCACATGCTCACTCAGTGGCATCTAGCACCCCCCACTGACTAGTACAGTGAAGTGGTCATTGTTCAAGCATGTGCATTCCAGTCCGCTCTCCTCGGTTGCCAGGTTACATAGATGCTGTGTAAACTATTATCCTTATATTAACAATGGCTGTACTTTTTCCGGACAGACCTCGTGGATATATATGTATACACACACACACAAAACCTCCATTCTTAAGGGTAAACAGTAAATAATAACTTCCACAAAACAGGCACCCAAATGGATAGCTTATTTCTAAAGGATGCCATAGTTATAGTCTTATCTAAAATTAGAATTTCGAATCTATTTTTAATTAACTAAGACCAATTACAAAAAAAACTTACCATTTCAGTGATGAACTCTATAACGAGGTCTTCAAGAATATCCACCGATTCGGTATAAGGATTCTGGTCATCTCCAAACCCATACATCATACATCGTACTGTGAAAGAATACTCATTTGTGTTTACTGGAACAAATTCAACTATTTGATCAATACTTTTTCAAATTAGAATTGAACCAAGCTGCAGAATATACGGGTACAAAAACATATTTGCATTGTATTTGTTGTCTCCAAGTATGATTTTGGTGTGAAAGGCTTCAACCAGTCTCATAACCAACTGCTCCTACCTGGTAGGTAGGGACCTCTATCATCTACTCACCATCCTTCCCAGAATTCCTTTAAAAAAATTTGTATTTATTTTTTTTTAGAGAGGGGAGAAGGGAGAAAGAGAGGGAGAAGATCAGTTGCCTCTCATGCCCCCAACTGAGGACCTGGCCCAAAACCCAGGCATATGCCGTAACTGGGAATCGAACCAGCAACCTTTCGGTTTACATGACAACACCCAACCCGCTGAGCCAACTGGCCAGAGCCCATAATGGCTTCAAATAGGCAGGGACAGGGTGAATGGCAACGACTCAGCCCTTGGGCGGTAGTCAGTAGGACATCAGAAACAGAAGGCAAAATCCTTTCTGACATTACCATAGGGAAAAGGACATGAGAGAGAGCGTTCCAATTACCTTCCTACAGGAAGAATGCGACAATCCAAAGGCATAGCAAAGGGCTTCCTACACAGAACCTTGACATTTCACTCCCTAGATCAATGCAACTGCTAGCAAAGCCCTTTCAGGCCGTGTCTGAAGGAACCATAAAAAATGCAAGAGAAGAAAAGTGTAATACAGAGTAATAAAAATAACTGCTAATAGCAAAAACTTATATAGCCCTTACTCTATAGGGTGGGGCAAAAGTAAGTTTGTGAGTATGAAAAATACAGTTTATACTTTTATTACATTATTTTCCATATGAACAACTATAAACCTAGTTTTGCCCCACCCTGTACGCCAGGGACTGTTTTAAGCCTTTCATGCATATAACTCATTTAATCCTCACAATAATGCTTTTACATAGATACTATTATCATCCCCATTCTATAGAAACAACAAAATTGAGGCACCAAGTTAGTGACTTACCCAAAGTCACAGACAGTAAGAGATGGAACCTGAACTTGAACCCAACTGATCAGGCTCCAGAGGCTATATTCCTACCCACAACAGTAGTATCACTGTTCCTGGTAGTTTGGGGCAGATGGGACACAAATTAGTAGTAATCCTATACCCCATATAATCCCAGTTAGTCCACGGACAAGCTTTAAGAAGTCCTCAAACACTCCTAAAATTATACGAAAAAACTTTATACATATTGTGTGTGCGCGTTTTTCTAGGAAGAAAAATCACCTCATCAGATTCCCAAAGAAGCAATTAAATGTTAAAAAACTGTCATACATTGGAAATGTTTTTTTATCTTAATGTGAGTGGTGGTTACAAGTATATGTATATATGTAAGATTCATCCACAATTTATTCTGTGTAAATTTTACTTAAAAAAAAAGAAAGAAAAGGAACACCCGGCACTTCTCAAGGCAGATGTGTACCTTAAGAATAACTACTTAACCTTGGGACTGTGCCAGTGACAGCTGTCACTCAGTGGCACAGAGAGGTAAAAAAAGAATAACTACTTAAGAAAAGCAAAAGCTGATAGAAATTAAGAGAGAAGAAAGTAGACCAGACCTAGGGAAGAAGTGAGAGGAGTGCCTCGGAAGCCAGCCAGGGATAGAGGTATCCCCAGGGGTGTGTACTGTGAAGAGCCTTCAGGTCCAGATACAAGAGGGAGAAAACAAACACAGAAGCCAATGTTCTCGGTCTCTCATTCATTCCTTCTCATCCTTTCTCTCTCTCTCTCCTTTGGTTTCTGAAACTTTTTGGGGGGGAAGAGGGGAGATAATTTCAGACTTACAGAAGAGTTGCAAAAATAGTACGGAGTTCCTGAATATCCTATATCTAGCTCCCCCCACCTTTTTAAAGGATTTTACTTATTTATTTTTAGAGAGAGGGGAAAGGAGAGAGGGAGAAAAACAGCAATGTGTGGTTGCCTCTCACATGTCCCCAACTGGGGACCTGGCCCACAAACCAGGCATGTACCCTGAGTGGGAATCGAACTGGTGACCCTTTGGTTTGCAGGCCAGCACTCAATCCACTGAGCTACACCAACCAGGGCGAGCTTCCCCTTATATATTAACATCTTACATAACCATAGCCACTTATCAAAACTAAAAGGTTAACACTGGTACAACTATAGAAGTTACTCATTGTGCCAGTTTTCCCACTAATGTCTTTTTTCTGTTCCAGGATCCCTCACTATTTAGTTGTCATGCCCCCTTAGTTTCCTCTGATTTGTGACAGTTCCTCAGACATTCCTTGTCTTTCATGACCTTGACTTCTAAAGAATATTGGTCCGTTACCTTGTAGCACGTCCCTCAATTTGGGCTTGTCTGATACCTTCTCATGACTGGATTATGGCTGCGCATTACCAAAAAGGGTACAAGGGTGATGTGCCCTCTTAATGCACCGAATCAGAAATACGTGATGTCAACATGTCACTGGTGATAACTTTGATGACATGGCTGAAGTACTGTCTGCTAGGATTCTCCTAAAATAATAATGCCCTTATTATTCTCCCTGAAAATGTAGAATTCACCAGTAGGCAAGTACATTTCACTGGAAAACCTATTAGATAGGAAGTATATAAACTGTATTTGTTTAAAGGATCTGTGAAGATAAACACCAGCAAATGCTTTGAAACTTTCTATGTTATAGTAGGAAAAAAAAAAAACAAGTATTTTAAGGTATAGGAGAGATCTTGGTCAGTAAGATATAACAAAATTTCAGTAAGACAGGGACAAGGAGAAAGCTGTGAAGATTCCAAATTCTTTTCATCATAAAAATAATGCAATCCAAGGAGAATAAAAGTTCTGCTGCCCTGACTACTGTGGTTCAGTGGATTGAGCACCAGCCTGCGAACTGAAGGGTCACCGGTTTGATTCCCAGTCAGGGCACATGCTTGGGTTGTAGGCCAGGTCCTGGGCTGGGGTGTGAGAGAGGCAAACAATCAATGTATCTCTCACACATCAATGTTTTTCTCTCTTTCTCCTTCCCTTCCTCCTCTCTGAAGATAAGTAAATAAAAACCTTAAAAAATATATAAAGTTTCTGCTATGAACCAACTATGCAAGCCTCACTCCGGGATGCTCTGGTGCAGGAATTCCATGTGCAGGTTGACATAAGTGAAACAACATACCAATGGAATGAATGGCATCAGAGATGGAGTAAGGAGCAGTGAGCTTCAGGCGAGGAACTGAGATATGCAGAAAAATCTGAGTGGTTAAAAAAATGAAAAAACACACTGGTGCTGCAGTTTCAAGAGCCTTTGGGAACTGCTTACATCTGGAGCAACGTAAACAAACCAGGTACTCATGTGTTGCCCCATCGGTCAATCCTCAGCCATAACTACATGTAAGGGACCTGGGACTGGGAGATGGAGAACGTTCTCATGGTGCCTTTCAGGGTTTGGGCTGGACCAGTCCCCTATGCTGCTGACAAAAAGGTCGAACCTGTCTATTGAGGGAGAATAGAGGATCAATACATTATAATCTCTATGCCACTAGCCACTATAAGGCCCCACACTGTTTACCACCTTTCCATCTTAGCCCAAAGCTCCAACCAACTCCATGTCTACCCTCAGCACCTGTTCCAGGATCCACCTAACCTTTGGCTTATAGTCAAAGTCGTCCCTGCTTCTACTGCTGCAAAGGTCAGGGACAGCGAAAAGACATGGAGGTGTGTTCTTAGGCCCCAAATTGAAACCCTCATCACAGTTCCGCACTTAAAAAAAGAATGTGTGTGTATTAATATATAAATTGGGATTTGGATCTTACTAGCTATGACAAGTTAAACATAACTTTATAGGCAAGTCTCAGAATAGTGTCCCTACAGGGAAACAGATTCAGAACAATACATCTACTTTAAATGCACATGTCCAAAACTCTTTATCATCTATAATAAAATCACTGTAAATATTACTTACATTCTTTAGAAAAAAGTCTCTTTCTTTTACCCTGTCCACCTTCTGCACCTCCTCCAATTTCTTCATTTTCTTCCTCAAACTAGAAGTTAAAATGTATACGTGAAAATGTCAAGTAACTGCACTGCATTTTATTTTTAAATAATTAACATTTTCCCCCATTTTCAACACTGACATCATGCCAAAAAGCGTAAAGCAAGCAGCAAAAGACCCATGAAGCCATAGCGTTTCAGTCCAACCGCCGGCTCACGCACAGATAACTTCTATAATGTCCCTATACTGCCCTGGAAGAGTTCTCATGACCATATTTTTCTCTTTTAACCAACTCAGTTGGCCTATTGCTAAACAGTTTTACAAGAGTTGGTACTGAATCAAAGCAAGCACGCAAGCTAGAAACCCTTTTTAAGTAAGCCTTAGCCCCATTTTATGACATGAAAAACCAAGGATAAAAGTTAAATAACTTGCTCGCAGAGAACAGAAATTTTGAAACCCAGGTTCCGACTTCCGGTCCATACTTTAAGTACATAGTTTTGTGAGTTGAACTGTTGGTTCATAATGAGCTCTAATAAACATTAGCTTTGACCTCCGATGATCCTCTAGGCGTTGTAAAGAGCGTTTGGAAGATACGGCCACCTCTCCCTTCACGTCCTGCCCCACCTACTGAAACCACTGAAAGAACCTAGCAGGGCGTCAAGGCCCCGGCTCTGCCGGCTGAATTCACTAAGGAAAACAGACTCGATTCCGAACTCGCCTCCGCTACTGTACCCGAGGGAGTAAAGGAAAGAGCAGGTTGAAACAGGTGGTCACTTACAGTAGGGTCCTCTTCCTCATCCGCCATCCCACCAGCCAGCCTACACACCCGACCCGCCTCACTCCGAGTGAATTTACTACTTCCGCTGTCTCACTTCCGGTGACGCGCAGCCGCGGCCGGGGCGGGGCCTAGCCGGGGGAGCCAGCGGGGAAGGTGCGCGTGCGTAAGGGCGGAGCCAGGGCACGCACTAGGGATTTAGGGATGAGATCTGAAATCCTGAGGAATTAAACATTAGTGAAGAAAAGGAAGCCTAGGCGGCGTATGTCACCCTAAATTTGCTTCTGCATATGGAGTCACCACTCTGATTCGAAACTTCCAAGTTATGGATGGATCGTTGTGGGACCACGTGGTCTTGGGCTGCCCCCCAAGGGTGATGTTTAAATTGTATTTAAACAATTTCAGGCCCTGGGTGATGTGGCTCAGTGGATGGAGCACCAGATTTGCGAACCAAATGGTTGCTGGTTCCATTCCCGGTTAGGGCGCTTCCTGGGTTTCAGGCCAGGTCCCCAGCAGGGGGCGCTTGAGAGGCAACCTCACATTGATGCTTCTCTCCCTCTTTCTCATTCTTTTCCCCTCTCTAAAAATAAATAAAATCTTTTTTAAAAAAAAGTTTTTTCAACAACTTAGAGTTCCGCTGTTATTTATGCCAAGTTTTGTGTTGGTTATTGGGGATACTCTTCTTCACTACTAGTTCTCACGGGGGCAGTTCCACTTCTTAGACTGAGGATTTGAATTTTTGTGGATAGTTTTTTGGTCAGAACGACGATTGGAAAAACCACGGCCATTAGAGTCTCAAGCAAAGGATATACATGTTCTGCAATGCAAGAGATGGTGCCACAGAAGGAAAAATTGTCCCGCAGTATACTATTTCTGAAGTCCTATTAAACATTCAAGTGAGTGAAAAATCTGTTTATAATCTGAGCCTAGAACCTAACTCTGTTTATGTATACATGTGTACGCACACATATTCCTGCTACCAATTCCTGGCAAAAGCTCCTAAAGCCCTTGTAAATTCCTAAATAGATCACTAGGAGCATCTTTTGTTCTAATGAGGCGACTACTGGATGGCTCCTGGACGGGAGCTGGTCACCAGCAAGGCCAAGCCACAGAAGCTTGGGAGTTTCAGCCCCACCTGCCCGTTCTCCAGAGAGGGGAGAGGGGCTGAAAATGGAACTGATTGATTATGCCCACATAAGACATAAAAATCCCAATAATGGGAGGTTCAGAGAGCCTCCAGGTTGCAGAAAACATCCACGTACTGGGAGGGTGCCCTACCCCAACTCCACAGGGACAGAGCTCTGCCCTCGGGACCCTCTCAAACCTCACCTAATGTATCTTTTCACCTGGCTGTTCATCTACATCCTTGATCATATCCTTTAATAAACTGGTAAACAGAAGTGTCTTCCCGAGTTCTGTGAGCCATTCTAACAAGTAATAGAATACAGGGGGGAGAAGGTCACAGGAACTTCCAATTTGTCACCAAGTTGAACAGAAGTTGTGGCTATCGCCGGAAACTCTTGATGCAATTGGCATTTAAGGGGGGGGAGGGCAGCCTCACAGGGCTGAGCACTTAACTTGCAGGATCTGACACTATCTCCAGGCAGTCAGAACTGAGTTAAATTGTAGGACACCCAGCCAGTGTTGCAGAATTGCTTGGTGTGCGGGAAAATAATTCCCACACATTTGGTGACCAGAAATGTCCCAAGTGAAGTGTTCTCTATGAAAGTAAAGGAGAAAGACACACGGAAAGGAAAGAACTGGGAGCTTTTCCCAAAATAGCAACTATCCTGAAACTGGACAGATTTTATTCTTTGTTTTGTGTGGAACTTATGAAGAGTGTAAACAATTTCAGGAAATAATGTCACCAAGGCCATATCACATGTAATAATTTCACTAGCCAATACTCACTGGAACCAGTCTGCATTTGAAGCTCCTGCATTCATGGTGATTCTATACATAGGGCAAGCATCTGAAATCTTTATACCCTCTAGACCATTTTTAAACACGTGTAATTATAATTTACTGTCTTTATATTACCATTAGGGTACTATATGTTACTTTTAAATTACATGGGCAGTTAAGTGAATTAGTTATGTATTGCTGTGTTGACAAATTATCCCAAAACTTAGTGGCAAATGCAATATGCATTTATCACACCGATTCTGTGGGTCAGGATCCTGGGTGCAGTTTAGCTGGGTGCCTCTGGCTGAGGGTCCCTTATTGCACACTCAGGGTGCAGGCTGGGGCTGTATTCTCACATGAAGTACTGCTGAGGAAGGACCCACTTCCCAAACTGCTCATGGGGTTGTCAGCAGAACTCAGTTCCCTCAGGGTGTTAGACCAAGGGCCCCAGTCCTTCCCTGGCTGTTGCCAGAGGCCTCTCTCTGTTACCTGCCACACCGTCCTCTCCATGGGGTGGTTTACAGCATGCAGCTGGCTTCTCTCAGAGCAGGTGAGAGAGAGAACCAGGGAGAACACCCAAGTAGAAGCCAGGATTTTTTTTTTTTTGTAACCCCACCTTGGAAGCGACACCCCATCACTTACAGTCATTAGAAGTCAGTAAGTGGAGCCCACACTCAAGGGGTGGGCGCTACGCAGGGATGAGAACACCAGGAGGCAGACATCGTTGGGGGCGGAGAGGCTGCCTACGACAATGGGTTATTGCGTCTGTGACTTTTCACTTCAGAATAATGAAAGGCACATTACAATGTATTTGTACTCGAGGTAGATTATCGAGTCCGACAGGGTTGAGAACTGCCCTGTCAGCCAGTGATGAAATGCCGGCCTTGCCCAGGGGATCAGGGGTAGAGCGTTCCCAAGGTCCCGTATCAGGGAGGTGGACAGGTAAAACGTGCTGGATACACACCGAGGGGGACCATGCAGCAGTCAGAAGCGATCCACTAGCTGTCTAGGGCGATAGCCCCTGAATGCGCCCAGTCTTGTGTGATCTCGGAAGCTAAGCAGGGTCGGGTGGGGCCTTGTTAGTATTTGGACGGGAGAAGCGACCCACTAGCGATGTGGGCTGAGCTTAGAAACATTGCTAAATTTGAAAAGAAACACAATGAGATCTGTAACACAATACCATTTATGTAAATTAAACATACACACACACAAATACATATTTTAGAGTGACATAAAAAAGCATAACATGTAAATATACTAGAAAGGTGGCGGGGTAAGAGAAATGGGAGGAGGGACGAAGGTGATGCATAGAGACAAACAACACGTGGAGGACTTTGGAGGTGCCAACTATCACGGCATGTCTTTAACTGTGCAGTGTGAATAGTTCAGTCTTCTGAACTGAAGATCCAAGATATAAAGGGGAAAAAAATCGCAGTGTAATAAGAAGAGCAGAAAAAAGTGCAGAGAGTGAAAAGTCAGGGCGTGCTTCCACAAGGCGTTCTGTGTGGCTTGCCAGAGGCAGGGCTGTTGGGCAGGGTGCAGAGTGAGTCTGCAGTGAGTCTGCAGTTAGAGTGTGAAAGGCCTTGTCTGCTCTCTTCAAACTGCCAGAGTTCCCGGGTGGTCTGGAAGCAGAAGCATCACAGGCCCCTACCTTTTGAAAAAGCTCGCTTTCACAGGCAGATGACCGAGGGGGAATGAGAGGCCATCCGAACCTGAATGAAGAGGAAGAAGGAATTTAGGAAGAGAATTGACAGGACTTTGTGTCTGAATGAATCTGAGTGCTGTGGACAGAGATGTTCACATGCAGATTGACGCTGTAACTAACATTAATTGGAATGTAAAAGGGGAAGGCCATTGGGGCGGGAAGAAAATGAATTCAGTCTGAGAGGGGTCCTGAAGACTGACGGATGGACGTGCAGATCTGGAAATCCACGGAGAAATGGGGACTGGAGAAAATGGCACGGAAGACCTGAACACTGGAACAAAGGCCAGAGAGAAAGGAGGTGAAGGGCAGATCCTTAGAAAAGGGAAATCAAGACAAAGAAAAGACTGAAGGGATGGCTCAAGAGATAAAAGATAAAAAAGACAAAGAGTAGGAAGAGAGAGGAGAAGAGGAATATATTTTGAAACCCTCCCCCCAAAAAAAAAAATTCAGGAAGCAGCGAGTGGTCTGGTGCACTCAGTGCTAAAGAGATTAAGAGACTGAAGAAAGGCCTGGGTTTGACCGTAGGAGGTGGCAGAATAATCAGGACACACCAGTTTGAGGGCAATGGTGAAGACGAAAGCCAGATCATAGGAGATTAAGGACAGTGAAGAATGGAAGGCAAAGAGCCCTATCTAGTGTGGCTCAGTTGTTTGGGCACTGTCCCACAAAGTCAAAGGTCACTGGCTCGATTCCTGGTTGGGGCACAGGCCTGGGTTGCAGGCTCAGCCCTCATCAGGGTGAATGCCAGAGGCAACTGATGGATGTTTCCCTCTTTCTCCCTCCCTCCCCCTCTCTCTAAAAGTAAGTTTTAAAAAATAATTTTTAAAGAAAGAAAAGCAAAGAGAAAAGTAGCCTTACAGGTCAGTAGACTCAAGGAAAGTAGACTCTGAATAAATGATAGCAAAAAAGGACAATGAGCTTTTAAAGAGATTTGTTCACAGAAGAATGCAGTCACAGAATGCAGAGAGGCAGACAGGAGCGCCTGAGTTCTGTGAGGATAATTTGCAAGGAATGGCAGGGGTGGGGCTACCGGAAAGGAAGAGCGCGGGAGGCTGGGCGGTGGGCTGGAGCCATGATGGACAAGGGCAAGCAAGCAGTACCAGCCAGACCCCAAATTTAGGCAGAAACTGCAGTCCCACCCTTGCCCTGACCCCTCTTCACCCTCACTCCCTCCCCTCCACCCCCCTGAATTTGGGGCTTAGTGAGGTGGCGTAATTTCCACAATGATTTATGCAATCTTAATGAACCCTGCTTGTTTATCAAATAATGCCCACACTCTGGTTAAGCAGGCCAGCTCCGAGGTCAAACGAGTCAGATTTGATATCTGCTGAGCTCCTTCGAGACCAATGACTCCACCTCTCCGTAGATCCATGTCCTCACCTGTGAGATGGAGAAAACGGTAGTTACTGACCTTATAAGCTTATTACGAGGCTTAGATGTGCTCTTACCCACAAGGGGCTCAGGGTAGTAACTGGAATGTAGCAAACATCCCATAAGTGTCCTATGTTTTTACTCAAGAACCTACCTTTTAGCCTAACCTGCTGTTCTCCTTCGTGAACTCCACATCCTAGCTCCACAAGGTCACGATCCATCATTCACGGAACAAGCGTTTATCAAGCACCTATAAAAATGTTCAGCACCTGCTATGGGACTGTGGATAAAATGGCAGACTATGCAAATACACAGCCCTGGGCTTATGAGCCTCACAATGTAGCGGGGCTCGGGGTGGGGGGGGGGGGGGACATGAATTAAGTAGATAATGGATGCTCTGACCCTGGCTGGTGTGGCTCAGTGGGTTGAGATCCAGCCTGGGAACCAAAAGGTCATTGGTTTGATTCCTGGTCAGGGCACTATTGATGGGTGAAATCCATGTTCCTCTCCCTCTCTTTCTCCCTTCCCCTCTCTCTAAAAATAAATAAACAAAATCTTTTTTAAAAAAGCGTTTAGATAATGTATGCTCTGGAAGTTTATGACGGGGTAGGGGGCCCAAGGTCAGAGGAACCTCCCTGGAACAAGTGAGGTCTGAGTTCCAGGGAGGTTCCTCTGAGACCTGCTCGAGGACTGGAGTTAGCTGGTGAAGGAGGGAGAGGGGACCTCACAGTGCGACCTTGTACTTTCCCATCTCCGTGCCTTTGAGCTTTTACTCCTTTCCTTTGCACTGACACGCTACAGGCCCAGCTCAGACGCCTGCTCCTCTATGGAGCCTTCCCTGAGCCCTCTCTTCTTTCCGTTCCCAAAGCACCATTTTCATTTTCCTGCAACATGTCTCACTTTCAACTGCATTTTCTGGTGATTTATACGCCCAGCTTACCTTGTCCACTAAATCTTAAACTTATTAGGAATAGAGCGTGTCTCTTTCGTCTCTGAGTTCCCAAAGGCTGGCGCATTCCTTGAACATAGAAGACCTGAAACAAATATTTGCAGCATAAATTAATGCCTGTTTGACAGACGTTTTCAAATATGTTGTCATTCAAATGAAGCTATTGTTGCAAGCTGTGCCTTTGGGACTGATTTTACTCTTTGGTTAAACCAGAATGCCATCGTCATGGTCCCCAGGACTGATTAGTGTTTGCCACAGGGACTGAAACAGCCCCAACAAAGGGGCCACTGTTCTTGAGTGACAGGCGTTTGGCAACAACTGCCTGTCCTTCGGTGGAGACTGGAGTGAACTGAGGAAGGACTGTCTGAGTTGAGTCCCCAGCCAGTGGGGCTCTATCGCAGTTGGGTGGCAAGAGCTAGTGACCCTGAATGTGAGGCTCTGGGGCTGGGCTGGACAGGGTGACAGAAACACAAATGCTTGAAACAAAATCATCAAAGATCAGTATCAGGAACAGCATCCTAATCTGAGCCAGTGTGATAACAGACGGAGGGAGCTTTGAAGTCAGACCTAGGTCTGAAGCTATGTTATCTCATCCATCTGCCTTCTCTGAGCCTCAGATCTCTTCTTGAAAAGATATTGTGCAAATATCTTTTGGTGGTGAAGACCCAAGGTAATGTCTTTACACACACAGTGCCTGTACTCTGCTAAACTGTGTTTACACACATACCTTATTGTCCCCAATAAAGTTTGTTCCCTAAGAGCAGGGACTCATCTTTACCTGCAAATCTAGCAAAGTGACCAGCACATAGCAGACACTGGTAAATATTTTTTAAAACAAACGAACAACAACAACAGTAACAGCTAACATTTCTGGGCACCCTTACTTCATGCCAGGTGTTGTGAATAGTAATTCACTTAATCCTTCAACAACCCTAGAAAGGAGCAGCCATTATAACCAATTTTACAGAGAGTAGCAGAATACTGTAATTTTTCAAAATGTAGAATTGTTGGTATAACTGATTTTTGAATGAAAATGTGGTGAGATTTGCTTTATATTCAAATAAGTAAACTACTTTATAAAAACTGGAAAAAATACGGTAGAGGGAAGAATAAGGAAACAAATACGAGTGAGTGAGAAGAAAGAGTAGGAAGGAGAGGAAAGATAGACGCATGAAAAAAGAAATAGAAAAGGGTAAGCTCTGAGTGAAAAATACCCGCTTATTCAAAATAAGGTGTTGGGTCTCTCTTCGTCCTTGAAAGCATCATTAGACAACTGATCACTCTGCTTGTGTATGTGTGGGCATGCGCCTGGCCTTCTCAGGTTTTGTCCCATATATCTTCCTTCTTTGTTTGTTTGTTTGTTTGTTTGTTCTACGTTTATGTGTATTATCTCAAGGAGTCTGTCCTGCATCAGCTTTTTTGTTTTGCCTCCAGGAGGCTTTGCTGGCTTTTCTTTTGCGTGACAGAGCGGGCCGCAGCCAGAAGATGGCACTGTGGCAAGGGCGGTAGAGTCCCTCCAGGAGGGTGACAACCACTGCGGATAGTTAACCTTACAATTTCATCTTCGGAGGGCTCGGAGTTGCTCTCTTGCCCGGAGTCTAATAAAGCAGGCCGAGTTATACGCAGTTAAGGATTTCAATTCACAAGACGGAATCTGAGACTTTGTCTCCACCCTCTCCACTCCCGACCCCCACGAAAAACTGACGGTATCTCTCATCAGCTGGTGAAAGTGTTGTGGGAAGCGCTGTCAGATATCTCCAATGTCTGGTGCAAGAAGCCGAGGTGATCACAGCATTAACTAGATACAGGAGATAACAGACACTCTCCTGAAAGTTTAAGGTAAAATCCATACAAACAAACAGGCAATTATCTGAACGTTTCCCGACAACGTGGAGCTTTAGGATCTAAAATATGAGACTTGTTTTTGTTATAATTTCCTTATTTCATTTCGAAGGTCCAGACACAGCTTGGCTACTCAGATTTCCTTAAGGAGTAAGAAAGATCCTCACGGCAAGGGCAGTCCTGGAGGTCGCAAGGGGCCCCTCTTCACCCGCCGCATGAGGGTTCTCACGTGGAAGCCCAGGAAGGACCAAGACCTCTCTGCTGCAGGTGGGCTACAGACATACAAGCGCACATAGCAGCCGCCGCAGCACACAATACAGTGCAAAGCTGCAAATCCTTGTCAACCACAACAACGTGAACGTGTCAGGTTGTGCCCAGCACTAATTCCGCACAGGCAAGCTATAGAGATTTGGTTACCATGGCCACGTAGGACGCCTGCCGGATTGCGCGCTTCTTACTCAAACGTCAGCACGCAAAACTACCCACTCAGGCCCCGTAGCTCGGTAATCTGCTAGCCACCCCTGATTGCGTTAGGTGCTCGCCTCCCTGCCCTTGCGCCTGCGCACTACGGCTCCTACCAGTCGCTGCGGCCGGGATCGGGAAGTGTCCAGCGAGAGCTGGGTTCCCCCCGCCTTCGGCTCCCACCGCTGATCCCGGATCCCTAGCCAGGCCCGGGCCCAGCCGCCATGACGAACGGTGAGAGCCAATGCTCAGAGCGGAAGATGGGAGGGAAAGACCATGGGAAACGTGGCGGGCGGGGCCGGGACTGACGTGGCCGGGCTCCCCGCCCCCTCCCCGCTCAGCCCCTCTTGGCCTCTCTGGGAGTCCCAGACTCTTGTCCTCTAGACCCCTCCCGGCTCCTCGGGTCCCCTGCCCGTCTAGAACCCCAGTGCCTCTGGTGTCCACACCCCGCATCCTCGGTCCCTACCCTGTGCTTGCCCTTCTCCCTTTCCTAGAAGTTCGTTCTGGCCCTTACAAGCCCCTTGGAATGGCCAGTCTGGGATGAACCACTGCTTTAGCACCAGGGAAAAGAGAGGGCCTTCCTCCCAGCCTCCTACGTTTTCATGCTTTCCTACAGTAGTACCAAGAAATCACAGAGGACCTCAAGCTCCACACTTTTGAGGGGTGAATGTTCGAGCCTGAAATGGTCTTTTTTTGAAGCAATGCTGGACAGCTTTCTCTTGTTTGATTCTAAAGATGTGTCTGGGTGATTCTGGAGACCCTGGCTAGTACTGGCTTTAGATACTGCCTTTTCTAAATGAAGTGGCAGCTGCCACCCTGTTCACCCGACCTCATTTTCTTGGCCTCTTCAAACACTTTACAGAGGTGATTTCTGAAATCCAGGGAAGGGAGGGAAGCAGGGCTTTTCATGGTCTTTGGCGTCAGTCTTACGGGAAAGAACAGAAAGCCTTTAGGCAGTGTGATTGGAAGGGCACAAGAAAGCATTTCTTAGAACCTTCTCCATAGCCTGGCACTGAAGATTCATATTTCCCCTCCTTGTCAGTGTTGGCATTATCTGCAAAAAGTTACGGTAGGAAAAGACTAGCACATAAAATATCATTCATCATAAAAGCTCAGTGTATGTAGCCCTGGCCGGGTAGCTCAGTTGGTTAGAGTGTGGTCCCCATATGCCAAGGTTATGGGTTCAGTCTTGGGTCAGGGCACATACAAGAATGAACCTATGAATACATAAATAAGTGGAACAACAAATCAATGCGTTCCCTCTCTCTCTCAAATCAGTAAGGAAAAAATACTGATTTACTGAATCTTTTGTGACACCTCGCTGTGGGAGTTTTACTGGAGGGAGAGAGGGAGGTGGAGTAGTCCGGCACTGGCAGATGCTGGTTACGTCAATTATCTTTTCCGGGCTTCCTGGGCTGCCAGAGACCTGAGGTTACTAGGTACAGGAGAAGGGACATCACCTAGAACAAGAAGTCATCTGCACCAGAAAATAAGAGAGCAGTTTGACACATAAAAACCACTGAATAAACTTTAGTCACTCTCCCTTCTTTGTGGAGGAACACCTTCTTTTTTCTTTTTTTCGTTAGGCGATTTGTCGTGCTTACATGTACGAGACGTAACTCAGTTTACATATGTAAGAAATAGGATTGTTCACAGTTTTTTTCCCACAAAATTGTTCCACTGTGTTGAAATGTTGAAGCCTCAGGAAGATGGTATACATTTTACGAGAATCTGTTGCCGTCCTGGTAGAATTTGGTTTGTAAGTAGGGTCCCATGCATGAAATGTTAGATAAACCTAGGAAAATTGTAGTCATGGATTCTAACTCCTGCAATTTTCATGAAACTCCACTTCTTGCCTTAACATTTTCTTCAACAGAGGTGGATCTGAGAGACTTGCTTAAATATCTAGCTCTCCTTTATCACATGAATGATTTATGATAAGAATGTGTTCAGTTGTCGCCCTGGCTGGCATAGCTCAGTGGATTGAGCGCAGGCTGTGAACCAGGTTCAGGCCTGCGAACCAGGCTGTGAAGCAGGTTCAATTCCCAGTCAGGGCACATGCCTAGGTTGCAGGCCATGGCCCCCAGCAACCACACATTGATGTTTCTCTCTCTCTCTCTCTCTCTTTCTCTCTCTCTCTTTCTCCCTCCCTTCCCTCTCTAAAAAAAAAAGAAAGAAAGAAAATGTGTTCAGTTTTCTCAGCCGAGGCTCCAAGGATTTTTCGGACTCTCTCATCCTCTGGCCAACACTGGCCACTCCCGGGGGGCTGATCGCACATGGAGTGATGCACTTTTCAAGGATTCGTAGTTCTTAAAAGGGGAGAGGAGGGCAGGGCAGGGCAGAGTGCAATTGTAAGGGGGATGGATACAAGCAATTTTGGGGAACGGTAAGGTCACCTTGCTAGTCCCAGGACGGTGGCTTCCTCAAGTCAAGGGTTGGCACGCTTTTGAGGTTATCGTCTTGATAATATGTCACACTCTGCTCCTTGGAGTTCTCCAGGGGATGATCTGTGCCAAAAGGATTAGCACCAAAGGTGTTCTTTTCATCCTGTAACAGTGTACTCCTTGGATGGGATTCTGGTGTTTGGCTTGCTCTTTATTTGCACCTGTGCCTACTTCAAGAAGGTTCCTCGTCTCAAAACCTGGCTGCTATCGGAGAAGAAGGGAGTCTGGGGTGTGTTCTACAAAGGTAAGAGCGTGTCTGCCCGGGCAGAGGAGCGCGCTGTCTCGGGGCTGCGAGATATGCTGCGAAGCAGGGGGTGAGACGGGCTGGGATTGTGTTCGGTTCCACTTTTACGTATTTGTTTAACTACGAGGTAATTTTACTATTCTCCGTGGAGGAAACGGTCTATAAACTAAACAATTTTAGACTGGACTGGTATTGTTGGGAGGGATGTTTTCCCAATGAAAAGTTTTTCTGAAAATCTGGAAAGAATATATTGGAATCTATTAAGTTTTGATTTGATTAACTGAAGTGCTTTTTTATTTTTTATTGTGGGCACCTTCATTTGGAATCCCAACTATCTAAATCTGTTTGCAAAATAGGGCAAAATATAAACAAAAGGTATATGTATTTTTTAAGAGATTTTATTTATTTGCTTTTAGAGAGAGAGGAAGGGAGGGAGAAAGAGGGGGAGAGAAACATCAATGTGTGAGAGAAACATTCATCCACCGCCTCTCACACACTGCCCAACTGGGGGCCTGGCCTGCAACCCAGCCATGTGCCCTGCCTGGGAATCGAACTGGTGACATTTCAGTTTGCAGGCCAGCACCTGGTCCACTGAGCCACACCAGCCAGGACATAAAGAAAAGGTATATCCGCCTAGAACCTAGAGTAGGATTTCAAGACATTCCCAAGTAGGTCTCATCACCTGTGACTAAAGAGTTCAAACTACCCCCTTGAAAGTGAGGGCCGATATGAAGGGCAGGCTGTGATTCCTTTTCCCTGCTTCCCGTTGCCTTCCAGCTGCTGTGATCGGAACCAGGCTGCACGCTGCTGTGGCAGTCACCTGCGTCATCATGGCCTTTTACGTCCTGTTCATAAAATGAATTCCAGAGCGTCCATCTCGTCAACTGCCAACCAAGGGGACGGGGGTGAAGGACCTGTCGGGGGCCTGGGACCAGCGTAGGAGAGTTCAGCTGAAATCATCCGAGTCCCCAGGATGACACCACAGCATCTGCCCCTCCCATATGTGGGGAAAACTCACGGTCACAAACATTATTTATACTTCAGGGGACTCCAGAAAGCCAACTCCTCCAATCAGTCCTCGCAGACAGCGCATAATGCCCAGATAAATTACACGCGTCGGTGATAACATTACATACCTCCTGCTTAGAAACCTGTCATCTGTTTGGTTCCTCAGCCCTCGCCAGGATCTTTTCATACTGAAGATCTTTAGGGAAGGACATAAGCTGTGTTCCGATGTCTTGGAAAGAAAGAATTTTCGAGGCTTGACTTTTTTTCCCCCCATTGTTTTGATTTAGATTTGGCAGGTTGGAAGAGGGTGGGGAACTGGGTGGAAAACAGGAGTTGTCCAATGCCCAGAAATACTTTGGCTTTGGAAACTCATCTTTCATATACTCATCTGGCACCATGAGAGAGTGGCATGGTCCTCGCTGCAAAAAGAGAACAGGTGAAATCACTGTTCTGTGTGCTAGAAGCTGCAGAGTTGGGCCAAGATGATCTGGGCCCACATGAGATTTGGGAGCTTCCTGTCTGTGATGAAAGCGGAGGGCAGTAACTCAGACAAGAAAAAAGGTTCTGTTCACCAGTACCCCCAAAAGGAGACATCACCCCAACCGATGGTGTAAGAAGATAAATCCACTGTTTCTCTTTTCCTAAGCCTTTTTATATTTTCTAAACTACTGAGTGCTAAATACTCAGTTTTAAATGCCACCACTAGGGAAAAGAGAAACGATTGAAGAAGTAATTGTTTAATGTATTTGCAGCTAGAGTAGAAGAAATAAATCTAGTATATTCAGATACTAGTAAAGTCACCTAGTAGAAATTAATTGTGATGTTAGATGGGAGTTTTGTTATGTTATCCACAGTACAAACCTATTCTTTGTTTAAATCTGAGTTGTTACGGCCATTTTTAGTTGATTACTACTTTTCTTGGCCAACTCTTAATTTTCTTCATATTACAATCCTCTTTAGCTGTCCTTGGTAAATTCTGTATTATGCAAAAATTAGAAATTCAAATGAGAGAAGTTGCTAATATTCATAGGCATATTTGGACAGTTCATAGACTCCATGAGTAAATGAGGGTGCTTCGTAAAGGAAAACAGATTTGCAACTGGATCGATGACTTTTCCATAGAGTATGATAACTCCTGAGCAAATCATTTTAGATGACTCAATATTTGAAGAGGAGACTTCTACATTTCCTCCTCCTCTTATCAGCAAAAAATATCAAATATTACATTTTTGAAGCCTAGAACTTCTTTATTTAAAAAAAAGTGGGTCTAAAATTATTGTAAAAAGCAAGCATGTACCTAGGTCTACCAGTTGCCTTGTCCATTGGAATAAAACTCTACCGTGGACACGTTAGCTGTGCTTGACCCCTGTGTGGCAGCAAATTGCGTTTTGTCTTACTCCGAAAGGACGGAACCTGCGAGGAAGTTGGGTTCTGAAACAGGCGGTTTCGTCTTCGCAGGTTTTTCGAAGTACAGAAAGTCATTAGGTAAACACTACATGTCTCATCATCTCAGAGTTGTGGCTGTGGTCTCGTCAGGAACTGGTTCACAGGGTAACTTTCAATGATTCATAGGTTTTCCATGGTCATTTCTGAGGACCTTTCACACGTGAGAAAGGAAACGGGAAAGAAGTTAACACCTCCTGGGGTGTGAGTTTGGGACTTGTCAGCCAATGGGGTGTCTCTCCCCGGAAACACAGGTTCAGCGGGTTTGCGGTTGTTACTGTGTAGCTTTAATGACTTTTGTTTTCTAATAGGGCTAATGTCTCTAAGCTTGGTGCTTAGAGCTCTTTCAGGTTTTAAACTAGTTTCATTTCACAGTTCTGGTTATTTAAACCAATATTTGCAGCTTCCTGAGTAGGTCACCTTGACTCTTGAATTGTAATATTTTGAGATGTTTTCATTCTAGAATATACCAAAAAGTGCACAGAGCGAAGGCAATTTACAGCAAAGCAAAACAGAACAAAAAAAATACACAGCTTATTTCACTTTATATAAGCAGATCAGCAGAAACCTGTTTAACTCATTACTTTGCTTGATGTTTCATATTCTTTGACTGAAAATTGTAGCAAGTGTTCCTCTAAGAGAGTCTTAGGAGTGGAAGAATGGGGACAGCAACGTCAGCCCTGGTCCAAACTGGCATCACCATACACCCTGAACACCTGGGGGGGGGGGGGATGAAGTCAGCTTTTTATAGTTGAAATACAATTTTTTATTCACCACTGTCTGCACAAATCCTGGAAAATAAAATTTCTTTCCCTACTGCTTTTGTCTACTTTATTTGTCACATGCTGAATTTTTTGAACTTGGTTCAATCTTCCCTTGGTTTCTGCCCGTAGTGTACTTTTTAAATTTGAATTAACTAGTCCCATCATTCCTGTTTACACCTTCACAGGAATGTGTGATACACACAGTCCAGAGTCTGTGAGAGTAGCTGTCTCCTTTGGGGGGAGCTGATACATGTCACACTGCACATATCAGCATATATATATATATGAATAAATTTTGAGGTGTATCAAGGTAGATGATACTCCCAAATACATTTTACCTACCGCTATTAAAATACAAGTATCATCTGCCCTTAACTAGCCACAAACTTCCTTCAGATGATACCAGGTTACCCAGGCACACACCTACAGAACCCTTGAGCTACGGGGATCTGACACATTGGATACTTTCCCCTATGTGTTCACTGCAAGTGCATGGCGAGACCGACAGAAGTACAAGTTATAACTGCACGAACTATTTTCTAGTCTCCAAAAGTCTTCTGATTTGTCTTCCCCCCACACACACCTATTTCATTGAAAAAGGAGAAGAAACAGACATTAAAATTGTGCTCTCTGGTTGTAAAAGGAGCTAATTCTATTTATATAACGACCTGTGTTTCTCCCTTCACGCACTCTGGAGGTTGAGAGTCTGACAGGTTTGAATAGATACACAAGTAGATGCAGGGTCAGCAGTATGCCTGCCACAGCATCAAGTTCTGGGGAGCAGCAGGGCTCTGCCTTCCTACCTTGACTCCTTTACTCTAGTCTCACCTTTGCCTTTGGTAAAATCGTACTTGCCTCCTGCCTTGGGAGAAGGAACTCCTGGGGAAGCTGATGTTGGTAAACACCAGGATTTATTTGCTTTGTCCGTGGGAGAGGAGTCATTCACCTATTATTGAAATTGAGTCAACATATCCAGAATTTGGATCAAAGGTCAAAGAAAAACTGCAGATACGGGTATAAAGAAGTAGCTGCACAAAGATCAAAAGACCACCGGGATTCCGTACTGCGGGAATTTGTTCTGCCAGCTCCTACGACGCAGCTTCCCCTCCGAGCCACGCGAGGGCAGCAAAGCGCGCGCGGGACGAGGGCCGGTGCTCGCCGCTTCCTCCCAGAATCCTCCGAGGCAGGGGAAGGGCGGAGGAGTTTAAAAGAGGGTGCGGACTTCCGCTGCTCCCTGGAGGGAGGGCGGCCGGGGGCTGTATGGCTGTGTGTTGTGACAGGGTGGCGCGTGGCTGATGGGTGCGAGCCGAGTGTGTGCATGGACGCGTGAATGTGATCGTGCCTGGGGTGTGCAAGGCGAGTGCGTGGCCCCTGTGCTCCTCCCCCCGCCTACACATTGATCTTATTTGATCGGGTTGTGACCCCAGCCGCTCCGGGCCCACCCGAGATGAAAAGCTCCCCTCCTGCGAAGCCCCCTCTTCGGGGCGCTGTGCAGCGAGGCCCCTCGGGTGGCGGCACCGCCGTGGCCCCGGAGTCGGTCCTACGGGGCCCGGCGCTCAGAAGTGATGAATTGATCAGATAGACGAGGCCGGGCTTGTCCCGGGCCGCTGATTATCGAGGCGATTCTGATCTGAGCCGGGCTCCAGGATGCGGCCGCCAGTGGTGCGCGGCTAAAGCGTCAGCGGTCGGCGGCGGGCCGGGGCGCGCACGGGCGAGGGCCGAGGGTGATTGAGCCCGTAGGGCCGCGGGAGCGAAGCCGGGAAGGAGGCTTTATTCTTCTCTAGCTCTCCTCCCCCCTGTTTTTTCGTTAGGCCTGCCTTGTCATGATGACTATGGCACCAATACCGGTGCACCCGGCCTCCCGGCACTACACAGCGGCTGCTGCTAAGGGGCATCGGAGTATATATGCAAGTCTCTATGCATATGTATGTACACACACACACACACACACACACACACACACACACACACTCTTTAGGAGCTTACAAAAATTCAGATTCCAGGGGCCCCGCCCAGGTTTCCTGAATCAGAATTATCAGGGAACTCGAGGAACCTGTGTATCTTTAACAGCCTCTATGCCTGGATCACAGCCATGACTTCTGATGTTCAGTTATCACCCTGCATGAGGTGACCAACCAGAGAGACCTCTCCCACTTTCCAGCCATCCTGAGTAATAAAAAGTGAAATGTCCTGTTGCCACTTGGCAGCAGATACACTACCTGAATAGTGGAAGAGGCTGGGATCGGTGGTATTTAAGGACCCTGTACCTGAGTACCAGGAGGAAGCCTTTTCCTGTCTCTTGCCCAATCTAACAGCCGTTTGCAGTGACTAAGAATCAGGGGCAGATATCAGTACAAACTGACCCAAAGAGCAGGGAATTAACTCCCAGCAAGAAGACAGTTGCAGTTAGGACAACAGCAAGGAGCCAGGACCCGGGAGATGGAGCCCCCAGTGGGAAAGCACAGCCCAGCAGATGACTAAATCCAGGAAGTGGGAAGTCTGTTAAGTCTGACATCAGCATAAATACTAATGCTACGGAGAGCTACTAAAATCACAGTGACTGTAAGCTCCCTAAGAGGATGGACTATGCCCACAGTTGTTTCTCCCACACTCAGCTCCGACACCAAGATTCGAGATAGACACTGAATGGGTGTATCTAGACAGCTGGAGTGACCAGTTTACAAAACTCGAATGCTGCCACCTGCCCCAAACTGCTGTTCTGCCCTAAATCCTTGCAAATATGCTCAACGAGACTCGTTTCTAGAAGTTGCAAAACCTAACCTCCCATCTTTTTTTTTAATTTATTTTTTAGAGAAAGAAACATCAGTTTATTGTCCCACTTATTTATGGGTTCACTGGTTGACTCTCGTATGTACCCTAAAGGGGGATCCAACCCACAACCTTGGCGTATAGATCTGGACGACGCTCTAACCAACCGAACTGTCTGGCCAGGGCCCCTCCCATCTTTGAAGAGGAATCGAGTGGCAACTCGTAGCCTACGGGTAACAGACACGTCAGGCTTCATCTTGCACAAGAATTTTTAATGCAGGTGGGCGGCAGGATGATGTTCCACTCTCATTAATTAGTCCAGGGGCCTGTCACCATTAGGCGGAGAAGAAGCCACCATCGTTTTTTCGGGAGTAGCCTCCATTGGTGGCTGCAGTGTGAGGGGACACTGTGGAGAAAAGAAGGAGCGGGCTATAGGTGCCTTGCCTTCGCGGGGAACCTGGAACCGTCCACACACTCATGGGTGCTATAGAGAAGGTTCCTGTACCAGCTGGGGGAGGGGCACATAGGGCAGGTTTAGGAGGAGGCTACAGGTGTCTGCTCCACTCCCTGGTGTCTGCCTTTGTTGGCAATTTTTGGCCCCGAGACGGCAGGCTGAGCTAGAGGCTCTGAAAAACTGAATTCATTCCGTAGTCAGCATGCCCCCGGCATGAGTCTGCTATGTGCCAACCTGATCACTGCTGTTTCAAGACCCTCATTACCCCCCATGCTCCCTCCTAGCCAATGGCCCCCTCTCCCTGACTGCTGGGTCCACTTAGGGAAACCTGCACCACCCATCTGCCCGTCTAGCACTTACCTATGGACCCCTGGATGCTGTGGATGGATTCCTTCTTAGGGTTGATCCAGTGTCTGATGTTAGCTCGGGACGTGGTGGGGGGTGGTGAGGGAGGGGGTAAAACCTCAGGGAACTGGAGCTTGATGCTTCTAGAGAACGGTGTGGGGAGGAACGGGGGAGAATGAGGCCAAGCGGGAGAGAGGAGAGGAGAGGAAGAGTTGCATGCAACCTCAGAAATACAGCAGTGAAGGGCGCTTTTTACCCCCTGTGACACGGACTAAAGATTTTGTTTGTCTATGTAGACAAACACAATCTTGGAGACTCTCTGTTCATTTTAGATAATAAAAACACGAAACCACTTACAGGCACGGATGTAAACAACACAGAAACCTGTACACAAAAGGCACCTGCTGGTGGTCATTTCCCAGGTGGCGCTTCACCTTGTGTACCTGGTGGTGCTACAGTTAGGGTGGGCAGGTTCCGCCTCCACCTCTTACCCGTGCGTGTCCTGAGAGGTCTCCTGGTGTATCAGGACCTCACTTTTGTCCTTGAACGCCCCCGTGTGGTGGTTGTACAAGGTTGCTAAGCGGAAATCCAGATCGTCCTTGGGTATCTAGAGAAAGTCAAACCCTCTGAGGTTAACTCACCACCTCTGCCCCTGCTCTAGTCAAGTTCTGTTGAGTTCTACTCTTCCCCCAAAAGTGGAGTGAACCTCTTTGGGGCCTGGATCCACTAACTCCTTATAAATCAAGCTGTACATAATGATTCTTGTCAGTAGGGAGTTCTCTCTTTGTAAAAATATGTTTATTGATTTTAGAGAGAGAGGAAGGGAGAGAGGGAGGTAGAAACATCAATTGGTTACCTCCCAGACACACCCGGACTGGGGAGCTAACTCCTAACCTAAGTATGTGCCCTGACCTGGAACCAAACCCCCAGCCTTTCGGTGTAGGGGAGGATGCGCTAACCAACTGAGCCACGCCAGCAAGGGCTGGAGTTGTCCCTCGTGGTTAGGTCTAAGGAGTAGGGAGCTCTCCCTGCAGATGTGGGAACCACTATGCTGTCCCGGACTGGGGCTCAGTGGGCCTCATCATTATTCACGGTTATGTTCAGCCTTCGTTTTAGTCAGAAGGGGGAGGAGTCTGGTGAGAAAGTAATCTGCTCCAGAAACCCAAGTCTCCTGACTTCCCGCAGACCAGAAAAACTGACACTTGGTTTTAGATTCGGTGGGACCTTGGACTGGGCAAAATCAGGAAAGACACTAAGGCAGTTGGCAACAGACTACCTTTCAAAGAGAAACGGCACTTCAATATTAGGTACCTCAGATTCAAAAAAATAAGCATTCCGCCTCATGGAGGTGATCGTTTGAGTTGAGCTGAGCCGATTCCAGGGCTCCTGTTGCTGAGCGAGGTGAGGCGGGTTCTTACACGGCAGTTGCTGCAAAAGAAAAACCACACGGGGACCTGGCTACCCGATGACAGGGCCTCGCTGATGTGGCGGGTTCAGTGGCATCCACCCCTTAACCCATCCCATTTTAACTGAACCTCAGAGCAACATCTGCAAAGAGAAGGACAATAGGGGACAGGACTCCCCAGGCTTCTGATCCTCCTACATCTTCAACCTCAGAACTGACAGAAACGGGCCAGGAATATAGGGAAAGGGGTGGAGCAGGACAGGGGGCCGAGGGCAGGAGCAGATGGGAAAGATGGTGAGCTCAGGCTCAGACGTGTTGAGTGTGAGGAAAAGGTTAGACTCCTGCTGCCAGCACCAGGTGGAAAACAGGAAGTGTGCTACATGCTGGAGAGCGCAGGACAAGTCGTCAGGATCTGGGGTTTGTCCCCTGGAAGTCGTGGCTGAAGCCTGCAGAGCTGGGTGTGGCCACGGGGAAGGAGTGGCCATGAGTACACAGTGCTGTAACCGGGGGAAGGTGGAGGCAGGCAGCTGCAGGAGACCCAGGTGGGTGCAGTGTCTAAGCAGGTGAGGAGCAGATTTCAGCAAATGGGGAACGATCACTGTGACTAGAGAATATCAAAGAAAAAGTCTGCTGGACCTTCCATCCTCTAAATAAAACCTCGCAAGCGTGAATGTGAAATGCACATAACTGGCTTCTTCATTGTATATAAAGTGACGTATTGCTCATCACTGTGCCGTCAGGACCTAGCACAGTTGCCTAACACAGGGTGGTCAAAAATGAAATGCTGGTTGAATCGATGACTGAACTCCAGTGAGCACAACCACAACCTGGTAGAAATCTCGTGCAACCTCTCTGATGTTGGAACCCCCCTTCCCACCCCACCCCCCAAACATGACAGCGAGTGGAGTGTCTCAGCTCAGCGAGACATTAATTGATCAGTATATTTCAGGCCAGGCACTGTGTATCCCCAAGAAAGACGGAACATGAAACAAGAGAACTGCAAACACGTACAAGGCAAGCACAGGCAGCTCCCCTCTCATCCAGAGAAGGCTACCCAAGCCTCGTCATCTTTATTGGAAGAAGGGTGAGACTGTTTCTCAACAAGAAAGTCAAGCATGAACGCCATCTTCATGTCCACTTCCCTTCCATCTCAGAGAAAGGGAAGCCCCTTTTACTCAAGAATAAGCCTTCTCCCCTGAACCCAGCCCCTCCCTGAGCCGCAGAGACCTGCGCCATCCTGGCATCCCTACACCCAGCCTCTCTCTCTCACTGTGTAACCATCTGACTCCCACTGCGTCACCTTCCCAGCAGAGCCAGGCTCTTCCTCCAGAGTCACCCTGTACTGTCTTCGCTTCCTCCCTGCTTCCAGTCCGTCCTTCAGCCTGGCTGTGCCCTAAGCCTGCACCATGCTTGTGACCAATGATCCTTGTGGCTGGGTCAGGAGGATCCTTTCCAGACCTGGTCTTGTCTGACCTCTGCAATTTCTGGCACCATGACTTTGATTCGCTCAAATATTTCCCCCCCAACCCTCTGGGGGTCCTGCTCCTCCAGTCCTCCTCCTCCCTCTGTTACTTCTTGGGTCTGCATCCCCTCTCTGCCCCTCAGGCAATGGCATTCCCCAGGGAGTTAGTCCCTGCTTCCCTTACTCTCACATTGGCCAGATGAGCTCATTTCCTCCCACGGACCTGGGAGGAAGGGACCGCTCCAACCACCATGCAAACCCTGCGGCTTCCAGACAGACGTCTTTGCCACAGACACTCAACCGCACTGCCTGCTATCCATCCCACCCAACTGTCCCACGGGCACCACAAAGCAACACCAGCGCCATTGGTCTGAACATCTCTCTCCCCAAACCTGCTTCCCCTGGATGCCTCACTCGTTCAGTACCGGCTAAGCCCTCAGAAGCCTAGGAGTTACCCTAGATTCGTCTGCTCTCTTGCGCTCGTATCCAGTCAGCCACGAAGTCCCATCGGGCCCACCCTCGCCCCTCTCTCACGTGGGCACCTCACGGCTGTCCCCTGCATCACCGCTCCAGGCCCATTCTTCTTCCTGCTGGAGACGGCTGCCGCCTGGGGCTCCTGCCCCCTCGCTGCGCCCTCTTGCCTCACCCCCGGCCCCGACTATCCACCTCCACTGTGCTTTCTAAAACACCCGTCTTCCGTGCCGCTCCAGTGCTCGAAAGCCCGATGCGACTCCCGGCACCTCCGAGATGAAGTTCTAGTTCGCCAGCCCGGTGCACGCGGCACACGCAGCCCAGCCTCCACTCGCCCACTCCTCTACCTCCCACCGGCGTCCAGCCACTCTGGGCTCTGGCCCCCACATAGGGTCACCCTTTCTCTCCTCTCCAGCTGTGTGTGCACCTGCCGCTTCCTTTGTTTTGCTGGTGACCGATGTGTGGTTCCTGTTTCTTCTTCCTAACTCACATTTCACCTCCTCGCTCACCTGGCCCGGCTCACTCATATTTCGATGTCAAAACTCACCTGCTCTGGGAGGCTTCCTTCTAGTTCCCAGTTCTCCTGACACATTCATCACCTGTAACTCTGTCACGACACATGCGCCATGGTGCGAGCGCTTCTGCTGTTGCTGTTGTTGTTAGTCTGGCTTTTCTAGTGGAGTTCCTTAAGAGCAGGCGTGTACCTAGTTATCTGTATATCCTCAGCGCTTAGTAGCCCCTTAGAGAGTGCCATACAGTAAATAATAAATGTTGAATAAACAAAAAGAAGCTCTTCGACTGGATTATTAAGCCACAGTGACTGTTTAATTCTCCTTACTTTGCACCACGTCGAACCTCCCAACCACATCTACTAGAAAAAAGGGTCATCCGAATTCCCCAATCGCTGACTCACATACGCAAACACACCCCAGCATTAACCAGAGGACGCAGACGGCGGGAAGACAGAGCATGACCTGGTGGCTTTCCGGAGGATTTTCTCCCATTCCCTCTCTCACACCTTTTTGGAGGACAGTCGCCCAAACAGGGCCAAGTGCGGCCTGGTGGAGCCTGGGCCTGTGTAAGCCCCGTTATACCAGTCGCGGCTTCGGGGGGCCAGAGCCCCTGGTTCCTCTGGACTAGAGCTCTACTTCCCTTGCTCAAAGGCACCTCGGAAACCTTAGCAGACCTGAATGTGAGCACGTGGAGGCAGGCAGGGAACGGATTTCTTCAGAGCCCCAGGGTCCTCCCCGGAGGTCTTTAAGTTACCATCTCTGCCCCTTGCGCAGGCGGGAAGAAGAGTGCCGTCGGCCCTGCCAGGAAGGAGTCTGTGCAAGAAACCACGGTACCTTGGAAGCCCTCAGTTTCCCCACGTAGGAATCATCGTTATCCAACATAGGCTGCTGGAAAGGGTCTCGGGTGGGAGGCATGGTAAAACGCCCCGCGAGAGCTCTTAACAGGGGTGGGAAGCCCGCACAGCCGCACACAACCTTGAGCGCGGGAGATCCGGGGTCCCAATTGTTTGGAACGCCCACTTTCGGTTGCCAGGCAACCGCCCTACCGTCTGTGACTGAGGTGAGGTCCCATCCACAGGAGCGCCACCTGGCGGTGCAGCGAGGGAGGCCCCCCCCGCCCCCTACACACACACACACCGAGGACGAAGCTGCTGGGAACCGGAGGGCGGCTGAGCACACCTAGGAGCCCCGGGTTCGTGCTCGTAAGCCACAGGTGAAACCACAGAGGCCTCTCGGCGGACAGGGCTAATGCGAAAGACTGCGGTTGGCGAAAGGAGCCCTAAAAGATGACCCAGATGCTTCCTCCTCCCTCGCACCAAGCAAATGGATTTTTTCCAAGCAGTGAGGGAATGGGGATGTGCAGAGAAGCGGGAGCCCACGTGCTGTGCTTGGAAAACTGCCGACTAGGAACATTCTTGCTCTAACCCAGTTTAACTGCACGAGTCCCAAGGCTCGGCATCGGGTCGGTTGTGAAGGCCCGGGTGGAAGCGCAGGGATGGAAGGAAGATCTCCAGAGGCGGCTGCCTTTGCAGCAGGTAATACCTTCTAGGTCACTGCCCTAGGCTGTAACCTCCAGAGGAGAGACGGCGTCTCAACCTCCTTTCCAGCGCTTCGCACGCGGGACGTGCTAGTATCTGTCGAACGCCACATCTGCAGGATTAGAGATGCTCATAAATAGCCCACGACCCGAGAGGGCCGTGGGAAACATGAACTTGGTGGCGACGGCTTGGAGGACGCTTCCACCGCGTTTCCTACGCGAGCCCCGTGCTCGCCTGTTGGGCCGGTTGCAGACCCCGGGCGCGCGCTTTTCCGCGCGGCGCGCGCCACCGGCGGCGGCTGCCATGGTGACCGGCAGGTGAGCGGCAGAGCATCGCGCGGTCCCTACCCCACCCGCGCGGAGGGAAAGAGGAGGCGGTTGCCAAGGCGACGTGGGTAGGAGGAGACGAGGAAGGAGGGAGCAGGAAGGATGGGCGGCTTCGGCGTAGCCGCCCGGAGGTGACTGAAGCGAGCCCAGCCCCTTGCATCCTCCCCCCCCCCCAGGAACCTCCCTCCCCTTTTTTCCGCCTGCGGCCAGCCGTAGCAGCCGCCGCAGCACCTGAGCCGCCGCGGCCGTTCGCTCGGACGACGCGATGGCCGAGGCTGGGCGCAGCCTCCATCCCTCTGCCCGAGGCAGGGGAAGAACTGAGCGGCGCACACTCCGGCTTCTACCGCTGCTGCTTTGGCTAGGGACCGCCTTCCAGGTGACCCAGGCAGGGGAACCAGAGCTTCACGCCTGCAAAGAGGTACTGTCCTTCCCGAGCCGACGCCACTTTAGTCAGAAAAATCTTGGATCCCGGAGGGGACGTTGGGGACCCAGGCACGGCCAGCTTCAGAGGCCACGGAGTTTAGGACTCGTTGGGGGTGAGGGTAGGCGGGGAGGGCGCGAAGTGGACCGGCCTCACAGAGAGGCCAGCCTCCTGGAGGACTCAGCAGTTTGGGCTGCTGAGCGCGGTGGGTCTCGGGACCCACCTTCTGGGACCCGGGGTCCTGGACTCCGGAATAAGGGGAGAAGACATGGGTTGTTTGCCAGCTGGGATGGACTTACCTTAAAAGTGGTTGAGAACAAAAGCTTATGGGCGTGCAGAGGGGCCAGACAGAAAGTGGGAAAGGAGCAGAGGGGCAGGAGATCCTTGTGCTTCTACCATGGCTTCAGAAGGAGCGTGAAAGCTGTGCAAGATGTGCAGAAGGAGATGTACAGGAGGCACAGAGAGGCCCCTCTCTCCCCTGGGATCGGGGGTCCGGTCACTCGCTGGCTGCTAAGTAGGAGGTCCCTTCAGAGCTTTGCCTCCCCTCTGCGCTTTGCGTAGTGTACCCGACAGCACCTGGCCCACCTCTGACCAGACTGTGAGTTCCGTAACATTTCTCTTTCCATCAGTCTCTCCTTTCCTTCTCCGACCCCTGCTGATGTATGTCACAGGTCTTTTTCAAGGTGTTTCTAAACTGTTGTCAAATATAATTCAGGCAATCGGTACCTTCTGGCCAAAAAGGGCCTTTTGGACATTCTGTTTGGAGGGATACTTGAAGGTATTGAGGAGTAATAAAACTCAGTCGTTTCTATAGTGTTGTGCCCTGAGTAACTTTTTTTACTTCTTTAACCGTATGGCAGAGACAGCAACAAATATTTACAAGAACTTCATTGGGGAAGGCATGACAAAAGTTGTTGTGTTATTTCTGAGAAAATGGGAAAGCCTTTATAATAATCCATCAGGGGGCTGGCCCTGTAAACGTCATCCCAATTGTCATACTTGGCTAAGGTTTTGAGAAGCTGAAGTGTTTTTTTCTAAGTCATCAGTGCTAACTGGTCGGTGGCCACAGCCCCACCCCATATGGAAATGTATTATTACGATGTTTTAACCACAGACTGTCTGCCACATGACAGACCGTGAAGAGGTGGGGCGGGGGGGGGTAATTTCTGTGTGCCTGCCGACGTTGGACTTCATTCATGAATACAACACAAGTGAGCCCCCAGTAAGTGGGGCTTCCGAAGACTGTCATCAACCCCAGTGACTCCCTGCCCTGCCGTCATCAGCATTTCCACCCAGCCACTTTCTGGTCTGTTTAAAGATGGCCGGGAGCAGGGAGGTTCTGTCTGTGACTGTGGCTTACTGACCTTGGTGGCTCTAAGATAAACAGTTCCAACAAGGCCTAGGAGCCCAACATGGGAGTCTCCTGAGTGGAAGGTCTTTGTCAGCTGTGTACAATGTGAGACGTTTAAGAAATTTAACACTGTATCATCTTGGTTTGGAGGGGGAGAAGAATGTTGCTACTTGAGAACTTTGAATTTGGTTACAAATTTTCTCTTTAGTACTTTTTAAACGAGTGACACTTGTTAAGCAAAAGATCTCGCCACAGAGAGTGAGCCTAGGGCTGCGGAAAACTGTGGAAATCAACGCATCGGCGTTCTAGCCCCTGCCTGCCACCTACCACGCAGTTTGTGGATCTGTAGGATGAACGGGTATTTCAGTACCACCCACTTCAGAAAGGACTGCTCTTTAGATGGAAAGGAAAGTACAAATGAAACACAAATTAGAGGTATCCAACCCCCTTTCCCATTCAGTGTCTTTACCCCGAGGTCCACACCCCGGGCCAGAGTGAAAGTGGCTTGGGGCTCGGTGCTCATTAGTCACGGAGTCGAGTTCTGTTTACACTCCCCTTGAGCAAACAGTGGCAGCTGAACACCCTTGACTCCAAAACAATAAGGAAGAGAATAAACCCACTATTATAATATTCTTCGCTTGGCATTATGAACTGACCCAACAAGTTTCAGGACTTCCACCCCAGAGGGTGAGAAACCAAGTCAGGGCGGACTAGCCCTTCTCTGGTCTGTGTCTGCATGTGAGTTTCTCGTGAGTCCACCTTGGGTGTGTTAAAGGCCGGGACCCTTATCAGGCCGAGGCTGACCCTGATGGTAATGGCACTGTTCCAGCCTTGTTTCTGGAACCTGAGGCACCCCCCTGGATCTCCTCAGAAAACACGGAGGAGGTTCCGAGTGTGGCCTACACATCTTTTACTCCTTAAGGCATGAGCTCTAGATTGCCAGCCCTGAGCTGGGACTTGGCACTCCTTTTACAGGTTCCCCGTCATCAGGGCCACCAGTGGAACGAAACATCCTGCGTGGGGCTTGGCATTTCTGCAGCCCTGTGCTAGCCCAGGCTGCGGGCTGACCGAGAGCCAAAGGCCCAGCCACTGCCTGCAGCACGATGAGTCCGCATCAAATGCGAGAGAAGCGAGAGGCTGCCTTTAACGCCTGTGCCTGCCCTGAGGCCCCGTGCTAGATGCCCCCATACTTTCAGGGACTCCCTGATCCACACCGAACAGCCCATAGGGCTGAAGAATCTGGCAGGTGTGGTTTGGGGTAAAATTCGCTGAGTGAGTGATGTCTCACCCACTTCGTAAGGGTGCTACTGTGCGCAAGTTAACTTCGGACGACCTAAGATTCCTGATCTATAAAATGGGGATGGCAATACCTATCTCAAGGCTGTTGTGAGGGTTAAATTAAGTTAAATAACACACGTGAAGTGACTAGTACATAGCCTTGACGTGTCAGAGGTACATAAGAAACATTACTAGGCAGAAAAGGTAGGTATACAAACAATGGCAGGTAAATGATGAGATTAAGGTTGATTTGTGGTCAACAGTGCAGGAGTGGCCGGAGAGAAGTTGATAGGAAAATAAGGAAACTTATTTAAACGGTTGGTACTTGCCCTGGAGCAATCAGGAGAATTTCAATGGGCGGAGATGGAGGAGGGGTGCTTTCTGGACAGAGGGAGGAGCCTGAGGGAAGGTCGGCAGGTAGAAGGTAGAAGAGAACCTGAGAATTGCAAGAAGATCAGGTGGCTGAAATGTGGAGTAGGCATGAGGTACGCTAGAAACCAAGGTTGGAAAGTCAGAAACTAAGCAGAACATCCCAAAGGATTTCTGGCAGAGATGGCTGCCTGCTGAGAGTTGGATTGGCGTGTGCGCAAAGTAAACATGGCCGAAGCAGGCCGCAGCTGAGGGCAGGGAGCTGGGGGCAAGGGCTCCGGTTCAGAAGGTGTCGCCGAGGCCAAGGAGAAGGTTGTCGGAGGAACTGCTGTGGGATGGTTGCAGTTGGGTACATGGAAGGGTGTAAATATGAAAAATATGCTGGACCCTGACCAATGTGGTTCAGTGTTACTATATTTTGTTCATTTTCAGTGTTGTAAAATATTCCTTTGTGTGACTATTTTACAATTTAAAAATTAATTCTCCTGTTGGCAGACATTTGGGTTTCCAGTGCTTTGCCATGTCAAACTGCTGCTCTGAACAGTGCGGGACCTGTCACCTGGTGCACAGGTGCAGAGTCCTTCAAGTACAGGACTAGAAGTGGGGTGCTGGGTTGTGGGGCGCGAGACAAATTCCATGAACGTGCGTAGCCTCAGACACCCTGAGTGAGGGCTTAACTCTGGGGCCACTTTCCCTTTGTAAGTGATGTCGTTTCCTCAGAGCTCTTGGTGGGGGGAGGTGGAGTCACGTTTTCCCAGAAGTTTACTGTTTTTCTCAGTTTTCAGTGGCTTGTGATCTGAGCCATCCCAGGTCGAATGGGTTTTCTTTTATTCTGGAAGCTGGACCGACATACGCACATTGGGATCACTCACTAATGGAATCTGGGTGGAAGCTACTTCCAGGGCTGGGCTTCTGGAAATCGGTAGCATTTTGATGTCTCAGTGTATCACCTTCGGATAAACTGGAAGTGTCACTGGACGGGAGGTGGCCACCGCTCTCCAAGCGGCCTGAGAGGGCTCTGAGGTATCGTAATGGCTCTCAGGGAAGTGCCCTCTGGGCCATCTGACCCCTTATCCAGATTTGGGGGGACTCAGTTACCTTCTACAGTGTCCTTTTACATTCAGGATGAGTCCTAAAATGAGGGGCTTCATGCTTCCTTAGACACTGGAGGGACTAACTTCTAAGAAGAGGACACTGCCAGGAATTGTCTAGCTCTATGGCATTTACATAATTTCTGCAAATATAGGTCTTGTTCATACTCTCATCGTCCAATAGTAGAGATACGCTTTGCCTGTGTGCTCCTTATTTTTAAAAGAAGACCATTAGCCAGAAAACTGTATATTCTTTTTTAAAGGAACTTCTTTTTTTAAAGATTTTAAAAAGATTTTATTTATTTATTTTTAGAGAGGGAAGGGAGGGAGAAAGAGAGAGAGAGAAACATCAATGTGCGGTTGCTGGGGGCCTGTGGCCTGCAACCCAGGCATGTGCCCTGACTGGGAATTGAACCTGCGATGCTTTGGTTTGCAGCCCATGCTCAATCCACTGAGCTATGCCAGCCAGGGCAAAACTGTATATTCTTAATTTGGAAGTGGCTTCTCTGTCCCAGAGAATCTTTCAATAAAAAGCGGACCTGCATCAGTTAGCTTTTGCTGAGTAACAAGCAACCCCAAGACTTTGTGGCTCAAAGCAACTATTTTTAGCCCACAATTCTGTAGGTTGATAGGGTGGCTCCCTGGGGCAGTTTGGCTGCTCCCTGCTGTGCTGCCTTGTGTGACTGGCCAGCTAGTGGGTGGGCTACAGGTTAGATTAGCTAGGATGGCCATGCTCAGGTGTGTGACAGTTGATTGGGGTCCCCAGCTTCTCTTCCAAGTGGCCTCTCATTCTCCAGCAGACCAGCTTAGACACATGCATGTGATGGCCTCAGAGTTCCAAGTGCAGTAAAGCAGCAAGCCCCAATGTGCAAGCTCTTTTTCAAGACTCTCCTTGCATTGTGTTTGCTAATGTCCTATAGGCCAAAGCAAGTCATGTGCTCATGCCATGAAATAGACTCCGCCTCTTGAAGGGAGGCCCTGCCAAGTCACATACAAAGGGGCATACATACAGGGAGGAAGGGAATCTGTTGCGATTTTTACAGTGTACCACTGTGAAAAGCAGAGTTGATACAAACAACCGCTCTGACTGACTTACAGTTATAAATTTGGTTAAGAGCTGTGACAGGACAGTGTAAGATATGATGAGTGATTGTTACAAGGAGAACTAATTTACACTATATCACAGGATCTTTTATGTAGTTTCAGCACACTGCTGGAAAACTGACAGCTGAGAATTTTTAATCACTGTGTCTGCTGGGATAGATCACTGCTTTGAGAATACAGCAAGAGAATGCAGCTTCAGTGGAGAAATATCCTACTCAAGGCAAAGCATACAAAGTATTGATTTTGGAAAGGACTGAACTCCAGATTGCCTTGCCCCCTTTTGACCTATTAAATACTTTTTAAGTAGTTTTTTATAATGTTTTTGTAACAATGACAGATTCTCATTTTTAAAAAAGAAATATAAATGCAAAAAAATATAAAACTTACCAAAATTTCATAACTGGTTAAAACTACTGTGAATATTTTGTTTTTTTCTTTCTAGACTTCTTTCTATACTTACAAACTTCCTATAACTATATACTTGTATGTATAGATGTAACTATATAATTACCCACAAATGGGATATTACACATGTGTTTCACAACCTGCTTTTTTCATTAAATAATATGCAGGGGGCACCTCTGCCTATTAATAAATACAGGTTTACTTCATCATTTTTTAAGGCTGTATAGGGTTTTATAGCATGTTTGTAATTTATTTAACCAACTAATTCAGATAGCTTTTAATTTTTATTAGCATACACATACTGAAATGAATACCTTTGCACATACACTCACAAACAGTTGCTAAATTATCATTCTCTTAATTCCTTAAGTTGTGTTCCTAGAAATAGGGATTCCATGATCAAGTATAAGGTATTATATTACCCAATTTCTCCCTTGGGGAAATTGCACCAGTTTTACTTGCCATTAACTTTGTATGCCTTCACCTTTTCTCATGCTTTCAGTCCTTTCAAACCTTGATAAATCAGTACACAACACACACACACACACACACACACACACACACACACACACACCATCTTTGCTTGGTCCAAAGCTGAAGGAACCCACCAGTTTCAAGAAAGACCCCAACCAAGTCCCCCAAGTGACCTCAGAGCGTTTCTGGAAGTTATTCCTACAGCAGAAACCACCTACAATCCCTACTCGTCGTTCCTGTTCTAAATCCCTTCCCAGCAGCTTCCCTCTCTGTTTAACCAGGAGGTGAACTCCCCAGGCCACGCCCACGCCTCTTCGCCCAGGCTGTGCCCGCGCTTCTCTCCTTTCCGTCGCATTTTCCCATCTCCGTGGTCCTTGCGGAAGGGTCTGCCTTGAAAAGCAGGGCTGATACTCACACACAGCCGCTCTGACCGACTCATAAATTTGATTAAGTTCTATGAAAGACGGGCTGCGACACTGTGACCAGGAGACCACATTTAGATCGGGAAGGCTAGGCAGGCCTCTGTGCGGGGTGAGAGTACGGGGCGAGCCGAGGGTCGGAGGCGTGTGGAGGGTAAAGACCAGGGGACTGGCTTGCAGGCAGGGAAGAGTCTGTTGCTTAAGCAATGGAGAGAAGACGAGTGTGGCTGCATAATGTAATTTTCCAGGTACAAAATAAAAAAAGAATATCCGCATTTTGAAGTTTCAAAAACTACTAAAGGAAGATATGAGATTTTAATCAAAGGTCCCTCGGGGAGTAATAAATATTATGAGTAATTTTTACATTGCATAGTAATGATGATGATGATGATCTCCCCGTATTGAGTGTTCTAAGTGACCCACGTGGATTAACCCGCCTGGAGACTGCAATACTCTGCCAGGTGGGTGCTCCAAATGCTCCACCCTAGTCCATCCCACACCACTGCCCCTCCTCTTTACGCTTTATTCTTCTCCATAGCACGCTTCACCCTCTGACGGTATTTTCGTATATGCATATGTGCATGTATATGGGTTTTCAACTGTCCGTCTCTCTGACTAGAATGGAAACCCTTTGAGGGCTGGTATTCTTATGTGTTTTATTCACTTGTATATTCCCAGTGCCTGCCACACAGCAGGCACTCAAAGAGTTTCCGGAGTGAATCCCCACTTGCGGATCATGAAGCTGAGGCGCAGAGAGGTTAGCCTGTCCCTGGTTACTCGGCTGGGAAAAGAGCAGGGCCTCAGGCCGCTGGACTCGGAGCCGCCGCGCTGTTTCCCGCCCGCCCGTGCTGCAGTCCACGCTGAGCGAAGGGGGTCCGCTGAGGGTAGAAGCTCCCCTCCCCCGCCCCCAGCTAATCCCAGATGCTGGCCTCTGTCAACGCTTGATGAGATACATTCTTGAAATGTTTTATGTCTATACAAGCACATCTGTCTACTCTTTTCTTAATTTTCTGTACAAGTCAGGTTAGAATATCTGTCCATGGCTGTATTTTACTGTCTTCATTACTATGGCTCTACTTTTAACCACGAAATTGCGATCCACTATATGTGTGTCCCATCACTCACTGAAACAGAAACTCGAAGGAAGGGCGACTCCAAGCATTTACACGGTAACTGTGCTGCAGACCACACCCCCTCACGTGGCCCGACGCCTACTTCTTTGAGTCTATCTGCAGGATGAAACCTTAAAAGCAGAAATTGTGGGTCAAAGAGTCAAGGGTCAAGTTGGCACATGGCCTGTTAAAGACAGTGTTAGTCTTACTCATCTGCAGTCAGAAGGAGGAGGAGGCGGCCCTGGCTGGGCGGCTCAGTTGGTTGGGCCGTTGTCCTGGGCACCAAAAGCTTGCACTTTTGATCCCCGGTCAGGGTGCGTACAGAGGCAACCAATCCACGTTTCTCTCGCACATCAATGTTTCTCATCATGCACGCCCTCTCTCTCCTTTCCCCTCTCTCTGAAATCAGTAAAAACATATCCTCGGGTAAGGATTAAAGAAAAAAAGGAGGAACGGGAGGAGGGAGGCTCTGGCTGGGAGGACTGCCACCCGCCCCCATTCATGCTCCCCCGGGAACCACTGGTACCCGGAGGGCCCTGCTGGAGAGCCTGCCAGCGAAGCTGCCAGCCGGTCCCTGTCAGGGCACCCCAACCTGGTGGCTCATTTTGCCAAACCTTCGCAAAATAACTTGGTCAGACTCATAGCTCTTCAGGCTGTATTGTCACTCTGGTAAGTGATGAAAATTGTGCCATTTGCCACATTTCTCCTTTAGCTTTCCTATGTCATACCAGATAAAGCACAGAACAGATAATTACAGTTAGTGCTTGACAGCTGCGGAAAGAAAATACACTTTTAATACCTCCTAGGCCCTCCAGCTTTCAAATTCTTTTAAGTCTGAAAGGCTTAATATGAGGTTATCACTTATTTTTCTTAGATTTGTCATGTATTACTATTTTTTAGATTTTCAAAAAATTTTACTTTATTTTTTAAAGAGAGGAGAAGGGAGGGAGAAAGAAGGAGAAACATCAATGTGTGAGAGAAACGTTGATGGGCTGCCTCCCGCCCACTCCCAGCTGCAGACCTAGTGTGCAACGCAGACATGTGCCCTGACTGGGAATGACACTGGTGACCCCCGGCCTGCAGGACGACGCCCAACCCACCGAACCACACCAGTCAGGACCAATTTGTCATGTATTACCAAAGGCATGTTTTAAAGGCCCACAGAACAATGTAGTGTAAAAAAGATTGTTTCATAGGCCTAGAACGTGATTTTTTAAACCTGGATCTTACTGATACAAAAGACCAAATCATCATCATCATCATCATCATCATCATCATCAAATCATAATAATTGGCCTTTAATGTAATGAGCCTACATGCTAACTGGAGTATCCAGTCTCCTTACCCCATGCAAAACAAGAAAGGAAAACTGTTTCTGAGTTAGAAAGGAAACTGAAATTGGCTAACTTTCTGCTTGAAATTGATTGCTTTACTCTCGGACCCCAATCACACGAAAATAAACGAGTGGCTAGTAAGCCACCCGGAGCACAGATAAAGGGAGCATTCATTATGTCTGCTCCTCCGGCTTTCTTTCAATTCTCCGAAGGATGGTTCTGGCTCAGGAGAGCCCTTGGGAAAAGCCAGGCACGTCACGGCCTGTGCTGTACACGGACCGGAAGGGGTGATGCCTAAATATAAAGTAACAGGTTAGCAAGTAGCCAGGAGGAAACAGAGAACTATGGGGGAAAAGGCAGATTTTTAAAGAACACGTAGAGTTTTTAGTCCTGGATTATCCAAAAGACTATTCCTGATTCTTAAAGTCACCAGCTAGTTTTTCCCACGTGGGAAAAAATCATGTAAGATTTCAGAAAAAATGTGTGACCGTGGCCAACGTGCTTGGTCGCTGTGGGTGACGAGCAAGTGAAGGGAACGGGCAGGAGTGCGCATGCGCAGAGTGCACACAAACGCGGGCGGTGGTGACAGTATTGGGTGTGCGCACTGACGCCCAGAAGCTTCTCTGCAGGAGGAGGCGGCCTTTCGATTTTTGGATAACACGAAAATCTAAGGTTCTCATCCCATCTCTATTGAAATCTTAGTTTCATACTTGCAGAGACTGAAGACCAGGGAGGGCGGCATGTTGGTTCACTCGGGGGAGTGTTACTTAGATGAAAACTCATGACCTCCTCAAATACTGGTGTTGGGGTGACCTCGGGGTGACCCCGGGGTGACCCAGGCCTAAGGCATCCTCCCACCTCCCGAAACCAGCTGAGTGGGTGCTTATCCTCAGGTAGGTTACTTGCTTAACAATTACAAACATGTTTAAAAGAATACTTTTTATGCCAGATAATGAGATGCTCATTATTTCTAGAGTAAACCCCTACCATTGGGGTAAAAAAAAACCCCAAAACCCAAAAAACTCTTTTTCAAACATTTGTAATTGTAAAGGAACACAAGTGGGCACCCGGTGGCCCCATTATCTCTGACACGCATTTCGTCCGCCCTGTTCCCTTTCTGGTTTTCTCCCTCGTAGGAATATTGACGGACACTGTCCATACTGGTGCCTGGCCCCGGAGAGCAGGCGCTGTCAGTCTGAAAACACCGATGACAAGTTTCCTCTAGCGGCCACTGGCCATTGTCATGTTTTCTCCACCAAATAACTTTTCTCATGTGTGTTTAACTTTCAATCCTGTTAAGTTTAAAACAACTCATTCACCAAGCACTTACTGAACACGATGAGCTGATGAAAGAGACGTGAAGAACTGCTACACGATATGAAACCCACACCGATGGCTCATTCCAGCCTTTAAAGGGACGGGTGGCCGCAAACAGGTCAGGTGCGTGCTGCAACGAGGCCGGGAAGGAAGGACCGGCGGGCAGAGCACGGCCTCTGGAAAGGGGCTCACATCCCCAGTGGAGCTTCGCTGGCTGTGAGACTTAGTTATCAAAGGAGCGATCAGGTTTCATTTTCAGGATTGTTGTGAGAATTAGAAATGAGAAATAAGGTACAAACATTGACTAGTTGTATTAGCTGGCTAGGGTTGCGGTGACAAAGTACCACAAGCTAGCTGGGTGTATTAAGACAACAGAAATTTATTTTCACACAGTTTTGGAGACTACAAGTTCAAAATCAAAGTGTGGGTGGTGTCCAGAGTGCTGGCCCCACCCACCCCGGAAGTACTGATTCAGTGGGTCAGTGCGGAGGGCTGCCTGGCCCGGGACCACACTTTGAGAACAGAAAGGTCAAGTGCTTGGAAGACTGGCGTCTCGGGCTCGGGTCCCAATCCTGCAGCTGACTTACCAGCTGTGTGGCCCTGGGACACGTGCCTGAGCATCTCTGAACAGGTGTCTTCATCTTTAAAATGGGGAAATCAAATACACCCCACAGACTGAACAAATATTTGCCCTGTGACTACTGCAGTACCAGGTTCTACTAGGCATTGGGCACATGACAGAGGATAGGACAGGCTTTGATGTCAAGGAATTTTCAGTGGTTGTGATGCTTAAAGAGATAAAATCTGCAAAGTTCAAGGACCACGAGAGATGCTTAGTAAAAATTAATTTCATTTCCCTCACAGAAGGTAACATGATTCTGCTTTTACTTTTCTTTTTGTCCAAAAAGTCATTCTCAAATTTTATAGCATGGGTCTAGAGCCACGATTCTCTCTTTGCCTAGACGGACAGTCTGAGGTATGGGCACTAGCAGAGGTTGAGTTGTATCCTTTAAAGATTCATATGAACCTCAGAGTACCCCCTGTGGACCCGAGCACTTTAGAACGTGACCCTATTTGGAAATAGGGTCTTTGCAGTTGTGGCCGACTTAAGATGAGGTCATAGGGTGGCCCTCATCCAATAGGACTGGGGTCCTGACAAAAAGGGGGGGTTTGGACAGAGAAACGCTCGAGGGGAAAACACGGTGCGAAGACCAGAGTCGTGCTGCCGCAAACCAAGTTGCTCCAGGCTGCTGGCCGTCACCGAGCGAGAAAGAGGCGTGGAACAGGCTGCCCCTCCCGGCCTCTGAAGGTTCCAGCCTGCAGACACCCTGCTTTGGATTTCTGGCCTCCAGGACTGGGAGACAGACGTCTGCTGTTTAAGCCCCCGGTCCGCGGGGCTGAGTTACAGCTGACCCAGTAGACGGCTGCTGGCACCTTGTGGTGTGACATCACACCACGCACAGGGTGCGCTGGGGGAGGGGAAGGAGACCTTTCACTTTTTATCCCGTGCATCCCCTGTCGCTTCAACATTCTAAGCGTAGGCAGTTACACTAAATAAATCCTCGGAAAAGAGTACACGCCTCTGCCTCTAGACCTCTTTAACCTCCCATCTGGCCAACAGCTCGAACCTCCGGCCAGGCCTACCGGGATTCTGCACCAGGTCGGACTTTGGATTAGGAGACCCCCCCCCACCCCACCAATTCTAAAACAATATGAAATTCTCCAAAATGTCTGGGGAGTGTCCGGTGCTTGGGCAAAGCAGCTGGACAGTTGGGGCTGTCACACGGAAGTTTGCGTCAGGGACTTTGCTATCGAGTTGGGACAGGCCTGAGGAGCGACAGCAGCGCCGGGCGATGTATGATCGTCGCTCCGTGAGTGGCGTGGAGGACAGAGCTCTCACCTTCTCACACAGGGGTGTCGAGCTCATTGTCACCGGGGGCCACATCAGCCCCGCAATTGCCTTCAAAGGGCCGAATGTAACTTTAGGACTGGATAAATGTAACCACTCTTAAACAGTTAAGTGAGAGCTCGGCACTGCCGCCCTGCAGAAACCAGGTGCTGGGCCGGATAAAACAAGGTGGAGGGCTGGATTGGGCCCGCGGGCCTTGTGTCTGCCACCTGTGTTCTCGAAGGACCAGGAAAGTGCGCCTTGGCTGGGGCTGGTGGGACGTCAGGGGTGAGGAGGGCCAGGCAGGGGTGGGAGGAGAGGGTGCAGTCCTCTTTTCTGACCCTTTTCCTTAGAGGACCCGAGGTAAACCCGTGCCACGCTGGAGGGGTAAGTGACAAAGACAGGGAGATACATTTCCTAAAACTCTATTAAAACATTTTTGCTTACGTAATATGGCCACACGGTAAGCAGTTCAAACAGGCACTCAGGAAAGGGCTGCAATCCTTCCTACAGGCTTTTCCGACTTCTTAGCTCTTTCTAGAATGAAGGTCAAGGTAACTGAGGCCCAGAGTGACTAGTTCCAGTTCTATGGGACAGTGACTAGACTCTGTCGGTGCAGAAACCTGGTCAACTGCTGAGCATCTTTTCTGAAGCTGCCTGCCCAGATACGCGTCCACCCAACCTGCCCCCAGATCCTGGCCCGGGGCTGCAGCCGAGCCTGTTCGCGTAAGAGCCCGGCTTCTGACTGCCTTCAGGGTCAGGCGCCGGTGCCCCAGAATTGGTTGTCCACTCCGCCATCGCTAGTTTTCCAGGGATGGCAGAAGGATGGGCCAGAATTTCAGGTAGTGACATCTGGTGATGGCCAACGGTGAGACTGTCCCACGGAATGGCCTGGGAATTTTATTCAGAAACTTTACAAGCAACTCTGGTGTTTACAGCTACAGCAGCTGTCATTTTGCAAGACAAGCGGCGCCTGCCCACGTGTCTGTTCAGCCCTCTGGTTCACCACACTCGCCCATCAATGTAGTGCCCACAGCTGACCAGAGCCCTTGGTGAAGCACAGATAAGACTTTGGAGGTAATAAGAGAACTGTTCCCATCACCCTCCCTCCACCAGCAGGCTGAGGCTTCCCGATTTCTTAGCCTGTCCTCTCCAGAGCCTTTTGCCACGGGCCAGTCATCTGAGAAGCCCAGCCTCAGTTTCCCTCCCGCTCAGGGCGGTGGAACGCTGCAGGCTTCCCACTGCCTGGCAGGCCCACACCCACCGCTCCAAGAATCCTGCTGAAAAAAGCTTCTAAGAGAGGCATCAACTTAAAAAATACTTGATTAAAATAATGGTTTGAACAAGTAGCTTATCTACATGATAATCAATTCCAAAAGCATAGATGGGTACAGAATAAAAAGTATTCCTCCCACTTCTGTCCCCTGTCACCTAGTTTTCCTGCCAGGAAGCAGCCCTTGCTGCCTTCAAACTTAGGACTGAAGTCAGTTTGCGCTCCCGGGGCACCCTGGAGACATTGGGGGTGCACAGGAGATGGGGTACAACCCTGGCCTTAGGCTTCTCTTGCTGGGAGATCAAAACCAGAAGCAGGAGAAAGCTCATGGGACAATGGGCTGGACACAGGATGAAAGTATGAGACACTAGTTATGAGCGGTGTCTTTAAATTATCATTTTAATTATTCAGATCGGGATTGGAGGAGTTAAATATTAAGTCAGGAGATTATAGGTATGGCAGGAGGCAAAAAGAAAACTGGGAGGCATTAAAGAAATCACTTCTTTTTAAAAATTCTTAAAACATTATTCCTCATCTGTTACCAACTGCCTGGTATTAAGTTCATATATGTTTATAGCATTCCTATTCTGTGGCTTCATACCAGTACGTGAATGGCATGCCCAGGGATTGCGCAGTGTACAACCTCTGCAGCTGAACACAGTGGCCCTCGTGTACGTGGGCCGCCTTGGTTAAACTGGCATCCCCTTACCATGTCTTAGGGAGTACTGTGGGCCGGATTCCTCTGACGGGAAGTGGGCAGCATCTAAGCACTGCGGTGCGGGCTTAGAGTCGGAACACGGGCAGGGCTGGGGGAACAAGCAGGGGCCGGGGGGCGAAGGGCCTTGTAAGCTCCGCAGGGAGTCTGGGGCTCGCTCTGAGAGGCCCACAGCGGCGCAGTGACACGTTCTGTTCGGCAGTTCAGGTGGGTCACTCTGGCTGGAGAGTGGCTGGGAGGAGAGGAGGTAGCAAAGACAGGGAGTCTGTCCTCCAGGTTCAAGTTCTCTGTGAAGCAGCTAGGACATCAAAACACCGAGCTGTCCTTGGAGAGTTCTGCACAGGCCAGGACCTTGTTGACCTGCTTCTTTCATGTATGATTAAAAGCTCAGGTAAAAAAATTCAATGGAACATTTCGATCTCATTTTAAAAAATTAAAAAAACAAAACAAAACAAGAAAAGGACATCTTTGAAATATAATCTCATAAAGCCCTGTCTTGTAGACAGATGTGAGTACCAGACCCTCACCTATCAGAACAGGACTGGACTTTATAAAGAGACATTTTGTTTCCTAGTGACAAAGCCATTTCAATCCTAGGGACATTTACAAGCAATACTGAAAAGCCCTCTGCCCTCGATGGACTGGCCGCAGTTACCGAGTGTCATAAACGTCAGCGGCCAGCCTTTCTACTGGCGAGATGAGCTTTGGGCGAGTCGCTAGGGGAGAAAAGTGGTGAGCGGACAGATGTCTTTTCATATGCACGAGAAGAGGCACCAGAGACGAGGGCGAGTCGGGGCCCGCAGCAAACACCGGGGCAGCAAACACCGGGGCAGCGGGGAGGGGTTCAGCACCCCTGCTGCCCTCGCGCCTGGGCCAGAGATGGCTCCAGGCTCCCTTCGCCCAGTCCTACCGCCAGAAAGAAAAGAGGAGGCCTGGGTGCCCCTCCGTGCATCCTCCCCCGGCAGGGATGCAGTGGTAGCTGGCTGCTTTGTTTTTTTAAACTGGTTTACAAAGAGCTTTCCTGAACATCTCCTATTGTCCTGAGAGGTTGGTGTTACATGTTACTCAGTATTGGGGGGGCGTGGATTCTGTTTAATCATCTTAGCAAAGTCTTATCATCCCCGTTTTATGGACGAGGGAACCGAGCATGGGGAGACCTAATAACTGGTCTGCAGTCTGAGCGTGGCAGGACGAGATGAGCCTCTAGGTCTTTCAGCTCCAATCCAGAGCACCTTGCACGGCTCTGGAGCTGCTCTAGAGCCACGCCCTTGTCGCGTCATTCAGTCACTCAGCAAATAGTTACTGCTGCCTGCTACGGGTCAGGCAGAGTCCTGGGCACTTGGGCCACGTCAGTGAACAAAACCGAAGATCCCTGTTCTTGTGGAGCTCACGTGTGCCCTGGAGCGGGGCTGGGCCAGAAATCCACCGTGCACATGATGCGTAACTGAGTTAGAAGGCGTGTTGGTGGGTGGTAAGTGCTACGGAGAAAACTCACTCAGGATGTGAGGATCCCTGGGACAGAGGGAGTGGGTTACAGTTGTGAGCAGGGAGGTCATGGCAGCAGAGGTCGTTTCAGGGAGGGTTGGGGGGCTCAAGGGGCCAGAAGCAGGTAAAGCGCCCCGAGCCCAGGTGCACGGGTGCTCCCGCGTGCTCACAAGTAATGGCTGTCCTCACCACACCAGTGCCATCTCCTCATCAGCCTGTCAGTGTCTTCCAGGAGCCGCCAGGCCAAGGCTGTGCCCCAAACGGACAGGCAGCTCAAGTTACAAACAGGTCAGCCCAGAGCATGCTGACACCGATGGCCTCAGCCGGGTGCTGAGACCCAGAATCTGCTCTGTGTAATGTGTCCGCGGCCACAAACCAGGAAGGCAGGCCCCGACCGAGCACTGTCTCTGCTGGTCTGGAGTGAAGTGGAAGCTGGAAGCCCAGAATAGAACAGCAAACTCGGAAAGCATGGGTGATATAAGGCCAGGCTCCCCCATACTCCTTCAGCTGGGGAGCCCTGGGGTGCCTGGCTCTGTGTTGCTAGGCAACAGCCCACCAGCAGAGGACCATCAGCAGGGGCCGGCTGCTTGCGGTCATTTGTTTTGCCTCCTGCTGGTCTGATGCCCTGGCAGAGAGGGGCGTTGCCTGCAGGTTAAAAGAAATAACTTTGTGGGGTGAAGGCCAAAAGGTATCCTGGACCCTGAGTCCGCCTTGGTGCCTACAATTCCACGGTTAAGAGGAATTTGCTCTTAAGACTGTGGTGTTAAACTTTTCTCATGTGTGAAACTTTTGGTTCAAAGAAAATCTTAACTGAGAAGAAGAACTGGAGATTGAAAAGAGACCAAAGAAACGACGTCGCTCCATTACAGGCGGGGTGGGAATCCCGAACCCCCCACCCCTACCCGTCAGAGGGGCTTGCTTTCTAAACCCCTGGAGTCAGGAGCATAATTTGAAAATCATTGTGTTAAAGTGTTTCAGTCCCCTATTGTGAACAGACTTTGGCTGGTAAAATATTAAGCTATTTTAAAATGACTAACACATTATGACAGTTTAATGTTTTTCTGTGTGTAGGAAGGTAGATAACAGACTCCTGAGAGGATCTGATGAAAACTGCGGACCCTGTGCTCAGAAAGATGCACATAACTAAAACTCCCCTCCCCCATACCTAAAGTTCTGCACTGGGTTGTGTGGAGGAAGTGGTCCAGGGACTGTAGATGAAGGACCCCCGTCTCATGGGAGATTGGTTTATCTGATGTGCTTCCCAGTGGGATCCATACTTAAGTCCTGAGGCAAACAGAAAAGTGGGAGGAAACAGAAAAGATCCAGAGGAGAACCGGAATCGTGGTGGTGGAGCCCAGGACTCTATTTTTAACGTGATTGCCAGGCAGTTGTGATGACCTGACAGGTGCAGGTTTGGGCCGCAGAGCTCTGGGCTGGGGTGTCTGGGCCCGAGGGCTCGGGAGACCCTGCTACTGAGTCGGCAGTTCTCGAGAGGCTGGGAAGGAGGGAGCGAGGAGGGAGAAGGCCCGCTGCCCTCCCCAGTCTGGGCGGCTGCAGAACAGTAGGGAGGGTCCCGTGCCTTCCACCCTACCCTTCCCAGCGGGACAAAGCGAGGTCACTGTGCCCTGAGCCTCAGCCAAAACCAAAACCTGATGGAGGGCACTCCGAAAGCGAAAATAAAGCAAAGCAAAACAAAAACAAAATAGAACAGGAGTCCGGGAAACCACCCAGCCAGGGCTGGGCCTAAGAGAAAGTCTCGTGTTCAAATTCTGACATTCTCCGCCGTTTCCCAAGTTCTGCGATAAGTTCCGGAACTCATGGCTGCCCCCCAGCAGAGGTCTATCCTCTCCTTGGCAGTGGGGACGGTGGAATGGGACCTGCTCCTGTCCGAGTCGGGTGCTTTCCGAGCAAAGAGGCGTTTGCAGCCGAGTCGGCAAACACCTGCTGATCCCAGTGTGCCCAGCGCAGGGTGTTGGCCTGGCCCGGCCTGGCCTGCCCAGGCATCGTCCCCAAAGGATCTGCTTTTCAGGGACAGCGAGGAGATGGGGAAGAGCCTGCAGTTGGGGGAAGCAACCTCCTCTGGACCCCCAAGGCCTCGGAGCCAAAATCTGGGTTTCCTTGAAAACCTGCTTCGTGACTCGGGCCCTGTCCCAGCCAAGACAAACCTAAGTGGTGTGGGTCCCCTGCTTCCCCAGGTGGCGGTGACTTCCCACAGCAGCGGCTCTGTGACTCTGAGAAGCAGGAGGTGACACCTGCTGCATTCGGTCTGTTCTGTCTGTGCGGCAGAGGGGCAGGGGTCGTCCCCTTCTCCCCGGCAGCCGCTGGGCAGTGATGCTCAGCCCCTTTGGGGTTCCACTCAAGTGTATCCACCTGTTTGAATTGTACGGTTAGGAGCTGTGGGTTTCAGTGTATACAAATTTCACCTTAAAAGAACAAAACCTATAAAAAATAACTTCAAGTGGGGAGACATGAGTGGAGGAAAATGAGCAAGAATGGAAGAAATTGGTAAGTATTGACACTGGGTGGTGAGTACGTGAGGGGCATTATACTGGCTTCTAATAATAGATACTTGAAATTTACTATAACACGTACAAGAAAGAGACTTAGAAATATGTGTTTTCTCTAGAAATCTGTCTTCTTGATCAAAAATCTTAAGGAAACTCATACTCTTTAACTCTAGTAATTCTGCTTCCAGAAGTTTATTCCAAGGCAATAACCAGTGATACACAGAACGTTTCATTATAGTTCTATTTAAAACAAGGAAAAACTGAATTCAATGTCCAACAACAGGAGAATGATCAAAGAAAGGGGAGGATGGGACATCTGTAATAGTGTAGACAATAAAAACAAAGTTAAGAAAGAAAGCAACTATGGCACCACCATTAAAGACATAAGATATAATGTTTGTGACCTCAAACGTAGAACAGGAAGGTCAGAATACATAACGACATACCACAGGACCTTCACTTTGTTTTCACAAATGAAACACTCCGCGAATGCCCAGCATGAGTGTGTTCACAGGCGGAACACCGAACCCTCTGTGGCTTTACTCCGCCCTCCGCTGCGTGTGCATGCTATGGACGTTACCCCTCACTCTTGCAGCAAAACCCTTTGGAGAACGTCAGTTTTAGACCTGCCACTCATCTGTGTGGAACTGCCTTATTTATTTCAGTATCCTCTGAAAGGACAGAAAGACTGGAATTTATGAGGAGAAATGGTCCCCAAGAGATGTTAGCCGAAGGCACAAAGAACTCCCATCCGGGTGTTCTTTCTTTCCTAGGGACACTGACATCTATATGCAAAGCCAAAAATTCTCATCCAAAGTTAGGCTCACAGCTCCCCAAACTGCCCCCTTGTCTTCTACATCCTTTCCCTCTGGATGAAAGGGCTGAGTTTTCTGAGACTGTCCTGAGCTACGCCTGACACACCATCTGGTACCTATAAGTGGTGGGCATACAATACGTACCGTATTTGCCATGTATAATGTGCACCCACATTTTGGTGTGCATTATACACAGGATTGTTATACCCATTATTATGTCCATGGTACGTAATCATTATACCCAGGTATAGTGCACATCCTTATTTTTCTCTCAAAAATTTGGGCAAAAAAGTGTGCATTACACATGGCAAAATACGGTAGTTGGTAAATATTTATAATAAAAGGAAAATACAAATGAAGCTCTACAATTGTTCTCTTATCATCCTAAGTGTCTAAAACTGCAGATGGAGAAACATGTTCATCATATTTCCACAAGTCTGAGATGCCATTGCTTCTAAGGCACAGCAGTTTTTAGGTGCCACAAAGGATGAGAAGGCTCTGTCCGTTAAAATAGGACACAATGCTTCTTCACTGTGTCAGTTATAAGCCAAACATCTTGATTTCACAGACGTTAAAATGCAAAAGAAACAGGCATCTCAGAACAGATGAAATGCAGCATGCTCACCAGTTCCAAAGGTAAAGCTTCCTCCTTTCGGTTTGGATGCATCCTGACATTGACGTCTCATTTTTAGGTTCAGCTCCTTGCATTCATACATGTTATGCAACAATGCTTTGATATGGGTGGAACGGGGACATTAAACCCATACTTCTTATGGATGTAGTAATGCAAAGTAGTTCTGAGCTTGGATATAGTTTTAGCGCCGACTGCAAAAATTCATCAGAGCCAAAATCAAATGAATTGTGTGTTCTATTGTTTCTTACAAGATTTAAAAGGATAAATGTTTAGGGGTGGTTGGCATATCCATTCTGTTTTCTTTCTCCCAAGTAGTGCTTTTTATTGTTTTTGTTGTTCTATTTACTGGCTGATCCTTTGTTGTTTTGTTGCTGTTACTTAGCTTACTCTTATTGGAGGCAAAGCAATGAACCATGAGCTTCTCATTGCATAGAGAAGTCGGGCATGAAGGACCCACACGAGATGAGCACCTGCGTGGGCTAAATATGATGTTTTCTTAAAACAGGCGGTGGAATACATAGTCTTTCTGGGCAGAAGGGAGCATGAAGAATACAGGGGAAAAAGCAGCACAGCTTCTGTGGCAATCCTTTGGAAGTTCTTCACAGACCAGTCCTTGCCCATAAAGTCAACAGTTTGGCATAAGAAAAACTCCACCTGTTTCTAGCCTCTTCTTTAGTTACCTTCCCACAATCCTCTGGTATACCAGGGCATTACTTATTCACAACAGCAAAGAGAGCTGTGCCAAAAAAAAAGAGAAAGAAAGAATGAGAGAATGAGAGAGAGAGAGAGAGAGAGAGAGAGAGAGGAAAGAAACGAAAAAGAAGGGATTTCTAATGACTGGGTGCAGAGGAATGGTCCAAATAATGAGGGCTCCCATGATGCCTTGCTCCCCACTGGGCCCCAGGGCCCATTACTTGGTCAATGGGGATCAGTAGCCCGGGCGCCAGGCAGAAAGTGGGTGAGATGCTGTTACTGCCTGGTCACCGCTAATGTGCCTTGTGCTGACTGTTCTCTCCCCTGCAGTCCGAGTACCACTACGAGTACACCGCGTGTGACAGCACAGGTTCCAGGTGGAGGGTCGCCGTGCCGCACACCCCAGGCCTGTGCACCAGTCTCCCCGACCCCGTCAAGGGCACCGAGTGCTGTAAGCAGCCATCCCGCTCCAGGACCACCCTTTCACTCAGCTCTGACCTCTTCCCCAAGCTCCCTGCCATGCAAGCTAGGCCCTTCCTAACTTAAGGAATCAGACCTCTCCCCCCCACCCCCGTGAGTCCCCATCCCCAACCCTGTAGAGATTTGGTGCGGAAATGTTATTTCACAGATGCAAACTGGGATCTGAATTTTCTTTTTCTTTTTTAAATTTAAGTCCCATTAGGGTATAGTGTATGAGTAGCTCCAGCTGGGTGCCACTCAGATACTTTCTGCAGTGTGCGTATATTTTCATTTTTGCCTGTGCATCTCTCCAGTCTACCCTCACCAGCCACAGTCGGTGGTTAGGAAAAGTGGCGGTATGCTTTCATTCTTGAAAAGGGAGCCAGAGGAGATGAATCTCTGCAGAGACAGACCTTTAACATGCACTGGGCTTCACTTCAGGGGACAGGAACCTTCCCGACTGTGGAGCTGCCTGCGAGGTCTGGGGGGGGCCATGACTTGCCCGCAGCGCCCGTGCCCACCTCTGTGAGTCCGGAGCCAGGACTCCTCTGCACTTGGCAGCTCATCCCCCGCACTGTTCTTTCTGGACACGCAAAGGGGGCAACAATGAAAACCAGGGACTATAATCAAGGAACACCTGAAGATTTGGATAGGAGATTGAGGGCATTTAAATTCTAAACTGAGCTGAGCCTAGTGTCCGAGTCAGTCAGCGAGCAAATAAACACGTGTTCAATTAACAAATGAATAATATAGCTCAGCTCTGAGCAGAACTGAGGCGTGACTCACGGAAACAAGTGAGCCACCTTCAGTGAGCGAGGCCAACTTTAGCGGGCCCCTCCTATGTGCGTGTATCCACTCATTTTCCAGCAAAACCTTCTGGAGCTCCTGCTGTGTCTGTGTCAGCCACGGAGCCACCGTGCCTGCAGGAGCTCAGAGCCTAGGGGCAGGCTCCCGTTAATGTGATGTGTTAGTACGAGGGGAGAAAGAATGGGAGCTCTGGGTACTTATTAGAGATCAGAGCCACTTGAGCAAAAGTGTGGAGATAGACGAGCACATGACCGGGATGAAGGCGACACGGGCAGGGTGACGGATGGGGCTGGGTTGGAGAAAGGCCTGTAGCGGGAGATAAGCTGGAAAGATAGGTTGGGGGAACGTGGGGAAGACAGTGCCAGGCTGAGAGCTTCCGTTCCATAACTAAAGGGGCGTACCTGGTTGTTTTTTAAATAGCAGGAGCAATAGCATGCGCCAGGGTTTCAGAGTGGTACTCCTGACCACGAAATGAGCAGAAACAAGAAACAGGGAACTAGTCGGGAGGACACTGCAGAGGTTGAGCGAACAGGCCACGGGAATCCCAACCAGCTTGGTGGCCGGGGAACCAGAAAGGAAACAGAGGCCAGAGACTCAGGGGGGAAATTCAGGGCTGAAGGGCCAGTGCCTTTCAGAGAGGTCGGCCCGAGAGACCACGGTGTCCTCTTCCCCGGGGCTGTCTCTGAATGGGCAAGGCTGCTCCCTTGGGAAACAACAGTCACAGAGACAAGCCAAGTTTCTCAGCAAGCAGAGCTTCCACAGCCCTAACTCTCTTTGTTTTTTAAGTAACAGCTTCATTGTGATATGATCTCCATGTCATAAAATTCACCCCCTTAAGGTGTAAAATTCACTAGTTTGTAGAATATTCACAGAGTCACATAACCATCACCACCCCAAGAGGAAACGTCAAATCCATCAGCAGTCAGTCTCTCCCATGCCCCCTCCCCCAAGTCCCTGGCCCTTCCAAACTTCCGGTCTGTCTCTGTGGACTTCCCTGCCGGGACAGTCCATGTTAACGGAACAGGACAAGACGTGCATGGCCCTAAATCTTAGTGGGCTGACCACCTAGATCTCCATCCTCTGCTCCTCCCTTCAGGGTGCCCACCACCTGCTCACTTCCTCTGGGGCAGCAGCAGCCTCACCAGCCCACCCTTGCCCTTGCCCTGTGTTCCAGCCTTTTCCTGCAAAGCCGGGGAGTTTCTGGACATGAAGGACCAGTCGTGTAAGCCCTGCGCAGAGGGCCGCTACTCCCTGGGCACGGGCATCCGGTTTGACGAGTGGGACGAGCTGCCGCACGGCTTCGCCAGCCTCTCGGCCAACATGGAGATCGACGACAGCACCACCGAGTCCACCGAGAACTGCACTCTGTGAGTTGCCCCGTCCCTGGCCTCTCCTACCCCCTGTGCTCCCACTCCCAGGAGCACTCTCCTCCTGCTCTGCAGGCTGCTCAGGGAGGGTGGAAAGGAGGGAGCCAAGCTGCCAGGATGAGGGCTGGAGCAGTCCCCACAGCACTGTTGGATGGGACGTCCGTCCACCTCGGCCCATTCACTGACCTAAGCTTCCTAGTGATGGACAGGCATTTGTGACAGGTGAAAAACATGGGTAAATAGCCCTGACCAGTGTGGCTCAGTGGGCTGGACATCATCCCACAAAGCAAAAGGTCATCAGTTCAATTCCTAGTCAGGGCACAGGCCTGGGTTGCAGGTTTGGTCCCAGTTGGGGCGCATACAAGAGGCAACCGATCGGTGTTTCTCTCACACATTGATGTTCCCTCCCTTTCTTTCTCTTTTCCTTCCCCTCCCTCTAAAAATAAATTAATTAGCCCCGGCTGGTATAGCTCAGTGGATTGAACATGGGCCTGTGAATCAGAGGGTTGCTGGTTCAATTCCCAGTCTAGGGCACATGCCTGGGTTGCAGGCCAGGTTCCCAGGGTGGGGCACATGAGAGACAACCACACATTGATGTTTCTATCCTTCGAAAATAAAAAAAAAAGAAAAAGAAATACATTAATTAAATTTAAAAAATCCCTGGGGAATAGAGAGAGGTAGATAAGATGGCCAAAGGTCAAATGACCCGGTCTACTTAAAACAAAGTCCAGCTGGGGTTCCACCATGGAATTCTGGGTGGGCAAACATCCTCAACTTGATTGCCACACATGTAAAGCACTGGGCACCTTCCCAGTTCTGGTGCTGTCTTCTGCCACTGGTCTGCCAGACCGGAGTTCATAGGTTTGGGGCGGGGGAAGGAGCAGGACCAGAGCTTTGGTCAGCGGTGGTCGAGATCTTTCATATCCTTTGAGACCACGGTGCCCAGAACGTTTTCCAGCTCAGAAGGAGATCTTTCCAGTAATTGAGAAGCTCAGCCCAGGGTGCTTGGAGAGCTGGTGAACTCTCCTTGTCAAAATCTTTGGATACATCATTCCAGGGGTAGGAGTGAAGTGATGTGTCCCCCGTTGTTCAGCACTATTCTGGATGCTTTGCCTGTATTATTTTCTATTACCTTCACGAGAGAGCACCCTGTGAAGGAGGTGTGATTGTTCCCATTACACAGAGGAGGGAATGGAGGCTCTGCCAGGGAGGTTAAGGGACTCGTTCTTTGTTACCCAGCCCACAACCTGTGAGACTGCAACTCACACGCGGTCCCAACCTTCCTACTGCTCCAAGCCTCCACCTGCAAATAATTCAGTGAGTGCAAGGCGATGTCAGTCCCAGGGGAGAAGGGTGGGTGGGGGGATGCATAGATGTCAAAGACAATTGTCTAATGCTCTTTGTTAAATACTGACAAAGAATATGGGAGAAGAGTACATACATTATGCCGAGGCAATCAAAAGGATAGAAAGGAATTGACAATTGTATTACACCTGGATTTCTCATGCTGGGAGCGGTGTCTCCCATTCTATGCTTTAATCTCCTAGAAATACCATGGCCAGAGTCAGGCAGCAGGCATTTCATAGTCTGAGTTCAATGTTATGTTAGAATTCAAATTATGTGTCAAAATCATTAGCGTGACGACACTGGCGTCAGAGACAAAGCTAGAGAGGATTAACGCCGGAAGGAGAGGGAATGTGCGGGCGAAGACGGCCACCCCGACCGGGTCCCAACAGAGGACGTGACTGACCCGACCGAGGGGCAGGCCTGGCTCGCTCAGCAGTTCCCAGTCAAGCGAAGAAGAGGTCTCTCTCTCTGGGGACCGCACTGCAAGTCCAGAAATCGTTACCCCTCAGCAAGGCAGGATGTGGGCTGGTCAATGAAATAACTCGGGTTTCCACGACACAGATCCAGAAGGGCCCGGATCTCCAAGCATCCACGACATCCCTGGGAGCAGGGAAGGACGTTTCTTCTCTGTAGAAATGAGGAGGAGGTGGCCATCCAGAGAGGTTTTGCGACTTCCTCACCACCCCACAGAGAGGCAGTACCTGAGCCAGTACATAGATACCAAGTGTCTGGCACTTAGCGAATCCGTGTCCACTGCCTCCAACCTGACCCCAGCCAGCGTCACCTCCCGCCTGCTCTGCCTCGGACGCCTCCCAGCCAGTCCTCCTTCCACGGGCACCAGCCTCTGCCCGGCCACTGTCCATTCAGCAGCCAGACTGATCTTTTTTTTTTTTTTTAAGATTTTATTTATTTTTAGAGACAGGGGAAGGAAGGGTGAAAGAGATGGAGAGAAACATCAATGTGAGAAAGAAACATCAACTGGTTACCTCTCATATGTGCCCCAATTGGGGACCAAACCTGCAACCCAGCCATGTGACCTGACTGGGAATCGAACTGGCGACCTTTTGCTTTGCGGGATGACACCCAACTAACTAAGCCACACGGGCCAGCACCAGACTGATCTTCTTAAGACACAAACCCAATCACAGTACTTTCCTGCTGAAAATTCTGGATTCTGTGGGTTCCTTTTGCTCTTCGAATAAAACCCAGCGCCTTGCCACGCCTGCAGGCCCCATCTGGCCTCTGCCCATTTCTCCGGCCTCTCTCAATGCCCCCCTCTTGCTTGCTAGGCTCTGGCCACGCCGCCACCGTGCTCCGTTCCTCCTCAGGGCCTCCAAACACTCTTCTCCCAGTCTCCTCCTAGCCGACTCCTGCTGCACCCTCAGGCCCCTCCCTTCCTCAAAGAAGCCAGCCCTGACCCCACTGACTCCCATTACACCCTCGCATCATCTTGTGTTTCTCCGTATGGCACTTACCACAGTCACCACCAGGTGGTTAACTGTGATTAGTTAAGTTTCGCTCTCCTCAACTACACATAGAATGCAAGCTCCGAGAAGGAGGGGGCCAGGTCTGTCTTGTTTTCTTTGTTGTATGTCCAGCATCTGACATCTGACACAAAGTCGACAAGAAATAAATGACTGGGAACAAAATAGGCCGATCCAACGCGTTTCCGTGGAAGGATCCTGCGCTTTGGGCGGGGGCTCCTCCTTGGTCCCTGGATGAATGTTCCAGGACCAAGGGGCTGGAGACAGTCCTTAGACCCGGGACTGGGACAAGCAAGAGGGAATAGCAGTGAAGGAGGAGTAGCAGAGAAGGGCTGTCCTGCGTCAGCGGAGAAGGAAAGACCGAAGCCCAAGGAGTGGGAAGATGAAACAGGAATGAGAGGAAGAGAGACGTAAACGTTAGAAAGGGCTTCAAATGCTGGAAGCCTCCTAAGTTTTCCTGTGCAGTTTCTCCTCCCTAACTTGGACTTCTGACACAGTGCCACCCAGCGAGAGCCAGGCCGGGTGTCTGGGTGGCCGCCATGTGAGAATTCCTCTTGGAAAACGTGCCTCTTCCCCCAGGGCCATGGCAGAACAAAGCAAGTATGGGCAGGTCACCACTAATTGGCCGCGAGCCCGTTTCCCAGGCACTTCCGTGCCTCGGTTTCCTCGTCTTAAAAAATAGGGCTCCTCTCCGAGGCTGCGGTGAGGACGAAACGAGACGGCATGGGTGAAGCGCTGGGAGCCACGCCCGGAACTAGAAGTCAGTGGAGCCGTGTTGCTCCGGTTGAACGTGAAACAATCCTCGCCAGGGACAGCTCTGACAAACACCAGAATGGCGATGCACTTTGCAAATGTAACCCACTTATGACATCCTTTTAATTATTCATCCTCCACCTCCAGGAGTTATTTATAGCGGATGCTGCGGAGCACGTCCGCACTGAGCGCTGTCTCTGTTAATGGGAGAAGTCAGTCAGCACCATCAGGTTGGCTGGCGTGTCCCCGAGGAGCTCAGCCCAGGAATGCTGGGTATGCTTCCACCCGAGAATCCCATTAACCATTGAAGAACTGGAAATACCGTGTTATTCTGACAGACAGAGGGGAAACCAGCGGACTGAGCTGAGGTCCCCTCAATGGGGCATTATTAATCATTGGAGACCTTAGCTGGTTTCAAACTAAACAGTGACTTAGAGGGGGCATAACGTGGGGCACTTCTTGTTCATTCCTTGGTCAGGAGGTCATGCTTTTTTTGAAAAAAATATTTATTTAGTTTGGACAGAGGGGATGGGAAGGAGGAAGAGAGGGAATGAAACATCAGTGTGCAGTTGCCTTTTCAGGTACCCGCACTGGGGACCTGGCCCACAACCCAGGCACGTGCCCTGACTGGGGATCGAACCAGCGACCCTTTGGTTCACAGGCCAGCACTCATTGAGCCACACCAGCCAGGGCTGGAGGTCATTCTTTACTGAGCATTTTCAGGTCTCAGCTTCTGCTTGTGAAGCACAACCCTAGGATTCCCCCCGAGACCTAGAAGGTCACACAAAGCCTGATGGGCCGCGCCCCTGACGGTGAACTGGGCCCCTGCTCCAACCCACAGGTCCAAGTGGGTTCCCCTGGGCGACTACATCGCCTCCAACACGGACGAGTGCACGGCCACACTGATGTACGCCGTCAACCTGAAGCAGTCGGGCACCGTCAGCTTTGAGTACTACTACCCAGACTCCAGCATCATCTTTGAGTTTTTTGTAAGCCCCTGGCCGAGGGGAGGGTGGGGGGCAAAGACTCTCTGTGGCTCAGACTTCTCAGGGGCCACCAGCGCAGTCCTGCTCGGGGAATTTCCACAGTCGTTTTGTCTCTGGAGAGAACTGTGGGCAAGATGTGCCGAGGCTTCAAGAGGCAAGGGACTCCGAGGGGGAAGAGTAGGGTGCGGGAGGCCCTTGGGTTTTCCCTGCTCAGACGTGAACACGCATGTGACGGCTCCTCTGAGTTACAAGCTGTTTCTCTGTGTGTGTGACGAGCTCCTGCCCTCCTTCAAGGCTCCTGTGCTCTGAGCTCTGGTTCCTAGAGGGATGGGCAGCTCTTCTCCCACAAGGAGGGGCCCCTGGGAGGCTGCTGCAGCGTGGGGGAAGGCACCCATCTCCTCAGAAGGCTGAGACTCTGATCCCAGACTCCTGCCGCCTCAGGTCCAGAACGACCAGTGCCAGCCCAGCGTGGATGACTCCAGGTGGATGAGAACCACAGAGAAAAGCTGGGAATTCCACAGCGTGAGTACCACACCAGCCTTCCTGCACCCTTGCCTGGAGATGCCAGCCTTTCCTGGAAATCCCAGAGGAGGGACCAAGGGCCTTTGCTCCAGGGCGTGCTTCCTCCCATTCTGGGCTTCCGCCCCCTCTCCCTAGAGGACGGGGGTCTGACACGGTGAGGAGCGTGTCAGTTTCTCTCCTGTTGAGCTGCCGGAGTAGGGTGTGGGCTGACGGGTAGCTCCGAGGACTTGATCCCAAGGGTCAGCAGCTCTCCGGCTTTAAGGACCAGGTCTTCTGGGGTGGGGGAGGCGTGGATGAATAGAACCGGAGAAGAATGAGGGAATTCCAGCCACCCTATGGTCAGTGCCTCCGCGTCCCTCCATCGGTCTCGCCATGGAGACGCTCATGGTGTATGAGACTGAGGGAGAAGCAGGGAAGGGTGGGAGAGGATTGTAGAGGAGGCTTAGAAGGACAGAGGAGCTACGCCAAGATGGGAGGAAGGGCAAAGCTGAGGGAGAGAGGGGGAGGATCGGAACAGGCACTGCCATGCAGACTGAGGAGGAGGGGTCCCAGCGAGAGGCTAATCCAGGGCTTTAGGAGGATCTGCCTCTGAGGCTGAGCTAACTCTTCCGTCCGTGGTTTCCAGGTAGAGCTTAATCGAGGCAATAATGTCCTCTATTGGAGAACCACAGCCTTCTCAGTGTGGTCCAAAGTTTCCAAGCCTGTGTTGGTGAGAAACATCGCCATAACAGGTATGGAGAGGGGGGCTGGGGTCTGTGGCCTGTGACTCTTCAGGGGGAGGGCGGGGGTCAGTCCCCAGGGGTCCCAGTCTCTCGGCTCAACTTCTGCTGGTCTCTGTTCTTCCTTCCCAGGGGTGGCCTACACGTCCGAATGCTTCCCCTGCAAACCCGGCACGTACGCAGACAAGCAGGGCTCCTCTTTCTGCAAAGTCTGTCCAGAAAACTCTTATTCGAACAAGGGAGAGACTTCCTGTCACCAGTGTGACCCTGACAAATACTCAGGTGATGTTTCCGAGGGCAGGAAGGGTTTGGTGGGGAGAAATAGGAAGTGGAGCCATCCTCTGGTCAAGCTCTAGACTGATAATTCTTTTTTTTTTTTAATCCTCACCAGAGGACATGCTCATTGGCCTTAGAGAGAGGGGAAGGGAGTCAGAGGGAACTATCAGGTGAGAGAGAAACATCGAGGGTTGCCTCTCACGTGTACTGTGACCTGGGGCAGGAACCTGTAGCCTAGGCATGTGCCCTGAGCAGGACTGACCAGGAATCGAACCTACGACCTTTTGGTTTATGGGACAATGCTCCACCCAACTGAGCCACACCGGCCAGGGCCAGACTGATATTCTTAAGCTCTTGCTTTCTGGGTCCTGGAGGAGCTTTGCCAATCCACATTCCACCAATCACTCTGGAAATAAAAGTGAAGTCATTCGAGGGGCATTTATGGAGCCTCTGCTATTTGCCAGGCGCTATTCGAGGTGCTTACAGGTGAATGTATCAGTGGATGAAATAGACAAAGCACCCTGTCTTCTTGGAATTAACAGTCTGGATGGGTAAGACAGACAACAAAAAATAACTGACCATAAATAATAAATACATAAAAATATCTATCAGGTATCAGACCATAAAAAGTACATGGCAAAAAGGGGAAGCAACTCGGGGTTAGAGGACTCGGGAGAGCCAGGGAAAGGGGTTGCCATCTCTTTATTTTTTAAGCAATAAAAATTTCAAGTGCAACCTTACACATTATGAGATTGTAACTATAAGCGATACAGTGGATAAAAGGTGTATGTATCATCAAAGGTAATTTAGAAGAGCCGTGAGGCTGTGTGAGTGAACAAGACGCTTTGGGAACAAGGGCTAAAGACGGCCGCTACGGCTGTTCATCAGCCTGAGCGTCCACTGATTTCAAGGCAGGACTTTTTGGAAAGTCCAGGGTCCCTTGGAACACAGTTTGAAAACCACTGTTCTGAGGGAAGCGGCCTGCTTCCACAGCCTCCGGAGAGGTTCCCGAAGCTTCCCAGCTCAAGAAACAGGGCTTGGTCATTGGAGAGGCTTTCGGGGACAGCAGGGCTCTGGCGTAGGATGGGCGGTCCTCCCAGACGGCCCTGGGCTCAGGCGGTCCGGTGGCTGGCGAGGGCCCCGTGTCCAGGACAGGCTCTGAAAAAACTCCGGAGCAGGGAGAAGGAGCCCCTTCTCTCGCCCTGCAAACACTCATAGCCGTTTCATTTCTTCTTCCCTACGCAGAGCCATATGCAAACCCAGCTCCAGGCCCTCTCAACACAGGTGCACAGTGTTGAGCCTGTGTTTGCTCAGCCAAGACCCGCCATTGCCCTTGTGAACTGCTCATTTTTACACGATTCCTAAAGTAAAAATCCTGTTTATCTACACAGATCTTGCCAAAGGAGTGTAGATTTCAGCAAGAACAGGGGTGTTTAGATCTTGGGGGAAGTCTTTATCTGTAAGTCTAAATTCCTGTTCGTCTACTTCAATTCTTAGTCCTCTTCCCCTCTCTGTCAATGGCAGCCTTTGTTAGTCTAGGTCTCCGGCTCCCTCTCCCAGCCCAGCCACTGCACAGGGCTTTGAATGGCAAGGTGGTTCTGTATTTTGATTGACTCTCTGTAAACTGGTTGTTATCCAGAGAGCTGTTATGCAAGTGTGAGGTTGGGAGTCTGAATTCTTGGAGTCTGTCCTCCTTCTGCCACCCCTTTCTCAACCCATCCCTTTGGCTGGAGAGTGAGGAAGAACATGATAAGTTTGTTGACCGCCTCACCAGCTGCGGGTACAAAGAGACATTTCTTTGGGACTTGACTCGTCCAGAATACAGGGTCAGTGGGAAGCTGGGAAAATGCAGAGAGGGTCTCATGAAAGCTTATGGTGGAATGTGCAAGAAGGAAGTGACAGAAGACCCTGTGACCATTAGTCACCCATTGACAACTAAGTCGTGGGTGCCAGCTAGGTGCCAGGGCTTGAGCTTGGTGCCAAGGTTAGAGATGGCACCTGCCTTCCAGCTTAGCTGAAAAGGAGAAACATGGTCATAGGGACATCTCAGTGTAGTAACGTCACGGTGTAGGAGGTGCTGGGGTGGGAGGAGCACTGAGTGCGGGGTGCATTGGGGTCACAGAAGGGAAGTGGTCATTCCTCTCCGGGGAGGGAGGGAAGGCTTCACTGGCTGTGGCCCCGGGAGACGAGCTGGGTCCTGAAAGAGGCAGGATGCTCTGGAAGAAGTGTGAGCCGAGGCCGAAAGGCTCAGAGAACTCCGAGTAACTAGCGTGGCTGCGGCTCACGTGGAGAGAGGGCACATCCAGGGCGGAGAGGTGGGCAGGGGACAGATTGCGGTTCAGTCCTCTGCGCCGTTGCTCAAAAATTGAGGTTTCATCCTTTCGGCAGTGGGTGGGAGCCATTAAGGAATTTTAAGCTGGGGAGTGGCATGACCTGGCTTGTGCTTCTGAAGGCCACTCTGGCTGCCATTTGGAGAATGGATGAGGGACAGGCCGGCTGGCTGGAGGCAGAGGTCCCGGCTGGAGGTTTGGCAGCAGGCACTGGTGCTGGCACCCAGGACCCAGCCTAAAGCAGAGCCAGTGGGCATGGGGATGTTCAGGACAGAGGCTTGACTGAAAGCATCTTCTCGTTGACAGCTAAAATTTGATTATTAGGATTAACTCCTTTGTGTTACATTTAATACCAGGGATCCATTTCCTAAGAGAACAGCATGGGACTTAAGAGCATGGACCCCAGAACTGCATTACTGCGGTTCAATCCCTGCTCCGTCACGTGCTAGCTATGCCACCTTGGGCAAGTTATTTGTCTGGGCCTCAGTTTAACCATCTGTCCAATGGGCTGACAACAATCATCTCTACCTCACAGTGTTATTGTGTAGATTAAATAATACAGATGAAGGACTTAGAACAGTGCCCAGCATTTACTAATTCATTTACATGAAGAACTGTCCCAGCAGTCCCCTGCTAATACGAAAACACTGGTGGCACAGATAATAATAATATGTCGCTCATACAGTGCTTTACAGTTTACACAGGATTGCCCCATTGGTCACTCACAGCACAGTACAAGAGTGACCTCCCTACTTATGAATGAATAGAGAGCAGCTCAGAGAGGGTCAGGCCTCTGCCCAAGCTGGGCTGGAGTCTGAGCTGGGGCCTGTGTTCATCGGGCACTCACATCCTCAAGGTCAATGTTTTCTTTTGGTGAAATGGATCAGAATGAGAGCGCTGCACTCCTGAGGGCTGGGGGCAGACACCGTAAGGAGGAGGAAGGTGCGGAAAGAGTCCCCAAGATTATCTTAAATTCTCACAGTTTCGGCCAAGGCCAACCCTACAGGAATCGCTTTTCATTTTCTCAAACATCCAGGCCAAGTTTTTAAACTGGACTAGTACCCGACGTAAACCCCGTGATGAAACCTGAGCCCGGCGAGTGAGTTCCGTCTCTCGGTGTTTGGGTTAATCATTTACTAGCACCGCCTTGGCAGCTGTCGCTGTGTGAACAGCTGGACCGTCCCTGATGAAACCCGGAGCTAGAGTGTTGGGCTGAGCAAATATTTGACCAGCAGAGAAAGGCCCCTGAGGGGAAGGCACCTTCTAACAGGCAACTTGCAATTTGCCGGACCCCATACACAAGGTTCTGGGAATTGGTGTGTTTTCAGCCTCTCCCCCCAAGTTTCTCCTGACCAAGTCGGTCAAAGGCAGGAGTCCCTGATTTCTCTTGCTGAGCTGGGCCTTTTGCTGTTAACCAAGCCAGTGAGCTGAGGAGACCCCGGCTGCTTCTCAGCCAGCAGTTCCCTCTTGCCCAAGCTAGTAAGACGGGGACAGAAGAGGCGCGGGGATGCGCGGCTGTGGGCACGCCCCCATGCAGGCCGGCACGGCGGTAACTGGGGAATGTTCTGATCTAGGAACCCATTCGGTGCCTCGGAAAGAAGAAGAGGTCAGTTGAGAAATAAGCCCTTGACTGGAAGGGAGAGAAAGAGACTTTTAATCCTTACTAAAAATCCCATGACAGTTACCAAATAAAAGTAATCCTCACACACCCAGGCAGTAAGAGTTACCAGCCTTGAGTGAGTCCCTACTTAGGATGTGCCGGGTGCACTGGCTCCACCCAAGGAGATATCGTTGCTCCTGCTCTCCATCTGAGAGTGCTCGGGCTCAGAGAGGGCAAGCCACTTGCCTGAAGTGACACAGCTACTAAATGATTAAGTGGGATCCAGACCCGGGTCTGACTTAACGCCTCCTTCCACTCTGCCGTATGCCGGTCAGGCAACAGAGGGAGGCAGTCTCCTGTCATCGAAGGCTCACCTGCAGGTGACACTGCAGTCACGTTGGGAGTAGTGGTGACAGCAGCAGTCCTAGTATTGCACCGGCATTCTACAAAGCAGGGATTTTTACTCTGGGGACAGGACATTTCTTGGAAATTTAATGCATGGGTTATGTATATTTTTCTGGATAGAGAAAACAGATCTTTCCCCCCCAAATTCTCAAAGGGGTGCATAATTTTAAAAAAGTGAAATCCATTGCTTTAAAAAGGGATTCACTGCAATCGTCCTTGCTCTCCGGGTGTTTACAGAGTTAAAGCAGAACGAACCCAGACATGAGGAGCACACAGAGACAGAATAAGCAAAGTGGTTTTTCATCGGGTGCAGAGAGAGTGCCGGGACGCTTGGGGGCCGAGGGGAGTGGAAGGAAAATGTTGGAGAAAAAAGTCAGAGAAAGAGTGAGAACAGGAGCGTGAAGACATTGCCCTAAGCTCCCCTGTTTCACTTCGGTCCTTCAGGAGTAGGAACCACGTGCAGTCGGGATGCCGAGGCGCCTGGAAGGCGGCGGGTTTCAGGGAGCTCGGGTTGGTGGTGGTTACGTGTGGGATGCGACCCGCCCTCACGGCTGGTCCTCTGGCCGGTGGCCTTCTCCACAGTGCGGCCCCGTGGTCTCTCAGCAGCAGCAGCAGGGAGGGCTGCACGGGGCGAACTGAGCCTGGCTTTAGGCTCAGGAACCCATTCAGACTACAGATTCTGCCTCTGAGGCCGAGGGAAGGGTCAGTGTGCCGGCTTTTCCGCTCTTGGCAATTCCTGTGTGTGCCATACCCCAGGGTCTGGGGGGCCCTGGGTCGTGACCAAGTGGTCAGGAACTCTGCTTCCCTATGTAACTTTGAATGTTTGTCCTTCCTTTTGCGGTTTTAGAGAAAGGATCCTCTTCCTGCAAAAGACGCCCGGCCTGCACCGACAAAGACTACTTCTACACGCACACGGCCTGCGACGCCAACGGAGAGGTGGGTGGCACGGCCTCAAGCCCCTCTGCCCGCGCCCTGGGCTTTGCCACACTTGGAGTGTCAGCGGCCCCTGAACCTGGCACCAGAGAAGACCCCAGAGACCTACAGGGTGACGCGGGGGCCCGTGGGGGCAAAACCAGACGGCCTCACTCACTTTCAGGCCCGACACTGTCGGGCTGCACTTGTCCCCCCACCGCCCCATTCCCATAGGCTCTGTTTCAAAAAGCCGTTTCGTCTTCTTTCGATTTCTTCCATTTGCTTGTCCAGCACCTCTGTTGTCCAGCCCCTCTGGACAACGGCTGCCTGCCCGCGCACACCTGCCTCCTAACGGAGCTCATCACACTTGCCCCCCCTCCTGGCTCGCTCTCCGTCGGTTCCCTCTCCCCCCAGGACCTGCGCCGCCGCAGAAAGGCCTTCCTTGGTAGCCTGCGTGTTCTGAGGATGAGCCGCTGTGCCGGGCACGGAGCTCCAGAGGGGAATCAGGGACACTAAGGCAGGCCCCTGTCCTCGGGGAGCGTGGAGGCAGGAGAGAGATGGGCCTGACCGAGGCAACAAGATGTAGGGGCGCTGGGGACCCCGGCAGAAGAGTGACCAGGACACCCCGGGCAGGGAAGGCCTCTCAGGGGAGGTGACACTTGAGCAGGGACCTGAGTGGGGTGAGGGGGCAGCCGCAGCTCTGTCCAGGCGGAGGGCACAGCCAGCTGTGACGGAGGAGGCAGGCTTTGCGCTGGGAGTGCCAGGGCCAGCAGCCGGTGAGCAGGGCCGGGGCTCACAGGCCCCGAGGAAGGGTCTGTCTCGGGTCAGACGCTCTGATGAACTGTCTGCATCTCTGGAGCAGGGCTTCTCCAGAAGAGAGAATTGGGAGTCGGGAAATCTGCGTTCGGCACCGAGCACAGACTTGGCTATTAGCATGCATGCATCAGCGTTGGCTGGCTGGCTGGCTGGCTGGCTGGCTGACTGGCTGGCTGGCTGAATTCTTCTGCTAACTGAGCGCAGGATAAAGGCTGGTCCTTAGCAGTGATTGTTTTCCACAGTCATCTCTCATCCCCCACCCCCACCCCCGCCCTCACGGCTGGAGCATCATCTCCTTCCCCAGCAGCCGAGTGAGAAAGGCTGTGTAGCTTAGCAGCTGCACCTCAGACTCAGGCCGGCAGTGTCTGGTGTCCGTGTGACCTTGCAAAACGGTCATTTCTTGGCCTCAGTTGGCTCACTGATTACAGGAGGACAGCCTTCTCCTCCTCTCCACGTGGGCACACCACGTGGCTGCAGGTGGATGTCTCTCCTCCCTTCTGCTCCAGCCCCCACCCCCGCACACCCACTTGGGCCCAGGGCTCCTAGGTCTGCGGTGTGCTGATTCTGCCGCCCACTGACCCTGAACGGCTGTTCCTCTCCCCTACCCCGCCCTGCCCAGTGCTACTGAGCTGTAACTGCCGTGCAAGTTTCAGGCGTGCAGCATGTTGATCTGATGCACTTACATCACTGCAAAATGATGACCAGGACAGTGTCGGCTAACACCTCCGTCACATCACGTAATTGCCCTTTCTTCTTCATGGCGAGAACCCTTAGGATCGACACTCTCGGCGACTCTCCAGTACACAAAACTGCACCATACACTGTCATCACCGTGCTGCACCTCACGTTCCCAGAACTGCGTGGTCTTGTAGCTGAAGTGTGTGCCCTTTGACCAGCGCTGCCCCTCCTGCCCCGATGCCCCAGGACACGGTGCCCACGCCCCACGGGGGTCGTTATCACTGAGTCGCTCGATGGTGAGCTCCCAGAGGGCGAGGGCCGTGCCCCTCCCATTCGTTTCTCAGCCACCAGGTCTGACACAGAGACGTATTAGCTTTCCATAAATGTCTACTGAATAAATGAAAAGGCAAAGAAAACACCCGGAAGACAAACGGGACACCTCCGCCACCCCCTCTTTCCCCAGGGCTTAGGTAGGCCACCCCCACTCAGTGCCTGTGGTGCTTGGGGTTTACCAGCCACCGTCTCTGTGGCTTTGGCAGTCATAAGGTTCCGCGTGGGAATCAGAGCTTCCTCCGGAGATGATGGGTGCCCCCACCCCGTCACACGCGTCCTCATTCGGTACGTCCCTCTGCGTCCAGTCGACATGCACTCAACACGCATGTATTGAGCACCACCACGTGCCAGAACTGGGCCAGGTGCTTGAGACACATCAGCCACCAAAACGAAGATCCCCGCACTGGAGGTGCTTTCGTGGTAGCCCAGAGTCTCCCCGCCCCCGAGATAAACTGTCCTGAAGACACGTGAAGGTGCACGCGGGCTGAGCCGTTCTCGCTCTGTTTCCGCAGACGCAGCTCACGTACAAATGGGCCCACCCGAAAATCTGCGGCGAGGACCTCGAGGGGGCGGTGACGCTGCCCGCCTCCGGCGTGAAGACCCGCTGCCCGCCCTGCAACCCCGGCTTCTTCAAAACCAACCGCAGCGCCTGCGAGCCCTGCCCCTACGGGTCGTACTCCAATGGCTCCGGTAACCCCTCCGCCGCCTGCGACCCACACCCCATCCGTCCCACAGCACCCACGAGAGCGGGCCGTGGGGGCGTGCAGGGTGGTCAGCTGTCCCCCCCCAACCCCGAGGGAGGCGGTGAGGGCTGGGTGGCCCGGGGCTGAGTTCAGGAGAAGAGCAGTCGGGGGGCGGGGGGGGCTGTGTCTGTGAGTCACCGTCACACGGGAACACCACCTGCTTCTCTCACCCCGCCTGCGACGGGAACTGGGCCTGCGGGTACCCTTCCTCGCCGCAGGGGCCTCTGGCGTGCGGCAGGGATGCCCTCCAGAAGGTCTGGGAAGCTGGGACAGACAGCCGGACGCACACGAACCTACAGGCCAGGCTGCAGAGAGCAGTCAGGGGGAGCCTGTGCACCTGTTCGTGCGAATGAGTTTACTGCTCAGAGGTGACCAGTAACTTGAACTATGGGGGTCAGGCTAGAAGACACATTTAAGTTTGGAAAGGAAAACGTAGGTGGGCAAGGAGGAAAGCTGCAATGCGGGAAGGAGGGGTCAGTGTTTGCGGGCCGGGTTTGTTAAAAACACTGCCAAGCTGCACAGTGGTGCTCAGCACCTCTGTCTGGCTGCCCGGGACTGCTGCCACTCGTCTGGGTGTCAGCGGCTCCAGTCGGGGGGGGGGGGGCCGCAGCCTCCTTGCTGAAGGCCTGGATCTTGTGGTCCCCCCAGATTGTAGCCACTGCCCAGCTGGGACGGAGCCTGTCGTGGGATTCGAGTACAAATGGTGGAACACGCTGCCCACGAACATGGAAACGACCGTTCTCAGTGGGATCAACTTTGAGTACAAGGGCATGACGGGTAAGGGCCTCCCCCCTGACCTCGGGCCCCCAGCCCCCTGCACGCCCACAGCGGCCCTTCCAGCGTCGCGTTTGCAAACTGGTGGTGTCTGGAGGAGAAGGGAGCTGAGCAGGCCACACATGCCCTGGAAAGTTCCACTCTACGTGGGCAAATATTCTGCCGAATCTCCGTGTCAGAGACAGAAACTGAGCTAGAAGCAGCAGGCACACGTCCCAGAGGCCTTGCCCTGAGAGCTTCGGGGCCTTTGACTACAGTGCGGGGGGCAGGGGGATAGGTACCACACAGCCTGCGCTCCGGGTGCCTCAGGGGACAGTGTCATCTCCCCCAGAGCGTCAGGGGTGCACGTGAGCCCTGCGCCCGGCACCCCTGGGGCGCTGACTCTCTGCTCTCCTTCCCCAGGCTGGGAGGTGGCCGGCGACCACATTTACACAGCCGTGGGAGCCTCAGACAACGACTTCATGATTCTGACCCTGGTTGTGCCAGGGTTTAGGTGAGGCATGCAGAGCTGGGGGAAAGCTCGTGCCACGCCGGCCACGCCCATGCCCCCCCCCGCCGCCCCCCCCACGTGGCGGGGAGAGGCGGTGGGAGAACGCTCTGGCCTGAGGCAGAGCGGGTTCCGCCGAGGGAGCGCAGTGGACGGCTCTCCAGAGGGAGCCCGCGCCCGCCCGAGCTGCCTGCCAGCCCCTCTCCCGTCCCCTCCGGCGTCTGCCTGTAACTGGCCACTTGCTACTTAAACCTTTCCTGCTCACAGCACCCGATAAGGCTTTTTAAAAGTTGTTTTTGAATAGGGTCAGAAGTGCCTGTAGACAGCTCATCTTTGTTTGGGGCCGGGAGGCTGAGAGGGGTCATGCTCACCGTCCCGTCTGTCCCCGTATTCCAAGGAGGTCTAGCACAACAGCCGTGAGTCTGCCGTTTAAAAAAGTACCGCAGCCCTGGCTGGCGTAGCTCAGTGGATTGAGCGCGGGCTGCAAACCAAAGTGTCGCAGGTTCGATTCCCAGTCAGGGTACATGCCTGGGTTGCAGGCCATGACCCCCAGCAACCGCACATTGATGTTTCTCTCTCTATCTCCCTCCCTTCCCTCTCTAAAAATAAATAAATACAATCTTAAAAAAAAAAAAAAGTACCGCAGACCGTGTGGTGCAGTGGAGTGAGCCCGGGGCCGGAAAACCGGGCGCTTGAACTCCGCCGCTGCCTGGCTTTGTGGCCTCGGGAGGCTCGCGGGGCCCCTGTGGGCTCCAGGCGCCTGGTCTGTGACGTGAGGGGGACCCCGGGCTGGCTCAGGCGAGACGGCTCTCCCAGTCCCTTCGCTGACACGGCTCTGCAGACGGGAGCTGGGACCCGGACGTCCTCAGAATTTAAGAAATGGCCAACGCCAGGAAAAAGCCACAAACGGATTTCCAAAACCAAAGTGGACTCTTCTGCCCACGTGCACTGAAAACACAAGGGGAGGCCTCTGAAGGGGCAGCCCGATGGCCAGTCTGGCTTCTCTATTCCCCCCTTCAGCCCCCCCTCCTTTCCACCCCGGGACGGTGCTCAGGCCAGGGTAGCGGCTTGGGAGGTGCTCATTTCCCTTCCCTTCATTTATATCACTCAAGGCTGAGAGATATATCTCATGTTTGATATATAACAACACTTTTTAGGCTTTTGGGGGGTAATGTTCCCATAAGTACTTTCCAACTTTCGAATCTGATCACCATAATAAAGGCTTCCACCCCTCCCCCACTCACTGCCCCACCCACCCCCTTTCTCCACCCCCTTAGCTTTGTGCCTGGCTCTCTCTTCCCCAAAGGAAGGACCCCCCTGAGACCTTTGCCGAAGAGGTTACACATTGAAATGTCTGCTCATTCAACCCAGGCAAAGCTCCCACTATCCTAGAGAGTGAACTGCTAAGGGAATATAGACAATTTACACCTTATGACAGTGGTGCTTCTCAAACTTTAATGCCCATCTGCATCACCTAGGGACCTTGTGAATGTGCAGATTCTGATCCAGGGGGCCTGGGGAGGGGCCTGAGGTTCTGAGTGTCTAATATGCTCCAGGCAATGGTGACGCTGCTGGTTTAGGGGCCGCACTCTGCTTGGGGGCCTGTATTTTACACGGCACTTCCACACCCGCTATGGCCTTAGATCTCACCACAGTGATGAGAGGTAAGTAAGGAAGGTATTATTACCTCCACCTCACAGATGAGAACACCACAGTCTGGCTATGTCAAGGTCACACAGCTGCGATGGCAGAACTGGACCTCGTCCGTGCTCTCTCCAGCATGCTCAGAACGTCACCCTGTCCCCCAGCGGACCCTCTGCTGGCCTCTGGGCTCTTCGGTCAGCGCCGGCTGGCCTCTGGCGCCGACTTTTAATTTCCCAACCTCAGGCCTCCGGCGCCGACTTTTAATTTCCCACCCTCAGGCCTCCACAGGCAGTGACGGCCGACACAGAGAATAAAGAGGTGGCCAGGGTCACGTTCGTCTTCGAGACCATCTGCTCCGTGGACTGCCAGCTCTACTTCATGGTGGTGCGTCTTTTCTCCTTTGCCTGCTCTGGGGTTCCCAGGGCGGGCTATTGCGGGGGGCTGGCCCCCCCAGCCCCTTGGCAGCATCGACACAGTGGACACCCCTGCTCATGGGCTTTCACAGAGGACGGGCCCAGACCTCACCAGGGACCCCCCAGCCGAGCGCGGGTCTGGGCGCCGCGATGGCCCCAGGGTGGCAGCAGCGCGAGCGCCCTCTGCCCCAGCAGCCGCCCAGCCTCCGTGCCTTCCTCACTCGTCGGTCTGGGGTGCAGGGTGCCAACTCTAGGGCCAACACTCCCGTGGAGACGTGGAAAGGCTCCAAGGGCAAGCAGTCCTTCACCTACATCATCGAGAAGAACGCCACCATGACCTTCACCTGGGCCTTCCAGAGAACCACTTTCCATGAGATAGTAAGTCCCTCCCCTCCCTCAGATCTCTGGCCCCCAGGAGGGACCTCCGCACCCAGGAGGGTCCCCGGTAGTAGCTAAGGTAGGAGTGTGCCGTTCAGAACCCAAGGGTTAGAAGGTTCCGAAGGAGTCCCCCAGAGAACTGCCCACTGCAGCCCCCCGAGAAAGCATCGAGCCTTGTCCAGGTGACGCCCAGGTAAGCTCCCTGAATTACCTGTCTCTCCTCAGCAGCCCCCTGAGGACACGTGTGGTGCCTCCCCGGTACACCCTGTGCATTTCTGATACTGTTTTTAATAATAATAACTCTGGGTCTATTTTCTTGGCTCAGAGTAATGCAGGTTAATTGCAGACAACTCAGAAGGTAGAAAGAAGCAAAAAGATGAAATAAATCAGGCATAATCCTACCACCTAGACATACCCCAGTTAACATCTGAGTATCCCCTACCCAGGAGATACTCTGCAAATACTTGTCTCCTTTCGCAGGGAAAAGACCTGCTCTTCCCATATACCAGTATCTACTGCTTATTTCCCCATGGCACTTAATATTTTAATACATCATTTTAAATGGTTCGAGTTTGCTTTAAAATGACACAAAATGTACATAAAGAGGTACTGTTCAGTGAGTAAAAGGAATAGGATGCTTATCGATTTTCCCCAAGTAGTGCAGGATGAAAAGATGAGGCGGTAATATACGACTCCCAGAGAGCTCAGCTGCAGCTGGCGTCTCAGGCCTCTACCCGCGCTCCTCCCGTCTCCTTGTTTCCAGGGCAGAAAGTACACCAACGACGTCGCCAAGATCTACTCCATCAACGTCACCAATGTCATGAACGGGGTGGCTTCCTACTGCCGGCCCTGCGCCCTGGAGGCCTCCGACCTGGGCTCCTCCTGCACCTCCTGTCCTGCCGGCAACTACATCGATCGCGGCTCGGGGACCTGCCGGCCCTGCCCCGCGAACACCGTCCTGAAAGCCCACCAGCCCTACGGCGTCCAGGCCTGCAGGCCCTGCGGCCCAGGGACCAGGAGCAACAAGGTGCCAGCAGCATGCCACGCATCCTGGCCTTGGCCTCTGGCGAACCGCCTCCGAGGGAGGGTGCCAGAGCTAGACTGGGGGGGTCTCGAGGGGCTGATCCCCAAGAACCGCCCACAGCATGCTCCCAGGGTGAAGTCCTGGGGGACGGCCATCCAGGCTGGGACCGGGATGGCGAGTTCTTACCTGTAGCTGTTGGTTTTCGGGGTCTGGGCCTCCGTCAAGGGTGGGTCTCCTCTTCCAGGGATGGGTGAGGGAGATCTGTGACCGCCTGGGCTGGGGGGTTGTTTGGCATCTGTGCAGAGAGACCTGAAGGAGAGAAACAGCTCAAAGTCAGACCTGCTTCACTCCAGCCTAGGATCACAGGCATTGCCCCCTCTCCTCCAGGAAGGCAGCCCACCTTTGCTGGGACGTACGGTCACCTGGCATTGCTGTCCTCCCCCCATTCGTTTCCTGTAAAGTGGAAAAACTGCTATTGGCCATGTACTGTATGAACCTAAGAGGGTACTATTACTAAAAGCCCTCTAGCAGTCATTAATACTTCCAAGTGAATTTGTATTTTATCAATCACAACCGCACGGACGTACGTCTGAAAGGCATTATTTACAGTCTGCAAACGCCGCTCAGTTCAGCAGTTCAGTACTTGCAACAACTCTACAGACCCCTGGCAACCTTTTGGGGGGCACCCTGGACTTTTGCCACAAGCTTCTCCTGGGGCTCCCTCTGCTGCTGTGGGAGGGAATGACAGCTGTGTAAGGCGGCTGCTGAATGAGGACCCTAAAATGCAGCAAGGAAGGGGTTTACGGGGAACGAAGCCCCCTCTGAGGGCCGTTCTCTACGGAGACCCAGGGAGGGGGAGGCAGGGGTCTGTGAGCTGGAAGTGAGAGGAGGGTCGGGCTCGTAGTCGCTCTCCTGCCGTCCCGGACACGCTTCTTCCAGGCAGCACCTCGTCTTCTGCTCTGCTTGGAGGTAGGAAGGGCTGTCTTGGGCCTTGAGAGAGTTCTGTGATCTCAGCCTGGAGACGAGGCTATAGAGTCTGACCCAACTGCTTACTGAAGAATAACAGGGTTGGGTTTGAACATCACATCTGTGCTAACAGTTGAAAGGCAGGCAAGATGCACAGGAGCACCACCAGCCACTGCTCCATTTCTGTTAACACCTGCCTGCAGTCCTCACCTTCGCTTCTAGGACCGCACTTGGGCTGGGCTGGGCCGGGCTGGGCCTCCGCGGCCGCCCCCTCGGGGGCCCTGCCCCAGCAGCTGGCCTGACGGCCCCTTTCCCCTCAGATCCACTCCCTGTGCTACAACGACTGCACCTTCTCCATCGGCACTCGGAGCAGGACTTTCGACTACAACTTCTCGGCCCTGGCCAGCACCGTCTCTCTGGCCGGAGGGCCCAGCTTCACTTCCAAAGGGCTGAAATACTTCCATCACTTCACCTTCAGCCTCTGCGGGAACCAGGTAAGGCGTGCGAGCGCTGACGGTGTGGGAACTGGAAGACGTTACCTGGGGGTCGGTGGCCAGAGATGGACACGGAAGAAAAGCTACCACCTGAGACTTCTGGCAGCAGGGGATGGAGGAGGTGGGAGGTTTTTAAATGATGATTATTCTCTTTGAGCACTCTCTCCTTTAAAATGAAATCTATTGGATTTTTAAAATTTAGGAAATAAAAGTGTTTGAAGTAAGGTGTCCACGTACTCCTCCCTGACCTTCATTCCCTCAGAATGAGTGTATTAGAAACTATGAAGGAGGAAGGGGTTTTTTTCCCTTAAGAAAGTAGTTTTCACCTGGCTGGGTGGCTCAGTGGATTGAGCAGGGGCCTGCAAAGCAAAGGGTCCCCGGTTCAATTCCCAGTCAGGGCACATTCCTGGGTTGCAGGCCACATCCCCAGTAGAGGGCATGCGAGAGTCAGCCACACATGGATATTTCTCTCCCTCTCTTTCTCCCTCCCTTCCCCTCTCTAAAAAATAAATAAATAAAATCTTTTTTTAAAAAAGAAAGCAAGCACTTTTCAGTAATCATGGCACTTGTCACTTGTTTTCTAGAAGGTAGATAAAACAAATTATTCTTGCTTCCTCTACATGTATACCTTTGCCGACAGTAGAAAAGAAAGTAACATGAAAGCCCTTACTTATGTGCTGAGGAAAGAATGTTACCACCAGTCATTTCATGCTGCTGCAAATCTTTTGTACCCAAAACTCAAGGTAACCACACCACTGTAGCACTTGATTAAATTACAAACAAGCCAGGATTTGCCTTTGGAAAGTGAAGTTTCTGATGTTACAAAATAAAGAGCATCTTGGGCATTTAGTGTGTGATCCTGTGTGGAGCTATGGCCTTGACGCCACCTGGCTTCTACCTATAGTCTGCAGCATCCCCGCAAAAGTCGAATTGTGTTTATAAGGGAACGTGTCAAGAAATAACGTAATCCGTGAACGATTAGAGACAGATCTCTCTATTTTTTTTTTTTAACTATTTGAAGAAATTAAAGGCTCAGAAGTGACAGTGAAAACTTGGGAATTGAGACTAGTTAAAACCCCACGTAGTAAATGTTTCATTGGGAGAGATGATGATGGGGAACTTGGAGTTTGTATCTTTTTTTTCTTTGTCCTTTTGCTTTGTTCCTTCATTCTTTTCAGAAATGCTTACTGTTACTGCCACACTACAGACCCTCTGTTCAAAGACAGTATTACTACATTTTATTATACTTAAAGGTTTCTTTCTGCTCTCATATTCTTCATTCTTGCAATCTAAAAAATAAACTAAGGTATCAAATTTAGCAACTTAGCTCAATTTGTAATATAATGTATAATATTGAAAACCCTACATTCTGAATGCTTAATCCACTTGCATTTAAAATATCAAACAAGTAGTTTTATATTTGCAAACAAGTTCTATATTGGTATTTCATACATTTAATATATTTGAGGGAACAATACCTCTATATTTCCTCTATTTCAAGATTTTGAGGAAAGAGTCTCAACTCCCATCATCTTCCAGATTCCCTACACCATGAGGGTCACTAAAAACTGAAGGAGAAGTCAACTGTCTTCTCTTGACGATATTTTTAAAAATAGAATAGGTTCCGATTAGCCCTATGATGTCCTGTCTCAGGGCAGGGGAGGGGCTGGTTATGGGGTCTGTTTTAACCCCTGGAAGTTTCTGTCTGGAAAGTGCTTCCGAGACAAGCGTGGTGGAGTCACCCCACGAAGGGAGACGCAGCGCAGGGCTGTGAACCAGGTCGGACGATCACAGATTTCAGGGGAGCACGTCCGTATTTCCGTGTCTGTCCAGCAAACTGACTACAGCAGGGAAGGCCCGATAGACTAGATCTCCTGATTGGCTGCCATCGTTACAGCCCTGCTCACAAAGCGTCCCCACGTGACTCCAACGAAACAAAACAACTGGGGTCCCCCCAGCCAGAGTGCCAGGAACCAGGACACCTAGGCCTTATTTTTAGTGGTTTTTTTTTGAAGATTTTATTTATTTTTAGACAGGGGAAGGGTGGGAGAAAGAGAGGGAAGAAAACACCAGTATGTGGTTGCCTCTCACGTGCCCCCTACAGGGGAGCTGGCCTACAACCCAGGCTTGTGCCCTGACCGGGAATCGAACCAACAACATTTGTTTGCAGGCCGGCACTCAATCCACTGAGCCACACCAGCCAGGGCACTTTTTTTTTAAGCTACTTATAATTAGATCTGGGATGAATTATTCCATGGCAACATACCATTAGAAGGTTAAAATTTTTAAACATTTAAAAAAAACACCTGTTCCCTGTTCCCTTTTGGGAGTTCTGTGACCATTCACTCACTCCTTCCCATTTCTCCCCCCCCCCCGCACCCCCGCCACATCCCAGGGTAAGAAGATGTCTGTGTGCACCAACAATGTCACCGACCTCCGGATTCCTGAGGACGAGTCGGATTTCTCCAAGTCCATCACAGCCTACGTCTGCCAGGTGCTCATCATTCCTCCAGAGGTGACAGGCTACAAGGCTGGAGTGTCCTTGCAGCCTGTCAGCCTCGCCGACCAGCTTATCGGTGAGTGCCCCAGCTGCTCCGCCCCACGTGAGTGCGTGTGCATGGAAGCCAGAGCGAGGCTACCAGGCTCTAAGGCAAAGGGTCCCAGAGGAGGGGCCCAGCGGCCCGGCCTGTGTTCTGTTCCGGCCCAGGGCACCCAGTGCCCCGGGGCCTCCAGCACACCTGCGGCTCACCCTTCCATGAGCCGCCCGGGGGTGTGAGGAGGTGAGGGGAGGCTGGATGTTGGCGGGCACTGAGAGAACCGAAGTCGTTGCCAGCTACTGCTACTAGTGAGCACTAACTAGGGGCCCTGGTTTGGCAGGGGTGACAACGGATATGACCCTGGATGGAATCACCTCCCCAGCGGAACTCTTCCCCCCGGCGTCCTTGGGGATACCGGACGTGATCTTCTTTTACAGGTGAAGGTGTGAGGCCAGGCTAATGCAAGGGAAGTTGGGGGCTCCTCCACAGTGTCTGTTGCATCCCCCACTCTTCAGCTGCTTAATACTTACGAAGCCTGAACATGTCCAAGGTCTCACAGGACTGCCCCGCAATGACAGCCGAAGGCGGGGAGGTCCCTGACCCCAGCTTCTTGGGTGCTCCTGGGGGCAGGTCTGCGGGGGAGGCAGGGAGAACTCCTGGATGGTCTGCAGGCTTCCCTCTCCAGCCAAGGACACTCCGGTGTGCTGCACACGCTGACCTTTCCCAGGACACTGCGCCTTGCCCCTCGACCAGATCCTTATCCCTGCCCTCTCCAAGGGTGCACCAAGGCCTGTGTACCCGCTGTGCGTCAGGTCCAGCCCAAGCCCTGACTTCCTCAGCAAGGGATCTGTTCCACGCTGACCTCACTTAGTGACTCTCCAGTGGCCCAAATGAGTGACTCACTCCCCGCGGGGGCCTGGCTCTCCCTGCAGGTCCAGCGAGGTGACTCAGTCCTGCAGCTCCGGGAGATCGACCACCATCCGAGTCCGATGCAGTCCGCTGAAGCCCGCCCCCGGGAGTCTGTCCCTGCCCAGGTACAGGGACAACGAAGTCGCCCTTCCTCGGACTCTTGGGCGTCCCAGAAGCCAAAGATTACCAAAGGAGCAAAAGAGAAAACAGTCCTGAGGTTCATTATCGGGCTCTTGGGGGCACGGCCATGCTCCCAGCCCTCAACCTTCGGGTCAAGCATGGGGCAGAAGGAAGGGTGGAAGCTGCCTTCACGTTCCCAGACCAGTGTGGGGCGCTGCAGAGCCAGGTGGCCGACGGGGAGCTGGAGGGGATGCATCTCCTCCACTGCCGTTTCTCATCTTCCGCAGGCCTCTTTCTCCTTATTTATAACATGGGGATACTAGGAGGCGTTCTCCGGGGGTTCTCGTGAGAGTGAAATGAGACGATGAGACTCGAGGACTCCTCCGGAGGCTCGGCGTGCACTCGCTATAATTAGGATGGAAAAAGGCGTAGGGGAGCCCTAGAAATCTCTCCACGACTGAGAGATCCAATGCTGAGTCTAACAGCTGAGTGCGCTGAATTGAGAACTCCCAAACTAATTTGACTACAGCCCCCTTCCCGCCCCCACCTTTTTTCCCCACGTAACAGCCATTAACACCACAAGGGGCACTAATGCCTTGAGGAAGCCGGTTTGGGAAATGCTTCCCCTAAACAGGAGGCCAGGAAGGTGGGTAGTGCAGCAGGACAGGGAACCCACCCAGTAGTGTAAGACCACTTTTGTCGTCGTCCTCGACATCACAGGAAAGCGAATGACAGATAGTCCCTGACCTGACCTCCATTCTTCAGCCCCGCCGCCAGGAAGCTGCACCACCGTGGCGTCCACGACATGCCCCATGTCCACGGGGAGCACAGCAGCCTCTGAGGGGTTGGCTGGGGCGGCGTGCTAGAGCTAGACGCCCTGTCTGAGCTCTCGGCTGACGTCAGCAGAAACAAGCACAGGGCGTGGCCCGGTGGAGGCCGGGAATGCCTCTTGTCACCAGGGAAATTAGAGAGCAAGACTGGATTGAGGACCAGCTGGGAGGATCCCGGTGGAGCGCGTAGTTTGTCCGGGAGAGGATGGGTGAGGGAGGCGAGCTCTGGGGTGACAGGACTCCGAGCAGACCTTTCCCACCTGTCCGGCGAGGCAGCTGAAGTCTCCTCTCCTCTTTGTTGTCCAGCACGTGCTCCGGCGGGACTTGTGACGGCTGCAACTTCCACTTCCTGTGGGAGAGTGCGGCCGCCTGCCCGCTCTGCTCGGCCGCCGACTACCACGCCATCACCAGCAGCTGCGTGGCTGGGGTGCAGGTAGGTTTCTCTGCCTGGAGACGTCCCGGAAGAGAAGGGGGTGTGGCGTGCGAGTTCCCTGGTTTTCTCCCCAACAGAAGACCACCTATGTGTGGCGGGAGCCGAAGCTGTGCGTGAGTGGCATCTCCCTGCCGGAGCCGAGAGTCACCATCTGCAAAACGATCGATTTCTGGCTGAAAGTGGGCATCTCCGCGGGCACCTGCACTGCCATCCTGCTCACCGTCTTGACCTGCTACTTTTGGAAAAAGAACCAAAAGTACGTGATGGTGGGGTGTTGGAGTTTGGGGGTGGATAGGGTTGGATCACCGGGCCGGGAGATCAACCGAGAGGATAAATTCATGGGCTTTTTCCTGGAGTTGGCCACAGACCCCGGGGCTCCGGCCAGGGACTTGTTGAGACACAGCACATGCCTTGGTTGTCCCGACTCCTGAACAGGACGCGGTACCATGCAGCAGCCTAGACGGCTGTTAGATTCTCAAAAGAAAAGCTAAGCGTATCCTTAATTTGTGGTTATTAGTAATAAAAATGACCTTATGATTCCAGTATTTCTTTTAAGCCTTGAAGTCAAGGAAACAGCCAGCTCTAAGGGAGAAAGACCACTGATCTGGGAGCCAGGATTGCTCAGCTGTGTGCCCAGCCCAATGCCCCTTCGCTAGGCTTGGGTTTCCCCGCGAATGGCCCGGGGCCACCTGTTCAGGGCCCCCCTTCCCTTCCTCCCTCCCTCCCTCCCTCTACCTGCTCTACACTTTGGTGTCTTGTCTTGCCCACGCCGTTTCGCAGGCTGGAGTACAAGTACTCCAGGCTGGTGATGGACGCGTCCCTGAAGGACTACGGCCTGCCGGCCGCCGACAGCTGCGCCATCATGGAAGGTGAGGACGTGGAGGATGACCTCATCTTCACCAGCAAGAAGTCCCTCTTTGGGAAGATCAAGTCGTTTACCTCCAAGGTAGGGAGCTTGGCCGCTGCGCCGAGGTCAGCCTGGAGGGCTGGAGAAGACAGCAGTCCTAGACACTGAGTGGCCCGCATTGCCTCGGGGGTCCGCTACTTTGCTCCCCGGCTGCCATACTGTTCTGTCGCCCCACCCTGAAAATCCCGGCTTCTGCCCTCTGTATTTTCACACCGATGCTCCTTTCCCTGGGGCCCAAGGCTGCTCTTGACCAGGCTCCTTCTCTCCCAACATGCACTCCAGTTGATGAACTGTTGGGGCCTTTTAACTTCCAGAAGGAGTGTTGAACCATCCACGTTGTAAGAATCCCTTCCCCCCTTTTTTTCTTTTGGAGGGAGGGCAAGAGGTGATGTCTAGGACCAACTCCTGATAGAAGTGAGGCTCTCCTTTGGCCAGTGGAGGGTGCCATCCCCCAGGTGTTTGGCCCCGGTCCCTCGGGGGCTGAGTCACAGCTAAGTCGCAGCTGGTTGGCACGGAGCAATTCCGAGCCGGGAGCACTGGCTCCGCGTGGGTGGGGGAGTCTGAAGCTCATAAATGCGAGACAGACAGCCTTGTCGCTGGGCGTGAGGCCAGCACGGAGCGTCCAAGCAACTCCTCCAGGGCCACAGCCCTCCCTCTACAGCCCCACTTGGCCAGCACCCACCCCTCACTGGTGCCCTGAACCAACACATCCAAACAGGTGTGGGCAGGGGGTGTGGTAAGACAGAGGGGAGGATGGGAGAGGGTGTGATGAAGGGAAGGAGTGTGGGTGTTCAGATTGCCGAATCCCGTTCCCTCTGTGCTGACCGACCGGGGCGGCTCCCTTGGTCCTCTTAGACCTTGATTTGTTTGTTTGTTTGTTTGTTTGTTTGTTTTTTACTGGTGGGACAACAATTTATCCCGGGACCCTTGAGTCTTTCTGGAACTTCAGCAAAGATGCAAAGCCGAGGGCTGTAAAGATTGTCCTTACCCTCTCTGGCTGACCGCAGGGAGCAAGAAGAATAGAGGGTACCTTATTTCTAAGTTTCCACAAAGCCGCCGAAAGCAGGAATTCCATAAGGGTTCCTCCTGTCACCTGTTTTCCATTTCTCTCCTTTGTTCCCAAACGTGTCCCTGTGCAGCAGCCAGCTCCTGTCCCCATCTCTCTTTCAGAGGACTCCTGATGGGTTTGACTCGGTGCCACTGAAGACGTCCTCAGGGGGCCCCGACGTGGACCTGTGAGAGGCACGGCCCCGCCTGCCCGGCCTCCTCGCTCAGCACAGCACCTTGACCTTGCCAGCCTGTGGCGATTTGGGTGCCAGCTCCCCGCGACACCCGCTGCTGGGAATCTCTTCATTGTGGCCTTATTCGAAGAAGTTTGAATTTTAGATCTTTTGGTTTTTTTTTTTTATAGAGAACCCACACCCTCCTCTCTGCTTGCCTCAAACCTGCCAAATATACCCACCCTTTCTTTGTATATCACTCCCTTGCCTGCTTTTTCCCGAAACGGTCCAGCTGCCGGAGCCAGAGCTTCCTCTGCTCGTGATTCTTATAGCCCTGGAGTGAAAAGACCTCTCTCTTCTTAAGTACAGAAACGACTCCTCTCCCCTCTTCTTTAAGGGCAGAAGCGGCTGGGAGTTTCCCTGATCACATGCCCTCAGCCCGTGCTCTCTTTGGGAGAGAAGCTGGGTGACGAGGGTGTTGGTGTCCCTGACGAGCCATCTCTGTGGCCGCCTGGACGCGTCTCTCCTGGATCCCCAGCTCAGACTGAGTGTAGTGGGCAGGCTGGGGGCTGGGTGAGCGAGGCCCGGGCAAGGAGAGGCTGGACAAGCACAAAGAGAGGCAATAAGGACGGTTTTGTTTTCTTCTTTAAGCTAGATACTTAATTCTCTTTTCTGGAGTAAGAGAGAAATATCGTCACTGGAGCCAAAGGGAAAAGCTCACTAAGAAAATGGGTCTGCACTCCCCACTTCAACACAAAAGTCTCTCACCACCTCCCTATGACACTAAACTAGGCAAGCTCCAAACCCAGATGTTCTACTCCCTCTTACCCACAAAGATGACAACCCTGCCCGTGGGGAAAATTCCCCACCCTTGGGTGCCCCATTCCTAGAGCCTTGGGCCATATCGTGCAACAGGGGTGTCATATTTTGAAAGGACACAAGGAGGCCACAGTCTTAAAGGAGCCACACCGAGGGGTCCAGCCCACAGGGGAATGGACCTTAGATGGCGAATGTCTGCTTACGAGCTAATTCTCCTACTTGGCTGCAGAATAATGACTTCGAGGCTGGCGGGAAGGGAACTGACTCCTAGGCCCAAACCCCAGCAAAAGAACCGGATCCGTCTTCAAGGAGGGGAAGATGAGGGGAGTTGAACAAGGTGTTCACCAAACCAGGACTGGTCCCACTTTCGAGCCCCTGTCCTCCCCTTGTTCCTGCTCTCATGGTCTTTGTGAGCCAGAAAGCTAAAAAGACCTCTGACCCCAATTTCTGGCAGCATCCCTTTTGAAAGATGAGTAAAGGGAGCATCCTCTGTGTCCCTGTCTCTACTTTTACACCAATTCTAATGGATGGACTTGAACTAGAACCATAAAACTGGAGCAAGAGTTCACATTCCCTTTTTGCGTCTGCTACTAACGATTCTCCCTCCCTCACTATCAGGCTAGAATGGCCATCTCTTGGTCAAGGGCCCAGGTGCCCACGGCTTGTACCTGCCTCCTTTCTTGAGTGGCCACTGGCGGCCAGATGGTAGGCACAGAACGAAGAAGGCATTTCTAAGTGGTTTGCCTGCCACAGAATGCTTTGCTGGTCTTACCAGCCATTGCTGTCCCAGAAATGGTCTTAGAACAGGGTCAGAGAGAACAGAAACCCTGCCGTGACTTCCAGCCAGCAACGGTATCACTGAAGGTGAGCAGTGCCTTTGATTCAAAAAAATCTAGAAGCATTTCCTTGGGTTTCCCAATTCTCCCTTCTCTTGTGGGAGTCGGGCTCTCGGAAACGGTGGCCATGTTGGAATTTCTCCAGAAGGATGCAGACAGCTGGCTCCTGAGCTCCAGCCCCAGGTTTTCCACAGCCTCCACCACACCCTGGGCATCTGCGTGCCCCATGGATAACTTGCTTTTGTGACCAAGGCCACAGCACATCCTTAGACTATTCTAGAAGCAGTAGGAAAAGTACACACCCTGTTGACTTCTTTATTCTGACATCTTGAAACTGCATACCTCCTGGAGCAGCCTCAGACTCCGCTGATTTAGTCACAATACTTTAAGTATCTTTTTACTCACCCTTCCCATACCGACTTCTGTGGATCTCCCCTGTGGCCCGCCGGGAGCTCCTGAGTTACGCTACAGGGGTTGCCTGTTGCTCCCCCGGCAACCTAGACACGTGTTAGGTATTTTTCAATAGCTCTTTTAAGTTGTAATTCAAATACCATGCAATTTCCTCGCTTAAAATACGCAATCCAGTAGATTTTAGTGCGCTCACAGAACTGTGTGTCCGTCACCACAGTCGATTTTAGAAGAGACACGTTAGATGGTACGGCCCCACCTTACAGGGTGACGTCTATGAGCAGGGGTGATACTTACCTCCCCCTGCGGCAGGGAGGTGGGAAAGCGTACGGCCTTATGCCCCTACGCTGAGGCTACACCGGTTTGCACAAGCTATTGGGGGAGGGAGTGCGGGCTCAGGGGAGAGAGTGTTTAAACCACATTTAGTTACCCGAAGTCTTAGAACTCACAAGTGACTCTCAGCACGTAGATGTCACCTGGATTTGGCTGGGAGGACAAACGAAGACCGTGGCACATTCAAGGACCAGGGATTTCTTATGCCAACAAAACCCTTTTTGTGTGTGTGTCTGACTCAACATTAAAGATAAGACTGACTTATATTTATATGACAGAGACTTTGTAATGAATTTTTTCAGCTTTGTGAAACCAAATTTTTGCCTCATCAAGACGGGTTGGATTTCCCTTTTTTACTCTGTATTCCAAGAGTTTGTAGTTTGTTAGGGGTTGGGTATTGCATGTCCCTTTTTTTTCTGTGAAATAAAACCATACCTTTTGAGTTGTTTTCTTGAACGTGGGTTGGATGGCTGGAGGGGTGAGAAACGGTAAACACCCTCGAAGATGACACTGCAGAGGAGAAGGATTCCGGAGTAACAGAGGAAAGAACAGACTCTGGAGTAACATGGCCCAGGGCTAGCAGCCTCGTCTCACCTGTTAAGGAATCACCAACAACCGAAGCCTCAATTTTCCCAACACAAAATGCAACTAACGATGCCCGCCTCCCAAGACTAAGTGAGGTTCAAATGAGAGAACACACAAAACACTTCGCACGTGAGTTCCCTTCCCTTCCCTTCCAGTTGCACTTTCCCGCAGGCGGCACTGAGGCCAGCCACAGAACGGTGCCCACAAATACAAGCAAAATGAGCTCATTTGGGCTCGAGGTGGGTTATTACAGACTAGACACGGCTAAGATCCTAGAGGGTGGCAACAGCCATTTCCCAGGGAAGCTGGGATGTCCTGTATCTGTGTCTTCCTTCCTTCTTAATCTCCTCAAAAGAATGCCCGCAGCTGGTCGGCTGTGACCTCCATCTGTTTTGGCTAGGTGGTACCTGGGCTGTGCTGGTGGTTCAATGTTTGAAACATCGCCCCCGCTCATAGGGTGACGTCTATGAGCGGGGGTGATATTTACCTTCCTCTTGGGAAGGTAGAAAAGGATGCTGTTAATGCAGCATCGCTGTGTGTCAAGCCTGAACAGAGTGCTTTTTAAAAAATTGTTTTTCCTTTATTTATTTATACTCCTGTTTGTTATTTCATTGACTATGTCTCTATTTTTTTTTTAAGATTTTATTTGTTTATTTTTAGAGAGAGGGGAAAGGAGAGAGAAAGGGAGAGAAACATCCATGTGTGGTTGCCTCTTGCATACCCCCTACTGGGGACCTGGCCTGCAACCCAGCCCTGTGCCCTGACTGAGAATTGAACCAGCGACCCTTTGGTTTGCAGGCTGGCACTCAATTCACTGAGCCACAGCAGCCAGGGCCTGAACTGAGTGCTTACACAGCATTGCCCACTTAGTTCTCAGAACAGCCCTAAAGGCAGGGACTATGCCCATTAGAATAGATGAGAAAACTGCACCTCCAACAGATTTAGTCACATGGCGTGTGAGATCCGGAACAGCCCACCCTTACACTCTAACCTCAGTGAACTTCTGACTCTCCCTCAGTCATAAGCTGTTCCACGCCTCCCCACCTGGCACCTGCCTCTGCTCCTCCTCTTCCTTTTCGCCTGACAGACCCCCGCCCCATCCTCCAAGCCACCCCACTGTGAAACCTTTTCCAGCTCCCCCCCTGGGGATACAATAGGGAAGAAACAGTTATACAAGCATAGTGCAGTTAATGTATATGAATTCGGCCATTTAGTGTGCAGTTTCAATGCCTCAAGCAAGAAGCAGGCATGACCCAGCTTGAAACTGTGCGGGGTGGAATGTGTAGATGATTTCAAGGGCTTCCCAATCACTGACAAAGAAGTAAAATGCATTGTCAGGTGACCAGGCGGGAAGATATTAATGACTTGGTCTAAAAACGTAAAGAAGATAATTTATTGATTGAGAACGGCAGAGCAACAATGGCCATTGCAGAGATACTGAAGTTGATGGAAGCTTGCATATACAAAACCTTACCGGTAACTGAGCTATTCAAGGTGAGTCTGGAATATAAATAATTTCATTTTAGTGCTGAAGTTCACAATCCCACAAAAAGTGCAATTCCCTGAACAAGACAGTGTGGTAGGATGACTGACCCCTCATTCCAATTGTAACAGAGAAAGACGCAGAATCAAAGTCACCCACTTCCTGGCAGCTCTCCCTGACTCGCGTTATTTTTAAGTGGTTCTTCCTTGGTTGCCCAGGGACAGCAACATCAACTCCTTTTGTGACTGTACCCCTCTGATGTTAGGGAGTGAGAGCCAGGAGCTGGAGTTGGGCTGTCAGTTCCTCCTACAGCGGCAGGATAAATGTCACTGTACTGTGGGAACCTAGAACCCGTCTGGGGGGAGGGGTAAAGAGAGTATCAGAGAAGACTTCCGGAAGAAGGAATTAGCCAGTTTGGAAGAAGAGGGGAGCGAAAGAGAGTTCCAGGCAGAGGGGGCTTGTACAAAAGCTCAGAGGCAAGGGAGGGGAGCCGCCAGTAGCTCAGAGGGGAAGGCCAAGAGATACAGAAGGAACATGTTAGGGGCAGACCACGAAGGGCTTTGCCAGCTCTGTTTGAACATTCTGAGGACAACAGGCCATCACTGAAGGCTTCCAGCAGGGAGTGAGAGGTCAGGGCTCGCTTGTCAAACACTGAGAAATCCTGTTCCAGATCCGGAGCAAAAAGAGCAAAGAGGTGCTACAGGGAGGACAGAGAGAGCCCTCCCGCACTAGCCAGCCCTGAAACTGGGGAACACTGGCGATGGCATCTGTGGCTGGGCTCCCGCGCTTTCACTCGCTCCTTCCCTGCAGGTGCTCTCTCCCCCTGGGCTGCCCCCAGCCACCCAGGGCAGCCAAGGCTGCTGCTCGCCTAGGATTCGGTTCCCTGAGCCTGCACTCAGCCTGCTCCCTGCAAGTCACTCACCCAGTGGGGCTGTAATAAGCATCTCCCATGTGTCAGACACTGTGTAGGCCCTGTAGAGATAAAGATACACATATCCAGCCTGGCCGGGTAGCTCAGTTGGTTAGAGCATCATCCCAATATGCCAGGTGAGCAGGTTCGATCTCCAGTAATGGCACATAAAAGAATCAACCAATCCATACAAGAATCAACCAATGAATGCATAAATAAGTGGAGCAACAAATCAATGTTTGTCTCTATCTGTCTCTCCCTCTCCCTCTCTAAAATCAATACATTTTTTTTTAAAAGATACAAATATCCAATGGTCTCTGCCTTATCTTTTTTTTTAAGTCATGTTTTCTAAACAAGTTCCTCAAGGCCCTGTTTTCTGCTAAAGAATCTTAACAAAGGTGCGAGCCCAAACGTGAGACTATCTTAGGCATTTACCAGTATCTAGATTGTGGCTCCACTACTAAACTTCCCTCGGCCTCGGATTCCTCCTGTGGAAGGGTTGATCTGGCTGTTTTCCAGTTGGAGATCCTTGGACCCCTGAGTCCTCAGATACAGCTCTTCTAAATAGAAAACTCTAACAGGAACCACACATCCAAAGGTTGTATGGCTTCATGCCATCCCTGCACGACTACAGTGGCATGTTGATTTGTTTTTGTATTAGCTTCTGGCAAGAATTACTCAGTGTCATAACTCTGGTAATCAGAAATTCTAGTTGGAAGTTATATATGTCTTTTTTTTTTTAAAGCAATGACATTTTTTTTAACTTTTTATTTATTTATTTATTTATTTATTTTTAGAGAGAGAGAGGGAGAGGGAGAGGGAGAGAGAGAGAGAGAGAGAGAGAGAGAGACATCGATGTGCGGTTGATGGGGGTTATGGCATGCAACCCAGGAATGTACCCTGGCTGGGAATCGAACCTGCAACACTTCGGTTCGCAGCCCTAGCTCAATCCACTGAGCTACGCCAGCCAGGGCGAAGTTATATATGTCTTATCAATATGAAGGGAAAATTAGGGGGAAGTGGTGGTGGAAAAATGGAGACAACATTATGTTCTGTACTAGAACATTAATTTAAAAAATGTATCCAAAAAAAAGGGGGAAAATTAGCTCTAGCTGGTGAGGCTCAGTGGATTGAGTGCTGGCCTGTGAATGGAAAGGTTGCCAGTTCGATTCCCAGCCAGGGCACATGCGTGGGTTGTGGGCCAGATCCCCAGCTGGGGCTTGCAAGAGGCAGCCCACCAATTATCTCTCGCACATCGATGTTTCTGTCCCCCTCTTTCTCCCTCCCATCCCCTCTCTCTAAAAAACAAAGACATCTCTTAAAAATTACTAGTTTTTAAATCATGTTTACTAGACAAAGGTAAACATGAGGGACAAGGTGATGAAAAGAATAGGAATTATTATGTTGGCAGATAGCTGAGATTCCACTCTAGCTCTAAAAACCCAATGATTCTAACCTGATAAATGAAGTATGCTATCATATTAACTTTTTAAGAAAGTTTTTTTAAAAAGGATTTTATTTATTTATATTTAGAAAGAGGAGAAGGGAGGGAGAAAGACAGGAAGAAAAACATCAATGTGAGAAACGCCAATCAGTTGCCTCTCTCTCGCCCCCAGCTGGGGACCTGGCCTGCAACCCAGGCACGTGCCCTGACCAGGAATTGAACTGGCTGCCGACCTTTCATTTGTGGGCAATGCCCAACCCACTGAGCCAGGCTGGTTCAGGGCTATTATGTTAATTTTTTATGCTTATCAGGTAACATGAGCATTTTAAAGGAAGATGTTTGTAATCTAAGGATAAGACTAGTGGTAAAAATTCCTAAGGAAATTTGGAGAGGCCAGAACATTCAGGTCATCCTTTCCATTATACTGATGACCTCCTTAAGGACTGGCACAGTGGCCCTCCTCCCCGAGGCCTGGGTCCAGGTGTGGCCTCAGGAACACCCATGATTGTTTTGAAACTTAGCAGACAATTGCGCGTTAAAGGCAGTGCCTTCGCTGACACAGAAGCAGTCAGGCCCCATCCCAGACCCTGCCCTCAGATGTCAAAGAGCCCCATGCTTTGAGGACAGTCTTTTCACACGTTTTCTTCAAAGACTGCAGCTCCATAAGGTTCCTTTCCACTAGTGTTAAGCCTAACATCCCAGGCAAGCTGAACCTAGGGGGGCAAACCCAGATAACCCCGTTTCCTAAGCCTCCCTCTGGATCTCTACTTGTCAGCTCCACTGCTGCGTTAGCCCTGCCCCGCACCTGCACCTCCGAGTCAGCTTGGCAGAGGCTTGCTGGGGAGCAGGGAGAGCTACTCGACCTCCTCATGACAGCAGCCCAAGCAAGTGGCCTAAAACCAAGGTCTCAGCACAGGTAGCCCCGGGGCATTGGGGGTGGGGCTCTAAAGTCTCTGTAGGGTGAAAGGCCAGACGAAAGAGGAAGCCCATCCCTAAATCCTCCAGCCTCCTTATCAGGGAGATTCTTTGATAACTTTGGCTCCACCAGCAACCAGAATTCTTACTGTAAAAGCCTGAATGTTACGACATGATGTATGATGAAATCTTCGCTCAAGTTTCCAAATATCCTAAGATGTGACCTCAGCACCTTGTACTGCCTTCCAATCTGGTAAATGTGCCCTGCCTGGTGTGGCTCAGCGGGCTGCAGGTTCGGTTCCTGGGCCGGGGGCAAGAGGCAACCTATTGATGTTTCTCTCTCACATTGACGTTTCTCCCCCACCCCACCCCCTTCTGCTATTTCTAAAATGAATAAGCATGTCCTTGAGTGAAGATTTTTTTTAAAGCTGGTAAATGTTTCTCCTTGAAAAAGTCTCTCCCTGTGTCTCTCTAAGAGTTCAATTGCACTTTCGCAACCCTATGACCTTAAGGGTTAGTAAAGGGACAATGTGGTTCAGCCAATTATCAGATTAAGAAATGCATTCTAGCTCTGAGGGCTCTAAAGCAGGAGAGTAGGAATCTTGAGTTGAGGTAACCCCGGGACTAAGAAATGTAGCCCTGCTCGTCTCAAGATGGAGAAGACAGCAGAGGTTCCGGGAGAGGGTCCAGTCTTAGGACTCAAGCTTGTCAGCCGGAAACCGGCACCTACTGGAGGCGCCAGCTATCACGGTGGCGGGCCTCTGTCTACCCTGAGGATGTCCTTTAACTTGAGGAGGAAACTGAGGCACTCACTTTCACAAGGCAATGAGAGACCCTACGGGGGGCGGGGGAGCAGAGCTCGGGTGATCACGCGAGGGGTACGAGGCCGGAGCCGAGGGGCAGACTCACACACAGCGCGAGAAGCCCATGCCCGTGCACCCCACCTTCCTCACTGCCGCCCCGCCTCCAACACAGCCGCTTCCGGCCGAGGGGAGGAGCACGCGCGCTCCCGCTGCGCCTGCGCGGCGAGGGACGGGTCAGCGAGCCGGCACAGTGCGTCGGTCACAGTCTGACTGCGTTGCTACGACCCTCGATACACCGAGGAGAAGGAAAAATGGTGCTAGATCTGGATTTGTTTCGGGTGGATAAAGGAGGGGACCCGGACCTCATCCGAGAGACGCAAAAGAAGCGCTTCAAGGACCCAGGACTTGTGGATCAGCTGGTGAAGGCGGACGGCGAGTGGCGGAGATGTGAGTACTGGGATGCGCGGGATGTCCCCGATCTTAATCCCAGCTTCAGCTCTCGGATCTCGTTACCAATCCCGAGGCCACAGCTTTCGCCCCTCCTTAGACTCCCTCCCAGGGTGGAGTGGCTCCGAGGCTTTCCCTATCCCCGAAACGCTCGAGTAACCGGGACCGTCCCATCTCTTCTTGTCTGCTGGAGGGGCGGGAGCTTCTTTCTGCGCGCGCTCAGTGCGGATCTTGGGTCTGGGAAGGAGCATGGCGCATGCGCATCAAGAGCTGTCACGGCTTAGCCCACCGCAAGGGTAGCCAGAAGAAACGGAGGACGGAGGATTGAGGGGCGGGTTGCCCTTTCCTAACACTGATCTTTGGTCGCCTCTGGTCTTTTTCTCATCTTCAGCAAGGCCACAGTGGTCTCCTATTTCGGTAGGAACAAAGGCTGCAGCCTGAGTCACATCTGCAGTGTAATAGGTTCACTCTATACACATTGGAAGCATTTGGGGTCTTTGGAGGACGCCCCTGCCAACTAGCAGTGATCCCGGGGCTTTTGGGAAAGCTCTCCCCCTGATCTGTGATCATACTTTTAAAAATCTAGAAAAGCCAATTCCGTGGTAGATCACATATGGGGCGCGGGGTGCGGCGAGGCAAGGAAACGCTTGTAATTATTGAGGCTGTGTAATTGTGATTTAGGGGAGTTTTCCGGAAAAGACATTGGCAGAGTTTGGCTAAAACCTGGAACTGAAAATAAAACCATAGAACCCTCTGCCTAGATGAACTGAGCAGTCACCGATTGGCCGGATGCTGTCAGGGGCGTGTGATTAATTTTGTCTGATGCAATAAACCTGCAACCAGCTGAACGCCAAGTTTTGACAGCGCGCTGCAAAGACAGCCACTGCCCAAGAGCGTGGTGGCTTTAGGAACATTGATTTTCCTACGTTTATAAGGGTATTGGGTACTAAGAGAGTATCAGTTTAACTCGGGCTGTCTACTGATTCCGTGTGCCTCAGTCATTCTTCGTGGTAGTTTGTGACTGAGATCCCACCACCTGCATCTGAAGTTTTGAGTTGGAATGGAATTAAATTAATTGGAAGGAAAAAAAACTAGACTGGACACTGTTTTACTGAATCGGAAGTATCAGAGTTTTGTATCTGGTTACCCACTGTTCAGTACTAAATGACTTTGCATGTGTTAGCTCATCTCTTGTGTATAATATACCCGTATACATCTACAGGGAGTTTCATTCCTTTCCTAATGAATGGATATATGGTGAGGGGATGAGTTCTTCAGGGACATGGCTGTGTTGTATGCATCTGCATGCCCCAGTGCCTAGGGTATACATATACATAAGATATACATGTACACATATATACATTTAATCCCAACACCTGGCACTGCTCCTGCTCCTGGGTAAGGGCTTGACGAGGGGTTTTTTTGAATTCATGAATATCTTCTGTGTTCAGGGCACTTTGCCCTCCTGATTGAAAAGCCGTTCATTTCATTTATTTTCAACACATTTGTGGATTTGATTCTTTTTTACTTGACATTTTTTACCAATATTCTCTTTGCAGCCAAAGGGAGTTAGTGATTTTTCTCAAGTCACTGGCTGCCTGAGTAGGATACTGACAGATCTTGTATCAAAGTTCTCCTAGATCCGAAGCTCATATCAAAGGTCGGGGTTCCCCTGTCGTTGGCTGCAACAAGGACTTGTAACCCCGATACACGTTAAGAACTCCTCCTGCCCTGGCCCGGTGGCTGCATTGGCTGGAGCGTCGTCCAGTACACCAAAAGGTTGCAGGTTCTATCTGTGGTCAGGGCACAGAGCTAGGCTGCGTATTCGATCCCCAGTTGTGGCACATACAGGAGGACACTGATTGATGTCTCTCTCAGATCAATGTTTTTCTCTCTCTTTCCCTTCCTCTCTCACTAGAAATCAATAAAAATGTGTTCTCAGGTGAGGATCACTGTGCTCCCTGACTGAGGACACAGCGAACCTCACAAGGCCCCCCATTACCAGTGTACCTACTTGTCTTTAGACCCCCAAGGTGCCATTAGGGCTCTCAAAGAAGTGAAGTCCTGGCACCACCGCTGACGACAGCTCTCCCAACTCCGAAGGTTTGAACTGTGATTTTTTCTTTATGATTCAGAGTAATATGCTGAGGGCACATTTGGGCCCACGATAAGCCTTTGTCTCAACTACTTCCAAAGCCACCAGATTTCTACCTGTCTTGAACCTGGTAACTACCAGAATACTATCCTCCCCGACAAAGTGCTATTCGGAACGAGATTTCTCTTTACTATAAATCAAAGTTGTATGTCCTCTTAACCTTTACTGCACGTGCCTGTCAGCCAGGCCCTTGTCCTTAGAAAACGGAAACTGTCTAACTGCTTTCAGTTTCACCCCAGTCTCCCCCAGGCCTGGGCCACACCCAGGATGTGTGATCTTTTTGGAATGCAAATCCAATCACTTGGCTCCCAGGCTAATGTCTGGCATTGGCTTAAATTTGTCTGATAGAAATACAGTGTGAGCCACAGGTGGAATTATGAATTTTCTGTAGCCACTTAAAAAATGTGAAGAAAACCAGATGAAATGAACTTGAGGAATATATTTTACTTAACCCATATATCCAAAAATTATATTTTTAACACGTAATCCATAAAAAATCATTGAGGTATTTTACATTGTTTTTCTTTCTTACAGGTCTTCAAATTCTAGTGGGTATTTTTGCACTTACAGTGCATTTCAGTTTGCCCTAGCCATCTTTCAAATGTTCAGTAGCCTCATATGGCTAGTGGCTACCATATTGGACAGTGTAACCCTAAAGCATAAAAATCTAAATTTCTTAACACAGTTTATGAATTCCCACATTCCTTCCTAGCCTGATCTTCTGCCACTCTCCCACGGATGTCCCGTGCTGTTTGTTGTGGCCTTATTGTGTGACATGTACACTCTTCCACACGTCCATAACCATTGCCCCTTCTTTTATTTAGTTTATTTATTTATGGGGAACTGAGGGAGAGAAACATCCATGTGAGAGAGAAACATTGATTCATTGCCTCTTACATCCCACAGCTAGGGACCTGGCTCACAACCCAGGCATGTGCCCTGACTGGGAATCGAACCTGCGACCTTTCAGTTCGCAGTCCAGAGCTCAACCCACTGAGCCATACCAGCCAGGGCCACAATGTATTCTTATATTATTGTTTGTTAATTATTGTATCATTTTTCCATATGAACAGAAGTAAACCTACTTTTGCCTCACCCTGTGTGTGTGTGTGTGTGTATGCATGCACCTAATTTTCTTCTGTGACTTGTGTTCTGTTTAGGAAATCTTTTCGTATCTCAAGGTCCTGAAGAGATTCTCCAATTTTTTTTCTAGAAGTTTTATTGCTTTACCTTTCACATTTAGGCAGATGGTGTATCTCACATTGATTTTGGTGTATGATGTGAGATAAGGATCAAAGTTCATTTTTTATGTAGAAACCCAATGGCTCGTGATAAAATGCAGCAAACCAGGAATAGAAGGGAACTTTCCTAATCTGATTATTGGTATTTATCAAAAACCATAGCCAAGGTTATTCTTAATGATGAAATATTAAGTGCTTTCCCCTGAGGCTGAGAACAAGGCAAGGGTGTCTACTGTCACCACTTCTAGTGCGCATCATGCTAAAGGTTCCAGATGGTGTTACATGAGGCAGGAAAAAGGAGGAAGACATTGGAACAGAAGTAAAACTGTCATTGTTTGCAGATGCCTTTGATTGTTCAATTCTGAACTATTAAAATTAAGTAAATTTAGCACAATCACTGTATACAACATACAGAATCAGTGGTATTTTTATATGCCAGTAACAATTAAAAAGCATCTGATACCTAGAAGTGTATTTAATAAGTGACATCCAAGATCTCTACACTGAAAACTACAAAACATTGATGAAAGGAGTTAAAGGTAATGAAGGAATGTGCTGTATTCGTTGATGGGAACAGCCAGCATATTGTTATAATATTTTTTAAAGTTGCCTCCTCCCTATCCCCCCATTTAGCACGGTGTTTTCATTTATATCCCCAACCCTCAGCACAGGGCCTGGCAAATAGGAGGGAGTAAATTTAAATTGTTTGTACTTGCATTCCAAAATAACTATGGAGTTAGAGGAAGTTACAAAGAAAGCACGAGGAGGTCCTGGGGGCCCTTCACCCATTTGAAGGGAACAACATCAAAACCAAGAAGGTGACGTTGCTGCAACCCACAGGCCTCATCGGATCTCACAGTTTTACATGCACTTGTGTGTGTGTGTGTGTGTGTGATAATTCTATGCAATTTTATCACACGTAGATGTGTGTTCCACCGCCACAGAGATCCCTCTTGCTCTCCCTTTGTGGTTCATTCCCTTTCCCCTCCCCCATCTAATCCATGGCACCTGCTAGTCTGTCCTCATCTCTGTAATCAAAGGGATTCAGTGAATGAGAAGATAGTTTTACCGTTTTGTTTGAAGTTTAGTTGAAATTTAGTGAAAGGTTGGCAAAGCCTTAAACAGTAGCTATGTCTAGATGTTGTCTCCTTTCTGTTCATCATTTCCCCTGTTGAAAGCTTGATTTTTACCATATTGCTCCTAAAGTTTAGAATCAAGAGTCAGACTAATGAACCACAACACATACTGATATGTTAATTTGGTTCAGAATATCTGTGTAGGCTGATTAAGTACACTGTCTTCCCCCAAAAGAACCCAAAATACAAAAAAAAATACATTAATCTGGGGGCTGCCAGATGAGCATAGTGTCAAAGCAAAGGGAATAGGTAGCATTAACCATTTCTGGCATAGAGGTGGAGCCGCCAAGTTCATGGGACCAGAAGCATGACTGCCCCTTTCAAGGTCCCGCTGCACACTACATGTTAAGAGAAGCGAGCAGGTCCTAGTTACTTGATTACGTTCCAGATTTCTCAGACGTGTTATTCTATGGCGATATCATCAGGGTGTGACACTTTTCAATTTCAGTATCAGAGAGGCCTTTTCCTTGTCGCCAAAAGCTGGGGAACCATGTTGTAGTCACCAGTAGGTCCCCAAATTTAGGGCTGTAAAGCTACAAGATCTCACAGCTTCGTGAGCCGATCCCGTAGCTCCGCCTGCACTCTGGCCTTGGGCTGAGGTCCGTCCGAAGGAGCCATGATTAGCAGGCAGGGGAACCTTAGTTGTATGCTTGCCTTTGGAATAGCCCTGGGTTCTTGATTCTGCAGGCAGATTTCGCGCAGACAACTTGAACAAGCTCAAGAACCTATGCAGCAAGACAATTGGAGAGAAAATGAAGGTAAGAGAACTAACAGCCTTGAGAGCTTCAGCAGAGGTATTTCAGCTTATTCTTAGTTAATACTTATTTCTAATACAGTGTCTAATTCTGTGGGATACTGAATCTCTTATCAAAGTGGGGGAATTATTTTACAAAGAAAGGAAGCGAGGAAGGTGGGGAGGGGACCAAGGGGTGAGCTCATCTCCCGGATTCAGAGGTCGTACGTAGTCTGTTTGGCTGCTAAGACTGGGTGACTGCCAAACAACAGAAACTTGTTTCTCACAGTTCTGGGGGCTGGGAAGTCCGAGATCAAGGCTCAGGCCCACTTGGTGGCTGGTGAGGGCCCGCCCCGTGGTTCAGAGCCTCCTTGCTGTGTCCTCACAGGGTGGGAGGAGCCAGGGAGCTAGCTCTGGGGGGGGGGGGGGTCTCTCATGAGGCACCATCAGAGTGGGGGCTGGGTTTCCAGATACGAGTTTGTTGACTTTCAACATGGAGGCTTTAGCTTGGTGAGATTCTCGCCACACAAGTCCCTCGCTGTTTATTCCGTGTTTATAAAGAGAATATAAATTCCATCAGGACTCTTTTTCAGTTATTTCTTGAGTTCAACTACAGAATTTCTTAGGGCAGACCCAGGTTCTTTATTCAGGGCCGTGGGGCTCTTTCATGGAAAGGGTACAGACAGGGTCTCCAGGGGCCGGGCTGCCGGCTGGGCGACTCGGGGCAAGTTAACTTCTGAGCCTCCGTTTTTCCATCTGAAGTAACAATAGTAACCTTCACCTATAGAGCAGAGTTGTGAGAATGGAATGTTTTTTAAATGTAGAGAACCTGGCATAATGCCTAGAACATTGTGCGCAAAAAAATACCAGCAGTTGGGAGTAACAATGAATGGCCTGCATCCAGAAACACCCCTCCATGCCTGAAGCATGTTAAGTTTCAGTTTGGGCTTCTGTTGGGATCCAGGATAGTATATTGTTTTAAATCTTTCTTCAAAAATATCCTTGTAGCCCCTCGATCACCTTTTTTTAAATGTATTAAATGCGCCCTATTGTCTGTCTCATTTTTAAGTTGCGAATCTCTAAGCTAAACCAAAAAAATTAAAAATGAGGAACCTGAACCAGTCAAGAATGTAACAAAGATTCCCCTGGGAATCTAGCAACTTACACTTCCTAACAGTCCTTATCCTTTTCACAGTATTTTATTACGCTTTCAGCTTGTGACTGGCTGTAGAAATTGATATAATCATACTTTGTTTCCCTGTGGGAGCTGTGATACTTAATCATTTGCATGCCAGAGGCCCCATAATCATGTTAATTGCCACGTCTACCCCTGCCTGTGTGTTCTGTGAAGCACATAGACAGTGACAGCCAGGTGTGTTTTGTTTTTTGTTTTTTTAAGATTTTATGTAATTATTCTTAGAGAGAGGGGAAGGAAGGGAGAAAGATAGGGAGAGAAATGAAACATCAGTGTACGGCTGCCTCTTGCGCTCCCCCTACTGGGGACCTGGCTGCAACCCTGGCAGCCAGGGAATCAAACCAGCAACCCTTTGGTTCTCAGGCCGGCACTCAATCCACTGAGCCACACCAGCCAGGTGTTTTTCATAACAAGAAACTGGGAGTGTTTTCATTTATGGTCGCCTTCTTGGATCCCTTCACTGTTAATCCTGCGAAAGTGTTCTCCTTTGCTGTGCATTGGAGTGGTGCTAGCTTTCACTTACATAGCTCCCATGTTTTATTTACCACATAGCTCTTTTATTTATTTTCTTAAGGTTGTATTTATTTATTTTTTTAGGGGGTGCATGGAAGAGATAAAGAAAGGGAGAGAAACGTCAGTGTGTGGTTGCCTCCTGAGCACCCCCTATTGGGGACCTGGCCTGCAACCCAGGCACGTGCCCTGACTGGGAATCAAACCAGTGACCCTTTGGTTCACGGGCCAATGCTCAACTTCCTGAGCCACACCAGCCAGGGCTCAATTACATTGTTCTTGAAAGTACTAAAAGTCCTTTTATAGACATCTCATTTTGGTTTTGATCTTCGCTGTAAACCTAGAATGTAGGTAGTATAATTATCAGCCTTATTCAGAGGGCAAGAGAATAGGCTGAGGAAATTAAGCAGTGTGCCTAAAATCTCATTAGGTGCAGGGTCAAAACTTGAACTCAGAACTTGAATTCTCTGCCCGGAGGGATTAGCAGATGGTGAGGGAGCCTCAGTTACCAAATGGAAGATGTAGAGATTTAGGCCATTTTTTCCTACCTGAGTAGTCAGTCTGCACTTGTTCCTATCAAGACTGTCCTGATATTTTCAGACTGTCCCAACCTTTCCAGATGATTTTACTTGAGTCACCGAAGGGTGTGAGCTGGATCTTGGTTGGAATCCTGACTTCTCGCTGCAGTGGGTGAGAATGTGTAGTGAGTCCAGAGGATTCCTACACGTCTACCCTCGGAAGGTTTCATCCTCGCTCACGATCCAGTTTTGTGCCGTGGGACATGAGGTTGTATAAACATCATGGCCTGTTGTTGTGTATAGAATTTTTAAAATCTTGAGGACATTGAATACCATTTCTATGCATTTTATTTATACTTGCAAAGCAGATCCTTCCTAAATCTCACGTTGTTTTTATACGAGTTTTGCTGAGGTCTTGTCTATGTCTTGTTATAAGGGCCTTTGATAATGTAATTTAAGAAGAATTTGACTCTAAAAGTTATCTTCCCCGTGGCTGTGGGCAAGGATTAGGAATGATGATTTGGCAGAATATCGTAAAGAAGGGTGAGGTGAGCCCTGGCTGGTGTGGTTCAGTGGATTGAGTGCCAGCCTGTGAATCAAAGGGTCACTGGTTTGATTCCCGGTCTGGGGCACATGCCTGGGTTGCAGGCCAGGTCCCTGGTAGGGGGCATGAGAGAGGCAACCACACATGGATGTTTCTCTGCCTCTCTTTCTCCTTCCCTTCCCTTCTCTAAAGTAAATAAATAAAATCTTTTTTTTTTAAAGGGTGGGGTGAGAAACGGGAGGGAGAAAAAGTCGAGCTCCGAGTACGTCCCTGCCATTTTCCCAGCCTGCATTGACTGCTGTGTAGTTATTTAGTTTCAGATTTTGTGATGTTTTCCCTCAAACATGTGTTCTCCTTGTCTCCCTGATCTCCCATCATCCCATGTGTTTTTCTGCCCTTGGCCTCAGCACTGGGACTGGCCTAGCAGGCAGGCCGGGATCCGGAGGTTCACACCCAGGCATCTGCCATGGTTCTGGCCCCTGAGCGCCCAGCATGCGAGTGTCCTCACGCACCTTCAGTGCCTGGACCTCATCTAGGGCCAGGGCAGACCTTCTGCTTCTCACACGCCCGGTGATGCTGGCCCTCTGACCCTGACGGACCCGGATCAGTCTGTCCAGGATCAGAGAGCTAGAAAGTGGCAGAACAGAGACTCGAAACTTGAACTCCTCGCTTCCAGTTTACCAAGGTTTCTCCCAGGCGTTGCGTCTCTTAGAGACAGTTACGTGGAAAGTTCTGTGATCCGTGTATATGACATTCAGTGTGTACTTAGACAATGGTGTCAGAAGTTTTTTTTTTTTACTTCCTAGTGTTGTTTGTTTGCTTGTTTTCCTGCAGAAAAAAGAGCCAGTGGGAGATGATGAGTCCGTCCCGGAGAACATACTGAACCTTGAGGACATCACCTCAGACACATTAGCTGTATGTTATTGTCCTTTTCTAGGTTGGGATTCCTGTTCTGCTTTCTTAGCTTTCTTCCTAGACAAGTGAATGCTGGCGCTCTGCTCCACGTGGCACTGTGGCGTCTTTGAATGTCCGCGGCTGGGACGTGGCCCTGTCGCTCTCCTTAAGCCCCTGCGCCTTGCTCCTGAGAGAGCGCAGATGGAGACAGGGAGCGGGAACGCCAAGGCTGGGGCGAAGGGAAAAAAGGAGCTGAGCTGTGTTTAGTTTATATTATTTCTGTTTTCACAGAGTCGAGGAATTTTCCAATCTACTGCAATTCAGTAAATATTCACTATATAATGGGTCTAGCGCAGTCATTTCCAGGTTTTTAGTGACTGAACCCTTTCTTAAAACCCATAACACAACAGCAGAGCAAGAGCACAGCCCAGAAGGCAGAGTTGCTGTGCTTGAAGGGCTAGGTTGGGGGTGCTCTTGCTGTCCGGCCCTACATGCTGTGGCCACCCTGTCTGCTGTGGGCTCCCTGCCCCCCCAGGAAATCAGAGTACAGTCTGAAACACCTGCAAAAGGAATAAGAAATTAGCTTGAGACAGAGTCTCTAGCTCCTAATAAGTGTGTGATCTTCCTAGAGAACAGTTAAGTGAAGTACGTGATAGAGTGCTAAATTAGTTTAATCAGGAAGACAGTTCTCTGAAAAGAGCTGCATGTTAAAATTCCTGAGATATACAGGAACAAGGAGAGTGGCCAGAATCGATCCGTCTCCGCCTTCGGGGGCCCCCCCCCTCACCCCGAAAGGAAATGCCAGTGGGTTTGTACGGGCAAGAATGGGTAGATCCCTGTGTGAAGTAAACCTGGGCTCTTTAAAGGCCTTCATTGTCCGTTTTTAAAAGGCCACACAAGGGCTGTCATCAGCGCACAACAGATAGAGTGACAGAACCGCGTTCCTGCTCCGCCCTTGACTCGCTGTGGCCTGCTCATCTGCAGAACCTGAAAGTGTCACAGATCAAAAAACTCCGACTCCTCATCGATGAAGCCATCCTGAAGTGTGACGCCGAGCGGGTGAAGCTGGAGGCAGAGCGGTTTGAGAACCTCCGAGAGATCGGGAACCTCCTGCATCCCTCCGTGCCCATCAGTAACGATGAGGTAGGTGTAGGTGCCACGGCGGGCGGCTGCGCGGTATCACTCTTCTGTGGGACGGAGGACAAGGAACCTCTGACACTCTGTAATGGGCCTTGTGCCAGGAGCAGGCTGTTTGCGCATTTGCTCTGCCCGCCAGCTGAGAGTTGAAAGCCTTAGACCTTGCCTGATTGGGAAGTGGCAGAGACCGCAGGTAGGAGACTCCTGGCACAGAAATCTCTTCTAAATTGGGCTGCTGTCCTCCACTGTTGCCCATGGTAGCAGGGAGTCTCGTGGGAGGGATCTGCTAAATCAGCCTCACCCCTCACCCACACCCTGCTGAGAAGCCGCAGGTTGAAGGGGAATCTGCATGATAAAAGTTCCCTGCTGAGTGGGAGCTTCCCCAGCACAAAGCTGCTCTGAGCCCAGCCTTTGTTCCCTGACACCCCAGCCGGAGTGGGGCCCATCTGTGCCTCTCTCATTCATTCCCTGGTGAACAGAATGTTCAACTCCCTGCAGGCTGGGGTGGCAGACTCGGGAGGTCAGGGCCCTAAGCCCGCCCTCATGTGTCCCGGGGACCAATGAGAGCCTGGAAAAAAAAAATCAACATTCTCCTCTGCACCCCAGGCAATGCTGATTGTCCAGGGTAGAGGTGTCCTTGTGCAGGACATTTAAAAGGGTAAAACAAAACAAAACAAACGTGATAGATCATTGGGGAAATCATGATTTTGATTTCATGGCTAGAACTGCCTCTAAGAATCTGAAAATGACTATTTCTCTATCGAGCACAGATTCTCTAGGAAATTCCCTTCTCTAGTCTCTGTACATGATGTCCAAAACCTCATGGTCGAGTTAAGCCACAGCTTCACAAAGCTCTAGGTTGTTCTTAGAGCAGGGTTTGGAAAGACAGAGGTCGCAGAATTCAGAGGTCGTGTATCTTTCTCTCCCGGCCTTATTTCCTTAGGACGCAGACAACAAAGTAGAGAGGATATGGGGTGATTGCACGGTCAGGAAGAAGTACTCGCACGTGGACCTGGTGGTGATGGTCGATGGCTTTGAAGGTGAAAAAGGCACCGTGGTGGCCGGGAGTCGAGGGTACTTCCTGAAGGTAAGCGTTGGGAACCAGTGGGGATGGGATTATAAAGAAGAATTTTAAAAAATAATAAAAAATAAAAAAAAAAAACAGCAGAAAGCACAATCTACTTAAGGAGCCCCACCCTCAAATCCACCCCTTGTGCTCGCCTTTCTACTACAGACTTACTGGCAGTGAGACACAATTCTTCCTCTAAGGCAGGAGAGTGCTGATCAGGAGCCCCCGGAACAAAAGCCACTAGTGATGCCGCTGACTGCATCAGAACAGTCTCTCGTTTGAGCAGCTGAGTGTAATCAGACAAGTGACAAAGAGGCAAAGCCACCGGGGCAGATGCTGTTCACACAAGAAACGTCCAAACCTGTAGAGAATTTTTATGAGTTTATTTGAACCAAACTGATGACAACTGCCGGAAAGCCAAATCTCAGCGGGCTGAGAAAATGCCCCCCAAAATGGCAGTTCTGCAGCTTATGTTATGCATTCGAGTCACAGGAGGAGACAGAAGGAGGGTCATATGAAACCCATTGGTGGTGGATGTGGGAGGCGGCAGAAAGCGAAGCTGGGCAGCCTCTGAGACCGGATAAGGAGTGAGATGAGAGACACACACTTTTGAGTGAAGTGAGGGACACACACTTTTGCACTGGTGGGTGCACGGCAGTCGGCAGTTCACCCTGACGGCACATGGAGATGGTGTTGGGGGAGCAAGGGGACAGTGAGGGCCTGTGGTCTATGCTCCGGTGGGTGAGCCCTGAGGGGTCTGGAGAAGGGATTTCTCTGACATGTCAAAGGTATATTGTCTTCAATGCAAAAAGACAATAGACACGCTTATTTAAGGTAAAGATTGACTTTTGCCAAGGAAGCTATAGGCTCTTCGTTAGTTAGGAAATGTTGTGTTCAGACCATCCTGTGTGGTTACATTGGGTCTCCCCTGAGCTTGTGGGGTTCGGACTGTGGCCCCTGTTTTGTCCACAGTGCTGCACTGTGAGCAGGCCCAGCGTGCTGTGAGAACGGCCAGGCCGAGCAAAGCCAGGGTAGCTGGGACCAAGGGCAGATGCATCTAGAGGAGGCTTCTTGAAAGACAGGGGAAAACAATTTTGGAATTACAGTTTAAACTGTATGGGTCCCCTTACATGTGGATTTTTTCCAGTAGATACTGTAAATGTATTTTCCTTATGATTCTAAAATGCATTTTATTGATTTTTTTCTTTTTACCATTTACCATTTTTATTTTTATTATTTTTTTAAGATTTTAGTTATTTATTTTTAGAGAGAGAGAGGAAGGGAGGGAGAGAAATATCAATGTGTGGTTGCCTTTCACGCGCCCCCTACTGGGGACCCAGCCAGCAACCCAGGCATGTGTCCTGACTGGGAATGGAACCTGTGACCCTTTGGTTTGCAGGCTGGCATTCCACCCACTGAGCCACACCAGCTGGGGCTATTTTCTTACCACTTTTAAAAATAACATTTTCTTTGGCTTACTTTACTGTAGGAATATAGTGTATGATACTTACACAAAATACATTTTCACTATAGTTATTTGCAAGGCTTTTGGTCAACAGTAGGTTATTAGTAGTTAACTTTTGGGGGAGTCAAAAGTTACATGTGGATTTCGACTGTGCCCGGGGTGGGGCCGGGTCAGTGCCCCTAACCCCTTAGGTGTTCCAGGGCCAACTGTACCGTATGTATACACATGGGTATACTTAGCATCATACAGATGAGTCCAGCCTTGTAGGAATTAGTGTAAGAAACTTTCCTGTGCACCTGGGGCCAGTAATCCTTTTGTCCTGCTTTGGTGTCTGAAAGAGAATTCTCTTTATGATTTCCCTGGGTGTTATGCTTGGGGGCTGAGGTTACGTAAGACACTCTTGCATAGGTTGTTGGGGCGCGTGGTCTCTGCTGGCCCCCTGTGTGCCCCTGGGAGGTCACACTCTTCTAGCCCAGTTGCCGCTGAGTGTGAATTCCAGCAGCCGAACTCGGTTGTGACAGAAGCCAATCACACGTTGCGGTGTCTCCGCTCCCCCAGGGGCCCCTGGTGTTCCTGGAACAGGCACTCATCCAGTATGCCCTTCGCACCCTGGGAAGTCGGGGCTACACTCCCATCTACACCCCCTTTTTCATGAGGAAGGAGGTGATGCAGGAAGTGGCACAGCTCAGCCAGTTTGATGAAGAGCTGTATAAGGTGAGTAGCCTGGGGCAGTGGGACTTCCTAGGCTGGGGAGTCCAGCTGCACACACAGGCGCGGAACAGCGCTGTCCTGTGGAACCTCCTGCGGTGACGGAAACGGTCCGTGTGTGCGGCTGCTGAGCCCTGAAAAGGCGGCCAGCGCCCCTGAGGGAGTAATATTTTATTTATTTATGTTTTAATTTTAATTTAGATAGCTGTACGTGGCCAGTGGCTACGAAACTGGACAGTGCGAACCTCACGCCTGGTTGATTTTTTCCCCAGATGGTCTGTATGATGTATCTAAATGAGCATACTTTAACAGTATGAGCTTAGAAAAGAAACACATTTATTGACTGGTTGGACAGAAGAAAATTATGGAAGTGGCTGGTCTTACCGGGTCCTCCCACTCCTGACCCCAGCCTGGAAGCTTCCACAGGGCAAGGCATACTTGCCTGGGATGCATGTGGCTCCTTAGCAGCCATGGACCATCTCAGGGAGAGCCAGAGGGCTGGACTCGAGGTTCAGAAGGTCATTCTAATCAACCAGACACCAAAGTAACTGGGGATTGTAACTACTAGACCAACCCTTAAACACCAAGAAAGCACAGACCAGGTCTCCTTTAGCCCAGCACTGGCAGAAAGGACCTGTCCCTTAGCAAATGCCCCATAAATATTTGTGGGTTACATTATATTGCTGCCAGTTCAGGTTTTATTGTACGTCTGTCATCGTTGGCCATGATACATCATTCACAAATTTATTTATTTAGTTATTAGATAAGCTAAAAATATCAGAATTTTTAATCTCCTTTTAATTTGCTTTTCTTTGACCTCTCTCTGTTAGGGACCCCGTTTGGGGCCGACCCATTCCCTTCCTTGTCGTTAGTGTCCCCTGCTCCCTCCCAGGCTGGGATTGGAGACGTTTCTCCCTGTCCCATCAGTCCTGCCCTCCCCAGGGTTTCTGCCCCGGCTGGGGCCCTCCTCCCCCACTCTTCACTGGTAAAGGTCCCTCCTCCTTCAGGTGATTGGCAAAGGCAGCGAGAAGTCCGATGACAACACCTACGACGAGAAATACCTGATTGCCACCTCCGAGCAGCCCATCGCGGCTCTCCACCGGGATGAGTGGCTGCGGCCCGAGGACCTGCCCATCAAGTACGCCGGCCTGTCCACCTGCTTTCGCCAGGAGGTGGGCTCCCATGGCCGCGACACCCGTGGCATCTTTCGAGTCCATCAGTTTGAGAAGGTGAGCACGAGAGAAGTCAGGGTGAGGACCCTTCTGTCTGTCTATCTGTCTGTCTGGGGTGCTTGGAGGACAGACCAGAACCGTGCGGCTCAGGCCCATCCTGGCTCCAGTCTTTCCTCCCGTTGCCTGTGTCTGTGTAGAAAGAGACCGCACAAGGTCTCTTTCTGGGCAAGAGACTGGCCAGCAGCAGCACGTTGCAGAGCGGCTCCCAGCACAGACTCTGGAACCAGGCTGCCCGAGCCCAAGTGCCAGCCCTCCGCCAGCCGGCCGCGTCACATGGACAAGCTGCTCAGCCAGCCTGTGCCCAGTGTTCTCCCCGTAAAGGGAGGGTGGTAGTAGTGCTCACCTCATTAGGCCTCTGTGAGGATTTCACTAGTTAATGTGAGAAGCACCGGGAACGGTACCCGGCATGTGTTGTTGCGCACCCAGTCCCGTGTGGCAGCCGTCTCTCTCGCCGGGGGCCCCGCCTGGCTCCCAGGGGCCTAGGAACGGGTCCTCATCACCCGAGTATCCCCCACGCTGGTCCTTGAGTCAGTTCACCCCGTCCCATCGCTGCGGTCTCCCTGGCTCCCCCTTTGCAGATCGAACAGTTTGTCTACTCCTCGCCGCATGACAACAAGTCGTGGGAGATGTTCGAAGAGATGATCGCCACCGCGGAGGACTTCTACCAGTCCCTGGGGGTCCCCTACCACATCGTGAACATCGTCTCGGGTACCGGCCTCCCTCTCCTGCACCCCACAGACAACCGCACACAGCACACAGAGAAACAGCCCACCGTCCAGTTAATTGCCACATTAATTAAACTATCACACACTCTTCTCACTTGGGAGTGTTGGCTGATAAAAATATCTGGGCGTGATTTCACTTCTGGGGAGAGGATGTGAATTAAAGAATTGTTCAAGGTTCGCTCAAGGGTTAGCCTTCTGAAATACCATCCCTCCTTCGTGAACTCTAGGGGGTTTTCCTTACAGGTTCTCTGAATCATGCTGCCAGTAAGAAGCTTGACCTGGAGGCCTGGTTTCCGGGCTCGGGAGCCTTCCGTGAGTTGGTCTCCTGTTCTAACTGCACAGACTATCAGGCTCGCCGGCTCCGAATCCGATACGGGCAAACCAAGAAGATGATGGACAAGGTAGAGGGAGGGCCCCGGGGAGGTGGGGAGCAGGGCCTTCGGGGCAGAGTAGATGCGTCTTATTTCTCGGGCCGTGCGGTACGCGTTGCCCAGCATCTGGGAAAACCTGGGCTCCTCGGTGCAGACAGAAAAGGGAACCTGGAAACGGCCGCTGCTGCATCAGGACCCGGTCCTTTTGGAGAGACACCCAGACCGAGCTCCTTCCTCCAGAGTCATCCTCGCTTTTCTGTTTTTGGCTTTGTCTTCTGCAACTCCAAAGAAAGAATAATCCGCATTTGTCTGCCCAGGACATGTCGGAGGCGCTATCTACCCTCCTCTCACCCGGGCGGGGGCGGGGTGGGGGGTCTGGGTGGTAAGCTGGTCTCCTCAAACTCAATGTTCAGGCCCTGCTTTTCCAAGTAAGGGGTGTGAGAGGGGTTAAAGGGAGAGGCCCCTGTGGCAGAGTGTTCTTTTTCCCCTCAAAGGACCCGGCTCTCCTCCAAAGCCTGGGACCTAACCACTTGCCACTCGTGGAGACAGGAGGAATCGTCTGGCCTTCTCTGATAGGCAGTAAATACCAAACAGCTCACGCTGAGAAAAAGCCCACAGTTATGGGCTAGCTGCGGTGGGGGCATCTGGCTGGGCGAATGCTCCCAGCCTCGCTTAGACCACAGAGGGCTGAGCCGACCGGCTCTCTCCTTGCAGGTGGAGTTTGTCCACATGCTCAACGCCACCATGTGCGCCACGACGCGCACCATCTGCGCCATCCTGGAGAACTACCAGACGGAGACGGGCATCGCCGTGCCCGAGAAGTTGAGGGAGTTCATGCCACCTGGTAAGACCCCCGCCCGGCCCCTCTTCCTCCTCTTCTCTGTCTTCACACTTGGAATTGCAGGCCCCTTTCAGAATGGATCCCCTTGTTCACACCCAGTCCCCAAAACTCCGCCTGTCCCCTGGTGCTGGGTGTTGTAGGGGCAGAGCTGAGAAAGCAGCCAGTGCAGACTCGATGTCCTGTGGAGATGCAGCCCAAGTCAGGCCAGGGAAGGGAAGAACAAATGAAAGCAGTGCCCATCGAGGGTGCCCTTTTGTTGAAAGGCATCGTCGTCTTTCGGCACCCACCCTGCGGCCCATGGGCTCTGACCCCTGAGAAACGAGGGGCTTTTCCTTTCCAGGCCTCCAAGAGCTGATCCCCTTCGTGAAGCCCGCGCCCATTGACCAGGAGCCATCGAAGAAGCAGAAGAAACAGCACGAGGGTGGCAAGAAGGCAGCGAGAGATGTCACCCTGGAACAGCGGCTGCAGGGCATGGAGGTCACCGATTCCTGAACATTGCACCCCCCCCCCCCAGTTCTGTCAGCTGGGTGGGATCCCAGAGCCCACCCACGGGTGGGGAGGCCAGGCACCCACTCACCGCCCGCTCCGCCTGACTGCTTTGCCACAAGGGGAACGAACCGGCTGCTGTGCACGGTTCAGTGTTCTCGTCTGCTCGCTTGGGCCTGAGATCCAATCACTGAGGACTGATGAAACCACGTAATAAAGCGTCTCTGGGGGAGGCTGGACTCTTCCGCAGTCTTCTGCCTGGGGCTCACACCCTGTCCCTCACAGTTCTGGAACCGGACTCCCCTTGGGTTTTCCTTCTCACGGAGGCGCTTCCACTTAGCAAGTCAGAGAGCCTTTGGGAAAGGAGGCGAAGGCAGCAGTAGAGTGAGTAAAGGCTCAAGGGCAGAGGGAAATCTTCGAGTCTTAGACGCACAGGCTTGTAGGACAGCGGCCAGGATCCTATTTTAAAAACCTGCTCCTGTTTGAAAGCGGTTAAGTAGGACTGCCTTAGAGACAGATTGATATAAAAAATCTCATAGCACTTCTGCTCCCCAGGAAGGGCTCTTTGGACAGGGAGGGAGGCTGTGATGTCTCAGGGGAGATGAGACTATATTTAATCCAAAAGGGGGCCTAGATTCGAGAGCATCAGGCAGGGCCTTACTAACAGCTGCTTCTCTTTCCAGTCATTCCCGTGAGGGAGACCAAGTGCATGGCAGGGTGTTGCTGCGGCTCCGGAGGATGGAGCTGGCCCGCAGGAGGGGGGCGAGGGGCTGGCTGTACCCCTCCTCTGGAGCTCCCACTGTGGCCCCGTCACCAGTTTGCCCTTGCTCTGGGGAGGGTGGTGGTGTTCAGGCTCTTTATTTGCCTGCTGACTTTCATCTGCCATCTCCAAACACTTCACTTTAATAACCCCTCTTGTTAGTCGAGTGCTTCTCTCCTAGAAGCCTAAAATACCTCCTACAGATGATCTCTTTTATCTCTGTGACGGTCCCAGGAGTGAAGGTGGGGACATGATTATACCCCTTCCTCCGCCTGGAAGACAGAGCACAGGGCAGGTGAGGGAGCTGAGACGTGGCCAGCGGAAGCCCGAGTCCTGTGCTCGTGTCTCTTCGGGAAGACGAGAGGAGGGTTCCGAACTGGCCCGTCACTTCACGTCACGTCAGCGTCTTTTAGTCCCTAAGCGGCAGCTTCGCCGGGCCTGCTGGAGCTTGGCACCCCAGAAAGCGGCCCAGTTTCCACTGGGAACTTGGGGCCGATCCTATTTTGCTGCAGGAAATGCTGTCCAAACTGGGGCACCCAAAAGGGTGACCGCAGTGGCTGTCTTGCCACAGGCAGGCTCCGCCAGCCCACCTCTGTTGCGGTGCCCCCAGCTCTGGGGTGACAGAGCCCGGGCCAGAGGACAAAAGAGCAAGCTGCTCCCACTTAGAAGGACCAGAAATGCGCATTGCTGTAGCCCCAGCTGTCTGGTCACAGGGAGCGCTGGCCACCGCACAGCCTTCCCGTTTGGAGGGCCCCTTGGGCTCTGGAGTTAGATGGCCTTGAGCACCCTCCTGTAGTCATACAGGTCCCTGCAACTGCCTTCTCTGCTCCCCACTCCAACACTCTTCAGCTCCTGGTGCCTGGGACCTTCCACCAGGACGGCAGAAGTGGGGGCGCTGAGCCCAGGGATGCCAGGGCCCAGCACTTGGAGCACTGGCTAGCTACCTTCTTCTCACCTGACTTCTTTTCTGGAGCTGGCTGCACCTGGAACTCCCTTCTGCTTTACACAGACAGCTTCCTGCCTATGCTGTTGGCAGCCCAGCTCCATGCCAACCTTCTACCTGCCCTGCGGCTGGGTCAGGGTGTGGACTGGCCTGGGAGCCTGCCTAGAGAAAAGGAATGCACGGAGGCTCAGCATATGGCTGCCGTGTGGACCCACTAGTCTGTTAGTAGGGAGTCTATCTCCCCTTCCTCTGGAAGCCAGAGGAGAAAGGGGTGGTCGTGAAGGAAAGGATGCCCCTGTGGCTGAGGTCCCTCCCTGCAGGGTGTGCACTGGAATGCAGCCGGTGAGCCCCTGGGCGCACACGTTTACTGAGCGCTGCCCCTGTGCCAGGCACCATTAAGGGCAGGGAGCAGAGAAAGAATGGGACACAGCCCTTGCTGTTGAAGACCTCAGTCGTTGGGAAGGGTGTGGCCTGCGTTTCTCCAGGGTGAGCTAAAACCCCGACTCCTTCCCTCCCTGCAGTGGAGGGATGGGCTGGCACAAGCCTCCTTTAGGGATGGCTGGCCAGCCTGGAAGCTGAGCACTTGGGACCAGGACCAGATAACCTTGACTCCACCCTGGCAGCCGCCTGCACAGCCCACAGCTGATGCCCTCATCCCTGGCACCTTGACCTGCCCCATCTCCAAGGGCAGCTGCCCAAGTTACCTCAGTTAGCAAACAACCCCCTGAGGCTGAGTGGAGTGAGTCAGAGCCCTGGGTCCCTGAACAACCCTTGGTTCCCACACCCAGGAACGCAGGGCCCAGGATGCAGGTCTGGGTGCTGTAGGCAAGAGAGAAGACACCAAGCTTCTCTCCCAAGAGAGAGATGACCAGGAGCCAGACTCAGAGAAAGAAATTCTAAGGAGGGCAACTGTGTGGGCACCCAATGTAAGCCCAAGGAGCCTGGCTGCGCTCACCTGAAATCACTCCTGGGCACTTTCCCTGGGACCTGTCCGCTTTTCCTTCCCTGGAGCTTTCCTGGCTTAGCCAGGGTCCCCAGCCAGCCTCCTTCCTCCTGCCCAAGCCTCCCTGGCTGAACTCCCAGGAGGAGCCTGATGGGTAGAGCCGGGATGGGCCCCAGAGAAATGTGCTGCATGTCAGAGCCTGTGCCAGGAGAGGGGCCTGCCTACTCTCCCACCTTCACCTCCCAGCATGGGGTTCCCCCAAAGCTCCTCCCAGATGCACAAAAAAGGAGGGGTGCAATCCTATATCCTGGGGAGGGGGGGAGGGGCGGTGGGGCCGACACCTCAGCTTCTGACATTGCCCTTTTAAGAGCCCCCCCCAGGGGGCGGGGGTGCCGCAGACAGGTTCCTATTGCAGAAAGCCGGGACTGAGCTCCCCAGCAACCTGCAGAAAGGAGACCCAGACAGCAACCCTGGTCCCTCCCTGCCAGGGCCCATGCTCTAGGTCCCTGGACCTGCCGGACAGAGGTAGGGGATCCTGGCGAGCTCTGGTTCTGAGAAAGCCCCGCTTTCTGGAAGGGAAGTTCCCCCTTTGCTGCTGTGATTGGTTGGCGGAGAAGCCCTGCATTTTGGAGAGCCGTCGGGGTCCCTCCAGGGGACTGGAGCTTCCCACCCGTCACCCCCAAGCTTGCTGTCAGAACTGGTCTGGAAAATTATTTTCCTGGAGGTGTAAATTGCAATTAAGACGGTCTGACCCTCCAGAGAGACTGGTTGTTTAATCCTGAAGAAAGAAAAGAACTCAGCACTCATTTAGAATGGCATTCAATCCTTTCCTCCTTCCATTTTCTTTTTTTTTTTTTAAGATTTATTTATTTTTAGAGAGGGAAGGGAGAGAGATAGAGAAAGAGAGAGAAACATCAATGTGCGGTTGCTGGGGGCCGTGGCCTGCAACCCAGGCATGTGCCCTGACTGGGAATTGAACCTGTGATGCTTTGGTTCGCAGCCCGCGCTCAATCCACTGAGCTACGCCAGCCAGGGCTCCTCCTTCCATTTTCTCAGGAAAAAAAAATTTATTTCTTCTCTTCCTCCCAAGCCAGCCCTGGTCTGCTCGTGCCCTGGATCTCATCGCCCTCCCTCGGGTGTCCCTGAGACCTGGTTCTTCAGCTAGCTCTTCTGCCACTCCCCTCCCCACTCCTTCCCCTCAACGCACCCACCTGCTCACCCCCTCCCCCTTAAAGCCACCTTCCTGCCGCCCTGCCCTGGCTGGCGAGGCGGTCCGCTCTGGGTCCTTTCCCTCCAAGACAAACAGTGGACACTTCTAGGCTCTGCTGCCTCCTTGACATTTGGGGCCCCACCTGCTCAGAGGGCAGGTGGAAAGTTCTGCACAGAGGAAGCAGGAAGAAGGCCTGAGTACTGGGTGGAGGGGGAGGGGAGGGGGAGGGGAGGCTAAAGAAGCGGGGGTGGGGGGTGGGGGGGGGATAAGGCGTTTATTTAGCACCTGCCCCAACTGCCTGGTTCCCTGGGCGCTGGCCTCTCCCTGCTCTTTTTCTGCCTGCCCTCTACCTCTGATCCCAAGTCCATGATCTCAGGCAATCACGCTTCTTGGGCTCCAGACCCTCCCCCTCCCAAATACACAGTGAGCCTCTCCACCACCCGGGTGGAAAACCTCAAAGTCCAAGTGTAACTTCTTTTTTTTTTTTTAGAACTTACTTTTTTTTAAGCTTTTTAAAAGACTTATTTATTTATTTATTTATTTATTTATTTATTTTTAGAGAGGGAAGGGAGGGAGAAAGAGAGAAACATCAATGCGGTTGCTGGGGGCCGTGGCCTGAAACCAGGCATGTGCCCTGACTGGGAATTGAACCTGCGATGCTTAGGTTCGCAGCCGGCCCTCAATCCACTGAGCTATGCCAGCCAGGGCAAGTCTAACTTCTTAACTGATCCACCCTCTGGTTATTCAGGTACCCATATCAAACTCCCAGGAGTCACCCTGGGCCACCCCCTCCTCATCCCTAGGGGCCAGCCTCCCACAGTCCCACTGAGTCCTTCATCACTCAGACCCGCCCTTTTAGCAGCCTGCCCGCCCCCCTACTGCTGCCACCGCCTCCTGCAGACCTGCCAACACCCCCACCCAACTACTCACTGTGCCTGGGGCTGCAGAGGCTACAGCCATGATCCCCCCTCCCCCCACAGTGCTCCTGATGGCTCCCTCAAGTTCTCACGTAAAACCTGGAGCCATCCAACTGTGGCCACAGCTCAGATAAACAGGCCCTTCTGCTCTGCTTGTCCCCACCCCAAACTCCGAGTGCCAGCGCACCTGGCCGCACACACACCTCTCCCTCTGGATTTGTTCCTGCTGCCTGTCTGCGGAATTCCTCCTTCCCCTTCCGGGGGGTGGGGGTTCAAATGCCACCTCCTCCTTTCCCAAGCCTTCCCCAGCCCCCTCCCGCCCCAGACAGAAACACTGATGACTACAACTCTGCCAGCGCCTTCGTCTCGGTCCACCTTGGACAGGCTGCTCCTTGAGGCCAGAGGTGGAGGCCTGTCACGTGGGTCCCTCTCACACGTCACCTCACACGTCACCCGGCACCCAGGGCACAGCTACTATGGCTTTCCCCACTTGGCCTGCTCTGGTAAACTGAACAACTAAGTTATTGAAGGTGTTGCTTCAGGGTTTGCTGCTCAGGAGCCAAAAATTATCTCAGCAGAATCTTACACGGACTGTATTTAGTATGGAATGCTGGCCTGTTGAGCCACCTCCGGCAAACAGCGCTGGCTCTGTGGGTTGAAACTATCACTGGATTAAGGCATCCAATGCCATCTTTTACTGAGCCTTAGAGAAGATCTGTGTAACTTGGCTGGGACGGCAGGCCTACGTCTCCTGGCTGCAGCCGGCGCTGGGAATGCAGTTCTGTGGCTGAAGTGGGTGAACTCAGGACTCTCCACAGAGGAGCCTCTTCTAGACCCAGCTGGCCTTCCGGATGGTGGCTCCAGGAGTGGAGGGACACCTGGTCACTCCTCCATGGCACCCATCCATCCATCCATCCGTTTGACCAATATTTACTGAGTGCCTACTATGCCGGATACCATGCAGGTGCTAGGATTTTCAAGGCACTCGTGTTGACCCTGTTCCTGGGCCTTACTGCTTGCTAGATGTTAACCATGTAAATGAACAAATAAATATTTCATGTAATTACAAATGACTATACCTGCCACAAAGAAGGGAACATTTAAGACTGCCAAATTCCACAGCTGGAAGGAAGCCAGGATGCCCAGAATAGAGTGAGGGGGGAGGAGTAAGAAGGGGCTGGGCCCCTTCACTCTGGGCTTTGTGGACCAATATGAGGAAGTTGGCTTTTACTCAAGACACAACAGAGAGGCCCAGTGCAAGGTTTTCGGGAAGGGGCGACATGCTTACGGTATTACCCCCCGAAGGACACCCTGAGGGATCCTTTAGTCTGAGAAGTCCCGACGTGGCCCATTCGACGAGAAAACTGGCCTGGACCCTTCAGACAGTCCATACCCAATATCGAAAGAAAGAAGGAAAGAGGCAGAGAGACAGAGAGGGAGAGAGAAGAGGGAGGCGGGGGGCGGGGGGGGGGCGGTGAGGAAACTGAAGGGACACGTGACCAAACGTAATGCGTAGGTTTCTGGTTTGAAAGTAGAAGACATCGAAGTCCTCTGAGTGAGGGCCAGTGAGGAATTTGAGTCCGACCGGGGAATAGAAGACACCAGAAATCCTGGCGCGTGTTTGGGGCGCGGCAGGAGTCTTGTGGGATGTGGGGGAGGGTCTGCTTCTGACTCTCAGCAGCTTCACGCTGAGGGGCAGAGGGCTGAGGGGGCTTCGTGCCCCCCTTTCCCTTTGTTCTCCAGGAACTGAACTGCGGGGGACACACAGTGTGGGGGACACACAGTGTCAACAATCACTGGATCCAGGGGGAAGGCTGCTGGGGGTGCGTCATACCATTCTGGCAATTTTTGCGAATCTTGACAGTTTCCAAATTTAAAAAATGGGGGAAGATTTTTTTTAATCTAAAAAAATGTTTATTAATTGAAAAAAAGATAACTTTGGCCATTGAGCAGAGACTGGTTTGGAGGAGAAGCAACCACATAAAGAATCCACACGACTCTGGGTGCCTTCTCTGTGCCAGGCATGGAGTGGGGGGAGCCTGAGCAGGACAGTGCCCACCGTCAAGGAGTACTCCCTCCAGCCGTAAGGAAAAGAGGGTGGTGGGGAAGTGGACTGGGCACCAAAGCCTGCCTGCGGCTACTGGTTCCTGGTCACCTTCCATCCCACTCCACCCCTGGTCCCAGACAGTATCTGGAGCTCCACCTGGCTGGGCTCCACCCCTGTCCCCATCTGTGTCTGTTATAAAGCAACACTGAGCCCAGGAACGGGACCAGGCACCAGGACCGGGACCAGGCACCAGGACCTCCCCCCACCTCTCTCTCCCACCAGAGAAGGTGCCCTGCTCACCCACCGAAGATACTATGACCTTTCCCATCAGCAGCCCCCCTCTATACCCAATGCTCCCAAGCAAGCCACTGGTCCCAGGATTTCAGCCCATAAGTCTCCACCAATGACAGGAGTCACCTGGTTCTTCCCAATGCGGCCCTGTCTTCCCCTCATTGTGCTGGCCACTACACACCCACTCCAACCTTGGCTTCAGCCAAGGAGACACTCACATGTCATTCATTCCTAGTACACTGCATAAGAAGATCATGCACTCCCTGGCCAGACTGCCTACGTTCGAATTCCAGGTCTGCCATCTCTACCAGCTGTGTGATCTTGGACCAGACCCTTAACCTGTAGGTTAAGTGGGTTTGCCCATGAATTCCACTTGGGCAGGAATGAAGTTCCTGACCAAGGAAGGCAACCCAAGTCTCACCTCCCCCTGGAAGCCCAGTGGGATTTCCCCTACCGTCAGTGCTCTCTCTTCTGAATTCCTTTAGCCTTTTCTGTCTCAGTTGCTCCTGGAGTTCTTACCCCATGCTACCGCATTCAGCTGAGAGCCAGCCATACGCAAGCTGTATTCCATGTTTGCCTGGGGTCCCTCAGGAAGCAGCAACAGTGTTGAAGTCCTGTGAAAGCTGGGGACTATCTGAACAGGTGACTTTCCTTCCAGAGCCTCTACTGCCAAGTGCAACAGTAAATTCCCTTTGAACAGACTCCAGGATCTTACTGCACCTTGGTTTTCTCCCACGTAGGAGGAAAGTCAGAAAGCTCCTTACAGCTGGAAAGTTCCATGAAGTAGGGGCCCTTCCCCTAGGGGTCAAGGAGGACACCACGAGGGCAAGCCCTAGTTTGAGACTGTGCTGCAGAGAAAACTTGGAAGTTTCCCTCTTGCTTTTAAGAAGTGGAAATAGCTGAGCAGGTGAGAGTGGACTGGGAAGGCAGCTGTCCTGAGCCCCTGGGGACAGGGCGCGGAGAGGATTAAGGGCTATTTGCCAAGCGTGCTTGGAGATGAAGGGAGAGGCTCCTTGCATCCTCCAACCTGTCTGCTCTCAGGCAGGAAGGCCACTCACCTGGAGGGGCCCCAGAACGATGGTCCACGATTCAGAGCCGAGGCTGCTGCTGTTCTCGCCCACCCAGGAGCTCATTTTTGCAGAAAAGGAGAGAGCTGGACGTAGAGCTGCAGTTTTTTGTGTTGGCTTGAGCCTCCAGCAAAAATGAGAGTCTCATTACCCAACCCAGATTCAAGGGATAATTAACAGATGGTATAATTTCCGAGCATTCTCCATACCACATGGCTATTAGGTGAAGAGAAAAATGCCCACGCAGCCCCTAGATCCTCCCAAACACAAAGTCAAAGGAAGTCCAGAGAGGCGAAGTCACCTCTCTGTCTCTGGAGCTGCCCTTGGCCTTGGCTACAAGAAAGAAGCTCATCTTGATTAAAGCAGAGGTCATTCCCTGAGCCTGGGGTCCTCCTCCCACTTCCTTCTCCTTGTTCATCCCCATGACCAGGAATGTAGTCTAACCCTAATTCCTCTTGCTGTCCCTATGGCCCACCTCCTTTCCTTTCCCCTGGGGAGAAAGAGAAAAGCTGATTTCTCATTCTTGGCATTACTCTGTGGTCACATGGAAGTTCCTTGGGCCAGAGGCCCCAGCGAGGGGATTCATAGCTCCTCTGCCGTGACCCACAGAGAGTGACCTTGCTGTAACCAGAGTACAGTGTTGGGAAAGAGTGTCTGGTCCCATGCCCTCACCCTGAGTCCCTCCAGACCCTCAGGCTCCACAGGGTGGCCCAGGGATTTCTTGGCTGGGGGAGCAGTGGGGCTGGGGCAAGTCCCTGACCCCCTCGCCCACCCTGCAACACTACCTTTATCACTTTTATATTTGGGGCTTCTACTTCATATTTTATTTTGGTGGTGAGGGGCGGTTTCTACTGCTAAATATACTTTTAGAAAACCATTAACCTTATCCAAACCCCTCATTTTACAAAAGGGAAATTCAGGCCGTGGAATTTGACCAAGGTCACATAGCCAGAGGGTAGTGGGGCTGGACAAAAGCCCTGGCCTTGTCCCCAAGCCAGCCCTGATGACAACCAGGCCCCTCGCTGCTCACCCAGTTGGCCCCGAAGTCCCCAGATGGGGGCCCTAGTTGGGGTATGAGCGAGGGGATCCCCTTCTGGAGCACCCCCGTCCAGCTCTTCTTTACAGTCGGCTTCCACATGGGGGAGGGGGGCTCCCGTAGAGCCCCTGGAAACCTCACCCCCCAGTCCTCGGGCTGCAGATGAAGAGACTCAGAAGCCCTATGCAGGAGGTCACCTCTCCAGACAGTGGGCAGTGGAGAGGACCCAGGGCCTAGGAAGCCTGTGTTAAAACTCACTTTACCCCCCCCCCCCCAGCCCTGTGACTCTCTGCAAGTTTCACCCTCTCTGGGCCTCGGAACGGGCAGTGTTCGCCTGCTTATACCCTCTGGCTTCTGCCCCGACACTCCCAGCTCCCCTGCCCCTGAAACACCCAGGCGGTGTCCAACTGGTGCTGGGGTCCTTCTGCCCCATGGTGGGACCCCAAGGGCAGCCTGGCTAGACCACAGCCTGATGAGGGGAGGGGCTCCAGACCACACTGTGCGTTCCCAAGGAGGTGGGGTGTGGAGAAAGACCTTTTTTTTTTTTTTTCCCCCGCTCAGTCTGGCCTGAGACCTGTGGGAAGGGACAGCAGTGAGGGCTCTTACCAGCAACCAGCGACAGCCAGCAGTTGCAGGTGATGTGAGGTGGGCTCTTGACTTCCGAGAGCCCTTCAGAATGTTTTGAAAACCTCTGTGCATACTTAGGATGAGACACTGTTATTCGCTGTCTGGCTTCTGATGGTTAATTCCTCCCTAGGAGGTGGTAGGGATCTGGGATGGGGGTTTCTGGACCACAAGAATCCTAGACCAGAGAGCATCTATGCGGAGGCGGGCTCTGGGTGGGGCCCACCTCCTTCGGTGCGGCTGGCGTCGCCACTTTAAGGCGGCGGCGGCGCGAGCAGGTCTATGGTAATGAGCCGCTGCCGCGGCCGCGGCTCTGCAGAGCTCGCCGGCCCGCCCGGGAGGCGGGGGAGCGTGGGGCTGGGCCCGGGGCCGCGGCGACAGCAGCAGCCGCGGCGCGGACGCGAGGCGCGAGCGGGTAGTGTGGGGCCGTCCGTGGAGGCTGGGTCCGGGTGTTCAGCTCTGTGGGCGCAGGTGGGCGATCTCGCCGGGGCGTAGGGGGCACCTCGGGGATCGGGGGGCCGGCAGGGCCTGGGGCGCGCGGAGCTCGCGGGCGCAGGTGGCGAGAGCCGGGCGCGCAAGTGGAGGCGCAGCGCCAGCCCGCGTTGGTCCGGGTGACCCGGGCGCGGGCCCGGCTCGGGGAACGGTGGGAGCCTGGGCGCATCCGAGGGCGCAGCGCCGGCCCCGCCGAGACAGCAAGGCGCAGGCCCCCCGCGGGACGCACGAGTGGCCCCGGGGGACCAGCGCCCTGGCCCGGGCATGAGGCGCGGCGGGGCCGGCAGGAGCCGGAGGAGGAGCCGCCGCCGTTGACCGGGCCAGCCGGGAGCAGGGAGAAATGCGGAGCCGGGCAGCCCGCAGCCCCCTTTCCACGCCGCTGCCGCCGCCACCGCTGCTGCTACTGCTGCTACTGCTGCCGCCGCCACTCCTGGGAGACCAAGTGGGGCCCTGTCGTTCCCTGGGGACCGGAGGACGCGGATCCTCCGCGGCCTGCGCCCCGGTGGGCTGGCTCTGTCCGGCCTCAGCCTCGAACCTCTGGCTCTACACCAGCCGCTGCAGGGATGAAGGGACAGAGCTGACTGGCCATCTGGTGCCACATCACGATGGTCTGAGGGTCTGGTGTCCAGAATCCGGGGCCCACATCCCCCTGCCGCCAGCCCCGGAAGGCTGTCCCTGGAGCTGTCGCCTCCTGGGCATCGGAGGCCACCTCTCCCCACAGGGCAAGCTCACCCTGCCCCAAGAGCACCCATGCTTGAAGGCCCCACGGCTGCGATGCCAGTCCTGCAAGCTGGTGCAGACCCCTGGGCTCAGGGCAGAGGAAAGGTCTGCAGAAGAGTCCACGGGTGGGCGTCGGAAAAGGAATGTGAATACGGCCCCCCAGTTCCAGCCCCCCAGCTACCAGGCCACAGTGCCCGAGAACCAGCCGGCAGGCACCGCTGTCGCGTCCCTGCGGGCCATCGACCCGGACGAGGGGGAGGCAGGTCGGCTGGAGTACACCATGGATGCCCTCTTCGACAGCCGCTCCAACCACTTCTTCTCCCTGGACCCGATCACGGGCGCGGTGACCACAGCCGAGGAGCTGGATCGGGAGACCAAGAGCACCCACGTGTTCCGGGTCACGGCGCAGGATCACGGCATGCCCCGACGCAGCGCCCTGGCCACCCTCACCATCTTGGTCACTGACACCAATGACCACGACCCGGTCTTCGAGCAGCAGGAATACAAGGAGAGCCTCAGGGAGAACCTGGAGGTGGGCTACGAGGTGCTCACGGTCAGAGCCACGGATGGTGACGCCCCTCCCAATGCCAACATTCTGTACCGCCTGCTGGAGGGGCCTGGGGGCAGCCCCTCGGAAGTCTTTGAGATCGACCCTCGTTCTGGGGTGATCCGAACCCGTGGCCCCGTGGATAGGGAAGAGGTGGAATCCTACCAACTGACAGTGGAGGCAAGTGACCAGGGCCGGGACCCCGGCCCGCGGAGCGCCACGGCTGCCGTCTTCCTGTCGGTGGAGGATGACAATGATAACGCCCCCCAGTTCAGCGAGAAGCGCTACGTGGTCCAGGTGCGGGAGGACGTGACCCCAGGGGCCCCAGTGCTCAGAGTCACAGCCTCAGACCGGGACAAGGGCAGCAACGCCCTGGTGCATTACAGCATCATGAGTGGCAACGCCCGGGGCCAGTTTTACCTGGATGCCCAGACTGGGGCTCTGGATGTCGTGAGCCCTCTGGACTACGAGACCACTAAGGAGTACACCTTACGGATCCGGGCCCAGGACGGTGGCCGGCCCCCGCTCTCCAACGTCTCTGGCCTGGTGACAGTGCAAGTCCTCGACATCAACGACAACGCCCCCATCTTCGTCAGCACCCCCTTCCAGGCCACCGTTCTGGAGAGTGTCCCCTTAGGCTACCTGGTTCTCCACGTGCAGGCCATCGACGCTGACGCTGGCGACAACGCGCGCCTGGAGTACCGCCTGGCCGGAGTCGGGCACGACTTCCCCTTCGCCATCAACAATGGCACGGGGTGGATCTCCGTGGCCGCCGAGCTGGACCGTGAGGAGGTTGACTTCTACAGCTTCGGGGTGGAAGCCCGAGACCACGGCGCCCCCGCGCTCACCGCCTCGGCCAGCGTCAGTGTGACCGTCCTGGACGTTAACGACAACAACCCGACCTTCACGCAGCCCGAGTACACGGTGAGGCTCAACGAGGATGCGGCTGTGGGCACCAGTGTGGTGACCGTGTCGGCCGTGGACCGAGATGCCCACAGCGTCATCACCTACCAGATCACCAGTGGAAACACCCGGAACCGCTTCTCCATCACCAGCCAGAGCGGAGGCGGGCTGGTGTCCCTCGCCCTGCCGCTGGACTACAAGCTGGAGCGGCAGTACGTGCTGGCCGTCACCGCCTCGGACGGCACGCGGCAGGACACGGCACAGGTGGTGGTGAACGTCACCGATGCCAACACGCATCGGCCCGTGTTCCAGAGCTCCCACTACACCGTGAACGTGAACGAGGACCGGCCAGCAGGCACCACGGTGGTGCTGATCAGTGCCACGGACGAAGACACCGGCGAGAATGCCCGCATCACCTACTTTATGGAGGACAGCATCCCCCAGTTCCGGATCGACGCAGACACCGGGGCTGTCACCACCCAGGCGGAGCTGGACTACGAGGACCAGGTGTCCTACACCCTGGCCATCACTGCCCGGGACAACGGCATCCCCCAGAAGTCCGACACCACCTACCTGGAGATCCTGGTGAACGACGTGAACGACAACGCCCCCCAGTTCCTGCGGGACTCCTACCAGGGCAGCGTCTACGAGGACGTGCCCCCCTTCACCAGCGTCCTGCAGATCTCAGCCACCGACCGCGACTCCGGCCTCAACGGCAGAGTCTTCTACACCTTCCAGGGGGGCAACGACGGGGACGGCGACTTCATCGTGGAGTCCACGTCGGGCATCGTGCGGACACTTCGCAGGCTGGATCGCGAGAACGTGGCCCAGTACGTCTTGCGGGCGTACGCAGTGGACAAGGGCATGCCTCCAGCCCGCACGCCCATGGACGTGACGGTCAGCGTGCTGGACGTGAACGACAACCCGCCTGTCTTTGAGCAGGACGAGTTCGATGTGTTCGTGGAAGAAAACAGCCCCATTGGGCTGGCCGTGGCCCGGGTCACAGCCACGGACCCGGACGAAGGCACCAATGCCCAGATCATGTACCAGATCGTAGAGGGCAACATCCCCGAGGTCTTCCAGCTGGACATCTTCTCTGGGGAGCTGACCGCCCTGGTGGACCTGGACTACGAGGACCGGCCGGAGTACATCCTGGTCATCCAGGCCACGTCGGCGCCCCTCGTGAGCCGGGCCACGGTCCACGTGCGCCTGCTGGACCGCAACGACAACCCGCCAGTGCTGGGCAACTTTGAGATCCTTTTCAACAACTATGTCACCAACCGCTCCAGCAGCTTCCCCGGGGGCACCATCGGCCGCGTGCCTGCCCACGACCCTGACGTCTCGGACAGCCTGACTTACAGCTTCGAGCGGGGAAACGAACTCAGCCTGGTCTTGCTCAACGCCTCCACCGGGGAGCTGAGGCTGAGCCGGGCCCTGGACAACAACCGGCCCCTGGAGGCCGTCATGAGCGTGCTGGTGTCAGGTAAGGGAGGGCCCAGGTGATGCCGGGGGGCGGGGGCTGCTGGGCAGCTGGTCCAGCAGGAACCCCTGACCCACGCTGTTCTGCCTGGCGCCTGGCACAGAGGTTGAGGGGCAGGAGCCCCGTGGGAAGGAGCCCCGCCCAGGCTGAGCCGGGCTGCTTCGGTTGGCTGCCCCCTGCCTCCCAGCCTGTGATCTGCCGGAGGAAGTCTTGCGAGGCTGCCATGGCCCTGGATGCCAAGAAATGTGAAAAAGGCACATGGAAGACTGGGGGGTCCCCGAGAGCGGGGGGCGGGGCACAGAGGCCAGGGAGCCCCCTGGGCACTCCTCACTCTAGCAAGCTATTCCTGTGATCTCATACAGAACTGAGAGCTGCGGGGTCAGGACCCTGCTGCTGGGCCTCTTCGGGCCCCTTCTGGCTCCCGGCTGAGCCTTGCACCAGCTGAGGGGGACTTTGTCTCAGGCATTCTTTTCCCTCCGGGCAGAAAGAGCCTGGCCTGGCTCCCCCTTCAGAGCTCCCACCGGAAGTGAGGCCAGAGCTCATTGTCTCCGTCCAAACAGACCCCACTGTCAGAGGCCCTGGTTCGGTCCAGCTTGGGGGAGGGGCTTCAGTGAAGCCAGGGCCAGGCTGAGACCTCCTGGGCCCCCTTGCCACCCCATGGGCTGTTCTTAGGACACCAGGTCTCCCCTGCTGGCTGTCACCAGCCTGGGTCGGGGGACCAAGATGAGCCAGAGGACCAAAGGGGACTCCACCTTCTGAGAGCAGAGTCCCCTGATCTGGTGGGGAGAGAACAGTCCTGGGGCGTGGGAGCCTGGCCAGGACCCAGGCAGGGCATTCCTGCTGCTTGGCCAAGCGCTTCGCCTGGAGACTCCCTGGACAGAAGGGGAGGGGGAGGAGGGCTGGGGTGGGGGCGGCCTTGTGTCTTTCTTTCAGCTTTGGGGAGGGAGCGCCATCAGCAAGGAGGGGCCGGCCCCAGGATGCTGAGCCCCTTCCCTGAGCCTGGGAACAACCGGGATCCCTTGTTAGCTGCGGTCTAGGGATGGATGGGCCACGCACCCCCACTCCACACACATCCCAGAGGGGAATCTGTGCCTGGGGTCAGGAAGAGGCAGGAGAGAGACGCATGGCATGGCTTCAGCCTCCCCCCAAATCGAGGTCCTTCCTGGACAGACACCTCCCCTGCCCACGCCTCTGGGGACCTCAGTAGCCAGGCTGTGGGAGCACTTAGAGGTCCGGGACCAGGTTCTATGCCTCTGAGGCTTCAGTTTCCCCTCCAGGAGGAGAAAGCGGGATGCTGGAGTTCCCATACCCTGAGTCCTTCTCTGTGCTGGGAGACCAGGTGGTGGGAAGGACAGCCTCCCCCTCTTGTCCTCACCCCAGTCCACCCCAGGTGAGTGTGGCAAGATGCTGAGGGATGGGGGCAGAGAAGGCCCCACCCAGCCTCAGGGTCCTATCAGGGCCGAACCCCAGACCTCAGCTCCCCTGGGGTAGAGAGGAGGGCCTCCCTGGCCCTCCAGCCTTAGCCCCACCCTCTCCCCTCAGCCCTGACCCTTGGAGGCAGTCACCACGGCAACCCCAAAGTTCATGGAGGCTGGGGTGAGGGGGAATTGACTCCCACTGCCCCTTTGTTTTCCTTCTCTTGTTCTTTGTCTCTTCTTTCTTTCTCTGCTCTGCTCATGGGGGCCCTTCTGCACTGTCCCTCCCCAGTGCCCTCTCGCCATCTCCTGTGTTGGTCTCACTCCCTCTCCCACTTTCTCCATTGCTGGCTCTTTTCCTGGGCCTTTGTGTTGCCCTGTTTGGTCTCCGCGTTTCTGCCTCTCTGGTTTCCCCTCTCTGGTGCCCACGGGCTGCAGCTGCCCCCGTCCGGGCCGATGGCTGTCCCGGAGCCTGAATTCTCCCCACCTCTCTCTTACTCCGCTAGGACACACAGGAGCTCCTGTCCGTGGCCTGTTCAGCCCCCAGAGTGGTAGACCCCTCCAGGCCCGCACCCTCCATGGGCACATCTGCCAGGGGAAGGGAAACTTGGAGGTTGACTCTGCCGTGTTCTGGGACCTGGCGCTTTTCCAGGAGTGGCTGGCTGGGCTCTGGGCTGTGGGCTCAGGTAGTGTTTCTGGGGATGAGAGGCCATCCCAACTGCTTTGTGTCCAGGAGGATGGCTCAGGCAATGCACTCCTTATCCCTGTTCCCACCACTGCCTTGGCACCTGAGGGGTGACCCAGGTCAAGGCAGGGGAGAGGAACAAAGAGAAAGGAGCGAGCAGTAGGTTAACTGCTGGGGATGGGGGACAATAGCATAGGGGGCAGGTGGCCACAGATGGTGGGCCAGATGGGAAGCAACAGAGACACAGTGGGTGAGGGACACAGGCGGGGCCTGGGATGGTGGAGGGGCGATGTAGGGAGGAGTGCTTCTTCCCAGGGCTGAGTGGTGGTGAGGTTTCTCTTGCTCCTTGGCCTTGACTGTCCCCTCCCCTCCCTAGTCAGTTAGGAGCACTTTGTGTAGACCCTTGGGCTGCTTTCTACCTGAAGGACCTGTTCGCTCAAGGAAGCATCAGGCAGAGGCCCCAGGTACGCAAGAGCTCTGTGCCAGCACCCTGCCTGAGTGCAGTGGGGTCTGAAAGAGGGAGCAAAGTGAAGCCAGAGGTCATAGATCCGGGCAGGCTTCCTGGAGTAGGTGAGTTCAGGTGGCTGGGTAAGCCAGGTCGGAAGGAACAGCTTGTGAGACCAGAGTGGAAAGAGGAGAAGTGGGTGATGACAAGCAGGTTTGCTGTGAGAGCAGGTGTGCCTCGAAATCCCAAGTCTTGAGGCCGGAGGGCAGGTGGGCAGGTGGCCGAGGACGTGGCCGAGGTGGCCTTCTCAGCCTCACCTGAGCCACCTGGTGTGGTCAGCCACCTGAAGTAGGCAGGGCGGAGAAGCAGAGTCTGTTTGTGGACCCCTCTTCTACTCTCACCCGGCCCCAGAAATGCCACCTCCTGCCCCATTCCTGCTAGAGAGTGCTTTTTCGTATCTGCTCAGGGCCCCTCACGGAGACCCAGTGGGTTCTCATCAACATCTTAGTATTTACCAAACACCCTCTATGTGCAAGGCATTGTAAACAAAAATATGAATATTGCTTATAGCCCTGCCAAGCCATTTCCCCTTCCCCTTGGCCTCCAGCTTTCATTTTTGAGCAAAATAAAAGCCATTCTCGTGTGTGTGTGTGCATTCAGGTATGTATGGCACTGCTGGGCTCAGGGCGTGTGGGTGGAGTGAGACAGCGGAGTGTGTTAGTACTTGGCCGTCTGCAAGTGAGTGTGTGGCAGGCATTCTGGTGCAATTCTGTGTGGCGAGTGGGCGCTGAGTAGCTCGAGGCCCAGGGCCAGAGAAGACTTGAGCCCAGTGGGGCTCTGTCTAGAGTCTGGGCAACTCAGGCCTTTCCACCTGTGCCTCCTCCCCCATCCTCCAGAGCGTCAGAGCGGTGGGTGGTACTGCCATTGGCTAGGGGGTTCAGCTGGATTTCCTGGGGTGGAGTCCCCCCCGGGCTACCCTCAGAAACCTAGAGAGTTGGGCGGGAAGAATGCTTTGTGTGGGCTGTTGCCATGGGGATAGTGGCCTGCGCCCAAGCAGCCATGCGGCTCAGTGGGAGGAGAACCAGGTGGCCCACTGACCCAGTTCATCCCCCCCTTCTCTGCTGGGGGTGGGGTGGGGAGGAGCACAGCCAGGGTCAGGGGTATGGTAGTGTGGAGATACAGAGGCTGAGGGGGCGGGAGGATTATATTTGTGGGTCTCTCCTGGCGCTCTGGTCCTGGAGAGAGGTGAGGAAAAGGCAGAATAAGGTTCTCTGTAGGGAAGCCCCGAGTAGTCTCGTAGAAGGGAGCAGGACCCACGGCCTGGGCAGGGAAAGGTGCACACACATTGAAAGGTGTGCCGTGCTTCCCACCAGAGGGTCTGGGGAAAGTGTGCCGGGAGAACTTCTGAAAGCTGGATCCCTGTGCACCTCCTGGGGCATGGCACAGGGCATCACTGGAGGCTCGTCCTCAAGGAGCGGCTTGCCTGCAGGCGTTATACCCAAGGGGGCCCCTCCTTGGCGGTTGAGCAACGTGAGAACGTGTGGCTGGATTTCAGCCCCATTCACTCCCTGTCCTTGGGGCCGCTGCCCAGGGCCAGGTCTATGGCCTGGCATCCCAGTCCCAGGCCAGGTCCTGACCCTTGCCGCCTCTTTGCAGATGGCGTGCACAGTGTGACCGCCCAGTGCGCCCTGCGCGTCACCATCATCACGGATGAGATGCTCACGCACAGCATCACGCTGCGCCTGGAGGACATGTCGCCGGAGCGCTTCCTGTCGCCACTGCTGGGCCTCTTCATCCAGGCGGTGGCGGCCACGCTGGCCACGCCCCCAGACCACGTGGTGGTCTTCAATGTGCAGCGGGACACCGACGCCCCCGGCGGCCACATCCTCAACGTGAGCCTGTCGGTGGGCCAGCCGCCGGGGCCCGGGGGCGGGCCGCCCTTCCTGCCCTCGGAGGACCTGCAGGAGCGCCTGTACCTCAACCGCAGCCTGCTGACGGCCATCTCGGCCCAGCGCGTGCTGCCCTTCGACGACAACATCTGCCTGCGCGAGCCCTGCGAGAACTACATGCGCTGCGTGTCCGTGCTGCGCTTTGACTCCTCAGCGCCCTTCATCGCCTCCTCGTCGGTGCTCTTCCGGCCCATCCACCCGGTCGGGGGGCTGCGCTGCCGCTGCCCACCTGGCTTCACGGGAGACTACTGTGAGACCGAGGTGGACCTCTGCTACTCGCGGCCCTGCGGAGCCCACGGGCGCTGCCGCAGCCGCGAGGGCGGCTACACTTGCCTCTGCCGCGATGGCTACACCGGTGAGCCGAGGGAGGGGTCTGCTGCCTAGCTCCTTTCCAGAGTAAGGGACGGGTTTCCCTGGCCCTTCTCAACCCCCACGCGCTGTTTTACACCAACCTGTTGCAGACGGCAGAGAGGGGAGTCCTCCTCCTCCTCCCCCCCTCCCCCACCGAAGCAGTGTAACTCTGGGGCAGCACTGGCTTTAGAGCCAACCTGCTTGGATTTGCTCCCCAGCTTTGCCACTAGTGGCTGTGTCCTTGAGCAAGTTGCTTAACCTCTCTGTGCCTCCGAATTTTAAAATGGAAAGGATCAATCTGCTTGCATGGCACAGCGGTTGTGAGCATTAACTAGTTAATGTAGCACATGGACAGAGCTGGCCTGTGGAAAACACTGGCTGTGCTTTAGGGGAACGTTGAGGTCAGGTGACTTGCTCCAGGCCTCACCTCCAAACCTGGTTAGAGATGAGCCTGGGCCTCCACCTTGAACTCTCCCGATACCCAGTGAGTTACCTACCTGTCTGAGCTACGGTAAGTGCCTTGCTCCCCAGGCATCGAAGGGAAGGCAGGAGGAGGTAGGGGCCCCGGAGGGGCTCAGCTGTGGGGACAGGGGTGTTGCTTAAGATCATTGCACCTGTGCAACTCTGAGCAGAAGAGTCCTGCCCTGCCCAGGTGCATAACAGAGGGTCCTGACGGGGGGTGGGGGGTTCCCTGTTGGCCTGTGACCCAGTCCCTGCCTCTGCCTTGTGCTCCTGAGCCTGCCCTGCAGGCTCCTATTTCTCCCCTGGACACCCCTTCACCTCTCCCCCATGGCCCTCCCTTCCCAGTGCCTTAGACATCGCTCCCTGCCCTGCAGAGCCGGGCCCACGACTCAGCCCGCAGTGGCAGGCGGGCGCCACCATCTCCCTCACTGCATCTTCCTGCCCAGAACTTCCAGACTTGACTCCTCTCGGCTGCGGCTGTGGGTGGTGGGGGAGAGGGGAGGGCTGGGCTTGGGGGAGGGGAGTGGAGTCTTTGTCCAGGAGGATGACAAGGGGGGGCTTAGAGTAGGCGAACAACAGTTTCCATGGAAACAAGAGCCAGTCACTAGGCACAGGAGCTGAGAACCTATCTCTAGAATCTGGGAATGGGGAAGGAGAGAAAGGGGTGGATTTTCCTGCTGGAATTTTCAGCTCCTCCATGGAGTCCTGGTCTGCTCCCAGGGCTCAGTTCCAAACTTAGCATCTCCCAAGTGCACAGAGGTCCTCAGCCTGGACCCCAGGCAGGGCTCAGAGTGGGAGTTCCCTGCCCCATTCCTGCGGTGTCCTCACCTCCCCCCTTACACCCCCCATAACTCTGACAAATCTGAGTGGAAGCCTGGTCTCATCCCCAGGGAAGGAAACTGATCTTGGCGCCTGACAGGGACAAAAGCACCAGTGGGAGGGAGGGGGAGGGGGGTTGGCACTGGCTTTCAAGCCGACCTGTAGGCCCTTCCTTCCATGCACATTCACCCCTGCAGGGGCCAGAGCACCCCTGAGCTTACTTGGCACCAAAGGCTACTAGGATTTGGGCCCTGTGGTCAGGGACCTTGTAGGCCTATGCTCTTGAGGCCCAAAGGGGCATGGGAGGGGCTGGGAGCTTCAAGGAGCTTGCTGGAGGGGGATATGGGATGTGCTGAGAGTGGCTCAGAGGGCCAGGTACAGCTCCAAGAAAGCTCTAGGGCTTCTCAGGGGAGACGGAGGACGAAGAGGGAGAGTTTGGGAGCACTGTGGGGGTCACAGGAGACCACAGGAGGTAACGCAGGTGGGGAGGAGTCCCAGTCCCTGCCTCCTCTCAGGAGCTTGGTCCTTACCCTGTCTTCCCTCCTGCTCAGGTGAGCACTGTGAGGTGAGTGCCCGCTCAGGCCGCTGCAGCCCGGGCGTCTGCAAGAATGGGGGCACCTGCGTCAACCTGCTGGTGGGTGGCTTCAAGTGCGACTGCCCATCCGGAGACTTCGAGAAGCCCTTCTGCCAGGTGACCACACGCAGCTTCCCTGCCCGCTCCTTCATCACCTTCCGCGGCCTGCGCCAGCGCTTCCACTTCACCGTGACCCTCTCGTGAGTGTCTGGGCCCGGGGGGCGAAGGGGCGTGGTGGGAGCCCGGGTGCCTCCTGCTCTACAGACAAGGTGCTCGGAGCAGGTTGTTGGCGGAACCCCGTCTGTGCACTTGGAGTTGCCCGTGCACTTTGCTAGCAGACTTTCCTCACCCACCAGGGTCCACCTGTCACTCCTCCTACCAGCCCTCCAGGGTAGGGAGCCAGAATGCCAGGGGTCTGGTTCTGGTTTGGGCTCATCTTCCACGTTCTAGCCCCCCGGCCCCTAGCTTTGGCCAAGGTGCCAGCCCTGTGGATGGTACTGAGTAGGATCCAGGGCTAGTTGGGCGGCTGGCTGGGGTGCTGGCATCCCAGTGGGTGCCCCATTCCCTGCCCCCGTCCCCAACTCCCCCGCAGGTTTGCCACCAAGGAGCGGGACGGCCTGCTGCTGTACAACGGGCGCTTCAACGAGAAGCACGACTTCGTGGCCCTCGAGGTGATCCAGGAGCAGGTCCAGCTCACCTTCTCTGCAGGTGATCCAGGTGCCCGGTGCCCCTGCCCGTCGCCCGGAGGCCCCATGCCTCCCGGCCCCTGACCCCAAGGCACACGCTCTCCCAGCCACACCTGGGCCGGGGACCAAGCCTGAGCACACCCTCCCCATGCCCAGCTCTCAGCTCATGTCCCAGCTCACCCGGGTCCTTTCCCTAGGGGAGTCCACCACCACTGTGTCCCCGTTCGTGCCCGGAGGGGTCAGTGATGGCCAGTGGCACACAGTCCAGCTGAAGTACTACAATAAGGTGGGTGTGTGAGGGGGTCAGGGAGCTGGAGGCGTCTGTCCTTGGCTTGGGTGCTCCCTAGACCTAGGTGGCACTGCCTCCAGGGAGGGTCACGGCTCTTGTGGTGGAAAGGGAGGGAGGGGTGGACATTTGCCGCCTTGCTGGGGCGTCTCCATTCCAGTGGGTGGTGTAGATGCTCCGTGTTCCGTTAGGCCAGCCACACGCGAACGGACATTAACTTAAGCTAAGTCGTGAGCATGCGTGTGTGCTTGTGTGCACATAAAGGGCTGTCGGTGTGCACTGGGTCTTCGTGCCTGGCCCACGAGCCCAGTGGGCTTGCCCACTGCCTGCCTTCTCTGCCCTTCCCCGTCCGCAGCCACTGCTGGGCCAGAAAGGGCTCCCCCAGGGCCCGTCCGAGCAGAAGGTGGCCGTGGTGAGTGTGGATGGCTGTGACACGGGGATGGCCCTGCGCTTTGGAGCTGTGCTGGGGAACTACTCCTGCGCTGCCCAGGGCACCCAGGCGGGCAGCAAGAAGTAAGCAAGGGAGAGGGAGGGGCTGGGGCGAGGTGAGGGGCCGGGCAGGGGTGAGGGTCAAGAGGGGAGCCTTTGGGGGCCCTGAGATGGGAACCGACCCAGAGGAGGGCCGGTGCTCGCCGTGCCACCCCCGGCCTTCTCCGTCTCCCGTGGGTGGGAGCGGGCCAGCCCGAGGGACTGCAGCGGGGCCTGGTGCGTGGGCCTGGAGAGGGGTGGGTGTGCGATGAGCAGCTCCACGTGGGGGTGCCTCCCTTCCCCCGGCGCTGCTCTGCAGGGCCCCTGAGACTCTGAGGCCTCCCCGCTCTCTGGCCGCGGGGAGAAGGGCCGCGGGGAGAAGGGCCACGGGGAGAAGGGAGAGCCACAGGTAGCCCGTTCTGCCTCACATGCCCACCCTCGTCGTTGCTGCCCCAGGTCTCTGGACCTGACCGGGCCCCTGCTGCTGGGAGGGGTGCCCGACCTGCCTGAGAGCTTCCCTGTCCGGACACGGCACTTCGTGGGCTGCATGAGGAACCTGCAAGTGGACAGCCGGCACGTGGACATGGCCGACTTCATCGCCAACAATGGCACCACGCCTGGTATGGGAGCCTGCGGTGGGGCAAGTCCAGGAGCCCCACACACGGAGGAGGGGCTGTCGCTGGTCTGGGGACACCCGCATGCGGGGCCTCAAAGCCCCTCTAGCCCCTGCCCCAGGACCCCCGCCTGAGCCCCCTTCTTCCCACCCTAGGCTGCCCTGCCAAGAAGAACGTGTGTGACAGCAACACTTGCCACAACGGGGGCACCTGTGTGAACCAGTGGGACTCATTCAGCTGCGAGTGCCCTCTGGGCTTCGGGGGCAAGAGCTGCGCCCAGGGTAGGCAGGGAGGCCGAGGCCCGGGAGCCGTCTGCCGTTCTGGGAACCCTGGCAGGGGCAGGCGCTGGGCAGTGCCCAGCCGAGCTGGGCTGTGGGTGGGAAGGCGTGTCTGGGCAGAGACCCGAGAGGGTAGCACAGGAGACAAAGGGCCCAGTGACAGGCAGGCCTAGGCACAGCGTGGGGCGGGCCCGGGGCAGGTAAATGCTCCGGAGGGCGGGGCCGCCCAGGGAGTGGGCACTGGGAGAGGCAGCGCCCTGCCTCCCATGGACCCGTCCCCGCCCCCGAGCATCATATCTCCCGAGGCACTCGGCTGCTCCGCCCCTCAGCCTGCCTTTATCTACCTCCCCAGAAATGGCCAACCCGCAGCGTTTCCTGGGCAGCAGCCTGGTGGCCTGGCAGGGCCTCTCGCTGCCCATCTCCCAGCCCTGGCACCTCAGCCTCATGTTCCGCACGCGCCAGGCCGACGGTGTCCTGCTGCAGGCTGTCACCAGGGGGCGAAGTACCATCACCCTGCAGGTGATGCACAAGGGGCCCACCTGCCCCTGGCCAGGGCTGCCTCAGCCTCCAGGGGGCTGGCTGGTCAGAGAGGGTGGGCTGGGTCTTGTCTTTCCTGGGAATGAAAAAGCGGTTTGACTGGTTTGGTGGGTCACTGCTGCCACCTATGGGGCCCAAATGAAATAACACCTTGTTCTCTCTGGTCTTAAAGGGGTAGCAGGATGGTTGGTTCTCTGGAGGGGAAGGGGAACGGTGGGCTGGAAGAAGAGCCAGTTAAGGTGGTCTGATGGTCCCCCTTTCCTCCCTCCCGGTGCCAGCTGCGGGGGGGCCACGTGGTGCTGAGTGTGGAGGGCACGGGGCTCCAGGCCTCGTCCCTCCGCCTGGAGCCAGGCCGGGCCAACGACGGGGACTGGCACCACGCGGAGCTGGCACTCGGAGCCAGTGGGGGCCCTGGCCACGCCATCCTGTCCTTCGACTACGGGCAGCAGCAGGCAGAGGGCAACCTGGGCCCCCGGCTCCACGGGCTGCACCTGAGCAACATCACCGTGGGCGGTGTGCCTGGCCCAGCCAGCGGTGTGGCCCGCGGCTTCCGGGGCTGTTTGCAGGTGAGCCTCCTCCCCGGCCTCCCCGGCCCCGCCACCACCCGGAGGCCTGCACCACGGAGGGCCAACGCTACCCCTGTCCTTTCCAGGGAGTGCGGGTGAGCGAGACACCCAAGGGGGTTAGCAGTCTGGATCCCAGCCGTGGGGAAAGCATCAACGTGGAGCCGGGCTGCAGCCTGCCAGATCCCTGTGACTCGAACCCGTGTCCTGCCAACAGCTATTGCAGCGACGACTGGGACAGCTATTCCTGCAGCTGTGACCCGGGTGAGCCAGGGATCCGGGAAGACGGGGCAGGCGAGCAGGTGCCACGGCCAGCTGGCATGGTGCTCACCGTGGAGGGAATGGGGTGAATGCGGTTTGAACAACGTGTTGGGCGAGGTGGGAACTGAGCTGCTCCTGCCTTTCTGGTCCCAGGTTACTATGGGGACAACTGTACTAACGTGTGTGACCTGAACCCGTGTGAGCACCAGTCCACGTGTATCCGAAAGCCCAGTGCTCCCCACGGCTACACCTGCGAGTGTCCCCAGAATTACCTTGGGCCATACTGTGAGACCAGGTAAGTGGACCAGCCCACAGCAGCAGGCCTCGGTGGCTACTGCTCATCTCTGGTTTGTCCCTCAGAACACTGAGAACCTGGCTGAGGGGCAGCCAGGGTCAGAAGGGCCACACAAGGCCACACGCGGCAAGGATGGCAGAGGGAGCTCATGCCTGCCTGGGTCCCTCTCTGCAGGATTGACCAGCCTTGTCCCCGAGGCTGGTGGGGACACCCCACGTGTGGCCCATGCAACTGTGATGTCAGCAAAGGCTTCGACCCGGACTGCAACAAGACAAGCGGCGAGTGCCACTGCAAGGTGACAATTTGACCCAGGCCTTGACCTCTGTTCTGTACTTCCCGGGCCCTTGAAGGCAGCAGTGGGGAAAGACTTCCTGTGGAGGCCGAGAGCGGTGCTCCTTTGCTGTAACAGGGCAGGCAGGTGGCTCTTTGTCCTCACGTGTCTGGGAGGTCGGGGGACTCAGGACCGATACTTAGCCAGCGAGCTCTGGGCCCGCTGGACCGGTTGTGTGCTGCCTGTTCTGGCTGGCTGGTGTCTCGCTGACGGACTAAACCCCCAATTATGGCCAGTTGTTAAATATTTTGAATGCTACTCTTGAGGGGAAACCTGAGTGCAGGGAGCCTCTTTCCAGAGGGACCACAGCTGAAAGGATCCATGAGCGTTCAGGAAAGGGAGCCTGAGCCGGTGACCCCTGCCCCCACAGGAGAACCACTACCGGCCCCCTGGCAGCCCCATCTGCCTCCTATGCGACTGCTACCCCACGGGCTCCTTGTCCCGAGTCTGCGACCCCGAGGATGGCCAGTGTCCGTGCAAGCCGGGCGTCATTGGGCGCCAGTGTGACCGCTGTGACAACCCTTTCGCTGAGGTCACCACCAATGGCTGTGAAGGTGGGGCTCCCACAACGGGACCCTGGGGCCCGCCCCAGGGCATGACAGGTCCTGGTGTCCCAGGGAGGTCAGGAGCAGGCCCTGGTGGCAGACCTGAGGATGCTGCGGGAGGGAGGGCTGGGCAGCCTGGGCAGCTCTGTGACCCCTGCCCAGCTCCCCGCTGCCCGGGGAGACCTGCTTCTGGGTGACCGTGTGTGCCTCCCCGCAGTGAATTACGACAGCTGCCCGCGAGCCATCGAGGCTGGGATCTGGTGGCCCCGTACCCGCTTCGGGCTGCCTGCCGCTGCCCCGTGTCCCAGAGGCTCCTTTGGTAGGTGCTGGGGGCCTGGACTGCAATATGGAGGACCTGGTCTCTCATCGGTGGGGTAAGGGGGGGAAGGCCCTGGCTGCGGATCCTGGGACCCCCTCTCTGGCCTCCAGGTCCTGGAGATTCCATGTCCATTCTCCCCCGGATCACAGTTCTCCTGCTCCCAAGGGTGTCCAGATGAAGGGCGCCTACATCTTGGGCTCTTAACAAAAGTACTGAGAAACCTGCTGTGTGCCCAGCACAGGGCTGGGTGCTGGCAGTTCAAAGAAGGATCCCACAGGGCGCTCAGCCCGGTCCTGGGGTTGTGCACTAGACAGATAGCCCGGGGAGGAGGTGGTGTTGGGTCCTGTGCCAGGAGACCCGGGCCTTGGGTTGGTGATGAGCAGAGTCCTCAAGCAGAGAGTGACTGAGAGCAGAGGTGGTGGCTGGAGAGGGGCAGCGGTGTTGTGAGGGGGCCCAGGAGGCCAGGCACCTGTGCTCCTGAAGCCCTTGTCGGGCTGACCTGGCAGAGCCTGCTGTAGTGTTTGCATGCCTGTCTTCCCGTTTCCACCTGCTGGTTTCCCTGTCTTCCGTCTCCAGCCCATGGGGTCTCAGTGGCCTCCTGTGGTCCCTTCGTGAGGCAGCCTCTTGACTTTCTTCCCCCAGGGACGGCTGTGCGCCACTGTGACGAGCACAGGGGGTGGCTCCCCCCAAACCTCTTCAACTGCACATCGGTCACCTTCTCGGAGCTGAAGGGCTTTGTAAGGGAACCTCCTCGTCCCCCTCTCCTCCCTCCCCTGCCCCCTGCCCAGTCTCACTTGGCCCACCCAGCTTTGAGAAAGGGATTCTGGAATTCCAGCTCCTGAACTGTGCCCCTTCCCATGCGCCCCTTGGAGAGGCCGCTTCCCCTCTTTGCCGAGGGCCCTGTACTCCAGAGTTCCAGTTCTGCCCTCCTGGTACCTCGCTGTCACCCTCCTGTGCTGACCCCCTGCCCCCCCTTCCGTCTGGCTGCATCCCAGGCTGAGCGACTGCAGCGGAATGAGTCGGGCCTGGACTCGGGACGCTCCCAGCGGCTGGCCCTGCTCCTGCGCAATGCCACACAGCACACGGCCGGCTACTTCGGCAGCGACGTCAAGGTGGCCTACCAGCTGGCCACGCGGCTGCTGGCCCACGAGAGCGCCCAGCGGGGCTTCGGGCTGTCGGCCACCCAGGACGTGCACTTCACCGAGGTGGGGTTCGGAGCGGGTGGGCTGGCTGACAGTTGCGGGGGGGTGGGGGTGGGGGAGCGGGTCTCAGTAAGTGAGTCTGCTCCTGGCAACCCGGGGACAGAGTCGGGAGCACTACCACCCCCGTCCTCGGGCAGCTCCCAGCTGAGCCATGGCCCGGCACCGAGGTAACGTACCTCTTTTCCCAATGCTTTCAGAGCAAGGTGCCCATAAAAAATACAGTGTTTGTCTTGGGGCTCCGTCTGCTCAGGGAGGGGAGGGAGCAGTGTCTCGTACAATGAACTGGTCCAGGCACAGCCCCCAGAGCCCGGGGTGGGGATGAGAGGTGTGTGCTGCCGGCACAGCCCACTGTGACCGTGTCCCCCCCACCCAGAACCTGCTGCGGGTGGGCAGTGCCCTGCTGGACGCGGCCAACAAGCGGCACTGGGAGCTGATTCAGCAGACGGAGGGCGGCACGGCCTGGCTGCTTCAGCACTACGAGGCCTACGCCAGCGCCCTGGCCCAGAACATGCGGCACACCTACCTAAGCCCCTTCACCATCGTCACTCCCAACATCGGTGAGGCTGCTGCCCGAGGCCCGAGGGGTCTGTGGAGGGAGCCCCTGGCAACGGTGGCCATGCTGGGGCCCCCTGACCTGCGACCCCCTCCCTAGTCATCTCCGTAGTTCGCTTGGACAAGGGGAGCTTCGCTGGGGCCAAGCTGCCCCGCTACGAGGCGCTGAGGGGGGAGCGGCCCTCAGATCTTGAGACGACGGTCATTCTGCCTGAGTCGGTCTTCAGAGGTCAGTCGGGGCCTCTGGGCCAGGGCAGGGGCCAGGCCGGGGTGTTTGTGCAGGGCCCAGCTGAGTGGATCGTGTTCCTCTCCCAGAAACAGCCCCCATGGTCAGACCCGCAGGCCCCGGGGAGGCGCAGGAGCCAGAGGAACTGGCGCGGCGACAGCGGCGGCACCCGGAGCTGAGCCAGGGTGAGGCCGTGGCCAGCGTCATTATATACCGCACCCTGGCGGGGCTGCTGCCCCATAACTACGACCCCGACAAACGCAGCCTGAGGTGAGAGGCCGGAGAGAGGGGTGGAAGGGGCAGGGTGGCGGTGCGGGTCGCCGGCTGCATGCCCAGACGTGGCACAGAACCCAGGGTGGGGAGCGTGTCCTGGTCACATGACGACGACTGTGTCCCCGCTGGCCCCCATCAGGGTTCCCAAACGCCCGGTCATCAACACGCCCGTGGTGAGCATCAGTGTCCATGACGACGAGGAGCTTCTGCCTCGAGCCCTGGACAAGCCGGTCACCGTGCAGTTCCGGCTGCTGGAGACGGAGGAGCGGACCAAGCCCATCTGTGTCTTCTGGAACCACTCGATCCTGTGAGCCTGCACTGCCCTAGCTCCTGAGGCTTGGGGCCCAGAAGGCCTCCTGGCTCCTGACGCGGCCTCCCTCCTGCAGGGTCAGTGGCACAGGTGGCTGGTCAGCCCGAGGCTGCGAAGTTGTCTTCCGCAACGAGAGCCACGTCAGCTGCCAGTGCAACCACATGACGAGCTTCGCCGTGCTCATGGACGTGTCCCGGCGGGAGGTTGGACCCACGGGGAGCCCGCAGAGCGGGGGGGGGCAGGGGGGGAGGGCGGCAGGAGCCCAGGGCACCGGGCTGGGTGCTCGGGCTCCGCTCCTCCTAATTCCCCTGGCCCCTTGCCACCCACCCTGCAGAATGGGGAGATCCTGCCACTGAAGACACTGACCTATGTGGCCCTAGGGGTCACCTTGGCTGCCCTGCTACTCACCTTCCTCTTCCTCACTGTCCTGCGTGCCCTTCGCTCCAACCAGCACGGCATCCGGCGGAACCTGACTGCCGCCCTGGGCCTAGCTCAGCTGGTCTTCCTCCTGGGAATCAACCAGGCTGACCTCCCTGTAAGCTGTCCCCCGTCCCCCCAACCCCCAGTGCTCTAGGGGGCCCTGAGGAGTCCTGCCCACCCCCACTCTGAACCCTGCTCCTGCAGCAGCAGCTGACAGAGCCCATCCCAGGGCCTGGCCCACGGTTTCCTTTTCTCTAGCTCCCCTTACTTCCCTAGCAACCTAGAAGTGCCTTCCTCCGGCCCCGACTTCCCCTGAAGCACCTCCCAACACCCGGGCCCTGGGCCTCTGCCCGACGAGAGCGCTGGGTGTGCCCAGCCGCTGACCCGGCCTGGGCTCTCAGTTCGCTTGCACAGTCATCGCCATCCTGCTGCACTTCCTGTTCCTCTGCACCTTCTCCTGGGCTCTGCTGGAGGCCCTGCACCTGTACCGGGCTCTCACCGAGGTGCGCGATGTCAATGCCGGCCCCATGCGCTTCTACTACATGCTGGGCTGGGGCGTGCCCGCCTTCATCACAGGTACCCCACCCCTGTTCCAGGCTTGGTCATTCCATGTTCTCCCCACCCGTACCCCAGGCCCAGAGGCCCTCCATCCCAATGCCCCAGGTTAGGTTCTCCATGGGTGTCCCCCTGATTGAACCCAGCTTCTGGAACCCCCACCCAGTGGCTGGGTCCCCCGTCCTGGGAGAGGACGGCAGGGACAGATGGTGGGCAGTTCCCGTCTGCTTCTGTGCTTGGCTCCGTGCGCCCACCTGACCACCTGATTCCGGGTGTTGACCACCCCTTCCCCTGCTGCTGTTGCCGTGCTCCCAGGTCTAGCCGTGGGCTTGGACCCCGAGGGCTACGGGAACCCCGACTTCTGCTGGCTCTCCATCTACGACACCCTCATCTGGAGTTTCGCCGGCCCTGTGGCCTTCGCTGTCTCGGTAAGTGCTAGAAAGCGGGCTGGGCTGACTGGGTCCTCAGGATCTGGAAGAGCTGAGGCTGCCAGGGCCCGGTGTGGGGAAAGCCGTGTGTCCCCTGACGATGCCCCTCACACTTCCCCCTCCCCTGCTAGATGAGCGTCTTCCTGTACATCCTGGCGGCCCGGGCCTCCTGTGCTGCCCACCGGCAGGGCTTCGAGAAGAAAGGCCCTGTGTGAGTGTGGGGTGTGGCTGCCCCAGTGGAGGGTGGGCAGCAGTGTGGAAGGCCTCAGGGCCCCACTCACTCACAGCCCGCCCCTCTCCCCAGCTCGGGCCTGAGGCCCTCCTTCGCTGTCCTCCTGCTGCTGAGTGCCTCGTGGCTGCTGGCACTGCTCTCCGTCAATAGTGACAGCCTCCTCTTCCACTACCTCTTTGCTGCCTGCAATTGCATCCAGGTACCCGGCCCAGCCCAGGCCTGCGGGAGCCCCAGGGAGGCAGGAGGGGAAGGGTGGCTGCGGGTGCCCGGAATAAGCACTGAGGCAGTTCCGCCTCCCGCCTGCCAGGGCCCCCTCATCTTCCTCTCCTACGTGGTGCTTAGCAAGGAGGTCCGGAAAGTGCTCAAGTTTGCGTGCAGCCGTAAGCCCAGTCCCGACCCTGCTCTGACCACCAAGTCCACTCTGACCTCGGTGAGGGGCCGGGGCTTAGGGAGGTGGAGGGGTCTCGGGGGATCCGGGGAGAGGCAAGAGGCCCAAGGAGCCTGTTCTCTGTGCTGTGGTCCCACTTTTCCTCCATCCCCCCATCCTTCCCTTCGTGTGGCCTGTCAAGAAGGGGGCCTGAAAGGTGGGGAGGAGACTTTTGATGTGGGAGGGATGGGCATGGAACTTGGAAGAACAAGGTGACGAAGTGGCCAAGACAGGTAATCAGGTCACAAATGCCCAACACCTGAGAATCCCCTGGGACTCTCGGTGCATTTTCTGTGTCTCCCAGGATGCTGTCAGGAGACAGTCCCTGGTGCCATCTTTTGCCAGCAAGCCCTTTCACAGCCGAGTCCAGGGAACTTGAAGCGGATAGGACCGGCACTGCCACCGCAGGGCCGCGAGCACTGGGCCCTGCGGTGGGGGACGGCAGAGCCGTGGGGCCTCTCTCAGACCTGGGTGTGTGGGAGGTAGAATGTAGGGCAGGCTCCCTCGGCCCTGCTGCTTCTAGCCTGGGAGCACCCCATCTTGCTCCTCTGCTTACTGACCTCTCCGCTCCCTGCTTAGTCCTACAACTGCCCCAGCCCGTATGCGGACGGGCGGCTGTACCAGCCCTATGGAGACTCAGCTGGCTCTCTGCACAGTGCCAGCCGCTCGGGCAAGAGTCAGCCCAGCTACATCCCCTTCTTGCTGAGGTGAGCCCTGGTAATGGGTTGTGGGGAGGGGAGAAGAGCACTGTGCCTGCCGGATCCTGGCCAGCCAGCTGCGGGGAGTGCACACCGTGGCTGACACCGGTGGCAGCTTGAATTAGAAGCAGGGACACGGGGCAGGAACTGGAAAACCCAGGAGAACGGGACACTGGGCTCGGGGCCAGGCTGCCCCTCCATCATGGTCTTGTGTCCATAGGGAGGAGTCCACACTGAACCCTGGTCAAGGGCCCCCTGGCCTGGGGGACCCCAGCAGCCTATTCCTGGAAGGTCAAGACCAGCAGCATGGTGAGGACGGATGCCCCCTGACGGCCATTCAGGCGGGGGTGCAGCTGCCTGGGTTCTGCTGGGCAGAGGCGGGCGGGCAGCTGTGATCTTTCTTCCCTCTCCCAGAACCTGACACGGACTCTGACAGCGACCTGTCCCTGGAAGACGACCAGAGTGGCTCCTATGCCTCTACCCACTCGTCAGACAGCGAGGAGGAGGAGGAGGAGGAGGCAGTTGCCTTCCCCGGAGAGCCGGGCTGGGACAGCCTGCTGGGGCCCGGGGCCGAGAGGCTGCCCCTACACAGCACCCCCAAGGGTGGGCCAGCGCCAGGGCCACGGTCTTTGGGGGCAACGGGAGGACAGAGGGCCTGGGGTTCCTGGGAGGCAGCATTAGGGTGGTGGCTCCCTTATCTGTCTGCCTTCTCTGGGCCTCATCTACTCCCTTCCTCCGCCAGATGGGGGCCCGGGGCCCGTGAAGATCCCCTGGTCGGGAGACTTCGGGACCACAGCGAAGGAGAGTGGTGGCAATGGAGCCTCTGAGGAGCGGCCTCGGGAGAACGGTGACGCCCTGCCTTGGGAGGGGTCCCTGGGCCCCCTTCCAGGGCTTTCTGCGCAACCTCACAAAGGTGAGTGGGCAGCCTCACGCCTCAAGTGTGGCCGGTGGGGTTCTCCAGGGCAGCCCTGCCCTCCCACCTCCTGCTTCTCACGGCCCCCGCCCTGCTGGCCCACAGGCATCCTCAAGAAGAAGTGTCTGCCCACCATCAGTGAGAAGAGCAGCCTCCTGCGGCTACCCCTGGAGCAGGGCACGGGGTCTTCTCGGGGCTCCTCAGCCAGCGAGGGCAGCCGGGGCGGGCTTCCTCCCCGCCCCCCACCCCGACAGAGTCTCCAGGAGCAGCTGAACGGGGTCATGCCCATCGCCATGAGCATCAAGGCAGGCACAGTGGACGAGGACTCGTCAGGCTCCGAGTGAGTGTGGCCGGGTAGGCGGGACAGGGTGCAGAGGCCCCGGCTGGGCTCAGAGCTGCCTGCAGGCCTTCCCAGCCTGCTCTCCCTGGCAGACAACCGTGGCCCAGCTCCGTTACTGCCACATGCCCACAAATCACGGTGCCCTGTGGGCTCGGCCCAGCCTGGCCTCAGGCAAAGCAAGGGAGGGCGGGGAGCTGGGGCTGCTTTTCTGTTTCCTTCTTCTGGTGAAAGCTTCTCACTGTCCCCTTTGCTCCGACTAATCCTCTGCCTGCCTTTTCTGTCACTGTCCTTTCTTGCCTCTCCAGATTTCTCTTCTTTAACTTCCTGCATTAACCCTGGGCCGGTGGTCCCCACACTCTGAGGCTCCCTGGCCTTCCCCAGCGGCACTCATGCCCCCACTCCTGTCTTCTGCTTTATCCTGACCCCGCTCCCCACGCCTGTCCGCAGCAGCGACGAAACGTCCATCTGAGGAGCCTGGGCCTTGCCGGGCGGGGCGCCCGCCCCACCCAAGGCCATCTAGTGCCAACTCCCTCCCCTGTCATCCCCCTCACTGCACTTTGGACCCCTGGGGCCAACATCTCCAAGACAAAGTTTTTCAGAAAAGAGGAAAAAAAAAGAATTTAAAAAAGGATCTTCACTCTTCATGACTTCAGGGATTAATTTTTTTTATATGCTGGAAACTGACTCCCCACTCCCTTCCCAAAGAGGATAGGACCTCCCAGGATGCTCCCCAGCCTCTCCTCAGTTTCCCATCTGCTGTGCCTCTGGGAGGAGAGCGACTCTTGGGGGGCCTGCCCCTCATTTGCCATCACCAAAAGGAAAGGACAAAGCCACATGCACCCAGGGCACCGAGCCCTGCAGGCTGCCCCCAGGCAGGCCTCAGTGCGGCGAGGGCGGCCGGGCGGGGGGCGCTCCTCACCCTGCCGGCGCCGCCCCTCCCAGGAACTGAAGAAGCCTTGTCCGGAGAGGGGGCAGAAGGACTCAGCGCCCCCGGACCCCCAAATGCTGCATGAACACATTTTGAGGGGAACCCGTGCCCCCAGGTGGTGGCCGGGCCACCCTAGCCCCTCTCCTTTTCCTGGACTCTGGCCACGTGCGAAGTCCAGGCGTTTGCTCAGTTTGCTGACCCAAAAGTGCTTCATTTCCCTGCCCGCCCCACTCGTGGGGAAGGCCAGTCACGTTCAGTTGCGCTTCTTTGCTGTCGTGTGGGTGGGGCTCGGGGGAGGAGTAAATGGAGTGCCGGCTCAGTCGCTCCCAGCACTGGTCTCCAGTCTGGGTTCTGGGGTCCACTCACCTGCCCCCCCAAGATCAGACAGACCACCCCACTTCGTCTGACCTGCTGTGGCCTCTGAGACATGTTCTATTTTTAACCCCTTCTGGGAATTGGCTCTCTTCTTCAAAGGACCAGGTCCTGTTCCTCTTTCTTCCCGCACCCCACCCCCTCGCCCCAGCTCCCTTCGAAGAGAGAGTTAATATATATTTTTTATTTATTTGCTTTTTTGTGTTGGGATGGGTTCGTAGCCAGTCCCAGGGGGTCTGATGTGGCTGTAACAGGTTGGGTGTGCACCCAGCAGTCCTGGCATGGGGCCCGAGGCCCTTCCCCTCGCTCCAGGCTGTCACCTCCCTGCCTCTCCTCTCTCCTCCTCCGTTCTGCCAACTGCTGTTCATTTGAGCCCCCGTTTACGCTAAGCATGTTTCCCAGACTTGTCACGGGCTTCCCTGTGGAGCAGGGGGATACAAAGACTGCTCCTGCTTCTCCTTCGTACGACTGGTCCCTGGCTTCCCTGTCATGGATTCTCCCCCCTGACCTCTCTCCTCCGCAATTCCTGCAAAGGGTTAAAAATTTAACTGGTTTTTACTACTGATGACTTGACTTAAAGAGTACAAAGATGCTGGATTCTAACTTGATACTAACCATCAGATTGTACAGTTTGATTGTCACTGTAAATATTGTAGGGTTTTGTGCTTGGTTGTTTTTTGTTTTTGTTTTTTCATTTCCCCATACTACTGAATAAACTAGTTCTGTGCGGGTCGAGCATTGCCATCATTGCTTCTGCGTGGTCCGTCCAGAGGGTGGGAGGCCTGGCCTCTGGAAAAGTAGCAGGCGGGACCAGGTCAGAGGCCTTGGATGCCAAGTGGCCGGTGTGAGCCAGTCTCTCTACCGGCACCCCAGTCGTGCTCCCTGAACAGCCTCATCAGCACAGAGCCCATGTCCTGGCATTTCCAAGGAAGATGTGGCAGGAAGGTACCATTTTCATGAGAAGGGACTTGTGTAGCTGGAGAGGAGACTGCACGGGGCAGGCAGGTTTCCAGTCCAACCCCTTAGCGTTTGCATCCTGCAGGCAGAATTCAGGGACAGGGAGGGCTGAGCTGAGAGGCTGGCGGGAATTTCAAGGTGCTCAGTGATGGGGTACCTCCTAACTCTATGTCTCTGGGCTATTCTGTGTGTGTGCTTTCCCAGTGGATATGAAGCAGCTACCCCTACTCCAAGCCAACTATGTACTCTGCTCATTACTTCTTATTGTAAGAACACAAACCCAGGAACTGGATCGAGTGACTTCATCTCTCTGGGCCTTAGTTTCTCTGCCTGCAAAATGAGGATAATAATAGCATCCGCCTAATTGAGCCTTTATGAGAATTAAATGAGTTAACACATGTAAAGTGCTTAGAACAGTTCACAGTGCATAACAACTAAGAGGCCAATAAACACTGGCTTCCCTCGATGTGGCTGCTGGGTGGGGGCAGGGGTAGATGCATAAAGACGAAAATAGAAAGCCAGACCAAAGGGAAGGGAGTCAACAGGTGGCTGAACAAAACTGCTGTGGCAGACAGACCTCCTCCCTAGCTGGCACCACCTACTTAAGGCACATCGCTCAAGCAGGTTTGGAGTGGGTGGGGTTGGTACAAAATTCAGGACTGACCCCCCCGCCCCTCAGGGCCAAAGGAACATGTCTTGTACTCTCTGGCCACCAGGTGGCAACAACGCTTGGGTCTGCAGCTCTGTGGATTCTAAGGATCTACCAGGGCCTGGCCCACACCCAGGCCACACCTGCCCTCTGTGGGACCCACCTAAGTGTGTGCCTAGGCTTGCCAACCTTCCAGTGCTTCCGTCGGAGTGGGTAGTCACCAAAAGGCCCTGCTTACTAGACAGCAGTGCAAGACTTAGCTGGGAAACACGCCTGAGGTGTTCTTGCCTCTGCCAAATTTCTCCCAGCTCACACACTCAGTGTCTCCACACTTCGTCCCCCAACTCAACTTGTGGAATCCCAGATCTGCAAGAGTTGCTGCAAGAGGCTGAGGGAAAGGTGAATGTCTAGGCAGCTGTCACTACAGTAGAGGTGAGTGTGTGAAATGAACCTGGAGATCACCCATGTAAAGGAGAAGCTCTGGCCACTGTGGTTCAGTGGATTGAGTGACAGCCTGCAAATCAAAGGGTCACCAGTTTGAATCCCAGTCAGGGCACATGCCTGGGTTACAAGCCAGGTTCCCAGCGGAGGGCGCGTGAGAGGCAACTACATATTGATGTTTCTCTTCTTTTCTCCCTCCCTTCCCCTCTCTCTATAAATTTAAAAATAAAAAATAACAATAAGAAGAAAGCAGTGGAGGGCCCTGGCCTGGGAACAGAGGGGCACTTTGGTACCTATGCAGGATGCTTAGGGACACTGAAGCCTGGGTGGGGTGGGCACCGGCTGGCATGTACTCCCTCTGCCCAGTGGCCTGCTGGTTTCCTGAAGTCATGGCCTGGACTTCAAAGACAGACATTCTTTCAATGCTCAGAAGGAATTGAGTTGGTCCTGGCTGCAAAGTCAAAGGCTCTGAGAAGAGAGAGACCCTTAGTTCCATCTGTTACAAATGGGTCTTTGTCGTTCATTGAACACCCATCTTGCCCTCAATTATTTTTCCAGTAAATGAATGAAATTCTCTTGCCACATACAAATCACAACACTATGCATTGCAGGGGATTATAAAGCCTGGAGTCTAGCAGAGGTCAGAGGAGAACACCAACAATTCTGCTGAAATAAGGTAGACCATGAGGAACTGTCCCAGTATCTCCTGCCTGTGGTGGTCAGGGAGGCTGAATACCAGGGTGCCCACCGAAGGGCTCCTCAGCCCGTAACCACAGCACTCAAGATGCTCAAGAGTTCCTAACCACAAGATGCTCAAGAGTTCCTAGGAGCCTCGGCTCTCTGGTCATGAAAGGACACCCAAGTTTAGGATATAAATAATTTATATCGAGACCCTGGCTTGACAGCCTCACATCCTGTGAATTAAGCTATGCTGCTTCTTCTTTTTCTTTTAAAGACTTTATGTATTTACTTTTGGAAAGATGGGAAGGGAGAAAGAGAAACATCAGTGTGTAGTTGCCTCTTGCTTGCCCCCTCCTGGGGACCTGGCCTGCAACCCAGGCAAGTGCCCTGACTGGGGATCCAACCGGCAACCTTTTGGTTCTCAGGCCAGCATTCAATCCACTGAGCCACACCAGCCAGGGCTAAGCTACCCTTCTTGATCTGGACCTTTTAATGACATAAGAACCCTGAGAAAAAGCAACCTGTTCCCATCTAACACCAACAAGAGGGCAGTCACAGCCTGATTATCTGGAGTCTCAAGGCCCGAGGGCCTGTTCAGGCCCCTCTGCCTGGAAAAGCCCGTCCTGGCTCCCTCACTGGACTTACACAGGCGTTTACGCTACATTTGTTAGAAACTGCAGCAGGACTTACTCTCACATATACAGAGAATATAAAAATACACTCATTTTATTTTAGCAAAATGCAGGCCAAAGGAAGATGCTTATCATCAGCTGGCCTGTTCAGAGTCACAGAATTCACAGGAAAGAAGTTCCAGGGGCCAGGAGCCTGCCTCTGAGTCCGGCAGGGGGCGTGGTTCCAGAGGACTGCTCCTCGGAGGGCAGAGAGGGCAGCCAGGGAAGCTACAGAGGCCGTGCACAGGAAAAAACTGCCCTGTGAACCACTGCCTGGGAAGAAGGTCCACCTCTGTGGGCTGCACACAACAGCTGGTGGGGGGGGGGGCCCGGATGAGGACACCTGTTTGTTAATTTCACTGCTGAGGGGTGACCTCTTTTCCCTAATCTTTCCATCCAAAGAGTTTGAATCTCCTCTAGCTCAACCCTAACCCACCCCATCTTCCTGGGGCACCAGCCCTGGTGCATGTCCTCCTCTTGCCCCTGGGCGAGAATCTACAGGAGTCAGGAACTGCCTCCCACGAGAGGGCTTGGGAGGCCAGAGGAGAGGTGCGTCCCAGGCAGGGACTGTAGTGGTTTGCTGCTGAATTCTTCTTGCTTGCTGTTCTGATCACTTTTACCTAAAGAGACAGAAGGAGGAACTGCTTTATCACCCTTCTTCCTCAAGCCCATATCACCCAGCTGAGTTCAAGTTCCTCAGGAAGAAATGGGACACCCCAAAACCTCTAGGCTTCCCTCCTCTTCCCCATCTTGCCACACAGGACTCAGGGCTGATGTGTCTAACAGCTCAGACGCCCAGAGAAGGGAGAGAGAGACAGCATTTCCACCAGCCTTACCTGCTAGGTCCTGGGGCTGCCACTTTTCTGGGGGGCTGCAGATTGCTGCGCGTGGCACCAGGGAGATGTGGTCGCTGGGAAACAGGAACTTGGTGGGGATTAACAAAATAAATGAGTTAGCAGAAAGTTCACGTGACCTTCTTACAAAGATAAAATACTGGATGGAGGCAGGGTGAGTTTGGGATTAGTGCCCTTCCTCTCAGTGAGATAAAGAACACAAGATATTTTTGAAAAGCAAGGCTCAAACCCTTGGCCCGGGTCCACAGTCACTCTATAACTCAGTCTCGCCACCTTCGAACAGAGTTATAATGAAGGCAAAGAAAGTGCTTGTTGCTACCAGCTCGGGGAGGGTGCGGTCAAGCTGGGCAAGGGTGGGTATTCTTGCTCCTGACCTCTCACCCTTATGTCTATTCTTCCTTACCTCTGTGCCCTGCAGCACTTGGTCTGGGAAGTCCTTTCCGAGCTGACACTGAATCTGGAGCTAGGGCACCTTTGCTGGGTGGTACACTCCGGCTGGTGAGTGGCACTCGGCTGGCTGGCTTGGGAATGGCCGAGGGAACAGGCAGTCGACTGGAAGGTTTAGCGGCCACTCCCTGTGGCCGGGACAGGCGCTGAGAGTTGCTGGTAGAAGGCTGTGGGGCCAAGACTGGTCTGATGGGGACAGGCGGGCCTGGTGCAGAGAGAAGAATTTTAGGGTAAGCTTCACACTCCCCCTCCTCCCACTCACCCACAGCTTTGCTGCCCGGGTCCTCTCACTTGCTGCTGCTCTCCCACCAGGCCCAGCTTTTTCCCTGGTTGGAGGAGTTGATCGGGTTGGAGGGGTTGATCGGGTAGGAGGGGTTGATCGGATTGGAGGGGTTGATCGGATTGGAGGGGTTGTTCGGAGTTGATCGAGTAGGAGGAGTTGATCGAGTAGGAGGAGTTGATCGGGCAAGAAGAGAAGATGCTGGGCTTATGGATGTGGGGAACAGATGGCAAGTGGGCGACTCCTGAAACACAAAGAGAGAGAAAAAAAAATGGGACTAGAATGGAAAAAGAATTTGTTCCGCTGGCTGATTATGGGATAGAGGTGGAGAGCTGCCTAGATCCCAGTAAGGAAGGGCAGAAGTTAGTTGCTAACATCATCATCATCATCATCATCATATCAGCCACTGAGGGCTTATTATAGCCGACCTAGAGCTCTGCACAGACGCAGTGGTAAGTGCATGGCTTCTGGTACTGCCTTTTGAATTCCACCAGTGCTACCAGGCAGAATTTCACTATCTCCATCTTACCAACGAGGAATCCACTCTCTGCCTAGACTGTGTCTGGGGCCACACACCCAGCCCAGACCCTCTAAACTCACCCTCTTTGCGCTGGAGGGCCTCTTTCCAGATGTGGCCCGAAGAGCCTTGACCGACCCCTTCTTATCGCTGCTCCGGAGTCGGGGTGTGTGGCTGCTTGGAGAGGGGGTACTCCGAGCCAAAGAGCTCACAGTGGGCAGCAGGTCTCGGACAGGACTGTCCTTCAGCACAAAGGTCTCCCGCCGAGGGCTGGGCTTCATTCTGCGAGGCCCTGGGCCCTCGCCGGCCCTCTCCCGATCCTGCAGGGCACACTGCTCCAGCTGCGCAGCCAGCCTGTTGGCCTCATGGAGGATCTCCTCCAGCTTCTCTGGGCTCAGGTGCCCCAAGCTGAACCTCACACCCTGAGGGGTGGGGGCCAATGCATTGGGGTCACTTCGGTGGGAGAGGCCTCGTCGGAGGGGTTTCTCCGGAATCACCAACACCGCGATGTCTTCCTCCTCACGACTGAGACAGAAAACAAACCAAGCACCGTGTCCACACAGAAGAGGGCAGGAGACCGTGTGAGGGAGACTGGGGCACGACCCCAAACCCCGATGCTGGCGCTGGCCTCTAGGGAATGATATACCTGCCTCTTAGAGGCCTAATAGGACTTTAGCATTTACTGACACTGGAAATCATGTCGGATGAAGATGCAGTAAATCCACTTAGACTCCTTAACACCCTGCAATCCCATTCCAGCTTCTCTCTTCTTCCCTTCCCCAGGAGTGGCATTATAGGGCCCAAGTAAACCAACTACAGCAGTCCTGGTGCACCCAACCTGGCCAAATGACCAACCCGCACCCCAGAGGCCAAACATCTAACAGTAAGGGGTTAGAGACAGGGGCATCATTGGAGGGACGTGAGTAGGATGAAGGGGCTGGTACCTGTCCGATGGTGAGAGCCCTCCAAAGTCCAAGGTCTCATCCACTATAAACTTTACATCTGTAGGGGAGGAAAGAATGAATGCCAGTTGTGGGTGCCTAACATGGCTCTCAATCGCGGGGTCTCAATCTTCCCTCCAGGATATCCTTACCTTCCTGCAAATCTCCCATGTTCCAGCCAGTAGGAGCAGCAGTCAGCTTAGACCTGAAGGGGAGAGAAAACAAACCTTTCCCCAGGTCTTCATCATGCCCAAGGCTCCCAGGGAGAGTCAGGGTGCAAGCCAGGGGTCGAGGGTCATCATGGAGTAAAGCAAGCTTCCCAGGAGTAGCACCTGCTCTGGTTTGCTACCCTTACCTCCGGGGAAGGTGCAGAGAGCTCCCCCTGAAACCCAGTCTCCTTTCGCTGATTGCCCTCCTGCCCCTCTGCGACCCGGCCTCTCCACACTGGGGGCGCTCCACGCGCCTTAGCTTCTGCCCTGCCACCTTCCTCCTGGTTCTGCCTCTCCCCAAGCTACCTTTCCACTCCCCAGGGCAGCACAGCCACACCACACCCCCAGCCTACCCTGAGTTTCCACTTTCCGCCCCGCCGCACCTCCCACGGATTTAGCTCTTCTCCCACAGCTTAGTCCCGGGAATCTGCAACCCCAGGGGGCGGTGCTCCTTTCGAATCTCTCAGGCCCCGCCCACTCCGACCACAGGCGCGCCGTGATTGGCGGGTTCCTGCATCCTCAGCCCTGGGGGGGCGGGGCAGCGGCGGGCAGCTGGCCGGAAGTCTGAACCTGGAGACTGTGTGGAAAGCTGTTCCAGGAAAGACTGCATCCGGGGCGCAGGAGCGGAGAGGTCGTGAGCGCGCGCGCACGCTCGGGAGACCTCCGCGGGCCAGCGAGTGTGGGTTTCGTTCCCTGTCATTTTTTTCTCCACCTCCTCCTCGTCCTGCTGGGAGGAGCGGGGGTTGTGTCCCCCGGGACCCGCGTGGTCCCCTAACACCCCTTGCGGCCGTCGGCCCTGAAACTAACGCTCCGCCTGAGGAAATTCGTTTCCTGGCGCGCACGCCGCAGGCGAGTGCCGCGGTCGCCAGGTTTCCTCAGTGGTGATCTTTCCAAGTGGCGGAGTGCCTAAACAATGGCAATTTAGGTACGTCGAGGTTGTCTGAGAAGTACAACTCCCACGGCTTTTTAAGTTGAGAACCCGAGGCAGCCGCGGTGTAAAGAGAACGACGGGCCCCACCGGCAGTTCCGAAGTAGTCCCGGGCCGTGCAGAAGCCCAGCGGCGGGCGTCCAGTCAGTAATCGTGTGATAATGTCGTGCGTGGTGCCAGGTGGGCACTAGACCGCACGAGTCATGGAAATGTCCAACCAGCATGCTCTACACCGGAAACTGATACTGAATGCCAACTGGAATGAAAACACTGAAAAAGTGGTAGAAAAGAAAGAAAAAGGAAAGCAATGGGTTCTGTAGACGGGGAAGAAACGGCTTCAGATCCAACCCTGATTCCTTGGTTTACAGGGGATGCAGGCTTGAGTCTTTTTTATCTTTGACCCCTCGGTTATCAGCGAAGGGAAAGTCCTGGCGGGCACAGTGATGTGACTGAGCATAATTATAAGCACCGGGATTTATACTGTGTGCCCGAGGGGCTTTGGAGGGAGTCCGTAGCTTACTACCTCTAAAGTCAAAGCTGTGTTTGTAAACCGTCGAAGCCTACTACTTATCAGGGATTTTTCTCTCTGTTGTTTCCAAGCGTTGCCTGTGAGTAGATGGGCCACTGGTCCGCAGAACTTCTGAGAAATATCCTAAAAATTAAAAGATCCTGTCCTGGCTGGTGTGGCTCAGTGGATTGAGTGCTGGCCCATGAACCAAAGCGTCGCCGGTTCAGTTCCCAGTCAGGGCACATGCCTGGGTCGTGGGCCAGGTCCCCAGTAGGGGGCGCACAACAGGCAACCACACATTAATGTTTCCCTCTCCTTTCCTTCCGCGCTAAGAAAAAAATAAAATCTTTTTTTTAAGTCCTAAAAATAGCAAAGAGCTTTCCTGGAAGCAAAGAACCTGAACCTTAGTCTCCAGCATTTGTGACCATTATTTGGGCCATTTATAGGCTGTTTGTTTGTTTGTTTACTTGTTGGTTTTTAGTGGGGAGGTTGAGATGGTGAGGTTTGCTGGAGTGATATGCTGCTGTAATAAATGCCACAGGGAATCAAGGGGCCTTAGACTTGAGTGGAGTGACAAGGGAAAGGGCGGGGAGGCCCCGAACTTGCAAATTTATGTGAGGAAGACCTGAGAGGGCAGGAGCGCCTCTTTTCCCCCAGGCTTGCTGGGGAAAGTGGAATTTTAGTTGCTTGTGGGATTCAGGTTTGAAGGAGGTAGCAAGGCCAGAGCCCGTTGCTTCTCTTCCCCCTGCCCCGCCTCTGGCAGGCAGTGGCAAAGGGGAGATCTGGGGGGAAGAAGCTGTCAAATAACTGTGTTCCTTCTTCCCCCAGGAGCAGCCTGCGAAACCTGCATTCACGTCTTCACCCACCTTCAGGTAAGCGGGGGAAGCCGTTTTGGCAGACGGGTTTCTCCTAAAGAAGCTCATCTTCAACGTTCTATCACCTCATTATGATTTTGAAAGCTGTTGCAGTACCAGAAACAAAGCAATGGAGCTGCCTTCTTTTCCAGATGACAACAGAGTCAGAAGATGCAGATTTTAGGCACAAGAATTCTTTACTCGGCATAACGCCACTGATCTGGGAAATATCTTGGTCCCCCTCAGCTCAACCCCAAATGATACGTGTATATGGATAGGTGTTTAAGATTTTGGATAAATAGTAAGTAAGTGAATAAGTGAAGGAATCACACCCCCTCCCAGGCACATGGTAAGCCTTCGTTCCGAAGGTACTCCACAGCGTCAAATGCATGAATGAGGAAACGAAGGGTTCCAGCGCAGTTCTCCTTGAATGCTGAAGGAGTAACTGTGCCTGGGGGTCTTGTGCAGTGTGAAGATTTTATGCCTTCACCACGAAGGTCAAGAATGTGTGAACTGTAAGGGGTGGCACTTGTGTACTTCAACAGACAGCAGAGGCAGGGGGCTGTGGGCTGAGGCCAGAGGTCTGACTGATCCTTAGGGCATCAGAGCTGGGGTATTTACTCCTTCCTGACGGCCCTTGTGTACACGACTGGCTGGCTCTGGACTCTGCCCCACCCCCAGCGTTCTCAGCAGGGGTTAAGTGCATTAGACCCTACAAATGATTTATGTGACTATTTTCTCAATGTTCCCAAGGATCGTGCATAACTAGTCATATTCTGGACACATAGAAAGAAGTTAATGTATATATAATGGATGCCTTGGGGCATTAGCATTCAATTCTCATAGAACTCCAGTTGAGAAAGGCTGGAATGGATACTTTGCGTCAACTTAAAATAGACCATTGGTCTGAACAGAAAAGCCTTTCACACTCTTCTCAGCCAAAACACATCCCCTTCCTCCTCAAAACTTTGCCCAGTAGTTACTGGATCCTGGAACTCTTTTCTTTCTTAAGCCATACCTACTGCAGTGGAGGTCACTGAGTGAGAGAGATGAGAGGAGACAGGGAAGGCTTGGGGTCGAGCAGACCTGGTTCAAAGGCTAGCTCTGTTAACTCGCTGCTGCATGTGCAGGGCAGTTTATGAGCTTCAGTTTACCTGTTTGTAAAATGAATGTTCACAGAGACGAAGCTCTTAATTCAACGACTGCTGCATAGAAGGCTGTTTTAGTTATATACAGGGTGGGGCAAAAGTAGATTTACAGTTGTTTGTATAGAAAATAATACTGTAATCAATAAATAATAATACAAGAATAAACTGTTGCACATACTGGGATGGACTATGGGTAAAGAGTCCCATGTGACTGCATATGTCTAGAGCCTTGGTCCTGTCTGTCAGCTAGGCTCCCTGCTTGTCCTGTATGTGGCCTCTCACAATTTAGTTAATCTATCCTGAGATTCTTTTCGTGGGAGCCATCTTGCAAAAACAACAGAAACTAGTAGACTTCCTCAAGTCTAGAACTGTCCCAGCATCACCTCTGCTACATTCTTTTGATCAAAGCAGTTCGCATGGTGAGCCCAGATTCATGGGTAGGAGAAACAGGTGCCAACCTTTGATAGGAAGATCATGCCCATCCTAGGATGGAAAGAATTGTTGCCATTCAATATCTTTTGCAGATTGCATCACAGAATGCCTTTACTATTTATTATTTGTTATAAGAATAAATATTTGTTGTTACACAAATAAAAACAAATGTAAGCAAGGACACCTCACCTTAATTCTTTCCCTAGGGCTTAATAAGAACATGCTGCAATTTCTTTAGTGGCTCCAAACTCTCAAGTCTTAGTTCTCTGTCTCTGATCAGCGATGTATGTGTTTATGTGTCCCTCTGTCTGCGTCCCTGTGATGGATGTGCATCCTGTGGTTACCCAGCTTGTGCTGGAAAGCCCAGAGAGGAAGAGGCAAGTTAGCTTCAGGATCTCTTTCAGCCCCTGGTACTACATAGAGTTCAGCTCAGCTCTGTCGTGAACTGTCTAGGGACAAGGACAGGATTAGAAAGCTCTGTGGGGGAGAAGGTGGATACGGGAAGAGAGAGAGGACTCTGAAGGTTCTGAGATTCTCTACAGTCTGGCTAAAGATTCCAGCTTTCCAAATGGTTTTCCAAGATGGAAAGGCACAAACAGATGGACACTTATAACCAAGGAGCCACACATTTATTTAGATCCATCCAAACCAGATGATATGCTGGAGCTCCTTAAGAACACAATCTCACCAGTCAAGTTTCCTGGAGGACAGAAAAGGGATAGTTTGTTATGGCCTTAACAGCCAACAGCCAGAGCATGTACAGGGTGCCGAGGCAACCCCGTGCTATGAATCCCCTACTTATCCTGCTTCATTGCCGCGCACTGGCTGGGAGTGAGGTGAAAGGACAGCTAACACAAAGAAGGCTAGCACTGCCCCAACATGACACCGACAGAGACAGGAAACTGAGGGGTGGCCAGAGAACTGTCTCTGCGAGCCAGCTGGCGGAGAGTGGGCTCCTGAGAAGTCTGTACTTTCAGTGCATCCCTTGGGGGTTTCATTTGCTATCCGTCAATGATGGGCTTAAATAAATGGCTTCTGAGTTTGGATTCATTCACAATTTTTATCAGAAGCTGCAAGTCAGAGGAGATATTGGGAACCTGTTCTCTAATTCTCTCATGAGTTTCTTTTTCACCTCGCTGGTCAGTTTGACACACATTTCTCCTGTGAATGATTTAGAATCCTAAAGCACTATCCAATCCTAAACAATGACCTGACTTGCCCTTTGCCAGTAATGTGCTGCTTGGAACCACATACCCGCATGTTCGATTATTATTGACATGACATGATAATGACATGTAGGGGAAGGGATCCATAAACTTCAAAGTGAAAAAGAGGCAATGAATCTGTTTCTCGCCATGCTTATAATGCTGAGGTAGAAACACTCAATTGACAAGAGCATCTTCCGCTCTCCTTTTCCATGCTGCCACCACGTGGTGGTGGTGACCCTCATCTGGCCTCCACTCCTAACTATTCCTTTGACATCTTTTCTTACAGCATCCAACCACCTCCCTCCCACAGAACCCCCGACAGTTAGGCAGGTGCCATCACTCTTCTTCAGAGACCATACATTTCTACCATGAACTTGAGAGTATAGATAGAGGATGTGACAAAAGTAGACTTCATCCATGTAAATTTCCTCCACAGGGATAACAGTATTAGCTTACCCAAAAATAAATTAATTAAACTAAAATTTAAAAAATAAAATAAAGTTGTCATCAAAGAGTGCAGGGTTGAAAGGCTCAGGAATACACATCTGTCTAAGTCCTAACAACGCTATCCATAAACATGAAATATTTGGACACCCTGTTTCTCTTTCTTACCTTCCTCAAGGGTTCTTACCTGTCCTCTTCGGGGGTCTCAAAGAGGAGCTGCAAGAATTCAGACATTTCTAAATGTTAATATCTCAGAAATCTCTGGAAAACCTTTTGGTGTCCTGGGAAGGGATATGCTTCTCTGGTTTTGGGGGAGTCCATAGCGCTAATGAGGAGTCTTTGCATAGGGAAGGACCGGACTTGTGAGTGCGCACTCTGTGCTGACTCATTCTACACACAGTTAAGAGCGCCTGCTGTGTTTCAGAAACTAGACTCAGTGCTGGGGGGACAAAGGCGAATAAAACCGTCCCTGCCCTCACAGTGCTCATAGTTTGATGGGGAAACAGATCAGTATTCTGATAATTATAAAAACAATTGTGTTAAGTGTAGTGATAGAGATCTGAATAAGGTGACAATAATGAATATATAAACTTTAAAAGAGGTGGAGAGTTGTGCGATATTTTCTTTTACTAAACCAGAGGGGACAGTCCTTTGGTTTGTTTAAAAGCCCATTAAACAACCACAGCTTTCCTGGACTGAGTCAGAAGATTGTATTAGTTTAAAACAAACAAACAAAAAAGCAACCTGGCCCTGGCTGGTGTGGCTCAGTGGATTGAGCACTGACCTGCAAACCAAAAGGTTGCCAGTTCGATTCCCAGTCAAGGCACATGCCTGGGTTGTGGGCCAGGTCCCCAATGTGGGGTGTGCAAGAGGCAACCACACATTGATGTTTCACTCCCTCTCTCCCTTTCTCCCTCCCTTGCCCTCTTTAAAAATAAGTAAATGAATAAATCTTTTTAAGAAAGCGATCCGGGTGAGGACAAGGATACTTGGGCTCTTCCCATGTGGACATAGTGTCAGCTCCTCAATTAACCAACACTGGAAATCTTGGGTAATCCATTCACCTCCCTGTGTATCAGGTTTCTCTTTGCAAACTGGAAATAGCAACTCTTCTTATATTGTAGAATTATGATGGAGAGAAATGAGATAGTAGATAATAAAAATGGCTCCTTGAATGCATCCTGGTGTTGACAGTGAAGAAAGGGCCTGAAGGGAGAAGCAAACTAAGCCCTTTCCATCTAGGCTTTGTCTTTGCCCCAGCTTTTCCACCTGTGCAGAAAGGAGATGCCTACACCGTGAGTTCTGCCCTTACCTATCACATCCACGCGGCAGTCCACGGATGCCTCCCCCAGGGGGTTAACTGCCTTGCAGGTGTAGATGCCCCCATCAAAGGGGCCAGGCTTGCGGATTTCCAGTGAGCAGATCCCCAGATGAGTGAGGGCTCTGTACTTGGGGTTGCCTTGGATATCCATCTTATTCTTCAGCCAGGTAATCTTTGGCTGGAAGATAAATATGAGGGTATGGCAAGGGGTGGTAAGAGTCAGTTGTTCTTTCTGTGCTTAGTCTCCGGGACACTTTGCCTACAAGGCATGGGGACACACCGGCCAGAGGAGCAGGAGGAGTAGGGTGCTTTAGGAACAGATGGTACACGGATCTAGAAGAGATGCCGGCCTTCTGGATAGCTCCCTGCTCCTTATATTTGGGAAGGGATTCCCCCACCAGTACCCGCAGCCTCCATGCTCCTTCTCTTGGTCGAAAAGAGCATCTGAAACCTTGCCATGTTCGTCAGGTGCTCCTGACTAGAAGAAAGGGCTAACTTCTGTTCTGTCCTGCTCACGCAGTGCCGGGAGCACTGGCAGTCAGATTTGCCTCTTTTTTTTGGGTGTATATTATTGAATCACTCATCTTCTATTGCTACTGTTGGCTTGGGATTTACTCCTGTCCCCTCTGGTTAGAAAGTAATTTTTAGAGTGGACTTACTGATATTCTCTTTCTGAGATGTTATTGCCACATAGTCTGGCCCAGGACTAACACACAAAAGGTACTTTGCAAAGGCTTTTACCATGTGTGGAGTGAACTGGTTGTAAATAGACAGAGAGCCTTGCTCAGAGTTGTGGCCACAGGCTCAACCCCGGGCAGCTCGTGTGTGCAAGACCCCGATCAGATGAGACGTAGTGGGTGAGTAAGGTGAAACCAACAGGACTCCATCACCCCTGCTAGCGAGACAACTTTGAAGCTCATGCCCAATTGCTAGCAGGTCAGAAAGCAATATCTTTATACATTAGGAACAAAGGCAAAAAGGAATACTGGGAACATTATCCATATCTGCCTGTCTTGGACTCCAAGTGCCCTGACTGCTCCTACATAACCAGCTGTAGAAGAGGCAGGTAATGATGAAGGGAACAAACGTTTTGGTTAGAAAGCTCTTTGACATAGCTAAGGTTAGAGCAAGGTCAGGAAGCAGTGCGGCACAGCCACCCAGAGAACTCCCCGCTCACCTTGGGACAGGCCCGGACACAGCAGAAGAGCTGGGTGTCATAGCCGGTGACTGTAGTGCAGTTTGCCAGAGGCTGGGTGAACTTTGGGGCTTCAGAGAAATCTCGCTGGGAAAACCCCTTGGTCTTGTAAACAGTAGCTAAGGTGACCAAGAAGGGCTCTGCTGTAGTGCCTGAGATTCCCATCCTCCTTCGATTCTTTATCTTTAACTTCCCAGCTCAGGGCCTCCATAACTTACCTGCTTTCTGGATGTGGGCAAGGTCGGCAGTGATGGGGGCTGTCTCGCTGAGCCCACACTGGTTCTCAGCAAAGACTCGAAATGCATAGGAGTTGCCGACAATGAGGTTGGAGATGATGCAGTTGGTACGGTGATAACGCTCCAGCACCGTGAACCACAGCTTTGGGGTCCCAAGAAGATGCCATGCATGAGACACCTGTTTTGTGAACTCAGTCCACCTTAGCCCACCACATGGAGCTATCAGAGCCCCATTCCAGTTGGTGTTACACTTCCCTCTCTTCCTCCCTCCCAGCTGGGCCTCACCCCAGACTTTGTGTCAGCCTTCTGCACCGTGTATCCCAGGAGTGCCGTGTTGCCTGTGTCTTGGGGAGGTGTCCACTCCAGGGTAGCGCTGGAGCCCCAAACGTCCACCAACTTGATACTCTGGGGAGGGCCCGGCCTTTCTGAAAGGGCCAAGCGTGGCAGTGGGCATGAAATAACTCGCATGCATGGAAGTCACTTCAGGAGTGCCCCTTTCCCTTCTCTGCTCAGTACCCCGCCCCTCACCACCTCTGTGCAGCACACTCGGTGTGGAGGAGTCGCCCTGGCTTCCCAGCTCTCTATGTTGACTCCTCTGCAGCCTGGAGAGGGAGCCCCTGAGGACCACCCCAGCTCCTACTCCCCGCACCCTACCGATAACCAAGATGTCGATGGTGGCAGTGGCCTCCAGGCCGCCCAACTGCACACTGAGCTTGTAGCATCCTGAGTCAGCACGTTGGGCTTCTCGGATAAAGAGGATGGAGTCCCGCTCCCCATTCCGGACGCTCACACGATTGGCATCCAAGGCACAGCCATTATGTGTCCAGGAGGCTTGAGGTTTGGGTTTGCCCTGAGAAATGGGGATAAAGCAGTGAGCAGCCTCAAGAAGCTTCTTGACCCTCCACCCCAGTTCCACATGATAACTTGACTCTCAGCTGCAATGGCTTGAGTTAGAGATTGGTGGATTCTCCCAGGGGACTTCTGTCTTTCAGCAACAGCCTAAGGATCATGGGAAAGGGGGATGCTTTTGAGCCTCACACCCTCTGAGAGTTTACGTCATGGACATGCAGGGCTGCTGGGACTAACAATAGCTGCCCAAACGCCCAAGAACTCTCCCAGCTGAGAGCTCCCAGACCTCTCCTGGCTGAAGGGCATGAATTAGCCTTACCTCATCACATGGGGCCCTTCCCAGCCCACCCTCAACAGTGCAGGTGGAAAGGCCGTTTAGCCTTAGACTTCTGGTGACATGGCTTCCTCCATTCAAAGCCAGGACAACTGCCTCACTACTAACAGGGCTCTTAGTATCTGTTCCCAAATCAAACCCTATCCTGGTCCCAGCCGTGGACCTAGCGTGGGGCTGGTATGATCACCTGGAATGGAACTAGTAGGTTCACAGTGTCTCCAACCTTCCGGATGTAGGTCTGCCTCAGGGCCCGAGGTAGCCAGATCTTAGGGTGCTCTGAGTGATGGAAAGGGAGAGAATGGGTGGTGAGCCTCCTGTGGTGGGAAGAGTGGTGCTCAGAGGGAGTGGGTGCTGCATTCAGCGGTGCTTCATGGCAAGCATCCCAGGCATTGCTAAGCAAATTCAGTTCTCTTGTAGGGAATGGGAAGATTGCTCCTATCATTTGTAGGGATGAAGGATCTAGAGAGTGTTCACGTTTTGGCAGTAAGAGCACTGGAGTGTGAGCCTAATGCTTCTTTTAGTTTATAATGTTCAACTGCTGATTTTCCATCCACTAAGATTTCTTTTTCTGTTTGTGCACAGCCCAGTCCAATCTGTGTGGTTTGTCTTTCTGCCCGTTTGCTACATTTATCTTCAACAATACTCCTTTTGTCAAGGCCACTTTCAATGTTAATCCTAACCTCCAAGTGTCAGCCCCGCCCCTTCCCTTCCACAGGCAAAGTCAACAACCTGGGCATACTAGGACAGCACTGACATCATTGCAGAGGTCGCTGACCTCTGGGTCCCTTTCTCTGCTTGGCCGCCCTGCTCAGCACCTGCATAGTGTTCTTCCATTTTGTGGAGGATCACTTTGTATGAGCAGAATCTGGGAAAGATTAGGCCCACTGCTTACTTCCACTTTCTTCCAGGCCTGTTCCAGTGAGAAGAGAGATTAGATTATGTTTATTGGCTCCCAGGATCAAGACTGGAGATGCTCAGGAAATTGCTGAGTGTGAGGTTTGGAGGATGACCAGGTATAATGTTCCTCCTTGGCCTGAGGCTGCCTTGGCCAAGAAAGTTCAGACCTCCCACCTGGGTTCCCTTGGAGGCTTGGCTAAAACCGACACCATTTTCCAGCCTCCTTTGGCTTCCCGGCTCCTCCTTTCTCAGGGAGATACAGTCTCCCGCTGCTCTTGTCTTCAGTGGAATGTGACCGTGCCCCAGTTCACACCAACTCCCCAGCTCCCCCTAGCAACTCATTCCTACCAGCTGGAAAAGCTCCACCCCAGTGTACTTCCGTGTCAAACAGCACAACTGCTTGGTACTGGATTCCAAACTTTTTGATAAAATCCTTTTCCCAGTAAATACATTCCTGAGCATTCACCCCAATGTATGTTTACTTATAAATTGAACTGTTTAAATATGTACAATGCGTAAATATTACATGCATAATGCAAACTTTTGAATGGTGAAATTTAAAATAAAATAGAGGTCCTACTTTGTTCTTTCTATGCCTCAATTTGTAGACCATTGTTTAGAGACCCAGAACTTCACGCCCATAGTCCTCTTCCGCCCCATACCATCTCGAGACCACTTGGTCTTTGTAAACGGACACCAACACAAATATTCAGTGCATGCTGTCCATTTTATTTGTCTAGTTTCCTTTTCTGCTGTGTGCCTTCTGTTTTCACCTGGGTTGTGCCGTCTTAGACTGCACCTTCTCCTTGCCCCAACAGAAGCAGGAGCAAAGGGATGCGGGACCTCGAGTGCTCAGAGTGCCCATTCTGCCTGTGTTGCCCCAGGTCTGCCCGCCTCAGTAGGAACGCAACAGCCACAGAGCCCAGGCAACTGAATGGCCCTGCTCTGCTTGCCCTCTGTTTGACTTGGATGGTTTGGGAGGGGGCCGGGCATGAAGAACAGAAGAAGTGTTTGTGTGATGTGTTCCTCTCTTGGGGCCATCTTGGCAAGCCACCAAGGAGTTGAGAACGGGCGGATATGACTTAAGGATTTTCTGAAAAAAGAGGGTGGCAGTTGAAAAGGAGGGTCAAAACCTCATCTTGTTGGGCTTGGTTCCTCACTGTTGGTTGAGGAAATCACCACTCACACGTGCTGGAGAGAGGGCTGGGGAGAAGCCAGCTCTGCTGCGCCTTGCTCTGCCTACAGAATATCCGTTATGAAGGGCCTTGACGAGCACCCAGCACAAGGATCAGCCTGGCAGGCAGAGGCTCACAGAGAAACAGATTTGCTGAGGGCGTGATGGCTGTTTGCAAAGTTGTGCTGGCACCAGCACTCCTGCATCCCTGTCTAGGGGTGTGTGTCTGGGGGACACATTCTGTGAGCGTGGGGAATCCGCCTGCTCACTTGTCCTCCAGTGTCCTCCTGGGACTGGGCACCACAGTCAGGGCTCTGACTGTGATCTAGCCCCTGGAGGGAGGTGGCAAAGAAAGGGCACCCTCGAGACTTGAAAAGGCTGGGGAGCGGAAAGGAGCCCGGGCTGCCATGCCAGGAAGATGTGCCAACTGAGCCCTGCCCTGCTTAGACTTCAGGAAGGGAACAGCTTCTATAGATTGGTGTGCGTTCGCATAGGTATTTGTTCCCACTCGGTGTTTCTTTTGTTTCTTAGAAAAATGCCTTGGAAAATGTTAGCATAGTTCCACTTGAACTACAGAGAAAAATTAAAGAAGTAGGTTTATGTGACACATAAGCTAAGATGGGGGAGTTAGGAGGAGGATGAGCAGAATGGCCCTGAGATCCAGAGGGGATCCCAACAGGGGCAGAGCGAGAAGACAGGCTGGCAGCTGGAGTGGTCCCCTCCTCCTCCGAGGTCTGCTGTGCCAGTTCTCTGCTTATAAGGGGGATTCCCTGACACAATGATGAATGACACGGGACAAACTTAAGTTACTAGAATGTTCCAACTTAGGATTAGTAGGCGAGGATATGACTTTCAGCAGGCCCCCAGGCCCTGGTGGGAGGGCAGAGGACAGGTTTGAGGCTAAAGCAGCTGACGAAGTGTGGGAGGTAGCAGAAGAGTGTTTGACAGCTCCAGGTGCCTGGGCAGCAGCAAGCCCTTCCCAGCGTAACCCGGGTCTTGTCTGCCCAGCACACAAGAGCAATCTGAGCCCCTGCTGAGAATGTTAATAGGAGGGCTCACTGGAGGCATCTTTTTTCACACCTCCGTAGTCCAGCGAGGTGTTAATTGTACTGACCTTGGGGAAGCATGGCTCTCTCCTCCTCAGATGCCAGGAGGATCTGAACCAAAGACTAGAGCCCGAAAGCAGAACCTAGGATTTCTAAGACCAGGTGTGAGACAGCTACAGTTTGGTTTTCTCCCTTCGCAGAGTCTCGGGGAAAAGGCATTCTGAAAAGTCCTCTGAGAGTCCTTGGCTCTGAGCTGTGTCTGTCAGTGCTGTATTTTTTTCAGGACGTTATCTGATTCTTTCTTAGAAATTAGTAGAGAAGACGTCCTAAAGTCTAAAGGTCTTGGCTCTTCTTCATTAGAAAATTCTTCCTAGTTCTAACCGAACTTCATTCTGTTCAAGTTTATGCCCATTTCCATACTCTTTGCTCATGGGAAGAATCGTTCATATCCTCTCACAATTTCCTTTCCCATGGTTAAAGAACTTTCCCCAGCAGTTCCCTAAGGGTTGTGTAGGTCCGACTGATGTTATTAATTATGGCCTGGAGAGTGAAGGAACAAGATAGACACATTTGAAGAGTGAAGGGTGTGTGTGCATGAGTGTGTGTGTGTGTGTGTAAGACTATTACTATAAGTGTGTGTGTGAGCGAATGGTTACCAGAAGTGGGCTAATACACAAGGTGAACTAGGGCTTTGAAACACAACCAGAGATTCCCAGGGATCCAAAAACTACCAGTATTTCTTAGAGAAACATTAGCAGGTGCTTAGGATATGGACTTGGAGTGTGATGGGAGAAGAGTGTGGTGACCTCAGGGGCACCTTGTGAAGGACAAGAGTGTCATCTCCTTGAAGACCATGAAACCATGGTCAGAAAAAACAAAAGGACATAGACACAGATAGGCAACACTTCTCTGAGGAGACTCGTCACCCTCCCCTGCAGCAGTCTTCCCCTCCTGCTGGAGGCTTCAGCCCTGGCTCACTGTCGCTCTCTCCAGCACTGCTCCTCATGATTCCTGGTGATTTCAACAGCCATGCTTCCAATCCCCCCGGGCCATGCATCGTGCCTGCCACTCCTCCAGGAATTCTGTGCTCCCCACTTCACCCTTGCTCCCTGGCCCTTCTCTAGATCAGTAACTGCAACCCCTCTATAACCTGAATTTCAAGCATCTACTCTCTCGTCACCTCTGTGACCAAGATGGCTAATTGTCCACCCAAATTTTCATGATCTCTTCCATAGTATCATTATCTCTGAGAAGGCGCTGCCCCTTGCAACAGCAAGACTAGTAAGACTAGTTCTTGCCAGTGATGTGTGAGGAAAAATGATGAGAATCACCCCTGAGCCAAGGCTTTTAAGAAGTGAATTCTCTCTTTCTCCTTCCACCTCTGGTCAGCTGAGCCAGGCGTAGTGGGGACTGCCCAGATGAGTGGCACAGAGCTGTAGACTACTGAGGCCTTGGCCAGCTGCAGCCAGGGATAGGAACCAGGGACTGGAAGGGACATGCACCACCTCCTAGCTTGCAAATGCCACTTTGCTGAGAGGCTCACAGAGACCACCACAGAGAGGAGGCCAAATGCTTCTCCCAGGAGGGCTCTGCTTTCATGGAACTCAGGTTCAGAGAGACGAGGGTCTCCCATGGGAGACAGTGGTGGTGCTGGGGTGGGCCCTGGGCCCAAGGCTCTGCCCAGGGAGAGACAGAGTGTCATGGACTGTTCGCTACTTAGCCTCCCAGTTGCTGTAAGCTTTCCATGTCCCTCTTCTAATCTAGAAGATGGCCACTGTCTCACCCCTCGGCCACTGCCGTTCCCTTTATGACCTGCATCAGTATAGCAGGTCCTCCTAGTCCCTGTGACAGACATTTAAAGGTAAAATATATAAACATAATTTTCAGTCACTGTAAAGTGCCACAAATAACATTCACTGAATTCTCAGCTGAAAACCCAGCAAGGACCCTTGAGTAGCAAGTAAGAACCCACCAAGGAAAGGGGTGGGAGCTCCAGTCAATGCTCCTCCATCCTAAGGCCCGATCCCGTGAAGCCATGCAGCTCTGCACAAACCTAAGGAGGTGCTTTCGGGGTGTCGGGATAGCCTCCCAGCTCCCACCGCTTGGTATCCCCACCCTCCCCAACCCGCATAGTCACCTTCTAGAGGGGCCAGGAGCTGGGGAATGGGGCTGCTGGTCCCCTGTCGAGGTGAAGTCTGGGGCTCTTCAGCATCCGTTGGGCTGGCTTCTTTCACCTTCAGCATGGATCCCAAGGCCACCTCCTGCACTGTGGCTGCCTCCATGCTGGGCCACCCAAGGCAGGGTTCCAGCGGCAGATTTTCACTGTTGGTGCTGAGGGAGGGGCTGAGCACCTGCTCTTCAGCCTCTCTAGGGGTCCCTGCCACAGGGTTCTCTAATTGGGCTGGCCTCTCCCTACCCAGCTACTCTCAGCAGAAGGGCTGAGGCAGGGGCTGGGGAAAGTGAGGGGATCAGACAGCAGCCCAGAATAGCCACAGGAGGAGGGCCGAGGTGGCCCTGTTATCTTGGCAGTGAGATGACACCCCTCACAGCACCAGGGAAGAGGAGTGAGCTTGAACTTCAAACAGCTCCTCCTGCTCCCCCACGCACAGACCATCCAAATGGGACCTCTGATTCCTGGACTCCAGCTCATCCAACAGGGTGTTTAGGTCCAAAGAAAGGGGCTCCAAGGTTAGCTTATGGGCACACCCTTAACTGCTCTTTCTCTTCTGCTCCCACATTCAATGACTTGTAAGGTCTCATCCACTTGACCTTTAAAGGTGCGTCCCCATTCTCTCCACCTCCCCCTGGTGACAGTGGAAGGTAGAGTCTGCACTCTGGACCAGACTACCATGGCTCACGTTGGCCCCGTCACCAAACCAGCTGTGTGACTTGCAACACATCACAGTCTGTCTTAGGTCTGTTTCCTCATCTGAAAAATAGAGATGATAATGACTGCAGAGTTGTTATGAGGATTAAAAGAGGTAATCTGTGTAAAATGCTTAGCAGAACGTAGCCAACTAAGTGCCTGATAAATGTAAGCTATTTTTAGGGCAGGCCACTGGCTCCTTTGAAAGCTCTGTCGCCTATGAGATGAAGTACAAATAAAGTGAGAGGCAGCAGTGGGGCGGGAGGAGAGCTAGGGGCATAAGGTCAGAGGAGTTGAGTGTGACTTTTGGCCACGCTGCTCACTCATGAGCTAGGTGACCCTGAGCAAATCACTCCTCTGAACCTCAGGTCTTTGGTCTATGAAACAAGGGATAACTAGGCAATGGTTGGGTTGAGGATAAAATGATAAACATGTTGAAAAGTGGCCAACCCACAGTAGGTGTTGGTTACTAAAGGTCCTGTTGATTTCCAGGTTTACCAAACCATCATTCCACATGTGCTGTACGCTCCCTTCAAATTATCTAGTTTCCTATCATACTCATCTCCAGAAGCCAATGTCCCCTCTATATGTACCTTTATATTTCTATAGAGGCTTTATTTTTAGAGCAGATTTAGGTTCATGGCAAAGTTGAGGGGAACTACTGAGCTCCCATGTACCCCTCCCCACCTGGTTCTTTTCTTATGGAAAAAAGTGAATGTGGTTGAATGAATAGGCTCCTTACTCACTTTCCCCTTTAGCCCTCAATTGCTCGGCAGAGTCAATAGGATATCAGTAGTTCTTTTTTGGGGTGTGGCACAGAAGCCCTCTTTGCAACTTGTAGAGGGGCTCAGGGCCAGGACAAACTGTAGACACACTTTGGGCCCAGGAACCTGTTTATCAGGAGCTAGGACAGACAAAGAGGGTGACTCTGGAACTTGACCTCCAGGACTCATTGGTGAGAGGCTGCACCTGTACCATGCCAGGACTCGTGTGAAAGCCTCTCTGACCTATTTCTCTGGCCTGACACAGCCAAGGTCCTTATGAGTACAGACAGTCCTCACACCACGGGACTCCAAACACCCCTTATACCCAGGCTGTCGGTCTTAGCCCTTTGTTGCAGTGAAGGTATACAAGAGTCAAATAAAAACCATAGACTCTTAGGGTCTGCCCGTTAGAACAGCCTAATTTAATAGGTGTGGGTGGGAACCGGGAATCTGCATTTTGATTCTGGTGTAGGAAGTCTAAGAACACTGTGATAGATAAATTCCTGAAAATTAAACCATTGTAGATCCTCTCCTGGGGGAGGAACTCTTCCACCAGACAGCGGGCTCCTCAAGAACAAGGTCTTTGCCTTGCCATTCTCAGACCATGATTCAGAGCAAGTATTCCACAGAAATGCACCCCAGAACGGCAGACTGAGGAGCCAGCTCAGCCTTAAGGCTCCGGGGCATCAGCAGGAATCTCTCCTAGAAGAAATGTTTTGGAAGAGAGGAGAGCTGCAGCTCTTTGGAGGTCCTTAAATGAAGTGGGTCAGGAAGGACTATGAGGAAGGGCAGCGAGAGAAATATGAGAGGGGCAAATGGGAATATACCAAAGTTAAACTTCAGTGTTGTTATTTGTCAAACCTGCTGTAAGGAACATACAATTCAGGCGAGTAATTGTGTGTTGCTGTGTCCAGAGGAAGCATATAGCAACTGAACCCTGAGAAGGTATGTGCAGTAGGTCAGTGAGACTTTCTGGGGAAAGCTGGTCTTACAAATACCCATGGGAAGTGGATCTTTATAAGCATAATGAGAAAGAAAAAAGTGTGTAGTTTCCCCCATAAATGATCTAATACTTTTCATACTATAAATGCATACTCCTGGCTCTTTAATTGGCTTATTTGCTGGTTTGGTATAATTGCTAAAGCTAGAAAACTGGAAAAGGTATCATATTAACAAATTGTAGCTTAGTCATTTCAGTAGGTCAGGTAACAAAGTCCCAGTCTGTTTTATTTCTAACCCAAATATTGCAAATATACAGAAAATTACCAGTACAAAGTTAAACACATCCAGATTTATTTACACAATGCTAAAGAAATTTGAGTTTTATTTCCATTTTGTGCAATTTTATTATGGGCGGTCTGACATGGGTCATTGAGACTTGATTAACCCACCTCACATGCAATTTCCTGTCCCAAGGGAACAGAAACTGTTTTTTTTTTTTAAGCGCACATGCAGTAATGATCTTAATACTGCTTTACACTTGAGTAGGAAGGTGGCTGTCCCACAACTTGGGAAAGAGGAAGAGAAGGTACAGAACAGGAAGAGACCACATGCTCAGAAAGGGAACAAGAGACAAGAGAGGGTTGAACAACAGGCACATGGGGACCCTGAGCATTTCTGTGCACGAGGATAAGGAGGGTATGAGCAAAACCCTCTTCCCTAGACATCCAAACACAGGAGGTGGGCAGAATCATCAGGAAACATTCGTCACCTGACCACAAACTGAGGGCATGCAGAGGATGAGAACTGCAGTAAAGATTTGGAACATATCAATAAATCATTAGCATGTACACTATACAGTTTATACATGTATATATGTACATATGTATAAAGGTACAGATTAGTTTATGTTATTCTCTATAAACAAGAACACTTAAGAATGTACTGGTATGAAAAAATGCATATAGCAAGTTGAAGACAATTTCAAATTAATGTTCTGATTCTTGTTATAATGTGATGTAACCAGGAAATTGCTATGCCCCTACTATTTCAGTTATCCTCCATGAGGGCATGGCCTGGGCTCTGCTAGGGCAGGCGGTGCTCCCAGGGCTGCCTGAGCCGGGCAGACAGTGGCGGGTGGAACGGAGAGCCTGGCACCTGCTGAGTGCCAGTGCTTAAAGTCTGGCCCTCCCTATCACTCCCATCACGTGGCAAATCTTAAACTTTGGTTTTGTTCAAAAGACATTTAAGTCCTGCTTATTGTCCTGCTTGAGGAAAGATAGTATAGCAAAGTTGAAAAACTGAATTCCTATTTGAGCAGTTCCAAGTATCCTGGCTTCACGTGGGATGAGGGGACTGTGCCGACGTTGAGCAGGATGAGCGCTAGCCACTGCGTATCAGGGCAGGGCGCCTTAGAGCTCTCCCAAAAGGAAAGCGGGAATCTCTGCCTGGATGACTTGCCTGGAAAATAAGGAAATGACAAAACCCAGGCCATCCCTCCCACCGGGGGTAGGTGTGGACAACCTGGCACTCCTCTCCGTATCTCAGTATCATGACAACGGCCGTGGGAAAAGCAGCAGGAACTGGAGGCAGCCAGCGCATTACTAATCTGTCAGGGACGCAAGGCCAGCTTGGGCATGTAGAGGTCCAGAGGCAAAGGCAACAGTGAGACACACACACACCTATTCAGAGGCAGATGGCAAATTCTAAGTTTCCGTTATAGCCAATCTACTGACTCTGAGCCCAGCCTAAAACTGTCACACGCTCTAAACATTTTTATTCTTCTAAGTGTGTTTCCTTTCAATTAAGTGTATGTATCCCTGGTCTCTGGTCTCACTGAAAACCAAAAGCCCCACTCAGGTCTAAGACATCTGTCCATAAAGCAAGAAAGATGGCAAGTTCTCCACCTGGATTCAAGAGCTCAGCCCACTACTTGGGACAGTCTGATATGTCCAACCTATCTTACGATGCTAAATTCTATTGCGGAAACCACCAGAAATCATCTCTTCTGCTGCTATCTAGCATGGGACTTTACACAATTATATGCTATGCTTTTCTTTCAAAGATAATGCTCCTAATCTAACATCAGAAGGATAAGATCTTTATTCTTTAGACGCAGTCATGGATTTAGGCTGTTTTACTCACTGGCTGAAGGGCATGCACTTGAGTGAGCACGTTGATGTAGAATGTTAACTAGCCAATAAAGGGAATGAGCCAGCCTTGTTAGCAGTCCTCAAACCAACTAAACCAGCTTGCCAGCCATGGATGGAAAACAAGGAGGATGGAGAAGGGACTCATCAGTGGAGAGTCCATTCCTGTATTCTTGAACTGTGACCCTTGATGAGGTGAGGGGCAGATTTTAAACACACATTCAAAGTTATCATTACTTTTGTTTTTAGCCATGAAAAGCAGGAGAATAACATTTTTACCAAGGCAACGAGGGGCACTAAACACTGCTCAGAAAGAAATTCCACTGACTCCTGCCCCGCAGAACAGCTGGTCCGTAAGGAAGGAGCCTTATTCTAGGTACGCAGCACTGCACACACAGAATGTTCAAGTGTTCTGAAGGTGTCCAGCCGGCATTGCTCATGACACACAGGGACCCTGGCAGTTTACTCAACTTTTGTATCTCAGTCCATCTCCTAAAAATAGGCTTACAACCCCTACTTTTAAGAAAAAAATTTCACAGGAATGTGGTGAGGCTCCAATGACATTATACAAGTGAAACTGCTCTGAAAATTGCTAATTTCTATAGAAACCCCAGGTATCATCATAAATAAAGAGCCCCACTCTTATATGGTTAGAGAAGAATTATTAACTTTCCTAGGTCTTAAAGATTGAGAATCACACCTCAGCACTTCTACCCCGGTGAGCACGTGCTGGGAGAGAAGCTGTCGGTGACGTGGGGCTCTCCTGGGCGTCCAGTTCACTTTGGGCAGGAGGTAAGGGTGTCCGGGGCAAAGGTGACATTTCATCCTTTGTGAGCTGGTTTATCTTTGGAATTATTTTAAATTTAAAAACCATGCAAAATGAATGAGCTTTTCCTAAAAGACAAGTGCTCTCTGGCACTAACAAAAATTCTCTTCACAAAATCTACCCTCCCTAACATTATTTTCTAACTGAAGCTCCCTGACTCATTTAATTTTACTGCAGTTTCCAAGTCTCTAGAATTCTCAGTCCACTCCCTCCCCCAATTCCCTGCTGCTGTTATTCCATTCTGGTGAAGAGAGAACTTAGCCATCTGCTCACGCATTCAGACAAAAGTTCATTTGGCACATTTACTTTTTATGGACTTTCTGGCCATAAAATGGACTAGCAGCAAAATGGCAGTTGCCAGAGAAATGTCCCAATCATAATTATTGGGAGACACAGTGGCCAACATAGTAGGCATGCTAAGACCAAAGACATACTATATTATATTCCTGTGTAGCAAATATTCAAGCTGTATAAAACTAATTATTGCAGCTTTCCATGACTCTATAGCCACCCAAAAATCCACCTCGCTACATTCTATAATTGATTTAATTTGAAAAAATGTCAAATGGAAAACTCCCTTAAATTTAAAGCATGAACTTAATGTATCACACAAAACATCACCTACACTGGAAGTCTTTTCAGTTTGTTCAGCCAGAGTTTCATGCCAATAAATTGCTTGGCAACCTGGGGAAAAGGGGTGAGGAAGAGAGCCTGGTAATAAAATTCTGATATTTTTAAAAAGCCTATAAACTGAAAACATGTCTAGTCCTCGCTGCCTGTATAATAGCCACCTAAGAGGAAGCAGATAAGCATCCAGTCAAATGATTCACCAATGAGCCAACACAGCAGGTAGAAGGGCACATGGAAGACAGTGTTCAGTCCTCAGGGGCTGCACTGGGCATGCCACCATCAGCTCTAGCAGAGATCACTCGGCCTGGGCAGATATCCAGGGTAAACCTGAACCCTGTCCTTGAGCAAGTCCACTGGCACACACACAAAGCATGGCTTGAAAGATCTCGGAAGAAGGAAGAATTTCTCCTTTAATAGGTGCTAAATCTAGTCAATTCTCTGCTGCTCCCTTCTTCCTGCCCCCAGTCGAAAATGTTGCCCTTTAACTTTTCCTGATTTAGTGCCTTGGAAGCACATGGTTAAGTTAGTTGCCAATGGGCAATTAACAAGGGTATTGCCTAATTAAACAGGAAAAAGAAAAATCACTGTGATCTATGGTCCCTGAAAAGAAAACAAGGTGGGGATCTGTGTGAGCTGGTGTGCAACGGTCTTGGAGCAGGGCTGTCCCCAGATGCAGAAAGGCTACCCAGGTCGTGCCAGTCACCGCGGCCTTTGTGTTCATCTCTGCAGCTGCTTCATGTCACCAGCAGAGCCTAGGGACGGCACCGAGTACTTTGTGGGAGTTGATGGAGCTGGCAGTGCCTTGGGGCAGGTGCCATGCAAAACATGCAGGAGTGGAGTTAGTGAGCCGTTCCCTTCAAATTCCATTTCATTTCCCTTAGAAAACAAAAACAAAACCAAAAAAGCCCATACTTTTAAAAAAAGACAGAACTTGAGATAAGAAGTTAAAGATTTAAAAATTGCCCCCCTTCTCAGAGCCAACTGTAAGTGTTTAGGGTTCCGCCCCCACCCCACTCCCTTGCATTTCTTTAGTGGAGGTCCTTCTGGCTTTGACAGAAGCAGCAGAAATGGAGCTGGGTCCCTTGCAATGGGAAATTTATTTCCCCAAGTCGGAGCCACAGGGAGTGTAAGAGGTACTGCGTTTCCATCATCCATGCTCGGTCCCAGCTCCTTTGAGGAGCTATTCCAGGAGGTCCTGAAAACACATAGACCATATTATTGAAGAGACTAAAAAACTCCTATTTTGAAAGCAGTAACCTTGTTTCTGGCTGACTGAATCTTATAGTCATTAAGTTTCTGCTTCTAGCTTATAACATCATTTACCTCAGTCATATCTTGATCATGCACAGGAAAAGAATCACTCTTTTTCGTACTCCTCGACCACCCCCCAAAAAGAGATAGTCTCACCTCATCTGAGTCATCATGATAACCGCTTTTATTAGTGCGGGAGGCTGTGTCCAAAGCATCCACGCCATCTACACCATTGGCCTCAGCATGCTGCTGTAGCACAGAGTACCGATGCACCAGGAACCTATGCGCAGAAACCTCTGTTAACCCCAGGGTGGTGAGGAGGGGTGTTATTTCTTAAAGGACTGTGGATTTTTCCAGTTTTATACACTCATGGAATGAGTGGCACATACAGGAAGCACAGCTCATAGTTGGCATATGGAAAATATAAGATTTGAGAAGATTTGGGCCTGTTGTTTCAAGAATATCACTTCTTTTGCTAAGGGCAGGCAACCATTTGCACTTGGCTGACTTTCTGGTTTGAATGCAGCACCTCTGTTGGGGACCGCCCTGCCTGGTTTCAGAAACTGTAACCCCTCGTGGCTAAGGCTGAGTAAAGGACCTTGGAACCATAAGCCACTTAGGAGACAAAGCTTATCTTCCTTGTCAGGGCACGGCCTCTGCCCCGCTTTCACCTCACCCTACTTGGCCCCAGGGGGTATGACTGGCTAGCCAATGACAGGTAACATTCCTCAAAGGAGAGACGACCTAAGACAGGCATGGTTGCAAAGGGGCCCCTCAGGGAAGGACTTGGGGGAGGGGGCTATAGAAAAAGGGAGTGATGGACCCTTGCCCCTAGGCTTTGACATAGCCTGAGCCCTCATTCTGTCTGCCAGAAGTCTCCTAATCTCTTGCCTGCCTTACTTCCCCTGCCTGACTTAAGCCTGAAACAATGCTGGAGGTAGGTGCGGCCCTGTGCTGGAAAGGGCAGGTTCCCTAGGGTAATCAAGCCTAAGAAAGAATGCATAAAGTCCTATGAAACCTACTTTGCTAATACCCTCAGTTTAAATGGTAAGGGTCCAAGCATGAAGTGAGTTTGTTCCCCAAAGTTTTATGGCCCTTTAACTATCTGATCCTGAGTCAGAATAAGCCCTCAGAGTTCTCTGAATGTTATCTATTGTTTAATCATTTCTGCTGACAATGATTGATGAGCTTTATGTATACACCCTGTACTCCTATACAAATTAAACCCAATAAAAGTCTGTCAAGGCAAGTGTCGGGGCATTCTCCCCTTTAGAGAGTGGCCGTGCCATCCCTTTCCCTCCACAGGACTTGGGTGGTTCATGTGAATTTGTCTCATCTCATCTGCAATGCTGTGGACACTGCTGGCCAGTGTCCACATCACATCTCTGATGGACTTCCATGTTCCTTACCTTCCCCCACAGACGTATTTCTTCACAATCAGCACTCCTGCCACGATTGTGATCAACATCAATCCCACAGTGGCCAGGATAATTGGGACAGAATTTGACTTGGATTTCTTGATAAATTAAAACACAAACAAAAAATTTCAGGTGTGTGTATTCTAAGACTGAGTTCAAAGAAGCAGCTGATTCCCCTCATTCCTCTGAGTGATCTGCAGTCTCTAGGCATTTCATGATGCTACTCTTCCAACCCCCAAAATGAGCCATTTCAGGAGGATGAACCAGGAGAATGTCACAGCTGGCAGGGGGTCACCAGAACTTCAACCGCCTTGAAGCAGTCAGAATGGTGCAAATGCAGTGGCTTCAATGTCAAAGTTACAATGGAAGCCTTGGCAACTTCTCAGATCGGATGGTAATTGTGACTGTTCCCCACTACCACTGTTTATAAGTCTTAGAGCTTTTAAGGGTGGAGCAGGAAAGGGAGATGTTGGGAGCAGTGGGCTGAATGAACCTAGAACAGGGCCATCAGCTGGCAAGAAGCCCTTCCAATGCTATTTCAGGCAGGCCATCATATGACACCAAGATTTATCTTTTTACTTAGTTTTTGGTATGTTTTTACAAATAAGCCTTTTGATATCATTGTTTGAGTGTGACCTACCTGCTTCTGGGTGGGAGAGAGGGAGTGTGTGTTTTCAGTGTTTCCAAGAGGAGACGGAGCTGGATTCTGGGACAAGTTGTGTCCCTGTGGGCGGGAGTCCTGTGCAATCACACACACAAACACTCTGAGGACAGCCACCAGGAGTGCAGGGCAGGGGTGCAGAGGAGGAACTAGCCCCCTCCTCTGGTACACAAGTACACACACCCATACATCTTCTCCCTCTGCCGCCTTCACCCTGCCCCTTGTCAGGCCCTCATCCCTCAGAAGTTACAGAGGAGGGGACTACTGCAGGTTGTCCATCTCTCATTCTACAGACTGGGAAACTTGGGCCCACAGTTTACTGCCCCAGGTCACACTGCTGGTCCAGTGCTTCTTTATTCAGGTTTTTTCTTTACCACGTCCCCAAATCCCAGTTAGTACTACAGACCTGTCAGGTCCTGCATAACTTGCTTCTAAATCAAAACCAGTCATTATTACCATAGTTCAGTTTTTCATTGTGAACACACTTGGTATGACTTGGCACAGAGATCCATCTTACCCATGGTCCAGTGCTCTTCTCTTCTGCACGTGCAAAACTCCAGCCTTTTACAGCCAAACTTCTTGAGTCTTTCCTAAATGACCCTAAGCCTCAGAAATTTCCTCAACACTATGCTTCTAAGACTTGGAACAACTTTACAAATACTATTTTTTCCTCAACAAAATAAGGTCTCAGTAGATGAGTTTATCATAGGGTCATGTGACCCTTCCTTCATCCTGACAGTTTCCTGTGCAAAGGGAAGCCTGACAGGAGTCATCTGGCCACTTTGTGTTCAGTAATAAAATTCCTGATGGTGTAACTGACTATTCCTGGCAGAACACAAAACCCCACTTGGGCCTAAACCACATCTACTTTAACATACCTGCATTTCTGGATTCAAAAAGTTGCTTGTGCATTTCTTTTTCAAGTCTTTCACTTCTCGAACTGGATTCACTCCGCCTTGGCATTTGTCTCCTGGAATTTTCCGGTACCTGAAAGGCAGAGAAAATTTGTTAATAGAATACAGGAATGTATTACTGGATTCTTGCCTATTTCCTGAAAACAAGATTTGAAAAACTACAGAAAAGCTTCTTGTCCTTACGCCATCTTTCATGCATGCAGGGAGATCCACAGGGATGTTTTGGGTGCGTTGTTTTGTGTTTTCAGGCCCTGAACAGACCAAGCACCCCTGGCCTTGCGGCAGGAACATACCTCCTTTCTGCCTCAAGAGACTGTGACTCAGAGAGCACACTGACACATAGTTCAGAAATGGGAGGGGGCAGTATTTAGTAGGGGAAGGAGACAATGAGGTTCTTCTGGAGCCGCTCTAATATGATGCTATTTAAGTTTAAATTAAAAAATTAATTAAATTCTTTAGTCACACTTGTGCCAATAGCTACACAGGGCTTGTGGCTGCCATACTGGACACAGAAGATTATAGAACATTTCCATCATCACAAAAAGTTCTACTAGACAGTATTTTTCTAGAGTGCACTAGAACACTGCTCATATCTCTGTGTGGATAAAAGCAGCTTTTCACTCCGAACATGGGCGATTCACTTGTCACAAAGGAGAAAAGCCATCTCACCCATTTGTTGTCAGGTGCTCTTCTTTGCCATACAGACAAAACTCTAGGTCATGGCCCTTAAGCTCTGGCTGTTCCACGCACTTGGAGTCGTTTTCTGGACGGAAGTAGCCAAAATCACTGCAAGAGTCATCAAATAAAGTATCTTTTAAAGTTGATGAAAGACAGGAAGGTTTTGAAGTGGGACAATGGATGACTAATATTCCAGTCCTGGGTTGCCGGAAAGCAGCTCAGGAAAGCCCGTGGCATCTATAAAGAAGGTCCACTTAGGAAAACAGACATGGGAAGGGCTTAACTGGGGGGAAAGAGCTACAGATCTGGCCTGGTGGACTTAGGACTGGTAGTTGGGAGCACCAAGGCTGGGAACTCATGCAACTAAGATGGAGAAACAGTGCATCAGCCACAGATCTAAATTAGTACTTCTTTTATTTACCTCCAAATAACTCATTATTATGCTATTTGGAGGTATACCATGATGTATTTGGAAGCCTTTCCTGCCTTCCCCATAGATGACCCCCTCAGCTTCTTAGATGGTCCTTGCCATCAATGTGAATGCCCTGTCCTGCTCTCCGTTCTGTGCCATCTCTCCAAGGCACTACCCATCTGTTCTCCTTCCTGTTGTCCCCAAGGAAAGAGCACTGCCTCCTCTCTGAGCGGACTCCCAGCATGAGCATTCTTGGCCCATCCTTCCCGATGCCCTGCGGCCCTGCTTCATTAACAGTGTAAGAGGGACCAACCCACTCACCGGGTGCCTTCTCCTTAGCCTTCGTGTGTCCTCTTCCTTTGCCCTACTCTGCCTTATTGGCCAAATTTCTTAAAAGGCTACACTTTACTTGTTCTATTTTATCCATTTACTTTTAATTCTGTGCTTTTTAGCTTCATCCCATCTGCAACCTTGACAATGAATGTCTGAGTCTCTTCCTACCCCAAGGGCTCACTAATCATCCAGTCCAGCGAAGCCTTCTCTAACCTTTCACCTTGACCACCTGACACAGCTCCGTGCTCCTGCCCACCTCCACACCGCAAAACTGTACTTGTCCATTTCTCTGGTCACTGATGGCTCTTCTCTCTTCCTAATCCACAGATGTTTTCCAAGGTTCGAGGACTCATTTTTTTTTTTATTTTGTATCTGCTCTCCCTTTGTGAGCTTAACTATTGTTGGAAGAAAAACGTTCAGGTTTTACTTTTCTTGAGCTCTAATCCTTGAGTTCCAAATACCTGCTGGACATCAGCACCTAAATCTGCTGGCAGAACCTCAAGCAAATAAAACATTCCAAACACATCCTGTTCTGTCCTTCATGCCAGCCTTTCCTATCACTTCCTTACATTTGTCAATGACACTACCTTCCTTCCCCTCATCTAAGTCGAAAGTTCAGCCTTAGCATCCCCATCTGGACCCTACCTTCTTCTCTATCGTGAATACAGTGACTTCCCCTCATAACCTATCTTATAGCACGCCCTTCCCGATCACACCCACACCCGTCTACTGGCTTTAATGACTTGCGCCTTCCCAGGTGCACAGGGTCAAATCCTACTACTCGTAGGGCTCAGCTCAAATGCCACCTCCCCAGCAAAGCCTTCTTTGACCCACCTCATTCACCTCTAGCTAGAATGATCTCTTCCTTCTCTAAATCCCTGAAGCACTTACTGCCTGCTGTTTCACAACATAATTATGTGCATCTTACCCGGAGAGTCCATAACAAACCTTCCACTCTCACTTTGCAAGTATTTCGTGAATATCTGGGGAATATATAGATATTGCTTGTACTTGAGGGTTTTTCTGACATATATTTACAGAAGAGAGTAGGGGAAACAAAAGATGTAGAAGACACCACTCCTCCAAGAGCAGGGGGAAAACTTCTGGTAAAAATTTCAGGTATTCAATCCAAAACCCCATGTACAAAGTGCACATTCCTTAAGCACATGGGGTAGAGTATGGGCTCCGGTAGAGTATGGGTTCCCATGCCAGCGCTACCACTTTCTGGATGGGTGACTATGGACAAGTTAGTCATAACCTCTCTGCGCTTTCACTTCCTCCTCCCTTTGTGAAATGGAAATGACAACAGTACCCATCTCACAGGGCTGCTGAGGCTCTGTATACACTGCTCAGGCCAGTGCCTGGTATAGTTAGTGCTCCGGAAATGCCAGTGGCTGTCACTGCTACTACATGATGATCAAATATGATATGCCCTCAAAAGTCTATAGAGTTTAGTGGTGTAAGCAAACACAATGATTAAGACACAGTAAGTGCTGTGATAGGGTTCTGTGGGAGCCTAGATAAGGGAAAGCTGGGGAAGGCTTCAAAGAGGTGGTATCTGAACTCAGCACTAAAGGCCAAGGAGGAATCCACCAGGTTTGGGGATCAAACAGGGAATGCAGAGAGATTTTCTAGGCAGGTGGAGTGGCATGTGCAATGGCTCGGAGCTCAGGAGAAGCACAGCATGTCTGGACAACAGGAGAAGCTCCGTAAGGAAGAGCCAGCCTACATGCAGTCGAGGATGGAGGCGGCCCTTAAGAGTTTCAGTGTCAACAGGCTCTGGCCCTGTGTAACAAACCAAAGTGATCGGAGGGGTATTCTCCCTCTGATCTGTGTGGAAAAAGAAAAGAGGACCCCTGGCCATCCCACAGCAGATATGAGCCACACAGGAGGGCTCACATGGGGTCAGACTTGGGTTTGCTCAGTCCCATGTTCTCTGTCACCTGTGGTTGGGGAGTATGACATGGGAGGACATGACTGCTCTCTGCCTGCCTTCTTTTCCAAACCTTTTACTTCCTGTCATTATGTTTTGCAGGTAATGAGTTCCATAAGATTACTTCATTACCTTGCTTAGGCTACTTAGGGGCTCCCTTGCCCTTGTATTATCAACTAACCCCATGCCAACCACGTAAGCCTGAATGGTCCTGTACTCTGGGAGTTCACCCTGATGGCTTCGAAACCTTGATGGAACATGGGGACCATAAATATATTGCTGTCACCTCCTGTTTCAGGCAAGAATCACACTCTCTCTGCCTTCAGTCTTGTGTATGACCCAAACCTGGTGCCCTCCCTGCTAACTCAGGCTGTCGGCTATTTGCTCCAGTCCAATGCCCTCTTAGCTCCTGTGCCACTTTCTTTGGGGTTTTTATCCTATCACCACCTCTCTCTATGTTATAATTCTATTCCTCCTTATTTACCTCTCTCCTTCCTACCATTGCCAAGTCAGGATTTCTAGGGGATGCTGCTGGTTCTGCCCAGTAATTACTGTCCAATGTGATAATATTATCTGTCTAGTAATTAACAACTTCGGTGCCCTTTTTCTTTGCCTCAATTTCCTGAATGAGAAGCAGCAGTTCTCCACTTTTGGGGAAGAAGGGAACTACAAGGGTTGAAACATTGTTCAGTCCTATAAGACAACTGTGTCCCACGGCCTCTGGCACGGGAAAGGGGCTGACAGGGAACTGAGGGTGCTGATACCAGAGGAAGTCCTCCAGGGAGCAGGGACAGACGGACGGCTGCTTGGTCACCACATAGTCCCGGCCATTCTGACAGATGGATGACTTGTGCAGCCGTAGGAACTGTTCTTTATAGCCTAAAATGCAGCCATCTCCAAAATCTCCAGGGTCTGTGGAGTGAGCCAGCCAAATGGTATAGTCCTTCTCTTCACCTAAAGGAAAGACAGGTTGTTCGGGAGACTGCATTGCACAGAACCCACCCACAGGAGGCCACTGCCAGGCAGCAGGAAGAACAAGGAGAGGAAAAGTGGGGATTTCCGACTCGACCCATTGCTTCACTTTGGAAGTGCAAACCAAAGTTACATTAGTTGGAGCCTACACCAGCGGCTAGCATTTCCTCATGCCAAAGGAGGATGATTTGCATCTCACCACTCATGTGAGCACTAGGAAAACCGTCATTTGTTTCAAGCCAGGAAGCGGGACAGAGGACCTCTAGGGCTCCTTCCAAACTGAGAGGCTGCTGACTGCACATCTTGTGCACCTGTGCGCTCGGCCAACAGGAGCTGCCTGAGGTCAGCAACCAGATGTGTTCCTTTAGGGCAGGACACTGATGAGCCAAAAGCATGGGTCAGTTTGCTTCAAACAGAAGGGAAAACATTCTCTGTCCAGACTTTTAACTCTAGTCAACTGGGTGTCAAATGACAACTGTTGGTGATGGTTAACCAGGCTTAGTATCATCCAGTCCTGGAAAAATGACTCGAAGGCTACAGTCTAAAGACTGTGGATTAGGTTTTTATCCTTCAGGAAATGAAGACCAGCACAAAACCTGGTTGAGAGCTGGTGTTTACCGCATCTTTTTGTGACAAGCTTTAGGGATTACAGCAGAGCTGCCTGCTGAGGGGAAAACTCGTAAGCCAGCTCCTTTCCAGCCTACTTAATGAATTTAGATAATGATGACTCTGCAATATTAAATCATAGTTAAATAGTTTTTAGAAAAGTAAGATCCAAGTGACAGCTTCCTCCAGGAGTCACTGAATTAACATTCTGAGGAAATAGACCCATAATACAGTCTAATTAATAGGTCCAAAATTCAACCAGTGTCTTGACTCAAGTCTTTTTATCTTACAATGCCAACAAGTAACTACAGGTTACAGGTTACAGGGTAGTCACCTTTTCTCCAGTTTTTCCTTTCTCCTCTACATTTTTCAGTACAATGTCAGCATCTTTGGTACTGGGGCTGGGGTGTGCTTGTGATTCTTTAGAATACCCTGCAATTAACATTTTAACTCCTTTTCTGAAGCCCTCCACTGGGCCTTTTGCATGCCTTCTAGTTGGAAGTCACAGAACTCTGAAGGTCAGTGTGGGCTCCATGCCTGCCCAGTAGCCTTTCTAGAACCTTACCTGTGACCAACGTTCAAGCCAAAACTCTTGGCATGAAAATTTCCCTTCAACATTTTAATAAGTGACACAATCAATTAGATGCCTTTGCAACACACTTTCCTCTAAAGTTTCCTCTTTATAGTTCTGCTATAACCAGGGGTGAAAAACCCTGAAATCTTATAAAATAATTTTAGATAAACACAAGCATGCATTATCCTTATAAGCAGAAAAAGGTCTCAAAAAGTGTTCCAGAGATCTAACAGTGCAGAGCCGAACTGAAACTTACTTAAGGATGAGTATAAGATATACACCAGATTTTGAAGACTTAGGAGAAAAAGAACATAAAATATTGCATTGATCAATTTTAATACTGCTTACATGTTGAAATGATAATATTTTGGATATACTGAGTAATTATATTATTATAATTACTTTCACCTTTTACTTTTATAATGTTGCTGAAAGAATAACAAGTAACATTTGTGGCCCTCATTTCATTTCTCTTGGACAGTGCCTGTCCAAATTCCAAAGCCTGATTACTCACAGGGAACATCCTTCCATTCTCTTTCACATGCATGTTCTTCCAGTGAAAACAAAATCAACTGAACTGGTTATTTAGAAAAAATGGGCTTATAAGTTCCTGGTAGAAAAGGTCAAAGGAGACACTCACAGTTTCTTTCCAGAATATCTTTAAAATCGATGGTGTAGGAGACCCACTGGCGAGTCAGGAAAGATTCTGTGAAACCCCAGATGCTGACATTCATGGACCTCGCTCCAGGCTCCGAAGCGAGGCCGGTAAAGTAGATGGGCTCCTTGGTGAACGTGTAGGTTTGCCAGCACTGCCCCTCGTCTGTGGAGAACCTGAAACCCCCATCAGAGAAAGACCATGACAGAGGGTCACCATTTACAGGAACATCAGGAAACCACTCTGCTGTTAGGTCCCAAATCAGAGGAGAACCTTCATATTTAGGTGATGGCTTACTATTAAATCAGTTTTTAATGCCTGTGGTTAACAGGGTAGGAAAAGGGATTCATTCAGAGAGTGTGGGAGAAAAAATGCCTTTATAAAAATTCTTTCAAAGGAAAGAGAAGGTAGTGACCCATGTAAGAATGGGCTTCCACTTCAACATACAGAAATTATTTTACATGAACTTTTACTTAAGGAGTCATTTCCCATCTGGAATGCTCAAACATTGCCATAATATTCTTGTGGAGACAAAGAAGAATATTTTAAAAAATGACACAAAGTGTTAACTAGAGGGATTCAGAAGAAGAAGCAAGCCATTTAATCTGAGTTGCTCTAACCCCTTTAAGAACTTTTCTACAGTTCTGCAGAATGCACAAATTTAAATCAGGGCCTGTAACTTGCCCCCCAGCGAACCCGGAAACACTTCCCACAGGTGCCCTCTAGCAGATAGTGTGGGGGCAGCTGAGCTCATGCATACTTAATCACATTGATAGGACGGTTGCTGTGCTCAATGGCCACAATGATGCCTCCGGAGTCCAGGATGGTGTAGTAGTGGGGTCCTTCCAGCATCTTTGCCCAGGAGTAACCCCCGTCATCTGAGATGTACACATCCGGAACCATCACTGAGATGGCATCCCCCACACTACCTGCAACACAATTCACCGTCTCCTCAGCACAGATCAGCAAATAAACAGGGGACATAATGCGAAGAGGCTAGTTTTAAGTGAATTTACTCTGATTTTTTTCCCATCATGCTTCTTGTGATAGAAAAAAGGTTGCTGAAAATTTGGGATCAGTCTCCGATGGGCGTCCATGAAAAACCCAAAGTACTATTATCATGTAAGAAATTCTGCAAAGGAGCCGGCTGGTGTGGCTCAGTGGATTGAGCACTGGTCTGTGAACCAAAGGGTCACCAGTTCAATTCCCAGTCAGGGCACGTGCCTGGGTTGTGGGCCAGGTTCCCCCATGTGGGGTGTGTGAGAGGCAACCAAACAATGATATTTCTCTCCCTCTCTTTCTCCTTCCCTTCCCTTCTGTCTAAAAATAAATAAAATATTTTTTAAAAAAGGAAATTCTACTAAGGATGGTAAAAGCTATGGTGATTTTTTTATAGCATGAATAAAGCCTGAGTTTCAGTGTGTCAGCCACTTCTTCCTGAGGAGGGGAGGGCAGGGCTACTTACCATGGGCGATGACTATGCCCACAGCATTGGGTTCTGAGAGGGGGGCCATTGGGACATTTAGTTTCTGGGAGATGCTGTAGGAAGCGTGAATATGAAGGCTGCACTGTGAAAAGAAACCAAAACTTAGATTAAAACCAAAGATGTAATTTTTTACTCATCTCCTAGAGCCTTCTAATAAACCTAACCCAGACCTCAGTGGGATACTCTTTTTAAAAAGATTATGATAAATCTCACACAGCATAGAAACTACCATCTTAACCATTTTTAAGTGAATAGTTCAGTAGTGTTAAGTAAATTCACACTATTGTGTAACCATCACCACTATCCTTCTCTGGAACTTCTTCATCCATTAAGCAACAACTCTGTATCCATTAAGCAATGACTGCCTATTCCTCCCTCCCCTCAGCCCCTGGCAACCACCATTCTGCTTTCCGTCTCTGTGAATTTGACTATTGTAGGTACCTCATATAAGTGGAACCACAGCGCATTTGTCTTTTTGTGACTGGCTTATTTCACTTAGCATAATGTCCTTAAGGTTCATCCACGTTGTAGCATGTGTTAGAATTTCCTGCCTTTTTAAGGCTGAATAATGTTCCATTGTATGTATAGTCCACATTGGGCTTATGCATCTGTCTACAAACACCTAGATGGCATCCACCTTTTGTCTGTCAGGAGTAATGCTTCTAAGAACATGGGTGTGCAAATATCTCTTTGAGACCCTCTGTTTAATTCTTTCGGATATATACCCAGAGGTGGAATTGCTGGATCTATGATAGTTCTATGTTTAATTTTTTGAGGAATCTCCATTCTGTTTTCTATAGTGGCTATATCACATTTCATTCCCACCAACAGTGCACAAGGGTTTCAATTTCTCCACATACTTGCCATGCTTGTTATTTATTTATTTTTTATAGTAACTGTCCTAATAGGTGTGAGGTGGTCTCTTGCTGTGGTCTGGATTTGCATTTCCCTAATAATTACTAATGTTAAGTATCTTTTCATGTGCTTATGGCCATCTATATATTTTCTTTAGAGAAATGTCTGTTCAAGTTCTTTGCTCATTTTTAGTTTGGTCTATTTGATTTTTTGTTTTTGAGTTATAGGGTCAGTGGGAGATTCTTGATTTTGAAATGCATTAGTATATTTGGGAACAATTATGCAATTATTTTCTCATGTGTAATCTTAGCTTATTCTATTCCTGCATTACACCAAAGCCTCTGGTTAATATCTGAAGTATTATTCCACAAAAACCTGGTGAACACCTGGCATATTTCAGACGCTGTACAAGATGTGGTGTTGATCGGAAATAAGACCCAGTCCTATCTTTAAGAAATATTTCTCTGAAGCTAGTTGAGGTATAAAGCAGAATGCAAGTTAGTGCTTTAAAAGAGGTTCAAATTAGTTAAAATGTTAATTTTATGTCATGTATATTTTACTGCAAAATAAAAGAGCTTCAAGCAAACTATGAATGATTAGTTCTGACTGAAGATGGATGGGCAGTGAGGGTGGTCGGGATTTCCATGAAGCTTAATGAATCGGGGTAGGGGAGACAGGCCCAGCTGCCCCAGGAACAATGTGAGCAAGGCCACAGAGGCAGGGGCACCTGTGGGGTGGTGACAGAGCAGCAGAGGATGACAACAAGGGGTATGTCAGTGACAAAACAGACTGTGACATGGATAAAGCAGGAGAGGGCCTGATGGGAGGAGAGGATCTGTAGTCATGAGATCAAAGACTTTATTATTCACAGGCGAAGGGGAGCCAGAAGTGTTGGGGAGGGAGAGGCATGGGGAGTGTGCGGGAGGCAAGACAAGCAAAGAGGCCATGGCACTGCCCAGGCTTCAGGTAAGGAGGGCAAGCGCAGGGCAAGGGCGTGGCGGGAGAAGGGAGAAGGGAGAGGGACTCCACTGCATTGATGCGTATGGGGAAGGGAGGGAGAGCGTTGGGGGTGTGGTAGATACAGTTAAGCTCACACTGTGTGAGGCTCTTAAACCAAGGCAGAAAACCCAGCCTGGAACAGCAGACTACATATTAGCCACAGGTATTCAGAGGAGAGCTCAGAATGACCAACACTGTCATTTTTGGAAGAAAACTCTCTTAGTGTTCCCCTAAGCTCCTCTCAAAGTCTGAAAGAGCCAGACACAAAGCTTGTTTTACTTTTCTTTCTTTCTTGCCTGTCAAGACCTGTCACTCCTAGAATCTGGGATCTCCTGGACCAACGCCTTTGTATTTCCTGTTCTCGGTCTTTCCTCAGAGGGTCAGTTCCTGCTTCCACAGGCACTGCCAGGCCACCACCCACCAGCTGTGTGGCGCCCAGGCAGAGGGGAAGACAAGGCCAAGTTCTCTTCTCTTGCTTCTGGCCAGCCTGGCTTTGCACTGCTCATCAATGGCTGGTCTATGGATTTTGTAGAATTCCTAATGTCTCATAGCTGCCACGCTGACTCCTTACTAATCACTGGCTCATCTGTCCATTCTGCTCCCACTCAGCAGTTTCGTAAAACACAAACTGTTAGCCCTCAGTTTTGTTTTTCTTTGAAAGTCAAATAATCCACTTGTGGATTATTTGTGGCCTTTTCTCACAGTTCCTAGTTCCTACATTTTAAGTTATTTCATTACTCTCATTTCCAAACTTCCCACCTTTACCTGTGGACCCTAATCAAGTATGAAACTTCACTATTCCAAAGCCAGGGACAATAAGAGCAGAACAGAGTGGCTGCTTTGCTCCAAATACATATGACATTTGGAATAAAACAAACCTCGTTCTTATTTTTTGCTGTGGCATCACATTCACTGTTCTCAGGCTTCCTCAGGTGCTTCCACCTTCCTCCTTGGTCAAAAGTGATCATAGTCTGGATAGAATTATCTGGATGGGAAGAGAGAATGATTATTAAGCCTGATGCACCAGAAGCACCCTGCTAAGTTTGGTTTCTCATTGCAGAATTCTCTCCTAATTGAGACTCTGTAAGTCCATTATAACCCTGTAATAAGCTCATAATACCCAATATGATGGCTCAGTGTTGGTAACTCAGTAGCAACCTAAATACGATATTTGAAGAAGGCTTCCTACCTGAACAGGACCCAATGGATTCCAGACATCGTCTAGACTGACATTCTTGAGAGAAGATACCTTTTATCTCCTTACCAACACGAACAGGCTGATGTCCCTTCTCCTTGCTTGTCATTGCCTTGAAAGTAAGCTCCATGATGGAAAGGCATCTCAATGTTACTTGTCTTTACAGACAAGGCCATGATACTGCGTTTCTTTTAGGGAATCTCAAGATTTGAATGTATGTACATAAGTCTGAATGAAAAATTCCTGTTTTTTTTGTTTCTCCGCTATCCCATATCCTATCCTTCTTACGTCTTTTCCTTTTTCTCCCCATGTCTCTTCCTTATTCTGTTTTCCATGATATAAACTGTTGCAGGTTTAAATTCAGAGATAATATGCCTTAAGTTTTCTAAGGGAAATTAAATAAACCAAATCAAGACAAATTCACTTATTCCATAAATATTTTTGTATGCCCACTATGTGAAAACTATTGTAAGCCTTTGGGAATATAACAGTGAACAAAACTGAAAAACAAAAACCTTCGTGAAATGTACATTCTAGTAGGGTGAGACAGACAAACACCAGATGCTGTAAGCAGGTAAATTGCATAGAATGTTAGAAAGTAAGTGCTATGGGAAAAACTTGCACAGCCGGAGGGGGACCGACCCTGTGTGTGTGGGCGGGGGCGGGCAGACTGAGACTGCAAACAGGACAGTCAAGGCAGGCCTTGCTCAGAAAGTAAACGTGAGCAAAGGCTGGAAGGAGGAAGTGGTCAGCCTTGCAGACACCTGGGCAAACAGTGAGTGCAAACCTCTAAACCACAGGCGTGTGAGCCTGGTGGGGTGTAAGGAGCGGTCGAGAGCCGGAGTGACTAGAGAAGAGTGAGCAAGGGAGAGGTGGGGAAGAAAAAGGGGGAGGAGAGGTCGGGAGGAAATAGGGGGCTGACATCACTTGACCTTGTAGACCACTGTGAGGTCTTTACAAAAATAGACACCCCCACCTCCTATCAAAAAATAAATACATAAATAAACAAAATCTTAAGAGTCTCTGTACTTTAGAGTAATGTGCTTGTGTAAGTGGACTGCAGAACCACTAGGCAGAGTAGCTCAGCTGCCTACAGCTACGTCCTTGACAAGGAGAAAAGCCAAAGGAGGTTCAAATTTGGGCTCATTCCCGTAGGTGGGAACCTCCTAATACGGAAGACTTATTTTATAAACTAAATAACACTGAACCCCCCAAATAGTTCTTGCTTTGCTCTCTCTTAGTTCTATTCACCATAACTTATTTAAAGTGGAGAGCCAGAATTTACACAGGTAGGCTGCTGGCCAGGTAAGCAATGTTACTGCGGGGACAGGACAGTCTGTCCCCCCAACAAGCCTCAACTCCCAACATGTTCAGCTGAAGGACAGTTGAGCCAAGAGTCACTCACCTTCAGAGAGTACACTTGTTATGTAGACCCCGCGGAGGGAGGTCACGTTGGTGAAGTCCGTCTCGCCGCCTGTGGTGGTATAGAGATGTCGGTCCAAGGACTTGGAATAGACAATGCCTCGATCGTCTGAGGTAAAGATTGTGCCAAACCCGGTATCTAAAACAGGCAAACAAACACTGTCTTGGGAGGAGACAGGCAACAACAGTCTAACCATACACATGACTGAATGACTGCACATTAGCCAACTGTCTGTCTTCGTGATGCAGACACAGACTTGAGATTCAATCAAGGTTCGATACTCAAGATCTTCACGTCCATCTTTAATTCTAGTACCCATCTTACTTACTGCCTGCAATGTGGTCGATGCTGAGTTTGTTGCATGAATTAATCAGATGCTGCAGAAAAGCTCTTACCAGATACATTTTGGTGGCAGAAGCACTGTATTTTAGATTCATATCTTACATATCTCTAAATGTTTATACTCTGGAACAACGTTCTCAAACTATCTGTGATGAAGATCAACTTTAAATTTTCATTATGTCATAAACCAATGCTTTTGTAAAATATAAACTAATAACTATAGAAATGAAATACAAAATACAGACAAAATGTATTTATCAACTCTCTTATCATTAGATTCAACAGATATAAAGTTACTTTGTTAAATGGCTACTATATGAGTGTCTAAATGCTTGCTCTCACTTCCTATACTTATTTTGTAACAGAGTATGCAAATCAGTACGGCCCTCTGAGCATTCTTTGAGCAGCACTGCTATAGAACACTCAGATGCCTTGGGTATGCACACAAACCATACGATGGCAAAACAAGTGGCCTTTTTAACACAGGTTACCTATTCTAAGACAGAATATTCAGTAGGACACTGATAAATTCCTAGGGGTAGGAGGAAAAATTGGCATGTAAGAAGAAAAGCTACTATAAAAGCAGGGCTTCAGGCTTAAATCTCTATGAATTTAAGAGTGGGCCACTACAGAGTTCTCACCTCCAGGCTCATCTACGTGCATGAACACCATGTCATCATTAGCTGCGAGAATAGAGTAGAATTGTTCCTGCCCCACAGAGGGGAGCTGGGCCATGCTCCATGTGTCCCCTTGGTCAGTTGACACGTGAATCCTTCTTGTTGTATCCTGGAAAAAATGCCAACGTTTATCTTTTTAATTTTTGGCCAAAGCACCATATGGAGGGGTATAATAGGTACACTGAGTACAACTGTTATAAATGAAAGATCCCAGTACTATCAAGGCAATTTCTAAGCTCCAGCAAAGTTCAAGTCAGTGGGACAACCCATTCTATCATAAGCAAGGCTATCTTAGCCTCCTCTTTGGCTTCATTGTTCCGGTGTGGCCTGTAAGATATTATCCTCCCAACCTCTGACATTCCAATTTCTTTCAATAGAGCCAGGGGTGTGATGGGACATTCATTTGTTTGGCTTCATAGCCATTCACATATGCTTGCCCAGATAATTCTTAAATGACTGTTGCATAAATGTTTGGCTGCTTTGAGATACTCCAGGCATAATCCAAAGAAGCAGATAACTAAGGGTCTAGAGGAAGGAAACCCATGCTTGGGAGATCACGAGGAAGTCAAGGTGTGCTGCATCTCTTTAAGGAAGGCTCTCTGAACAGCCATAATGAGGGGAGCATGCACAGGCTGGGAAGAAGCCAAGAAGTATCAGAAATTAATAAAAGGAGGATGAGCAGGCGTTGACTATTAATGGGAATCTGTTAAGGATGCAATTATTATCTACTTTTTGATAAATAGTTTATAATAGCTACTAGACACAGTTAGCCAGGGCATGAGGCTGACTCCCAGGGCCTCCTTATAGTAAATACTCCTTAAAATTCAGTGACAAGTACATTTAATTTATTTTTCTAAAACTTTAACCTAGATGTTCACCTTGAATCTTACTCTCATTGTTATAGGTAGAAGTTAAGAGTTGAAAAGCACATAGTGGGATTTTAATTTTGTAGACAGTAGCAGGACAGTATAGGAGGCTACCTCTGAAATCAGACATTCTGATTTTCACCAGGGTTGCACCTCAGGGTGACCCTAGACAAGTGACTCAGTTTCCTCATACAGAAATAGAAGTAGCAGTATTAGCTTATAGGGTTGTTGGGAGGATTATTACGAAATTGCTCAAGGGCATTAGTGTAGTTACTGTGCCTGCTTCCCCATCTCCAGTTCTCTCTGAACCTACTCTAATCAGTCTTTTAACCTCAGTACTGCAATGAAACTGCTTCCTTCAAGCTCACTGACAACCTCCACTTCGCCAGCCCCAGTGGATAATTCTCAGCACTCACCGAACTCAACATCTCAGTTGAATTTGGCACAGCTGATCTCTTCGTCCTTCTCAAAACACTTTTTTCACTTGGCTTTCATGATCTCACACTGTGTTATTTCCCCTGCTTCACTGGTCCCCCTCCCTCCCAGTCGTCTTTGCTGGGTTCCCCATCTCTTTCCAGCCTCTCAGTGTCCGGTGCTTCAGGACGTGCTCAGTCCTCCCATCTCTTCTCTACCTACTCAACTCCAGAAGGGATAAGCTTGGGTCTAAATACCATATAATTCTGGGAGAGTCATATACCCAAATACTTACTTGACATTTCCACTTACTAGATATCTACTAGGCATCTCATATCCACAACTGAATTCTTAATCTTCCTCCCCCGAACTTGCTTCTCCTACAGTCTTTGCCATCTCAGTAAATGGCACCACCATTCACCCAGTTGCTTGGGCCAAAAGATTCTACAGTTATCTTCAGTTCCTCTCATTCTCCCCCAATCCACATCTAATCCTACTGGCAATACATTTAAAAATATATCCACCATCTTCCCACTCCCCCATCCACCTCTCACACTACTCTAACAGCCTCCCAACTGCGCTTGCTGCCCCCCTTCCTGCCCTGCACATTCCTCTTCTGTCCAAGACAAGCCAGATCATACCGTTCCTCTGCTCACAACCCGCTCACAGACTCCCAACACAGTGAGAATAACAGCCAGGGTCTTAATCACAACCTATAAAGGCCCTGTATAATCGGGCCGCTGACTCCCCTTCTTTAGATTGGCCTTCTCTGTGTTCCAGCCACACTGCCCTTCTCACTTTTCTTTGATATTTCAAGCATGCTCCGGCCTGAGCTCTTTGCACTTACTGTTTCCTCAGCCTACATGTCCATTACCTGTGCTCTGGCCCCAGTCAGGTCTCAGAGAGCAAGTCCAACCCACCCCACCTAAAACGGCCCTCTTCCCATTCCTGCCTCTTTCTGTTTCCTTACTCTGCTTTAGATTTTCTCACAGCTTTAATCATTACCTGGTGTTACATCATATTTAGTATCTATGTCCCTTACTTAACCATCAGCTCTGAGAACAGGACATTTTTCTGTTTTGTTCTATGCTAGGTACTCAATTAATGTTACCTATTTCTATTATGATTACTGGATAATGAACAAATGGATCACTTTTTTCAGATATCCATGTTGGAGTAAAACCCTAATGTGGGACATACGTATGCCAAAACAGACGCTAGAGTTCATGTGGTAATGACAGGATGAAGCACAGAATACCCACAAAGAGCCAATTGGCCTCTATTAAAAGGCTCACCTCCAAATCTTACAATGATATTAAACATTGCAAAAAGGCACTGTTAGTACAAATAGTAAAAGGGATCTATGTGAGGCATATTTACAGAAATATTAGAACTCAAAGAGAAGAGGCAAACACTCACCTTATTAGCCATCACAGAGGCAAAAAGGAAACGTCCCCCAAGACCAAATGAATAGATTTTCACACCAATGGTTTTGAAGCTTTTCCCCAAGTCCGAAGTTCTCCATAATTCCAGCGCCCCGAGGTCAGCTTCTTAAACAAGACGAAATAGTAATTAAAATTTCACTTACTGGTAAGCCTTTTGTTCAAACAACTGTTTTAGAATTGTTCTTAATTTTATAGCTACAGGATTTTTAATTCTATGCATATTAACCAAGTGAGGACATAAACTGATGTGGTATTAGACATAGGGAATTCACATTTGGTGTTTTTTTTTTTTTACATTAGAGTTTCTTTTTGGGTTTCATTTTTTATACATGTGAGGTTTTACATTGGACAGAAAGGTAACAGTTTACTTAATTCCAATAGAGTGTTGCAGAGAAACATCACAGCTACAGCATCTTGTTTACTTGCTTCATGACATAATTTGAAAAGATCTTATTCTAAGTTGCTTGTTTGAGTTTTGGTTTTCTTGTTGATCATTCAACATCCCTACTTGAATTTAGCTCCATAGAGTAGGGCCTTGGGTTTCCTGTTCTCTTAGATAGTGTTTAGTATACTTCTGCTGGTGCTCAAATGAACGAACAAGTGAATCTGTTGAATGACCAAATGAAAAAGTATGCTTTCTGCTTTGAAACTGTGCCACTGACTGGAAAGCTAATGGCTTCCACGGACACAAACACAATCCATGCTCTTTTGCAGAAACCACTATGCATTTCAACTTGTTACTGTTTGTAGCTCAATATTTACTTTATGTAAATACACTGCTGAAATCAAGTATAGTGTCTCTGTATAGCCTACTTTTTATTTGATATAGGCATAGTACAGTAGTTTGGTTGTACATTCAAGATTTTAAAAATCATCAACAGCTATTTTAGCTATTAAAATTATAGAAGAATAGAAGAGTCTTTGATGTTTCTACCTCCTACAACCCAGAATACTCTACCATGAATGGACAGGACACTCCCTGGGACTAAAACATACTTACTGCAGGAGCCATTCACATAGGTAGTAAAGAAGATGGTGTTTCCTGATCCCCTACAATGAGGGAAAGACAAGGAAAAGACATGGTTCAAGACTAACGGACTGTGTCAACCTTCGTCACAGAGCTCCAAGCAAGCCTAATCAGCCTCACCCACATGTCCTCGCCCAAAGAGCCTGCTTGGACGCTGACGCTGCACGCTGCTGCTTCTCTCACAGTCTCCGGCAGCGTCCCCAGCACAGCCTGGCCCCAGGCACCTGCCACAGTCCACTAAACTCCTTGTGTCAGCTCTTCCAGCGGGTCAAGCTGGGCTACTCAGTCTCCAAATGCTTCTTGCATTTGCTCACACTGCTTCCTTCTTAAAATGCTTTTCTCTCATGGAACCAAATCTTACCCTCACAATCTTCAGGTTCCAGCTTAAAATCTAGCTCTTCCATAAAGCCTTCCCTGTCACTCCAACTAGAAGTCTTCCTTGCTGCAAACTTCTAGAGGAGTGGTTCTCAACCAGGGCAATTTTGTTCCTCAAGGGACATTTCTGGTTGTCACACTGGGGGAAGGGAAGTTGTTACTAGTATCTAGTGGAAAAAGGCCAGAAATGCTGCTAAACATTCTACAATGCACAGGACCCCCCACAACAAAGCACAGTCTGGTCCAAAATGTCACTAGTGCTGAGGTGGAGAAACCCTGCTGGCGAGCACTGTACTATTCCATATCAGCCACTTGGCACTCCTTTGTCTCCCATGTAGGTATTTTAATTGGATAAGGTCTGCCCTCTCTCTTCTACACACTCTTGGGGTCTAAGTTTAGGGCAGGTACTAAGTTTTCTGCTTTGTTGTTTCCCCTCAGAACCTAGTTCAATGCTTTGCATGAGCTAAATAATTTAGTTCTTTCATCTCAAATAGACAACTGGGTCAGGGGTTGAATTATTTAAATTCTGACTTGGAAAGGAAAGCTCGATTCAGACCCTGATAGTACTTATAGGTTAGCACCAACAAAAAGGCTGGCTCTGAGCATGTCCTTTCAGAGCTTTGGGATGTCAGCTCCCACAAATCCAATATCTAAAAGGTGAGTAAAGTTATCAGCAACCAGGCATCTTATTTTTAGACACTAATCAAAGAAACAAGTTACAAAAGTAAAAAATCTTGTAGAGAGTATAAAATAAAATATTATTTAAAAGTAACTTTTTAGTTTTAAAGATGACTTTTCTATTTGTTTCTTTTCTTTTACTGAAGCATAATTGACAAATTAAATTGTAAGATATTTAAAGTGTACATTGTGGTGATACTTCCATAAAGATGGCTTTTAAAGATCAAAATTACTATAGTCTTACTTGACCAACACCTATATATTTTAGGTCCATCAGGAATGAAACAATTTGTTAACTTAGCTACATTAAAAACTACTTCCTTCCTGAAAAGACCATGTAAGGAACAAACACATTTCATTAGGGCCCATAAAATGAAAGCAGACATGGCATGTGTACCAGAGTGGTGTCGTAAAACCTCATTTAACCAGCCTTTTCTAGAAAGGCCCACTTTACTTAAGCAACTTTTAAATAAATATTTTAGTTAGGTTTGGTAGTTGTATTTGGCAATGTCTATCGTACAGATTTCCCTGGCTCCCTAAGTAGAGGGCATTAAGTATTAAACTCTTCCTTGGGATTATGGGTCAGATCGTGAACATCGCCCATATGGAACTATAACACAGTGTTCCCGTTCAAGTGAGTTACTGAGGTGTGCGTGCACTCTTGATCTAGCACCAGGTATTCCATCCTGTCGTGTGCTCTCGGTTTCTGCCCACTCTTCCAGTTCTCCTGGCAGGTGCTTGATGTTAGCACCCACACACCCCACTTCTGGCACAATCTGCTATTTAACTGGGAAACCGGAGTAACAAATTTGCTGAAATTAGTCAAAGAGAAAGAACAGAGAGGCTCTAAACAAGGGTCTGAGCCTACTCAGAATTTTGGAGGTATGAAGACTCTTAATTCAATTCTTGTTGAACCATCCTCAATTCCTCAAACAAATCTGTTCATAAATAGAATGAAAAAACCAAAGCCCAGAGAGGTTAAGCCACAGACTAGCAGCAGAGCTGGGTTAGAACAAAGGTGACTGGACTCCCTAGTAAGAGCCCCTCCACTATATCTTTGAGCAGGCACCCAGTGGGGGGTGTCCCCCAAGAGAAGCAAGTGCGTTTTGCTTCCTGGACAGTGTGACCCTGGAGGTCTGGAAGCTCTTTAGGCTTTCTTCCTGATTCCTTGCTATATGACACCTAACAGAAATGGATCTTGAGATTAGGGAGTGTAAATCTGGGCACACAGAAGTATAAAAGTCTCCAAATCAAAGCTGTATTTTATGCTATTCCAACTAATATCACCATTTATGCAGAATAAACCTTTTGTAGGCAGCAGCTACTCAGTCACAAGCCTTGTTTTCTACTTTCTATTCTAATGTTTAGTGAGACTAAGTCTTCTTTCCTGGCAGAATTAGAAGCTCTTCCAGGTTAAGGTCTGTGTCATACCCCTGTCTCGTATCCCTTGTGGTACCCTGAAGAGTACTTAGTACGTAGCAAGTGCTCAGTATTTATTCATGTGACTTTTGGCAGTACCATCAGGAAAGGTTTAGAGTTCTGCACAGATGGAGTCTTCAGTTACTCACCATTTGGCCAAGCATACTGCTTTGTGGATTTCTTCCCATTTTCCCCCAAAATTCTTGGACACCCACAGGCCATTCTGAAAGATTATAAATGACTTATCAAAATTCCAGCTTTATCCTGTGCAGCTGCTTGTATGACCTTTAATAATTCATATCTAATCATTCAGAACAGTAGACACACACTGAAGTTTCATCAGAGCTGCCTGAGCTCCAGAGACACACACATGGTTTACAGGGTCCCCCTCAGCGTCCTGGAAGTTCTGTGTAACAAATGCTTATGAAGTGCCTACTATGTGCCAGGCACTATACCAGATGTTATGCTGGGGATACAAAGATGAATAAGACACACTCTCTGCTTTCAAGGAGCTTGCAGCTAACAAGGGGCCCAGATAAGAAGGTGTGATACAATGTGGTAGTGTTATGGGAACACGGTCTCTGGGTGAGAGTAGGGAAAAGAGGGACATTACCTAAGAGAAGGTTGGTGAAGACGACAGTTGAACTAAGTCTTAAATGATGGGCAGTGTAACCAAAAGGAGGCAAATGGGGAGATGAGATGTTAGGACACAAAGATAGACCAATGCCAGCAAAGGCAGAGAGGTGTGTGCAGGGAACCCAAAGCCCTCAGATACTGCAGGAGCACACAATTCATGGTGAGGGAAGGGGCAGCTAATGCAGGGAGAGAGGGGAGATGGAATTCTTGGATGACAATGGGAAAGATGGATTGCAGAGGGTCCAAACCAGAAGCAGCAAAAGCAGTGAATAACTGCCCCATTTCATTCATTAAGAGTTAGTGAGGCTGTCCAGAATAGGTTCAGGAAGAATTTAGAAGTTAGGTTCAGCAGAACTGGACTTTTCCTATATGGCAGGATGGAATGTGTATGTGTAAGGCACAGCTGATCACTCTGGGATTCTGGTTGAGGGTTGAGAGGCACTGTGGAATCTTTAGCCAGTACAAGGATTAAGAGAAGAGAGTGTTTGTGAGAAGAGCAGAAATAAGTTGGTTTAAGTTGAATCTGAGGTGCCTGTGGGACATCCAGCTAGAGACAGCCAGGGGGCAGCAAGACCAGATCAGATGGCCCAGGAGGAAGCCAGAACCAGAGCCAGGGACTGGAGAATCTTACACATGACAATGGTGGTTAAAGTGCTATGAGTGTCAGAGATTGCTCAGAGTGCAATGGGCAGTAGTGATTTCAGGGTAGGTTGAAAGGGGTTGAGGGAAGAGACCAAGAAGGAATGGTTAGAAGATAGGAAAGAACTAAAAGGAATGGTGTCACTGAAGCCAAGCAAGCAGAGTTCCCAAAAGGAAGGACTGGCCAAAACTTTCAAATGTGGCAGAGACAGTAAGAGAAGGATTGACCGTGTCGGTTCCACAGAGCCCAGGTCCGGTGGAGGTGGGACGGAGATGTCCTTGTACCGCTGGAATTAAACGGAGGGTCTAGGCAGGATTTCCCTGCAGTGCTCCCCCACCTACCGTTCTTTTTCTTTAAATTTTCCTCCTCTGGTGATGTTCACCTCCCAGCATTTCTAAGTTACCTAATTCTGTTTTTAAGTAGGAAAGGGTCTGATGTCACCTATTTCTACTTTAGTACACACTGGCCCACATCTTTTCCACCCTGATTATTTGTACTTCACACTTACCCTTAATTGGAAGAAATTTCAGGTATAAAAGCAGATCGTGCCCACTCCTTCTGGAGATAGCCTCTTTTACTAATAACCTTAAGATACCTGGTAATGGTGAGGGGGTGGTCAAAGGGTAGATGAATGGCTCTGTCCCTTCCTAAGAGGTCTCTCTGCTCCCTGAAGGGCTTGCAGCTTAAGCTGTTAAAAGTCAATTTCTAGGAATTCTTTCCTGAGGATTTGGAGCCTACCCAGCAGGCTAGTTTCTTTCCTCTGGCCTCCTCTGGCTAAGCTTAACTCTGACCTTCCTTAAGTCTCCAGCCTTACCTCTGCTCAAAGATCTGCCTAAAGAGGCCCAGACCCAGGCCCGTCTTCCAGTGCCCTCCTCTTTCCCTTTGACACCCCTTTGCTCAGCCAGTCTTGTCCACATTTGATAATCCCGTTTCTGTCCACAGAACAGTCATCGCAGCGATGGCACTCGAATTTTACTGGGCAAGCTCAGCTGGGGAGCTTGATAAAAACACTAGCCACCTTGCAAGCAAAAGTCACTGATCCACTACATCAAGAGCAGGCCTAGGAATCTGCATTTTACCCCAGCCTCCCGGGGTTTCTATCTGATATTGCTGGTCAGTAGACCACACTCTAAGAAATAAGATGAGAGAGAGCCATATAAACATGAAATGTAACTGATTATCATGGTCTAGCAACTCAGCCACTCTGGCCCTTAACATCCACGATGAAGGAGACTGGTCCTCAGGAAAGGACAGCTAGCCAGGCATACTTCTCAGGGAACTGTCAGAAGGGGGATGGAGGGACAAGGTTTCTGGGGAGAGTTACAGGAATGTGGCAGGGGTGCAGGGATTTAAAACTGTGAATATTTACTACATGAGTGTCGAAGACAAATCAATATGTTTGATATATTATGTAGCGAACAAAAAAGAAAAATTATAAAGATGTCGTTTGACCACAGGAAAGGAACAATAACAATGGGACTGTGACAATCTATGCTTGTCCCTTATAGAACAAGAATGGTTACATTAAACTGTTTTCTAGTTCATTTGTCCCATAACACATGTCCATTCAATTAAAAAATTGTAACAACAACTAGACATCATTCATATCTGGAAACAAATAGCACATGGAAATCGTGCCTGTTACCCAATAGAAAAAAAGCAAAAAATGCATACTTCACGACATAAGAAGTCACCAGAAAGCAGTCCAATACTGTATAAAAGTATCACCTACAGGGTCCTTTTAAGACAGTATATTCTGAGAGGATAAAAATGCAAAAAATAAGACAAGTTGTTTAACTAGACTTACTTCGGTGCTGAGGGCTAAAAGATAATCAGAATTCTGAGGGCTATACATCATCTGAGTCAGAGGATGAAACGGGAGATTGGTCTGAATAAAGTTCTTCGCGAAGTCTGACGATCTGAAGATTCTTCCTCCGTGACTTCCTCCAGACACCTCTGCTGTTAAAATCACCTGATTTGAAGGAAGACAGTTCAGATTCAGGGTATGACACTATCAAAGCACAGGAAGTCTTAAACCACTTCCATGAGACATCAGTTAATAAAATTTTAGTTCTAAAAGTAAGAAAAATTATAAAAACGGATTAGTTGGTGTGCCCCACTCCTCAAGCATTAGTCTTATCAAACAATATTATCCTGAGTTGAGGTAATGCATCGTACCTATGAATCTGAGCCTGGTCAGTCTGAGATCAGCCAGGCTCCCAAAAACTAAAATGTTTGTCTTAAGGAGTGCACCCTGTAATGCTAACCAGCTGCCACCCGAAGAGTTTGGGTGCATCTTGGACAGGGGCCAAAAAAGAACCCATGTGCTGAAGCCCATTCTTTTGTAATCAGTATTAAATTATGTTTAATTTAAAATACAGTAACAGTAAACTAAATATGTGTATCATTGGATCATTCCAATGTTAATATCTGAGAGCCCACATGTGGTATCAAGCACAGCTCTACATATGCATGAATGAGTCTCACCTTTCCAGAGTTCTCAGGACCGATAGCCATGCCAAATTCAGTCCGAATGAAGGTGTTATTGATGAGATTTGTGATATCCTTAAAGTTCTTTCCGTAGTCCTCACTGGGAGGAAGAAAAAGAAAGATATTTAGAATGCAGTGGCCGTGACCACTGTTGGGTCCCTACCTGGCTTCCACCCCCTTCACTGACTTGACTGAGGCACTCACCCTCCCTGCCCGGTGGGTCACAAGTCTCAGGGAACCGGACTATCCCTAGCTCCAGTGGTGGACTTGGTAAGTCTGAAGGAAATCCACCCCCTTGCAACTGCCGGGGTCAGGAATGGGGGAGTGACCCCAGCTGACCCCAATTGACAGCTCTTGGGTTGTTAGAGGTTTTCCTAGAAGTTCATTCCAACAGTATCTTTGAGAGGTATTCGAGTCCATGTTTAGATTTTGAAAAATACACGCACAAAAATCAGTAGCTATCTAATCTGACAAGGTTAACACTATGTGCCAGTCTCTTAAAAAGTGATACAGGAAAAAAGTGGCACACAATGCTAAGTCTTAATATTCATTATATTTAAATGTCTATCAGTGAAGACCACTGTGTATTGTGAGTTAGTTGCCAGTAATAAATGTAATGTGCAGTGGTCTTCCTGGACAGAATATATGACATAAAAGATGGTGCAATTTGGTAGCAGCCTCGACACATAGTCACAGAAGCAGAGAACATGACAAATGCAAAGGACTGAAGGGAACATCTCGTCCAACTCCCTCCTTTCACAGATGAGGAGGTTCCAGGGAAGCAATTTATCAAAAGCCAACCAGTTAATTAAGAGCAAAATTGAAACTATAATTCAATTCTCTTAAATCTTAGCCCTAAACTACAGACAACTTTTCATTGTTAGTGAGTAGTTTTCCCCTTAAAAACTGTAGTCTTCTTTTATGCCAGGGCTTGTGGCCTGGCAGGAACAACCAGCTAAGAGAAAACTGGAGACACAGGAGGGAAGTATCCAGGAGTGTTTGTTTAGGTCCCTGACAGTCTGCTAAAGCAAATGACACATGACTTCGAGGTGTCTGAACGACTTCCCATGTAAGCAAGGACACACAGAAAATCCCTAGATAAATAAAAGGGGGATCAGGCACCATCCTGCACTGCCCCCCACCCCCTTTTGCCTTTGAAGTACAAGAAGAGTTCTTATCTTCTTGACATCAGGCCAGGAGATGTGCATAAACAATTCCCCACTCTACAAGTGCGCGTGCCTTCAGCAGCTCAGACAACTTTCAAAGGGGCTGGCAGCAGCTTGACTGCGGCCAGCTTACACATCACCCCTCCTTCACGGTATCTCCCAGAGAACCTCCACAAACCTGTTGACAAGTCTGCTGGCTTTTTAAGAACTTGGCACAACAAGCACATCCCTGTCCTTCAGAAAAAGCAAGCAACATGAGAGAAACAAAAATCATCAGCTACAACCTCCAGCACTGTAGCCAGTTAAACAAATGGAGCATCATGCGTCAACCTGCTGCCACTGAAGTGGGCATGTGCTGAGGCCACACTGGGCTCAGCGACACAGGGGTGGGCAAAAATAGGTTCACCGCGAGGAGTATGTGAAACACAGACTTTATTCTTATATCTACTTTTGCCCACCCCTGTGTTTTAATGTAACATGTTATTTAAAAGTAGTTTTATTTTCTATCATCATATATATCAGCATACAACATATGTCATGAAAAGGAAATCAATGAAACACCTTGAAAAATAAATTTACTTTTCAAAATCCAGATGATAATAGAGTAATAAGCAGCCGTTCAAATGAAAAGTTAACAAAACCCTGTGAAACCACTTCTTTTAGAAACAAGTCTTTTAAATAACAATTCTATATATCAACTCCAATATCTAATACCAAAAATAAATGATCACTTCTGTATATATCTGGGGCATAAACATGCATAAGAATATGAGCACATTAATAACTCAAGAAAGTAGTGGCAGAATACAAACATTTTCGGAATAGAGTCTAATACCCCCAAAGAACAAGAAAAATCTAGAAATTATTCAATGGAAAAAAAGAAGCAGTCATCACATGGACTTCTGGTAAGCTGAAGCACTCACAAGGGAGTTCTCCCAGAAGACTCACATATTGATACTCAACCCAAATGTGAATAGGCTAGAATGATGCCCTTGTTTTGGAGCACTTTGTATTTACTATATATAGGAACTCGTGACACCAGGCATTTGACCTGTAGACATTTAATGAGAAGGAATAGTAAAAGAGTCCTACAATATCTCAGAGACCCTAACATATTACTTTTCTCAAAAAATTCAATGAGTGCAGATATCCTTGTTCGGTTGGCTTTCAAGCCTTTAGTTCATTTTTGCCATGATTAAGTGGCTATGAACTGCAACATAAAAACAACAGGGGTGACAACTAACTTTTAAAAAGAATTATAGTTCCATAGTTTTCCATTGGGAAAGCTTATACAGTTGATTCTCATTATTCATGGACTCTGTATTAGTGAGTATGCCTACTCACTAAAATTTACTTGTAACCCCCAAATCAACACTGGTGGCACTTTCTCAGTCATCTGCAGATGTGCAGAAGGTAGAGAAAAGTCTGAGTCACCCAGTGCGCATGTTCCCAGCTGAGGCCCAACAAGGGACACTCTGCCTTCTCACTTCAGCTCACTGTAAGTAAGCATCTTCTTCACAGTCTGTTTAGCACCTCACATTTTGCATTTTCTTGCCTTGTGTTGGTGGTCTTGCTGTTTAAAATGCCCCTCAAGCACAGTGCTGAAGTGCCCTTTAGAGCTCCCGAGCACGAGGCTTTGTGATGTGCCTCACGGAGAAAATCTGTGAGTTAGAGAAGCTTCTTTCAGACATGAGTTGCTTGTGAGCTCAATGTTAATGAATCAACAATATATACTAAATAAGGTAACTTTAATTAGAAAGAAGTCTTGTATTGATTGATGAAAATGAATGTTGTGATCAGAGGTTTACTACAAGAACCTATCCCAAAATCTCCCCTAGGAGCAATGGTTCAGTAGTCACTAATTCAGAATTCATGGGGAGTATGGAGAACGTAACTAGCACAAAGAATGACACTGGAAGGTATTGAGATTTCCAGTTAAAAGATCAGTAGGGAGAATGTAGCTTATTAAAATGTGCCAAAGAATCACAGACCTGAAATCACTGACAGGCAAAATTTGAATTTATAGGTAAACTGAACTCCCAATTATACTTCAGTCTCTTTTTTTACCCCAACTGTCTAAAGCAGTGAAAACTGAACCAAGCATATCATTAAAAAGGCTGTCACACAAGATGCCTTAGAGGAGCTGGTTTACTGTATTTTGCTTCAATATCTGTTGTATATTTTTAAGTTATCCTTTTTTTTAAACCTCAAATAGCACACTAAAAAACTTACATCGACTATGGAATACACTTTGATTTAAAATCTCAGAGATTCTCTTGTTAATTTCCAAAATTTGAACAAGTCTCATTGGGAAATAAAAATCACAAATAAAATGGCCAGTAGTTTTGTGGTAATTAGGTGGAGAATTCTGGTATAGAATAATGCTTACATGAGCTTTACTAAGCTGATCTTACAATGAAAAGTTAGACTCGAGAGGCTATAAAACAAAAAGGTACAGAACATCTTTCAGTTTCTAAAAATCAAGCTATCATTATAACTATGGCTAGTTTATTTTCTTTTTTAACTTTGTATCTGCAAGTGAGAGCAAATGTACTTTATAATCTATTATACAAATTAATATTCCTTAACAGAGAATCAAAACTTTTACCATTCAAAAATGACTCCTTTAAATTGAAGATATTAACATATTCATTTTTACCTCATCATTAATGCCTAGGGACTTTATAATTTCCCAAACCTTTCAATAATTCTTTTTTACAACCTAAAGACCAAAGTTTACTAACTTGGCACAGGTAACAGAGACTACTTCCTTTTCCTCTTGTGAGCCTCCGAGCTGCACAGCTCGGGGCAGCTGGCATGCGATTAGCTGCCTTTATTTGAATCCCAAATAAACCTCTGACCTTGTAAGATTTAGTGGAGAGAAACAATCCAATAAATAGTATAATTATTAAAGTTGTAAAAACCAAGAGTCTTCAAAATGGATTCGACAGGCTTTTATTTTATTTCTCTCTTGGGCAACCTCAACATAGTCATTTCGATCACACTGCCCCCTCCCTTTCCCACTTCTGGAGGAACACGTGCCTCTTTGGCTGGCGTGTTCAACAACACGAGTCACGTCAGGCCAGGCCAGGCCAGCCCAGATGGAGGGGCAACGAGGTGCGTGCAGAGTTTCCACCTAAACTCTGCAGACTTTTCACTCCACAGCAGGGAGGAAATAATTCATATTCAAAATGACCTCAGTAACAGCAAACAACAATCACAAAACTGCTGTGCACCAATGCAGAAAAAGCACTTTAGTTGTTAACGTGATGCTACTACACCAGACACAAATAGGACTGCTCTGTTCTAGTAAAGTGTATGTTAGGGGTTTCTCACAGACTAGACAGATACAGGACGAAAAGGGCTGAGTCAGACGGTGGTAGCCATTTAAAAACAGTGATACTGTTTGGGTTTTGTTTGGGACAGTCTTAACGTAAGCACAATATTGAAAAGCAAAAGGATGGGGAAAAGGTTGTGAAAACACATTTCACTGGTTGGAACCTGTCGGATCCAGTTCTAACCACACAAATAGCAATGTAGAGAATTCAGAAGGCAAGCAAAAAAGTGGCTGGAGCAACAAGTATAGAAGATATTTCAACCTGAAGAAGGAGCTTAGTAAATAGCCTTCAAAACACACAGGGGTCAACAGGAAAAGAGGTTTTCATTTCCTGCTAGAAAATGAACTGGTCCTGGCCAGCTAGCTCTGTTGGTTAGTCTCATCCCAATACACCAAGGTTGCAGGTTCAATCCTCAGTCAGGGCACATATTGTACAAGAAGCTGCCAATGAATGCATAAATAAATGGAACAACAAAGCAATGTTTCTCTCTCTCAAATCAATAAAGTTTTAAAAAATGAACTGGAAATTAGTATCCTCTAACACATATATGTGTGATATTTATCATAGCAGAATTAGTAACAGTGAAAAATTAACTGCAACCTAAACGTCCAAGAGAATAATGATTTAGTAAATTCCATCAGTCTAACAAAAATGATGGGTTAGTAGCAGAGAAGATATGAAAAATATCATGGTATGAGCAACAATCAGAATAAATATGGGTCGCAAGGCCAGGTGTCAGTGACACTTACATGTTGGCAAGGCAGGGGTGTACATGCATCTCTAGAAGCCATAGAGGCACCTGGAGGCAGACAATCACTTTTTGCCAACTGGCATAAAAGGCTTTCAATTCATTTTAACAACTGGCACAGCAGTGCTAGTACAGCCTGGCTACATGCCCTCGTTGGCTGCTGGTGGGGCAGCAGCCAACCCCACCAAGTTCTTACTCCATGCCAGGCTCTGCGAAGCATAACACAACTGCTCTAAGGTGGCCATTGTTATCATCCTTCTTTTATAGATGACAAAAAGACTCAGGGAGGTTAAATGACTTGCTCAAGTTCATTCTGCTTGCAAATTCTAGTGCTGAGATTCAATCCCAGGCCTATTTGCCAACAAAAACAGGCAACTTTGCACCATACCATACTGCTTCCTGAAACTATGTAGCCATATTAAGGAGGAAAACCAAGATAATAAACTGTAAATAAATTAAGATTATACTTGATGGTAGGATGAAATTTTTCTTTCCTTTACAATTTCCAAATGTTTTATAATATACTGCTTTTATTATGAAAGATAAATTAAGAAAACTATTGAAAGGACAATTTTTATGACAGAAACTTTTCTTAAACACTGGAGTTATAAAGTTACAATTTTTAATGCATTTTCCTCCCCAAATAGGATACTTTCCATCTGTCTGAAATGGTTCCATTACTATTCTACTACAAAATCAACTATAAATTACAGCAATTTCTAGCACTAGGATTTTTTTTAAAGATTTTATTTACTTTTAGAGAGAAGGGAGAAGATTGAGAAAGAGAGGGAGAGAAACATGTGAGAGATACACTGATCAGTTGCTTCTCACACGCTCCCAACTGGGGACCTGACCCACATCCCAGGCGTATGCCCTGACTGGGAATCGAACCAGTGACCTTTTGATTTGCAGGCTGACACTCAATCCACTGAGCCACACAAGCCAAGGCTCTAGTATTAGGATTCTAGGATTCTATAACACATTGGCAATCCTTATCAAACAAATAAGAAAATTATCAGTCTAAAAATTATAGAGAAGACTAGGTACTCAATCATTCAGTTAGTACGAACTGCCTGCCTGCTCATTTGGCTTATGCCAGAGAACCCCAAGCTAGTCAAGAATGTTGGCTTCCTTGACTTCCTACAGTGATTTCAAGGTGGCTATTCCTTCTTAGCCTATGTTTAAGCCAACATCACTGTCACAAGGCAGAGAACACTGGCTCCAGACTCAGGATTAGAGTCTGGAGCCAGATCACACCTGTTGGCAAAGGTGTGCTTCATCTCAGAGAGTCAACACAGAAGCATTCCCACCTGGACCCCTGAGAAAGCACAATGGCTACTGGGAGATCCCTCGGCCCTGAGGGTGGTTTCTATGTCATCTGCTAGGAAGCCATATATTTTTTAGGTCCCTTGGGGGGAAATGAGACAAGCACAAATGATTGAGAAGACAATCAGCAACTTCTGAGAGTTAGCTGATCTTGCATCTTACATTAAGGAAAAGAACCTGTTATTTAACCAAGCTATACCCTTGAGAAGACAAATCTAAAATTTTATAAATGTCCCAGGATGGGTTCCAAAACATACAATGCTACCATCATCACCAGTGTGAACACTACAAGGTACTTCGGCAGGTCTGACCTGAGAACCTCCTTCTAATCTGGAAATAATCTGTTTGAGGCCCAAAATGTTGGACAAGTAATTTACTTGGAAGGTACTGTGAGGACTGTAACTTTAGGGATACGAAAACCATTTGGTGCTTATGATAAACACTTAAAGAGTTCAATAAAGACTATTGAACTCTACGCCACCTTCCCACAAATAAATATCCCTTTAAATGAATAAATACACTCCCCTATAGACTCCCCATCTTCCTTTATCGTGTTGCCATTCAGTCATGTCAACCCAATCTTCTTGGAACTAAATTCTTTTTCCTACTTCTTCATCTTCTTAAGTAAATATTGGAAAGTGTGCTGAATGTGACAGTTTGGTGGAACTTTAAGATGGCTAGAAGATCTTTTAAATCAACTGTTAAGGCTCCATCATGTCTAGAAAAGTGGAGAACTTACATTCACAATGTGTCACTCAGTCAATGCCCCAACCATATGTTATACATCTCACCTTCGATATAGCTTGGACTGTCCGAAAGTCATAATTACCAGTGGTACGTGGAAGGTAGTCAAGACCAGAATGATCTGGAGAGAGACAAAAGCATGCAGTCAAAAAGAAAGATAGTCCAATCACATGCTTGCCTGTGTGTGATGGGATTAAATCAACCTCTGAAACACTGGCAATAGCCCTGCTGTGCAGCAGCCTGTCCTGTCATACGTCAGAAAACCAGGAAGTTACCGGCTTGTGATAATTCAAGGTCTCAACTCATTCAGTTGAGATGGTTCTATATTGCCTGCACTTGAAGCAGTGAGGCAGAGCTAATCAACTACACAGTACAACAAAGGAAGGACTTAACTGTTTCGTACCATACTATCGTAAGGTACTCCCAGGCAAGGATCAGCTCTCTTGCCGCGTACAGAGGCTAGCACAGTGTGGGCGCTCTAGTGAAGGTCACTGTGTCACATATATCCCTCTTTTTCTCCTTCTCCCTGCTCTTAGTTCTCCATGAGATTAGTTTCTTAAATAATATTTTTAGATAAAAATGTGCATAAGTAAAAGATTCTGATAGATTAGTACAAGGAAGGGTTTAAAACAGCCAGATAACAAGAAATCTTGGAGACACCAACTATCTTAAATGGATAAGTCATGGAAACTAGAGCACAGCTCAAATTTTAGAGGAAACTGAGACATGCTTAAAGAAATTCAACCAGAAGTTTAGAAATTTACTAAGATAATAAATTTATAACTTGCTTTTCAGAGCCAAATTCTATTTCTTTGGGCTCCTGACAGAGCCATCGTGTGCCTCAATGCTCTGATACATACATTACTGGGATACCAGAGGGGATGGGCTATAGCCTCACCCTTGTTTAGATGTTGTAACAACAGAGCCAGCCAGCACCAAGCCCTGATTCAAGACCTGGGGCTGATACATCCTCAGTGTACCCTCCCCCTTTGGGGATGGGCTGCGTACTCGGACAGGTTAAGGTGCTGACTGATGCTCCTCCCACTCCCCCAATCCTGGCAGCACCTCCTTTGTGGCTGGCAGGGGAAGGGACAACAGCTGGAGCTGAACAGCTATAAGCCAACGGGCCCCACAGCCTTCCACGCTAACTAGGGGGAAGGACACAGGAAAAATGTAGTTTGGAGGCAAAATGCCAACATGTACAATGTGCATTTTTGACTTCTACACAGGGGTTTTCCCAAGTGTTGTGAGGCTCACTTCTCAGCATCGAGCACTCTTTTCCCTCTCTCTTCTTGTTGCTCATCTTGATGCCAGGCAGCCACCAAGGACTCAGAGGTGTCTATCTTCCCGTTAGGGAAGAAAGTAGCTACAAAAATGTTTCCCTGTTCTAAAGCAAAACTAAACCAACCCATTTCCTGAAAGTCTGTTCTGTAAACATGTATTTCTGTGACTGAGGCTGGAGACCATTTCAAAAAGTAACAGTATTTAGCGCTTAAACTCCCCCCAAATTGACATGTTCTTGCTGAGTTGAATTCACAGCCTCAGAATATTACTTACCCCAGTGCTATCTCCAACCCAAGACAAGGAGACTGAGCCACTGAGATCATCAAACACATGCTATAGGAAAAGAAAAAAGAAATTCATTTAGAAAGGGCATATTTCCTTCAACCTCTGACTTCCTTAAATAATTCAGAACACTAGTACTTTCAAAGTAATTAACTTCATCATTGTAAACAGATATGGAGTCCCAGAAAACAGTTTGGAGGATGGGATTTACTACCTTACCTGAATCACAGATAACTCAGAAATTTTCTTCTTTCTCATACAAAGTAAGCCAAGCAGATGAGTTTTCTTCACTGTACCAGATGGGGAGATGGGATACTCTAATTGCTTTCTCCAAAAGAACCAAATATAAATATACAGAAAGTATTCTCAGGATGCTTTAAAACAGGGGATCACAGCCCACATTGATGGATATAACTATAACTCAATCAGCATAATTTAAAATGTTCTAGGCAGCCATCACAGTAATAGCTGAATAGTTAATAACTAGATCCCTTTGCTTCCAGGCCAGCTCACTCAAAAATGACAAGGGACAGAAGCGAGAGCAAATGCCCTTGTTTCACCTTGTATAACAGCAGCAGTAATGATGATGAGGATGAGGATGATAACAGGACAACCTTAACGGAGCTGCGGTGACAGTGAGGAGACAGTGAACAAGAAAGCTAGTGACCTGGAGTCAAAATATGGCCAGCACACTGAAATGTAGTTTTAATCATCTTTGTAGGTGCTTTTAGGTTTTGGTTTTCAAATACTTCCTCTATTTGTAAAATAATATACATCCATTATAGAAAATGTAGACAATAATAGGGACATATAGTGAAGAAACTACAAATCTTTCATAATCCTATCACAGAGAGATATTCAAGGTTAACATTATATTTATAATCTTCTATTTGCTACTGTTTTTTAACTGATAAAGAAATAATTCCAAAAAGGCCATACTGGTAAAAATTTCCAGCCATACAGAAATGTATATAGAGAACATGAAGATCCTTCCTCTTCGTCTGCCACATGCCCCACCATCCCAAGCCCCACTCCCCAGAGAGATCGACAGTTTAGTATATATTTCTACTAAATATTGACAATTATGCTTTTCTCTTATGAAGGATTATGTCCTCTTAAGATTTTTTAAATCTTAAGCATTCACTCACTGCCTTTCCAACCACAAGCTGAGAAGCAGAGGATATAACTTTATACTTTTTGGTGTTTCCTGTGCCTACCACGATACTCTGCACACTCAATAAGCATTTGTTGAAAATGGTTATACATCCTTCCCAAGCCACAAACTCAGTCTCAAAATAGAACATGTCTATAAATGGTGGGTTGCCAGCCTCTGGGTCACTCAAGCCGCCAATCCCAGCAGAGACATCTGCAGAAACAGAACTCAAAACACTGTTTTGCTTATCTTCTAAGTTTCTTCTGTGGTCTTCCTGAATGGGCCTCTGCATTCACCTATGCAATTGCCCCTCTGGACTCCTGAGGCCAGCAGCACCTCTCATACAATCTCTGTAAATTGGACAATCAGTGCCGCACAGAGGGCTTGCTCACGAAATGTTAGTTAACTCTCCAACACTCGGGCAGAGCTTCTCACAGCCTCTGCAGGACAGAAAGGCTATTCAGACATGCAAACTGGCCAAACATCGCAAAAAGCAGGGCTGCTGGAGACATCTGGGACCAGAAGTTTAAAAACCGACACAGCAATGTTCTTGTAAGACATTTTGCACAGAGCAAGACGGCGTGTTCTCTTAAGTGAGGGTAGTGTCTAAAAGTGCATCAATGAGCTCCTTGAAGAGCAGCACAAATATCCAGAGCTGCCGCAAGCACCAGACAGACCGCGAGGGCTGACAGTCGCCTAAACATAGGCTATCTTTCCAAGGAAGGCTCTGGTCACAGCAGCTGGCTAGGATAAAAGGAAAAGTCCACCACTAGAGTTCTGCTATCTGGATCAGGCTGCAGTACAGTCTGTCTTGAGCCCATCAGAACCCACACCTTTTGTTTTGAGACCCAGTAAATGCACAATGGCATTACTCACGTTTTCCTACTGCCCAGCCACAGAAGGGGAAGATTATTAGACGTCACTAGCAACCCGCAGCTTCACCTCAACAACACAAAGAATAGCTGACCTCACCCATCACCCAAAGAGTTCCTCTGGGAGTGTAGCCCAGATTTATTAACTCTAATTGTGGTCTTCTGCTACCCTAACCTTCGCTTTCTTTCCTTCCCAACAGCCAATTAAATTTCACTTTTGAAAATACACAAACTCTTTGAAAAAAAACTCATCCATTTACATACAGCAAATGCAGCTAATTTTTTATATTTTGGTATTTAACATTCTTATACTGGTGGAAGTAAAAGAAACAATGGAATCAGACTTAACAACAGACCAAAGCTCAGGTGGGAAGAAAAGGTCATATGGAGAAGAGACAAATTCAGGAGAGTCGGAGCCAAGAGCACAGACACAATTCTCCCCCTTCACTGCGAGGGTTACGGATGCCCAGGGAAGGGTGAACAATCCAGGTCATGGTTAGGAGACAGAAGTCACAAGTGTCAGCAAAGGGCCATCAGTTCTAATGCTTAATCGTTCATCGTATTTGACATAATGTACCTGTCACTCTGCATTGTGGTGGCACCTTAGATATTTCAAAATATGTACTACTTTTATTTATAGCAATAAGAACATTGTCTGCCTCCTTGACTACACCTGAAGCCCATCTGGTGCAGGGACCAGCTTATTCGTGTTAGTGAAAATATATAACGTAGCACATGAAAGGCAATAAATACTCTGCATTCTCTTGAAGAATTACCCTTGAAGCTCTGAAAGAGGGATAATGAAGTGAAAAGATAAGGCCAGACCCACTTACTTTCCTAGTAACAGAAATGAGTATAAAATATAATAAATCGGTTCTGAGAGGCCTCTGCTTCTCGCCAAGATAGAGCAACAGGGACCAGCTTGATCTTCCCACTGAAACAACTGAAAAAAATGCAAACTACATAAAACTATAGCTTTCAAGATGTTGGACTTCAGGCAACGAAGGGCAGTAATTCCTGAGAGACAGGAAACAAATGAAGGCCTACACCTGCCCTCGTCATTGCCCAAAGAGACGCTCCCGGGCCCAGCGCAGCTCTGGGGCCCAGCGCCGGGCAGGGGGACCCCTGCAGAGCCCAAGTGCCTCCTTCAGTCGAAGAGACGAATGAAGAGACGAAGCGGGTGGCCTGGCTTGGACACCTAGGCCACCATCAACTCTAGTTCCCAGCGACTCCATCCACAGAGTCAAAGTCGGCAGAGATGCCATGCATCCCTCCACTCAGTGATCAGAGGCACTGGCCAGGAGCAGAACAACGGAAGAGACATTCAGACACAGGGCTGTGAAGAAGCAAAGGTCTGCACACAGGAGTGTACATAGGCAACAGCAAGATAGAGGTGGAAGGCAGTTGTTTAGCGAGAACAAACATGGAGACAGGCAAGGATTTTGAAAAATTTCAAAGGGTAATACAAATAAAATATGTTGATATTGCCAACTAGTAAAGAGTATACAGTAAATGCTATTAAGTACTTGTTAAATAAAAATTTCAAATCAGAATAAACAAAGTTAAGGTGAGAATCAAAGGAAAATAAAAACAGAAAAGGAAATATATGTATGAAGAAAAGTACTTCTGCTGGGAATATGCAAAGAAAGCTGGGGCCACAGGATCACTCACTCAAACAGGCATGGTTTCCAATGGTACCAGGGGTGTCCAATCTGTGGCCTCGGGCCGCATGCAGCCGGGAATGGCTATGAATGCAGCCCAACAGAAAATCATACATTTACTTAAAACCTTTTTTTTTGCTTATCAGTTGTCATTAGTGTTTGTGTATTTAATGTGTGGCCCAAGACAACTCTTCTTCTAGTGTGGCCCAGAGATGCCAAAAGGTTGGACACCCCTGGAGCTGAATATAATCAAACAGTAAGTTATGGTTCAGTTGTTCTAATCAAGGCAAAGTAAGATGAAATATGAGCAGAGGACAAAGCCTGTGAGTACAAAAACTGAAAGGCAGAATAATCTCTTTAAGAAGAGAAAACCCCAAACTTCCAACACAATACTACCAATGAATACTCTACAATATTAAAATATAGAACATATAAAATATGATAAAATACTGAACACATAAAAACATTTAGGAGTCAAGTCCAGCCAACAGAAGGCAGACTGAATGTCTACCTCAAGCACTATTAATACAAAATTATGTTATGAGTTAGCTGTCTGTGTACATGACAACTGAAATGGAGAAGGTGGGGTTTGAAGCATGTTTTATTCCTGGGGAGCAAGAGCTGTGTTGCTCTAACGTAGTACTCATGAGAGGTAGATTATTTAGCATAAAAAAAAAAACATGATTTGGCCACTATATATTGCCAAGTAGCCAGCCAAGTACATGGTCTAGAAGTGGGTCAAAATTAAGGGAAACCATGTAAATATGCTGTTTGTGTGATTAACAAGCCAAAAGCCAGTATCCAGAGGGGCCGTATGGCAATTCAATTACTTAATCACATCCTAGGGTAGGAAGCTCAGAAACCAGGAAGTTTAAGACTAGCTACGTAAAATGTCACTTGATCTATCAGGAGCAGATGAGCATAGAACCTGCCACATCTCAGGGCAGACTGATTAATCCCCGCACAGTTACTGGCACAGGAACAGCCAAGCCAGAACAATGGAACAAAGTGAAGTCCAAGACTGGGTGAGGTCTCTTTTAGTGTATGATAGTGATTCTTAACCTTTTTCATCTCTTAGCACACATAAACTAATTTCTAAAATTCTGCAGCACACCAAAAAAATATTAATTTTTTGGTCAATCTGACCCCCCCCCAAAATTTGGTGTAATTTTGATTCATTTACATCAGATGGCTGCTGTTGTGTTGACAGCTGTCATTTCTTTATTGACCATCTAAGGGAAAAGAGATCAGTGCCCCTGACTAAATAGTCAGGCACTGCATGTTCCAAACACTGGAGGCGTACCAGTGTGCCACAGCACACCAGCTGAAAACCGCTGGTGTGTGATAAAGCTAGCATTGCAAATCAGTGGTGAGAGAGTTGGGAAACACTGCCATTTGGGGGGGGCGGAGGAGCTGATTCTTAACTCCCTTCTCACCCTGGTTCCCAAATAAATTCCACTTTGAACAAAGATTTAAAAATAAAAAGTTAAATCATAAAAATCCTAGAAATATGTGTGAAGATTTTTGTAATCTTAGAAAGAGAAGGCCAGTTAAAAAAAATACAAAAACCAGAACCCATAATACACATAATAAAGGGATTACTTTGACTATATAAAAAAAAATTTTAATGGCAAAATACCAAAGAGAAAGTTGGAAAAAAAATAGGAAAAATTATTTGCAACACAACAAAGGGTTAATTTAGAGAGTGTTTTCAAATCAACAAGAAAAAAAAAGCAAAGCCCTCAAAAGAAAATAGGGAGTGACACAAACTAGCAATTCACAAAAGGACATAGAAATGGCCAATAACATGTGAAAAGCTATTTAATCTCATAATCAAAAGAAAATCAAAGAAAAATAATGTGATGATATTTTTCACCTTTTGGGAAAGTGTGACAAAACGTAGCTATCTGTCCAGTGAGGGGCAGCAACCTGCGTACACTGTGGGTGAGAACATATAAACTGCTACAGCTTTTCTGGTGAGCTATTTGGTGATGTGAATCAGAATTGAAAATGCCCATACCACGTGACCCAGCAGTGCCACCCAGGAATGGATCCTAAAGGGATAATCACATGCCCCTGCAAAAGAGATTATACACCTGGACGTTCACTGCAGCTAACAACTACCGAGCACTTCCACAGGCCATCTACTGTCCTAAGCATCTCATACACATCATCGGATAATCCACAGAGGGACCCCATGAGATATTACTATATCTGTGCACTCTAGATGAAGAATTGCAACTCTGTTAAATAAATTATGTTATGTAACAAAACATTACCAGATGCTTCTGAAAATCTTTTAGGTATTTATTGACATTAAGAGATATTCATAGCCTGTTGAGTAAAAGGTAGGTTACAGAATAACATGTAAAATCCTGTGTGTGTGTGTTTATGCTGAAAAAGATACCTGGAAGGATGTTCTTCAAAATATTAACAGCAGCTCTAAGTGGCAGGATTTATGGTGATGCTTTTTCCTGTATTATAGTTTTTCTGTATTGACTGAATTATTCCCCACCCCACTTGCAATTAGCAGGAATCATTTTTTTTAAGATTTTATTTATGTATTTTTAGAGAGAGAAGGGAGGGAGGGAGAGAGAGAGAGAAACATCAATGTGCGGTTGCAGGGGGTTATGGCCTGCAACCCAGGAATGTACCCTGGCTGGGAATCGAACCTGGGACACTTTGGTTCCCAGCCCGCGCTCAATCCACTGAGCTACGCCAGCCAGGGTAGGAATCATTTTTTAAAAATAAAACTATATAGTTTATTTTTACTTTGGAAAAAAAAAGGATATATGGAAGGGTGGCATGAGAAGTACTCATAGACCGTGTCGGTTTGCTCTTCTGTCACTCTGGCTAAGGGATGTAACAGCAGGTTACAGGCTGGGGCAGAGAAGCCCGCCCCCCTCAGCCATACAACATGGGGGTCTGGATTTACGGGGGACATCCTAATATCATTATTCACGGATACGCTGACCTTTCCAGAGCCACATTCAGAGCCTTCTGTTCATCACCTGTTGAACAGTGACTTCCAGTGTCCCCAATGGCGGCCATTTAGTGCCCCCAGCAGGGGAGCTCTGGGCAGCAGGGAGTCACTGGCTGGCATTTATAACCAAACTGGTTTTTGGGGACTCATTACATTAGACGTAGGGGGACAGTTTGTACTGCCTCCTCTGAAATATGTCCACCTTGACAGCTACTGACTATAAGACTCATCCACGCATTTTCTGCCTCTCATTTTAAAGCCTGAGGGCCACACGTTTTAGGGACCATGAACTAACACAGGTGGCCATTTCTGTGGTCTCGTAGCTAGTCCCTAAAACCCAACATTCTTCATGGAAATAATTTTGTCTTCATATCTAATTAAACCAGAAGCCTAATTAAATTACTGTTACTATAGCTTGGAGAACTTGAAGTTGGTCCCAAGAGTCACTGTAGCTTGGAAAAAAACTCAGTAATGAGAAACTTCTGCCTATTTTTAGTTACACACCTGATCGAAAGTAAAATACTGGAAGAACTGCCGGGGGCACACGCGGGCTGGGTCAGTTTCACGCAGCAGACCCCAGTTTAAAAGGCACATGCAGCACAGCAAAAGAAACCATCAACAAAATGAAAAGGGAACCCACTGGATGGGAGAACATATTGCCAAGGATACATCTGACAGGGGGTTAATTATCCAAAATATATAAAAAACGTCTACAACTCAACACCAAAAAAAAAAATCCAATTTAAAAAAAAAATGGGCAAAGGAACTAAGCAGGAACTTCTCCGAAGACAACACACAGATGGCCAACAGACGTAAGAGAAGATGCTCAGTGTCAGTAATCATTGGAGAAATGCAAATTAAAATCACAGTGAGCTATCACCTCACACCTCTCCTGTCGGAATAGCTATTATCAATAAATCAACAAACAACAAATGTTGGAGAGATTGTGGAGAAAAGGGATCCCTCCTGCACTGTTACTGGGTATGCGGACTGGTGCAGCCACTGTGGCAAACAGTATGGAGTTTCCTCAGAAAGTTAAAAAAGGAACTGTCTTATGACCCAGTGATTCTGGGAATATACCCTAAAAAACCCAAAACACTAATTTGAAAGAATATACGTACTCCTATGTTCATTGCAGCATTGTTTACAATAGCCAAGACATGGAAACAGCCCAAGTGCCCATCAGTGGATGAGTGGATATAAAGGCCGTGGTAAGCAACACAATGGACTACTACTTGACCGTAAAATAGAAGGAACTCTTACCTTTTATGATAGCATGGATGGACTTAGAGAATATTATGCTAAGTGAAATAAGCCAGTCATAGAAAGACAAACACCATATGATCTTGCTTATATGTGGAATCTAATGAACAAAATAATGTAACAAACAAAACAGAAACAGAAGCACAGATACACAGAACAGACTGACAGCTGTCAGAGGGTGGGGGTTTGGGGGCCTGAGTGAAAAAAGGTGGAGGATCGTGGACATGGACAACGGTGTGGAGACTGTGGTGTGGGGCTGGGGTGTGAGGGGGATAAATGGTAATGGAAAAAATACAATACAGTAGATTAAAAAAAGAAACGAGCTGAAGGGATGAAGCAAACATAATGTATAAAACACACAGACACAGACAATAGTAAGGTGACTGCCAGCGGAAAGGGGGCGGGAGGGAGGTAGACGAGGGCCAAGCGGGATAAACGGGACGGAAAGGGATTCGAGGTGATACGCACACAGTGCGGTGTGCAGATGATGTTTTGCTGAGTGGCACGCTTGAAACCTGTATGGCTTTGTTCACCAACGTCACCCCAAAAAACTCGGTAAAGAAAATAAAACCACATGCAGACGACCCAACCATCTTGCCATCAGGAACAAGCTCTCTGGCGAGTAAACAAGGGAGTGAATCCAGTGACGGCATCCTTCACACACACTCCTGCTTTCAACAAACAAATGGGGCAGGGTGCCTACCATGTGCTGGGCCCTACTTAGGCCCTGGGGAAACAGCAGTGATCATACATGTTCTGTGCTCATGGAGCTTTAAACATGCTTACAGAAGTCTAAAAATTAGGTTAAACATGCTAGACATTTAATCTACACAAGACAGCCTGTCCCAGTGAAAATAAAGCTAGTTGTTATAACTACCAATAACTAACTAACCAGTTAGTTAATTAAAGCCTGTGCAATAACTAATTGGTTGGGGAAGTAGGTACAAATCATTTTCTCTCTTGGGAATCTATTTCCCCAGTAGTAAAACTGAATTACTGGAATAATAAAAATCAAATGAAATAACATCCAAAGGCAAGGCACTGGTGATCCCACAACGAATGGGAATTTAAGATTTAGACTCCCCAACCCAAATAGGGAGCACAGGGGGAGGGGGGACATAAGAGGGCCTGGGCGATGCTCTTGCAGGCAGAAGAAAGTCTTACCAGAATACCCTTCTGTTAAGTATGGCACTGCTAGGGCCATAAAAACATGAGCCAAAAATAAGATCACAAATGTTCCAGTTCTCAGGGAGACTATTCTTAGAAATGAAAAGGCTAAACATAAACTCTTATACAAGTTTTCAAACCTATTCAATTATTCAGACTTGTCTGCAAGGCAGGATGATACAGAGGCAAGAGCTGGGCTGGTAGTCCACCTGAATTTTTTTCTGGCTGTGCCTAAGGCCTTGTGAACTTGAGCAGCTCAACCTGACCTCGCCACCAAGGCAAGGGGAGGCTGGAATGACATGTGTAGTCACTCTAAGCTTTAAAATTCTATGCTTATAATCAACTTAACCTCTCAGTTTGCTTTTCCATTGCTCTGTCTTCATTAAAAGAAGAAAAGAAAGCAAGCAAACAAACAAACCCCAGCTCCCTGCTGGACAATACACTAGTGTCAAAAGCAGAAGGCAGCTGCAACCTCCATCATCTGAGAAACCTCAGCAACATGCACACCCACTGAGGGGCAGGGAGGGAGACCTCTGATGCCACCATCCATGCAATAAGAATCTATGCACTTGACCTCTAAGAGAAACTTGCAGACCATCACCCTAAATCAATTTGCTAAGGTTGTTACAATTGCATAAATTTAGTAATCTGCTTTCTTAGCTTACAGAAACAGCTAATTAAATCTGGGGACAGCGTGTCTAGAGACAGGGGTAGCAACAAAAGGAACAGGATATTGCAAAGGGACCATATCATTTTTGCAGCTACAACAACAACAAGTAAACTTCACCAAGAAGACAATGGCATGAGGCTTATAAACCTGGGCTGCTGGAAATGGGAGAAAATAGCCCTACAGATCTCAAAGGCCGTTGAGGGCATTAGTGCCATCAGTGTGAGAGGTGGTATCTCATAATGTAATCTCAATGATCAGGGTCATATGGTTGACTAAGAAGGCAAAGAAGCATTTTAGAGAAATTTCCATTAAAACAACAAAACCTTTGGCACTTAAAAGGGCAGGCTTAGTTTTTTAAACATTCACTTTCATAGAATAATTCATTCATTTCGAATCATGGCCAATAAATGAGCTAAATTGCAAAACTGTTAGCATTTAATCTATACATCTTAGTTCCAGTTCAGAGAAAAGGAAGTGATGAAAGGCTGTGCCCCAGTCGCCAGCTGACTGAACCACAAAAGCTCACTGCTCACCCACCTGGCCGGGGACTAACCCCTCACTCCCGCCACCGCCAGGCTGGCTTCTTCCAGATCTCTGGGCACACACTGGGCGCTCTCTAGCCCCAGGCCATTGAACGTGCTGTTCTCTCTGCCTGGGATACTCCTACAGGCAAAAATTCTATTCATCTTCAAGTAGCAGTTTAAATAATTTCTCAGCAAGGCCTTCCTAATGTCCTAGACTTAAAAAAAAAACCTCCCTCAATTATTCTCCTGTAGTTACTTTTTTTCTTCTTGGTATTTATCATATTGATAATTACATATTTGTGTAATGTCTATTTTCTCTCCAGGGATCTTGTCTGCTGTGTTCCACATCAGTTACCAGGACCAGAAGCCAGTACAATGCCCACCATGTGGTAGGTGCTCAGTAACCAAGTGTTGAATTAAAGACTAATAATAATAGTATTGAACCTTTCCTGGGCACTTACGATATGTAAGGCACCACCGCTACTTTAGAGATGAAGAAGCAGGCTCCGAGAGGCTGAGGAATTTGCCCCAAGTCGTACAGCTGGTAAGTAGCAGAGCAAAGATTAGACTCATGTCTGTCTGACTCCAGGCTGGGTACCCTTTCTCCTGCACTGTGTGAGGCGGGAGTGGGGAAGGACTCCTAGAACAAGCATGGCCTGTACCTTTAAGGAGTTTATAATGTGTGGAATAAACGTTTAGTAAATGAAAGTGAATACAAGCCAGAATACCATAGTAAATGCTGGATTACATGGCGTAGTTAAATGTTGTAGGAGAGAAGAGGAAAACAAACCAGCTAGAGGGTTGTTTGGACAGGAGGAACGTCCTCAGAACAAAACGGAGAAGCAACCCAGCACCTGGTGAACAAAAGGGACTGGCGACCAGGTCCCAAGGCACCTGGAACGGAGGATTAACACAGGCCAGGAAGTGGTGAAATAATAAAGAGATGAGCACACAATAAAAATAATTGGGTTAACATTCTGGTGCTCTATGCTACTACCAAGCACAGTTCTTGAGATGTACCTACCACATCTCATTAATATTCCTTACAACTTCACAGAGGTCAGCAAGGGCAAAGCTAGCTGCACACTCAGTTAATGAGCGAGGGTGGAATCACCAAGGTGCTATTTCAGAGCTCTCAATGCAAAGCCACCGTCACGAACTCCAATAAACTAAAGCTTAAAGAAGAAGAGAAATAGTTATTACCTTATAAGTAGTCCTATTTTTTATAATTGTTAAGTTCTTTAAAACTACAAGTAAAATAACTTCACATACTTGAAACTATCATAGCCAGAGGACCAGGTACCTGATGGTGTGGGATTCGTACTTTCTCCATCTCCCAGAGCTTCAAGAAAGACACTCGGGTAGATCAGCTCTCCTCTTTACTGCACCCCCTTTTCTTAACCCTGAGTCAAAGACACGAGTAGTATGTAGCTCTTAATCCATATTTGGTTCCTATGAATGTCCATAACAATTTTCTAGGAACATTATAACTGATAAAAAACTTGAAGCACATACACAAATTTTTGAGCATCTAACTGGTAATGCATCGGAAGCTTTATGGAGATCCCCGTTGCACGATACCCTCGGCAACAGATGAATACACACGACGTCCCGCACTGTCTCATTTAATCTTCACACTGACCCCAGGAGACAGGTATTAGTATACCCATTTTATCGATGAAAAAACTAAGGTTCACTGAGATTAATCTCTCCATTGTCACCACCTACGTGTGAATGCAGCCCCGGTGTGAGACCATGTTCCCTCCTAACTACTGCCTCCAAGAACTATCGTTGTATTAACAAGCTAAAATTTTAATGTAATCATGAAGATTTAAAAAAGAATACATACGCTTCCTACATTTCTGCCAACCTTGACTCACTCTCATTCCTGCCACCCCCGCCCAAGCCTGTCACCCAACCCTGCCAAGTGATAAAACCAAACACATTTATTCTCATCTGTGCCCTTTCATGCACATGTTCCTCTGGAGCTGGTATTTACCAGGGTGATCTGGCTGACTGCTGGGTCCCGTGGACGCAGTAACAGATCAATAGGCTTATTAAAAAATGACATTAATTAAAGGTACGTGGTACTTCAAGGCTTTCAAAACCTTTCTCTTCAACGTTTCATGATAGTGCACCGTTTCACGTGATGGGGACCCGAGGCTCAGAAAGGCAGCTTGACTCTGCGGCAGGTACTATGACCTTTAAGGAGCAGAGGATTCACAAGTACGTGAGTTACACTGGGGGTCGGTAGTCCTGCCTCTCCCTGAAGCAAACGCCCTGAGTTAAAACACACCTATGGCACCCTTCCCAGCAGAGGAGTGCCGTGTCGGGACCTGTGCTCTACCCCCAGCTCTTGGCACATAAGCAAGTCACTTAGCGTCATCAGTAAAAGAGATCTGACCAGCTAATAATCAGCCTATCAATCTATGATTCAAACTGTTGTGCACACTGTCAGCAAGAGTTCAAACTTATCCTTGTTCACAGATGTGCAGAGAAGAAAGTCTGTTGATGGGCTTCACTGTCTTATCGCTCCTTCAATAAAATCCAGGAGCCCAGGAGTGTTCCTGGGAACCCTTGGCACTTGAAGCATAAAGATGGTCCACCCCTCCTCTCTCCTGCTGCCCTGTTGGACGCACTCCTCCAGGACTACAGCGATGGTCACTCTAGAAAGATAACTCTCTTTGGCTTCCCCAGCTCCACCTTTGGTTTCTTTGGCTCTAGCCTCATGTCTGGCACTATCTGTTAAAACATTTCCCCCCGTAAGTCCTAATACCAAACTCCCCACCTGTACCCCCTTTTCTTTTCATCCCCCACAAACAGCTACCTTTTTATTTAACCTCTGTATATGTTTTCCCGAAGCCTTAGTCATACTCATCCACCACCTCTTCCCAACAGAAACCTTCCATTGACCTTGCTCGAGCATGTCTTGGGTTTCCTTCCCTGTATGCCTTTACCGATCTCCCTGAGAATCGCCTCCACCCACGGATCCTCCCTTCGCCCATGGCCCTCCCAGACCACCACACGGTAGAGGTCATGCCTTCTTCACAAAGTCTTCCAAACGCTCAGCAAGCAGTCCCAAACACCTGAATCCTTCAGGCAGCATCAGTGCGAGATCCCATGTTTCACTGTGCAGACCTGGACTCCACTGTATGTCGTTCACGGTATGTAGTTCAGTAGCTGCTTCAATGACTGACACCTACTTTATTTATTTATGTATTTATTTATTTTAGTCCTCACCCAAGGATGTTTACTGATTTGAGAGAGAGAAAAAAAAAAACATCAATTGGTTGCCTCCTGTATGGGGCCCTGACTGGGGATTGAACCTGCAACCTTCGGGTATGTGGGACACACTCTGACCAACTGAGCCACCTGGCTAGGGCAAATGATATCTACTTTAAATGAGTGAAAATGCTTTACATTTAACAAAAACATTTTGATAAAACTTTTCATTTGCCTCTCCAAATAATCCTAAAACTGCTTCTCTAGTTTAAAAAGCAAAAGCAGTGAAGGCCCACGATCACAAAGCTGTGAGGCAGCAGAGCTGGGACTCCCCCTGGTCTCTGAGATCGTCCCCTGTGAGTTCTGTGTACAATGTGTCTATGACGCGAGTCCTTTCGACTAACAGCGGGGACCAGGTGAACATTTGATGTGAACTATCTTGTCAGGAAAGTACTAATGTTAATTAAAACTTTCCTTCCCTGTTCAATTTCTTGTGGTCCTTCAAGGTCATCTTACTGTTGACCCAGACTTGGCTCAAGTACAATATTAGCACTTAGTTTTTTAGAACATACAGGAAGAACAAAGCTCTTAACAAAAGCAAATATAAGAGAGATAGTGCTCATAAGACCTAGAAGGAAAAGAATCTATATTTTCTTCTGGTGAAAATAAATCAAGCCAGTGAATCACACATACATTCTAACTAGCACAGGGCTGAGCAAACCAATGGTAAGCTGACCCTCTACTTTCAAATACACAAGCAGCCAGGACCACACACACAAACACATACACGCCCCATTTGGACAGAATACTTGTGGGAAAGGAGGGAAAAAAACAAATTTACTGCTATATATCTGTTGGTTTGTTGTAGTTTTTTTTTTGGACTATCCAAACTAGTAGCTTTGATTAGCATTAGATTTTTCAGCTGACAAGAAACAACAAAGAATTACCCTAAAAACAAAAGAGTCAAATGTCTTTCATAATGATACATACATAAAAATACTCTTGCTATCTCTAAGAACACTCGTATTTCATTGAAGCAAGCTCTGGAGGTGGTAACAAATTACCCCCAGATGTAAAATCCAGGCTATGGTCAAGTTCAACTGGCAAGCAGGACAGCCCCAATTTGCTTCTAAATTTGGAATCAACCAATAAACATTTGTGATCAAAACCTCTGGCCTCCTCTTCTTTCTTATGAATCACAGAATTATTTTAGACATTTTAAATCCAGTCTAAAACTTCCCATGTTGTCGATGAAGAACTGAGGGCCAGATACTGAAATGCAAAACAGAAAATAAATTACATTCACAGAAAACTTTCTCAGCAAAACACCACAGGCTCTGAATTGAAGGTTTTGTTTTTACTATGGTTTCCTGAGGCTGGGGTTGAAGGTAGAGAGAGGAAAACAGCCTTAAACCAAACCAAACAAAACCAGCATTCACCCAACGACCTCCACAGGTCTGAAGGGTCTGTCACCAAGCGTCTTTCAGCCCAGCTAGCTCCAAGCCACACAGCACTAACGCCACTTTGATCGTGGCCACCGTTGTGACGACAATAAGAAACCTGCCTAGAACTGACTGAAACTGAGCAGCTTGTTCCTTAAGCCCCATTAGTCCTCACAACCACCACCTACATACAGATCCATGAGGCTGGGGGCAGCAGAACAAGTTTTCACCAACTTTTTTTCAAGAAAGTGAAATATGCAATAGAAACACCAGTTACAAAGGAACAGAAAAGGAACAGAAAATTTCTAGAAATTTACAAATGCAGTATCTATTTCATAATATTTTTGGAGGCACTGTCACACAGCCCTTTGTGAGAAAAGCTGTATTTTTAATTACATGCCAAAGTTGATCATTTTAGTCTACCTTACTATTAGCTTCTAATCATATAAACCATCCAAGTGTCATCTCTGCAGCCACTAAACTCAGTTCACTTTCTGTAAAGACAGAACTTGCATGGTAGGGTGGGTAGGAGGGGAGGGAGAAGAGGAAACATTACCCTCTGGCTCTGACCACGACAGCTCAGTGTTAAGCACTGCCCTTTGTGTGAGGATCACCCAAGGGGAACAGGACACCTAGGGCAAAGCTGGGGGGCACAGTGTCTGCAGTCACCCACTGAGAATCCAAAGCTTGTTGGCAAGAGCTGACTGGAAACCAGCAGAGCGGAGAAGGAGCTGTAAATATAACCTCTGTGAACCTGACTTGAAAGATCAGATCAAAACGGCAGGATGGAGAGCCTAGTATTATTTTTATCATTACAAAAAGAAAAAAGGCATTAATAATTGGCCAGAAGAATAAGTCTTCTTCCAATTATTTCCACAGGCAGGAGAGTCAGTTTTCTAATAAAAAATCACTATGCACAGAACTAAATATTTGAGTCGGCAGAGAAGTCACCTAATTGTTACATTGCTTTCCCTTTGAGCCATTTGTCCCATTTGGCTAGCTCTGTACTTTCACCCCAACCAAACCTCAGATGAAGACCAACCTTTGCCCAGATAAATATACTTCACCAAATCTGCTGATATTTCCAGCTGAAATCCCCAATGCATTTTAATACCCCGCCTGGTCAAAAGTCTGAGCACTCTACTGCCAAGGAGTAGAACCAACCAGGACCAAGAAAGAGATCCTGCAGAATTCCTACTCCTTGACCCCAAAACAAATAAATGAAACAGGACTCAAGAAAAGATGAACCTAGAGGGTGAGGCTAAGGGTGGGAGCACTGGGGAAGGTGATATGAAGAAAGGCTGAACACTGGAATGAGTGAAGCAGTTAGAAAGTTCTGAGGAGCTACAGGCACTGACCTTCGGATTCCCAGGTGTGACAAAGACCCACAACAGGCCCAAGGGGCAGCCCCCTGAAGCCTCCTCTTTGCCCTGCCAGCCCCAGCAATCACAAACACATCCTTCTTGGACTGGCACCCATTCCACAAGGCGCTCTGTGGAACTTGTTTATTTAAGAAGCCAGATGCTTTGATGTTGGAGTACAAGTTGGGAAATAATGACTGTAAAGAAGTAGTGACAGGAGCAGAGAGAGGACAGAGAATGAGCTACAGTTCCTGGCTTTATTAATCATAAGTTTTAAAAGTCACAAGGACATTGTCAAATCCTCTGAACAGAGGAAATGAGAGGTAAGGAAATTATGTCAGCCACCAGTGTAACTCCAGCCAAGGCATTTCATCTGTTTCTTGAAGACAGTTTCATGCCTAATCTCAAAGGAGTGCTTACAGGAAAAATGTTTTGAAGCAATCCAACTTAGCAACCAACATTAATAAACTCTTCTACACTCGCTCAATTTCTCTCACGTACAAAGGTTTATGTGGCACGAACACTCCAAACACTTAAAGGAAAAAATCAGCTAAAAGTGTGGCATGACAACAGTTTAGGGTTAAAGGCAAAAGACAGGTTATTTATCGAGTGTAAGAAAAGAGCTTTTATAAATACACATGCACACTTGTTGGATTTCATGAGTGAAGAGCCTGAGTTATATAGATCACTAGGGCACAGGTCTCCTAGAACCAGAGGAATAAAAAAGCAGCACATTTTAGTTCTACTTCTGCTTTCTTAAGAAGCTTAATTAAACACCAGTATATTCTCACAAGCCAAAAAGGCCACAGAAACAGGTCCAGGAGATTCGCTAAAACCTTCTGAAGCTTTTCATTCTCTGGCCTGAGTATCTTTTCTTTGGGTCTTGCCCCTCTGGAGGGTAGTCACATCCATTGAATTAATGGAGCTTGACACTAACAACAAGTTATAACAAGTAAAGAGAACCAAGAACTTCTAATTTTTCTTGGGAAGTGAATTCTGTCATCTTGAAAAACAACTCTGACACTTTCCCAGCTGTACAGAACTATTCAACATCTCTAATAAAACGTGGTTCTGGCACGCTAATATTTTTACTTTACTCTGTTTATAAAGGGCCCTAAAATACTACATCTCTTCAGTACAGTTCAGGGTGACTTATTATGACTGTTACAAATACAGAATTGAAAAGCAGAACAGACTACTACATGACAATTCCTGGTGAAGGAGGTGGAACTCGAAGAACCGCTTCGCTCGCCCACTGCAAGGTGAAGATCATTCACAGCGGCTCCACTTTTACCACACACGCACGTTCCCATAGGGATGGGATCATTGAAGAAGAGACTGAGTGATTAACAAATGCAAAAGTAGCCATTTAAAATTAAAGCAATTGGAAGGAGATTTTTTAAAAAGCTAAAAAAAAAAAGCTACAGAAAAATCACTGGAAATAGTAGCTAAAAAAAATTAAAAGAAACAGATTTCTTCATATGCCAGACTTCAAAGAATAAGGTTCCAGATCTGCTGTTGATTTGGCCTAAGAACCCCCCAAGTCAGTTTTATCAACTTTTTGCTAGAGAAATCACAGCATTACCAATGACATCAATTCAAACTAACCAGAGAGGACTTGCAGTAAAGGAATGAATCCAAAAGTAGCAGCAGATCCTGTCAACCAGGAAGAGAGGAATCTGACATATGGGATAAGAATGCTGTGTCCAGCTGGCTCCGGGAAGGAAGTGTGCCCGTTATAAAGTACACATCTGTGCTGTAAAAGCAACTCCACTGCCAGGTCGGAGTCTACGTGATTTGTCCCCCTTCATCAAACGGGTAGATTTTCCAGTATTCATTCCATCCTATCTGCACCCAACCTGTCCCACCGTCAGCACTAGCTTGGCCACCTTTCTGCAGCTGCTGCTTGGACTGCATTACGCTGACTTATCCCTGACTACTTCCGCTTTCACTGAAACCGCCTTAGGTCCCCATTGGAGAATTCTGCACAGGTAACAAGTGTAGTCCAGGCAAAGGGAGACAGTTCAAGGGGAAACTGAGATTCGGCTGATATGAATGTGGCTATACAAAGACAAGTGCATTAACCACTCATTTCTGACCCCATGTGCACCTCTCTTTGCAAGAGAAACGGATATGTAACAGAGAGAATATATCAAATAGAAAATACCTTATGCAAATGTGGGTAGCAACAATTAACTTATTTCTAGGGGGAAAAATGAGGAAGATGCCCAAGTTGCAGTGGAACAAGGAGCCAGGGCATTCCTAACAATTGGCTTTGTCAATCCACTGGGGCGCAAGGGTTGATCTGCTTGTCTCTCTAGGGAGAGGACTGCCTCAATTTAAAAAGTTTTCCACCAGAACCTAGCTCAAAGCCGAAGTCTGCAACGTTTTTCTTAGCCGCTGGAAGCCTTGTTACAAGGCATACACTTCCTGGTCAGAGTCCAATGCCACCATAGAAGGTCAAATTGAAGGCGTTTTAAAGAGAGATGACATACATACTGTCGTCCCCTTTCCAAGCTTGTTCTTTTACCTGTGCAAACAAACTCAGTAACCTAACAACTGCTGTGCGATTTCTGAACACCCCCTGCCCTCCTTGGAAGTACTGACTCAGAGGACACACCTTGGCTTCTGCGCAGCCCAACTTCTGCACGCACTTCAGAGATCACTATTCCTCCACCTTCCCGGGGAGGCACAGCGCTACTGGGTCCTGACTAATTTATACAGACAGAAAACGACACTCAGGAGGTTTTGACAACTTGAAAAAAAAAAAAGAATGCCGTGAAAGGCTCAACCGGCCTCTCCTGTGACGAAACACAGCCGCGCGAGCCTCGGCGTCCCGGGGCCCCTCCCGGGCCGGACCCCACCCGCCCGCCCGCCGCAGCTTCGGGGCGGCGGCCCGGTGGGGTGCGAGCGGCGAGTGGCTGGGGTCCCCTCCGAGGAGACACCAGGCGTGGGTGGGGCGGCACCTCGCACTCCCGGTGGTGCTCAGGCCTGGCGCCCGCTCACCTGGTGCGTGTTGTTGACCAGCCTTGCGACGAAGTCCGGGACCCGGCCGCAGTCCTCGTCCTCGCCGGGCGCGCTGCGGCGCCAACGGCCGCGGAGAAAAGGGCCCCCGGGCCCGGCGGCGCGCAGCCCCCAGCTCACCCCGATGGGGCCGGCCCAGCGCGACAGCGGCGCAGCGGGCGGCGGCGGCGCGTCCAGCCGGTCCTGGCAGAACGCGGCCCGCGGCAGCAGCTGGAGAACGAGGAAGAGGAGAAGGCCGAGGCCGTGGGGCCGGCGCGAGACACAGTCCGCAGCTGCTCTGGGACGCTCCATCGCCACCGAATGCCGACGCCGCCGACACCTGCCGCCCGGCGCCCGCCCACCCCCGCCGGCGCCGCGCCACACCCCCGAGCCCGAGTGGCGCTCCTGGGATACGCGCAGCCGGGCCTCTCCGCCCCATAGGCCAGCCGCCTGTCCTTCTTCCCCGGCGCGCTCCTCATTGGCTCGCGTCGCCTCTGGCTTCGGGGGTCTTGGATTCGGATGCCAAGATACGGGAATGATTGGCTGGAACGTGGTAAAGACCGCTGAGGTCATCCCCGCCTCGCCCGCGTCTCTAGGGCTGGACTTCCAGAGTTGATAGGACCTTCCCCGCCACCCGCGAAGCTCCTAACTCAGTGATGCTGCTCCCCTTGCGGCTCCCTCGGGCACCCTCAAGTTGGGCTGGGTTAGTCGCCTCCTCTCCCCCAGAGACGCCCCAAAAATTCTTTGGGTTGTGGCAGCTCCGGGAAAATCTCCCCAGGGAATCCCTGAGCTAGCTTAGCTGGAAAACGGGGCTTGGTCACGAACCGGTGCTTCAGGTTTTAAGCCCCGCGCACTGGGGCGCCCATTGTCTGCTGAAGCAGCCGCCTTGCTGCCGGGAAGATGAATGCGAATTGTGTGGGCTAAAGCCTACGGAGAAGATAGAATCAGGGCGTTTGTGAGTCATGCAAGCTTTAAGTTCCTCCACCACGTACGGCCTCACTCACCTTCCTCTTCTGCAAGGAGTTAGGCGAAAGGTATGGTTGCTTATTGGTTTTCCTGGAGGCAGAAAGTAGTTTAGGCATTAGGGGCAGGGCAGGTCAAAGTGGACAAGAAGATTGCCCAATGCCTACTTAAGGCAGGATCATTTCAGATGCATATTTATTATTTCTGCCAAAGTGCAGTGTTCATTTGCATAAGGTTGGTTTTTCAGTGTTTGTCTCCAAAATTAGCACCCCGCCCACAAAAACGTAAAACAAAACCCTATGCTGTTCCCTGTACCGCAGGAACTGCACACATAACTTCTAGAACATGCAACCCAGGTAAAAACCAGTTCCGGATCTTAACCTTAATTGATTCTGTCCGTTCAGAATGCTAGTTGTTTAGTACAAAAGGCAGCAAATACAAAGAAGCACAGTATACAAAACGTTACCCCCAGATAAAGAAAGTTACCAACAATTACTTTTAACTATTAAACTGGAGGTAAACCCAAATGAAAATCTATTCATCATAGAGCAAAATGGTGCACTGCACCCACCCCAATGTTTACAGCAAAATCCTTCTAGTCACGTTAATTTGCAAACAAAATGACTTACAAATTTACACTCTCCCCCAGAACATTCATAGTAAGACAAGAGAAATGGAAAACGTTTTTGAGTGGCATCTGAGCAGGATGAGAAAATCCCTTTATCTTCCAGGTTCTCAGTTACTGAAATAACAAGGTAAATCTTGAAAGCTGGTGAACAATGTGTTCCTTTCCATTAACAACCATGTGTCAGATTATTTTTTAAAATACAGATTATTTTTTAATCTATGCCAACTATGGACATCACAAGACAGTCAGTTCCAGTAGCATGTGATTAGCTGGGGGGGAGAGGTGGGGCTATACAGGAATATTTCTTTGTTTAGTGACACAAAGATGAAAGGTCTATTGTCTTACTGCCTGAAAAGATTTAAAAAACAACTCAACAGTGCCATCTCCTGGAGAAATTACTAAATACTCTTATACTTTTTAAGTCAATATTAAAACTGTTGGCAATTATCTGTAAGGTTTCCTTTAGTTTTCGTTATCATTATATACCTACAGAATGCATTGTTCCTCCCTCAAACGTTATCAGCTGCTGGGGACGTGGTACCTTGTATATGGCACCAAGAAAATGACTATTTTGAGACGCAGGCACGAAATACAAAAATTATACTGTCAGATCTCCTTTGTGAAACACTGAACATAAAATCTTACCCGACTCGGACTAAAATTTGTAAACCTGTATTACTAAAAACCATTATTTTCCCCCAAACTTTGTAGCAGAAAGAGGAATAGAAAGCAGTCACATATCACAAAACCATTCCTCTTTCCTAGTAAGATCATTTCTCTGGTTCTTTTAAAATTGGACCCAAAAAACCTTGTAGAAAATTTTAAAATTCTACAAAAAGAGAAAAAAAAACCCACCAAAGTTCTACCTCTTTCAAGAATGCTATAATTCTACTCTTCCAAGAATTCTGAACTTACAATTGTAGGAGGCATAAAGTTTACTGTTTCAGCAGTTGTCCGAAGTGCAAATACACTGTCCAGGCAGTGCAAGCTGAGGTGAAAAGACAAGCTAAGTGCTGTTCCCAGTGGTTTTCCCTAACATGTGATCACGCTCACCTCTCTCTAAAGCAGCGTGTTGTGTCCATGTCCACATGAACCTACTCTGAGTTAAAGGGACCAGTATTTATTGCCTTATGTCTCTGCACTGGAAGCTTTGTGGACACACAGACCAGATCTAGTATTTTCACAGGTCTACTCCCAATGCCTAATGCACCACGTGGCATATGATCAACCTGTTAAGTTTGAATAAATGTAAGTTGAGACAGGATTTTTCAAAGGCATTTTCTATTAAGATTTGATAAAAGCTGAACATGAGTGAAACTAATCTGATGCCCATTTTATATTTCATAACAGGGTTAACATCATTAGAATAGTCCCCTGAACATTGGTGACAATATACTCTAGCTCCCTTACTTTCCTTACATGTATGTCTAGGGAAAAACTCATTTCTTCCAAATATTTTCCATCATAAGTTTCCAAATGTATATAAACACAAGTTGCTTTTTGCTGGAATACAGTATGAATTTAATAGTGCAAGTTCATTTCAAATCTCAATGAGAATTCCCTATTACTGAGTAGGTATATAGGCTGCAAGAGACCTGGTGGTGTAAAATCAAGAGCTGATGATTTAAAACCAGAAAATCTGAGTTCAGTTCCCAACAGCTTAATTTTCTGTCTATAGTCACATAGCTTTGGATTCTTCATTTGTTAAGTATAATAATATCTACTTCATGTGGCCATTTCTGTGGCTCCAATAAATTGCTTCTTTAAATCTTAACCAATCTCATGACAGTGACCTAATGGGAGAAGTTGATAGTGCATTCCAAGTATAATGTAAACTACTTCTGAATTATACCATTCTCTCTTCTTGATTTGTAATTGATTGCCAGTGAAGCCAAGATCAGGAATTCAATTCTTTTATAGCCCTTAACTTCATTATAAAGAAATCTCTTTCCCAGGTGTCTGTTAGGATACCAGAACCTGTACAACATTGTAGCTGGCTTACTCCACCCCACCAGTGTTTGTGGAGGAACTCAAAACATGTTATTTTGATGGTCAATTAGTAGCATCTCCTTCATGTAAGGAAAGCAGCAAAAATACCTTTACTCAAGATTAACTACAGGACTAAAATGTGTTTACAGTGGCATTAGTATCTTAAATGACTGGGAAGAGCTGGTTTAGTTTTGAGTTCATTGCCAGCCACGGTGGACAGCCACTGAGACCACTTCAGAACAGGTGTTCTGAAAGGTACGGATATGAACACCACTCTCGTTTTTGGCCCCTAACAGAAGCATTGTGAACAAAAGAATCATTAGAAGAGAATACTCTATTAACAAATATTTTAAGTTTTTCTTTATTTCAGAACTGCCTTTATGTACAGACATCATTAAAAAATGCACATACACTGGAGATTTTCCAAGGAATAGGAGCTGGAAATACAAGTTAAGGGCAATCAGGAGAACTGAAATGGTCCCAGAGAAGCTCTGAGGATCACACTTCCTTAAATGTCCTTGATAACCTCTTCAAGTTCTTCCTTTGTGAACATGTGGAAATTCTGGCCGGGCTGGACAGTGGCTAGCTGGAAAGAAAACAGCGAAGGGTTAATCAGCTGGGCTCAGTCCGCCTGCTGATGGGAAAGAGAAGCTGCGTTAGCAATGATGCAGCTGGTCAGTAGGAACCAAGGGATCTGCTGTCCCAGGGATATCCTTTCCGGCAACAGCTTCTGAAAATAGTTCTGACTCCAAAATAAACATTCTTATTGACCAAATTTTCTATTTTGAGGTTAACCACACATCTTAGTTAACCAAATGCCTGGCGTCATTGTCACTTCATGAAGTTACTGCAACAGGGATCACAAAAGCAGCAGCAAATTCCATGGGGTCAGTATGTTCTTCTGTTAGAGGTTCCTTTAGAAATATATTAAAAGCATATTTACACACTTGCAAGTTGAGCTTGTGTGTGACAGCAGGTGACCTGGCCACTCTGTGCCTCAATTTTCATAGGTAAAAGGGGATAATGACAGCACCTAATTCACTGAGTAATTATGACAATTAAATGTGGTACTATGTGCAAAGTGCTTAAGGACAGTGCCTAGAGCACAAGTGGCAGACACAAGGCCCACGGGCCGCCTCCACCTTGTTTTATCCTGCCCAGCGCCTTGTTTCTACTTGTTGGTAGCACTGACCTCCTTGCCCCTAGTTAAGGAGTAGTTACATTTATACAGTCCTAAAATTGCATTTGGCCCCTTGAAGGCAACCCCGAGGCCCCCGTGGGGGCCTGATGTGGCCCCCAGTGAAAGTGAGTTTGAAACCTCTGGCCTAGAACATTATAATAAGCACCAAAAAACTGTTAACTATCATTAAGTATTATTTTCTTTAAAACTGTCCATATGGCAACTTAACAAAATTATTATTATTTTTTTAAGGACTGGCAATGAAAAAATTCTATGAACACTGTCAGGAAATCAGTTTTGACAAAAGTTATCCATAATAACCAGCAGTCCAGATTATAACCTATTTAAGCAATGCAAGATTAGGGTCAGAAGATGGTCAGTTTCAAATTTACTAAAACTACCAAGTTTTCCATCATCTCTGCTGACAATATAGTGCCTATTTTGGGGTAATACTGAGGAACTGGTGCCGCTTCTCTTTTGCTTATAAAGCTGTTGAACTTCATTTGTTTTACGTGTTATTTCCTCACACTTTTTTTTAACTTAAGATTAAACATACTAGGGCGTTTGTTAGTAATATTCATTACTGATATTTAACATAATTTGGAAACTTCCAGGATAAACATAATCCAGTTCCATGTTTATTATTCCCTGCCTCATGTACACATAAAATTGAGAAAAAGACTACATCTTAAAACTCCTGAAGATCTGTTCTCTCAAAGCCTGCAGTCCCCCAGTCCTCCTGAAAGATCTGATTATGTGAAATGTGAGAGTCCCAAATATATCTGCAAAATATGTGTTAAAACAATTCACTCCTGTCCATATAGACCATGAGTTCTATTCCAGGGACGTTAAAATACAGAAATGTTACTACTGCTCTCTAATGATGAAACACAGAAGGTCAATAAACCAGAGAAGAGTGAAGGCCCACAGAATTTCTTGTCAAATCACTCATGGCTCATAGGCTGGTCATCCCTAATCATTACAGGGGGTGACAGACTAGCTGAACAGAACAGGCCCACAGGACCAGGCTACAAACCAATACAGGACTCAACCAAGGGCTGCCATCAGGAAGATACTCATATGGCATGAGTAAACAGGTCCCCTCACATTTGCATAATGATACATTTATTTACATAATGAATAGGAAAGATTTTTCCTATTTATCTCACTTTACTTTTGAAAAACCTGTGAGACTTTTTCAATGTGTTTGTGATTCCAGCCTCAGCTAGTTTTTTTTTTTTAAGATTTTATTTATTTATTTTGAGAGAGAAGGGGGAAGGGAAGAGGGAGGGAAACATCAATGTGTGGTTGCCTCTTGCACGCCTCCTACTGGGGACTTGGCCTGCAACCCAGGCATGTGCTCTGACTAGGAATCGATCCAGCAACTCTTTGGTTCACAGGCCCATGCTCAGACCACTGAGCCACAGCAGCCAGGGCACCAGCTAGTATTTCAATGTGGCCCAGCAATGCTTTTACTCATGCCTGTCCATCTGGCTTGTCCAAACATTTCCCATTCTCTTAATTTCACTGTTGCATCCACCCAGCACCCTCAGCAGATGATCTAATAACATACGGACCTCTCTGCCAATTCACCTCCGAACCTACCTTATCTTCACTCATTGTCACCTCCTTTTCTCCCATCTGCTCTGAGCCTCCTAAGCAAGGGCACCTGGAACCCGGTTCATGCCTCTCCAGTGTCACCTCTTGCCAGCTCCCTAACTCCCATCTCACACCCCAGCATTCACACAAAAGCCCTGAAGTTCCCGTATATGCATGCTTTTACTTCATGTCTTTGGGCCTTTGCACAAGGCTGTTCCCTCTTCCTGGAATAACCTTCTCGTCCTCTCTCTGGACATCACCTCTTTCAGCAAGCTTTCCCAAGGCCCCAGTATACACTCTGTGCTCTTGTGGCAGTCCACTCTTACTGCTGCTGGAGAAGTGTCACCCCGAGCTGTTGTTAGCGTTCGTCCCCTACACCACACAGTAAACAACCTGAATGGGACCTGGATTTTCTACGTCTGCATTCCTGGCATCTATCGTGGTTCGTGGCATACAATGGGTATTCAATACACATAATAGGAAAGAATTCTACTCTTAGAAACCAACTCGTTCATTGGTGCCATGCCTTCCCCCTTCTAGAACTTTTCCATCACTATTTAACCTCTGCTTTTATATCTTCTAACATTTTTCTATCAACTAGTTTCTTCTCAGTCCATACAGTATTTTCAAGTCTTTCCCCATCCTTAAAAATACAAAGTCCTTTCTTTAATGTCGCCTTCTGCTCCTGACATGTCTTGAGGAAGCAGCGTGCTCTTGTGTGGCCCGTGTCCTCACCTCCCTTCCCCTCTTTCACTCACCGAACTCTGGCTTCTGCCATTACCGCCTTACCAAAGTTCCCTATTCAAAAGACACCAATACCTTCTTAGGAACGGGCATACAAAAGCATGATTTTTTTGCGATCCATTCAATCTTCAGTAACAGGAGCTAAGAAATTTGAATAAAAGCCAGTAAACCAGAAAAATACCTCTATGTTCGTTGCATTCAGCTTTTCTTCCATCACTTGTTTGAGGATGATGAGTGAAGACTTGATGGCTTCTTTCAGAGTCATCGACTGGAAACAGAGGGTGAGGAGAGCGGCCATTACTTGTACTCAATCTCTCCTCCCTTCAGAGATTCCCCCATACCTCCCTGAAGAAGTGACTTAGCAACTATTAATAGAGCATACATCTGAGTAAGTACAGCGCATTACAAGTACCTCTAGAATTCAAGTAAATGGTAAACAAGGAGAATACATTTATTCAGAGAAAAAAGTCTTATTTTAAAGCAGAACAAATGGCTTTTATATGGTAAGTGGTCTCTGAAGAAGGGTAAAGGGCTACCCTCTTGATATCTTCTTTTAATTTAGAAGCAAGACAGTGTTGGTAATATCCTATGAGTAATAATTCCTAAATGATCTAAGAAGGTGGCCCAATGGTTTAGAAAATCGATTCCTTTTTATTACGTTTTGTACTTCACTTCCCCAGATGTAAAGTCAGTACTTTTAGGGGCTGAAGCGAGCCGGGGTCTCTGGAGAACACACCTCAATGATGTGTGCGCCAGCCTCCAGCCACAACGCGTTACCCCAAACCGGGCCTTCGGCCACAAAGAGGAAGAGTGCCAATGCCCACTCGCTCCCAGAGGCGGGCTAGAAAGTATAAGCTGCTGGGGAGAGCTGTGAAGATCAAGGATAAACAAGCTGTGGTACATCTATGCCACAGCGCTCCACAGCAATGAAGAGAAACTACTGCTGTGGGCAAAAACAGGAGTAGATCAAAACCAGTATGTCCAATGAAAAAGGCAGACATGAAAATAAAAATAGTATGATTCCATTTATAAAAAGTGCAAGAATCGACAAAACTAATCGGTGGTGGTACACGTGGCTGCAAGGGAAAGAGATGGACCGGAGAGGAGACAAGCATCTCGGGGAGTGGGGGGAGTAGTCTCCACCTTGGGTGGTGCAGACAGAACTCTCAGAATCTGTCCATCTTATTGTTTGTAAGCTGTGTCATGATTTTAAAACTAATGAAAGTGGGAATGTTTATCAGCACAGATGTGGTATACATATACATACCACAAGTGAGAATGCTTAATTACCTTGTGGTAAACTTCTTGTAAGGAGCTCTGGGCACCCTCTGAAGCGGAGCCAATTGCTCGAGCATCACACTGTACAAAGGTCCCAGAGGGGTCCATGTGGAACCTGTACACCCCCCCAAAAGAAGAGGATTACAATGCTTAAGAGAAGTGGTATTTTAGGTAACAAACACCTCACTAAACACATAAATGCTTGCCCTATGGTCAGGACACTCCACCAAAATATGGAAGCACAAATGCAAAGGATGTTCTATGCCTGGAGGAAGCTGATCTTTTAAAAAGTGTTTAAGCAAACTAAAAGCTTCCCCGGGAATTGAGAAGAGAGTTACAGTACAGTCTGTATGAACACGGCACTGGGGTGTGCCTGTCCCAAACACGTTGGCGGGCAGGGATCAGAGCTCCAATGCCAATGCTCCAACGCCAAGCTCTCAAACACATCCCCTGACTACGAGAACCGAGTTCCTCCTACTTCTTCCCAGAATCAGCCCTGGTTCCACAGGGGAGTTCTTCAGAGGATCCCCAGATGTGACTTCATATAAACAACAAAGAGCCGCTGAACTTCAGAGTTAGAAGCTCTTTGCCTTTTACAACACTAATCTCAGTTGATTTAAACTACCAGTTTCCAACCCAAATTAAAATAATTCTCCCAAAAAGGAAGCAGAAAAAAATATAGAGAAATGGTTCTTACAGCTGAGGTCCTTTCTCATCAACTCCTCCAAATAACAGTGCTACTCCAAAGGGACGAGACTAGAACCAAAAACAAGAGGCATTAAGATAACTGGCTTCGGGGTGGGGCAGCGGGGAGAAGGCAGCTGGGAAAGCTAAGTATAGAGGATAAACGTCCTCGGTCCCACAGAACAGCCAGGAAACTTAACACAAGCCCCACTCACCATGGCACCTGGATCTGCATCTTCTTCTCCAAACTGCAGAGCCAGATTGGACACCGCCTGGGTCACACTCTCCACCGTCATCGTCTCATTGTAGGTGAACCAGTGGTTCTGGAAGAGGAGCCAAGCATGGTCTACCTTCCAAAGAGAAGGGCCTGCCAACAGCCCCACCAGCACACTGCACACGCCCCGGCCCTTGAACTGTGCTTGGAAGCAAAGCCTCAATTTCCAGGGTGTCTTCCTTAACACTAAACTCGAATGCTTGGGGCTACATGGGAGGAGAAATGCTCCGAGATGGACTGTTACCAAAGGGCCCTAAGCAATGCTGGACTGGAGGGCTGCTCCCTCGAGAACAGTTACTGCCTCACAGCACCCAGTTTAGTCTTTTCACTACAAGAATGCGAAGAGCTGGGTGCCAGTTTCCCTCAAGATCCTACCTTATCTATCATTCTGTTGGTATTCGAATTAAATGACTTATTCTCACATAAGTACTGACAGCAAATAAGTGCAAAAAATTTTACCCATCACATATATATTTTTTTACTAGTCTTGCTCTCCAGGAAGCAGGTGCTCAATAAAAAAAAAAAAAAAAATTAAAAAAATTTCAAGCCCTGGCTGGCATAGCTCAGTGGATTGAGCCCAGGCTGCAAACCAAAGTGTGGCAGGTTCGATTCCCAGTCAGGGTATATGCCTGGGTTGCAGGCCATGACCCCCAGCAACTGCACATTGATGTCTCTCTCTCTCTCTCTCTCTCTCTCTCTCTCTCTCTCTCTCTCTCTCTCCCACCCCTTCCCTCTCTAAAAATAAATAAAATCTTAAAAAAAAAGAAAAATTAAAAAAATTCAGTACTCCTGACCAGCATTTGTCAACTGGTACCTGTCATTCCTCACGGCAGGAGAGCTGTTGTCTGCAAGCCTAGCAGCCAAGGCGGCTGGGGAGGAAGATGTCCTTCAGCTCCGTTTACCTCCCGCTATGTGCTCCCACAGAAAGTCAGGGAACAGAGCATGCTTGCGTATAGAAGGCAGATCAAAAAGGAGCAAGAGACTGTCAGCACTATTTACAAGGGCTTCCTTAAAGCTGCGATGGTTGGGTGGCTAGCCTCCAAGCCTCCAAAACTTGTAACTAATTGTTGTAACTAGTGATTCTACCCAAATCACTCCCAGGAGCTCCGCACAGATAACCTGTAATGCAGCCCACACAGCTGCAGCAGCACTAAACAAGGAACCCAAGCACCCTGGCGGAAAGGAGAGATGAGGCTAATCTTACCTGTGTCTCCACTCTGGCTTTATCAATTAGAGTCTTAGCATCAGCAATTAGCCCACTCATGGCACAACCTGTAATGTAAAAGTAACATATGACCCAGTGGCCCAATTCTTGTAGAACCCTTTCATCCACTCAGGAAATACTGAAATTCTGCAGTGGAACCAGGGTTCCATTCAGCAATCCCACACCAATATACTCCAGAGATCAGATGGGAAATTATCTGCACTGAACTCCAACTATAATTTAGTACAAATGAATAAAAAACCATCTACAATGACAAAGAAGTCCAGCTACTAAGACAGAAGAGAGAAACGGCTGATCAAACATGAATTTCCACATATTTCACCCTTCAGCATCCCTTTAGCGCTCTTTGTACGCCGTGACGTACCTGCACACTAAGCAAACACCAACGCCCTAACAGGAGAAATAAGGAAAAAAATTACTCTCTTACTGTAAGTTTTGATGGAAGACCCCAGAATAAAATCAAAAGCCTTTTCATTTCCCTGACCAAACACAAACCAACTAATATATTAGTGGGCAAGTCTGCCTGATGGTCCAAGGTAGTAAGTTTGTGGCTGTTCCTTTACATGCCGGGACTCGAACCTAAGTCTGCAGCCCACCTGTCACTGCCATGTCTTGGACCTACAAATCACACCAGATGACTCCCTCACTGTAGCCACTTGGACATACCACAGACTCGATTCCAGGTACTTCCCTTCTAGACTCTCTCTTCCTCCTTGGCCCCCACAACCAACCACATCCCAAATTCTGTCAAACTCCATCTGATTAACAAGGCTGTTGTTAGTCCTTACCTCTCCACTGTCTGGCCTCCAGCCCTAGGTAAAGTCCTCATTTCTCTCTGTTTGGATTAAAAGCAATTTCTTACCCCGTCTCCCCGCCTCCAGTCTTGGCCCCTTTCACTCTACCTTCAACATGGTTATCAGAATGCTCTTTCTAAAACCCAAACCTGTTATTACCTCAATGCTTAACACCCTTCCCGTCAACACAAAAGGACCGAGTTTAGGCTCTTCCCCGGACTCCTTTCTTGCCACAGCCCGTCCACCTCTCGGTCACATCAAACTGCTGTGCCAGCGTATGTTACATCTTACACAGGAAGGCTCTGCTCCTCTCCATTCCCTCTGATCAGGGTGCTTTGCTGTTCCAGCCAGACATTGTTCACTTGGTGAAACTTCCTCATCTTGTAGAATTCAACTCAGCGCAAGCATCACCTTTATGGAATCCTTTTCTGAAAGCCCCACTACCACGGGCCTCAGGCAAAACTAATTATTTCCTCCTCTGTACCCCAGCTGAGCACACGCAGCAGCCATTCTCAACATCGCCGTCGCTGAATTGCACTTGTGTGCATGTCCACCTCCACGATTAGACTGTACGCTTCCAGAAGACAAGGATGATGTCTCATTCCTCTCTGTACCCCTGGGGACTAGCACAGTGTCTGGCACACAGTAGGCTCTCAATCTGTTGAATGAAGTAACACTGATCTACCTCCAAAAGACAGGTGACTTGACATAAAGTCGACACAATGTCCTAATATTAAAGGACTAAATCTCAGTTTCTATATCTATGAAAAGAGGGAATATTAAGCTCCCAGAGTTACCATGGCATTTGGTTCAGATGCCTTCAAGCAATTATTTTACCAATGTTTCATAATTAGATGAGCAGATAGGCTAAGAAAATCTGGACGGCAAACTAAAATGCCATGTAGCAAATAAGCAGAACTACTCACTACAAAGATGCTAAAGCTAAGGCAGGGAAATTACAACAGAGACAAAACAAAAGGGCGGGGTGAATAGGGGGAGACAGGGAGTAAAAAGATAGATCTGAAGATCCTTAAGAACTCCTCTTTTTTAGTGAACTCCTGTAGCTTCCCACACCACCCTCGGCTTCACCAGAACCCTCAGCTCCCAGTGGGCTCCTACTGGGCTAATGTTCTGCATCAGTGCAGACCCAGCCATCACAGGGAGCTAGCCTTTGACTCAGCCTTCACACGTTTCAACAATCGTCACACTAACAGAGTCCAAACCTGAGGGAGAAGGGAACTTCAGGAAGTAAACGAGCCCTGCAGCTGCTCCCTACATCTCTCTTACGCACGCTGGCCTGCTGTCTGGAAATCGACAGCCAACAGGGACTAAGACGTTCATCCCAAGAACCTCCCTTGGAACACCAAAGACCAGTTAGCCCAGGCCTGACCCTACAGAGCAGCTTCTCCCGACTCCTCACCTATGTGAGCATCGATCTCTACAATCTTCTCAATGCTGCTTGGCTCCATGAGTGGGGAGGTAATCCTCTTCTCCACAGCAAGGCACACCCCCTCCGACGTCTGGATTCCAATGGCTGTAGAGCCAAGCTGAAGAGAAACACGTTATGGTTATCACGTGCAGGTCAAAGGACAGTCACACACACACCCCCCCCAGGAACTTTTCTGTGTGTCTTCACAAGACAGACGCCCCAATCAGCCACAGCGAGCACACGGAGAGAATACGGAGAACCCTGCTCCTGTCGATGGCAAGAGCACTGATTTACAGAATTTTGAAGTTCAATAAGGTCTCGAAAGTATCTGGAAAACAATCAACTTTAATGCCAATATTTTGGAGAGGGGCAGATTCTGAAGTTCTAAACATATTGGGCAAGGAAATAATAAAACTCTAGTTTTTTCTAGACCTGGCTTCTTTTCACCTCTGCTATCTTATCTGTTCCGAAAGGTGATATTCCTCAAATCTATGTAGCTCCAGAAAAATAACTTACTTAAAAAAAAAAAAAAAAAAAGGAAAGCCCTGGCTGGTGTGGCTCAGTGGAGTGAGCGCCAGCCTGTGAACCAGAGGGTCGCTGGTTCGATTCCCAATCAGGGCATATGCCTGGGCTGCAGGCCAGGTCCCTGGTGGGGGGCATGCCAGAGGCAACCACACATTGATATTTCTCTCCCTCTTTCTCCCTCCCTTTCCCTCTATAAAAATAAACAAATAAAATATTTTAAAAAAATAAAAAATAAGAAAAAAGAAAAACCATCAGCAAGGTAAGAATGCTAAGTTTTTGAGGTCACTAGCAGTCCACAATGTGGCTTAATTTCATCTCCCCATCCCCATCACCTACCGCTCTGTCTCAGTTTCCTTGTCTGCAAAATGAGGATAACAATAATAATGCTTACACCCAGAAGGGCAAATCAATACATTAAAATGGTTAAAATGATGCCTAGCACATAATAAATGAGCAACAAATGTTAGTTATTCTAGTTTGCATAGCTTACTTCTACTGCCTGCTACTCAGTCTCCTGTCTTTAATTTCTCTCTCCCAATGTATCTTTCACGTTATGGCCTGACAGACCTAACAAAAGGCTACTTTCATGAACTACTTCTCTGAAGAACTAGTATCTCCCTATATTGCTTGTAACACCAAATCCAAATAAGCTTCCAGAGTTCTCAAAACCTAATTCCTCTTTTCTCTTCCAACCTTATTACTCATTATTCCCCAACAAAATCCCTTAGGCACAGCCCAACTAATCTTCCCATGCTGTATTTTCTGCTACCCTTGCCCCTCTGCTCACGCTGTCTCCCCACCTGTCCAAGCACACCCATCATTCATAAAGCCTTCCAAGACTCTGTGCTCTCGCCTCTGAGTTACCACCGTCTTTAGTTAGCTCTACAAAGCAATGGCTGCCACTGTGAGCACCAGGCTCTTGAAGCCTGTTACTGCCAAGGATTCCAAAGAATTCCATGCATCATATGCATAACAACATGTCAGCATGAAGATAACTCTACAATACATCAAAATCAAGATAATTTTGTTTTGTACACTTACATTTATGCCTAGGTATTTCTAGATTACAATTTTGCCTAACCACCACCCGCTTCCCCTTGGTGCGGCCCAGGGAAAAGGAGAAGGGAAAAGAAGGAACATATGAACTCTCTGTAGTGTTTCTTTAATAAAACTCATTAGAAGAGCAACCAATGTCCAGATGCTCAGTGTAATACAGTAATTCTGACGCTGACACAGACTTTCACTCCGGCCCCTAGAAACCGACTCTGAAGGCATTCCCCCCACCTCTGCTGGCTACGTCTCACCCATGCCATCTGTACCGTACGTCCAAGGGGTCATTTCTACTGTCAGCCATTTTCAGTCATCTCTCCAGCTGCTTTCATACTACTGAATCCTTACCGTTATCAAATCGCTTTCTCATTGGTCACTCATAAGTTGCCAGGGCAACAGCCAGATTATTTAAACACCAAAGAGCCTGAATTTTCACAAAGGTTAAATTGCATCCATTAAGAGCCACATCACTATCCAGGGCTAGGGAGATCAGATACCACCTCATTATCTCTAAGCAATCTAGAAATTACTAGCAGTAAGAGGCTTAAAGGAGAACCCCAAAACTGAGCACTACTCTTGGCTTGCATACATGGGCGGAACTGTTGTCTTAGCTGGGGCTCAAAATGAATGTCACAGCTTGGAATTCTGGTAGCCTCTTCATAGTAATGTATGGTTTCTTTTTCTTTCTTTCTTTCTTTTTTAAGATTTTATTTATTTATTTTTAGAGAGGGAAGGGAAGGAGAAAGAGAGCGAGAGAGAGAAACATCAATGTGCGGTTGCTGGGGGCCGTGGCCTGCAACCCAGGCTGGGAATCGAAACTGTGACACTTTGGTTCGCAGCCCACGCTCAATCCACTGAGCTACGCCAGCCAGGGCTGTAATGTATGGTTTCAATACAGGGCAAAGACGACCGGAAGTAAAAACAGGCACTCAAAGCTGGCCCATCAATTTCTGGCCCACTATCTATCACAGCTCTTCCTCCTTCACTTCTATGTCCCCAGCTCATTGAAATCTCTTCTCCTCCTTTCCGGGTTCTCATGCAACTGTTTCTGCCCATGCACTCTTTCCAGAAGAGGTAGCTTAGAAGGAAACACAACAGCTCTCTTCAGTCGTCTGAGGAGCTGTCCTTTGGAAGAGGTTTAAACATTGTGTGTGGTTCAAGAGGAGAACTAGAACCAAATAAAGGACACTTCAGGAAGTTTGACTTTTGATTCAATACAAGGATAAACTTCTAAATCATTATGAACTATTTCCACACAGGATGATGTACACAACGAGAAAATACTCTGTCACTGCAACTATACAGATAGAGGCTGTCTGGGGATGTAGCGCAGACTGAGGCACAGGGAGACAGGCTGGACTGGGCCAGTGATTCTCAGCTCTCGCTGGGCATCAGCGTCGTCCCTGGGGCAGTTCTCAAAAATACCGACGCCTGGGCCTTACCCTAGACGACCTAAGCCAGAGTTTAGATCACCCCTCACCCAACAAATATAGTTCCTACATGAGAGCTTTAGCTTACTTTCTAGTTTTTTTAAATACTCATTTTGAACTATTCGATTCTGTTACTAAATTACAGAACACATCTCTTAATCAAATACAAATTCACAACCTTACCAAGAATACGGGCGATCAGTTGAAGGGTTTGTTAAAAATATCTCCCAGGTACTAACTCTGAACTTCTATACCCCGCCCCCTTTATAGTCAAGAAGATTATGAACACATCCAATCCACTGAGACAAAGCTACTTATATAATTATGAAGCGGTTATCTATTCAAAAAGTTTTAAAACAGACTTTAGGAATGGGACTGAATTGCTACTAAAATGGTTAACAGTGGTTGGTTAAAGGGAGGTAAAGAACATTTTCTAAAGGACAGAGAAAACACTTTTACTCTAAATGGTCTACCAGCAAAGCTTTCAGTTATCATGAAATTTCAAAAACTACGCCACTTGATACTATACCTTGATAGCCTCAATGGCATATTCCACTTGGAACAATCTTCCTTCGGGAGAAAAAGTATTTACACCCCTATAATTAAAAAAAAAAGGTATAAAAAATTGTCAGAAGAAATAAGCATAGAGACACTGACCTTAAGTTCCTAGATGCCCAGCTCAAACGGCCCCAGGACGCGTGTGCCGTTGTCATTCCTCACCCACCACAACCTGCAGCTTGTGTGTGTGTGTGTGTCCATTACAGCTTTTCAAGGGATGGAAGCGGTGCAGGGAACACTTCTGCGCCACTCCCAGAAAGTCTTCAAACTGACCCAAGGAGAGCAGGTGACTTTCTGCCTCAATGCTGAATCAATCTGGAATTCCTTTGGTAAATTCACGCCCCCAAACTATCAGGCAATTCCCAAGAAAACGTGCATTTATCCTTATCGTCTTCCCATTGCATTTGATGTTAATATCTTACCTTTTAGTAAAAAAGTCAATCACAGGTTTGCTCTACTTATTTGCATGAATTAGTACTGTTACCTTAACAACAGACTGAGATCTGTGTAATCCCTACAGCCTAAGCCAGTTCATTCACTCAGTATATATTTATACCAACTACCTGGCAGACTGCTTTTCTCTCTGAACACCTCCCCACCCCTCCTCACGCCAGCCTGTTGGGAATTCCAGTGGAGAAGAGGCACCAATAAAGGTCTTAGCTAGAAAAACTTTCAGCACACAATGGATACTTTAAAAATATTAGAACAAATGAATAGAAACAGTTACGATTCTTGGTTTGTGGAGTCTGGATTTTGAGACATATAATATGATATAGCATAACGTTTTCAAATTTGTTTTATCAAAAACTCTTCTTTTGCCCTGGCTGGCGTAGCTCAGTGGATTGAGTGCGGGCTGCGAACCAAAGTGTCGCAGGTTTGATTCCCAGTAAGGGCACATGCCTGGGTTGCAGGCCATGACCCCCAGCAACTGTACATTGATGTTTTTCTCGCTCTCTCTCTTTCTCCCTCCCTTCCCTCTCTAAAACAAATAAATAAAATCTTTGAAAAAAAAATCACCAATTCTGATAAGATTAAAAAAAAAAACAAAAAAACTCTTCTTTTAAAAGAATGTATATAAATCCCCCAAATATAAAACAAATAATACAAGTTGACATTTACTACATAACTACTATACGTCTGGTACTATTACAAACCTTTAAATGATTTAACTCAATCCTCTAAACAATCCTATGAAGTAGTATTCTAAGGCAGACACTATTTTCCAGATGAGGAAGTTAAGGGACTAGGAGGTGAAGTGCTTTGTCCAAAGGCACACAGCATGTGAGAGGCTGAGCTGGAATTAGAGTTTAGGCATCAGGACTACAGAGTCTAAGCTTCAACTGTTCCACCAGACCACCTGCGGGAGTCACCGGGGCTAAATCAGGGGTGAAAGGAGGGTCCCGCCACCCCGGCCACCTGTGGGCCCCAGAGGTAGCATCCCTGAGGGCATTTAAAAGGAAGTTTAGGACTCTAAGGAAGATTTTTTTTTTTAAATCACTGGAGAAAAGTCCAAAGACAGAAGACCTGGAATTAAGTTCTAGTTCTGCCACTTACTCACTTTAACTCCTTCAAATGGAAAAACAAAAAAACAGACCCCATCCTGCCTCTGCCACGAGACCATCAGTACTGAGCTGCACGGAGTGTGCAGGAACTTTGTCAAGTGTACAGTACTCCTCCAGTGCAGTATTTGCATTCCAGTTCAGGAACTTCATCCTAGTGACGCATTACTATGTCCTCCGTAACATGGGGTTCTGCTCTTGGCCCTCTTAAACTTGACTGTTTCCAGGGTTACTTCATCTATGCCAAGTACCACCTCCTATTTCCAAACCACTATCACCAACCTGACCTCTCTTCCCGTGTTAATCTGGATGCCCCCTGAGCACCTCCTTGGGTGTTCCCACAGCACCGAACATTCGACATTCTCCAGTCTGAAATCTCTCTTCAAATCTAGCCGTTCTGGCAAAATCAACTCCTCCTGACATTCCCATTTCAGTTTTATTTTAAAATGCCTCCCATCTCCCTGTTCCCCAAGCCAGAAATTCTGAATATTCTAATCCATTCCTCCCTATCTTCTCCCATATTAACCATATGCCAAGTCATATCAATGTACATCAAATTCCTCCTACACGGTCACTCAACACTCTCTTCCATTCTCAATGCCCTCATTACCTTGCACCCGACTAGTGCAATAGCCTTCTAACTGGGATTGACTCACTTTTTCCCCTAAGCCAGTCCATTAATCTCTGTAACAATTATGACTGTGTAACTCCTTAAAACAAGTTATGACACCCAGTTACCTACAGAATAAGACCCACACTCCTTAGCTTCATGATGAAAACCACTCAATAATTAGGACCATCCTATTTTTCCCTATCTCCCACTATTCCCACCCATTATCATGTGCCAGACAGACTGGAATTTCCCAAATATGCACTGTGCTTTCTGATGCTCTTGTTCGTACATTCTACAATCTCTGCCTCAAAACTCTTGACTTAGACTGTCCATATTTGTCAAAACCTTGCTTTCTCAAGACTCAGGTTAAATATCAGCTCCTTTGTAAAGTTTTCCATGACCCCCTAACACTGAATGTAATTCATCAAAACTCCCCGTGTTGGATTTCTCTAATGACGTGAACGTAAATCTGATTCATCCTGTAGTTACTTTTTTCAACAGTTCTTTAAGACAGTCTCCTGTATGGGGCAAGGATCTTGATTTTATTCGCTGCTCTACGGCCAGCAACTAGAACAGCGCCTTACACACAGCACACGCTCAAGTAAAATACATCAGCTAAAATTGAAATGAAAAAGGACTGTACTCTAGGACCTTCTCAGGAAGACACAAAAAATGAGTGACACAAAGCAAAATGAAGATGTTAAGTAAAACCTCAATGCTCTCGAAGTTAAACACTGACTAAGTCACTTCACAGGACAGTAGGAAAAGCTGTCAGTTTTAAAATTTCACATACTACATGTATGAGTCAGTAAAAGGATGAAGTTGTAGTTTCAGGTGACAGAACTTCTGACAAAGTGTATGAGTACCTGGCAAGAAAGGCAGCTTCTCCAGCCACCTAGTACAAAGAAAACATCTGCCTTTCTTGGGGGGGGCGGGGAGGCTGTTTAAACTTAACTGATCAAAACAGAAACTGAAAGTTAAAATGTCTGCAGCATATGTGCAATTTCATACTGCTTAATATTTCCAGGCCCTGAGAAGCATTTTTATAATAAATATAATAGTCTCAATTTTGATATAGAAACCAGATCTGGCTTGTCTTAAACTCTTTAAAAACTCAGAGAAGCCTAGGGCTAGTGGAATCGGCACTATGAGAAAATTTTGAGAACCAGTCTAAACACCAGTTCCTATAAAGTCAGATTCCAGACACTGTATCTGGGCACCGCCGAGATTGCCTTCGCGCTTTTGCGGAAACCGTACGTCCCAGCATGCCCTACTGCATCTCCAAGGAAAGGCGGCTCTATTCCCACCACTAAGAAATGGAAAACGAGGTTCTTCTCCTAGAAGAAAAAGGGAGCTGACATTATCAAACTCACTAAATATTCTCTAGTTGCTTTTTCTTCCAGGCAGCACGTTTACATTTTTTATAACGGTGGCAAGAAAAGATGAACGGGGTAGGGGGGTGACCTCTGGCCTCCTCCGGGTTAAAGGTCGGAGTACCGCCCCTCAGCCTGCTTCCCCCAAGCACAAAGCAGGGCTTCTCGCTTCCGCACCGAGCTAGGACCCAGCAGTGACTCAGCGGTAGGACAAGGATGGCTGATAGGCACAAGTACACCTTGGGGAATCACAGTGGGCGGTTGGGAGGGCAAGAGATCCCCAAGCTAGACTAGCCCGGGTTCCTGGAGCGCCCCATGACACGGCAGAACCCAGGCCAAAGCTGGGCCCCTGGCCTGCCCACCCATAACCCCAACCCCATTTTCGCTTGCCGGACGTACCTGTCGTACTCAGACCGGGTGAGGAACATGGCGAGGGCAGGAGAAGGCGGCAGCGATTACGCGCGGATTTTGAGAGCCAACACGAGTGCACCGGCACGCAACTCCCCACACCGCCTCAGAACTCAGGCCCCACTCCCAACTGCGCGTGCGCCCGCGACCCCTACAGCCCGCCCTCCTGTGCCTGCCTCCTATTGGTTGTACTTAGTTCCCGCTGAAATGATTGGACCAAGGAGCTTCCCTGCTAGGTTTTGGTTGGTCCGGGGAGGGCGGGACTCCGGTCGTATTTCCGCTTTGAAGCGCAAGTGGTTGCTAGGAGCGCTCGAAACGGCGGGCGTGCAGTGAAAGACGTTCTAGGAGAAGTGTGAAAGTTGGGTACCCTGAATCCTGAGTTGATAGATTCTTCGCCTGCTCCTGTAATCCTCGCCACAGCACATTGGCCCCATTTTCTCCAAAGTCTTCACCCGTCCTTTGATTTCCCGCTTCTGCGCCCTGACGCGGTCTTCCGCGAGGTGCTGGGTGAAGGGCGCTGCAGGACTGGACTTGGGCAGTGATGGGGTGCACCGTGAGCGCGTCATTTCGGTTCAGCCTCCTCTACCGTGGCTGTTGAGAAAAGTAGTGGGTTGTAGTCTGTCCCGAAGTCTTCAGGTTTCCGTGTGGTGAAGGTAATTCTACCAGCATTTCCTGACCTCTGCCTACGCGCCCCTACCCCCACCCCTGCCCGCGCAGGTTTTAGACCAGGTGTCTCAGCTGCGGAGCCGGAATTCAGATTGTTCACTACTTTTTCTGTTATTCGTGAAGAAGTGGCTGACTGTGCCGCCTTTTTTTAATGCTGCTCTCTTCCCTTCCCTTCCCTAAGGGTAGGAGAGCAACTTCACAGCTTCGTAGAAAGACCATAAATGAATTTGTTCAAAAAGATAATCAGTTAAGAAGTCATTTAATGGGCGGTATAACTGAAAGGGAAATGCCAGGGGTCCATTTCCGGTTAATATACCATTGATCAGGTCTTTAACCTCTCCACTCCTGAACCGCTCACGTAAAGTTCATACTTGGCCCTAGATTAGGCTTCTAAATGACCAAGGCGTCTCAATGGTTGGAGAGATTTAGAAATACACCTTTTGGGTATAGATATCTATTTTTCCCATCATTTATTTCCTGCCTTCATGAATTCAATAGGAATTTCATTTTGTCGTCCCTAGCCTATCCAGAGGTTTGACACGTTAATAAAACAGGAGAAATTCCAGGTAGCACTCGTCAGGGAGGTTAGATTTCTGAGGGTGTCCTTTATGTTTCTGGTCAGCTAATCTGACCTATCGGAAAATGTTAGTTCAGTTCTCTCTGCTTGCTCTTTCGAAGAGGGGGTGGAGGAATTATTGTTTAATGGGGACAAAAATCTCAGTATGGGAATGATAAAAAAGTTCTGGAGGTGGATTGTGGTGGTGGTTGCACAACAGTGCTAATGTACTTAATGCCACTGAACTGTGCACCTAAAAACGGTTAAAATGGTAAGTAGTATGTGTATTTTACTGCAATAAAAATCAGTAAGAAACAGTAATTGACATGTGAGTTCTTTGAGGACCACTGCTGTGTCTTACTCAGCCTAGCACCTGGTGTATAGTAGGCATATTTGTTGAGTAAATAAACATTTGTTGATTGCTATAAACATACTAGCCACTTACAGATTAATATATGTGTCACTCGGAGAATTAGAGTAAGTAGAAAATTCAGTATTTCAAATTGCCACTCTGAAAAATTGCTATAAAACTACTTTCTTTTTTTAAATTTTTTTGTAGTTTTGTATATTTTGTAAAGTGGAAGTTTATTGGTTATAATCTCTTTAGGTAAAATACTGAGAGATGAGGACTGCTTCTTGAAGAAACGCAGATCGTTTGGACATTAATGAAAGTTCTGTAGTCTTCTACAGAAAGAGAGCTCTCAGATATTTTTGTCCTTCTTTGCCTGTTTTTGTCACAAAAAGGAAATTGATCCCCTAATTGAAAGCTGCCAAAATCACTTTAGAGATGAATCACAAAGATCTAAACTATATTACAATAAAACATGAAACTTTACCATCTATTGATTAGAAGCCTCTCTATTCTGCAAATAAATGAAATAGTTTCTATCTAGCTCAGTGAATATTGGAAATATTCAGAATTGTTAGCAAATATCATATATGCTCACTCTGCATCAGATGGCAGAAAATATGGGGAGAATTTTATAAGTGATTTCAAATCCATCTAATCTAGGTCCCTTTGCTCCACCTAAATATTGTGTCCCCTAAGTCCAACCATCCACATTCATCTCTAGCAGCCACAATTTGTTATTTACATAAAAAGACACTTTAGCTTTGTCTGCTGTACCTTGTGTGTGACTTTTGTACTTTACATTTTGTAAGAATATTTTAAAATAAGCAAAAATTTTAGCCAAGGGTATTGAGAGGTTTAACTAGCCTTGATTCTTGCAAGCCCCTCAAAAAATGTGTTGAAGTTCTAACCCCCAATACCTCAAATTATGACCTTTGGAAATAGGGTAGTTGTGGGTGTAGTCAGTTAGGGTGGCATCACATTGGAGTAAGGTGGGCCCCTATGTCAATATAACTGGAGTCCTTACAAGCAGACGCCATGTGAAGACAGAGATACACAGAGACAATGCCATATAAAGATGAAAACAGATCAGGTTGATGCCAGAGATTGCCACCAAACCACCAGAAGCTAGGAAAGAAGGATAGAACCGGTTCTTCTTCACAGCCCTCGGAAGGAACTAACCCTGCTCACACCTGGATCTCAGACTTGTAGCCTCCAGAACTGTGAGACAGTATCTGTTGTTTAAATCACCAGATTTGTGGTACCTTGTTTGGGCAGCCCTAAGAAACTAATAGGGGCACATAAATGGAGGGCCACAGTGGCAGAGGTGGAGGCTATGTATAGGCCCAAAGGCATGGACCCCAACTTTTCAAGGCTGATCTAGCTACTGATGATGCCTAAATGTCCCAACCTTTCAGCAACAGAGACAAATGCTGAGTGTGCAGCACAGCACTGTTACGGAGACCAACTGGCTGCTCGGTAGCCAGTTGACTACATTGGGTTCTTTTTACCCCCAGATCCTCAGCCAGTGTTACTATCTTGGGACTTATGGAATGCCTAGAATGCTGCATAACATAGCATTCAACGAGGGCACCTGCTTCATGGTAAAAGCGTTATGGGAGTGGCGCCATGACCATGGCATCCACTAGCCACATCACACCATCTGGAAGAAGCTGACCTCATAGAGAGCCAGAGCGACTTTGTAAAGGCACAGATGAAGTGCCTGTCAGACCCAACACTGAAAAAGTTGGATGCTGTTTTTGAGAATGCGTCATTCACATTAAAAAGAGGGCTGTATGACCTCAGGAGGAAAAATACATGAGTCCACTTACCAAAGAGTGGATGCAGGAAAAGCCCCACTTACCTTACTACCAGTGAGGATTTTGTGCTCCCTTTACCCACAAATCTGCGATCTCTAGGGCCGGAGGTACTGTTCCCCAAAGGGATCCCACCCCTGCTAAGGGACACTGCAAGCATCCCATTGAAGTAGAAGCTGTGACTGCTGCTGGGACACTTCAGACTCATTCCAGGGACCAGTAGGCAAAAAGATGAGTCACCATCATGACAAGGATAATTGACCTTGATCAACAGAAAGTAGCGCTGCTTTTTACAGAATCCATGTGGTCCACTTGGGCATCTCCTGATATCCATTTGCCCTGCTGTAAATGCAAGTACATGCAGCAACCCTAGCCTAAGAACATGATGGTTACCAGGAGCTGAGACCCCTCATGAATAAAGGTTGAGATCACACCACCACCTGCTAAGGTGATAACTGCAGGTGAGGGGATTCAGAGTGGATACTGGACAAAGGAGGGGAGGAATATCAGTTGTGGCCTCCAGACCAACTGCTGTAGTTCATTCCTCTTAACCTTCCTCATCTAAGTTTCTCTTCAGGAAGAAAGGCCCTTGGGAACCACACAAGGCTTCTCCCCAAACCTGCATGAAGAAGTAGGCAAAGGGGTGAACTGTGGTGGTTCTGAAAATGGGCCATTGGACTTCCTGCTGTGCAAGGCATAGTTGCTGATGTCCCAGCTACTGACCTGGGTCCACCAAAGTATTCACATCTGAGGCCACGCTTCCCACTGCCTGTGCCTAGCTAATGACCAAGCATGGTGTTGTAATAATGCAGCCGTATTCCTTCAAGACTTGGGGCTCCTTTAGTGGACCACTGTGGCAAGAGAACTAACTACCCACAGGATTCAGAGCTCAGGGAAATTTAGAAAAGAAACAGTAAATTTATGCAAAGAAAGTAAAAGAAAGGAAATAGATAAAACCAGAAATCAATTAAATGAAAAGTAGATATACAAGAGAGAAAATTACAAAGCCAAAACTACTAATCTCCAAAAAGACTCAAAAAATTGATCACCTCCTAGCAAAGTTAATAAAGAAGGAATGTAGGAAAATGCATTACCAATATCAGTAATAAAAAAGGGAACATCACTACAGGTCCAATAGACATGAAAATTATAAGAGGTTATTATAAACAACCTTGTAACAATACATTTGACAATTCAGATGAAACGGAAAATTTTATTGAAAAGGAAACTTACCAATACTGAAACAATAATAGGAAATTCTGTATTTTATATTTTAAAGGAATCGAATTCATTATTTAAAATCTTCCTAAAAAGAAAACTCCAGATGGCTTTGATAGTGAATTCTTTCCAACATGTATGCTTTTTTTTAGAAAGGCATAAAAGGCATATTCACACTTTCTGATGCTTATATATTACACACTCTATTTGTGGATTACTGACGTCTCCCTACTGCATGCATCATTCATTTAGCACCTACTATGTGTTATGTTAAGAGTTGTAGATAAAAAGATGAATAGCCCTGGCTGGGCAATCAACTACACCAAAAGGTTGCAGGTTCAATCCCCACTCAGGGCACATACCTAAGTTGTGGGTTCAATCCCCAGTTGGTCAGGGCGCATGCTGCAGCAACTGATTGATAATTGATTCTCTCTCTCTCTTTCTCTCTTCCTTCCTCTAGCTCTAAAAAAATTAATAAACATATCTTTGGGTGAGTCTTTTAAAAAATTTTTTAAACATGAATCGTTTTTGGCAGAAAGAGCTTTCAGGTTGGTGGAAGAAGCAGACATAATGTAAATGCAGTGGAATAAGAGCTAATAAAGATTTGTAAAAAGTCTTATGAGAGATGGGTTTGAATGTAGGAAAAGGAAGGCTTTCCAGGTGTGTGAGGTGCAGCTAGGTGCATGTGCTATGTGCAGAAAAATAACTGGAAAATAGAAGACATTCCTCCTCGGTCTTTCGTACTGAATCTTCTGCCGTGTTCTCTTGAAATTTATGATACCTCAGCATTCTGTCCTTGGCTTCTGATTTTCATTCTCCCCAAACAATTTCATCCACTCCACATTTGTCCTTTTCATTTATGTTAACCATTCCAGAATCTGCCCACCTCTCTCTTGAGCTCTTGGCCTAAATAATCAAATTTCTAGAGAACTCACAAAGGAGGGAGAACTTGAGGAAATATCTCTAACAACTGGAGACTGAGTTCACTCACATGGCCAATAATCCAATCAACCATAACTACCTAATGAGATCCCAGTAAAATCTCTGACCACTGAGACTCAGAGGAGTCCCTGGTTGGCGAACACAAGTGTGCTGAGAAGGTCGCATGCCCTGACTCCACAGGGAGAAGCCATGGAATCCCTATCCAAGACCCTCCCAGATCCCACTCTGTTTATCTCTTCATTTAACTGGCCCTGATTTGTATCATTTAAAACTGTAATGGGAGGACTTCCGGTCAGGATGGAGGCATAGGTAGACACTCTTCACCTCCTCGTGCAAAAATAATTCCAACTAAATCTCACCCAAACAAATAACACCCAAAACTGTCAGAAAATTGAACTGTATGGAAGTCCAGCAACCAGGGATTTAAAGAAGCCACAATTCAGCCAGATGAGTAGGAGGGGCAGAGATGCGGAGACAGGTGGAGAGTCAAGGTGTGGCGTGGAGAGGCAGCAGCAGCAGTGGAACGGGCACAAGTGGTCCCATATTTACCTGTGGTGGATAAAAATTGGGGGGACACCTTGGGAGCGAGTGGTCCCAGCTCCAGGCCAGACCGCACAGCCCAGGATTCCAATGACGGGAAGATAAATCCCCATAACTTCTGGCTGTAAAAAACAGTCAGGTTTGGGGTGGTGGAAGAAACTCCTGGGTTTTTAGGAAACTCTACTGAAAGAGCCTGCACAGTCCTAAAAAGTATGCAAACCCACCCACTCTGAGATTCAACACCAGGGCAACAGCTGGAGGGCACCAGTCGCATATGGGGAGTGAGTGAAGTGCCTATAAATGGTGCGAGTGCCAGGCAAACCTCCAGAAGTGAGACAGTGGCACAGTCCCCTCTCCAAGCCCACACCCCACACAGAGCCACAGGGAGGGTTGCCCCACCCTGGCAATTACCTAAGGCTCCGCCCCACACCATTTACAGGTGCCCTTTCAACAATAGGCCATGCTACTAAGACGAAGAGTCAAAGCAGCTCTACCTAATACACAGAAACAAACACAGGAAGGCTGCCAAATTGAGGAGACAAAGAAATGTGGTCCAAACAAAAGAAGAGAACAAAACTTCAGAAAAAGAAATTAAACAGACATAGCCAACCTATCAGATGCAGAGTTCAGAACACTGGTGATAAGGATGATTAGAGATCTCATCGAGTGCAGCACACACATAAGGGAAGAAATGAAGGTTACATTAAGTGAAATAAGAAAAATCCACAGGGAATCAACAGTGAAGGGAAGGAAGCTGGATTCAAATCAATGATTTGGAGCCTAAGGAAGAAATAAATATTCAACCAGAACAGAAAAAAAGAAACAAGAATTAAAAAAACAAACAAACAAGGATAATATAAGAAGACTCTGAGACATCTCCAAATGTGCCAACATCCAGAATCATAGGGATGCCAGAAAAAGAGGAAGAGCACGAAATTGAAAACTTATTTGAAAAAATAATGAAACAAAACTTCTCTAATTTGGCAAAGGATATAGATATATAAGTCCAGGAAGCATAGAGAGTCCCAAACAAGTTGGACCCAAAGAGGAACACACCAAGACACATCATCATTAAAATGTCAAAGGTTAAGTACCAAAAGAGATCTTAAAAGCAGCAAGAGAAAAGCAGAAAGTTACCTTCAAAGGAATACCCATAAGACTATCAGCTGATTTCTCAAAAGAAACTTTGCAGGCAAGGAGGGACTGGCAAGAAGTATTCAAAATGATGAAAATCAAGGACCTACAATCTAAATTACTCTATCCAGCAAAGCTATTATTTAGAATGGAAGGGCAGATAAAGTGTTGCCCAGACAAGGTAAAGCTAAAGGAGTTCATCATCACCAGCCATTAATACATGAAATGTTAAAGGGACTTATTTAGGAAAAAGAAGAAGATAAAACTAAGAACATTAAAAAGGCAACAAAGACACAACTATGAACAACTGAATCTAAGAGCAAACAAACAAACTAAACAAATAGCCAGAATGGGAACAGAGTCATAGGTATGGAGAGCATTTGGAGGGTTATCAGTTGGGAGGGGGAAGGGAGAGAATGGGGGAAAAGATACAGGGATTAAGAAGCATAAATGGTAGGCACAAAATAGACAGGGAGATGTTAAGAATAGTATAGATAATGGAGAAGCTAAAGAACTTATACACATGACCCACGGACATGAACTAAGGGGGCAGGGGGACATTGCTGGAGAGAAGGGGTGTACCAGGCAGAAGGGGGCAAAAGGGAGAAAATTTGGGACAACTGTAATAACCTAATCAATAAAATATACTTAAAAAAACTGTGATGGTAAATGTAGCATTGTTTTCGAGTTCTGTGAGTCATTCTTGTTCATTACTGAACCCAAGAGGATCATGGGAATCCCTGAATTTTCATTAGTTGGTCAGAAGTGTGAATGGCCTGGGGCCCTTAAAGTGTGGCTGCTGCCCGCAATAAGGGCAGTCTTGCTAAGGACCCTGCCCTTTAACTCTGTGGAGACTGACACTAAATGCAGGTGGTTAGTATCAGAACTATATTGCCATTGAGGTTGTCATGAGAATAACAGGTAACAAAGAGTTCTACTCAAATTAACTTTAAAAAGTAAAGGGAATTTGCACTGGCTGGTGTGGCTCAGTGGATTGAGCACCAGCCTGTGAACCACAGGGTCACCAGTTTGATTCCCAGTTGGGACATATGCCTGGGTTGTGGGCCAGTTCCCCAGTATGGGGTACATGAGAGGCAACCATACATGGATGTTTCTGTCCCTCTCTTTCTCCCTTCTCCTCTCTCTAAAAATAAATAAAATCTTTAAAAATAAAAAAAGTAAAGGGAATTTATTGGTACACATTACCAAAAAGTCCACAAGTGTACAGTTTCAGGCATGGCTTGATCCAGCAACTCAAATAAGGTGACCAGGAGCTGGCTTTTCTCTTTCAGTTTTTCTTGGGACTGGCTTCATTCTCAGCAAACTCTCTTCCTGGTGCAAGACGGCTGCTAGTAGTTCCCAAGATTATGTGCTTGTGGATGTACATCCAATGAAAGAGAGAGAGAAGTATTGACTCTTATTCATTCAAGTAGATGTCCAAGAATTGAATATAATTGCCCTGAATTGGGGTCCTATGCCCGTCCCTGAATGAATTACCATGACCAGAGGTATTGCCGTAAGTCAATCAGAGCCTATCTCTAAAACCAGAAGTGGGATTTGTCTTACCCCACCCGTGTGGCCCTGAATGGCTTGCCTCCAGCAAAATCTGAGTCCTGCTGCTGGAAGAATGGGGAAATGAGCACTGTGGAAACAACCAGTAACGAAACTGTGTTCAGTTGGCAGGATCGAACTGACTCCTCATTTTGAAAATTCGCTGCATTCTGGAAAGCGATCCCAGATTCCTGTAGTTCTTAACTGCTACACCTGAGTTATTCTGTCTGTACTCCACATGGCTTAAGTGTCCTGGGAGGTTCTTTCTTAGACCTAATGATTTCCCGGTGTGATTCTGAATGAGAGAAATGCAGCTTGTCAGCTTATGGCACAATCCATCTTCTCCAGAGATCAATTATGGGACAATTGAATTACTCAGAAAATAAAATCTGAAGAAATGACCACACTTAAAGAGCTGGCAGAGGAATATGATTCTTCAAAAGACTGCCTCTATGCTCTCAGCTCTGCAGAACCACTCAAAACTGCCAAAATAGCTTCACAAAGTGTATGTACCTGGGTTCATGGACTTTGTTTTAGGGGAAACTTTCTTGGATCCTCATTTAGGGCCTATTTGCCATAATTCTAGATGCAGTTCTAATAGGTTTGGTTGTCTGATGGAGCGAACACCCATCATCTCTGCTTGTTCACTGTGTAGTTCTGTAGGCAAAAGCTCCCAGGTTTTCCTTCAGGGAAACGAGTTCTCTCTCAGTTTTGTGTTTCTGGTAGGACTGGTGCCACCCACAAGGTCCAAGATCTGGCCAACTCGTCCCTCGGCCACACTGATCCGTTCTAAATTGGGAATGTGGCCCAATCTGGGCCATGGAAAACCCTACCCAGAACTTTGCCTGCAACTCTCCTGGGGTTCCTAGGTGGTCCAGGGGTAAGGCAGGGCTGGTGTGGGCTACCACAGGGCGGGGCGGGGGGTGGGGTGGGGAGAATCCAGCTAGAAAGGGAAACTGATGCAGAGGAGAGCGGAGCAGAGAGAGGGAGGGAAAGAGCCCAGTTCTGATGTTATCATTCGGGCCCCTAGAACCAGTTATGACTAAAACTCTTGGACCTTTCAGTTACAGGAAGTGATAAATTACCTTTTTTGTGTAAGCCTGTTGGAGTTGGGCGGCACTGAACTTAAACAGTCCTAACTAATTCATCTAGTTTTCTGATCAAGCAAATTAGAAGCAACAAAAGAAGAGGGATTTTGCTTGGAGGAATGTGAGTTAGTTTCACTGATTCTTCTAAGTGTTATAAATTCTGATCACGTAAGGAAGTAAACGCTAGTATTTTGGTATTTGGTGCTGATACTAAAGGAGAAGGTAAAGGAAAACTATAAAATCTCTCTCTCTCAAGAACACACACATTTTAAGAAAAGGGGTAGGGCCCTCATCGCGACACCGTATCTAAAATACAGGGCAATGTTTGATAGTCCTGATGACACTTCCTACTTTATAAATGTCCTCCTTGGTCTATCCCACTTTAAACCGTCTTTGATTCCTCTTTCAGTGAGTAGTTACAATACTAGAGCAAAATTATATTACCAATGTTTCTGTTTCAATTTCTTACAAAGCCAAAACATTGAATTTTATTTTTCACATGTTCAGAATTTATAGTTTTTTTAATGAATGAAGAAACTAAGTATATGACTTAACACATTTTAAAACAAAAATTACAAACAGCTTAGAAAGTGTCCCTCTGGCCGTCACAGGCTCTGCGTCTTCCTGCAACTTCACTCCTTTCCCCCACCCCCCACCCCCCACCCCCCCACCCCCCACCCCCCCCACCCCCCACCCCCCCACCCCCCCCACTTGGGCCTCTGATGTGACTGGTCCGGAAGAGCTGCAAGACGGTCCTGCCCAGTCAAGCTCTTCAGGGAGTTTTCAGGACTGCTGCCTCGGAGTGAAAGTGATTTCTCTCCTGTGAGCCCGAGACACGGCCCTGGCTGGGTCTGACTTCTCCCCACCCCCCACGGGGAGATTTCCTACTTCAAAGGCTCCTCCTGCGGAGTGTAGCTGAGTGTAGTGGAGGGTGGAGGAGTTTGGAAGAGGGCAGGAGCTGCTGCAGCTGGGTGGTGAAGAGGGGATGGGAGGGCTCGTGGTGCTAGTGATGGGGGGGGGGCAGCGGGAAGCAGGGTTTTGTTTTGTGTTTTTTTTTAAGATTTTATTTATTTATTCTTTAGAGAAGGAAGGGAGAGAGAAAGAGAGAGAGAAACATCAATGTGCGGTTGTTGGGGGCCATGGCCTGCAACCCAGGTATGTGCCCTGACTGGGTGGGAATCGAACCTGCAACACTTTGGTTCGCAGCCCGCACTCAATCCACTGAGCTACGCCAGCCAGGGCAGGAAGCAGGGTTTGAAGACAGCTAAATGAAGCTGCTGCTCAATGTCTAAGATAACGGTCTTACACCTGAGTTTCAGTGCTTGAAAACAGAAGGGTAGCCCTGGCTGGTGTGCTCACCACTGATTGCCGTCCAGTGACCTGAAAGGTCACCGGTTCAACTCCCACTGGTTCGATTCCAGGTCAGGGCACATGCCTGGGTTGCAGGCCAGGCCCCCGGTTGGTTGGGGCATGTGAGAGGTGACCGGCGGAGGTTATCTCTCACGCTGATGTTTCTCTCTCCTCTTTCTCCCTCCCTTCTCCTCTCTCTAAAGATAAAGGAATAAAATCTTTTTTAAAAGTAGGGTATAGGGGAACACTGGGCCACAGAAATAGTGATGCCGTCATGACCCCTCTTCCGCGACCTGCAGTCAGAGTAGCCTCTACATCTCGTTAGTTCAGAGACCTGTCCTTCCGCCCAGAGATTCTGCTTTCTGAAACATTCTCCGCACAAACCTCGGAAGGCCCTGGTTCAGTTGTAAGAAGGAAAGCCGTACGCGCACGTCACTGATACACACGGCTGCCAGAGTCCCGTTCCTAAGGCGCAGCCCTGATCAGGGAGTCACTAGTACTTACTGCACGTTTGCTACGTGCCAGGCAGCGGGCTCTACGTCCACCATCTTCTTTAACCTGCGCAACAGCCCTTTGTAGTAGGTGCTATCATTAACCCCATCCTGGAGGTAAGAAAAATCTTAGAAAATCTAAGTCTCTCGAAGAGGAAACATAGCTACGGAAGGGCGGAACGGGGTGTGGAACTCAGATCTGTCGGACTGTGGGCTGGTATCCTCAACCAACCGCTGTTCTGTATTAGCTCCTCTGCTCCGATCTGGGAGGGGCAATAGAACTGCCCCGGGGCTTAGCGCTCAGGGCCCTAGCCCCCCGCTGCCATTCTAACTGTATTTTCTACCACTCCCCTTCATACCTCTGATTTTTCGGGGCAAATAGAAGTATTAGCTAATCGTCAATACCTCTTACTAGTTCACACTTCTCTGCCTTAGTTTATGTAAGAATACACTCTGTGTCACTAGTTGCAGAAAAAAAATAGAAATCTTTAAAGCACTGCTGCACACAATGTCACGATTTTCATTTTTCATTGCCGTGACAGCCATTGATTTTTACCCTCATATATACGTTTCCCTTAAACTTTTCTTCTGAAGCATGTGTGAAGATTAAGTGGTTTTTAAGTACATTAGGCCTTTACAAATTGCTTATAAATCCCAGTCCAACAGAACTGGGATTCCAGAGAGTAGAAGCCATTTTACCAGAAGTTCAAGAAGTCTTTAGTATCTCCCAATATTATCTAAAACAAATGAACAAAAATCCATTAGGATAGAAATTTGGTAAGTGCTTAATTTCCTTTAGTAGGGAACCTCTACTCCTAACAGGCAGACTTTTCTAAAAATGGAATATCTGCTATGAAGTAACTTTACGGATTAAAAAATGCTGAGGGTGCCCTGACTGGTGTGGCTTAGTGGGCTGAGTGCAGGCCTACAAACCAAAGTGTCACCAGTTCAATTCCCGGTCAGAGCACATCCCTGGGTTGCAGGCCAGGTACCCAGTAGCGGGTGCATGAGTGGCAACCACACATTGATGTTTCTCTCCCTTTCTTTCTCCCTCCCTCCTTCTCTCTAAAAAATTAAATTTGCTCTGAATGGGAATTGAACCTGTGACACTTCGCTTTGCAGGCTGGCACTCAATCCACTGAGCCACAGCAACCAGGGTAGAGATGACCTTTTAGATACAATATCAAAGGCATGACCTACAGGAGAAAAATAATTGATAAGGTGGACTTCATTAAAATTAAAAAATTCTGAATGAGAAGACAAACCAAAGACTGGGAGAAAATGTTTGCAAATCACATACTCAGAAAGGAGTTGCATTCAGAATATGTAAAGAATTCTCAAAACTCAATTGTAAGAAACAAAAAAAACCAGTTTAAAAATGGGCAAAAGACTTGAACAGGCACTTCACCAAAGAAGATACCCAGGCGGTACACAAGCTCATTAAAAGATGTTCTACATAATTAGCTATTGGGGAAATACAAATTAAAACCACAATAAAATCAAAAGTAAGGACATACAACCAAGATTGCTCTATCCAGCAAAGCAATCATTTAGAATCGAAGGACAGATAAAGAGCTTCCCAGACAAGAAAAAGCTAAAGGAGGTCATCACCATTAAACCAGTATTACATGAAATGTCAAAGGCTCTTCTTTAAGAAGAAGAAAAAAAAGATAAAAAATATGAACAATAAAATGACAATAAGTACATATCTATCAACAATGTAAAAAGCAAAACAAACAAGTAGAACAGAAGCAGACTCATAGGTACAGAGAACAGGTTGACGGTTGCCAGAAGAGAAGTGGCTGGGGGGACTGGGTGAAAAAGGTGAAGGGAATAAGGTGGTCACAGAACAGTCACGGAGATGTACAGGTGGCACAGGGGATATAGTCAGCAATATTCTAATAACTGCGTGTGATGTCAGATGGGTACAAGATTTATACATAATGTTTCATCGCTGGGGTGTACACCTCAAACTAATATAATATTATATGTCATCTGTAATTGAAAAACAAAAACTGGTGTAAAAAACCCGTAGTGAGATACCTTTTAGAATGCCAGAAACAAAACAACAATGAAGAAAACTAATGCTAAGTGCTGGAGAAGATGCGAAGCAACATTGTTGGTGGAAAAGCTACACTTGAAAACTGTTTGGTAGTTTCACATCAAATTAAATACACATGTATTTATTCATAACCTAGAAATTCCTCTTCTAGGCATTTGACCTAGAAATAAATGCATATGTTCACTCCAAACCCTGTACAAGAATGTTTATAGTGGCTCTATTCATAACAACAAAAGGAAAAAACAACCTAAATGTGCTTTGGCAGGTGGCTAGATAAACTGTGATGGATCAGACTTCATAATATGATGGAATGCTACTCAGCAACAAAAAGGAACAAACTGCTAAGTGCAACAGTATGGAGGAATCCCAAAATCATTATGCCAAGTGAAAGAAGTCAGCTGCAAAAGAGTAGGTAGCGTATAATTCCACTTATTTGCAATTCTAGAGAAGGCAAAACTAATTTATAGCGACAGCAGGTCAATGGCTGTCTGCAGACTGGCAGGTGGGAGCTCTTAGGAATGATTGGAAAGCACTGCATCCTGATTGTGGGGTTGGTGACATTTATCAAAACTCAAAGCTGAAATGTTCTCACCTGCCCTGGCTGGTGTAGCTCAGTGGATTGAGCATGCGCTGCCAACCAAGGGGTCACCAGTTCGATTCCCAGTCAGGGCACATGCCTGGGTTTTGGGCCAGATCCTCAGTAGGGGACATGTGAAAGGCAACCACACATTAATGTTCCACTCCCTCTCTTTAAAAAAAAAGAAAGAAAGAAAGAAATGTCTCGTCTTATGACACAGCCAGCTCACTTTTAAGTATAGAGTGATGTTTTTCAAACTGCTGGTGGAGACCCATTGTTCATGAGTGATTAAATCCACCTAGTGTCTGCTTAGAAGGGAATTTACACTGTAACTAATGAAGCTTAAGCTTCAGAACCCCTCGCTCGCAACACTTCTTCTAAGGCCTGGTTACCAATTTCCTACTCTTTTTCTAAAGGAGGACCCCAGATTCTATAAACGTTAGGCCACACAAAACCCGGATGGGCCTCTGAATGGCCAGAATTTTTTTTGAAGATTTTATTTATTTATTTTTAGAGAGGGAAGGGAGGGAGTGGCGGGGGCGGGGGGAGAGAGAGAGAGAAACATCAGTGTGAGGTTGCTGGGGGCCATGGCCTGCAACCCAGGCATGTGCCCTGACTGGGAATCGAACCTGTGACACTTTGGTTCGCAGCCCGCGCTCAATCCACTGAGCTACGCCAGCCAGGGCTGAATGGCCAGAATTTTTTTTAAAAAATGAAATGGAGTAGAAAATATGAGAATGTTTTGTGAAACTTTTGTTTCCGTTTATACAGAGGTGGGCAAAGGGAGGGTTACAGGTGTAATACAAATAAATAATGCAATAATCCATAATAATACAAGAATTAAACTCTGTTTCTCACTGCTCACAACTGTAAACCTACTTTTGCCCACTCCCTGTAATGGGCCATAAAAATTTCTTCCTTACCAGGGTTTGCGTTTAGGAAAAGAAAAAGGAAAAGAAATTTGGAAAATCGGTGCCACATAGCAGCCTATGCGCATGCGCACCGGGGGAGGCGTGCCCATTCAGGGAACCGCGGTGTGTAAGGGGAAATGTTCGGGAAAGCCTGCATGTTCATCAGTATGAGCGTCAGTAAGTACACTATGGGCTGTGTACACTGTGGAAGGCCGTGGAGCTAAAGTAACTGAACTAAGGGTACGTGCATCAGGCTAGATAGCTCTCATAAACGCCACATTAACTTAAAAAGGAAGTTAAAGAAGGTTACCTACAGCATAGTGTTTAGATCAAGTTCAAAACAATGAGTAAAACAGCACTATGTCTGGTGAAGCGCTATGTATTGTTTCTAGGTGTAGTTATATACATGTATATAGTAAAAGTATTAAAATACACATGTGGCTGATAAAAAAAAACAAATTCAGGAGAGGGTGGTAGTTGCTTCTGGGGAGGAAGGAGAGGGGGAGAAGGATACGAAGGACTTTAATTTTATATGCAATTTTTGTTTCACTTAGAAAGAATGGATTTGAGACAAGGCAGAGCGTTAACGAGGCTGATGGGTGTGTGGGTGGGTTTTTGGTGTATTGTTCTGGTTCTTTTCTGACTGAGTGAACGTTGCACAAACACGTTGCCGTAGACACTGGTGATAAGCATTATTTCATGTTTCTGTGGTGTGGGCATTTACGCTTAATCCTCGCGATGATGACCTTCCGCAGTAGGTAAGACAGAAATTATTCCCCCCATTCCATGGAAAGGAGCCTAAAACTGCAGAACGTTTCACTAAAAATCTGGACTGGGGACTCGCTTGTTCCTCCCTGAGCCTACATTCGCCTGGCAATCTGGAGAAGTGTCCTTCAAGTCCCGGCGAGCTGATCCCAGCCACTCCCTGCCACCCCAGCCTCGGGAGGCACTTCCTCAGCGGGGGAATGAGTTGATTAATACGAGCTAAATGCTTGTTCAGAAACGGCCCTCCCCGAGCCCCAGCGGACACCTCCAAGAACGGCCGTGAGGAGGTGCGCAGGAGGCGCGGGCGGTTCTCTCCTCCCCGCACCGCCCACGGGCTCATTCAACGACCTTGGACAGATCCTTATCCTTCCACCGCGGACATTCACCGTCCGGTCACCGGAACGTGTAAAAGCGTTGACCGCTCGCGGGGGCTCCCGCCGAGCGCAGTGTCTGCGAGTTCGGGGCCCGGCGCAGGCCGGCCGCGGCGCCACGGCGTCACCTTCTCCCCGCGAGTTGCCTCCTCCGAGCCCCCTGGTCCTCAGGCTGGATTTTGACTCTCGCTTAAGTCGTGAAGGCTACTTTGAAGGAGACGGAGTTTGTGCTTTTAAAAGATTAACAACTTCTAAATCGTGACATACGAAAGCCTTTTGTTGTAAAAAAAAAAAAAATTACAGCAACGCTCACCTGCACAGAATAAAAAACGAGCTGTTTCTGTTGTGGCGCCGCTCCCGCCTGTGCGGGCTCTCCGAGAGTGTGGGAGCGAGCGGTTTGCTGTGCGCCGTGCGGCTGGGAGCCCTAGAGATTTAGATTTCAGCGCTGATAACGCCCGTGAAATAATCCTTTCGGTTCTGAGTGTTGCGCGGGGGAAGAAGGGGAACACAGCTCCAGATCCAGGGAGCTCGGGGAAGACAGGCTCGGACCCGCTGCGCCCCAGGGCTCCAGGTTTGTCCGACTTCGGCAGCGGGTCCGAGCGGCCGAGTGTGTCTCCCTTGGGTCTGGCCCTGGAGGTTTTGTGGCCAAGAACTCGAGCCCCCTCGGGGCCGAACTTCCCGCAGAGGCCACAGGTCCCTTTAAGGAGCCCTGCGGGCTGAGAAAGGGGCGCGGGGGGCGGGAGGAGGGTTCCGCAGGGCGCGCCACGTGACCAGGAGGCCAAGTTCGCTGGCGAGTTTGACAGAAGTTTGAATCGGACTCGGGGGCTTTCTGCAGCCGCAGGGCCAGCGCGGCGGCCGCGAGCTCGGCGAGTGCAAGCCCCAGCGGCCCCGCGACCCTCCCACCCCGCCTGCACCTCGGGCCGCCGCCGGCCGCTCGCGCTCCGCCGCCGCTCGCGTCCCCCGCCGCGGGCCAGCAGCCCCCCGCCCGACCGCGGTCCCCGCAGCCTCCGGGCGTGGGAGTGGAGCCGCCGCGCCGCGCCCCAGCCCCGCTGCGCCAGCATGTCCTCGACGGAGAGCCCGAGTCGCCCAGCGGACAAGTCGCCGCGCCAGCAGGTACACCCCGCGCGCCCCTCTGCACCTGGATGTCGGGACTTTTGTTCCTCCCCCCCCTCTCGGGGGTGCGGAGAGATTGCCCGGGGAACCCCACCGCCCTGACCCCTGGCCCTCCCTGCCTCCGCAGGTGGACCGCCTGCTCGTGGGGCTGCGCTGGCGGCGGCTGGAGGAGCCGCTGGGCTTCATCAAAGTTCTCCAGTGGGTGAGTCCCTGCCCCGGCCGCCGGCTATTTCGGGAGCCTGGACTGTGACGCTGACCCGAAGCAATGTGGCCAGAGTGGGGGGGCAGGGAGGTCCTGCGGCCGGCAGCCCGCAGCAGAGCGGGGGGCGGCGACAGGTGGGCGGGGGAGGGGCGGGCGGGGGTTGCGTCTGCAGCACTCGGCGGCAGGAGGGTGGGAAGCGAGGCACGCCGAGTCCGGGATTCGGTCCTTCTATGTGCAAGGAGCCTTTGCCCGAGGCGCTCACATTTCACCCGGGCGAGAGGTCCGGGTGTAACCTTTCCAGAACTCTGATCCTGCACATACCACTCCTCGGAGGCGGGAGGGGGAGGACGCCCGGGAGATGAGGAGCGCCGCGGAGGGCGGAGAAGGGAAGGAGGCAGGGCTGGAAACCGTCCCGCACCCAAACCCACCAGGCCCTGGCTGACCCTGCAAGTGCACCGGGTGTGGGGTGGGGGGGCGGCGCGGGAAGGGCCCCAGCTGCCGGTTTCCCTGTTGAGGTCACTAGGGTAATCTGGTTCCTGTAACTGAGTGAAGCGGTGGATGAATGCATGCATGAATGAATGAATGAATGAATGAAGTTCATGGCTCCAGGAATAACTGAAAGGAAAAATAAGACAGTAAAAATCACAGTGTGGCCAGCATGTGGCTTGTAGAATAATGTAGACTATTTTGCTGGGAAGCCAGGGACCTGGGTTCCACGACGGGGCCTGCCTTCTTCAGCCATGTGACCTTGGGCGAGTCACTTCTCTGGACTTCAGTTTCCAACATCAGTAAAGTGTCCATCAGAACCACCCCAGGGCCCCCTTCTGCTCCGAAAGCGTTGGCATGCTGAAACAGCACGCTCCGTCAGCCTGAGCCTGTGACCTTGAAGAAACCACCTGCCCAGGGCCTCAGTTTCCCCTGCGATGGTCCAGGGGAAATGCAATCCCCCTGCTTCACCGGCCCTTGGAGACGTTGGCCGCTCCCTGTCCTTCCCAGTGCCCGAGGCCTCCTGGGTGTGCGCGGGGAATGCGGACAGGTGCAGTCACTCTCAGGCCGTGAAGACTTGGGAGCATTTAGTGTACCCTCACAGAGGAGATTTGGGTCAGGCTCTCCGCACACCACATGGTGTGTGAATAACGTATCAATGTGCTTTCAGCACAGAATTCGGCTAGAGAGTAGGTTACCCTTAATACGGAGGAGGATTGAGTTCTAAAGGGTTTTTAACTCCCTGGAGACAGGAGTTAGCCCCGCGTCACCCATTCCTAAGTCATCGTCTGGATGAGAGTCATGGAACCTGGGATTCGGGGGTGATGGGCATTTGGGGTTGTCCCTGGGCATCTGAGACGCCGCCTGGGGCTGCGGGCCAGCCTGGGGAGCTTCCAAGAGCAAACTCTGGGGCCCATTCGGGACTTTCCACTCCCCCTGCCGCCCCGCCTCAAGAGCAGCTGGACAGACCGCTGACTGAGCCCTTTCACCCACTCCCATTCTCCTGTGCTGGCCCCACCGCCCGAGCACCGCAGGGGGCCGTGCAAGGAGGCTCTTAAGGCTCCTTGGGACTGCCCTCCAGAACCGGGGGGCCGTTATGCGCAATCCGAAGGAGCAGAGCTTGAAATGTAAGAGTAGCATTTTATCATTAAACTAGACAAATGGATCTAGGGGACATTTGAGAAAGACTGTCAAGGGACGAAGGTCACAATGAGGTCACTGGACCATGGAATCATCTTCCAAGGCAGGGATTCTGCAAAGCTTCTTTCTTCAACAATTCTATCCTTTCCCAGCCCCTCTCCCCCCCCTGCCCCCAGGCCTGGCGCTGTTTCTGTACAGGCTGCGTGAAGCAACGCCTAGGAGAACACCCCAGTCTCCTCCCAGGTCCAGCCCTGGTCCCGAAGCGCTGACCCATCTTGGTGACCCTTTTACAGTCCCTAACCATTGAGAGAGAGAAGATGCCTTTCTCTCATGATTCCAAATCCCAGGCCCAGGGCTGGACTTTGAACTCAGTGTTCGTTCAAAGGACGGCACCATGAGGCCACTTGACTTGCCTTGACGGCCACCCTCAGAGCACGAGTGTCCCTCGTCCCGAGTCCCTGCAGACGAGCTAGCGTACACGTGCCTGGGACCCAGCACCAGAAGTGACTGTGAAAATGTCCTTTGGGACTTCACTCCTTTCCTGCGTGGAGGGATCAATTGCTCCTGACTAGAAAAGGAAAAATTAAAAAAAAAAAAAAACCACAGACCCACAAATTGAAAACTTTCATTGTCATTATTACCAAGAGCAAAGGCTTTACTGTACCTAAAGGTGAGAAGGAAGGAACATTGTTCTATCAGTCAGGAGTTTGGCTTGGCACGACTTTGAAATTAAAAAATGAACTAATCTCTCCTCAATTCCAATTCTGGTCCTGCTAAGTTGATACTAAGCTAGTGAAATAACATGGGCATAAACCAGTTGTTGGATAACGAGGGGGGTTTTTGTTTGTTTTTTAAGAAAATTTTTTTAAAAGTTTCACTTTTTAAAAAAATCCTCACCCAAGGACATGTCTATTTATGAGAGAGAGAGAGAGAGAGAGAGAGAGAGAGAGAGGGAGAGAGGGAGAGAGAAGGCGAGAGGGGAATTGAACCCACAACGTTTTAGTGTCCAGGATGATGCTCCAACCAACGGAGGCACTCAGCCAGGGAAAAAGAGGCAGATTTTGAGGTTGGATGGGCCTTGATTTAAGTCCAGTCTCCTCTGCTTTTGAGCCATGGAGCCCACAGTAAGTGCTGAGACTTTACGGGCCTCAGTCTCTTGCCTGTGAGTGAGGGTAAGGTCTCTGTGGGCCCCCTGGGAGGACTGCAGGAGGCAGTATCTGCAAAGCACTCAAGCATCTGGGAAGACCATGGCGTGCCCGTCAGTCTAGGGCTTATTCCATAAGCATTGGTTCCCTTCCCTCTTGTTCCTGAACCGTCCCTGTCCCCTAACTTTGCCCCTCGTGCAGACTGTCAGCTAGACTTGTCCTTTGGTGAGATTATTCAAATGTCACTGCCAAAGCCTCACTTTAAGGGCAAGGTGCAAAAGAATCTCCTGGATTACTGAGTCACTGTTCCCATAAGAAGTCATATTATCATTAACTGTGTGCGCCTCAGATCCACAATTCACCTCTGAGGTACCAAAGTCACTTATTCAGCTCTGGGGTCTCTCATCAAAATCAGCTATTTCAATAAGTGTGGGGAGCCCTGACCAGTGTGGCTCAGTGGGTTGGGTGTCATCCCGAACACTGAAAGGTTGCTGGTTCGACGCCAGGTCAGGGCACATGCCTAGGTTTTGAGCCAGGTCCCTGGTTGGGGGCGTGCGGGAGGCAACCGATCCATGTTTCTCTTGCACATCAATGTTTCTCTCCTTTTCTTTCTCCCTCTCTTCCCCTCTCTCTAATAATAAATTTTAAAAATCTTTAAAAAAATGAGTGTGGGGAAAGTGGAAGCAGCCCCCCGGAGTCCCTGAAACCGATGAAATGAGGGTGGAAGGAGGACTGGGTGGGGGGGGACTTGTCTTCCTTGTCAGAACACCGACATTGACGGGGGTGCTCGTGTTCTCAGGACCGACACGGGACTCTCCCCAGCCAGCAGGTCAGCACCGACATGCAGCTCCATCCTTACACGGGCGAGATCATTCTGGCATCCTTCCGAAAGAGATGCAGAGGCAGGAAGAGGAGGGGGTGGCGGGCGGTGTCTGGCCATCACTGTCCCCAGCAATGCGGGTCCAACCGGAGGAAGGCCGGTCAGCACCAGAACTCCAGAGGTCCACCCCCTTGTCTGTCTCTCCTTGGTCCCTGCTCTTTGTGACCAGATAGCTCAACTCCGAGCCTGGTGCTTGGTGACAGGGGTGGTTTCGGTTCTCTCCCGCTCTCCCCTGTGGCTCCGTGACCTGGCTCAGTGGAGAAGAAAAAAAACATGTGCGGAAAGGTGGAGGGGGCATCCCTGCTCCGGCACCCCAGGTCGGAACGATACCCTCCCGCCATACAATCCCCCCTGCCTGTGGGAGAGAGGTTTTTTCAGCCTTCGTAACTCTGCGATGTGGGGTTTTTGTTTGCCTGTTTGAACATGACACTCTCCTTTCTCGCTGTAAACAGGCAGCGTCTTATTGTGAAGACAGCTTGTGAACAGGCAGCGTCTTATTTATCTTTATGTCTCGGGCACCTGGCACAAAGTAGATGCTCAGTGACTCTTTGTCAATAAATGAATGAACACAGTAGAGAGAGCACTGGACGTGGGTCAGGAAATGCAAATTCTAGGCCCGGCTCTCGCATTGATTGAATGTGACCTTGGGAAAGTCACTTAATCTTCTGACACTTCAGTGTCCACCTCCAAGAAACAAGACCGTGGCGCTCGATAATCTCCGAGATCCTTTCTGCTCCGCGGCTCTCTGCGGACCCGTGAGAGCCTCCTCCGAGTTCTCCCATCCTCCACTCACACAGCAAAGCGCCTGCCACACAGCCGACTGCAGCGTCAGACTGAATCTTGCATTCTGCTTAATAATGGGTTATTTAAGGGGGTTAGAGATTCCTGACTTTCAAAGAATCAGAACAGGAGAAAATACAGTTCAGACGAAAGTTATTATGAGTATATGTGCCCATAAAAAATCATAATGCAGGGTTCAGGGTGGTCAGAACCTCCAGGTGGCCACCTACACATGGCAGAACTCTCGGTGACCATGGAAGAGTTCTATAATGCATCATGCACTATGGCATCTGCTAGTCCCATGTGGCTAGTGAGCACTTGAAATGTGGCTAATGTGCCTGAGCAAGTGAATGTTAAATTGCATTTAATTTTCATGTATATTTCAATAGGGCTAGTGGCCACTCTTGTGGACTATGAGCTCCGTGAAGACAGAGATTTTTATTCTCTTTTGTTCACTGCTAAGGATTAGTGGCTGGAGCAATTCCTGGCACATAGTAGATGCTCAATAAATGTCATCCTTCTGAAGATGCCTGTCCAGGGAACGTGGGTGAAGAGAAGCTTTTGGAACAGCCCATTCCATTGCCCCCGGTTAGGGGTACCCACATTCTCAGGGAACCTATACGGGGCCTTTCACTGGCTAACCGCCTACGGGTAAAAATACATCCAGCCATGCAGCCCCTCCTAGAACGTGACGCCCTAATTGTGTCCGGTTGGCCATCAGAAGCCAAAAGGAGTCAGAGAACCACAGAGCGGACAAAAGACTAGAGACAGCCCCTGAGACAAGGCCCACTGTGACCCCAGGGAGGCGACTCGGAGTGTGCAAAAGGCGATGGCACCGAGGTGCTAGGTGGTGTCCCCACAGCTCTGTCGGGACGATGAGCACCACCGGGCTCCAAGCACCCTCCGAAGTGTCGGGTGGGTGAGGAAGTTCCTCCGGCATGGGAGACAGGGCACACCATCTCCTTCCCTGCGTGTTTTTAAAAACGGAGACAATTCTCACTTGTCTGGACTAAACCTCCTAGAAAGAGAGAGGTGCCCGTTATGACCTTTAAAGGGGGTCAGTCGCTCCATCACAGAAAGGATGTGCCAGGCCAGGCGGTGCAGGGCGGGGCCGTGGCACCGGGCACCAGCCCGGGATGGGCGCGGCTGCTGGCAAGCACGGCCAAGCGCGCCCTGACGGCCTTCCCCTCAGCAAGTGAGGGGCTGCAGCCTTGGAAAGGCCCCCACGTGACTCCCCAAACCCCTGATTTTACAGGTGAGGACACGGAGACTCGGAGAGCAGAGCAAGTCACCCAGCTAATTGGGTGACGGGGCCAGATTTCTAGACTTCTAGTCCAGGTCTCTTCTCACTCCGTGACACGAGCAGGCGTGAGCCAAATAGTGTGTGCATCCCTGGCTCCACCTCTGGCTGCAGGACGGGGGCGCGGGTCAGCTGTCTTCTAGGTGCTCAACGTCCAAGACACCGAGTCCCGGAGACACACGGAACACAGACAGTGCACAGAGCCTGAGCCCGGCCCCACAACAATGGCTGCATCGCGAGCAAGCCCGGGAGCCAGGGTCTGAGCCGACGACGTGGGAGGAGAAGAGTCCAATGTCTCACCTCCTTTTCTAATCCGAGCTCGTCTCCCCAGAAGCAAACTCGAAAACCATAGGCTGAGGGCATTTCATTTCACTCGAGACAGGAGGTTTTGTAGAAGGAGAGGAAGACAATTCACGTGACCTGAAACGCCTCCCTTAGCTCTGAGAAAAGGCAGCTCCAGCCGATCACAAAGGGAGCAGGCCCGGGGGAGAGTGGAGGCTGGCGAGGCAAGCTGAGGGTGCTGCTGCCTGGGCTGGAGCTGGGCCCTGGGCACCGGCCCAGCTGGCTGTGCTGGGGGAGGAGCTGTCGGGCGGCAGTGCCGCAGGAGAGCAGCGTGGGCCCTGCTCTCCTGGCCCCTCTGAAGGCTTGGCAGAGGGTGTCCCCTTCGGCTCCGTCCCCTCCACTGAGGCAGGCAGCCACAGGAAATCAGCTACAAGGTAATGACAGGATCCAATGGTGGCATCGAAAGAGACACGGGGAAGACTCCAGGCGTGCCAGATCCAGGCTGGTGCAGGGGAATCTATTTCCAGGGTGCCTCTCCCTTGGGGAGGAAATTCAAGGCCAGCTTTGGGCTAGAAGGTTCCGAAAGCCTAAGTCACTCTGTGCTAGTCATCATCCTAAGGAGACTCCCTGTGGCCCCCAGGGCCACATCCAGACACCACTCAAAGTCGGCCTCATCTGTGTGGCCATCCGGTCCCATGCCCTGTGCAGTGACCCCAGGTCCCCAAGACTGGACGACCGAGGGGAGCCCCGGGTCTCTGCCCAGGAAGGACTTGATTCAAGAGACCCCGACACCACCCCCAAACCCCTGCGCTCATCTGTACTACTGAGAGTCAGAGGGTAGTTGTGAGGGGTCCCACCTTGGCCAGGTGAGGCCTTCTGACTCTCAAAGGGCTTCGCTGTCCCTCAGCTCTTCGCCATTTTCGCCTTTGGGTGCTGCGGCTCCTACAGCGGGGAGACGGGAGCGATGGTTCACTGCAACAACGAGGCCAAGGACGTGAGCGCCATCATCGTCCTGTTCGGCTACCCCTTCAGGTGAGCAGCCGGGCCCCACCAGCCTCGCTCCGAACCTGGGTCCTTCCTGCTCTGCAGGAGTTTCAGACTCTCTGACCAGAGGAAAATGTGAGGGAAGTCAGACAGACCATCGTGGCAATAATGATCCAGTTAACAGCAGGTGGCAACAGCCTCACAGAAAGAACTCGTGCAGTTGGGAACGGTGGGTCACGGGAGTCTGGACACGCTGGGCAGGTCCCGCTGACCCTCATCAGCCTCCTCCTTGCCTAGAAGGTAAGGACCTTGTCAGTGCTTGGATCCCCGAGAGCTGAGGTGGGTGCTCACCAGGCACCGCAATGCAAGGAGGCGCACCGTGCCCAGGAGTAGAAGAGAACAGTCTTTCCTGGGAGCGGAGGGAGAGGGGCCCCCAAGTGTTCAGAGGACAGTGGGGACAGGGCTCGCCTTTTTGGAAATGTCTAGCAGCTGCAGCCAGTGAGGTGGTCTTTTGTATACATTGGGAGGTTTGTTTTCCTCGCTGTTTTGTCCACAGTGGTCTCCCTGGGGCCTCAGGAGGGTATGGAGCCCCGGGGCCTGTGTTTGTGGGGCGGGGGCGAGAGGAGCTCAGCTTCTGGGGTCTGGGCTTCCAGGAATGGATGGACTGTATATGCTGTGCTTGGGACCTAAAGGGCCCTGGGGATACTTGGAAACCCTTGGTCACCAGACCTGGGCAGGCGGATGAGTGGGGGTGGGGGGTGGCTTAACGGGAGGCAAGGTTCGAGGGGTCTCCCAGGGACACTCTTTTCCTGGCTGTAAGGTTCACCCCCTCTGGCCCTGGAAGAGTAGAGGGTGGGTGCGAGAGCACAGGCTACCCCCCCCACCCCCGCCAGGGCCGCCCCCAGCTCAGCAGCCCCCACCCCCGCAGGTTGAACCGGGTCCCCTACGAAATGCCCCTCTGTGACGACGACTCCACCTCCAAGACCATGCACCTCATGGGGGACTTCTCCGCCCCCGCCGAGTTCTTCGTGACCCTGGGCATCTTCTCCTTCTTCTACACCATGGCCGCGCTGGTGTTCTACCTGCGCTTCCACAACCTCTACGCCGAGAACAAGCGCTTCCCGCTGGCGGTGAGTGGGCGCTAGCCGGATCCGGCGGGGCGGGAGCCAGCGCGGTGGTTTTCCCGGTCCTGACCGCCTGCCCGCCTGCCCTGCCCGCCTGCCGCTCTTTGCCGCGGTCCCCTTGGGAAACCGCGGCCCCCACAGCTCCTGCGGCCGGTGGGAGGCCCCAGCCTCAGGCCTCTGCTCGCCAGCCTCCCAGCGCGTGGCCTCCTCGGGGGACCGCAACAGCTTCGAGAAGCGGGCTCCCGGGCCAGCCCGCGTGGGTTCAAGTCTCGGCGCTGTCCCTTACTAGCTGTGTGCTTCTGGAAAAGCTATCGACTCTCTCGAAACCGCCATTTCCTCAACTATAACGTGGGAATAGAATAGTACCTATTATTAACATTATTCCCCCTTTGCTTCCTCCCCATCCCGGGCGTGCGAGGTGGAGGGGTGTCCGTGGGGACCCCCTTTGCCACCGGTTGTAGCCGAGAGGTGGTCGATCAAAGGACAGGCTAGTGCGTCCAGGCACTACGCTGTACACCCGAAGCTGCTGTAGTCAACTGTAACCGAAAAATACGTTTAAAAAAAAGAAAACTGTTTTCAAAAATTTTAAGGAAAGGCAGGGAGGGGAGAACGGGTAGTCCAGGCCACTTGGGTACTGGGGTGACACTGGCCAGCAGATGCCCTGGTGCCTTGCTAGCTGACCTCGGCTGTGAGGGCGTGGGCGTGGGCGTGGGCGGGGTCTCGCTGGGACGGGTCGGCCCCCTGAGGCTCCAGCTGGAACCCGGAGACGCGGCTGGGCTGTCGGGCTGTCCGGGGCCCCCAGGACCCCAGCGCAGTACAGCAAGAGGAAGAGAAGTGGGGAACCCTGGGGTGCGATTGTGTTTCCTGTCCCTCTGCTCCTCCCAGGACTTCTGTGTGACCGTCTCCTTCACCTTCTTCTGGCTGGTAGCTGCGGCTGCCTGGGGCAAGGGCCTGACCGACGTCAAGGGCGCCACGCGGCCGTCCAGCCTGACCGCCGCCATGCCCGTGTGCCACGGCGAGGACGCGGTGTGCAGCGCCGGGGCCACGCCCTCCATGGGGCTGGTCAACCTCTCCGTGGTGAGGCCTGCGGCCACCAGAGGGGCTGGGGCAGGGAGGCGGTACTGTCCCAGCTGCCCAGTTTTGTCCCAGCAGCAAGTTCCGAGGAGAACCGAGAGGGTGACCCCACGACCGGTGTCCCCTACCCCCAGAGCAGCGCCCCCTGTGCCTGACGCTGGCTGCTGTCTCCGGGAAGTCATTTTGGGATAGGGGGCCCCGCGAGCCACGCCGCCCCCTGTCCCTTCCTCCTGCTGCACCCTGCCTTCCCATTTCCCTGCTCTTCCCCGCACCCCCACTCCCCCTGCCTTTTCGCCGTGTGTGGGAAGGCGGAGCCCAGGGCCGTGGCCGCGCTCAAAGCCGCGTGCAGATCCAGGCGGATCAGGAAGGGGCTCATTGTCACGGGGGCTCCGGCCGGAGAAGGGCTGTGGGCAGCGGTGGGTCCAGCGGGGGGTGCACATCCCAGCTGTCACAGTGTCGACACATTTTCATATCAGTCGGGAGATAACTGAGGCCTCGGGCTCCTCAAAGGTCCCCTGTCATGCCAGCCACCAACCCTACCCTGAAAATGACCCGAACCTCCCCGAGGCCCAGCAACTGAAAGGTTCAATGTCTGGCACACCAGGGGGCCTTCTAGACCTCGCTGGAGCCCTGCGGATAGGTTTCACACCTCCCCCAACGTTTTATTGTAAAAACGTTCACACACGCAGCAGAATTTTACAATGAACACCCACGTACTCATCCCCTAGGCTGTGCCATGTCTATCCGCCTCTCCCCATCTGTCAATCCATCTTATTTTTAATGCATTTCAGAGTTAATTGCAGGCATCAGTACCCTTCCCCCTAAATACTTCCTGCTGATAGGTTTTTAAATGTTTTGAATAAATACATGAGTAGAGCCCTGGCCGGGTCCCTGGCCCTGGGGAAGGAGCACCTTGGACAGCTCTGGCCACACCCACCCCGCAGAGGGCTCTGGGGACGGGGCCCCACCCCGGCACAGCGCCACCAGGGGCCTTGCTTCTTGCTGTGCTTTGCACGGGGCTCCACCTTGGGGGCCGGAGTCCCCCAGCGCCCACACCTCAGCTCGGTGCGTCTGTGCACACAGTTAGACCCTTCCATCAGAGGACCTCCTCGTGGGCGATGGCTTTGAACTCTGTCTCAAAATCCAGCGTCCTGTCTTTCAGGTTTTGCAGCCCTCCGCCCCCTCCCCGTGTGCCCCCACCCCAGGTACTCCCCTCCCTGTTCCCATGAGGCCCCTTCCTCTTCTCACAAACTACCCAATGTCCTTGCAGCTCTTCGGCTTTATCAACTTCTTCCTGTGGGCCGGGAACTGTTGGTTTGTGTTCAAGGAGACCCCGTGGCACGGGCAGGCCCAGGCCCAGGCCCAGGGCCAGGCCGCCGGCCAGGAGAGCGCGGCTGAGCAGGGAGCCGTGGAGAAGCAGTAAGCAGCCCCGGCCCGGCTGCTCGGCAACAGGACTGCACCTCTTAACCACCTCCGGCTTCCAGGACCGCCTCCTTCTTCCTCCTCCACCTCCCCTCCCCCACCATTCTGTCCTTGGAGCTTTGAGAAGTCCTCGTCGACGACGGATGGATGGGCAGGCAGCAGCTGTCGGGAACCTGGGCAGCCCTCCCAGTGGCTTCCTGTCCCTCCTCTTGCTGGAGCCCTGGATGGGATGGCAGGAACTCAGGGCCTCTTGCTCACTGCCTGGACCCAGGCATCTTACTCGGGGCGCAGGGTGCCTCCCAGGCCCTGCTGCCGGCGAGGGTTGGAGGCAGGAGACCGGAGCCCTGAGACTGGTTCCTAGCAGCCACTTTATCAGCCTGTCAATAAAAGTGGGGGGAGGGCAAACTGGCTGGCAGCCGTCTCCCTGGTCCCTTGCGTGGAGGGCCCACCAGCGGGTTAGTGAGCCCTCTTCGACGGGCACCATGTAGGCCCTGTGCCGGCACTGATCTCCAGAGAGTCCTGGCACAGTGTGCTTCCCACTCTCTCCTCCGGCCTCTGCTTGCCCACGGAGCCCACCATGCGTGAACCGGGAGGCTCACTAGCCCAGGAAACAGCCTTCAGAGGGTCCCGAGGAGGCCTTAAACTTGGTGGGGAGCAGATACATTGCTGCTGCATTGAAGTTCAAGAAACCAAAGCCAGGCAGCTTGCAGGGGAGTCAGTTTCTTCTGTTCCCTCAGTCCTCCCGCCCCCCGCCCCCCCAGGCTGGGGCACTTCCCACTAGCACTCAAAACTCATGCCGGCCGTAAACTCCTTACCTCCTCCCTAGGCTTGGTCTCGCAGGGGTCTTGGAGCATCCCCATCCCAGACCTCCCCTGACCTCTCTGTCCATCTCCGTCCACACTTTCCCCCAGCCCCTTAGGTCTGAGGCATTTGAGATCCTTCTCCAAGTCTAGCTAGGCCTTCCTTTCATTCCTGGGGGCCAGAAAGGGCCTTTGGAAGGGCCCAAAGGACCATCATGAGGCTAAGTTGCCCCAGAGCCCTAGGACGTGGATGGATGGTCCCGTTTCTTTCTCATTCTCTGCCCACCCCCACCACTCCTTCTCTGGCCCCCCTTCACACTTCCCCTTCTCGCCTTTACGAAAGGACATGCCTGTCCCTTTGCCCGCCAGCCATTCCCCCTGCTGCCTCGCCTCTCCCAGGCTCTCTCCCCCACCCGTCCAGGGAAGGCCGGTGCTCTTGGTGCTTCTTCACGTGGGGACCCAGTTCCATGTGTCTTTGTTGTGTCTCCTCTTTCTGGTCCCTCCTTCAGTCCCTCCCTGGACCCCAGGGCCTAGGACTCAGTGCGGACTACCCAGCCCCTACCCAGCCCCTACCCAGCCCGCCTGGGCCATAGGGCTGCCGGGTGGGTGGAGGTTGAATCCAGCCATCTTCCAGCAGGGTGCCAATTAAGTGCCTCGTGCCAACCCCTCCTCGGGACTGAGTCAACCCCTCCCACCCCCTCACCTCCCTAAACGTCATTCGTCATTCGCAGGAACGTGTGTCCGGGGCACCCAGGAGTCAGGAGCTTGGCCTTTGGGCCAATCATTTCTTCTTCGGGACAGAGTTCCCCTGCCTGACAGGGGGAGTGAGAGGTTTACATCCTCATGTGCTCCAGAGTCCTTCGGTGCAAGATTTAGGTGTTTCTTCTTCTTCTTCTTTTTTTTTTTTTTTGATTGGGGGGAGGGATTTGAGGAGGGAAGAGAGGAGTTGGGGATGGGAGTGTTTCTAAGTCTGAAACTCTCTCTGTCCTGAGCTGTCCCCATGGTTACTCACATACAAGGGGGGACAGTTTTGCCTCCAGAGATACAGAGAACAAAGGGGTGACTTCATTTTTCTTCAAGCCGGCCCCTGTAGGGGCCTGTGAGCAACTTCTACTGGAACTTTGTTTGGATTCTGTGTACGTATTTATACTTCATTTGCAATGTGGTGGATAAAGTGTTCTCATTTAGGGGCCGACGTTAGTAGCCGGCCCATCACTGGGGAAGAGGAGTGGGGGGTCTGCCCTCCTGTCGAGGACACCTAGCCCCGAACTTTCCCTGGAGCAGAGAAGGCTCTTGCTCCTCCAGAGGCTAGCTTGTTCTCAGCCGGAAGAGCCTGGATGTAGGCAATGGCCTCTCTCTCCCAAAGAGGAAAGGCTACTTCAGTTCATTACCCCCAGAGGGCGGGGCAAGGCCAAGTGCCCAAGGACAGGGCTGTCCTCATAGGATTCAGGCTGGGCTGGCAGCACCACTTTGCCTAGTGGGGCCAGAGGTAGAAGAACGTGTCTGGTTTCTCCAGCTGCTGCAGGAGGCCCACAGGCAGGGCCCTTTGCCCTAGTAAACTCTGACCCCCCTCCCCCCCACCAGGTTGCCTCCTTAGGACCTTTCCTGAACATGAGTCCCCTCCACCATCATGGTCACAGGTCTCCTCCCTCCGGGGCCGCAGATCAGGGGTGCGGGGAGAATGCTGCATGTTGTTTCTGGTGCTTGTTACCACACGTTGGAATAAACAGTGCTTCCAGCATTCGCCATGAGGGAGCCAAGACTGGAGCCCCTCTGGGGTTTTTTTTCCTCTTCCTCCCCTCGTTTAAGTTCCTGGATGAACATCTGCATTTCCACCGAAAGATCATTCGACTCCTCTCGACTCTGCACCCCAAGCAGCGAAGTCCGAAGACTGAGCAGTTGTTCCCGGCTGGCCCTAGTCTGGTGACATCTCTTTTGGTGACATCAATTAGTCTAAAGTAAGGGAGACTCACTAGCAAATCTAGAGCAAACTCAAAAGGCGAGAGAGAGAGTGGCTCCCACAAAGCTGTTTACATTTGTCCTCCTGCCATCTGTGACCCGGACAGGCTTCCTGTCGGACCCGAGGGGGCCATGTGCTCGCCCGAGTCTCTGTAAAGGTTCTTGCTGAACAAACGTGCACCTCTCTCCCCCCTTCTGACCGTCACGTGGTACGTTTACAGTCCCTAGAAAAACACGCCTGGGCACAACACGACATTCAATGTCACCAGGTCCCTGGACCCCCTAGGTTCTCAGGTCAAGAATCCCTGCCCTCAGAGATCATCCTCAAGGGGAAAGGGAGAAGAAATCCGAGGTTTTGTAGGCACAGACTTGGATCGGTTTGCCTCCAACTGGGTTCCTCCTCGGGTGCAGGAATGAGTATGAGGTGACATGTGAGGGGTTAAGGAGGGAAAAGAGGACTAGTATCTCTCTTCTGATGTGATGGGGAGGAGTGGGCTTTTGTCTCTCGATCGTGTGAGGGTGGGAAGAAATGTTATCAGCTGAGAAGAGGAAAGAGGTGGATGATTAAGGTGTTTTCCAGGCCTTAGCAAGGAAAATGACAGATCTGATGAGAAATCTCCCCGTGCCGAAGCACCCCCTTCGAGCAGAGAAAATATTCATTAGGAAAAGAAGCCAAAGTGATGGATGGAGTCTGGGTCCAGCCGGGGTTTGGGAAGAGGCAGAACAGGGGATCGATCGCAGTGCTCAGGAGGAGAGAGACGATCAGCAGAGATGCTGCAAACCCAGTTCCGGGGCTGGCCCTGGCTCGCAGATAGCCTTGTGTCATCCTGACAGGTGATCTCGCTCAGCTCAGCTAGGTCCTCCCAAACACGGACAACGCCACTCCAACCCTCTGCTCTTCATCAGGGCAGCGTGGGGTTCCCGCAGAGGAGGCACAACACGGGAGCCGAGGACCCTCCCCCATTCCAACCCCTATGTCCTTCAATAGATCCTACAGACTCCCTCCCCTTGCCCTTCTGATTCACCGCGCCCACCTCCTCGCACCTACCCTATTCCATCTCCGGGGGAGCAAAGTCGCTTCGTAGCCGCCAGCCCTGCAAGGGGCGCCAGCCGGTTGGCGGAGGCACGACTCAGAGGGGCTGGGGCGTTTTCGCGGCGAACTTGAGAGAGTGGGCTGGGAGCAGAAAGAATGTGTTGTACACAAGGGTTAGGAAAGGGAGTTCTGGGGCTTTGGTCTCTTTTTCCCCCCGTAATTGTGCATTTCGGAGGGGCTCTCGCTGTAAGATCGGTAGGCAACAGCACCTCCTCCAAGACTACATTTCCCAGAAGGCTATGAGGGAGGGAGGGTGAGGGACAAGCGACCTGTGCTGCGCTTGTGCAAAGAGTGAGCTGGAAAGGTGGGAGGGAGAGGCGAGGCGTGCCCGCGGCGGGGCTGGGGGAGGGGGCCGCGCGGCGGCGGCGCCGGGGCGGGCGCGCGTCCGCGGCGGTGATGGCGGTGCGTGAACGCGCGGCGGCAGCAATGGCCGCTCTGGAGCGGCGGCTGCCGAGTCTCGATGACTTCGCGGGACAGAGCTGGAGCTCGTGGGTGGAACGGGCCGACCTGCCCGCGGCCGATGGTGAGTGAAGCTCCCCTAGAGTCCGGGGACCCCATCACTGTCTCCCCTCCCCCACTCCGGGTCCCCTCCAGCAGAGGGGAGCTGCCGACAGGAGCCGCCGTCCGGCTCCCCGGCCCCCCAAACAAAGGACCCGCCGGGTCCTAGTGCCCGCCCGCTCCCCTCCTTCGCGCCTCCGGGTCCTAGCGCCGGCTCACCGCCCGCAGCCCACCCTACCCACCTCTGCCTCTGCCGGTGCCCAATACCTGTCCCCACATGTACTTGCTTTTATCTTCCTCTTTGCTTGCTGTCTTCCAGCTTCCGCCCCTCCTAAACCTGCCTCGGGCTTTCCCCATCCGCCACAGTCCTCTCCACGTGTTTCCCACGCACCCCACTTCTGTGCCCTCCTCCCAGCCCCCCTTGTTCCTTCGCCTTCTGCCCCACACCTTCTGCTCCTTTTCGGCTTTTGCCTGCTGGCTGCGGTGCTGCTGGACCCCAGCCTCCTCCGCGTTAGTTCGTCGGTCTGTCCCTCCATCCATCCTCCCTTTCTGCCTCCTTCTGTCCATCATCCATACCTCCAACCCACCGTCCTTTCCCGGGCCTCTTGCCCTGCCTCTTGGCTCTCTCCCCTGAACCCCACCTTCTCCAGGCCCGCGAGTGCCTTTGGTGATCAGGCTGACAGCCCCCTTCTCCTGATCTTTGTCTCCTGGGCCCCAGGGGGCACCTGGCCTCGTCGTGGCCTTTGGGGTGACAGCAAGCATCACGCCCCTGAAGAAGTTTGCAAGTAAGAAGAGGTGGAGGAGGAGGACGGCTCCCTGCAGTCTCTTGATGACACTTGTTCTCCTCTGAGACATCCGACTCCCAGCTCGGTTCTGTCCATCACTGCGTTTTAACTGACCTGAGATGGGAGCTGCCCCTTGTCTCTTGCATGCCTAACCCACCACTCCTTCCGTCTGGAGATTATATAAGACTGTCAGCAGTCTTCTCAGCCCAGAAAGGGGCAAATCTGTTAGTGGGCAGCTGAAGCAGATCTAAGTGGTAGCCCAGGCCACCCCATGCTGGGTGGGCAAGGATGGGGCCATTGTCAGGGTCTGGGTGCATTGAGAACCGGAAATGGAATCAGAATCAGACGGGTTTGGTGACTCAGAATTGATTTTTTTTCCAAGGGACAGGGAGGGGGCATAGAGGAGGGAGGGGAGGGGAGTAAGGTAGGGGGATGGGAAAGGAGCTGTTTTGCACAGCTGTGGTGTTTTGGTCATCCATCGAGACACTGAGAGGAACCAGGGCAACCCTTGCCCAAAACCCCCTAAAGAGCGCAGGGGCTTGTATCACTGACCAAGGGGACTTTGAAGATGCCAGAGGGCCCCAACCCCTCAGTTTCTCTGCTCTGTGGCTGTCATACCAACGTAGGACCCGAGAAGCTGGGTATAACTTTGACAATGCCGCGGTAACCCAGGTGGAGCAAAATAGAGTTCATGGGGATACGGACCTGGGAGAGTTTCCGTCTGGGATGCCGCTGAGTAGCAGAAAGGACCCATGTGAGGAATCTCAAGAAGGGACTCTGGGATCTCTAGTAAAATATGTTAAGCACTGTTTCCCATTTAACTGAGGAAGCAGGCCCAAAAAGCTGTTTACCTGCCATCACTCAGCTAGCCGGCAGTGGAACCCTGAACCTCACCTTGGCATCAGGAGTCTGTAAGAAAGGTGACTGGATCCCTCCCAATGGGACTAGCTCCTTCCAGAGGCAACAGATGGAGGAAGAAGGGCCCTGGAGAAGGATCCACTGAATACTCTCCGAGTGGTCCTGAGCATCAGGAGCTCAGGGAGTGTGGGCTTCCTACTGCCTGGCTGCGGGCTGCAGGCGCTGGTGAGTGGGAGACAGGCCTTCTGGGCAGGGGGTGCCCCTCCTGAGCCGTCTCTCTCCTCCAGGGGCCGAGCTGGAGGAGACTAACAAAAGCACGAAGAAGCTGGATGCCATGACCCTCATTAAAGAAGGTGAGCGTCGGTACCCACCAGGGCTGGGGCCAGGGCAGTCAGGACCCCTTCCACTCTGCCACCACATCCCAGGAGGTGGCCGTTTGACTGGACAGGTCTGAATCCATCCATTCACCTGGCTGCTGTGACCTGTTGTAGAAGACCCTAATCGCAGGGAGTTGATGCCCACTCATCTGAAAGCCCGAGCTTTCAGGGACTGGTCAGGTTGAACTCTGGAAGTTGGGCGCCTCCAGCATAAAGCCTGTCACGTCAGCAGGGAAGGGAAGCGTCCCCTCAGTGGCGGGGTGGGAGTGCTGGCCGATCTCCCAGGGGGACCCTGGGGTGCCCAGCCCCAGTGATCAGGGCTTCTTCATTGCAGACATGTCCATCTTCGGGCACTGCCCTGCCCATGACGACTTCTACTTGGTTGTATGTAACCACTGCAGCCAAGTGGTGAAGCCTCAAGCTTTCCAGAAGCACTGCGGTGAGGGGAGCCCTAAGGAGGAGACGGAGGGGGCAGGGGGCAGCGGAGCTCGGAATTTGGCCGTCTGGGAGGTCAAGTGTGTGATGAAGGAAGGCCTTGGGGATAGGAAAGTCCTGGGGGTGGGTGGTGGTTTCGGAGAATTGTGGCAGGTTGGGGTGACCGTGTGAGCAAACTTCCAGCAGTTCTGGTGGAGTGGAGGAGCTAAGAGGTTCAGGAAGCTGGGTCCTAGAATTCTGAGTCTTGAAAGCTCAGATTCCGAGGGGAAGGAGGCACATTTGAAATCTCCACCAGATTCTCTGTGGTGAGTCTGCGCACAGGGTTAGCAGGTTGGGAAGGAGGCAGTTGGTCACTCACCTGGATTACTCTCTCCGCCTCCTGGTGACAGAAAGAAGACACGGGCCCCTCAGCAAGCTTTACGCCCGGGCCCCACCCCCACCTCCAGCCCCTGCCAGCTCTCAGAAATGCCATGTAGTGAATGGGCAGGGCCCAGCTTGTAGGGCCCCAGGTTCCACCAAAACCTCCTCCAGGGAGAAGGGCCAGGGGTCCCGGAGCCGTGGCCACCAACCTCCTGAGAAGACCCAGAAGGACAACCTCTGGTAAGGAGAGGCTGGAGACTCCCGAGAGCGGCCCTGACCCCAGCCCAGGGAGGGGTTGACAGGCGGAGGCAGCCAAGGGGCGATGGGCGCTGCCCACAGCAGGAGGCGGCCAGCTCCCTCTGCAGCCCCCTTCCGTGCACCCCAGGGAGTACGGGGTCCCCGTCCCCCACGTTCTGCACTCCTGCTGGAGCCCACCCAAGCTCCAGGGCTGGGAAGGAGATGGCCCTGGGCTACAGCCCAGGCCCCAGGCCCCGCCTCCCTGCCCCCAGTCCACGCCCTCTCTCCATGTGTAGCCTTTTCGTGCCTGTGGTGAATCTGGAGAAGATGTCCAATCTCCCGAAGCCCGATGGACACGGAGTCAGGGTGGCCCCGCCCTCTGCTTTCCTCAGCCAGCCAGGCAGCCTCGCCAAGGACGCCCCTGGAAAACCCCCCATGGCGCCCCCTTCTAAAGAACCTCCTGGCAGAGAGAACATCAAGATAACCCCCAGCGAGGGCCCCAGTCACTGGGCCGAAGGCAGCCCTCCTGAGAAGGAGCCTGGTGGGGCCAGGCTGCCCCCCAAAACCCACCGGAAGATGGCTCGTGAGTAGCTGTGGTCTTGGGGGTCAGGAAGGTAGAGTGGGGACTCTTCGCTCTGTCCCTGCACCTGATGCAGAGGAGGGCAGGAAGGAGGGGGCCTGGCTGTCACTGCTTGCCAGGGTACAGGAGCCCCAGGCCACCCCTTGACGTGGACACTTTTGGCCTGCCTGCTCTCTGGGGACTCCAGCCTAGGTCTCCTGATCAAGGCTGAGGGAGCCTGTGCCCGAGCAGGTGAAATCGGCCCTCCTCACCTGGGCCGGTGACCTGCATCTTCTCTCACCGATGCCCAGGGCACGAGCCCTTCCCCCAGCTGGTTTCCCTGGCCTCCTGGATGCCTGGGGCTGCGTCTGTGCTTTGATACGTGTTGCCCTGTTTTGGGCTTGGAGCCCCCAGAAGGAGGGCCTAGGCTGGGAATGGGGACAGGGATGGTTCTTGTGCCCAGCAAAGAGCGGCTGACGCCCAGAGACGTTTCTCTGGAAGGGGGAGCCTGCAGCCTCAGACTGGGGGGGGGGGGGCAGAGTAGGGGGCGGCCCTTCACCTCAGGCCCAGCTTGCCTTCCCTGGAAATGGCCTGGGGGCTCACGGGGACCACTTTCCCGATAGGGAAGGAGTGCGACCTCAACAGGCAGTGTGGGGTGATAAACCCAGAGACCAAGAAGATCTGCACCCGCCTTCTGACGTGCAAGGTAACCCCTCCCCCACCGCACAGCGAGGGAGGACAGCACGGACGTGGGACATGGGCCCTGGGCCGGGAGAGGAACTGAGATGGTCTCCACCATCCAGCTCCAGGGGTGGGGTGAAGCCCGGACCAGGGGAGGGGAGGCTGCCCACGGTGGGCCCCGGGGTGGGGGTAGCAGGCAGGGCATCCCGGCGTCCCAGAGGAGGGTTCTGGCCTGCGGGGGAGTGAAACGAAGACACGCAGACACACCCGCAAACACACTCACACCCCCTCTCTCTCCGCTTGCCCAGGCCAGAGCACACCGCTGCCCCTCACCCCTGCTCAGCTCACACCCCTTCCCCACCCCTCCATCCTGCTGTGTTCTAGATCCACTCGGTGCACCAGCGCCGGGAGGTCCAGGGCCGGGCTAAGGACTTCGACGTGCTCGTGGCAGAGCTGAAGGCCAACTCCCGTAAAGGGGAGTCCCCCAAGGAGAAGAGCCCAGGGCGCAAGGAGCCAGCCCTCGAGCGCCCCACCCAGGAGCCCCTCTCCTCAGCCCCTGGGGCGGCAGCGGCGGTGGCGGCGGCATCCACTCCCAGCAGCACCTTCTCTGCTCGTGCCAAGCAGACCTACTCGTACTGTGCACTGCCCAGGTACGTCCAGGGTCCAGCCCCGTCTCGCTCGGGGGCACTTGGCCCCCTGTCATCAGGGACCCCTGGAGACAGGCCCAGGAAGTGCACTGCGAGATGCTGTTCACTCTACCCAGAGAGGCAGGGGAGACCTGGGGCCCCAGTGGGGGCGGAAGTAGGTGACTCCCTGCTTCTAACCGAGCACGCCACGGTGCCCCGGCCTCTGTAGCGTGCCAGTCCCAACACCCATGGTGAAGGCGTTTTCCCAGCTGCTCCCGACAGGCCGAACCTCGGAACTGGGGAGCCGAAAGGGTCAGGGAGCCCAAAGGCTCGGGGTCCTGGGCGAGGCGTCCTACTGTGTATTGATTCACTGGCCGCTTCGGGTGCAGAGGCTGCACCGGTCCCCGGGGAGAGCCCGCCTCGCCGGAGGAGACTCACACGCATCTCTGCCGGTCACTCCAGGGGCAGACCTGAGGCATGGGCTCGGCTGCCGGGCAGGCTCATGGGGATGTTTGATGCCAGAGGGGGTTGAGAGGCGTGACCGGGCGGACCAGGGTTGGTGCGATTAAATTCAGAAGACTTCCTGGAGGAGGCGAATGTGGAGTAAACTGCCTCCCTGGGGGGCAGGGCCTGGGCAGTGGAGGGGCTGCAGAGCGGCTTCCCGGGGAGCTGTGGCCCCGGATCTTTCTGGTTCTTACACCGTGAGCTCCCTCGGCTGTTCCCTCCCTTCCTGTCCTCCCTTCCTCTTTGTCTGCTGGCCCGGCAGGGCGTCTGCTGGCTTTTTGAGCCTGGCGGTGCAGGGACAGCCCCACCCTGGCCCACTCCCCGTCACACCGCCCTCACATCCCCTTTGGCCCTTCCAGGTCCCGGGCCTCCTCTGAGAGTGAGTTGGATGATGCAGGCCCCTGTGGTGGTGATGGGGACCCAGGCCTGTTCCCCTTCCCCCTGCCCCGGGGTGGGGCCCAGGCCTCCAGCGAGGAGAGTGAGGAGGAGGGGACATCTGATGACCTCCACCTCCCCCCTGACTGCCATTATGCGTCCCGGCCCCCCAGGCCACAGGCGGTAAGGACCTGGGGAGGTGGGGACCCAGGGTGGGGGAGCGGCCCAGCCCTCCCTCCCCGCCACGTGGCGGGGTCAGATCCTGCGTGTGGGTGCCCTCCCTGTATCTCAGGCCCGCCGACCATGTACCTCCCTTCTGTCTCCAGTTCTGCACCTTCGGGAGCCGGCTGGTGAGTCCAGGGTGCTACGTGTTCAGCCGCCGGCTGGACCGGTTCTGCTCGGCGCTGAGCTCCATGCTGGAGAGGCACCTCAGCTCCCACATGTGGAAGTGAGTCTCTCGGGCGCAGGGCTTCCCTCCCCAGGCCCCAGGCATACTCGGGCCTCAGAAGCCCTAGTGCTTCACACATACCCATAGATGTGGCTTGGCTGCTTGCCAGCAAGACCCCGGCCAGAAGGAAGAGGAGGTGGGGAAACCTGGCAGCCCAGTGCCGGGCTAAGGGCGGACAGGAATGGTGGTCTGGGAGCGACTCCCCGCTCTTATCCATCACCTCCAGTACCTTTTGGGTGACTAGCAGTAGGGGAAGTCCAAACATGTAAAAGGAGGTTATTAAATGGGTCTCTATGCTAATTCATTCCTGCTAGCAATCTCTCCCTGTACCTTCTCCTAACGCTCACTTCCAGTGTCTACCAGCAGATGGCAGCACTGCCGGGGCTCTGGGCCGTTTCTAGGTGGGGCAGAGTCACTGGTGTGCGCGTTGGTGGAGAGGCTCTCTTGTTTGTTTGACATAACAGTGACGCCCTCTTTTTGCTGCAGGAAGATCCCACCGGCCGCTGAGCCTCCGTCCCACCTTGCCAGCTCCCCGCTCTCTGCTCCCCTGAGCCCTCCTTCTACCGGCAGCTGCCCCCGCCTTCCAGGCCCACCCCCCAGACCTGCCTGCCCAGCCTCTGTGCCCCCCACCAAGGACAGCCTTGTCCCCAGCTACCCCGCGGGCTCCCCCAGTGTGGCGGCCGCCTGCAGCCAGGCGGAGTGTACGGGCGGGAGCCAGGCCATCACCTCTCCTCTGCCCGCCAACACGCCCTCCCCGTCCTTCAGCAAGCTCCCGCCTTCGAAGGCCAGCAAGTCGGCCAAAGGCAAGGCTGGGGCCGAGGTGGAGGCCCCCTCCCGCAAGCGGAAGCTATCCCCCGGCCCCACCGGTTTCAAACGGACCTGCATCCTGGAGCCCACGGCAAAAGGCAAGCCCTCTGGCTGCCGGGGCCTCTCTGCCAAGACGAAAACGGCCCTGGGCATGGGGCTCAACGGGACGGTGGGGCCCCGAGTGAAGCGGGCAGGGCCCCCGGACTGCCGGGGCTCCCCTCATCAGCCTCCCACAGCGGTCAAGGCTGCTCAGCTGGACAGCCGGGGAGCGGCTGGACACCCAGCCAAGGCCCTGCCGACCAACTGCCTCTCGGAGGAGGAGGTAGCCAAGAAGCGGAAAAACCTGGCCACGTACTGCCGGCCAGTGAAGGCCAAGCACTGCCCGGCCGGCGCCCCAGCCGACGGGGCCTGCCCCGTGCGCCGCAAGAAGCCGGGTCCGGCCCTGGCCTTTGAGGAGAAGTGTTCTGCACTGAAGGTACCCGCCCAGCTCCCCAGAGAGCGCGGGCAGGCGAGGGTCAGGATGGCCGAGGGTGGGGTGTCCTCTGGGAACCCGACACAGGCAGGGTGCTGAGTCAGCGTTTGTTCAGAGAGGGGAGGAAGGGGAGGCTGAGAGAGTTCCTGGGCCATCTTTAGGGAGAGGGGTTCAGCTCTCGCAAGGTGACACGGGCTTTTGCTTGTCGGGCCTTCTGCTCTCTCCAGCCCTCCCCCTTGGTGGGGGGGAGATACTGCCTCTGCTGCCCCTCCCCCGCCTTTGCTTTAATCAAAGGGCCACTTTCTGAATTGGCTGTGGCCCTCACTCCAGGAACTGGAGCTACCTCTGTCCCCTGAAGGAAAGGAAGTTGGACTTCATGAACTCTGAGAAGAAAGGTTTGGGCCGTGGGGTTGAGCGAGGGTCCCTGAGCTGTGGCCTGGCATGCTGTGCAGCAGGGCGGGGGGGCCGGTCTTGCTCATTGGCTTTGCCCCTGGGCATCGGGGCATGGAAGGGCAGGGACCCACCTCAAGGCGCAGAAATGTGTGCGTGCCCACCTTGCACAGGTCCCCACTTCCAGGTGTGTGGGTGCCAGGCAAGTTCTCCAGGGTTTCTGGCGAGGCCAGCAGCCAGATTTGGGGGCCTCTGTTGATGTCAGCCTGGAACAGTAGGCTAGGTGCTGTCCGTGAGGTCTCAGCCCTGAGGCTGTTACTGGGGGCGGGCAGGGGGGATGCGCCCCTGGGTTAGGCCTGGGCCAAACACCTACCTGCACCTCTGGCACCCATAGGAGAGCAGCGGGTGTGACTGCTGCCCGGGGCCTGAGCGTGAGTGTGCACACACGTGCGTGAGTGCTCACCAGGCCACCCCTGCGGGGCCGGCTTTCATCTGCCCCCTTGCCCAGCTTTGCTCACCAGGCCGGCAGGATGAAATCAAGCCTCAGCTCTTGGGGTCCACACAGGTCACTAGGGAGGCGGACTGGCCCCCCAGCCTGACCCTGTCTCTCGCCTCTTGTCTTCCTGCAGTCAAAAGCCCATTAACGAGAAAGTGCCTGCCCACTTCGATGGAGCCGCCAGCACCTCCTCCCCTCCAGATCCAGGCCCCAGGCTGCTGCCGCTTTTTATAACTTTATATTATTTTTTTTAAGAAAAAAATCTTTAAAATACCTCAAGACTGTCTCCCTGTTCTGTTGCTGCTAAGGAAATATAAAAACAGAAACATAGGAAAGGAAGGAAGAAAAAACATGTAACAAAATGAGTGTCCTTACTGTCCCCAACCGCACCCCAGGAGACGGAGATGATAGACAGCCTGACTCCAGGTCCCTTTCTTTGTCCCTTGAAACACTGTGGAAATGGCTGGTATTTGCATAACTGGAGAGTGGTCTTTCCAGACAGGGTGATGAGGCATGGCTGTCGGTGAGCGGTGCTTCCCCAGAATCGCGACTCCAGAGCAGACTCCAGTCCCCGTGGGAAGGGAGCTTCACCGGGAGGGAGCCTCGCCCCTGGTTTTGTTCTTGGATAGTTGCCCAGAGGGTCTGTGGGAGTCAGCCTGTGGCCCTTTTATGGTCTCTCGGCAACCCCGGGCCCCCATCACAGCTCTGAATTGTTGCTTCGTTTCTTCAGCTGCTCCTGCCGCTTCTCCACCACCACAGGGAATTGAATTGAGTTTGTAACTATTCTCAGAATGTCCCTGCCTGTTTTGGTCTGTCCCTTCCCTAGCCTGAGGGTTTGCCGTGAAGGAAGGGGTATAGCCTGTCCTTGCTAGGCCTCCTTGAGCTGAACCACACTTTTTTGGAGTCACAAAGAGTCTGATCCCTTTCAGAGCTCCCTGGGTGTGGAGGCTCTGCTCCCTTAGGATCAATCGCCTGGCTCCCCAGGGCTGAGCAGATGGTGTGGAGGCAGCAGGGGCTGGGAGTGCCCTCGTTCTTCCGTTTATCGCACTGGGGACAACTGTGCAGACAGAGCATCAGGCTGTTGGTCTTCAAACCTGATTCACTTAGTCGCAGCACTGTTTTTTCCCTTGTCTTTCCTTTTCATTTCCTTGCTTTAAGTCAAGGAGGAGGAGTCTTCTTCCCTTGTAAAGGGATGGTAGGAGAGAATGGGCAGCCAGGGAAATCCAGTGTCCTGGAAAACTGCTGAAAACATGGGTTCCACAGCCTTGGTTCAGTGTAGCAAGTTTGTGACTTGGGGTTTGGGTGAAATCAGTTGCCATAAATGTGATTTCTACAGGCTGCATGACACACAAACCCTTGTAGAAAAGATACTATGAGGTTGGCTTAGGAAACACAATGGGCCAGGAGCTGTCCAGTGCCCCACGTCTTCGGGGCTCTCCCGGGCAACCCGCCCCCCCCCAACCCCCAGAGGGCGCTGTGGGCACAGCCGCCACACCACCGGGCGCCCGGGGGCGGAGCCTGTCCCGCCGCCGCGGCTCCCGGGCGATCGCAAACCCGGAAGACGCGCTCTGGCAGCCGGGCGTGTTCGCCGGCCCGGTCAGGCCATGCAGACCCTGGAGGTGGGTCTGGTTCCCGCTCCAGCGAGGGAGCCCAGACTGACCCGCTGGCTGCGGAGAGGCAGTGTTATCTTGGCGCACCTGGTAGCTTTGGGCTTCACCATCTTTCTGACTTTGCTGTCCCGGCCGGGAACCAGTGAGTGTGCAAGGCAGGGCGGGGCCAGGGAAGGGGGCGGAGCCGAGGTGCTGGAGGGGCAGCGCCGGGGAGCACCGGGAGACTTGGAGTGGGGGCCCTGGTGGGGGAGTGACGGACCGTTGAATGGTAGTTAAGGGTGTGGTGGGGCGGGGCTCTGGGTGCTGAGGAGGCGAAGCCGACGACCAAACTGAAGTCACTAGTTCACTCCGAGCAGAGCCCCTCGTGGAGGATGGAGGATACAAGGAGGGAGGCCGAGGTCCAGCCTGGGACTGGGCTAACAGCTGCACGGTGCCCAGTGGCGAACCCAGGCCGAGCTGCTGTGGGTTTGTCCTCATGGTCGCTTACCGTGGAGCCCCTTGGCTGCTCCCCTTTGCCCTGAGATCCTGATTAGGGCCGGGGATAGGGCACTGACCTGTCCCCTGCCCCTAGATTCTTTGAGCTCTAGCCAGCCTCAGGGGCAGAAACAATGGCGCCCAGGCCGTCAGTCTGTTCTCTTTGATCCTTAGGTCTTTTCTCCTGGCACCCTGTATTCATGGCCTTGGCGGTGAGTTTGGGCTTCTTTATGCAGCTGATTTGTTCGGCTATGTCCCCAGGGAAGCATCCAGGCTTCGGAGGGCTCAGCCTTGCTAAGGCTCATAGAAGTGGGGGAGGTAGGCAGGGCTCCAACTTTCCCAACAACCTTGGAGATTGAGAAACACAGAGGGCTGGACAGTGTCAGGTAGTTGACGGGGGTGGGAGGGCATGGTCCGTATTTCTCCACTAGGACCTGAATGGAGGAAGTGGAAGGGTTGGTGTTCAGTTGCTCCTCCCCCAAAGTTCAGGAGCAAGCTTTCAACATTTGCTGATGCCATTGGCCAAGAAATGGGAGTCCTCATCTGGGCTGGGGGGAGGGGCACACAGACTTGGCTGTCAGCTGGAGTGACAGAGACTTTCCCTCAAGTGTGGATTCCCATCTGTGCCCAGCAACATGGACCCGTGAGGCAGGAGGTCCTGGTGAGGGTTCTCAGCCCCCCCCTTTGTCCTCCGTGTTGTGAGGATGTCTGAGGGCACCCCCTCCTCAGGCCTCCAGGGCGGGCCCCAGGCTCACTGGCCCTCTCCTGTGTTCACAGTTCTGCTTGTGCATGGCCGAGGCCATCCTGCTCTTCTCGCCCGAGCACTCCCTGTTCTTCTTCTGCTCCCGAAAGGCCCGGATCGGACTCCACTGGGTGGGGCAGACCCTAGCCATCCTCTGTGCCGCCCTGGGCCTGGGCTTCATCATCGCCAGCAAGACCCGCAGTGAGCTGCCCCACCTGGTGTCCTGGCACAGCTGGGTAGGGGTTCTGACGCTGCTGGCCACGGGGGGCCAGGCACTGTACGGGCTCTGCCTCCTCTTTCCCCGGGCGGCCGGGGTCTCAAGGGTGGCTCGCCTCAAGCTCTACCATCTGACCTGTGGACTGGTGGTTTACCTGATGGCTACGGTGACGGTGCTCCTGGCCATGTACTCGGTGTGGTTCCAGGCCCAGATCAAAGGTGGGTCCTGGTACCTGTGCCTGGCCCTGCCCGTCTACCCAGCGCTGGTGATCATGCACCAGATCTCCAGCTCCTACCTGCCAAGGAAGAAAATGGAGATGTGAGTCCCTCCGAACTCTGAGTCTAGGTGGTGCACTTGCCTTGGACGTCAGTGGTTCCTTTGGTGACCTTCAAGGGCTCCACTTCCGAAGGGGTAGGATCTCTGTGCTTCGCCGGGCCGAGGGGGTGCGGAAGCGCACGGCCGTCGGAGGACTCAGGGGCCCGAAGCAGGGAAGTGGACTGAGTGCAGGTGGGGCGCTTGATCCCGAAGCCTCCACGCCGATGGGGCCCAGAAGGGTTGGGTGCTGGTGGCGACGGTGGTGGTGTGGTTGTTTCTCGTTTGCTTGCCTGATGGAGAGTGGGTTCCTGTCACTTATGAATGGCAGCGGTGGCACTTTGGGTGACTTTTAAGAAAGCAGCATGGGGTAGCAGACTGAGCCCCTGGGTCTTGGTTACGGGTTTTGGGCCTCGTAGGCTCTATCGTGCGACCTCAGGCAGGTCACGACGTGTCTCAGGACCTCAGTTTCTTCATCTGTGTGATGGGTGTTTCCCAATGAGCGCCAACATTTGGCGTGTCGGCTGACGTCACAGGACACCCCTCCAGCTCCTGACCATGGGCTGGGCGGCTCAGAAGGCTCGGGAGTAATCCTTACTTTCCTGGCCCCTTCCCACTCCGGCCTGCCAGGAGCCTGTGTTGGTCTGGCCCCAGACCGGGGCATAAGGGGCCCCGCACTGAGGAGAACAGTAAGGGAGGGCCCCGGGTGAGGTTCCCTGAACTCTCAGGCAGTAAAGGCACTGAAATCACTTTAAAGCTTTGGGTGAGCAGAAGGGTGCTGGCTCACCCGGGGCTTTGGCTCCCGGCTGGGCTGCCTGGCCTGGCTGAGATCCTTCTCAGCCCAGCTCAGCTCTGCCAACACCCACGCTGAGTGGCACGACAGTCCTGGGCAGCACACGTTTTGCCTTCCTGGGCTCCGGCTCTTGCCTGAGCACACACACAGCTTCGTGGAGCTGTCCTGGAGCTGTTAGAATGGGAGACGAGCCCAGTTGGCGGGCAGGGCTCTTCTGACCTGGGGAAGATCTCCATCCCTCTCTTGTCACCTAAGCTTTCCTCTTGGGTTGCCACTCTTTGGCCCAGCAGGGGGGCTGAGTTTGGTGCCAGCTGGCTACCGGGGGCTGGGCCCTCTCCTGCAGAGACCTCCCCTCATTCCAAACCGAAGCAGCTCCCCAGACAGCCCTCTGCGGCGAGGGCCGGATGCCAGGCAGGTTCACTGCTCCGGCTCAGCTGGGGAGACAGGACCTCCGAGGGTCTGGAGGGCTGAAGGTGGCCGAACCAGGAGAACTGGTATCAAGGCAGGTGATACCAGGCAGCTCACGGGCCTCTGGAGGCTGGGGCTCTGGCTCCCAGGACCAGCGGGAGGAGTTCCTAAGCATTTTGGATGTCCAGGTCCTTGGAACATTCCAGACATCCTCTCTGGGTGGCTCAGAGGCAAGATGTTAGTAGGGTTCCACAGTGCAGGCAGGGGACCCTACAAGGACAGAGGTGCCCCCTGGGTGCACTCACTGGGCTCCTCCTGGATCAGGTGGCATCTCCCAGGAGCTCTTTTGACCCTGAGCGTAGGGAGGGGGCCCTGCTGTGCAGGTGGTGATTAGCTCTTTTATTGTCCTCCCCCCCAACCCTGTCCCCCCCAAACTACCAGTGTGGTCTGAACTTGGGGGAGAGGGTTACCAGGGCTGATGGAGCAGTCTCATCTGGGCAGGCACTTTGATCAGGGACCCCATGTCCTCTCCCCCAGGCACAGCGGGTGCGGGGAGCCTTACCCCGTCTGCAGTCTGCAGCCGGGAGAGGGCGGGGAGAGGGCGGGGCAGCCGGCTCCCGCCTGAGGTATTGCCTCCTCCCAGGTGGTTGGGGGGCTGGTGGGCGGCGGGCAGGCGGGCTGACAGCCAGCAGTTTGCGTGGGCTGTGCCAGCTGATGTCTATTCCCAGCCCTGGGAGAAAGGGGGAAGTCATTTGTATTCTGCAGGAGGAAGGGGCCCAGCTGTCCCGTCTCCGACCAGGAGGCCGGGAGGGCAGAGGAGGGCGCCGGCGGCCTGTGTAGCCAGTCTGACTGCAGTACAGGGAGCGGGTCCACAGGAGGGGCCCTTCTTCCTTGCAGGCCAGATTGTGGGGGGACTCCCTTCCCCTCCCCTCTGCATTTCTCCCTCCTTCACCACCTGCCCTCACATCCTGGGGCGGCAGCTGGACGGCCATTAGCCCTCCCTGCCAGGGCCCTCGTGCTCCAGCTGGGATGTGGTGGCTGCCGGCTGCACGGGCCTCCTCCCCTCGCTGTCTCCCCGCCTCCCGCACCTCCCCGTCTGGGCAGCTCAGGGGTGAGGCGGAGGCCTCGGGAGAGAAGCAAATGGCTGCCCTTTGGCCCTTGTCCCCTGACTAAGGAAAGCTGCTAGTCGTCAGCCTGTTTTGCCTTTTTTTTTAAAAAGCCAGGGTGCTCAAATTTAAAAAAAAAAGCATGTTATTTGCACAAATTTGCATATCAGGCTAAGTCCTGCTTCCAAATATGATTATATTCAAACTCAACCTTGAGGACATGAGAAATGGAGAAGGTTTTTGTATCCAGATCCGGATGGTAATAGGATTACCGTTCTGGGTTCAGATGCCCCCAGCCCTCACCTTTTCCAGGACCTCCACTTCCCTTGAGCCCCACGTGGAGGGGGGCGGGGGTAGGGGGGCCGTTGAATGGCAGGCGCCCGAGTCTGGAGAAGTCTTCCAGTCGCACCCTCTGGGCTCCTAGTGTATCAGAGCGAGGCTGGAACATCCTGCCGGCCTGGGCCTCCTCTGTCCCCGCCCTCTTGCAGGGCGAACTACCCCACCCGGCTCTCTGACACTGGCCTGCCCCCCCTTTCTCTTGGTCCCCACCCTGCCATCCCCCCCGTCCGTGCACGGCTGCCCTGGGTCTTGTTTTTAAACCTCACCGTGGGCGATCCAGGCATCCTCCCGGAGCCAGCTGGCTGGCGTGCCAGGGTCTGTTCAGAGTTAATAATAATCATTAGCTGAGCAGAGCCGGCCGCCCGTGCAGCCCCAGACCTCCGAGCACTGGCAGGCTGAGTCAGCCAGCCCGCACCTTCCCCCTCCCGGGCTGCGGGGCTGCGGGATGTCGCCCAATGCGGGGCACTGTGGGAGGCAGGAGGGGTCAGGGGGCTCGCCTCCCAGCCCTGGCTTGAGGCTTCCTACCCTGGGAGTGGGCCCCCAGCGCCCCTCGCTTGAGCAACCAAGGCGTTTTCGCCTGATGAAGGGCAAAGGTCGAAGCGTTGGAAGCACAGTGTGCGCCCCGCTGACACTGGCAGTTAGGGGCAGTGCCGGCCGTTGATCCTGACCCTCTGGTCCTCCTGCCCTTCCTTCTGTTTACTTGACCTCCAGGGGCCACTCCCTCCTGGTCCTGACCCCTGACCTGACCTCAGCCTTTCTGGTGGCCCCCGCAGGCTTTGGGAGTCCGACTCGGGAATGGGCAAACCTGGCGTCAGGGTTCACTCCCGCGTGATGTGGCCCTGAGCTAGTCCCTCACCTGGAGACCCACCTCCCAGGGAGGTTGTGAGGCTGAGGGGGACGCATGGGAGCCGCCGCTACTCGGGGAAGCTCAGAGCATTAAACACATGCAAACAGGTGGCATTTCTGTGTGCTGGTCCTTCTTCTTCCCGCCCCCCTCCCCCGCCCGGCTCAGCCGGAAGCAGTGCCGGGTGGTGACACTCAGGGGCCCAGGTCTCGGAGGGGCCGTGACACTGGCCACCATCAGAGAACACGGACACACGTCTTCCTTCTCCACGCGAGGCCAGCTCCCGCCACTCCTGCTGGGAACGCCGCCCGGCCTGTGGCTCTCAGAAGCACGCCCGAAGTGCTGCCTGCCCAGTCACGGCGCTGACGGCAGACCTGGGAGTCGGCTGTCTCCTGGGTCCAGCCTGGAGTTCCTGGGGCTGGCTGGTCTCTCTCCTGCCCACTTTGGCTTTTCTGAGGAGGCGGGGTGGAGCAGACAAGCCAGAGTGGGAGCAGGGAGCAAGAGTCATGGACACAGCAGCGCCTCCCACCGACCCTCCCGCCCCAGGCCAGGTGGAGCACTGCCCACCTCGGGCCCTCTCGCCAGGTGCTGGAGACACAGCTGCGAGGTGCGGCCCAGCTGTGCCCAGGTTTCCCTTTCCTTGTTCCAGAGTCCTGCAGAAGGGTCACAGTCCCCTCCTCTTCAAAGCACTTCATTGGAATTACACACACACACACACACACACACACACACACTTCACTCCAGAAAGCAGTTCTGTTTAAAGTTTAAGTTTGGGGAAGGATACTTTCCATTCCAGGGGTCTGAGAGCAGCCAGCAGCCGGCCTGGAGTGGACACCGAGGCAGGAATGGCAGCCACACACAGGCCTGCGGGCTCGCTTGTTCATCCGAGTTTTTTCTGCCCCGGGACCCAGGAATGGAGCAGCAGTGTGGTGCTGCAGGCGTCGCCTCGGCGCTCTCCCCAGCCCAGCTGACAGGCAGGACAGGGGGGCCCTGGGCCGCCCCAGGGGTGGACTGCAGTGGCCAAACATTCACCTCCGTAAGATGACCTTCCCCTGCCCAGCCACCCGGAGGCTCGGCCAGTCACCACTGTGCTGGGGGTGAGAGTCGCAGTTTTCAATCCATTTGCAGTCGTCAGAACTTCCCAGGTGACTTTTTAAACCGCCGTTGAAAGCAGATCAAGTGGCACTTCAGGCTGTTCTCTGGGAGCAGAGGATTCAGCCCTTTGTCTCTCTCTCTGAGCACTCGTGAGGGCCCCAGGACGCCCCTCTGAGGCAGACTCCCGGGTGTCTCACGGTGCTCCCTAAGGATGCCCAGGGCTGGGCGAGGCCCGTCTGCTCATACCCGCAGCACAAGCCAGGCCCGGCCAGCGAGGGAGTGGGGGTCAGGTGGGAGAAAAGCAGCACGAAGTGCGGTCCAGAGACCACACTCTCTGACCTGTGTGCATGTCTGTGCACCTCCACACACGAGTGGGAGCCATGCACCCCGCCACCGCCCCCCCCCACTCCGGGCTCACTGACTCGGACCTTCCCCAAGCCAGCGCTGCAGCGCACCTGGAACTGCCCCTGCAGGGCTCCGCGTCCCAGCTCTCCAACCCTGGGCCCTCTCTGGCACGGGTCCACGTCCTCTGGTTCTGGGATGGTAACTGGATATAGACCCAGGGGCCCCAGGGTGGGTCTAAGTGTCCTTATCACCGATATTTCCCACCCGGCCGTGGACCAGCCTGATGGAGGGGGCTGGACGTGGTGGCTGTGTCCGCCTGCCGCTCTCAGTCCTCAGGAGAGGGAGCGCCCGGCAGGCTCACCGCAGCCAGGCCAGAAAGCCCAATGTCCCGCTGCACAGGACGGAGCCCTTTCTGCAGCGTGGGCGGGGACAGTGAGGCTTCTCCGGTGGTTTCCTGGGAGACCGGGTGAGCCCCGGGAGAACTACCACTGCAGCAAGGGAAGGACTTGAGAGATGGAGAGGAAGGGAGGCGAGGCCCTCTCCCCTGAGGTGCCGCCCAGGAGGAGCTAGGGAAAGTGCTGCGAGACAGGGCGGGCAGAGCCGCGCCTCTTGGCCAGAAGCTAGTGGCTGGGGAGGAGGGAGGACATGCAGCCGGGGACTTCCTTAGGATGACGGACAATGCAGAATCAAAACTTTGCAGGCTCAGAGACAGGGCTGGGCACAGGCCAGGAGAGGGTGGAGGACCCCAGTCGTCTGCCCCAGACCTGTGCGCTGCCAACTTCATCCTCGTGGCGGAACTCAGCCACAGCAAAGATGGCTTCGCAGAGAGGAAAAAAACTTACACTACTTAAACGTGCAGTCCGGGGCGGGGCTGGGGCGGTTAGCACCAACACCGGTCCTTGCAGGGACCTCCTAGGTCAATGTCTCCACCCCCGTCCCACACAGAGGAGCGCTGCCCTCTGGTCAGACTTTATCAGTGGTAGAAATTAGATCATTATTCAAATTTAGCTTCTTTTCTTTTTTCCTTACACCATTTCCTCTTCCCTTATGGAGTCTACCGTGACAGTCCCCTTCCCGAAGCAGCAAGAGAGAAGTCAAAGAATTTGCATGTTCAGAGGTCAGGAGAATCCAGTCCAGTTTCCGCGGGGCTGCATCTGTACCAGCAGAGTGGGGAAAGCCTTTCTCTGTTCTGTGCCACGCCGCGCGCGCATTAACCGCCAGGGGTTATTAACCTGCCGGTCGGGTGAACACACTTGGACAGCCAAGAAGGTTACCATTCACAATGTGGAAGTATACGGGTAATAAAATGTGAAAGCGAGCTGCCCTCCACCACTTCTTTGAGCCCAGCCCAGGCATTTTCCCATAGTTCCCTTCGTAGGCGTGTTCTAGACTCTGAACGGAACTCGGCGGGGAGGCGGGGAGCCACGCCTCCTCCCCAGGGCGCAGGCGGCCTTGCATCACCGAATCGCTAAACTCTCCTGCTAGGACGCCGCTGGCCTCTCCTCCGAGGACGGGTCCAAACTCTGGTGTGCGGGCCCCCACCAGCCGCTGCCTGGCTCGGCGTGGTCTGTGAGCTAGTGAGAGTTTTTACACTTCCACTGGTTGAGGCAACCCAAAAGACGTGTTAAAATTTTATGAACTCCAGATCTCGGTGTCCATAAATAAAGTCTGGACCGGAGCCACCCTCCTTCATTGAGCTCCCATGGTGACTTCCTGCTGCAGCGGGCACAGCTGAGGAGCTGTCACCGAGACGGTGGCCCACAGAGCCCAACATACTGTCCCGCTCTGTCCAGAAGAAGTTTGCTGACCCCTGGCCTGTCTCAATGCCTTGATGTGGGTGTTTGGGTGCCTTTCTAGCAGCACTTAAAGATTCTCTCCCTCCACAGGCTGCACCCTCTGGGGTGCAGCGAACCCCGCCCACAGGCTGAAAAGAGAAACGAACCAGCCACACACTGTGCCAGAACAAGAGACTCAAGCCAGGTTTAATGGTGGTCGTCTAGTTTTCAGAGCCCAGAGGCTCCAGGATTCGCCAGCCCGGGTCTGCACGGGGAGGGACGGGCCCCGCGCACAGGGGAGCCAGCCTGCTCCGCCAGCAGGGCCACGAGGGAGGACAGAGGTAAGATCACATGGAACACGGGCCTGTCGGCTCTGTCGTCCCCAAGCTGGGGTGCACCTTCTCCTGGCCCCTTCCCAGGAGCCCCATAAACGCAGGCCAAGGAAAAGGTCACAAACAATCACGTAGACTGTTGAGCCCTGTCATCTTGTCTCCAGGGACACCTGCTTCCCGGGAGACATGTCTGGTTCATGGGTGTGGGGAGGGGGAGCGGCGGGGGGGACTGCTCAGCCTGTTCTTAGAGCCACACCGGGCTGTTTCCTACACGGGGTTCTAGGGAGCCCCTGTGTGCTGAGTGCTTGGTGCCCCAGGAGAAAGCGCCCTTTGGGTTCCATCCACTGAAACCATGGAAGAGGCTGGTTTGTTCAGTCTGTCGCAGGGGCCGAGCCAGTGGACAGAGCAAGGGACTGACAGCCTCGGGGCCTTTTCCTGTTCCCCAGCTTGGGCACGAGAGGGAGAAAAGGGCCCTCCTCGTCCTCAGGCCTCAGCTGGACCGCCCCAGCCGGCCGGCTCCATTTGACACTCCGACTTGCAGAGCCCTGGACGGCTCCTCGAGGGGACACTCTGGCACAGAGGCGAGATGTCCCTGGGCTCCCTGTGAAGGGAGCAGGGAGTCCCCGTTTCCCCCCACCCACTGGCCTCTGGAACTTAACCAGCCAACTTCTCCCTCCTGCCCCTGTCCTACCAGGCAGTTCACAGAGGAAGAGCCGCTGACAGCTGCCGGGTCCCCCGCCAGCTCCTCTGGGTCCTTCCTCGACCTAGCTGCACGTTTACGTCTCGTCTACTGTCTCTAACCCAAGGAAGGCTTCCTAGGGTCTGAAGAACTGTCTAGCTCCTCCTCACCCATCTCCCAAGGTCGTCAACATGTGGTTCTCCTAACTCCAAGCCTTGCCGAGAACTCCTGTGAGCTGTAGAGACGTGGGTGAAGCTTCCGAGATCTCAGAATGAATTCAAAGGACAAGAGTTTATTTGGGGCACCTGGCGTGATCACTGTCTCCTACAGGGCGAGAAAATGTGTGCATCACGTCGTGCACACAGGTGGAGACCTTCTGAAATGCACCTCAGTGGGGACTGAGGAGTCACTGTCCTGGTGGGGGCCAAGGTGCCGAGTGCATGCATACCTAGAAGCGTGCACACCTATGAGCATGCAGGTACTTGAGGGAAATGCTGCACCTCTCGACAAAACCGGGTACTGAGAAAGGATGGACAGCAGCCTTGACCTCCAGAAGCGGGCGGGGAAGAAGCTCTGGTCCCCTTCCCTGCGGAGGGAGTCAGGCCCTCCTAGCGGCCGCTCTTGCTGCCCGCGGGGAAACGACACCCGTTGGGACCTAAGGAGCAGGTCGGAACACCAGGATACCTGGAGAACTCCCGCTGGACAGGGAGCCTGGTGGGCGAGAGGGAACAGAGCCAAAACGACCCACATCGGAGAACCTTCCCCCGCTCTGCCTTGCTCGTGCCCTTGATGAGGCTCAGACCAGCCGTCCCAGGGCTTACACCCCCCAGTCAGAGGGAGAGGTTCCAGCAGGTGGCCGCCTCTGGGCCCTAAGTGTTCTGTAACCCTGGGTGGGGTGGGGCGTCAGCCTGTTTGGAAGTTCCTCCGGCACAGACCTCTGGCTAACAGCGCTGCGGCTGGCAGAGCTGCCCTTCTGAAGGTTCGGTGCCACTCGCTGTCCCTGTTACAAGACTGCCTGGAACCTTGTAAGACACAGAACTCGAAGCCACACTCCAAACTGGCGCTGGACAGAGACCACGCAGTTCCAACCCCTCAGGTGACCGCACCCTGTGCTTTGGCTTGGCAGCAGGGGTGAGACCTCCGTGAGGAGCAAGGCAGCTTTGCCAGCACAGAGGAGACACCGACCTCTGTGTCCCCAAGCCTCGTCTAGCCTGGCCGGGGCCAGACCTTCCAGGACTACCCCCCACGGAGCAGCAGTTGGGGAAAGCTCAGGACCCCACCCGAACTTCACGAGGAGGCCGAAGGAAGAGACGGTGAACCCAGAGAGTCAGGTGGGGCCTGCCGGGTGCTACCTAAGCGAGGCCGATGCACCCTCCTTGTGCTCTGTGAAGCGGCCCCCACCCCTGCCTGACACCCAGGTGCAGGCACCAAACCCTACCCCAGTTTCCCCAACCAGGAACCGAGCCAGAGTACAGTTCACCCCTCTCCCCGGGGTTCATGCCGCACCTGTGCCGCGGGCCCCTCCACGCCTCCGGCCCCAGGACAGGGCACCGACACCACACCTCACGCGGCTGCCCTCTCCGACGGGCGGCGGGCCGGGCGCCTCGGGAAGCACGGAGGCATCAGGAAGTCTCGCAGCAGCCCGGGGCAGGGCTATGGCTGGAGGTCTCAGCCTTTCTTCCTGACTCGTTTTCCCAGAGGCCTCCCATTTCCTCACTGTGCAGTGTGACCTCCCCGCCAGGAGGCCCCTGTGGAAGCTCCCCCAACCCGCCCAACATCACAGGTATGTGTGCGTGTGTGGGGGGGGGGCAGAAATAGAAAAAAAGGGATTTCCCCCCAAAATGACTTTCTCTTAAGGGTCTAGGGATGATCTTGAAAAAGTTTAGGGACTCTGCTCTTGCCTCCACCCCTTCCTCATTCCCACCCAGCTGGGACTCGCCCCCACCCCTTCCTCATTCCCACCCAGCTGGGACTCGCCCCCGCCCCCTCCAGCTCGCTGACAGACAAGCACAGGGGTTTGGGGCAGGGGTGCAGCATCTGCCTGGGGAGTGACACGCCCCTGTTTGAAACTCGTGGCAGCCACTCCCCACTGGGGTCTTGCTTTCTTTTGTGCCCAGGACCAGTTCTCTTGAGGTCCGGGGGAAGCCACTCCCTGGGGCAGCCAGCCCTCTCCTCCATCCCCTCCAATCCTTCAGGGGTGCGTCACCTCTCCTGGGGCAGGACGTCCCCACCCACCCGCCCCGCTCACACCACAATGGGCGTGTCAGAGAACACCGAGCTGACCGACTCCGGATCCGACATCCTCCGCTGGCCCTTGCCCGCCGCCTCGGGCACCGGCAGGGTGTTGCCTGGCTTGAGCTTGCCATTTTGACCCTGCCCGGGCCCAGCAGGTTCCAGGAAGGCCACCCGCCGGTCAAAACCATCATCCTTGTCCCCACCGGCCATGGGATCGTGGTTGGGTGTGGTACTCAGCATGGACGAGCTGAGGCTGTCTCCTTGGTGGCTGGAAGGCTTCTCGACACCCCGGCACCAGCAGCGACAGGGGGTGAGGTACAGGTATATGAGGACCAGGACCACGCTGAGGATGCAGCCCACGAGGGTGGTGTAGGCCGTGTTGAGGGTGTCGTGGTGTCCGTACGAGGTGAAATTGTACACCTTCAGCTCCACCGACAGGGTCTCATTGAAAGCCTCCCCCGAGGCGTAGCAGGTGTACACACCCCCGTCCTCCACCTGCACGCGCCGGAAGTGCAGGCTGCCGTTCTCGAACACCGTCACCGTGCTGTTGGCCACGGTGTCCAGCACCCGCTCGTTGCTGGGTGTCAGCCACACCTTCGTCATGCCCTGCTGCCGGGTGTCACAATGGATGGTCACGGCGTCGCCCAGGTGGGCCACCGAGGCGTGCTCCTTGTACTCGCTGCAGTTGAGACTGAAGATGCTGTGCAGCTTCTTGGCGCTCACGCAGTGCAGGTCCTCCTGGAAGTCCACGACGGGGCTCAGCTGCCGGTGCTGCCAGTGTGAGAAGAGCTGGTAGAGCTCACAGGAGCAGTGCAGGGGGTTGTTGTGCAGGTACAGCCCATTCTTGACCCACGCGGGCAGCTTCTGCAGGTCGGACAGTGGCAGCATCTTCAGCTTGTTGGAGGAGAGGTCCAGGAGCGTCAGCTTGGGGAGCCTGACCAGCTCCAGCGGGAAGCGGGAGATCTGGTTCTGGCTCAGGTAGAGTTTCTGCAGCTGGGCCACGTCCTCGAAGGCCGAGCGGTCCACGGCCATGATGTGGTTGTTGTAAAGCAGCAGCACCTCCAGGAACTGCAGCTCGCTGAACAGGGACTCGTCCAGTGTCCGCAGCTGGTTGGAGGACAGGTCCAGGTATCTCAGGTTGGGCACCGGGGAAAAGGCCTCCAAGGAGATGAAGTTCAGGTGGTTGTGGCTCAGCAGCAGGGAGTGCAGGTGGGGCAGGCGCGTGGGGGTCCACTCGGCCCGCAGGCGGCTCAGGTTGTTGTGGCTGAGATCTAACAGGGCCGTGTAGCTGGGCAAGGCGTGGGGCACGTGGGGCAGCTGCTGCTTGGAGCAGCTGAGGATGTTGCTGGCGCACAGGCAGGCGGCAGGACAGCTAACCAGGGCCCGGCCAGCTCTGGCCACCTCGCAGAGGAGCAGGAACCAGGACAGCAGCGGGAGCCATGGGCCTCGCAGGTCGCGCCAGGGTTGCATAGTGTCACTGGGGAGGGCGAGGAAGGCCACCAGGAAGATCTGGGAGCAAGGTCACCCAGGCATGTTCTGGTGGGGTAAAGAAGGGTCATGTTACTGCAGGCTTGAGATAGAGAAGATGGGTTTATGGGAACCAGGACCAATAGAGGGAAGGACCGGCTCTCCCTCTTCCTTTCACCTTCCTACTCACCACCCCCCAAACCGCCCCCCCTCCCCGCCGCCGCGCGCCCCACGCGCCAACAGCAGGCACTGTGCAGGCAGTGGGCTCAAATGCTGGGACAGAGGAGGAGGTGGACCCAGGGCCTGTTGGGCCGGGGTCACCGGAGTGCACGACGGGGACAGGCCCGGGATGTCAGACATTGTTGGTTTCACAGAGGTTGCCTGGGCCGGTCTGGAGGCGGGGTCTGCAGGGCCTTTGGGAGGCGATGAGGGAAGGTCAACAGGGGGCCGGCCGCGTCGGGACGCCCCAGCGGGGTTGAGGGGCTCAGGGCCTGTCGGGACGGGCTTCCCCAGGGACTGCTGGCACTGCACCTGCTCGGCGAGGACGTGTCTCAGCCCATGGCGGGTCCGGGCGCTCGGTCGCGGCCTCCCCAGGCGGCGCCTCACCGGCTGGCCTGTCTCGGCGTCCGCCTTACGCAGGGGCCCGCGCGCAGCAACATCGCCTCCTGCGGACTCGCTGGGCTCCGCTGCGCCCCTTCCCGGGCCCCACCGCCTGCGCCGCTGCGCTCGCGGGAGCCCACCGACCACGGCCGCCGCCTCCGGGTCCGCGGGTCCGGCGCGGAGCTGTGCGGGGAGCGGGAGGCGCCGCGATCCGAGCGCAGGGAGCGGCGTGGGGGCAGCGAGCACCGCGCGCGTGCCCGCCGCTGCCGCCGGAGCCTCGGGGCGCGTGCGCGCGCGGGGGCGGGGCGCACGTGCGTGTGTTTGTGTCGGAGCCGGACGGGTGGCCGCGCGCCGGCCAGTCGCTCTCGGGACCTATCGGGGACCAGAATCTACCGGGTGACGTAAACTGTCAGGAAGGGCACTCTGGCCCCTTCGCTCCTCTATTACTTCCTCCACCCCCTTCCTTCCCTCGCTCCCCTCTGACGCCCGGAAAGGCTTTCAGGAAAAGTAGCTCTAACTGAATTCGCTGCAGCTGACTCCTGGGCAAGGAGCGTCTCACGTCTTTTACTTTTACAAATTAAAGAAATCTAGCGCAATGTTGGCGGGAAGTTCATTAGGTTCCCTTTCCCCTCTCTCTAGGGCTACGGAGTCTCCAAAATTTGGGAAAAGGTCTGGGGAAGGGCCTCCCCCGCCCCCCTCTCCTCCAGTCTTGATGTCTGCATTCCACCAACGTTGGGGCATCAGTGAAGGGTGCAGCTCCACAGCCTGCAAGCCAGATAGATGGGCAGGGGTGGGGGGTACGGAGGGGTACAGGGAAGTCTCGGGTGCAGGATCCCACTCCTCAGACACCCCATTCAGCAATTCCCACTCCACTCCTGACACGCACGCAGGGGCTGCGTACAAACCTGGGTCAGGTTTCCATTCCTGGAAACTTCAGAACCCTCCCCAGTCCTGGGATCATTCATCCCTTGGGCCTCTGCTTCTGGAGCGACATTCCAGTGTGGCTTCTCTCTTACCAAATCCTCAAGGTGAAGGGCTGGGGGTCTTCTTTAGGGCGGCCCTTGAAACACCAAGAAGCTGCTCACAGTAAGTGTTCTTGGGGGCTAGGGACTGGGCAAGGGCCATTTACATGAAGAGCCTAGTGTCTAGGGGTGTCCAACCTCTTGGCGTCTCTGCGCCACCCTGGAAGAAGAAGAAGAAGAATTGTCTTGGGCCACACGTTAAATACATGTGACATGTAATCACACACACACAAAATCTCATAATATTTTAAGTAAATTTACGATGTTGTGTTGTGCTACATTCATAGCCATCCCGGACTGCAGGTGGCCTGTGGGTCGCTGGTTGGACACCCCCAGGCCCTAGACCGTGTTTAAAACTTTAGCTCTTGGGATGGTAGACACTGAAGAAGAAATCACCTTTTTATTCTTTCTAGTCTCTTACAACAGCAAGAGCAAGGCTGAAATTAATGTCTCCACACATTAGCCTGCTAAGAGTTTTAAAAAGAATTTACATCTGTCATATGTTTTATCATGAACTTAAGTGAACGTTGTATCTCTTCAAGGGGTATCCACATGAAAACCTTACACATAGCAGGAAAAGGTCTTTGTCCTGTTCATTCCAGGCATCTGTGATAAGGTGGGGGGGGTGGTCTCAGGGAGTGGGAAATATTAGAATGACCTTGTGTCCATTCTCTGTGGCTGCATAACAGATCACCCCAAAACTCGGTGGCTTCATACGACGATACACATTCATCGTCTTTCACAGACAGTTTCTGCAGGTCCGAGATTCAGCAGCGCTTTGGCAGGCAGTCCCGGCTTGGGGGTCTCTTAGGCAGTTGCGCTCACATGTCGGAGGGAGCTGCGGTTATCGCAGGGCTTGGCCGGCGCGGGAGAACGAGCTTCCTGGAGGCTCAGGTCCCTGACTCAGGCGCGTGGCTGCCTGTTGGCAGGAAGCCCGGGCTCCTTCTCATCCGGTCTCTCCGCAGGGCTGCTTAAGTGGCCCTGGCTGGGTGGCTCCGCTGGTGAGAGCATTGTCATGACCCGCCAGGGCCGCACATTTGATCCCAGTCAGGGCACACCCAAGAATCCACCGGTGAATTCACAAATAAGGGGAACAGCGCATCCATGGCCCCTCGCCCCCCACCCCCGGAAGGAGAGTACACAGGAGTGAACACCAGGAGGGGAGGGTCACTGGGGCTGGCTGTCATCTCTGACATCACATCTATTGTTTAATTCTGAAAACTTTCAACCATACCCAAAAGCAGAGGAAAGAATACAACGAACTCGCGTAGAACCATCATCCCCAGTCAATCGTTGTCATGGAAATTCCATCATTTTCTTGTGTAACGTATCTGTGAAACACACGCCCTTCCCCCAGCCCCCTGACTTCCTTGAGATGCAGTGTCCAGCTTCTCTCTTTGTTCCCTTCCCCCTCTCCGCCGTGTCGAAGGGGTGGAGGAGCAACAGACCCCAAGAAAGAGGAGGATCCCTGAGGCTGGACCCCAGCCACACGTGTGGGTGCCTGCGGTTTGGAGAGGTCAGCACGGATACTGTCCTCAGTCAATCCTTTTCTTCCTTCCAGCTCGTTCGGAAGTTTTCAAGTTTTCAAGTGCAAACAGGTCACCTGAGGGCTCTGAATCAGCAGCTGCAGGGCAGGGCCTGAGACCCGGCGTTTCTAACAAGCTCGGTGCAGGGTGATGGAGACACTGCGAGTTGGTCTACCGGCCACGCTTTGCACAGCCAGGGGGTCTCGAGCTGCGCTGCCCAGGTTGGCGGCCACTAGCTCCCTGTGGCTATTTAAATGCATCAGAATTAAATAACATTATCAATCACTTCTTCAGTTTCCCTAGCCTCGTTTCAGACGTTCAATAGCCACATGTGACTAGCTGCCCTAGTGACGTTATCATGGAAAGTTCCGTCTGACGGCGGTGTGTAGGAAACTGACTCACAATAACTTTCTCCCACAGCTGCCTTGGAGACCAGAATGAGCATGTATTAATCCACAGTGGAAGGAGAACCTTGGCAGGGTCAATAGCAACCGGTTATTTATCATGGGCATTTACTTCCTCTTGCTGGAATGGATCAGCCCAGCGTTCCCAAATGCCATGCAGAAGGCCGTTTGGTTAGCTCAGCATCTGAGCAAAAGAGGTTGGCTGTGTCTACCAGGTTATGAGACTGGGTGAATTGCTTTGCTCGATCTCAGAAGTATTTTTCTTTTCTCAGTAGCCAGTGCTGGGCAACACGGTCAGCGCTGAAGAGTGGAGGAAGACACCCTAAGAAGAAGCTACCCTCTGACTCCTCTTTAAAGGCTCCAGGTGGCTGGGCGTCTTCTGGAGCACAATGCAGACCAACCTGCTGGGCACACTCAGGTGTCCATTTCTTTCCCGCCGTGTTTATGTCCTTATGGAACTTTTTTTATCTACTATTTTGTCTGCTACGCGTCCACTTCCTCGTTGGACTCCGAGCTTCTTGAGAGCAGTGACTCGCCCTCATTCTGGCTCTTAACAGGCATTCCAACTATGTTTGTTGAGTTAATTAATTGCATTAAGGTAGCATATTTACCAGATGTTAATCGCAATGCCTGGTGTAGGAGGAAGGGGCTTGGGCTGGGCGGAGTCACAGCTGCACACTGGCGGTGTGACTTTGGGTATTCCACCAAATACACAAATGTGCTGCCAGGTTTCATTCCGTTATCTGTTAAACGGCAACAAGACCAGCACCTGAGCTTCACAGGATTATTTGGGGGAACAAAGGAGCTAACAGTCGTGAACGTGCTTTATCACGTACAAGGACAACCTCTTACAGTTTTCGTGTTCCCATCGGCGTCCGGAGAGCAGGCCTTGACGTCCGCGTGCACACGGGTGACTTCGCACAATCGTCGCCGTGTTCCTGAGTTCTGGGGTGTTGCCCGTTGGGAAGATCCGTTCCTGTTTGCGAGTTCTCCCTCTCTGGCTTAACAATCTTTTACAACGTAAACTTATTTACAAACGTTAAATACAACTTGAATTTTTTTTAAACATTTAAAATACTTAGAAACATTCTTGCATTTTGTGGAGAGCCCCCGTGGCATTATGAACATCAGCACAGTTTTTGCAGTCCTTGGGGTACCTCCTAAAAGTGGGGGCTCCAACAGGAAGCCGTTTCTGGGACGGGCCGCCGTGAAGAGGTATTTATCGCCGAAAGTGCTGACGTTCCAGCCCTGACCATCGGGCTGAGCCCTTTCTGTAGCAGTGTCATTTTTGGTTTGTCCCCGAAGGTGCTCAGTCTGGAAGGTTCCGGTTGCCATTCCCCTTCCCCATCTTCCTAAACTGTCACTCATGTCACCGACCTTCTTCACATTCGACCGGCCCTTTGGCACGCTCACCCTTTAGTCACTCTCCAGGAGGCAAATCTTCCCTCTTCTTCGGAGACACCTGACTCTGAGTCCCTGTCGGCTACTTCTCGCCCTTTGTGCCTCAGCCCCGCGCGCTGGAGCTGCTGCAGGAGGCACACGGTGCGGGTGTTACCTGGGGCAGGAGCCCGGTCGCTGCAGGTGGAGGGCTGCCGTGGTGTCCTGCACTCTCCAGCCTGGTCCCGTGAGTCGGAAGGCACCTTGTTTCTCCCACAGCTCACGTTCATGGTCGGGGGCGTTCTGCCTCCACAGAGGCGGTCATTCCTGGTGGCTGCATCATGAGCACTTTCTCGACTTTCGACACCCACATGTGGTCATCTCAGAAGGAGCACTGCCCTGAGTCATTGGAGAGGCGCGCCTTTGAAATGCTGCCGGCAAATAAATTCATGGTCCACAGTTTTCCTTCAGCCTACCGGGATGGGGACCCACCGCCGCAGTCAGCCTGCGGCCCACCGGACAGCCCCGGGGGTGGGAGGCTTCGGTTCCAAGGCCGCCGAGCGACCGTGACTCCCGGGAGCCCCTGCAGCCTGGGCCTGTGTCCCCAGGACGTCCCCTAGAACCAGCTCAGTGTGTCCTCCGTAAGTCCGACAACAGTTTCTCTCCCTGTGCGTGCAGCCCTCTCCCCTGACCTCTGAAGGCTCTACATCTAAAATGAGACCCTAACTAACGTGAGACTTCTCGGCCAATTTGTGTCCTGTGAACCCTTGACGAGTTCGCATTCTATTTGGGAAGTTCATATTCCTGTTTAGGAGGCCAGTTCTTTTAGGACTGGGGAGGGATTCTAGTTAAACCAAATGCTAAGATCGTAGTTAAAGATTTGTTCCCCTGATCTAAGGCCCTTTGATGAACCCTTCAGTCCTTACCTGTTCATTGACATTTGAAGTTGCTGCTCTTAGTCGATTCTCAGGCTAATGGTAACATTCTCGAAGCTGGTCTGGCCCTTCCCATGATGAACTAGGGTTAGATTACCAGTGCGGGAAGGGACCTTAGCAGTCAAGTTCACAAGCTGGTTCCCGGCAGAGCTGAGCTAACCTGGAGAGGGGGTGTAGCTTGTGATTAAGGGCGTAGTCTCTGGAGTCAGGCTAGTTGGGATCAAATCCTGGTTGTGCCCTGGCTGGTGTGGCTCAGTGGATTGAGCGCCAGCCTGCGAACCAAAAGGTCACCGGATCGATTCCCAGTCAGGGCACAGGCCTGGGTTGCGGGCCAGGTCCCCAGTAGGGGGCGTATGAGAAGTGACCGATCGATGTTTCTCCCTCACATCAGTGTTTCTCTCCCTCTCTTTCTCCCTCCCTCCCCTCTCTCTAAAAATAAATAAAGCTTTAAAAAACCCTGATCGTGCCACTCCCTTGGTGACTTGAATCAGCTCCTTTACCTGTAAAACGTGCATAATACGAACACCTGTGCCATGAAGACTTAAAGAGTCCCTGTGCCTGAGAAATTCCCCTCTTCCGTGCAGACAGGCACTATGTGGATTCCATTCGACCAAACATCTACCCACTACCTGTTCAGGGGCCTCTGCAGGTGGGATGCCCTTTGTGACCCAACGGAAAGGGCACTGGACCGAGTGTCAAGAGCACTGGATTCTGCCTCCCTGCCCCCCACCGTCATCAACCAGCTAAACGACTGTGGATGATGAGTCACTCCTGGCTGCGTTTTCCTCACATTCACAATGGAAGCTCGGACGCCTGCCCTATTAAAAGCATAAGACCCGGAGCCCCGACCCCCCGAGTCAGAACTTTCACAGGAGGAGTCGGAGGCGTTGTGGCCATCAGGTAGGGCTCACCTTGTGTGGGCCTCAGCCCGCCCGCCTGAGCATCTCAAAGGGGCTTGTCTCAAAAGGGCATGTCGAGGCCCCCCCAGGCTGGCTTAGAACCTCTGGAGATGGGGGCTTGGGCGTCTGCACTGCAGGGGAGACCCGGTGCTTCCTTGCAGCCCGACACTGGAAGACCACCGTTATGGGGTCTCCTGAGGATTCAATAGGAATGTGTGTGAATGTAAAAGGTGGCTTAGCAATGAGGACATTTTCCTTTGGGTGGAATTCATAATAACCACTTCTGCAGGACCGCTGCCGCCCAGAGGTTTATTGTAGTTGGGGAGTTGCATTGTTAGCTGAGCCACCGTGAGCCCCGTGCTTCCAGGACGAGGAGAATCGAAACTGTGGTTTAAAATGGCAGGAAGAGGCTTGCCTCTCAAAGTTACGCACCTTATGCGGGTAAAACTAGGGTGTTTACTGCCCCCCTAAAAGAGGCTTGAGTCAAGTTGCTACCATCCAGGACCGAGCACCCTTCAGAGCGAAATTCCTCTGAAGCCCTTTCTTTCAGCCTCCCATGGGCCCCCCCCCAAAGATGGTTAACTTCAGAATCAAACCCCGTTCATCATCCGTGGTCGGGGCAGCAGGGTTAGTTTTGCTCAAGGTACCTGGTGACAGCTCAGGAAGGGTGTTCATTGGAAAATAACGAGGAGGGATACCCAAGAGTAAGCGTCGTGAGGCCTCCTGGCTGGTCTCGGACACATCGTCACGAGCACGAGGGAGTAAACATGTGAAGCGGACTCTAACAGGGGGTAACACAGCCTCCTCGGGGAAAAGGGTGCGTCCCTTCCCCGTGTGCGCCTGGCTGCACACACGCACCGTTTCACACACACCTCCCGGGGGCCGGAGCTCGTACGGCTTCTCCGTGGAGTCTGAGATCGGGGGCCTCTGTTCTGCTGGGCTCCTGCAGGGGAGAAGCTCCTACTGGGTAGAGAAGTGTCGTAGAAGCAGCTTCCCATCCCACGCACGGCAACATCTCCTGACACTTGAACTGCCCAGTCCTGGATCTTTCTCATCTCGACGCAACGAATTCACCGTCACAGGAAGCATTCGACCACATGCCCGGATGCCCCTTCAGTGGTTTGTTCCTGCATTCTATCACCGCCCCGCCCCCCGGCCCATGCACATGGAACAAGAACTCCTGCGAATGTTTAGGAGTGAAATATAAAGACAGGCACATAGGAAACTGCCTCTGTTCTCAGGTGCCATGGTTTGGTGACGGAAACCGACACACAGATGGCCACAATGCATGGTGACAGGTGATATAAGGGCCCGTGTGTAAAGGCCTTAGGAGGCTGGAGAAGAAAAGAGAAGAGGAGGGAAGAGGAGAGAGAAGAGAAGGACCCTTGTGGAGGAGTCCTATGTTGGCCTAGAGGTTGACCAAATGACCCTTAAGGCTTCTTCCAGCTTTGTTATCCTGTGCAGTGTGGAGACTCGGGAGGGCTTTGTCTGAACAGATGAACAATCCGTGCCACAACACCCCGTGTTCTCACTATGCAAACACGCTTCGGGGCAGGTCTTCCCGCTGCCCTCACGCCCCGACTTCCAGCCAAGTGGCAGCCTCTTCGTTTCTTCTCTATAGAAATTCCGGAACGGCTACTCATCTTAAAGTGCTCTCTCTTGCACAGCTATCAAGGCACAGATCTGAGCCCTTCCCAGAGACTGCTGTGTGAGCCAAGCATCCTCAGTTCACTATTCACGCCGGAGAGGCGGGGATGGCCAGGAGGGACGCTGGTGAGGGTGAGGAAGGGGCACGCCTGGGGCCCGTCTCAGACCTAGAGCCCCTCCCCGTGCCGGTGCCGACGACCCTGAGGTCTGGAAGCACTTCCTCCCCTCCATGCTCTCCTCCTTTCTGCCCCTGCTTCCACAGCCAGCATGCCGCCCTCTCTCCCGCCCACCAAGGTCACCCACCACTCTGCAGGCTTTGATAAATGTCATCTTTTTGTGAAAGTCGCCTTGGAAAAAGGCAATTTGACTGCAGTGAGGCAGAACAGGGCGCTGAGCAGCAGCTGCCCTTTGTGGACCCGAGTCCCACCCCGAGAACAAACCGAAGAGGAGTGTGGAACCGCCCGGGGCTCCGGTGATCCCGCCACCGCTCCCCAGGGATCCGTGCGCACCACAGGAGCCCCCGGCGCCAGGGTCCTGCGCCCGGGCCCCCTCCACCCTCTTTCCCTCTCCCAGCCCTTTGTCTTCTGCCGCCTGTTTCCTGGCTGGTAGCTAAAGGTCCCCGAGAACCCCCACAGCTCTGGGGGCGGGAGCCCTCTCCACGGTGGGCTGCTGATTAGTGCAGGGAATAAATAACAGCAGGCTAATTATCTCCTGATTGCGGCTTGCCTCCCTAACAAGGCCGGGCTGGAGTGGGGATGCTGCAGCTGATCCTATTCCAGGCCTGATCTGGGTTCGGGGAAATTTCCACGCCTCTCCCGTCTGGAGACACTTCCCCGAGGAGGTGTGCTCACACCCGCTTCACCCTGGAATTCGGAGACTCGCCCCAGACGGGCTGTTTGTGTCAGAACCTAGTGGGTGATGGGAGCGGGCTTCTTGAAGAAGCAGGGAGAGGCTTTCACGGAGGCTTGGGGGTTGGCCAAGGTCACGGAGAGATGGGTCCTCGGAGACCACGCTCTCCAGCACTCAGCATCCTAATTACCTCTGCTGCTCCGGCTTCTTGAACGGAGCGGTTCCCATCAGACTCGCAAGCGGAGGAGAAAAGTGCAGAGCACCGGTGTCAGGCTCGACGGCTCGGGGTTCCCGTGCTGCCTCCGTGACCTTGGTCATGCTCCTCAATCACCCTGGCCCTCGATTCCCTGTCTATGAAACGAGCGTCAGGCATTTCCCTGTGAAATGAAGGCTAGGCAAACCGTGGGCTTCGCGTCTGCAGCAATCCTGACGAAAACTCAGAACCTGAATCTCTCATGAGGGAACAACAGCCAAGCCCAAGTTCAGGGGCACGCTACAACGTAACTGGACTCGACTCTTCAAAAATACCAAGACCACAAAAGACACAGAAAGATGGGTAGACTGTTCCAGATAGAAGGAGACTAGAAAGACGACACAGCTGAATGCCACCGTGGCCCTAGGCCCTGTCAACCATGTCACTGGGATAATCGGTAACGTGCGAAGGGGGTGTCTGGATGAGACAGGATTTTGGGTCAAAGCCGCCCTCTGCACTGTGATGTTGCACGGTGGGGGGGTGAGAGAGTGCCCCCATTTTTAGGAAGTGCACGCTGGGGTGTTAAGAGCAAGTGGGGCACCGCCCCTGGATGGATCGGAAACTCCGCATGGATGTACATATGGGGGAGGCGGCGAGGGGACCGCACAAAGAGGCAAGTGTGTTTAAGCGTGGCCCCTGAAACACGCCGAGGAACTCGGCGAGAAGTAGACAGGAGTTCTTTGTACCCTTCTTGCAACTTTTCTGTAAACTTGAAATCACTGCAAAATAAAAAGTTTAAAAAGATCACGGAACGTACAGCACACAGAACATCCGGGCTTTTGGGCTCGGGGGGAGAGGTGCGTGGCGAGAGCTGGGAGTTACCGAGAGGCGCGAAGCAGGGAAGGGTCCCAGGCAGCTGACGGGGTTGGGGAGAAATGACCCAGATTGGGTCTCGGCCTCGGCACCTGCCAGTGGCCTGAGCTGGCAGAAGCCACTTCCCCTCTCCGAGCCTCTGATAACACAATGCGTGTCAAGAGAGCGCCGAGTGGCTTAAGGAATATTGCATGTGACAGCTCTCTGTTAGTCATAGAACGTGACACTGAATGTACATTGTTGGTGTAGTGTCTTCTTTCTCCCGGAAAACGACAGTTAATGAACATAAAACCCTCTCTTCGGGCCTGGCCTTCCTTTCAGGTCTGTATCCAGCTGCCCCCGCGGCGCCGTTACTCTCAGAGAGGTTATCCCCTTTGTGGGCTGAGAGCTGACGGGGACCCGCACACAGGAAGGGGGACGGTGGTTGGCAAAGCCACCGGCGATGGCCACGGGGCTATCTGTGTGTCTGTGTCCGTGTGTGCACACGTGTGTGCATGCACACGCGTCCTGGAAGCCTCACTGTTAGGCACCTCGTCTGTGAGCAGAGAGAGAGGCCCCGTGGGACGGATAGATGACGTCATACACCCCACCGCCGTGCGCTGGCGGAGCCCAGGTAGTCCCTTCTGGAAGGAAAGCCCCTGGGCCTCTGTCAGTCCTGGCACAAGTACGTGTGTGCACGGTGCTGCGACACAAACCGTCCTCTGGCAACTTAGGCGTCAGGGTCCTGACGCCACACGGTGCAGACGAGCCGAGGGTCGGCAGGGCGGGGTGGTGAGAACCCTCACTGCTCCTCTATGTGCGCTTTCCAGAGCCTCTCGCCGCCTTCGCCTCGCGTGAGCCTTAAAGCCACAGCATCTGAACAGCCTTGCGGTCCGAGAGACCAGGACTCGCCCCAGCCCACAGGGCTGGCAAATGACACTGCTGGGGCCTCAAGCCAGGACAGGGACAACAATGCCGGCAGAGGGTTCGCCCTTGGCACCGCTCTCATCCCTTTCCTGCCTGGAGGGGGCGCTGCTTCCTGCGCCCTTGGCTTCTCCGAGCTCCTCTGCCACAGGGGTCTCCCCCCATCCCTGCGCCCTCCACAAGCACCCTGTCTGGGCTCTCTCTCCTGGCTACCCCCTTTCCCCTCCCATTCCGCCTGGAACCACAGGGGTTCAGCGTCTCAGCCCCTGCTGCTCACGGCTGTTCTGGAGCTGAGAGAGGAAAATGAGGGTGAGGCTGCCCTACCAATGGCCTCAGGAAGCTGGCCGCAGGAAATCAATTACGTGCCTCTCTGATTCCCAGGCCAGCTGCTGCGTCACCGCCTAGTGCGTGCGGACATTCCTCTCTTCGCAGTGCCAGCGGAAGGAACAACACTTAACTCCTTCTAATTGCCCCATCGCTGTGCATGCAGCCAGAGGAAGTTCCGGCCACGCCAGGCCCCCACCAGCTCCCTCCGCCCTAGGCGCCTCTCACACCCAGACAGACAGATGGGCTCACAGCAGAGCCGCATGGTTTCGGCTCCATCCCCTGGGAAGCAGCTTCTCCTGACCTGATGCAGGCTCACTACTGGGGGAAGGGCGACCCTGGGCTCCCGGCTGGGCAGCTCAGTTGGTTAGAGCATTGTCCTGAGGCGCCAAGGTCCTGGGTTCGATGCCCAGCCAGGGCACAGACCAGGATCAACCAATGAATGCATAAATAATGGGAACAACAAAAATCTCTCTCTCTCTCAAGTCAGTCAGTACAATTACGGTGTGACCAGCGTGCATGCTGCCTGGCCCAGGTCCTCTCTCTGTGCTGGCAACCCTGAGAAAGGTGGCACACTCGGGGCTTGTTCAGGATTGGGGTGTTGGGTTTCTTGGGGTCTGCCGGATGGGTCAAGGGTGAGCCACTGGACCTCAGTCAGTGGCTTGTGAACTAAGAGCCCAGTCCCTGTGGCAGAACAGAACTGATACTGACCACCCGGGAGTTGGCAGACCTGGTCGCCAACACGCCTCCAGCAGCGGGGTGTCCGTGGGCCAATCCCTTCTCCTCCTGAGGACAGTTTCCTCATGTGTGACGTGAGGGGTCAGCTCTGAGGCCCCGTGGGCTTCTGGGGGTGTTGCTCTGCTGGCTCGCCAGGCTGGCATCCGGCCCGGAAGGAGGTCAGGTTTGGGAAGTCAGGCCTTTGGGCTCCTGCACTCTGGTCTCTGCTGACTCTGGAAGCAGAGACCACTGTGCCCAACCTGGCCTGTGCTCAGCAGGGTAGGTGGTGCTGGGGAGGGGTGGAGGCAGGATGGAGGGGAGCCCCACAGATCCCGCAATGCTACTGGGGAGCCAAGCCTGCACCAGGGGCCTGAAGCCCTGTGCCCGAGAGAGCACGGACTGTATTAGCACTCAGTGAGGGGCAGAGGGAATTAAAACGAAGCACTTGACCTTGACAGCAGGCAGCCCTGGGAACTAGAGCTTGCTTTCTCCCTCTGCAAAATGGGGGGCATGGCTTGGGGTGCCCAGGAGGTCTCCTCCAGCCTTGACGCCTCCGACTCCGTGAGGAAAGAGCCAGTCCTCTCCATAACGCCCTGGCTGCGGGCTCCCTGGGAGAGGAGCAGACAGCTTCTCCTGAGCCGCCCGGCTGACCTGCTTCCTGGGCCAGGGAAGGCAGACACGGCGTGGGAAGTACCATCTCTTTCCTTCCTCCTCCCCCCCCCGCAGCCATGCCCCAGGGGTCAGAGCATCCCCTACCACCTCCCCACCCACAGGAAACCAAACCCAGCCGAGCCCAGGGACGCAGAGCGGTGGGCCCCGGGCCAGCAGAGCCAGCTGCCTTGCGTGTCGTCTTGCTGCGGGGTGGGGAGGAGCTGGACTTTTACGGTCTCATCTGAGACCAGTGCAGGTAACCTGAACCTCTTTGTCGTCCTTCTCATTCCCCAAGAGAGAGAAGACTCCCCGGGGGTCCGGCCCAGTCAGGGTCAGCGTCTAAGCCAGGAGTCAGGGTCTGGCCGCCCAGGCTCCAGGCTGGAAGGAGCTGAGCTTTCGTGTGTGAACCCCGAGGGGGTCGGTGCAGGGCAGCCGGGGGGAGAAGCGCAGCCCACGGTGCCAGAGCCGCCAAGCCGCCTCCCCCCAGACAGACGGGCGTGGATCCTGTGCACGCCCCTCCCTCGCTCCACTTCACAGCGCAGCTAATGGCCTGGAAAAAACTGGCCAGCTGTTCCTCAGCTGTGACAACGAGCGCAGGGCCGATCGATGCCCCTTCCGGTCTCTAATGAGGCCTGGGAGCTGGCTGGGCTGAGAGCGCATCCTGTTTCCTGGGGGCACTGCTTCCACTCAGTCCCCAGCTGCTGTCTGCTGGCAGCCACCTGGGCCCAGGCGTCTGTGCCCGGGAGGAGGGGCAGGGCCACAGGGCGGCCCCGGGGAGTCTTCTGAGGCAGGGGCTCTGTCTCTGGCAGCAGAAGCAGGGACTCCATAACCATCTCACATGGGGGTGGGCAGGCTGGTGGGAGCACCTGGCCTGCATGGGAAGCTCTGTACCCCCAGCTTGCTGCCGCACCCCTCTCTCTGCCTGGGTCTATCATTCTGTGCCACGGCCCCCAGTCCCGACCCTCCAACCCCCTGCCCCCGAGGCCCAGGACCCTCCCCCTCACCAGACCTGGATGGCCCAGCCCCAGGCTGCAGGGAAGAGACTGGTAGCAAGTCTGGCTCCCAGCCCAGCCTCCCTCTGCTATTTATACCCTCGGTCCAGGAGGGATGGATCAGGTTCTCCCTGTACTCGCTGCAGAGGAGGAAGCGAGGGTGGCGAGAGAGATGGAAAGGGAAAGGGTACACTAAGGCAGGGAGACAGCGGGGGGCGGGGGGGAGCAGGGCCCAGGGGGCAAGGGGGCTGCGACCCCCCGGAGAGCTCTGAGAACAGGATAGGCGAGCAAGTGAGAAAGAGCAAAGGAGGGAGGAGACAGAAAAAGTGAGAATCAGGGCCACCCAAGAAGAAAGAGGAGATGGGAGACAAGGGCCAGGGCACGCCCTGTGCCGGATGGGGTCAGGCCTCGGGTGCCTGACCAGATGCCCCTCAGGGAAGCTGAGGTGCCGGCAGACAGATGGTGCTCAGAGCCCGGTGTGAAATTACAGGAGTTGGGAGAGAGTGCCTGGGGTGGAAGGGCACCGGAGGGCAGCCCATGGGGAGGGGAGAGGGGCGTGGTGGTGGTGGGGTCCCTCGCCGCCTGGAAGGCAGGGCAGGGATGCTGGCTCCTCTTGCGGGGGGTGAGGGCGTGGGCAGGGAGCTGGAAGTGGCAACTGGGCAAAGGGGGCAGCAGAAGAGCAGGGGGCCGTTGGGGCTCTGGAGAGGAAAGGCCTGAGGGAGGGGATCTGGGCTTTTTGCAGCCTCCGATTTAGGGTGGCCCAACCTGGCCCTGTGGCTTTTGGGGGAGCCTGGGCCTGGAGGGGACATTCTGCCGCCAGCCTCCCTCCGCTCCTCCTACCATTCATGAAGTCGCACACAGACCAATCAGATGGAGCCCCTAGGAGGGGTCTTTCTGGGGTCACACCTCCTTCACCCTCTAGCTGTGCAGCCCGGGGCCAGTTACTTCCTCTCTCTGGGCCTGTTCCCCTGGAATGTACATACCTCACCTCCTATGATCCGTGCAGCTCTGCCATTCTGACCCCATTTTGAGGTTCAGAAGTGGAGGGGTGATGCCCAGTGGGGATTTGTACCTGACACCCCACTGCCCTGCCCTAGCCCTGAGCACTGGGAGTGACCCCACGGAGGTCCTGGACCAGAGAAGCTGACAGGTCCGAAGCCTCCCAGTCCTGAGGGCCCCTTGCCGGTCCTCAGGCTGAATTTCGTCCTGACTGTGACTCCCAGAGGAATGACTTGGTTTGTGGAGAGCCGGGGTGCCCACCGCTGCTTCCTGCACCCACGCCCCCCCCCCCCCGCCCCCGCCTGAATCTCTCAAGCCGTCAGGTTCCCGCAGAAAGGAGCCACTCCAGGAGCTGCTGACTCAGGCTCAAAATCGAGAGCTGCAGAAGACCTTAGAGAGGGTCCGCAGACCAAGGCCAAGGCCAAGGCCAATCCGCCTTTGAAGCTGGGTCTGCGAGAAGCTGGGAGAGGCGCCCCACGTGCCCTGCTCACTTAGATGGGTGTGGCCTCTGAACTCTGGGCTCAGCCCTCGCCCGCCTGTCTTGCCGTCACCACCTCCTAGGGGCAGGACTGATTTTCTCCCGGGAGCCTTGACACTCTTGCCTGGCCTTCCCAGCAGAGACGGTGGGAGGTCAAAAGGTGAAACGTTGAGGCCCACAGGGCAGCAAGTCCCCCAGGAGGGACAACACCTGGGGGGTTGGAAGGGAAAAGGGTCTCCCCAGACCACAGTTGACTCTCTGCAGCTCTTTGGCCAACACTGCCCTCTTGTGGCCGATGTCTGTTAGCGCAACCTATGGGCCCCGAAATGGAGCGGATGGTTGGTTCCTCTTTCTCGCCCTAGTCCTCATCATCCAGGGATTCCGGCCCCAGCGCAGGACTTGTTTAGACCCTCCAGAACTGTCCTTCCAGGCTCTGTGAGAGACCAAGCCTTCATTCACCATTCTCCAACACAGTCCTCAGGTTCATGGGCAAGGGCTCCCCAGCCTCCTCGGGACCACTCACAAGCCACATCTGCATCCTTGAAGAGCCCTGGATCTGGGGATCTGGCTCTTCCTGAGACACAAGGGACTTGAGAGTTGAATGGGAGGGGTCCCGTTTTAAGGTGGGTCAGGCGTGCCGGGAGAGGACTTTGGGGGGAAGGAGAATATCTGGGAGGGGGCACCAGGCCCAGATCCCTGTGCCCGGCGGTGCCCAGGCTGCAGAAGGAGCGGCCAGGCTGCCCCGTGGCTCAGTGGGGCAGGCCAGGCCAAGGTCACTTTGGGGGGACTGTCCCAGAGACGTAGAGCAGGGGTCCCCCCGAGAGTCAGAGAGCGGGTGCTGCTGGTTGGGAAGCCCAGCCCCGCTTTGTTCACAGGCCGGAGCGAGGACCCGGCAGGAGCTGGTGTCCCGTGCGCAGCTGGGCGGTCCAGGGTGCCATGTCCCTGCAGGTGGGGCTGGCAACTTCCTACGACACCATGAACTCACAAAGCGGAACTTCCAGGCCCTTGAATCACCGCCCCGCCTTGTCCTGTCTCCACAACATGGACGTGCAGGCCACTCTGGGGGGCCTGAACCCATGCTCTGAGAGCCCCCCTCTGAGGCCCCCCCTTTGAGGCCCCCCCTCTGAGGGCCCCCCTCTGAGGGCCCTTCCTGGGAAGCGCAAGTAGCCTTTGGTCCCTACATCCCTTCATCACCGGCCTCCCCTTTCCTCGGAGCCCCTCCGACATCTGTTCAGAGGGCCTGTCTCCTCGATGACCCTCACGTTTCCCTCTCCTCCCTCTGGGCCTGAAGGACCAGGAAAACTCCTAGCCTCGAGCTCACCCCCTCATTCTGGAACTGGGGGGTTCAGTAAGGACTTGTCAACTGACTCCCCAAAAGACAGGTGGGCACATCTGTGGCCCTGCATTTCCCTACTCAAGACGCCTCACTGGGCTGACCCTTCAGTCTGGCTTACCCAGCCTTCCACAGCCCAGCCGGTCTGCCCCTCTGTTCTTGCGTCTTCCCTGCACCCAGGTTATTTTTCGGCCAAACTCGGCAGCTCACAGTGCCCTGATATTCTGTGCACTTGCCTGTCTCCCTGTGTTTGCGAGGCCTGCTCCTTCCATCTAGACTACTCCTCCAAACCCCCACCTAAAACCCTACCCTTCCTTTAAGACCCGAGATGCTTCCTTCCTTCCCAGATGTGCCGACGGAGTGGGTTCACTTCTTCCTTTGACTCTCCACAGCACTTTGACCCTCCTTAGAAGACCATAACCCACTCTGTCTCCATTCTAGATTGTAAGCACCGAAAGGGCAAGGTTTGTATTTGTTTCATCTATGTATCCCTCTCTCTCACCCCCTATACAGAGCTTTGCATGTAGTAGCTGCTCAATAAACATATCTCGAATCAACTGACCTGGAGCCTGCAGTGCGGGCTGCTGGGTGCTGCAGGGGTGGGAAGGGGTGCTCCGCAGCTGCAGGAGACTGGAGGAGTGTGCTCAGAAGCAGGAGGCAAGGACCTGCTTAGGAAGGTGTGCAGGTAGTCTGACTCGGTCTCCTCAGAACCTTCCCAGAAGGCGGAGCACTTTGCTGAGGAGAGCAGGCAGCTGGGAGGGCCTGGGAGAGGTGGGGGGTCAAAGAAACACACCAGGCGCTGGGGTATGACAGGTCTGGACTGCTGGGGGACTTCAGTGTTGGGTGTGATGGAGCCCGACTGTCTGCATCCCTAGTGACAGGCAAAAGGGTGTAGGAATCCGGAGGCTTGGACCCTGGTCACATCTTCACCCTCTAGCTGTGCAGCCCGGGGCCAGTCACTTCCCCTCTCTGGGCCTGTTCCCCTGGAATGTACATACTTGACCTCCTATGACCCTTGCAGCTCTGCTATTCTGACTCCATTTTGAGGTTCAGAAGTGGAGGGGTGATGCCCAGTGGGGATTTGTACATGACACCCCCCTGCCCTGCCCTAGCCCTGAGCACTAGGAGTGACCCCACGGAGGTCCTGGACCAGAGAAGCTGACAGGTCCAAAGCCGAGAAGGAGCCATGTGGCCTGAGTAAGCTGGGGTCTGGCTCAGAGAATGAGGAGGGGGTGGCAGAGGGAGCAGCACCTCCAGTTCAGAGCAGGCAAAACGCCCAGTTTTCAGGCTCCAGGGGAGGGCTTTCGGGGACCCCTTGTCTTTCACTGTGCTTCCTTGTCCTCTTCCTTGTCCCATCCCCAGACTCAGTCCATACAGCTCTGGGATTGGGTCCCAGCTGCTCAGCTGTGTGGCTCTGAGAAAGCCACTTAACCTCTCTGAACCTCAGTTTCCACATCTGTAAATGGAGTTACTGAAACGAACTCAGAAGACTGTCATAAAACTACTCGTGTGAAAGTGCCGGGTACCATGCTTACTGCTGGGATCTCCCTTCTCCATCAGAAGGAGGGCAGTTGGGACAGATGCCCGGCAAGCCACAGGGCAAACAGTCCACGGTGCACTGGGGGCGGGGCGGGGCGTTCAGCAGGGCAGGCGATGGGGGAGGTCGGATGGGAAGACGGGCAGAGGGTATTGTCCAAGCAGCTCCTGACCGCCAGTGAGGAAGGGCCGCTCCACCCCGCCTGCAGACCCACCCACTGCGGGGTTCTCAAGGACCCCCGAGCTGTCTGGGCATCTCCTCTGGGGGTCCTGTACGGAGCCCCAGCTGATGCACAGGGGCCGGCAGCCTGGAGAGGGCTCCTTGGCCTCAGCGGGCCGGGCCTGCGGCTGCACGGTGGGTGTCCCTGCCGCTCTTCTGAGTCTGGTTCATCCGAGGCCCCCAGTTTCTAATCTGGGTGGGAAGGGTTTATTTTTGGGTCCCTGTAACCTAGCAATGGGCTCACATGACCAGTGGCAGCTGCAGGCTGAATATACCGTTGGATCTGGGCTCCTGGCAGGGGGTGCCAGCCAGACTGTGGGGGAATAAAGGGAAAGGAAAGGCGCTCACCTCTGCTTTCCTCCTCTCCCCCTCAGTCCCTCAGCCTGCCCGGCCCCCAGATGGTGGGCAGCAAGGTGGGGGCCTGGGGAGCAGGCACAGGGGCCCTGGACAGCTGGGCGCAGGGCTGCGTGGGGGAGGTCCCAGCTGTGAGCCCGCTGTCCATGGGGGAGGGTTGGGGTCCATGAAGGTGGAGGTGGGTGCAGGGAGGACCAGGAGGTGGCGTCCTGGGGGGCGAGGCCAGGCTGGGGAGTAAGGGTGTGAACAGACAGGCTACGATGTGGGATCCCGGGGGCACCCCTGGTCGCTGCTGGAATCCCAGCATCCGGCGTCCTCCCTCTGTTCGCTGTTAAATTGTTAATATTCCTGGGAGGGAGCGCGCAGCAAGCCGCGCGGTGCGAACGGGGGCATCTGCCTCTTTCCCGAGAGCAGGTTCCGACAGAGGCGGGGAGCAGAGGAGGGGGCGGGGCCGCGGGGAGGGGGCCGTGGGCACCGGGAGAGCATTCGGCACAGAGTGACTGAATACGTGGGTGTGCGAGTGAACGGCGAGCTGCGTCCACTTCACGGTCTCATCTGAGGGGACAGGAAAGGGTGGGGTGCTGGGGGTGGGGGCAGAGGTGCTGGTGGGCAGGGGTGGGCAGGGCTGGCCAAGGAGGAAGTCGGGTGTGGAGAAAGCAGCCCTCAGCACCAAGGGCTCCAGCACCGACCGAGGAGGGGGCGCCACTGCCCAGGACCTGTAGGGGGAGCCCGCTCCCGGGAATGAATCCCCGTCCACGGATCTCTGACGGGGTGCAGGGCAGCACCCCTGGTTCCCCGCCTTGGTCTCTCCCACCTCCTCCCTTGTGCTACGCGCTAAAAGGAAGGACGGGCAGGGTGGGGCGGGGGCATGTGATATCCACGGCTATCTGAACCCCGACTGAGATCATTTAGTGAGATACAGCAGAAGAAGTGCCTCCCCAGATGGGGCCCTCCATAACTGGTATCGTCACCATCATCATCACCTTCATCATCTTCATCATCATCGTAATCACCCGCATGAGCAACACCTGCCCCCCAGGCCAGGATGCACGGTTTTTCCTCCCCCAACCCCCACTGGGGGAGGGGCCTGGGGACCCGGAGCCTGGCCATCAGGGTGACCACTCGCTCCGCCAGGGCTGTGTTTGTATTTCGGACTCCCAATGCCTATGAGATTAGGTGGGGAGTGAAGGCTTCTGCCCATTTTATAGATAGAAAAACCAAGGCACAAATGGCCAGCCCACCGGCCAGACCTTACCACCAGCCAACAGAGGAGAGCTCAGTTAGAATAGAGCGGAGGTTTTTTGCCCAACCCGTCCGGTGCTCCTCTAATCCTGTCCTGAGGGGCCTGAGTCCACTCTCGTTCTCTGGGGCCCTTGGAAGGGGCGGTGTCTGTCTGGGCAGAGCCCCTGCAGGGCGGCTGGTGCTGGTCAGAGGGTCTGATTGACAGCAAGACGATCCTGCCGCCAACAGAGCAGCACAGGATGGGAGGAGAACCCCTTCGCTGTCTACAGGGTTTAACCTGACCTTTGGTTTGACCTCCCTGTGCTCGGGTACAGCCAGCTTTGCTGGGGGCTGTCCCCCGGGAGACAGCGGCCAGGTCAGCGTGGCCCAGAGACTCCTGTCGGCCCCCAGAGTGGCCGTGGGCACACGGGGGGAGGAGCAGCTGCTCTGGCTTCAGACAGACCCACCCAGGGTCACGTTCTGGCCCTGGCACTCATCGCCGTGTGACCTGGGGGAGGTCACGTACGCTGGGGCACCTGTTTCCTCACCTGGGAAAGGAGGCGAGTGGTGGCTGCCTCCCAGCACTGGTGTGAGGGTTGCAGGACAGCGTGCAAAGGGCTCGAGAAAGGGCGGCCGGGGGTCGAGGAGCTCGCTGCGTGGGCCTGGGGTGGACGCGGGCTCTGCCGTCGGCCCGGGGCCTGGGGCAGCCGCCTCGCCCCGTCTGGAGTTCCCTGAGCATCGCTCCTATGGCCCTTGGGTTGGGCCTGGTAAGTAATCCCAGCGTTCCCTTTCTTCCGTTCTGGAGACAGAAGGGGTTCCCGGGTGGGCACGTCTCAGGGCTCAGCCGAGGGTGGCTTTGGGAAACCTCTCCCCTCCCTGGGCCTCAGAAGCATGGACGCCTTGGCCGTGGGGTGCCTCACGGCCCTTCGATGTCAGGCTCCTGTCCTGGGGGTCAGCCCTGCGCCTTGGGGTGTGGGCCGTTTTCTTCGTGGCTAGTGGGAGGCCATGTCCCTTCCTCTCCTCTCCCCTCCCAGTGCTCATCACAGAACCCTCCGACCCTGCTCAGCCCGGCGACCACTGGGGGCTTCCCGAGAACCTCCCTCTGCCTTCAGGGAGCGGGGGTGTTGGACCCGCCACCATTCCCATCAGCTCTCACAGCTCCCCACAGAGTACACACACAGGCTAAGAAAACAATAATAGTGTGCTTCTGAGGGGCAAGGGCAGGGCTCGGACAGGGCCTTTAGCGACCTTCGAACCTGACTGCCACTCTGAAACCTGCCCTCCATACGCATGCGCTGGCACCCAAGGGAGCCAGACCTGGGCCCACCCCTGGAGCCTTGGGCCCTGCCAGGCCGGCCCGGGCTCTGTCTGCACTGGCTGGCTTGCTACAAAGCACCCTGGTTCTGAGGCCGCCCGGAACCATGCAAGCCCAGAGCTGTCAGGAGCGTCAGGGATCAGCTATCCTGTGTGCCTTTGAACGGGTAAGAAGCGCAGGCCAGACATAGGAAGTGACTTGCCCAAGGTCACAAAACAGGAAAACACCAGCGCTGGGCCTTAGACCTGGGTCGTCTGATGCCAGCGCTCTTTTTCTTCATCTGGGTGACCGGGAGGGTCTCCCCTGCCTCCCATCACGTGGCCCCACTCAGCTGCCTGAAGAAGGTGGGAAGGGCAGGGCCCGCTCCGGGTGCCTCGCCTGGGGGGCCTGCAGAGGTGGGGGGGGGCCTGCAGTGACTCTGAGGGGCTGGGTGGGAAGTGGGAGGCCGTTAGGACCCAGAAGCTCTCCGAGCATCCCGCTCTGCCGGCTGCCTCTCATGCTTGCTGCAGTGGCTTCAGCAGCCTCGGAGAAGCAGCATCAGCCGGGAGAAGCTATCACATGGGGACCTGGAGCTGCTCGGCAAAGGTAGGAGTTGCCGACTAGGCCAGGAACAGGGGCTCGTGCTGGGGCCGGGGCCGGGGGCTGAGGTGCCCTACGGAAGGGCGGTGTCCTGGGGACCAGCCCACCCTACCTCATGCCAGGGACGGCTCCCAGGTATCCCGAAGGCAGCCTTGGGGTGTGGGCATCTCCGAAGCCTAGAGGTGGGGGGTTGATCTGCCAACGGGAGTACCCATGTTCCGCAGGCAGGCAGGGTTCTCCGTCTATCTCCTTCCCTGTCAGAACGATGGGTCCCCCGCCTCCTGGGAATGGGTCCCTGGGCATCCAGGCCGATGGGCCACTGTGTGTCCTGGGCGGGGGGCACTGCTGGGGAGAAGCATTGCAGAGCCCAGAACCCTCCCCGGGCTTAGGAGGGGCAGGCGCCTGTCTGACGGAAGGCTGGGCTGGGGCCGGGGGACGGCAGCTCCGTGACCGGGAGACAGGTGCATGGGAAGCCTATGGGAGCCTCCGTGGCCTTGGGCTGGGCACTGACGTGCATCCCGCCCCCAGAGATGAGGGCGTCTGTAACTTGACCGTGTCCCTGCTGGAGGCCCAGACCCCGGCCCAGGGGTGGCCAAACCTCCTCCAGGTACTCAGAGGTCTTGAGGTGAAGGTAGGGGGGCGGGTGGGAAGAAAGCAGCGGACCAGAGCGTCTGAGAAGGCATGATGATGTGAGCTGGGGGAGGCCTGAGGCCCGGGGCCTCCCTCGGACACCAAGCCCGGCCCGAGGGTGAGGGCGTGCCGGGGGCAGGCCTGCCAGTGCAGGGGCTGGGGGAGAAACTGGGATCCTGGAACTGAGGAGTCAGCGTGGAGACCCTGGCGAGGAGGCCGAGGGAGCCGTGGAGAAGAGAAATGTCTGAGGCTTTCCCGTCTGCGCCCGTCACAGCTGCCCAGCACCTGCCTGCCGGTCCCCTCCAGGTGGCAGCCCTGTCTCGGCGTGGGACCCTGCCCGCCCTGCCGGCAGACTCTCGGTGTCCCCGCAGACCCGATGGGCCTCCGCTCCTTCGGCCCCCAGGGCCTCTCCCAGGGCCAGGGGCCAGTGAAGGCATGACACGGACGGGGAGGGGCGAGGGTGCCTCTCCTGGCGTCCCTGTTGGCATTCCCCCCCGCCCCGGGGGAAGACTGTCTTAGGAGAAGCTGCGGTCCCCACTTCAGGGACATCTCGCCGCCGTCTCTGCAGCCTCGGGGTCTGTGTGGCCATTTTGGCTGTGTGATGAGCTTCCTGCCATCCCTGGGGAACGGCCTGTCTGCGGGCAGTGGTCCGGAGTTAGGGCTGCCTCGCCCCGGAGCCCAGGCCGCCCTTTCCAGGAGGGAAGCCGGCCCGCAGCCGGCTGGTGGAGTGTTCTCGGAGCGAGTGCCGGCCGGCGGCAGCGGCTCCACGGGCGCATCGAGTTTGACTCAGTCCACCGCCTGGCCCCCAGCGCCCACTGCCGCGCTGGGGCTACATTAGGGCAAGGTTGGCGGTGAGGCCCCCGAGCTAGGGTGATTTTGGCTGTGACTGCGGAGGGGGGCTGGGACCCCTCTGCCCCACGTGGTCCTCTTTACTGCAGTCAGAGAAATGGTGGGTTTTCAAACCCAGCGAGCCCCCAGGTCAGACCCCCTGGAGCCCAGGAGCTCACAGGGTCCTCCAATGTTATCCTAGGCGGGACTCTTGGAGGTGACCCAGCCCACCCCTCCCTTTTCACAGGTGAGGAAACCGGGACCCCGGTGACTTGGCTATAGAAAGTCCATCCAAGGCAGCACGTCCCCAGCTTGCCTCTCAGTTGCACACCTTAGCACCGTGTGCTGAGGGGCTCTGGACGGCAGGAATGGTACCTGGAGATGAACTAAATTGAAAATTACATTGGGCAACTCATTTCCACTGTAAGCAAACTCAGTGTGGGCAACGAGGCCCAGGAAACAGATCTGACCTGCCACCGGATCCGGAGCCTGGAGAGACGCTGACACCCCAGACTCCCCCCCGCCCCCAGTTTCTCCCCATCTCCTCCCCGCTTCACGCTCACCCACGTTCACGATCGCAGGCGTCTGCCCACTCTCACGCCCACCCTGCTATGCACAGATGCCTGCTCCTCCTCCCTGTTCTGTGGTGTGGGGACCGTCCTGGAACAAGGGGGCTTTGGGCCAGGGGTCTTCCGGTGGTCACCTCCAGTGACCAGAGATCTGTGGCCCCGGGTTGGGGGCAGGTTAGGAACGGCTCCCCTCCCACCTGCAGGGACACAGGACCCTGGAGAAGTTAGTGAGTGGGTGGACAAAGGCAGCTTTCTAGTGACTTCTGCCCGTCCGGCTTAGGCAGCAGTGGAGGCTGCAGCTGGGATGCTTTGTTTGGCTGTCCCTTCTCAACACCCCCCCCCAAGTGTCAGCTCTTTGTCTCGAGGGCGGTGTCGTCAGAGCAGGCTAAAGCACAGTCCGTCCCCTCCTGAAGGGACCTCTTCCTGGTGGTGGCCCCAGAGCAGCGAGAGACATTTTCAGAGATGGTTCAACAACTACTCACTGAATGTCGAGAACACATCCCAGCCGCTGTCTGGGGCACCCCTGAACTCGGCAAGGCACGGTCGGCTGCCGTGCCAGCCCTGGAGCCGGGCTGCCTGGGTGGGGGGGGGGTGTACCCCAACCTTGCCTCTTACTAGCCCTGTGACCTTCGGTAAGTTACTCACCCTGTCTAGGCCTCCGTTTCAGCGAATGCGAAACGGGAATAAGAATCACATCCGCCTGTCAGGGTTGCGTGCGCACTGAAATGAGTTAATGCGCAGAGTGCTTAGAACAGGGCCTGGCGCGGCATCATGTCGCTGCTTATGATTCGTGTTCTTGTTAGTGAGTCTCCCAGGATCCCGGGAACAGGTTGTGAAGCAGGTATCATTCCCTCCATTTTGCAGATGCCTTTATGAGGACACCGGAGATCCGAAGGGTCCCCCAGGGAAAGTGAGTAGCCCCAGCCCTGGGACTGGAAGCCAGGCCTCGCGCTCTTCCTCAACAGCGCCCCCCTCCGGGGGAGACAAGAAGTCAGGAAATTCGCATCAAAACTTTCCAACGGAGGCCTCGTGGGGAGCTCAGCTGGACCCTGGGAGAGGAGAGCAGAGGATTCAGACTGGCTGAGCCACCGCCTTCCAGAGGGGCGACGGGTGGGGCCCTGGAGGAGAGAACGCGGTGAGGAAGGAGCCCGAGGCCAGCGGGCAGGTGGGGTGGGGAGCGTCCGAGGCTCCCACGTCTCTCGCCACGTCTGTCTCCAACGTCGCCACGGTCACCAGGGCCCACCCCGAGCCACCTCCCCTCAGAGAGATGCGCTCCTGAGCCCTCGGTTTCCGGCCGGGCGCTGCGGACCAGCGACCCAGCCTCCAGGGCTGCCCACGAGAGCCTGCCCGTGGGACTCCGGCGGGAGGCGCCCGCCCCCCAGCACCGGGAAGCCTGGGCCTGGGCTGGCCACCCCAGGATCACCGGACTAGGATGGGGGATGGGCCTGTGACGGGAGGTGCCCTGGGCGTCCTCTTCCGGCCCCATGGAGTCCTCGCCCGTCCCCCAGTCGTCAGGGAACTCTTCCGCGCTGGGGAGGGCCCCTCACACCCCCGGTCCCTCCACTGCCAGTGGGGTCCCCGAGGCGGAGCTGCGGGACGTGGCTTCGGAATCCGTGGCGCTCTTCTTCATGCTCCTGCTGGACCTGACCGCCGTGGCTGGCAACGCCGCCGTGATGGCCGTCATCGCCAAGACACCCGCGCTCCGGAAATTCGTCTTTGTCTTCCACCTCTGCCTGGTGGACCTGCTGGCCGCGCTGACCCTCATGCCCCTGGCCATGCTCTCCAGCTCCGCCCTCTTTGACCATGACCTCTTTGGAGAGGTCGCCTGCCGCCTCTACTTGTTCCTGAGCGTCTGCTTCGTCAGCCTGGCCATTCTCTCGGTGTCCGCCATCAACGTGGAGCGCTATTACTACGTGGTCCACCCCATGCGCTACGAGGTGCGCATGACGCTGGGGCTGGTAACCTCCGTGCTGGTGGGCGTGTGGGTGAAGGCCTTGGCCGTGGCTTCCGTGCCCGTGCTGGGCAGGGTCTCCCGGGAGGAGGGAGCTCCCAGCATGCCCCCAGGTTGCTCACTCCAATGGAGCCGCAGTGCCTACTGCCAGCTTTTCGTGGTGGTCTTTGCCATCCTCTACTTCCTGTTGCCCCTGCTCCTCATCCTGGTGGTCTACTGCAGCATGTTCCGCGTGGCCCGCGTGGCTGCCATGCAGCACGGACCGCTGCCCACGTGGATGGAGACCCCCCGGCAGCGCTCGGAGTCTCTCAGCAGCCGCTCCACCATGGTCACCAGCTCGGGGGCCCACCAGACCACCCCGCACCGGACGTTTGGGGGCGGGAAGGCGGCCGTGGTCCTCCTGGCCGTGGGGGGACAGTTCCTGCTCTGTTGGTTGCCCTACTTTTCTTTCCACCTCTACGTGGCCCTGAGCGCTCAGCCCATCTCGACCAGGCAGGTGGAGAACGTGGTGACGTGGATTGGCTACTTCTGCTTCACCTCCAACCCTTTCTTCTACGGCTGTCTCAATAGGCAGATCCGGGGGGAGCTCAGCAAGCAGTTTGTCTGCTTCTTCAAGCAGGCTCCGGAGGAGGAGCTGAGGCTGCCCAGCCGGGAGGGCTCCATCGAGGAGAACTTCCTGCAGTTCCTTCAGGGGACTGGCTGTTCCACCGAGTCCTGGGCTTCCCGGCCCCTCCCCAGCCCCAAGCAGGAGCCGGCCACCGTGGACTTCCGAATCCCGGGCCAGATAGCGGAGGAGACCTCGGAGCTGCTGGAGCAACAGCTCACCAGCGACATCATCACGTCCGACAGCTACCTCCGTCCTGCCCCCTCACCTCGACCCGAGTCATGACGGGCTGCTGGACGCCCGGAGGGAGCGGGGCTGGGGGCCGGTCAGCACCGCACAGAGCACCTTGTGGGCCGCCTTTCCCCAGCGAGCCGGGGCTGGGGCTGGGGTCTGTGCACACTTAGAGTTTTCTGGGTCAGGAACAGAGCCAACAGGATGGACATGTGGCCAGAGCCTTGGACATGGCTGTGACCCTTGACTCCTGGGGGAGGGAGCCTGGCGAGATGGTGATGAGAGGAAAGGGTCACGAAGGTGAGAAGATCGATGTCTTCGAACCAGGGAACCTCCCATGCCCCTGGAGGCAGGGAACTCCCTAGTGTAGGGGTTGGAGGGTATAGGGCAGCAGGCCGGGCTTGGCGTTACTCTGGGGACCCTTCAGGATATTTGTTTTCAGTGTCACTGTCCAGGGCAGTGTCTTCTTGTCTCCTTGTTTGGTTTAAAAAGAACTCTCACAGCCGAGTGTTTCGATTTGAGTAAAACAGAGCTTTTTCTAGTTTGAGACCTGCGGTTTCCTTAAAGTGAGAGGACCAGCCGGAGATGGTCCCTTCCTGAGTCTGGCCAGAAGCAACAGGAAACAGCACGCGGGCGCACAGAGGAGGGGACAGGGAAGCGGGCTGCAGCCGCCGCTCCCCCCTCCAGGGACGGCCCTTCCGCTGTGTTGCTCTGCCTCTGGCCTGCGCACACAGGCCATCCGGCCTGGGGGGTTATCTTAGCAGAGGCCAGAATGAGACAGGGGGGCTCTTTCTCTTTGCCTTTTAGGATGAAGAAGTGGAAAGATTGGGGGTTGGATGGCAGAGGGTGGGCATCAGCATTTGAATTGCTAAGGTGGCTGGAGGCAGAGAGGCCAGGCAATCGCTCTCACCAACCACACTGTAAATCTTCTTTGTTTTCTAGGGCCGGCCTCCCCGATTTCTCTCACGGCGGTGACCCACCTCCAGCCCCCCAGACAACCCGGTGCAGAGACTAAGGTTGGGAACGGGTCGGGAGGGGTTTCCACGGTCCATTAAACCAAAACCTCCCTACTCCCAGGCATCACTCTCAAAATTAGCTTCAGTGGCAAAAGACTTAAATCTCTCTCCTACCTGCAGCCCTGGGGTGGAGACGGGCCACAGGAGCGGGGCTCAGCACCCACCGATTGACGCTGTAGGGACTGTGTTGGGTGGTGTTGGGGTGATGTTTTCAAGGGAGGGGGGAACTGCGCCCTGGATGGGGTGTCCACCCGGGACTACTCGTCCATCCAGCTCCCTCAGCCGAGGCGGGTAGCAGTGCAAGGTTGAGGCAGAACCGAGAGGGTGCGCGCTCTGCATTTGAACAAATCCCTGGCTCACTGAGCGTCAGAGGGGAGGACGGCCTGCTGGGAGTGGGAGAGTTTCCCCTTGGAACAGCCAATAAATAATTTTTATTATAAAAGTGATACCAATACCAACATCGACTCCTTCAGTTCAATGCAGTGCATCAGTGGAATACCCGATATTCTCAGGGCCCCACGTGGAGGATGGGCAGCCACTGTCTGCAAGGAGTCCGTGGTCTAGTCTGACCCAGGACCTTGTATTTTTGCAGAGCGGTTACACGCGGGAAAGCAACAGAGAGAGCAGTGTGAAAAATACACTGCAGAGGACGTTCCTGGTTCTAACTTCTGAGCGTTCCGTCTGTTGCAGCCATGGAGGTTTCCTGCAGGCTGTGGGAAATGTGCGGGTTGTAAAAGAAACTCCAGATGAAAAAAAAGTTATTCAATGAAACTGCTCTCCCCCTTTTAGATCCAGGAAAATTTCCAGGTTTTTGTCTTCCTGCCACTAGACTCACTCTAGTAAGGGGCAGCACCTATTAACATTGAGGAAATTCCTTAGATACTATATACACCCAGGGCAGTCTTCTGTGATTGCCAAACACGTTCTCCACTCGCTTCCCTTTTAAGATAAAATAACGTTGGAATCTCACTCATAGATAGGGGGAAAAAAACTTACAAACGCCACTGATCTGCCTGTAGTCCCTAAGCATTGCCGGTAGGTGGCAGTGCGAGTCCAGTGGAAATAGGAAAGGCACCCGTGCGGGGTGGGGGTGGGGAGGGGGAGGCATTCAGCGTTGGCAGCCATTTTGTTCATTTATTTTGCCTTTTCCTTTGCCTTTGCCCAAGAACCCTTCCCAGACATCAAAGAGGAAACTTTAAGCGCAAGGATGACTCTAATTCAGGCTGAAATTTCCTGACACTGTGAGCTCACTGGCATTTATTACCGAATTGGACATAGGCTGGTTCATTTGCCATGTATTTTTCCCTGAGTGGATCATGTAGGAAATACACATTTCTCTTCTATTCATGCTAAGAACTTTCCCGACAGTTCCTGCCGTGATCGGCGTCCAGACGTTTTCTAGTCACCAGGATCGGTTGGTCGAGTTCGATTCGTAGTCCTTGGCTGTGAAAGTTGCTCCTTTCTGAAGAGTCGGCAGGCCGAGACGACCGCGGGTCGGCTGCTCTCTCCCGCCCCCTGGTGTCGGGGTGACCCTCGATCCCGTAGGAAAACCGTCTGCCGTGGGCGGCGTGGTGCGTGATAGGACGGGGGTGAATCTGGGGCTCAGACGGAGCTACCGACTCACTCTGTCAACGTGGGGAAAATGTTCATTTCTCTGAGCCCGTTTCCTCGTCCGTGACAAACGGGGTGACATTACCTGCCTCGCCAGGTGCTCGTGGAAGCACCTGGCCATACCTGGCAAATAGGCACTCAATAAATATTGGTTTCCTTTCCTTTCCTCTTGCCCCCCCCCACCCCGCCGTAACTATTGCTTATGGGAAAGCAGTCCTTCTTATTCTGACAGCCACTAAGGAATGAACCGGAGGAGTCTTTTCAAACGTTGAAAAACCGGTATTAAGTCGTGGGGGTTGCGGCCGTTTAAGGTGGCTGTTTACGAAACCTTTCTAATTATGGAACCATTCCCATCCAGACCTTTCTGTTGGAAGCTTATACTGTATTCTATTAGGGAAATCATTTTTAATCACAGGGAAAGGTCTTGGGGGCTGCACGAGTTCCCCTCCCTGGACTGTATGGCGACGAGGATCTGCGGGGCTATTAGGAGGAAAGGTAATGTAGGGTCATCTGCACAGTGGTCTCCAGGATTGTGAATCAAAAAGGCTATCAGTCTCAGGCTTCCCTGGGGGCGGGTATTAATTTTCAAGTGATACTAGAACTGAAAGGCAAATTTGAGTAGAACTTCTCTTTTTGTGTGGAACCGCAACAGGAAATTTTAGGAGATTCATAGGTTGCACTGGTTTGTTTTGGGGGTATGGCACTGAGGTTGACTCATCTTGATGGAAGTCCTAAGCCCCGAACACAGAACCACCCGTGAGCGCTAAAACTGGCTTATAGTGGGAAAGGCAGCACGGAAATTTTATGTTGGAGCCACACGCTTACCTTTCAGGTAGTATCTGCCAGCAATTTCAAGCGGCCCTTTGCCAACAACATAGCAACGGGGCAACTGTCAAGCCCACAGAAATTTGCGCGTCACGGCGCAAGGACCAGCGACGGGGTCAGCGATGGCAGAAAGGGATCGCTAATGTTCCAGCCACGGTGGGTCTTACAGCTCACAGATGTGAAGCGTGGCCGGGACCCAGGCTCTGGTTTGTTGCCATCCCATGGATATAGCTCAGTAGACCCCGGCAAGTAATGCATCCTACACTTGGGCGGGGACCCCGGGTTTTGCCCGTGTGAAAGTCCCCACAGAAACTCCCGTGCGGGTTGTGCGCTTTTATTGGGAACCCCCGCACCAACCCTCATCCAAAGGCGGGCTGCGCGACTCTGGGAGGGCGCCAAGAACTGACGAAGCCAGTCCCCGGTTTTCCTACATTTATCCAAATAACAGCCCCAAACATGAAATAGGCTTGGTGCGGAGTAGTCTTAATGCGAGCTCCTAAGCAGCACCTGAGTAGTCCGCAGAACCCCCGCCTCCAGGACACACCGTCCCCCCTCCCCGTACTTCCGCTTCCGGATGCACCTTCACTACCCCAACTAGAAAAGTTCCAGCGGTGGAGGCCGCGGGGCGTTGCCGGAAGTGTCGCAAACGCCGGATATCCGGCTTCTCTGGGCGCTCCAGGACCTGAGAGGGCCGCCGCCCAGCAGTAGACGTCGTCTCCGCCAGCCGTCCCGCAGTCCCCGCGGTGTTTGAGTGAGCCCGGGCCCGGTCGCTTCTCCCGCCGCCGCCATGGGCTGCACGTTGAGCGCCGAAGACAAGGCGGCGGTGGAGCGGAGTAAGATGATCGACCGCAACTTGCGCGAGGACGGGGAGAAAGCGGCTAAAGAAGTGAAGCTGCTGCTCCTCGGTGAGGGCCTGGGGGCGGGGCTGCTGGCCCCTTCGGGAGGGCCTAGGCACTTGGGGGTCTTGGGCGGGGCGGGGGGGGGGTCAGCCCGGGCTGGCGGAAAGGATCCCCGGAGGGGTGGAGGGCGTGACGGGCTTGGGGTGGGGAGGCTCCGGAGGACGTGCTGAGGGGGTGGGGTTTTCAGGTTGTAGGAATTAGGCTGGAGAGGGTGTGACTCCGTGCCGGAATTTGCTTTTAGCTCAGAGAGTTTGGGAGTGTGGGGAAATAGGACATTGAGACTGTGTTAGGTATACGGGGAAAGCTCACAAAAGAAGGGAAGGGTATTAGGGAAGGCTTTGCAAGGGGTTGGAGTGGGTTGGTAGCCAGGAGGCTGCTGGGGTAGATAGAGTGTGCGGGGTTTGTCCTAGGGCTTTTGCGAGACTGGAGCGTGGTGATGCTCTAGGACGGGGTACAGCTGGGTGGCGTGAATGATTGATATAAACACGGGGGTTGGGCCAGAGTAGTCACAGAAGGGTCCTGTCGTTTGTTGGAGAGTGGGCGTGTTGAACTGTTGGGAAGGTGGCAGAACGCGGGCTTGTCCAGAAACGTGAAGGGGTGTGGTGGAGCTCAGCGACAAGTTCTCAGGGGAAGGAAGAGAGCTTGCTTGTCCAGGCTGTCGATCCTTTTCCCCCTCCTTCCATCGTTTTTATTATCTTAAGGTTTTTATAACCCCATCCCTTGTTTTTGTAAAGGGGAGGTGGTGTGACCCGAGGAAGTTTAAGGACTGTCTTGCTTGAGGTTTGTGGCAAAAGGCGTAGTGGGCAATACATTACAGGCTGGTCATTGCTGAACAGCTGTTGGGGGTGGTGGGCGGTGGGAATGGAGGTATCTTAGGCTCAGGTGCGGAGCTGGGGGCACTTACTGTAAAGACCTGGGCAGAAGTCTGGTCCTGGTGAGGGGTCTTGTCTTTTCAGTCTCTTCAAACTGAAAACACCTGCTTCTGGAATTACTGTTTCTTTTAACCCACGTTCGATTTAAGCTTTTAGGTACAGTCAGATGTGTTTTACTCAGCGTGATTAGTTTTAAGATGTTTGAGAGGTTGGCTTCTAGAGGTGCAGTAAGCCTGTGAAGTGCCCTAGCATCAGCTTACCAGTAAATCAAGCCCCATTTTTTCACTATACACATTTTCCAGGGATCTGTTGGAGAAAAATACCTGTGAATAATGGTTTCTGTAAGCAGAACTCTCCTTTTTGAAACAATCAATTTTTGAGAAAAAGTTGCTTTAGGAGAGGTGCTCTACTGTAAGCTAATTTTGTAACTCCAGGATGTCCTGGGTGCCCATGCTACTCTCTCTGGGTCCCTTTTTTTTTAATATATAGAGAGGGGGAGGGAGAGAGGGAGAGAAAGAGGAGAGAGGGAGAGAGAAACAACAGTGTGTGGTTGCCTTTCTCCAGCCCCTCACTGGGAACGTGGCCCACACCCCAGGCATGTGCTCTGACTGGGAATCGAAGTGGCAACCGTTTGGTTTGAAGGCTGACACTCAATCCACCGAGCCACACCAGCCAGGCCCATGCTACTGTTTCCATATTAACCTGTTTGGGTTTGTAGCTTGCAGAAGCCAGGGTAGCAGCTCTTAGATGCAGGGGGAAAGTTACACATTAGAGCTGGAGCCTTCAGTTTGAATACCTAGTCTTTCAGAAAGCATGAATTCAAGTTGTAGTTCTAGATAGCCACTCTCTACATAACCAGCATCACTTGTGAACGAGCATCGTCCCTGCACATAGTAGGTGCTCTGTACTGTGCATGTTGGACATGGCTCTGTGGAGCCTTTCAGGTGTTTCATACAAACCGCTCCTCAAGGCATGAGCATTGTCTGTATTGATGGATTGTCTCTGAAACGAAAGGTGTGCCGCCTCTTCTGTGGGTGCTTTGATTCCCATTGCCCATCGGAGATGCCCTCAGGACGCAAGCCCGTGGGATACAGATGTGAACTCGGGGGCTTTCTTCCAAGCGGCAGAGCTTGGCAGAGGCAGACCGTGAGCAGTCAGAATTTGTCTGAGTGTCTGCAGAAATCTTTACTCAGGACCTTAAAAATAGTGCATTTAATTAAAAACAAAATGAAGCACATGATGACTTGGGGAACTTCAAAAGCAGTTAAGTAAAAATCCAAGTACTAAAGCATTTCCTTTAAATTTTTTATCAGTTTTATTGACTTAAGTCAGACTAAAAAATATTTTTGAGTAAGTTTAATCAACAAATTCAGACAGGTTACAGATACGAATGCTCTTGCTTGAGCCATATCATAACGCGTACATGAAATTCAGGTTTCTTCTTTGCTATTTCTCTAAGCAGCATGCACCCATCACAGTATACAAAGAGTTTCCTTTTTGCTGTAGAGTACCTCCTTTGATGTACATGTAAGTTATTTTTATTTTGTCGCTGTGAAGCTACTGAACACAGTCTAAGTTGAGATCTATTTACTTGCCCTTGTCTCTCAGGGCACATAATAGATGTTCACTAAATATCACTGTATTTTCTTCTTTGCAGGGATGTAGTTCAGCGTAGTGATTAACAACACAGCCTCTGACATCAGACTGCTTCAAACTCCAGTTCCCATTTACCACCTATATCTTTAGGAAGGTTATTTATGCAGTTTCTCTCTGCCTCAGTTTTCTCCTTTTTGAAGTGGAGGGAATAGGGGTACTTCATGGGATTGCTGTGAGGGTTAAATATGACAGTGATGTGTAGTAGAACACGGCTGTTGTTGTTGTTATTGTATCAAACGCATGTTGTAGATTACAGGTTCTGTGGAATTAGATTGAGAAACTAATGGGGCTGAGTTAGTTCAGGAAGACTTCAGTGTTACAACCCTTTCATTACCTTTGGTTTGAATTTCCTTTAGATCTGTTATTGGGAGGATCTTGATATGCCAGTTTAGTGTTCAATCATGATACTCTATAGAAAGTCAAAATTATATTTTGCAAAGTCTCCTGACCAGGGTGCAGTGCATAGGATGGCATACAAGTGTGCTGTTTGCAATTTTTTTGAATAGTCGAAATTTTAAATCATTTTCATAATTTTTCATTACAACAGCTGATATTTTCCATATGATTCCCTCTGTAAACTTTCTGGATTTCATATTGAAATATTTCATTTGGGAGATTTGTACCAATTAATACTTAATATCATCTGTACTACTTTGTTTTATTTTCCATGTCATGATTTTATAATATATAGAAAATATATGTCATTTTTCACCAAGCCGTCCAGCTCATCAGGCCTCACAAATACCATCATTTTCAGTGTGTGTCGTGATGGGATGGAGTTGGGAAGCACTGGTGTGATACACAAGAGCACTGCTTCTGGAATCACATGAAACCCAATTCAATTCCTGCCTCCATTTATTGACTGAGAGACCCAGAGCATGTAACTTAACCATATGAAGCTTAATTTTCACATGTAGAAAGTGGGAATGATGATGCCTATTTCATAGTATGAAATGAGATGACACATATAAAATGCTTAGTTCAGTAAATGGTGACTTCTGTGATTGCGGTGTTGTGAAGCTTATTTTAGCAACTTTTTTTCAAAATGTTTAAAACAGTTTTGAAATTTGAATAGTGTTTCAGGCAGATATTTGATCTTCAAATATTAATATACCCTTTTTAAATATTTTCAAGGAATTTTAAGAAATACCAATCTTTTGCAGTAATGGAATTAAATATTACCATTTAGTTTTGTAAGTTATTACATGATCTATTTCTGTGCTATCTCCAGATTTCCATTTCTTGATAGTTGCCCTTAGCAGATCTTGAGAAAACATTACTCAAAATGAGACCAAAGCTCTGTCTTTAGGATTTTGCCAGCGGTGGCATGGCAAAAATTAGGTTGTATGCGGAGAATTGGAATCATCTCATTCATTTAAACCTTGTACTATACAATCAGTGATTCACATTTAAATATCTGCATATCACTGGCTGAACATGCTTATTGGAAATAAGGCAGTCCTGTGATAAATCCCGTATGAAGTTACATCCTCAGAGGGTGACATTCTTGATTGTGCTTGCCTTGATCTGGCACAAGATCCGCAGACAGTTGTTAAGTTTCTCTTTAACAACTTGCATCTTGCGTCTGCGGGGGCGGGGGACTAGAAGAACTTATTCCCTGTGTCCTGTTTAAATGCGTTTGTCATCCTGCAGTCTGACAGTGTGGCCCCCCTCAGGAACTGTAAGACTGTGATCTTCCTGAGCGGGCTGCCTCCGTCGTGACGCCTCCATCGTGACGACGTGGGGAGTAGGGTGCTTCTTATGGACTAGATTCCTTTACGGCACGTGTAATCTTTACATCAAGGCTGCATCTGCGTTTCTTTAAAAATAATTTTTCACCTATTCAACTTAGTTGCACTGTTCCAGAAAAGTCTTTTAGAGTTGTGGCAGGTGTGTGCGGTGAAAGCGGTCCCTCTCTGAGTTCTGGAAGGCGTTGAAACCTGAAGACCTGCGCTGCTTTCTCTGAGCTGCCTTGTCCCGAGTTTCTAGGAAAGGAAAAGGGAAGTGCATGGGTCTTGGCAGGTGCTTACTCTACCTTCCCCAACCCTCTTTCTCCTTTCTGGTTTTCCCCACACCATTCAACAGCAGCAGCAGCAGCAGCATCCTGGGGGTTGTGTGCCCCTTAGGGCTTCAGGAGATCCATGGCCTTGTAAAACTCACTAGCAAAATTTATGGTGTATGCATTTTTCTGGGGAAAGGAGTCGTAGATTTCATTAGGCTCTTCCTCTGCAACACTACCTACCGCCCACTCTTTAAGGCCCTCATCTGGCCCAGGAAAGTCAGTGGCTGTGCAGAAATGGGATGTTCAAAATGCAAAAGAAAAAACCTAGACACTTTCAAGAGTCTTCAGTTCCTCTTTCAGAGGACAGTTTTTTCCTCCAGGTGGCCCGTCTTTCTCCCGCTTCCCCAGTGAATCAATGAACTGCTGGCTGCCACTCGCCTCAGGCCAGTAAGTCCAGTGTAGAACTTACCTGCCCACTCTTCTCCCCCACACCCACCCAGCAGGTGGGCCTTCCCGTGTGGGCATCATCCTCAGAATCATCGGGGTGAAAACGGAGCTCGTTTTTTAACTCTTCTCTTGCTGTCATCTGTCTAGTCAGGCAATTGCCAAGTCCTGTGACTCAGTGTTACTAGATTTTTGGAGTTCATAGACTATTAAAATAAATTCTTTGTTGTTGTTGACTGACTTAGGATTCTAACATTTTCTTTTTCTTAGTAAATGCGTTTTTTAAATATCCCAAAGTACCATCTGTTAGTATTACTATTTAGCTCTCTTCCTCCGTGAAACCTTTTTGGTGCTCTGAATTGGCTGCGATCTGTCCCTCTCTTTGAAACCTCATAGTATTTTTTATGCCTCTTGGTCTGTCCGCCTTATATTACGGTTATCTGTGTACTTGGCCGCCCCTGACTACATGGTCCTTGAGGGCTGAGAGAACTGGGTGTTTCTCACCTTCACACCTGCTGCGGGACCTCGTATAATGTGAAGACTTTTTTCCTGTGAGGAACAGAAACTCATTCATACTTGTTCCAGTCAAGGAGGAGTTTGTTGAAAGGACACAGTGGGCAACTAATAGGCATCAGACATCCAACGACAGATCAGATCAGAGGTGAAGTAGAGCCAGGCCTCACACGCGTGGACCGTGATGCGTGCCCCGTCCCCATTCCTCCTAGAGCAGGATGGTCTCTTGCTCTGCTTTGCTGGTAAGTCACCTCTTCCGCTTTCTCTGCTCACTTACAACTTCTTTGCCCCTGCTTCCACCCCCCACCTCCACCCCCTCTCCTCCAGTTTTCAGCTTTGGCTCACTCTGACACCTCTGCCTCACACCCTGCCTGACCTGGTAGTTCAAGTGCTTCTTGTCTTCTGACTCAGGTTCCCAGGGTGCCCATTCCAGGTTCCTGGGAAGGATATCACATTGGCCTGGCTGGGTCAGGTATCCGCCACTATCTTGTCAGCTGTGGTGGGAACGTGGCAGGGTTGGTGGGGTGTTACGAGTTCCGTAAGGCTGATTCTCTCAAGGACTGGATGGGTCAAATTCTCTATTAAAAAGGCATGCATAAAAAGTTAAAGATTAATAGATGATAACCCTACCATCTAGTAGATACTCATTAAATATTAGTTGAACTTAATGGAACGAGATGGACATATTGAAGAACTAAACATATTTCTGTTTTAGTTTTTCATTAATTCACAAGAACATGCCTGCTAATTCTCAATATTAAGTTGTCATTTTGTATGGTTGGGAGATGTAATTAAATTCAGTTGGAGGTAGGGTGCAGGATTTTAAACTTCCATTATCAACACATCCAACTCAAAATAGTTAATGTCACCTGAATTTAATTACTTTCAACTTTAATTCAGGAATTAATTTTTAATGCATATAATCAGCACAGCGCCTGTGCTTCATCATCCCTGCTTGTTCCTGGCTGTTTTCCCCTACCATCTTTACGAGCACCGGAACGCTGTCCGGGGCTAATAGGGAAGAGGTGAGACAGACTTCTGTTCCTTGTCAATGATCTTGCTCAGAGGTTTTTTTTAGGGAGTGGGTGAAAACATTTGGCCAAGCGGGTTGCTCATAGACTCGCGCCGCTGTGCTCTGTCTTCCTAGGTTTAGTTCATTTAATTAGGGGTTGGGACTTGTCGGGAAAGTGGGAAGGAGAGATGCTTTAAATACGCAGGAGCTAAAATGTTAGCCATAAAGACGAAAAGCAGAAATGTGGGTCTTGTAAGAAATGTCTAGAGCAGTGGGCACTAAATTTGTTCAGATTACTGAAGTCTGTTTCGTTTTTTTCAACAGAATACAGTAGGCTAGCACTAATAAAATCCATCCCTTTGGTCTGGTAACTCAGTTCATAAATAGGCGGTACCAAAGAGCAAAGAGCCTGAAAATTGCGAGCTCAGCCCTAATCTCCCAGCTTCATTTTCATTGTCCTGCCTAATGAGGCCTGCTCTCAGGGGTCCTTGGTGGAATTGGCATCATCAATCAGATGGACTATTACGAAGAGGGCTGTTTTTGCATTGTTAGTGCTCTTATTCTTGCATTTGATTGAACTTAGTTCAACATAATAAAGCTGTTCAGGAAGATAATTAAACACTGAGGTTAAAAGTCTAAAAGACATAAATTATATGAAATGCCTATGTTGTAAATGTTCAAGAGCATATAAAGAAAAGAAATTGCTCTCGTATTTGATTTCAACCTCCAGTTTTTTTAACTTAGTTTTTGGTTTATTTCTTTTTCATTGTTTAGTAAGTTAGAGTTATCTTTAAGCCTTTATCTATCCAGACTATCCCGTTACCTGCTTAGCAATCATCTGTATCATTTCTGTAATTCAAGCTGCTTGAACTAAATAACATTGTGTTAGGATCACTGTTTAATTGTTCTAGTTTTGATACAGTGCTCAATGTAAATGAAATATCCTGTTTTCCGTGTTTAGATACTAAGTTGTAACAGCAGTGAATATATCTGATACAAACTATGCAATGAAGGATACCAAAAAGACCAAATTTGTTTGACTTGGACCTGAAAAATGACCTATTGATCTTACAGACAAATTTCAGGAGGATATAGATTTTAGACGTGAATTTCCTTTGATTTCCCACTTAGACTTGGGGGAGACCTAAGAGATTAAGAGACTGTTAAGGATTAGCTGAGATAGCGAGTTCATTGTTTGCTGCCAGGGACCTCTTTTTGTTACCAGGTCCGCTCAAAGGAGCTCATGTTTTTAATGTTCACACAAGTCTTAGCATTTTAATGTTAGCATTTCACATCTCAGAATTGCTTAACTTAGAAGTAGATAGCGTCCTACATAGAGTCAGGCATGTTTCACCAAGATCGAAACATACACTCTGTACATTTAAGTTGTGCCCGAACTCTCCTCTCCTTTGTTCCTGTGGCCTGAGGGTGACAGCCCTTGTCACACTGGTGGTGCAGGGACCTTGGAAATCAGATTCCTTTCAAGGCAGCAAGGTGGCTTGGTTCTCGTCGTCTTGTGATCAGTCTTCCTGTAATGGATGGGTTTTAAAATTAAAATAGTTTTCCATTGAATTCTAAAAACTTCTTATGGTAATGTTACACTGTATGTGGCTTTCTGTTCTAGTCATATGTTGATATCCCTAGTTTTTGTTTTTTTTTCTTATTAGATGGATAGTGTTATAGGGAAGTGGATTTTGCCTAGGACCTTAGAAATTACATTTTACAAATCACTGTAAGTTACAGAGGGGTTGTTCTAGAGTTCATACTTTTAACAGTGCATGTCCCTCTGTTTCCCGAAGGTGGAAGGTGGGAATCATCAACTTCAAAACGGGGCTCTGTTTGGGGTGCTAGTGTGACTACTGCCGTGGCTTGCGTAGTGTGGTTCCCATGTCGGTGACGTGACCGTGTGGCCTTGCCCTCTGTGGGGGCCACTTCAGTGCTGAGCTGTGTATTGCAGGAAATAACGCACTGAACTACTTCGGTTTAATGATGGAAATCTTTTTCACCATTTTGCAGCATTAATAAATCGTCACATATTTTAGTTCATTTCAGGTTGTTAAAAAATAATTTCCTTTTGCCCTGGCTGGTGTAGCTCAGTGGATTGAGCGCAGGCTGCGAACCAAAGTGTCGCAGGTTCAATTCCCAGTCAGGGCACATGCCTGGGTTGCAGGCCATGGCCCCCAGCAACCGTACATTGATGTTTCTCTCTCTCTCTCTCCCCCTCTCCCCCCCCTTCCCTCTCTAAAAATAAATAAACAAAATCTTAAAAAAATAATAATTTCCTTTCTTCCTCTACTTCTAAGGAAAGAAGTATATTTGTTATTCTTTATTTTTGCTATAATGGCTGTAATTGAAATGCACACCCATGTCCTCACCGGTATCTGTAGTTCTTTTATGTTTCGGGACTACTTTAAAAAGGTTTTTAAATAAACTTTATTTTGGAATAATGTTAGACTTATAGAAAAGCCACAAAGGTAGCACAGAGTTCCTGTATGCGCTTCACCTGGTTTCTTTTCATGTTGCCATCTCACATAGCAACGGTCCGTTTGTCAACACTGAACTTCACACTTCATTGGGATTTCAGCAGTTTTCGCACCAATGTTCTTTTCCTGCTCCAGGATCCGGTTCAGGACCCTGCACTGCATTCAGTCAAGGCCACTCTCAGTTGAGCTTTGGCTTTTGGTGCCGCACTGTTCAAAGGAGGCTCGTTTGTTAAGCTACTTATGATTAAGTTCTCTGATCATCTTATACGTGCACAGGTACTTTCCTCGCCTGCAGATAAAAAATAACCGAGAAATAGAACTCTTAAGCAATGTGAGCTGTGGAGACACACAAGTAAACAGTGATAATGTATGTGGAATGTGGTTACAGAAGGAGGAGCCCGGTTCTGGCAGGAGGAGGAGAAAGACACATCAGCACAGTCCTCCCCGCGGAGGCGGCACTGGAGACGGGCCTTGAAGAATAAATAGGAACTCTCAGGGCAGAGAGGGGAGAGGAGCGCGTCCAGACGGAAGGGTGGTAGTGTGTGCAAAGGCTCAGAAATGCCAGTGAGCGAGTAGACTTGCCTAGGAGGGAGGGCTGGCATCGGAGTGGGGGAGATGGGCCGGAAAGGTGTTCAGGGCACTGGAGGAGTGTTAGTCTGAGTGTTTCACATTCCTGTCTCACCAGACAGTCGTGAGGCAGGGCTAGCAGGAAACTTCGTAGCTTTGCTGACGTGGTTTTCAGTGACATCCTGTGGACTTAGCGTGTGATTTTGTGTCAGCGTGAAAATGGCTTTGTATTGATCTGCCTTCAAAGCAGTGGAAGGAGACTGGCTGGCCAGGAGCCAGGGTGGGAGCCTCGAGGCAGCCAGGGACACCCCCCCCCCCCCGCTCTCTTTAGAGGCCGCCGGAGTGAGGAGGAAACCCCACTTGCCCCTTTCCCTTGGCCGGGCGCCCAAAGAGAGCAGCTGATCGTTAGCAGCGCTCAGGTTACCTCGTCCACATTCTCAAGTGGTAGCGTTCGGAGGAGAGCTGCTCAGCCGAGTGAGCCCCCCCCCGCCCCCCCTTAATCAGGCCGACCTCTTCCTCCGGTGGTCCGTGGGTGCTGGACTGGCTGTCAGCGTCCTGCTTTACAGTTGGGGGCGGGGGGGGGCGGCGATCCCGTAAGCCATTGCCCAGCCAGTTAGCGAAGGAGAGATTTCTCCAGAAGGTAGATATTCTGAAATTCTGTCTCACATATTGATGAAGTTTTATAAAAAATTTCTTAGATGCACTTTAAGCCATTTTGGTGATTCCTTCCTAGACAAACCTTTTCAGGGAAGAGACCATTTTTTCTGTCCCACTTGCAACTCACTGCCATCTTTTACCCTTAAGATACTCATTCACTTATTCATTTCCTGAAGAGACATTCAGTGAGAACTCACTGTGCTTCGTGCACTCTTCCAGGTGCTGGGGTACGGGGTGGAGGACAGACTCCCAGCAGTGTCGTGCAAGTGGGTGGTGGGTGCAAGGAGCTGGGACAAGCCTAGAGTGAGGTTTACAGGGGAAGCAGGAGACTAGGACGAGGCTCGTGAGCGAGTCCGAATTATCGTCGGGTACGGTTGTGGGGTGAGAGGCGAGGGCACAGCCAGGAGTGGGTGTGGGGCTGAGGGCAGATAGCAGAGGAATGGAAGTCTCCTGTTTCTGTTAACTGCCCACGTTGAAAATTCCACCCATTGCAGCTGGCATTTGCAAAATGGGATTGGGTAACCACTGAATCTCATGGAAACTCAGGCCATTCATCCTGCCCTCGGTGATGATGCGCCTGCCTGCCCTAGATTGTGGTCTAGATGGGGGTGGGGGGGCGGGCACATAAAAAGAAGGCACTGCTTCGTGCTTTCAAAGAGTGTGCTTGTGAGGGTACAACTGCTGGAGTTCTAAAAAGCACAACCCAAGTAATCACAGCAGTTCGACCACATACGGTGTGCTTACGGTCGGGCCTTAGCCTGCAGGTTCAGGTTGGGCCTGGTCAGAGTGCCCTTGAGCGAGAAGTATCGACTGCACCGGTGTGGGAAGGTTTTCAGGTGGCACCAAAAAGAGTTACATCACCCTTTTAATCAAAACCAAGAAAACCAAGTAGCAGCTTATGAAAAATGAGGAGTTAGTTTATAAGCTGGGAAGACAGTCAAATAATAGTTTTTTAGAGTAACCAGAGCTGGCTAGAGATGAAATACGGTGAGTGACTGGGAAGGACAGTGTGGAACTCAGTTTTGGAAACCACCCTCTGGGACAGCGGCTGGAAGGCCGTGAAAAATCTGGGCCGGCTGTCGGAGGGGGCAGCGACGTGCAGGGGGAGGGGTGGGGGCCTTGGCGCAGGGCTGAAGTGCGGACCGAGTCGGGGTTCAGGGGTGCTTGTTTCTGTGCAGAGGCTGGGCATGCATAGAGGGCCAGTGGGCTGGGTGGAAAAAGTCATTCTGGTATTTTGGGCTGAAGAAACTTGCTAACTTCGCATGAAAAGTGGTTTCTAACTTTGCCCTGGAGACCATAAATTCCTGAGCTTATCTGTGTTTGAAGTCTCTGCCCGGCAGTTCCTGACACGTCCAGAAGATGTTTGTGGAAAGGGGGGTGGGATTGAGTAACAATTTTTATGCTCCGTGACATTTTCTCATCTGTAATTCTGCTAACCTTTTTTTTTAAATTGAATTAGGAAGTGACCCGTTTTTGTATTAATAATGGCACCTTGAAAAGCGTTTTGACTGAAATGTCATTTTCACCCTGATCTGAATTTTTACTCTGGTAGCTGCTTATGCCTGTCAGTGGGAGGGAGTCCGCTGGAGTGTGGTCCTGTGATTGGAGCCAGCGTGGGCTGCGCTCCCGTGATATTCAGTGGTGGATGCTGACTTTTCTGTGAACGAGCAGCAGTCTGACCCGAACACTCCGCCAGCCCGGGCTTGTGTGATCGCAGAGCCGAGCATGACGAGAGCAGGCGTGCCCTCAGACAGCCCTCGTGTCCTTGTGGCTGCGCTGATTCTTTCTGGTCCTTGTCCCTTCTTGACCAGGAGCGCCAGATTGGAGGACATTCGAGTCGCCGAGTTGTGGCTGTATTGGGAATGGCTGGGTTAATAGGAGGGTGTGAATCCGTGGTTTGGTTTCAAGCCTGTGTGTGTCCGAAGTAGAGAATGGGTCTGCCCTTGGCCGGACAGTCTTTGTAGTCATAGTGTTAGAGGGCAGCCGGGGAGCACCTTTGGCCGGAGCCCTTGACATTCCTACAGGAGGAGACAGGCCTTGTGACCCTGGGTGACCAAGGTCCCACAGTTAGTCACGGCAGAGTTTAGGCTAAAGTCTACTCTTCCATGGAGTTTATTATGACATGGCATCACTTACTAAAAGGAAAAAAAACTTTTTTAAGTGCCTTAGTTGTACATGAAAGGTGAGAATACATTAGAGGGAAAAGTCAAACTTATTTGCTGGTCGAGTTTTCTGCCTGCTGCAGGACAGAAGTCTCACCTGTTTTAGTCGCACATTCCCAGGTGTCTGATCATGGGGGCCTGGAGAGGGGCCGGGAGAGGGTAGGGGCGCCCACAAACTGTACCCTGTCAGGACTTCACTGTGCAGAGCTCCAGCCAGGGGGAAATGCTCCAGTCACAACCCCGGGCTTTTAGAAGCCTCAAGATTTCTCCACAGGAACAAGTATCTAAAAGGAAAAGGAGATGCTTCAGGTGCCACTGGAGTAACTCTCCACTGACACACGAGGCTGTGGAGAAGCCGGAGACGTGCACATGGGAGAGAAGTGGGGGAGAGGGGGCAGGAGGCGGGCGTGTCTGGAGCTGAAAGTATATTTAAGGAAGAGAGTTTTTTTGTTCCTCAGGGTGGGGCGGAGAAGATGACTCATGCTCTGATGCAGTTTGCTGTAGTTTTGAGGTTGTAAGCTGCTGTCGAAGACTGTGAATCCACATTCCTTCTCGGTCTGATTGTTGGGAACCAGCTGCTCCTGGGATTTTGGGTCAACTGGATACTCCTGTATCAAGGAGCTTTTACTAAATAACATTCTCTGGGCCCTAACATCGCCTGGCAGTATTCGGACGGTGAAAACAGCATTAATAGTAGCTGGTTAGTGGTGTTGGATACCTACTGCGTGTCGCACGCTGTTCTCACCGTCTACAGGTGGACCCCTGGAGGCTCAGAAGTGTCAGTGTCGGTCACCATGCCAGCCTACCGTACACATACTTCTTGTTCTGTTCGATGGTTTCTAAGATGGTTTTCGAAATTAGTTCCACCCCTTTATTCTCTGAAGATTGCCTTGCTTCTTGAATTGGGAGCAAGACTGTCTAACTTAGCTGCTTCTGCCCTTTTTCTCTCAAATATCTCTTCAGCTTTATCGCGTATCCCCTCTCCCTGTCGATGCCGGACGACCTTGAGCTGTATGTGGTTTTGCGGATAAATCTTCTAAATCAAACTGACCCGTGCCCTCCTGTCTCTCTCGAACCCGTCGGACTCCCCTCGCTCACACACCTGCCCCTCCCAGGCCCACCTCTGTCTGCGAGCCGCCCTCAGTCTGCTCTCCAAGCCCCAGGTTCTGTCTCTGTCCGTGTGTCGGTCCCACTCTCTGTGTCCATATGGCCGCTGCCCTGGTAGACCGACGAGGGGCCGATGAGTCTCCCCTGACACTTGCGGTGAATTCTGAGGGATGCAGGTAAACAACATAGGTAAAATGAGACGTTCCAGGTGCCACACACACAAGGAGGGAGAGAGGTGAGGCGTGGGGAGCCGTGGGGAACCCGAGAGTGAGGTGCTAGTGGAGGGACTTACTCCAGGAGCTGCAGCGCACCGAGGACTGGGGTAAAAATGAAGTGTTCAGACCTGATGAGGACGGGGTGTCGGAAATGTTCAGGATTTGGAAGTGACGAGGAGGGAGGGGCTCTGCGGAGAAGGTGGGGAGAGGTGCAGCAGCGGCGGCATGCGGTAGGTGCGGTGTCGGGGTCAGATGTGTGAGCAGCAGAAAGGATTAATTTGAGAAATGCGCAAGGGGGGGAAGATTGTGTTACAGCGTCACGTAAGGGGAGAAGAGCCAGAGGGCTCCAGGTGGCTCTTAGATTTCGTGCTCGCAAGAAAGGGGAGGGAGGTGGCGCTTTTCACGGTGGCCTGGGAGCCGAGTGGGTCCAGCGCTGTTGGTACAAAATGATTCCGTCTTTGTTCGTGTAAAATGCCGGGCGCACCACCGACACAGACCCTGCTCAGTGCTGCGGTCAGGAAGGGGCGCCTTCTCTGAGAGATGGGACTGGGTATCCAATAAAAGCTTGGGTGAAAAAGCGTATGTAAACATACAGTGCCATAATGAAGGGGAAGGACAGACTGACATTTGATCAGGGAGCTTTGGGAAGACAGAGTAGAGCGACGTATTTGCATATGTGTTTTTTAATCAGCGTCTTCATAGGGTAGAACTTAATGAGGTGGATGGAAATGGACTCTGAGATTGAGCTATTGATTATTTCATTCAAAATAATCCAACATAATTGGTAGAAAGGCTGTTTTTAATAATGAATGGTGCAGATTACTACATTAATCTCTACTTTTCCTAGTTAATTTAGTTGCCATTGCTAACATGGAATAATTTAGTAATTCCATTTTAAACTATTTAAAATACAAGTGGTATACTTTGGTATTTTCTTCCCTAGAGTCGAAGTTGCATCATTAGGGGGTTTGGTTGGTTGGTTGGTTTTGTTTTTAGATCTGCATGGGGGAAATCTCTTCTTTCCAACAGTGTCATCAGCAAGTTCTCTGTGCGCTGTTTTAGTGCGAGTCCTGGTTCTTGGTTAGGTGCTGAGAACAGAGATAAAGTCATAGGGAAGTGTCCCTTTTGAATCTGTAAAAATGTAGATGTCTATAGATGTCTAGAATTTCTAAGTTATTTGATCTTTATTTTAACATTTTTGGTTGATAGAATTGAGAAATATTTAGTAAAGGATCATGCATACTAAGCATTAGTCGTTTATCTGTTCATCCATGTTTATTTGCAGGCCGATTTATGTGAGGCCCAGTTTTAGGCCCTGGGAGTACAGGGCTGTATAGACCTTCGTGGAGCTTATATTTTAGTGGAGGAGACGGGAAATGAACAAATCTGTAATACGAAGAAGTGACAAGTGCCTGGAGAAAAATATAACAGTGAGGGGAGAGAGGGTGACGGGGTGGGGTTTTAGGTAGATTGGTCAGGGAGGGCTGTTCTGGAGGAAAAAGAACATTCTGTAAAACCTCGCTCCAGGCAGAGGGAATAGCGCAGCAGAGACCGTGAGTCAGGCTCAGGCTCACCGAGAACCAGTCTGGTGCGTCGGAGGAAGAGCAGGAGAGCTGGTCTGACGGGCCGAGAGAGCAAACGGGGAGGGAGTCCAGGGGGAAGAGGTGGGCAGGCTGCGGAGCGCGGTGTGGTCGGAGGCCGCGGGAGAACTGGGGAGAATTGGGGGCGGAGCAGCGACAGGATCTGATTTACGTTTTACCGACTTGCAGCACTGGCGCATTTAGGAAGGTTTTGCAGCGGGAACCTGTGGTTTCCATTGTGCTTATGCTGACCCATGTGGTGTGAGAAGAAATGTTAGAACCATATATTTATTTATTTAAAATAAATAAATATTTATTTATTTAAAAAAGTGAACGGTGCTGATATTTAACATACACATTGGTACTGGCATGCACATTTCATCTGTTGGTTAGTTACTGGGACCCCGAGGCAAGGTGGAGCAGGAGGGGGAGCGGTCACTCAGTGGTGGGTGTTTTAAGTTTGAGATGTCCAGCAGAAGTCTAAGGAGGTAGGCCTGTGTCCGCCCCATGCTTTAGCTGTCTGAGTGTGGAGCCCAGGGTAGGGGCCGGCATCAGAGGTCTGCATTTGGAAGTCGTCAGCGCAGGGGCAGTGTGCAACAGCTTCAGCGCCGGACTGTGTGAAGGCAGGTCTGTGGCTCTGCCACTTACCGACCGTATTGTGGGCAAGTTAACTCAACATCCTCTGCCCTCTTTGCCTCATCTGCAAACTGGGGATGATAATATCTACCACACAGGGCCAGTGTTGAGGATTAATTGGATTAATGCAGACAAAGTGTTTATAACAGGGTCTGGCATTCGGTAGTCACTAGGTGTTAGCTAGCATTATCAGATTATGAATGGTGTTTAAAACCAGGAGACTAGATGGGATGACCCAGAGAATGAATGGAGATTGGGAAAAGGGCTGAGGAAGTCATACAACCTTTAGAATTCAGAGCCAGGAGGGGGGAGACCGAGAAATAGGGGGTAGGAGTCCACCCAGGAGAACGTGGCTCTACGAGCCTCCAGTGAAGGAGGCGTTTCAGGGGGAGAAGTCATCACCTCGGACAGACTCTGTAAGAGATTGAGTAAGAGGAGGGCTGAGGCTTGGCCGTTGGCTTTGTGAAGATGGAAACTGTCGGAGACCTTTGGAAGGGGGTTTCAGCTGAGTGGCTGGGTGTGAACACCTGCCTGGAGCGGGTTGCGTAGAGAGTCGGAGGCACAGAATTGGGGGGCATGAGTATGAGGACTCGGGGTTTGCCGTAGAGAGGAAGAGACGGTGGGGTGGTAGCTGGGGGAAGGAGCGCGGAGTCAGGGAAGGCGGGAGTGGGGTGTGCGTGAGCTGACTGTGAGATGGAAGACAGCACAGTGAGTGTGTACACTGATGAGAGTGACCAGCAGGAAGAGAAAACGCGATGCTGTCTGCGTGACGGAGGGTGAGTGTAGCTGCCGAGACCTTGCGTAGGTCAAACCAGGTGGATGGGCGAGGGCATGGTTGAAGACATCAGTCTTAGATGTTGGCAGAGACGCTTCATCCATTGATGAAGGCAGAGAATATTCTCGGAGGTACAGATGGAATGAATGGTGGGCTTGGTTATGGGAAAATGGAGAGTTTTTTTTTAAGTGCTGTAATTTTTCCAATAACAGAGAGCAGGGCCATCAGCTGATAGTCGGAAGTGGGGAAGGGCCTGTTACGTTTGAGAGGGGTGGAGGTGTGAAACGGGCACCTGGGAAGGTGGGAGAAGGAACTGGCTGCGGTGATGCAGGTGAACCGTCGAGGAGTGGTCCTTACGTGGTCTGGCTGCCGCGGAGGGGCCGGTGGGGTGGGGTGGGGTGGGGTGGGGGCGTGGAGCGTGCACGAGTGCCGGGGACACTGCCTCCTCTGCTCCAGCGGTGAGCTCTCGAGTCCCATGGCTGAGAGCATTGTTCTGGGAACGTTCTCAGGCCTGTGAGCGATGACAGAGAAATTAAAGCGAATGGGCCAAAAATAAATCCCTTCATTTTTGCCTGTGTTCAGTGTGCGTGTCCTGTTTCATGTGGAGGATGCGTGCCTAGACGTGAGTACGGTGGGTGCTCACCTGGAGAATGCCTGCGTGATCCACGCGGCGTGTAGAGGCCCGGCACACTGCCAGGGAAGCGTGCTTGGTTGCCGATAGGCAGAACGCCTCGCCAGAGTTTTCCCAGGACCTGTGGTCTCCATTAATCTGGAATTATCACTCACGTTGATGTCAAGCTTTTCTGTTTGATTGCAGACGGATTCAAAGTCTGCTTTTCTTCTCTTTTCAGGTGCTGGGGAATCTGGCAAAAGCACCATTGTGAAACAGATGAAGTAAGTTGAAACATGGCCTTTTGTAAGGCTGCATTTCCTCATTCTGCGTGCAAGTCCGTAGTCTCTCTTCATTTCAGGTCCACGGTAACGGTCTGTGGTTTTCTTCTCTTCAAAGAATCATTCACGAGGACGGCTACTCGGAGGAGGAATGTAAACAGTATAAAGTCGTTGTCTACAGCAACACCATACAGTCCATCATTGCCATCATAAGAGCCATGGGGCGGCTGAAGATTGACTTTGGGGAAGCTTCCAGAGCAGTGAGTGTTTCTCATTTCCTCTTCGCTTGCTCTCTTTAGTACATGCAGTTAAGCAAAATTTGCTTCCTGTTTTAGGGAAATGAATTTAAGCAACAGGGTGAAGTGTAGCAGAGTGCTCTGTGCTCATCTGAGAAGCGCTGGCCAGAAGAGTCGAGGAAGTGGGGTCTGTGGATACGCGGAGGTCTCTGTGGTCGCTGTCCCTTCCTCGCGCGCCCCCCGCCCCCCCCCCCCGCAGCACTGCTGCCTTCACTTGTCGTGGCACAGGGCAGTACGTGGGTGTGGCCTGAAAGCGGTTGCCGTGGTGTGTGGCTCTGCTGGCGGAGGTGTGGGCGTTGAAGGCCAATACCGGTCTCCCAGAATATGCTTGGGAAGGACATGAACTCCAAGTCTGAATTTTAGAGGCAACTCTCAGGTGCTCAGGAATCCTGGGTCTCTGCACCACGTTGTACTGTGGCCTATAGAATTGGGTTCTGCCATGTCCTGGTGTCATTCTTTTTCTTTTTTAATTTTTTATTTCATTTAGTCCCCCTCCACCCTCCTCCCCCCGGCAGTCACCACAGTGTTGTCGGTGTGCATGAGTCCTTTTTCCTCGTATCATCTTTGTGCACGGCAGGCAGTCCGAAGTCCTGTGGATTAGTTATAATGTACTTAGCTGTCTGAAGGTCTAGTTGGTAAGCCAGGATGTTGGACACAGTGGGGAGAGGGCCAATGAGGACAGTGGATCTTATATGTCATCGTCAGCTGAATTCCAAGAGAAGGCTGAGAATGTATAGTAGGATGTTCTAGAACTAGCAGAGTCATCAGCCGTGTTCAGAGTGTCATACCTGGTTGCTATGACAACAAAAGGAAGTGACTTGGGAGGCTACCTGAGAAGGCAGAGCCTGTGTCTGTGTCTGTGAAGGAGCTTAGGGACTCTTCTCAGTGGCTCCCAACTCATTGAACGCAAATTAGCATCGATAACAAGTAGGGGGATTGTTGAAGGGAAAGATAATGCAAGGGTGGGTGGAACTGGGCAGTCCTGGATGCAGATGCCTTAGAAGTGGCTGAGGGAAGAGAGGAGCTCGAGGGAGGGCTGTGAAGTGATGGGCGAAGGTGGCAAAGGGGGAGGGAAGGGGTGGGTGTGGCACAGCTCCTGCGTGTTTGTGGAAAGGTATCGCGTCACAGAAATCAGAGACTTTATTTATCTGAGCCTCCGAGCAGGGAAAATGTGAAAGCTGAAGTTTATTTTTGCCTTCTTTCTATTTCTTCTCTCGCCTTCTGCTTTCCCTTTTCTTCTCTGCCTACTAGCTCTTTCCCGTGTTTATTTTCTCTCTCCCCTTTCTCATCTCTTCCCATCACCTAACCTCTCTGTTGTACAGGATGGGGCAAACGTAGGTTTATAGTTGTAAGTACATGAAACAGTTTATTCTTGTATTGTTATTTGTTAATTATGTATTGCTTTCCATGAGAACAACTGTAAACTTTTGTCCCACCCTGTATTTGCTGAGCCTGCTAATTGGTCAGTAATAACTGTATTTATTCTCTTCATTGGATTTTTCTCCATCTCAGTTACTTCTTTTAGTTTCTTTTTTATTTTCACCCCTTGTTCTTCATATCTCTCGATCATCCCTCCTTTCATTCTTTCCATTATCAATGCGGTTTTTACTAATCTCTGGGTCCTGGCAGTCCCTTCTCACCGGATGCAGGTGACAGTTTCTGTCTTAGTCTGTGCTGCAGTAACATAGCACTGCAGACTCCATAGCGTATTTTCAACAGGAACTTCTCACACTCCGGAGGCTGGCGGTCCAAGGTCAGGGCGCCAGCATGGTTGGATGAGGGCCCTCTCCTGGGTTGCAGACATCTGGGCTGTGTTCACGGGGTAGAAGGGGAAGGCATCTCTCCGGGATCTCTGTTACAAAGGCAGGAATCTCATCCAGGGGGCTCCACCTTCATGCCCTAAGCACCGCCCCCAAGGCCCCACCTCCTAACACCATCCCATTGGGTAACTAGGATTCCAACATAAGAATTTGGGGTGGGGTGGGGTGGGGAGCTGAACATATAGACCATATGACCCCTTCTCCTTTCATTTCTTTAGTTTATCAAATTTGTCATCTTTGGGTCCTAACACTTCTGTGTCACCAGATACAGTTGACATTATTAACTCCTCTCAGGTGTCCTGAATCATCTAGTTTTCCAGCATCTACCCATACTAATCTGTGAGTCTATACATCGTTTCCTGAAATTTCTCTTTTTTATACGTGAGAATTTATGTCTCCTCTCTTATCCTTCTCTAGCTGTTTGTGGTTGGTCAGAGGGTGAGTGGGAGGGAGTAGAGCTGGGGTGGGACAGGCTGCTCACTCGTGTCTGCTGAGGGTGAGGCCTGTGTGGAGTTCACTGCACAGCGGGGCCTCTTTACAGACCCCTGAGGAGTGCCGTGGGGAAGCAGGGTTGGCCGGTGGAAGAGCTAAAGTGGTAAGGGGAAAGTGCTTCCTCCTAAAACAGAGTCTACAGAGTATAGTCAAGACAACAAAATTCGGTAGCAGTAGCACGCTCTCTATTTTAAAGTTTCTAAAATTGGAATCAGAATTATATTAAAAAGTGATGCTTATTGAGGTTTTTGAATATTTGCATGAGTATAGGTCAGATTTCAGAAAGTCTTCAAATGGTAAATAACGCGGTATACCATGTTCATAGAAGGGCTTGCTCGCTGTTGAGTGTTTGCCAGTTTATGTCATTTTTCAGCTTTTCTCAGTCATTCATTCCTTTATATTAAATTTTTGTCTTTGGAAAGAGAGGAAGGGAATGCAGGTGTTAGGGAAAGTTCCTTAGACAGGGTTAGGCCTAAAAAAGTGCAGCCAAGGGTGCAGGCAAGGGCGGGAGGAAGGTTACTTGGCAAACACCCTTGAGGCCGAAGACCCCGAGTTTGGCAGAAGCACTTGGAGCGCGCTCAGGTTGGTTCTGTTCTGCTTGGCTTGGCTTATGTAGATGCACGGTCTTAGGGTTTTGTGGTTGGGATTGCACCTGCCTCTGAAACGCTTTCTGCTGCTGCTTTGTCTTGCGGACTGCTCGTGTGTGACACAACTGAGGGGTGTCTTCACCCTTTACTGTTTCTTTATCCCGAATATGCTCTTTTTTTTTAGTATCTGCATTTGCATAGTCATTTGGAAATCTCCTGAGGCGGAGCAGTGTTAGGTTTGAGTGGGGAGTCATCCCCTGAGACTGGTGTTCCTTTTTCTACCAGCTGACATTTAGGGCTGAGAGGAGTAAAGCAGCACAGGCCCAGTTCTCATGGCCCCTTGCGGCCCTTTCTCCCCGTCCCGTGTGCCGGGTCTGCAAGCACTTACGGAGCCAGGTCTGTGGTTCTCGACGTCCCAGTCAAACTCTCCTTGGGACTTTCTTTTCCTCATGCTGCCTTTACCCACCCCCACCCCACCCCCCATCTTATTTAGAGGGCTATTATTTCTCCAGGGAAAGTCTAGAGACTGAGCTTTCCCTGAGGGATTTATTCCACCCCCCCCGACTCCTACACTTCTAAAATGCCTTAGTCTTTACTTCTTCCTATTCCCTTGTCTGACCTGAAGGAGAAAGAAGAGAACACTTTTTCCTTAAGCTTGTCTCACTGCCTTTGACATGGGTAGACTTTGCCTCTTACGTGCTAGTCTTTTCATTCTGTTTTTATTGGAGGCTTCCTTGAGCAGAATGCAAATGAGTTACTTGTGTCTGTCTCCCAGGCCAGTTTTTTCCATCAAAATTTATGAGTAGCCAGGATGGAGATGTGTAGGCCAGTCAGAGAGATCTTGGCAGGAGACGGTGGTGTGTGGAGAAGGGCTGGGGGTGAAACCCTTCCTCGGCTCAGCTCTGCACTTCCGACGGCGGCGGGCGTGGGTTGAGACTTCATGTGCATTCCCTCAGACTGCCCTGCCAGCCACGGTCTCTCTAATGCCTTGGTTAACATACTGTAACATACAGTGCTGTGCGTGTGGGTGCATGTGTGTTAAAGAGACTCTTGTCGAGTCTTTAAGAAACAGAGAATCCTCTGTCTGTCTCTCTCTCTTAAGGATGATGCCCGACAGCTGTTTGTCTTAGCTGGCAGTGCCGAAGAGGGGGTCATGACCCCCGAACTCGCAGGTGTGATTAAACGGCTGTGGCGAGACGGCGGGGTGCAGGCTTGCTTCTGCAGATCCAGGGAATATCAGCTCAATGATTCTGCCTCATAGTAAGTAATTTCTCTCTACGAAACCATAGAAGACTAATCTGGTGACTCTAGAGAAAGTTCATTGCGCATCCTTAAGGAAGCGCTCAAGTGACAGATGCTCTTCGAAGTCTGTTGACTCCTCAAAGCTTGTTCAGTTTAGTCATAGAGCCCTTGGTCATTTTCTGTGACTTGGAGAAAACCATTTCCTCTTAGGATGTAAATGGGAGTCTCGGCCCAGTGGAAGTAACTGTGTGGTGGTTTAAATCAGCAAGTGAAACTGGCCAGACATCTCTTGACGTGGGGGGCCTGGTTCCCTTCCAGCTTGTAAGTTCCTCTGCATCGGGCCTTTGCACCGACTGCCAGCCAAGGAGGGAATTCAGAGTTGAAGCATGCCTTTTTCCACCCAGCTCTCTGTGGCTGGGTTGCACTGTGCATCTCTCTGGGAAATCTTTGGCCAGATCACGGCAGCAGACTTCATGTAGAAAGAGAATATTGAGTCTCAGGACGAACTTGAAGCATCTGTTTGTCAAGGAAATTCTCTTAAGTGTTATGTAGTTTTAGAAAACTTGTAATTAATACTTCTGTTAAGCTATATCATGCCATCCTAGTTTGCTGCTTTTACAACATGTTTGTTTATAAGACCTATATTCAGAATGTCGGGGGGTTTTTTAACATGCATTTTGGGGGCTTGGTGAGCTCTTGTTAGCTGTGTTCATTTCTTTCCTAGATGAAGACACTTCCAAACATAAGGTATTTTCTCCAGTATTATATTTTCCTACTTGTCCCATCATTCTAGCTTAAATTGTTATAAGAAGAAATTAAGTGATATTTGAAAAACTTACTTATTCTTTAAGAGAAAATTTGACTTTAGAAGCAATTCAGGATTCTTGCCCATCTTACAATAATTTTTTTAATTGCATGTAATTGGTAGCTTAAATAATTCTCCCAGTAATCATCAGAGCTACATTGTAATTGTTTTTTTTTATCATGTATTTAGTGAGCTCTGAATATTCCCACTACACCTGAAGACTGTGATTATAAAGTTATTTTCCCTAGTTGTGGATCTAAACCTGGCCGATCCCTCATTAATGATTCACTTGCAGTGGTGCCACCAGTTCTTCACTGGTCAGGCCGAAGAATCTTTAGAAACCCCGAAGTCGTGAAGATTTAGTTTAGCTTTGAGTCAGTCTGTTCATTATTTCACTGACAAACTAAATTGCTTTGAAGGTATTTACAGGTGGTTTTTGGCTTAAATTTTTAAAAAACCACAACTTTTAGTTTCATAAATTAAAACAGGAGATACTAAATTTTTTTTTCTTTTATTATTGACACTATTGCAGCTGTCTCCCTTCCTCCCTCCTCCTGGGTGCTCTCCCCCTTCTGGCCATCACCACGCTGCTGTCGGGGGCCGGGGGCGATGTACGTGTATCTGTTTTTTTGGCTCATCCCTTCCAGAAACACTCGTTGAGCCTATTTCTCTTTTTAGTATCAGTAACTCGGACACCGTTCTCTAACGTCCTGCCACGTGTTTAAACATACAGATGACCCATTCACTTCACATGTCAGGGGTCTGGTGCTTGGCTTTTTGTACTGTACAGTGCACAATTGAATTGGTATTAAATTTCAGGAATTTTAAGAAGAATAATGTATTTCCATATTTTTAACTTTTTTTTTTAACTTACATTTCCATATTTTTAATTGACCTTCACAGTTTAATTGTGGTAGAATTAAAACCACTTCTGTGGAGTGTACACAGAACCTACTTGAACTGTCCTGTTCCAGGTCCGCGTGCTCCTGCTTTCTCTGTGGTGCCGAAGACCTCGTTCTGTCCTGCCACTTCAGTTTAGGGTCTGCCTTTGGCAAGGAGCTCGCTTAGCCCGTTGACTTGCTGTGTGTTTTGTTTAGTTACCTCAATGACTTGGACAGAATATCCCAAACCAACTACATTCCGACCCAACAAGATGTCCTGCGGACAAGAGTGAAGACCACGGGCATCGTGGAAACGCACTTCACCTTCAAAGACCTGTACTTCAAGTGAGTCGCTAGCCTTCCGACTGGATGTGCCAAACACAGATTCCTCCTCGTTAGTTCGTGTCTCTTAATCGGGGTAAAATTTCTCTGGGCAGGACTTCTTGGTTCAGAAACTCACTCTATTCATCAGTCAGTATTTGAATGCTTTAACCGGGGGGCCCAAGCCCTTCTTTTTCCCCCAAATAGCGTCGATACTTCTGTCCATTCGGAGGAGCTGAACTCAAAATTAATTGTACCTCAGGTGTCAGTAAAAGTAATCCTGTGGTTACCAGTGTACTTCATTTTTAGTTTGTTTGTTTTTTTTTAGCTGCTTTTTTTGTTGCAACCACAGAAACAGGTATTGAGTGTTGTTTAGAAGGGTAACAACAGTACTAGAAGGACAGAAAGCCAGTTAAGTGGCTTTGGCCTGCCGTTTGGCATTAAAATAGCACTGCTTTTCTCACCGCTGTCCGTCCCTTCTTACCGAGTGCATACCCCTTTAATTTTCATGGAGTGGAGCTCATGCAGCCCTGACTCTTGGACGGATCTGTGCTCAGCACCCTGCGAAACTGAGTTCTCAGTACAGTGCAGAAGGGAAAGATGGACCGGGGGGTAGAGGCGGTATGATACAAACAGGTGGTTTTAGAGGAAATGCTAGTGTTTTAGTAGCAAAGGTTTTCTCATCAGCGTTAGTAATTCTAAAATAGACTCCAGCTTGTCTCTGTGATAATAGTCTTTTGTATATGGTAAAGCTATCTTTGGTTCCTGTTTTCTGCCTTTGGGACCTTTGAGATTAGAAGCAGACTTTTCCCCTTCAACATGTGATGTTCTTTTTAGCTACCTCCTTATGCTTGTATCCAGAACGTGGTGTGAGCATTGTTGCACACATGTAACTTTTAGCTCAGCTCTCAGTTTTCTTTTCTCTGAAAAAAAATTGATTCAGAGAATTTGTGAGATTCACACAGAGTTTAGGTATTACTGGATGCCAGCTGAGGTCTTGAAATCTTCATACACCTAACCAGATCGAAACCTGGTGCAGGAAACAGCAGTTCAGCCGAGTATTTGTGGACCAGAAGAGCTGCTTCTCTGGAGTTCTGGTGGGTTTATTTACCAAGAGTGGCAGGGGCCGCTTGGATTATCGCCCACAAAACCATAAGAATGTGTTGTCCCTTTGTGTATTATTAAGATTAGTAATCCATGTGTAATCACATGTTGCCACCTTTATTTAGCATGGGAAACGTTCTTGTCGACGTTGTCATAGATCAATCTCTCATTAGGTGAGTCCTGCTGGTCGTCTGAGGGCAGGACTCACAGCCAGGTAGAATGAAGGTGCTGCCCCCACTTTATCACTGGCATGACGGTGCTGCATTACGAAGTGCTGTCATTTCCTCCTTGTCCTCCTCTCTGGGCAGGACCAGTGCCCAGTTATTCAGACATGTACTGAGCACCCACTCTGTGCAAGGCATTGCGTAATTGCTGACTTGCCTCTCAGTTGTGTGGTGTGTTTATAAAATGTTAATCTGCCCTGGCTGGCGTAGCTCAGTGGATTGAGCGTGGGCTGCGAACCAAAGTGTCGCAGGTTCGATTCCCAGTCAGGGTACATGCCTGGGTTGCAGGCCATGACTCCCAGCAACTGCACATTGATGTTTCTCTCTCTCTCTCTTTCTCTCTCCCTTACCTCTCTAAAAATAAATAAAATCTTTAAAAAAAAGTTAATCTGTTAGTTAATGATATTGTAAATGTTAATATGTGCTAGAAGCCCACCTAGGGAACTTCATACTGTTTGACCAGTTTTATGAACTTTTCAGAGGAAAACTGAGATTATTGGTGTACCACACTGTGTCTCCTCTTGAAAGACGTCCATGGTGAAGTATATGATGCTAGCTTTCCTAAAACCTGTAGTGCGACCCTGTGTTAGGGCCAACTTGTGATTGCGTCATTATAGGTGTCGCGACCAAAGGTTGAAAAACAGCACAAGATCAATCAGAAGAAAAAGTTGGGTCATGAAGAGATAAGATGACTCAGGGACAACTGTAATAGCATAAACAATTTAGTAAATAAATAAACACGTGGCTGAAAAAAGAAAGAATGATAAGATGACTTTTCTCTTCAAACACACATTCAAAAAATATTCAACTACTTCTTAACTTCTCTTGGTCTCTGCCGGGGGGCAGAGTCTCTGAAAATAGACCCTCAGTCACAGTAGATCTGATACAGTGAACCTGCTTGGCAAGGTTTTAACCTTGCCAAAGTGTTTAACCTTTAAACATTTTGTCACTGTTATCAAACATACACCTTAGGAATGTCTGACCATTTGAATGCATACCTTCTCATATCCTTGTACCAGCTGAGACAGAGCTGTGCAGGTACACCCTGGTCGGTAGCTCAGTCGGTTGGAGCATTATCCCTATATACCAAGGTTGCGGGTTCGATCCCTGGTCAGGGCACATATGAGAGTCAACCACTGAATGCATAAATAAGTGGAACAGCAAATTGATGTTTCTCTGGCTCTCCTTTCTTTTCTCTCTCAAAAAAGAAAACATGCATATATCAGTAAATAAAGCTGTGTGGGTGCTTCTTGTGTTATAGGAGGTAGAGGAGGAGATTGTTGAGAGAACTTCATAGGTGACTCAGGATATCAAGTAAGCACCCAGAAGGGAGCAGTGGACTAACACTGATCGGGACGGAACATACAGTGTGCGAACGCTTCAGGCTTTGTTATTGTTAAGTAGGGGTTGAGAAACATTGGTTAAGTTTTACTTTTAGATGTTGGGTTCTTAAGAGTCCTACTATAAAGTACAATTTGCTTTTTTCCATAACTAATCTCAAAAATACTTTCTTCTGTATTTTTTCCCATTTTTAAAAATATACTTTATTTATTTATTTTTAGAAAGAGGGGAAGGGAAGGAGAAAGAGAGGGAGAGAAACATCAATGTGTGGTTGCCTCTCACATGGCCCCCACTGGCCTGCAACCCAGGCATGTGTCCTGACTGGGAATCGAACCAGCGACCCTTTGGTTCACAGCCCGTGCTCAATCCACTGAGCTACACCAGCCAGGGCTGTTTTCTTCTTTAAGGAAGACATATCTCAATTATACCTCAATTTTTTAAAAAAAAATTTTAACAAGTAAGAAAAATAAGGTGGGACTCAGTAGGGAGAAGTTATGGAAGAGAATGCAAGTGGGGGATTTACAGTTTGTCATGCTCTGTTGTAACTGAAGAGGTGAACCACTGGAAAGGGGCTGCGGCGTGGCAGACAGGAGCGTGGGTGTCGGAGTCCGTGCCGGTTCAGACCCCCAGCCCCTGTCTGTTGGTGCCGTACCCTTGGGCACGTTGTTTAACGTGGCAGTGCCTGCACTTCTCCATCTGTAGCCCAGGGATGCTTCCCTGAGTGTTTGGAGGGTGAAGTCAACGTAAGATGTTGAGGGTGGTGCCTGACTTCGTGGTAAACACGCAGTAAATGTCAGCTACTGTTACTAGCTTCAGTTGTGTTATTCAGCTCCTCATTTTTCCTGTCTTTTTTCCTTTCCTTCTTTTAACCCATTCCAGTGCTTATTTTGCTGGCTTGGTATCTGATACAAACTTTGATTAGAGAGGAGGCTAAACTATTTCTCTAAAATGAGGATTTTGATTATTCTAAAGTTTTATTTTCTCATGTTCTGTTTTAACCACAAATAATTATTTTGATTTCCTTTTATCTGCTTCTTTGTTTGTCTTTCTGTTACAAATGGGGTTTGGAATATGCAATAGTGGGGAATTCCCTAACCATTTCAAGTTAGAGAGAGAGGCATGTGTGTGATCTTGCTGAATTTGTGCTTTCTCCCCCCCTTACTCAGGATGTTTGATGTCGGTGGCCAAAGGTCAGAACGAAAAAAGTGGATCCACTGTTTTGAGGGAGTGACAGCAATTATCTTCTGTGTGGCCCTCAGCGATTATGACCTCGTTCTGGCTGAGGATGAGGAGATGGTATGTTGGAGCTGCGGGTAAAAAGCCTGTCTGGTGCGCCCAGGACATGGGGAAGAACTCGCAGGAAAACTTTGCGCATCCATGCACTCTTTGAATCCAAAGAGTGCATGGATATCTCTTAATATCCTTGATTGTTTTCCTGGTCGTGAGTTTAGAGTCTGAGAATACCCATTCATGCCCTGTTAGCTCTCGAAAGGCATGGCAGCACATGGAGCGCGTGGGCAGAGCCCAGTCCTCTCGTCAGCCGGTCTCCCTTCCCACCCCTGGCCCCCCACGAGCTAGAGCAGGAGGACTGGCCCCATCCCCCAGTGCCGTCCGTTTGGTCGGGAACAGCTAATCTGCCCTCACTTTTTGTTGCTGACCTGTCATCCTTTATTTCTTTTTTAGAACCGAATGCATGAAAGCATGAAACTGTTTGACAGCATTTGTAACAACAAATGGTTTACAGACACTTCAATCATCCTCTTCCTCAACAAGAAAGATCTTTTTGAGGAAAAAATTAAGAGGAGCCCATTAACTATCTGCTACCCAGAGTACACGGGTAAGAGGTCACGGCGGGTGTTGGCGGGGGTGCCCGTCTTGGGTCGGCACCTTGGTGACATTCCTGCAGCTGCCGTTCATTTCGTTTCCTTTTGTTGTCCTCGTGGGGAGTGTTCACTGTACTGGCAGCAACGGAAGTGTGTGATGAAGTCTAATGTGCTATTCCAGACATAAACGACTTTACTAGTTCGCTTTATTTTTCTGTCCTCATTTTTGGAGGAATATGGAGAAAAATAAAAATCAAAAATTGGTATAAACACACTCAAGAAAATACAAGGACAAGGTGCAGTCATTGCACTCGAGAAACTGACGTTAGTCGTAGAAGGAGAGACACACACAAAGAATTTCACTGTAGTCTGAATGGCCGTTCACAGAAGAACAGAAGCAGGGGTTGCCTCTCTGGGGTCAGTGTGGTTCTTCTCTAGAGCAAGTGGCCCTTGGGGTGAGACAGTAAGAGGATGAATGAGAAAGCACCAAGCAGACGGGAACAGACATTTTAGGAAGAGGGAATAGCACTCATGAAAATGTGGAGGTGCCTCCGTTGAGGCGTGGGTAGACCTGCTTTGCCTCCTTGCGCAACCATGGAGAGAATCAACAACTATATCTCCAAAGAAATAACAACCAGAACTGTCAGAAAATCGACCTGTGTGGAAGTCTGACAACCAAGGATTTGAAGAAGCCACATTCACCCATACGGGTGTGAGGGGCAGAGTTGCAGGGACAGGAGTGGAGACACGGTGTGGCACAGAGAGGGAGTGGCAGTGTGGGCAGCCCCACACTCATGCACTATGAATAAATCTCAGGAGGGATATCTTGGGAGCAAGCAATCCAAGCCCCAGACCAGACCACACAGCCCAGGGTTCCAGCGCCAGGAAGACAGATCCCCCATAACTTCTGGCTGTAGAAACCAATGGGGGTTGGGGCGGTGCCAGAAACTGCCGGATTTTCAGGAGAGTCCATTTAAAGGGCCCACACAGACTTAGAACATAGCAAACCCACCCACTATGGAATTCACCAGGGCAACAGCTGGAAAGATGCCAGTCACGTACAGAAGTGGGTGAAGTGACTGGAACAGGGCGAGTGCCGGGCAAACCTCCAGAAGCCGGCAATGGCATGGTCCCCTCTCTGAGTCCTACGCAGCAGTGCAGCAGGTTGCCCCGCCCTGGTGGTTACCTAAGGCTCTGCCCTACATAATTTACAGGTGCCTTTTCTGAGACAGGGAGTCAGAGCAGCTCTACCTCATACGCAAAAACAAACAGTGGGAGACTGCTGAATTGGGGAGACAAAGAAATACCGCCCAGATGAAAGAACAGAACAAAACTCCAGGAAAAGAACTAAACAAAACAGAGACAACCAACCCATCAGATGCAGAGTTCAAGACACAGGCGATCAGGATGCTCAAAGAACTCACTGAGTATGGCAAAAACAGAAGGGAAGAAATGAAGGGTACACTAAATGGAATAAAGAAAAACCTACAGGCAAAGAACCAACAGTGGCAAGGATGAAGCTGAGAATCAAATCAATGATTTGGAACAAAAGGAAGGAAAAAAACATTCAATCAGAACAGCAGGAAGACAAAAGAATTAAAAAACAAAACAAAACCAGGATATGCTTAGGAACCTCTGGGACAACTTGAAACGTCCCAACAACCAAATCATAGGGGTGCAGAAGGAGAAAAGGAAGAGAAAGAAACTGAAAACTTACTTGAAAAAATAATGAAAGAAAACTTCCCTAATTTGGTGAAGAAAATAGACATAGCAGTCCAGGAAGTACAGAAAGTCCCAAACAAGTTGGACCCCAAGGGGACCACACCAAGACACATGATAGTTAAAATGCCAAAGGTTAAAGCTAGAGACAGAGCCCTGGCTGGTGTGGCTCAGTGGGCTGAGGGCCGGCCTGGGAACCAAGGGGCCGCCGGTTCACTTCCCAGTCAGGGCACGAGCTGGGTTGCAGGCCAGGTCCCTAGTTGGGGGCCTGTGAGAGACAACCACGCATGGATGTTTCTCTCCCTCTTTCTCTCTCCCTTCCCCTTTCTCTAAAGATAAATAAATAAAATCTTTAAAGCAAACTTAAAAAAAATACCTAGGAATGAAATTTTTTAAAAAGATGAAGAGAGAACCTTAAAAGCAACATGAGAGAAGCAGAGTTACCTACAAAGGAGTTCTCATAAGACGATCAGCTGATTTCTCAAAAGACACTTTGCAGGCAAGAAGGGTCTCGCACACAGTATTCAAAGGGATGAACAGCAAGGACCTACATCCAATATTACTCTATCCAGCAAAACTATCATTTAGAATGGAAGGGCAGATAAAGAGCTTCCCAGACAAGGTAAAGCTAAAGGAGTTCATTATCACTGAGCCATTATTACATGAAATGCTCAAGGGACTTATTTAAGAAAAAGAAGATGAAAACTATGAACATTGAAAAGACAACAAATTTACAACTATCAAAAAGTGAATCTTAAAAAAAAACACACAACAAACTAAGCAAACAGCCAGAACAGGAACAGAATCATAGGTATGGAGATCATTTAGAGGGTTTTCAGCTGGGAAGGGGGAGAATGGGGGAAAGGATCCAGGGAATAAGCATAACTGGTAGGTACAAAATAGACGGGAGGTTAAGAGTAGTGTGGGAAATGGAGGAGCCTAAGAACTTAAATGCCCGACCCATGAACTAAGGGGCAGGGATTGCTGGAGAGAAAGAGGGTACCGAGCAGAGGGGGGGAAATTGGGACAACCGTAATAACATAATTAATAAAATACATTTTCAAGAAAATGAAAATAGGGAGGTAAAAGTGACATGATTTGTTCTGGAGCCTAGCAGGAACTTGGTGTAGCCGGAACTTTAAGTGGGGGAAGGACCGGTTGGAGAGATGTTCAGGGACGCTCACGGAAGGCCTCGTTTCTCTAGCTGCGACAGTAGGGAGCTCTGGGAGGATTTTAATTGGGGGAGATGATGTCGTAGAAACTGCTCGAAAAAGATTATGCAGGCAATGGCAAAAAAGATAGTAGGGGAGTTGAAATAGGACTCTGGATGCAAACAAAAACTTTTGGTGAAGATACAGGTATGTGTCATAGAAGCTATGGCAAGAATGCAGAATGCAGACGTGTCTTAAGAATGCAGCTAGAACTAGGAGTTAGAAACTGGCAAGACCCCTGGAAACACTTCTTTCCCTCCTCCTTTTTCTCCTCTTCCTGTGTCTTCTTTATCCTCCCTCTCCTTACCAACTTTTTCTACTGCTCGGTTTATATGGTAGAAGACGGTCCTGCCACAGTTCCTGTGTCTTCTCCATTTAAAAGACGAAGCTAGACTGGGGTCAGTTGGCCCCGGGTCCAAATTCCTAGGAGAGACATGACCGCCAGGGCTGCAGCGCTGTGACCTTTATTCGCTGCGCAAACACCGAATGCCGTCTGTGAGGAGGCCAGGGTAAGGGAGGGGGAGGGGTCACAGGCACTCCCAGGAGTTCTGTCCTTTTCTCTCTTTTTTAAAAGATTTTATTTTTAGACAGAGGGGAAGGGACAGAGAGGAACATCAGTGTGTGGCTGCCTCTTGTGTGGCCCGCACTGAGGAACCTGCCTGCAGCCCAGGCATGTGCCCTGACTGGGAATTGAAGCAGCGTCCCCTTTGGTTCATTGGCCGGCACTCAGTCCACTGAGCCATACCAGCCAGGGCCCAAGAGTTCTGTCTTGATTGGGTGCTGGTGCTGTGCTGTGAATTTGTATTTAGGAATGTAGATACTGAAGTGTCTGTGGAACATCTAGACAGAGCTATCTGATAGACAGTTGTACACATGGCCTTGGAGCTTGCAGGTGAAGGCATGTTGATTTGAGATGCAATATGGAAATGAGAACAATGACTTGGGGTAATGATACAGAATGAGGAGGGAGAAGGACCATGGAGGGAGTGAGACTGAAAGCCAGCCTCTGTCGGCAGGAGAGAAAGAAGGGTTGACAGAGGTTGAGAGAGAAGAGCCAGGAGAGCCAAAGTGTCAGAAACTAAGAGGAGCGTTTAAGAAGCGAGGGCTGGTCACCAGTGCTGTGTACAGGAAAAGAGAGAGATACACAGTGGAAAGTGGCCTCTGGGCTTGGCCAGTACTGAGAGCAGTTTCAGTGGAGTGAATGAGCGCGGGGCCAGATGAATGTTTATAGGCTTAGAGGTAAGAACCTGTAGCAAAAGAAAAGTTACAGAAGGTGGATGTGATCGGTGGAGCGAGAATTGTAAGCGGGTGGGGAGAGGAGGAGCCACGAGCCCAGGTCTGATGAGGGGAACAGAGTGGCATGTCCATGTAGTGGGATGGTACTCGGCCGTGAAAAGGAGCCTTTCTTCCTCCCTGTGTACTGACGGGTGCTGCGGCTCGGGTGAACCCCGTCAGCATCATGCTGAGTGGAAGAAGCCAAACGCAAAACATCACATTTGTGTGGTTCCTTTTATATGATGCATCCAAAATAGGCAGACCGTAGAGATGGAAAGCAGATTGATTGGCTGGCGGTTATCAGGACTTTGGGGGGTGGGGGAATGAATGGGGAACCATAACTTAAGGGACACCTTTCCGGGGTGGTGAACAAATTTTGAAACTAGGGAGCTGGTTGTTGTGTAACATTGTGAATACAGGACATGCCACTTCATGTATGTTACATTAATTTTACCTCAACTTTTAAAAAAAGAGTCTATACAGAACAACTGAATTTTGAACCAGAAGAAAGACATCTCTAAGACCAAAGGTATAAAAATGAGTACAGGTAGCCGTAGCTTTTAAAGCAAGGTGTTGAGCTAAAAGGTTAGGATTCTAGTCTGAGCCCCTTGGAAGTTGGTAATGTGGTCATCGTTCCGAGTGAGCGGGCGTGAGCACTGGGTGGGTTTGCGTAGGGAGCAGGCAGGTTTTAGGGGGGGAGAGAAGTCTTCCCAGGACAGGTGGAGGGATTGACGCTCATGTTCCAGCCGGGACTCCTCACACACAGCCGGGAGCCCTCGTTGCCGCATCGAGCACATGCATGTGTGCATGTGTGTGTGTGTGTGTACATACACACACATACATACTTCCAAGCCTTGTGTCCACTGACTTTATTCTGAAGGACTCTCACAGTCCTGATTTCCCAAGTAGCAGTTTATGTTCCTACCAGACAGACCTGATTCTTCAGTCATCTGCCTCTCTTCAGTTGCAGAAGTTCTGCAGATCTCAGGAAAACCCTTTCAAGCAGCTGCCAAGCTGCCTGCATTCCGTTCTTTAAAGATTCTGTTTAAATAAGACCTATTTCTGTCTGAAGTTTTTCTTTGTTACTTAGTTTTTGTACACTTAGTTACTGGGGGTTTTTTTGTTTTGTTGTTTTGTTTTTTTGTCATGTTTAATGTCACTGAAAGTAGCCTCTGGTTCACAGGAAGAACTGTGTTTTTGTTGCGTTTCCCTGGCTCTGCAGCCAGTTTCTCCGGCCCCTCCAAACAGATTTGCAGGTGGACAGGACGGTGTAGGATGCAGGTGATAGAGGGTGTTCATTACAGGTGGGGTTTACTTTTGGTTCCCCCACCTTTAAAAAAATAACAGCATTATGGAGATACAATTCACATGCCATAAAATTTAGTACTTAAAGGTGTATAATTCAGGGAGGGCCCTTTCCCTTTGCATCTATTAGCTTACCTTTGGCTATTTAAATTATTGCCATAAACCTCCGAGGCTAAGCCCCCTTAACAATAGAATGATTTTGAAAAGTGTGACTTATTCACAGTCACTCCAAGGAGCACAGGGTTTGTGACCTTTTAAACAATTGTGTTCTCCTAGAAACATATCCGCCTACTTCTCTGGTTTCCTTTTATACTTTCTAGATATTTGGCCAAAAAGCTGAAATTAAAGGGGAAAGAAATACTTAAAGTTTTGTTTTCCTGGATCTTTGTGTGTGATGATTTTGTTTCCTTTATAATGATATGTGACTGCTCTCAGGAAAAATCTAATAGTGGTTCTAGAAATACAGGAATCTGCTCATATTCAGAGTGGGGTCACACCCCCGCCCCCCATCAGTAAGTGGTGCTGGCCTGCCTTCGCTGAGTGCAGACAGCTGGGAGGATTTGAACTGAGGACATTGGGTGTCTGCTGCAGGTTCCAACACGTATGAAGAAGCGGCTGCTTACATCCAGTGCCAGTTTGAAGATCTGAACAGGAGAAAAGATACCAAGGAGATCTACACCCACTTCACCTGTGCCACCGACACCAAAAACGTGCAGTTCGTGTTCGACGCCGTCACGGACGTCATCATTAAGAACAACCTGAAGGAGTGCGGCCTGTACTGAAGCGTGTGCAGGCGAAGGAGAGGTACCACTCAGGCGGTTCTGTTAACGGTGCAGCGGTGATGCGCCCTAGTGACCTCCTCTGATTGAGAACGTTCTTCTTTTCTAGTTGCCGCGGTGTGGAGCGCTGAGACCAGACTTCTCTTGCTGTCTCTCTGGGCAGCGGCAAGCACGACCGGGACCAGCGATGGTGGCAGCCTGCGGATCTTAGCCCTCTTTAGCACAACCTCTGTACTAGGGAACTCTCATTGACACGAGATGCTAGAATCAGACATGGGAATTGGAGCAACTGTAAAGTATGAATCAAGACTCACTCGGATTCCGTAATCTCAGATGTTTAGGGCAGGTGTGAAATTGAGGTGCTGCATCCCAGAACTTCAGTACGTAGCTTACTCTTTTTTGTTTTTACTTCTTCACAGACCATCAGCAGCTCTTTAAAAAACAATTTTTCCCACAAATAACTTTACTAAATTTTATTTCTTTGTTTACAAAAGAATCTTTATTAAAACACAGAGTCTTAACTATGCACATGATACGAGCAGATCTTCTTAAAAGCATTCCTCTCCGTAGGACCCGTTGTTTTTACTCTTGGTGTGGTTGCAATGGAATATTTCCGTAATAATCTGATTCTTCAGTTACGGGGCTGGAATTACAGCTTTTTGGATGCAATATTTGTTACTCTCCTGTTGAAAGTACCATTATGGTTTCTAAATGGTAATTACATTGGAGAGTTCTGTAATAAGATTCTAGCTCTCTTTTTTTTTTAAGCTTAGGGTTGAAGGTTAACCTGATTTACCAAATTACTAGGTAAATACTTCTGTGGTATGATAAAGTCAACTTCTTGGATTCAGACACACCCAGGGCAGCTGCCAGCCAGAAATGCAAATTGCTAAATTTCAAACAGAACCAGTGACTTTGATGCTACATCTCTGCTAAATCGACAGCTTTGATTCTTGCTCGTTTGTCTCGGTCACAGGGAATTTTGTAAAAGATGCCCTTTGTTTTTCATCTTCCACGGCCTCTTCTGTTGTGGGCAACATCTGACGTGTATTAGCAGTGCATGCTTTTCCTTTGTAAATGTGGTGCCAAATCCCCGTTTGCCATTGTTTTTATTGTAGCAGTGTTAATTATAGTAATCCTTAGTACCTCCTTTTGCCGAAACTATTGCATTTTGGGACCTTCTTCCCCTTTGTCGTGTGTGCAGATTTTAATCTGTCGTAGTTGGCAGCAGTATTAAAATGGTGAGTAAAGAGTCCAGGTTTGTCCCTGTTTGTAACTAGTCCTTTCTGGGAATATTTTCTTGTGTTTCTTTGTGCCCCTGCTGAGTGTGCTTTGGCCTTTGTCTGAGAGCGGGTTCAGGTGGAAAGGTCCCCTGAGGCGATAGTGATGCTGCTTCTCGGCGGTCTGCGGCCGTAGGTCCTGTCTGTGTAGGTGATCTGCTCAGAAGCGCTCTCCGGGCTCCCGTTCTGGCTGTGCGGAGCCCCGGTCACCCCAGCCCGTGGTGTGGTCCGTGCGAGGCACGGCGCCTGTCGGTGCCCAGCGTGTGGGCGCGGGAGTCAGGCGAGGGGGTGCATGCAGGGCATTCCGTGTTTGCAGTTGGAGCAGTGCCTTCCGGGGTCCGGTCTTCCAGGGCTGGATTTGGTTTCATCTTGGACGTGACCCTTCACTCGTTCGAACGAAAAGAGAGGTGTGGTGGTCATCGCATCTGGTTCAGAGAGTCAGCCGCAGGAGTGCAGTACCTTTATTGGTAGTTTCTGGGTTTTTTTGTTTTTTTTTTCTCTCTCTTACTCTTTTTGGAAAAGTATATGCAGATGGTGAACTGTGTTAGCTAACAAATTTTTTTTAGGGTTGGGAAAACTGGATCTAAAAGAAAGAAAATGATCGGCTTCAACTGGCGACTGACTTAGGCCCACAATGTAAATAGGGTTGATAGTTCTTGTTTGTTCTGAGTTTGTCTTTTCCTTACTGTGCTTTGTAAATAGAATCATCCGGTTATGAGAACTGCTCCAGCATTGCCTTAACTGGAGTCTTTCCGTAGTCTGGACTAATGGGATGGTGCTGTTGATAACCCAGAATAACAGATCATCAAAACATTAATGTTATTTTAAAATGCATTTTGTTTTCTCATTTGAATACGTCTGTTTGTTCATTTTTAGCCCTTCGTTAGTGAAAGATAGTAGTTCCCCACTTCTTGGTCTCTACAACAGTCACACTTGTTCTTTATTTACGTGAAGACCATCCCTTACCCACCATCCCAAATCACTTACCTATATGTCCATTCCTCGTGAACACAGGGCACAGTGTGAGTCAGTGGTTTTCAAATATGCCTTAAGTCAAAATCTCCCGATCCAACTCAGAGACTGACTCGTGGCCAGCGGGCTAGCAATCTGTAACTTTCAAAAGGTTGTTCTGATCAGCAGCCTTGCTAATCACTATCACATTTTGAAATGAAAAATTTTTTCTTAGAGCAGAGCTAGAATATGGGTGTGAGACGTCATATCTACTAGGATGGAGAAAAAGGATTGATCATTGTGATCAAAGAAACTGAAGGTCGCCTGGGGTCCTGTCTGTGAAGAATGCTGGAGGTTTGTGATGGGTCGTGTTTCAGAATTCAGGTGGCCAGGCTTTGGACCACCCAAGAAATCACCACACGTGAGAGCGTTAGATTTTAGTGAATGACGGCCAGTCTGTAGGGGCCCCGGCAGGAAGGCCCGCAGGCCGTGCCGCTGACAGCGAGTCTCCCCCGCCCGGCCGCCCCAGGCTCTCAGCCTCGCGACAGGGCTCACCTCCCGGCGTGCACATTCCAGAAACTTCTGCCGTTGTGCGTACGTGGATCTTGAGATGACATTTTCCTCTTAGACTGTTAGATTTCTAAGTCTAGTTCAGTGTATCACTTCTTTATTTGCTGATGGATTGTGTTTTTCACAATGTGCTGCATTCTGAGAATAGATGGACCAAAATTGTAAAAACTGTTCTCTTGCCTTGTTCTTCTTTTTATTCTCCCGTGTATTTGTTTTACGACATGCAAATTTTGGAGTATTTGAAAATAATTGCTGGTTCTCCTCATTCATTGGCCCCCTTATTTCCACACATGCTGGTCGTCGTTCTCTGATTTGTGGTCGTGAGTTTCTCTGGACGTCCTCGTCCGGCCGCACTCGTTTCCTCATCCGCCGCCATTGGCCTAGCGCAGTTCTGGGGTTTCCTGTTGCGGAGCTCCTTGCTCCAAGCACACGCAAGGTAAGGTTGGCCGCGTTCCAGCCACACGCGGCCTTTGACTGATCCCCCCCTCCAGACGACTTCCCCTTTCCAGAGAGAGGCGTCCTCTCCGCTCCCTCGGTTATAAACCGAGAACAGCGCCGACGCCCGCCGCTCCGTCACTCACGAAGTCGTTCCTACGCGGCGCTGCCCGGAAGTCGTCTCGGTTTCCCGGCCTGCCGGGTCGCCTTTGGGTTCTCCGCGCCTCGAGGCACAGGTGAGGGCTGTGGCCCCGGGCCGGCCGCAGCTCTCCACGGAGCTTCGAGGCCATCCGAGCACAAGGGAAAACCCGCTGCTGCTTCGAGGCTTCACACTGAAAGTCTTGCCCTGGCCGGTAGCTCAGTCGGCTGGAGTGTCACCCCATGGGGCTGACATTTCTCGTCGGGGCACGTCCCAGAATCAGCCAATGAGTTGGTGCATCAGTCAGTGGGACAGCAAATCACATGTTCTCTCTCTAAAAGGTCAGTTTGAAAAGGTCGATCTTGCTGCCAACTATTGGAAAGTAAAAGAAAGATGTAAGAGAGGCCCGGAGAACTCTCGTCCAGGATGGTCAGGACGTTTGTTACGTCACCTTTGTTTAGGTTTTAAAACACCCCCCTCTACCCCCAGCTTCCCAGAGCCTTTTACGGGTACTTCCTTCCGCTGAGGAGGGCGCACATCGGGACCAGTCAGGGCAGGGCCGGTGTGTCTGATAGGGTCGAGCCCAGGGCTAGTCTGACTCAGCCTTCCCGGGAATAGGTTGATAAGGAATGGTGTATAGGAGTAGCTACCCTAGAGATGCAGGATTAAGGTGTGTGCATTCCTTGGCTAAGCTACTACTACATTAAGATGTCTGAGACCAGACTGGGAGCAAGCACTTTTAACTAAAAATGCCCCAGGTGGTTCCGATGCTGCCGCCTGGGCCAGCATTGGGGACAGTTGAGCGCACCTGGTATTAAATACCAGCACAAGCCGAGCACAGGTAACAGCAGCATCCCCCGAGGACGGCTGAGTTATTTGTATTTGCCAATAACAAGCACCTTTTATACGTGGCTTACCGTGCCTTCCCCCCAAAAACGTTTAGTGTGAGGACTGTTTGGTCAAAGAACATTCCTACATTTTAGATACTTAGTTTTTATACAAAATTAAAACAAGAAACGGGCTTCTAAACATTGTATTTATTTCACTGCATTTATTTATGCCGTGGAAACTGAAAGACACGCACACCAAAGGAAAGCTAAAAGCCCAGGATAGCCCCACCTGTGTGTGTAAAAACACGAACATTTACCGTCGGTGGGAAAAGAGCAAAGCCTGCGGCCTAAGCCAGGGAGTGGAAGCCTTGCGGGGGGGGAGGGGGGGGCTTGGGGAGCCGTGGGGGAGCGCGTGGCTGAGACGGGTGTGGGAGGGTCTGTGGGCAGCGCTAACGCCTCCTCCGCCTGGGGTCCGGGCGGGTCACCGAGCAGCAGAGGTGGTCAGTGCTCAGCGGGGGCACGCCGTCTCGGGGGGTGAGCCCTCGCTGTGCTCCGGGCTCTGAGAGCAGGGGTGTCCCGTTTCGTACAACCTGGTTTTTCTGCCTCCCAACCCAGCGGTTTTCAACCCTTTTCATCTCATGGCACACACAAACTAATTGTTAAAATTCTGAGGCACACCAAAAAATATTTTTTCCAATCTGAAAAAAAAAAAATAGCTATCATTTGGATTCATCCACACCCGAGGGCTGTTGTGTTGGCTGTCGTGTTGGCTGTCGTCATTTTCTGATTTGACATCCTAAGGGAAGAGGTCCCTGCCCTGGCTACACGGTCAGATATTGCATGTTTTAGAAATTCTTGCGGCACAGCCGTTGACCAGCGCTGTCCTAACCCCTCCCCTGCCTCCCTCACGCGCCCACGGTCCACGTGCGAGAGATTCCCAGAGGACAGACGGCAAGAAACTGCCTGTTCTAACCGCGTTCCTGCTCGTGTGGGATAAGGGCCCCGAGACCTCGGAACCGGGGCAGGCTGGAGCGCTGCTTGGCGTGCTGGGTTCTGTTTTCCCTCTGCCCCCGGCTGGCTGTGGAATCTCGCGTCTTACATCCCTGTTCTGTTGGCTGAGGGTTCCGTGAAGGTTCCGACTGTGAAGTTCCGTGGTTGTCATCAAACAGCAGTCACACTTACCAGTGCTCTGGGAGCGCTCCCGGTTCTCAGGCCGACCCCGCACGGCACGGAAGGCTCCGGGGCGGTCGGAGCCGCAGACGCTCCCCTGGGGCCGGCCGTCTGTCCCCGGCTCCGCTCCCCCTGCTCACCTTGAAGACCCGGAATGAACCGCAACTATGTGTGGAGCAGGTGGAAGGTCTTCATTTTGCATTTAAGTCCAGTTTTTTATTTTCTGTTCATACTAGCACTTTTTCATGACCAGAAGGCAGAGAGGTCCCTTCTGCTGTTTCTCCCCACCGAAACGTCTGCACGCTTTGACCCAGCGGGACCCGCAGAGGCTCTGGCGCACTGGTGATCCCTGCCTGACCCTGAGGTCCTGCTGGAATCTGAGCTCCGGGGGCTGCCGGGTCGGGAGGGCAGGGGGCGCTAGGGGCTCTCCCCCTTCACCACCTCCTCCACCCGGCACATCCCCGAGTACAGACTGGGCTTCGCATGCTGTTACTTCTCACCGTGGGGACGGGGCCGCCCTGATTGGTCTGTTCGGGCTGCATGTGGGTGAATTGTGCTCATCAGAGCAGGACTCGTTACACATGCAAGTCCTTAACTTTGCCTTTAGGACTGAGCTTGTGTGCTGCTTTCACCCAGTCCTCCCCCACAGAAACGTACAAGCACATTCCAGTTGCCGTGTACGCTTTTCCCCCTGTTTTATTGTGGTCAGGTATACAGAACATCAAACTTACCGTTTTAGTTATTGTAAAACAGCTCAGCGGTATTAACTACATCCACATTGTGCACCCCAAGCACCCCCATCCGTGCCCAGAACTTCCCACCTGCCCAGCCCGGAGCTCTGTCCCTGGAAACGCTGACCCCCTCCCCGCCCAGCCCCTGGTGACTGTTGTTCCTCGTGTAAGTGGAATCCCAGGGTGTGTGGCCTTTTGTGTCAGTCATACGGTATTTTTGTGTATGTGGGGGGTAACAAATTTCATCAGGTGTACATGTGCCATGGAACCTAGTTTCCAACAGGTGTGCCGTCTCCAGTGCAGAATCCCGCAGAGCGGGGGCGGGGGGGGGGGGCTGCTCTCTAAGGACACGAACAGGAAGTGATACCTCCAACAAACAGCCGTTCTTTTTTGTCATTTTATGCTGACTTCGCATTCCATTTCAGACTGCTTGGTATTTAGTTTGGAGATGATTATGTTAAATATCTCTGATTTAGAGATTGCACAATTAAATAACCAAGAATTTGGTTGGGAGTGGGAGGAGCTTAGAGAATGAGAAGTCTGACTTCACTGGACAGTGTAGCCTGAGCCTGATGGGTAGAGAAGGGTCAAGGGCTTTGCATTCAGAAGACGGTTTTGAAGTTCTCTGTGCTACCTCCCGTCAGTGTGATCTTCCCAGACACTCCAGCTCCCTGGGCCTTAGTTCCTTATCTGTACATTGCTAGTGATGGGCCTAGAATGGTTAGGGTTGCAGTTCGTGAAAATAGGGTTGAAAATTTCTTTCTGACCTACCTTATAACAAAAAAAAGAATTTCTGATCACTTATAAAAGTACTTAAAGCTAACAGTATAGCGCAAATTTAAAAGGAAGCAAAAGAAAGCAAAGACAGCAGAGTGAGTACGTGGCTAATTTTGGTTTTAAGTTTTCTAGCAGCTATTATATGCAAAAAGAACTCTTCATGCTCACTAGTCAAAAAGCCCGTGAGATAAAAATAAACCAGTTGTGTGTACAGTACGAGTGTGCTCTGGGCGTAGTCTGGGGGCCACCCGGGGGCCTGCCCGTCAAGCTGGGGAGGGAGCAGTGCCCTTCGGGGAAACCTGTCCACGGCATTCACCTTCGCACCCAGAGGCGAGCCCTTGTTGGCCCAGAGTTCCTGAGGTCATTTTGACGCCATTGTGGGGTGCAAGGGGATGGAGGGCCAAGGCCCCAGAGTTTTATCCCACGTGGACTGGCCCGAAGAGTTCTAGTGGAGAGCATCGTCAGACGAGTAAACAGATCCCGAAGCAGCCGCAGACCACGGTTGCCCTGGGCACCGCTGCTTCCGCCTCCAGAGTGAACTTGTGGGTATTCGTGCAAGGTGGCTCGTGTGACTGTTTACAAACCAGTTAAAAGGTGGAACATCGACCAGAGAAAAGGGGGACAGTTGAACTAGACTTTCATTCTGCTAGACGTTGTTCTTCCAGGAGGCCTGTCTCGCTGACCGTGTCCATGCCCGCGTACTTGGGGCAGGTTCTGCAGAAACACCAGTGACCGGGGGCCTGGGGTAGACCTTCCTAGTCTGGCCCAGAACGAATCCCTGCCTGGAGTCAGAGATCAAGGGAAAGCTCATGAAAGAAGGAAGGGACACGGTGTGAGTGTGGGGAGGTGGGGCTTCCCTGTTTGAAGGTGGATGAAGCGGGATAGACTGTGTTGGGGGCCTGTGTAGACAAGGCCGCAGCTCTGGTGAGGATTCTGCCCGGGTGCTTCAGAGCTGCCACCTGGAACTGCACCTGGTGTGCTGGTTTTCCCAGTGATTCCCAGTTTATTTCAGGCGTTCTTAAGTGTTCTGAGAAGAGGCCCAGAGCTTTCATCAGACTGCCCAAGGACCCATAAAAAAATAAAAAGGGTGTTCTCTCTCTCTTCCCCTCCTCCCCTCCCCCTTTCTCTGGAGCACCCCTCCCTACCTCTTCCTCCCTTTCACTCCCCCAAGGCACGCACCATTGCTCGCTCTCCAGAGTTCCCAGGGCCCTTGTTTTGCTTCTGTTGCTTGTTTCCTGAGCCCACACAGCCCAGCTGGCTCACTTCTTCTACCTCTGTGACTTTCTAAAACTTTCCCTTGGATTTGGTGTTGGGGGGTGGGGGGAGAAAGAACTCAGAAGTGAGTCAGAGTTGAAGCCAGCGGCTTGGAAAAGTCCCTGTACAGCGCACGGATGCAAGACGTCTCACCCTGGCTTTTTCTGGGGCTGAAGCGTGTTCATCGGCAGTAGGCAGAGTCGTTTCCCTGGATTCTCTGGTAATCCTCCCAAGCTGGTTTCTTTTCCAGGAGCCAGACTAGCAAATGAATCCAATTTTAACAGCCCCGAGTTTTTTCCTCGGTGTGCTCCAGGCTCATCCGGCTCTCTGGTATCACTGGGGCTAGTAGCAGCCTAAGTGGGGAAGTGTGTTTGTTGCTGGCAAGGAGAGTGTTTTCATTTTAACTGACACGTTCTTTTATAGACTGAAGCTGGATGCCAAGAGCCTTCCTCAGGAGCAGTTGTAAATGCTAAATCTGTACCCGCCTTCACCCCCTCCTGTGACGATGAATGCAAAGCCAGCTTCCTTTCCCCTCCAAGTAAAAAGGGGCAATTTACTTGGTCTGTTTGGGAAGATGTTGTTTTCAGCCAGGCCTCACAGGAGTTCCCCCAACCGCACAGGTTTTTACTGCGTGAAGCAAGATCAGCTGCCTGTTTTGTTGCAAAACATGTAGCAGTTGCAATGAGAATTTTAGGATTGCTCGCTTACTCTCAATTCTGTCAGGGAGAAGTCGCGGCTGTAAAATCATTATAGTATTCCTGAGTGCGAATGTGTTGACACGCTCCCAGTTTACTCAGAAAGTGGCTCGTGTAGCTGAGAAACAGTTACTTAAAGCTAAAGGAAACTTTGTCTCGTTAGCAGGTGGAGGAGGGAGGAGGGTAGTCTATGCTTAGTAAAGATGATTGTTTTTAGGTACGGGCCTTGGAAACTAACTTGCCTCTCCAGCCATCCAGATCTTAGTAAACCCACCGCTGACAGATCTCTGTGTTGCCTTAGCCTGGGGGCTTGTTTTTCATGGTGGGGTTCTGTCGTTGTCTTCTGCTTTGCCTGGGACAGTGCATCAGGAAACCTGGTGCTGCGTTTCCTGGACGGCAGCCGTCATGCGGGGTTTCTGCCTGAGACTAACCACACAGCCTTTCTGCGCCCTCCCTTCTGTTACGTTTGTGATCGTCAGAATAACCCTGGGAGGCAGCAGAGCAGTGCACGGTCTTCGTTTCGGAGGGGAGGGACTCACGCTCAGACAGAGGACGTGTTTACACTTTCCAGTAAGGTGCAGAACCAGTGCTGGAACCCGGGTCTTCCGACTGCTGGCCCTGGGCTCTTTAAACTGTGTGGGCTGCCCTGCTGAGAGCACAGGGTGGGAGGGCCGTCCCGGCCATGCCTGCCCCGTCTCCAGGGGAGGGTGCCCTCGTCCCCGGGTCACGGTGCCGTGGCCCATGGTGTCCCGCCGGGGAGCGCCCGGACCCCAGTCCCGTCGGCACGGCTCACACTCGAGAAGCGGCGGCGGTCAGAAGAGCCCGCAGTCCTTGAGGTTCTCTTTGATGATGATGTCTGTGACCGCGTCGAACACGAACTTGACGTTCTGCGTGTCTGTGGCGCAGGTCATGTGGCTGTAGATCTCCTTGACGTCTTTTCGCATGTTGAGGTCGAGGAACTGACTCTTGATGTAACTCCCTGCGTCTTCGTAAGAGTTGTTCCCTGGTTTTCCGGAAGAGACAGCGAGGAAGCAGGGTGAATGGACACTCCTCCGCTGCTCACTTACTGTTCAGGCGGCCGACCGGGTCCGCAGAACGCCGTGTTAGCTGCGGCCGGGGGCCCGCGCGGCGGGAGGAGGGTCCCCTCCTGTGTCACCCTCCCGCGTTCCTCCCTGGGGGGGAGCAGAGACACCGAGGAGAGCGGCGGCTGCGTCTCCGCCCCGGCTGCTGGCAGCTACCGTCGGAATAGCAGGGGCCCCCCGCGTCTGACGCAGGCTCTGTTCCAGAGCCCTCGGACCTTGGACCTCGGGCTGGACACCCATGGCTCTCAGCTGAGACGTCCAAACACCACTTGTCGTCGCAGAGCTCCCGAGAGGAGGGAGTACTGAGGGGACGAGGGGTCACCAGCCTGGCAGAGTGGGGGGTTCGCTGAGCACTCCTTCTCCTTCCTCAGAGAGCGTCCCCTTTCGTCTCCCGGGCCCAGGACACAAGGCCCCAGGCCGTCCTGACCGAGAACGCACCACCGCTGTCTCCAGCCCTCGACACTCGCTTACCGCCGTACTCCGGAAAACAGATGCTGAGATGGACTTTCTTGATCTTTTCCTCGAAGAGGTCCTTCTTGTTGAGGAAGAGGACGATGGACGTGGCTGCGAAGAACCTGTGGTTGCAGATGCTGTTGAACAGGTGCAGCGACTCGTGCATGCGGTTCTGGGGAGAGCGAGCCGGCAGAGGGGGCGTCAGGCCAGGCCCAGGGGTGCCTGGCTGCCTGCCCTCGTGCGGAGACTAGCGCCCCAACTGTGAGGGCAAGACGAGGAATGCGTCCCTCTTTCTAGTCCAGCCAGAGGAACTTGGCTTCTCGCCTTCCTGCCCTGGCCGTGTGGCTGGGGAAAATCGCCGAGTTCTCAGAGCCTGTCTCCCTATCTCACGGGGTCACCGTGCACGGTAGATGAGATCACGTATGGAGAATGTCCCTGGCTGCGAAGGTCAAGGATGTTATTATGCAGGTCTGTGGCGGCCGGGGCACAGCTGAGGGTTTTGACCTCCATCAGTGCCCCTGACGTGGGGTTGGAGCTGGGCCCGGGTTAGCGTGTGCCGACCTGCATCCCCAGGATGATTCCGAGAAGCTTCTGTTACAGAGCCCTGGGTCTCAGTGTGGGCGGGAACGTAATGGGGATCCTTTGAGCCCGGTGCCCAGGGTGAGGGCTGGGGGGCTTCCCAGGGCCACACACAAGCTCTTCCCCCCATTTCCTTCTCCGACCGATGGCCACCGTGCGTCTGCAGAGCGCAGAGGTTGCCCGGTGCGCCGGACCAGCCTGGTCTTGGGGAGCGGGCCCGTGGAGTCCCGAAGCATGCATGCTCTTAGCTAACTCCACTCTCGTCACCTGATAAAGACAAGCTATGCTGTAGCCTTCTGTCATTGCTAACACTCTTGGGAAGCCCTTGAAGACCTCTGAAGACCTTGGAGACTCGAAGCGGTCTTGGAAAATGAGGGACCCTGTGAGACACTTGGCTGGAAGATACTTAGGGTGCTCTCATGTGAACTTGAACTACTGAGGAGAAGGGAGAAGAACTGGAGCAGGGGGCAGGAGGGCGGGAGGGCAGGAGCTCTGTCTCCACCCCGGCAGCGCCGGGCCCCCGATGGTGGAGCAGACGCTGGTGTGAGGTCAGCGCCGCCCCTGCCTCTGACATCCTCGGTCTCAGACCCGGGAGGTGACCGTCTGGGCCGGCACTTGTCCCGCAGAGCCCCTGTCTCCTAAACCTGCAGGCCCCAGAGACCCGCCCTCGGGTGACCGTCCGGCTGCCCAGTCGAGTGCTGTGCTGCGTCTCAGTCCTGTGTGCAGGCAGTACTTACCTAGTGCACACAGTTCTAAGTGAGGCTCGGGCTTCGGCCCCCGCTACCGCGCTGTGTGAAGGTGGATGTAACCCTGCTCCGTCGTCCTCACCTCCCACCCTTCACTCCCACGGGCGGCCTGGGCATGTGCTGAGCGCAGCTCCTTTGCTTTGCCGAGTTGACCCCTGTTCCTTCCACGTGCAGCCCCTCCCCTGAGCTCGTGCCGGCCACGTGGTACTCGGATGTCACGTGGGCCAAACGCTCGGTCAGTCTGGGGCTCCAAAGTGCTGAGCTAGAACCTGGAGCTGGCAGGAGTACCTATCGGTCTGTTAGAGGCTGGTAGAGGGTCGCTGTCGGCCGAAATCACCGGGGGGTGGGGCGCTGCAGCGACCCGTCTCCCAGAGGGAGGGTCGTGGGGGCCCTGTCCGCCCAGGCTGCCCGGCGCCGCAGCGGCTGGCTCACCACTTCGTCGTCCTCCACCAGCACCATGTCGTAGGCGCTGAGGGCCGCGCAGAAGATGATGCAGGTGACCCCCTCGAAGCAGTGGATCCACTTCTTGCGCTCCGACCGCTGCCCGCCCACGTCAAACATCCTGGGGGGAGAAATGACCGTCCTCGCAGGTGTGGCCAGCGTGTGACCGCGTGCACCGGGTGCTTGCCCCCGGGCAGGCGGCTCCCGTGGGGCCAGCTGGCCGTGGGATGGGAACCGTGTGTCCAGGGCGTGTAGGACGCGCGTTCGGACTGGGCCCGGTGAAGGTCGGCAGGCGCGCCCGCGCCCCCACTCCCAGGGAACTGCCCGTGTGCCTGTGGCGCCTTCAGGGGCCTCGCGCCCACCTGAAGTTCAAGTCCTTGACGCAGAACTTGGTCTCCACGATGCCTGTGGTTTTGACTCTGGAGCGCAGCACATCTTGCTCGCTGGGGAGGTAGCCGGGGGCCGTAATGCGGTCCAGTTGGTTCAGGTAGCTGAGAAGAGTCATGGGCATTGACGATCCTAGATTTTCCACGGCCAAGGCCAGGACAGGCAAAGAACCTCACCCACAGGCACACAGCCTCACGTGACAGAACCAGGGCCAGAATCCAGACTGTTCAGCCTAAGGCTCTTCCCCGCGAACCCTCGTGTGTCCTTGCAGAGGGAGGTGTGGGGCTGGCTGAGGGCTGGGCCCCTCTGCCGCAGGGTCCTGCCCTTGTGAGTTGGGTCAGGTGACGTCCTCGCATTTCCCCTGGCTACGGGGCTTCCAGACCCTCGCCTGAGATTCGGTGGTTGCGGTGGGTGCCGGAAGTCCCACCCCAAAATGGGAGTGGGCGAAGAGGGCCAGCAGGAACACGAGACAGCAACCACCGCGATGCGTGGACCGAGAGTACACCCTGAACCAGGTTGGGGGGAACTTTCCACACAACGGGGGAGGCTTGGGTGTTTCATGACACTCGAGAATTATTAAATATTTAGGTGTGATTATATAGTGGTTTCTTTCTTAAAAAGAGTCATTTTTAGAGATGCGTGGTGACATTTTTAGGGTGAAGTCATAGGATATCTGGGATTTCCTCCAACATAACCCAGTGGAGGGGGAAGATGACACTCGAGTGGCCACGCGTTGGTAACGGTTGAAGCCAGGCGATTCGCTGTGCAGTTCTACTTTTGTGTGGGTGCGACAGCTCCCATGAAAACGGGTTAGAGAAGGGGGGGATGGGGGGAGGGCAGACGTGGAGTGGAGGCGCCAAGAGGGAGCGGCGAGGGGCCGCACGAGCGCCCGTTGTGCGGGCGCCTCAGCGCCGTGTCCCGCGTCACAGACCACGGGAGGGTTCAGAGGAGTCACACGGCTCGTTCAGGGGCGAGGAGGGGCACTGGGGTGGGCTGTGGGTAAAAATTAAAAAAAAAGCAACTATGGACAGACCAGACTGCACCTCCAGCCTGAACTAGACCCGGCCACTTCTTTACGTGACTGGGCGCCTATCAGTCGTGCTCGAAGCTAATGAGCTTCTCTGAAGCCCCGTTTTCGTCTGTGAACAGGGCTCCTGGAGAGTCCTGTCTGCCTTGGAAGCTTCTGCAGATGAAATGAGGTGGTGTGCCCAGCGCAGCCTCCGAGGGAGGCCCCGGGGACCATCAGGGCCCCGCGTCCCCAGATTCAGTGACGGGACGAGGGCTGAGCCGGGGCGTGTCTTGGACCGCGGAGCTCATGCCCGTCTGTCTGCAGAGCTTCACTGTTCGAGGTCAGACTGACGGACGCACTCTGCGCCTCGTGGTTTTGGGGCCAGCTTTGCACAGCTGTTTGCTCCCATCGCTGACCGACTACCCTTGGTTTGCCTGGCGACGTCTGTGCCCCACCACACCCTGGCACCCGGGACACAAGACAGAATGAGCGAAGGGGACTGTCATCAGTTCTGGTTAGAGGCCTACGTAGAGCCTGGGTTACCAGCTGGAAATCCAGCCCTCAGAGGGCCATGATGCACTGGGGCCCTTTGGGCGAGGGGGCAGACTGGGGGGCCGGCTGGCCGTCCTAGCGGCCCTGGTTCTGAAGGGAGGGGTGACATGTGAGGCTTTGGGGCCGGCTGAGGGCTGCTGCACAGAGCGCCTCCGGCTTGAACTCTGGGCCTTCAGCTTCGCGGGCCCATGCGGAGCGACACAGAGCGGCCCACGTCCTAACCTGAAGGAGGCGTCACGCCCAACGCGCAGTAAAACTCCCGGGAGCCCAACCAGCCGGACACGGCCTGCATTCGGGCCCGGATCTCCGGCCCTCAGGCCCGGAGTCTCTCCTGGAAGGTGGCCCCGCCTCCTCCCGCCCAGCCCACCCCGGCCCAGCCAGTCTCACTAGGAGGCCGAGTCATTGAGCTGGTACTCCGCGGCTCTGTCCACGCAGGCTTGCACCCCACCGTCCTGCCACAGCCTCCCGATGACCGCCACCAGCTCGGGGGGCATGGTGCCCTCCTCGACGGAGTCGGCCAGGTGGCTGAGCAGCCGCCCGTCCTCCTGCAAGGCAGAAAGCTGGCTGGGGGTGGGGCCGGGGTCCTGCGGCCAGAGGGCGCTTGGCATTGCTCCCACAGCCCGGCGCAGGGACGGCAGCCAGCGGGCAGCGGCCAGCAAAGGTTCTGTCTCAGAAAGCATGCTGACTGATTTCTGAGTGGGCTTCCAAGGTGCAGGGTGGCGGTCTGTCCGGTCCTGGGCGCCCAGCAGGGAGCAGAGGTCCCGGGGCCTCCCTCGGGTGTCCCCACCTTCCACCCTCAGTCCGCAGGCACACCACCACAGGACGCGGCCCTCTGCTCAGGGACACTGGACGCTTAGAGACCAGACCGCCCGGGAAGCCGGCGAGATGGTGCAGAGGAACCCATCAGCATTGGCGCACTCATTGGTTGATTTTGTGTGTGCCCTGACCAGGGATGGAACCCGCAGCCTTGGTGTGTCGGGACCACACTCTGGCCCATTTCTTACTTGCCTCTCTTTCCACCCACCCTTGACCGCACACCGTTAAGCACGTACCGCACGGCTGGGCTCGGCGTAGTCGATGCCCAGCGCGGCCATGGCCCGGACGACGGCCAGCACGGACTGCAGCACGTTGCCGTAGATGACGGACTTGTACTCCAGGCACTCCTCCGGCGAGTAGCCGTCCTGGTGGATGATCCTGCGGAGCGCACACCCGCCCCTTAGCCGCCCGGGCAGCCGGACAGCAGGGACCGCAGGGACAGCAGGGACCGCAGGGACAGCAGGGACCACAGGGACCGCAGGGGCCGGGAGTTGGGGGGGGCGGGGGTCAAAGGGTCATGAGCACCTGATCTGCTCCTGCTGCTGCCCTGAGGCGGAGAGTCGGAGGGCGAGGGGTGTGCCCGTGAGGGGCACCGGGTCCTTTCCACCCTTTACTCAGGGTTCCCCAGCCAGGAGCCCCCCTCCCCCCCCCCCCCCCGCGCCAGCTGGGGCTCTGGGACTCCTGCAGCCCCCCTGGCCCTTCCTGCGGGGCTTTGCGCCTACTCACTTCATCTGCTTGACGATGGTGCTCTTCCCCGACTCCCCGGCCCCTGCAGGGAGAGAGGCTCACGCTCCAGGTTTGCACCCACTCTCCCCACCCCTCGGGGAGGCCCCCACCCCTCGGGGAGGCCCCCACCCCTCGGGGAGGCGGCCCGTCCTCGCTGGCACCACGTGAGGGACCGAGGTGGGGGGGGGTGAGGGGGCCCTGCCTTGCTGCGGGCCGTGAGCCCAGGCCCTTCACTCTGGACTTGGAGCAGAGTTTCTCCCCTCTCACTGCCCGCAGTTTGGGCTGGATGGTCCTTTGCGGGGGGGGGGGGGGGGGCCATCCTGCCCAGTGGAGGGCGCTGAGCTCTGTTCCTGGGCCCCACTCCCCAGAAGTCGGCCACGCTCCACGCTGACAGTCGAGACAGCCAGAGGTGCCTCCAGACGCCCCCGTGGGTGGGGGCAGAGCCCACTGCGAACCACGGAGCGAACCGGGGGGGGGGGGGGGGGCAGCTCCTCGAGCCCATTTCTCCCCTCGGCCCGGTTCACTCGGGAGCGTGGACGTGGAGCAGCAGTGGGGAGAGCTGGGTCTCTCCACCCAACCACTGGTTTTCCATCCTCATTCTGTCTCCTTTATTGGCTAAAATGCCCTAATACCCTCCTCCACATGCCGCTGTCCCTCCATCAACACCACCTACCCTCGGGCCCTCTCCCCTGGTCTGCACCGCCCCCCCCCATGCCTACACCCCTCCCCCCTTCTCCCGAGCTGGGCCCTCTGAGCTGCTTATCCTGAATGTGGGAGAAAGCAGCTTAGGCTTAAAAGCTCTCTTAGTGGCCCAGCCGTCTCCTCCCCCTCTGCGGCCTCCTGGCTCCCTGGAGTCTGGGTCCAGCTTAGAGAGGCGTGCCCCTGTAGTGTGTCCCTAGGGCCACGCCACACGTCCGGCTGGGGGGGGGGCAGGAGGGGCGGAGGACAGCTGGCGCCTGTCCCCAGGCTGCTCTGGGCGGGCACACCCCGCCCAGCCAGGCTGTCGCCCAGATCCCTCTGCACGCCTTAGGGGTTCGAGTGTCCAACACGCGGTTTCTCTGACTGGCCGCTGAGGTGCTGTGCTTTTCTCAGCCCCCCCCCCCGATCTGCTCAGGAGCTCATCAGGTGTAGGACACCCCCCCCACCCCTCCATCTGGCGGGGCTCTAGAGGCAGCTACTGGCCAGGGAGCCCAGAGCACACTGCTCTGGCGGCAGACTCCCTCCCTCCCGTCAGGAGGAACCGGCGTGCTGGGCAGGCGGCCTGTCCCTGGGAGGACGTGACTCCGACGACCTAAGCCATATGATAGACCGTCTGCGCCCACCCTCCTCTTCTGCGTCCCCGACGCCGTTCTCTGGCTGCAGATTGGGTCCCTGTCTGAGGGCCCAGGGTTCCCGGCATCTGCCAAGCCATGAGGCGTTGGCTCTGGTTCCGCTTGGAGCTGGGCGGGTCCATCCTGGCCCACGTGGTTCGAGGGCTAGCAGAACGGCGCCGGTGTAGCTTTGGCGTTCCCCATCTGGCCGGGGTGGCTGGGCTCAGCCCCAGAGCTCCTGGCCCCCCAGCGTGAGACTGGGTGGGGAGAGGAAATGAGGCCGGTCCTCCTGCCTCCCCACAGGTTGGGCGGAACCCGGCTCCATCCGGGACGGGCAGGAAGGAGCAGGACCGGCCCCTTCCCGGGTTCCTCTGCCTGTCCCGCTCACCCAGCAGCAGCAGCTTCACGGTCCTGGCTTCCTTGTCGGCATCCTCCTGCAGCTTCCTCTCCAGCTCCTTGGACCGCTTGGCCAGCTCCTTGTCCTCCGCGCTGATTCCGCTCCCCATCTCCCTGCCGTCCCCTCCCGGGCCGCTTCCTCCGGGCCCTTCCGCTTCCCCTCGGGGGTTTCCTACCTGTGAGAAGAAAGGAGGATAAAAGGAAACCGGGATGGAGCAACAGAGTCTCAGTCCCAAAAAGCCGGTCGCCAGGGGGCCGGGGGAAGGAGCAGGCTCCAGATCTTGCTCCCTCCCTGCCTTGGCTGAGACTCCTGCCCCAGCTGGAGACCTGCCGCGTCTGGGGGCCGTAGCCCTTGCATCCAGTGGTGCGACGGGCCAAGCCGATTAAGAGCTCACTGTGACAAAGGACAAAGACTCGCGTGCGTCTGTGACTGGGGAAGTGAGCTGCTGTGTCTGACACAGGAAGACGGGGTGCGGGCCCCGGGCCCCGGGAATGAGATGACAGCTGCCCCTGCTTTGGATGGGCCGACCCCCTAAAAGTCTCCCTCCCAGACTCACTCGCTTCGAGGTGCTGGAGGTTCGAGGCGCAAGTGCAGGAAGCTCCACTCTGAGTCCAGGTTCTAGGGTCTCGGTTTCGAGGTGTCCGAACCCACTCCTGCACCCCAGCGGGCGGGCCTGGCCGGGAACACTCACGTGGGAAGATGAGCTGTGCTTCCCCAGCTCCTGCAGGAAGCTAGTAGCTCCTTCCCTCTTTTGGCTCCTCTCTCGTAGCAGCGCGCCTCAGTCAGCAGCCCTCACTTCACGTCGCACTTGTTTTCACCTGGGTCCTTCCATCCCGAACTCCTCCTGGGTCCTCAGGAAAGGTTCCGGGGAGGAAGAGAGAAGGAAAGGGGGTACATGGTGGGGAGAATGGGGCTGGTTCCCCCCCCCCCCGCCACGAAAGCCTCCTGAGGCTGCCCTTCCCTCCGTGAGTGAGCTTGGCTGGTCTTCGGGGTGTGAGGGTCGTGCTGTCCCCGCACCCAGCTGCGTCCCGGGGAGACCGGGCTCAGTCGCTGGCTTCTCAGCGGTTGGGGCAGCCCCCGCCTGGCCCCCCGCCTGGCCCTCAGGCCGGCCGCTCCTTCCCGGGGAGACGTGAGGACGGGGAGTCTCCTTGGAAGGAGGTACTTGAGGACTTTGCCACCCAAACGAGGTGCAAGGCCCGGCACAGGTCACCCGGGAGCTTGTCAGAACTTCGGGATCTCGGGCCTTAACCCAGGCCGGCTCACTCTGGCCCCGTGTGGTTAAGGGCATCGTGGGCGACGTCGAGGACCCGGAGGCTGGGAAGCGCCACCCAGGGACCGCCCGGGGCCAGTTTCTCTTCCGGCCTGCCTGACGTCAGGCATCGGCCGGAAAGCGTGCGCGCACCTCCTAGGAACAGGTGCCACCGCTGGGAAGAGCGTCCGTTTTCTGAGATGCTCACGTGCTCCACGTGTTGTCAGGAGGGTGTGCTTTAGAGGCAGTGAGTTCTGGTACCAGCGCTAATCCCGGAGCCTGAGCAACTGTTTTTTAAACTAATCAAGGTGATGATCGTCATCTGACAGGTTTGGAAAACCCTGGTCCAGGGCAGTTTTATGTACATTGGAATTCAGTTAACGAGCTGTTTTTTAAAAGAAAAAGAAGAAGAGAAGAAAATGCTGATTGAAGTGGTCTGGAATGCCATCCAGGCAGGGAGATTTTTGAGTTTCCTGCGGTGATTCTAACGTGCTGCCCAGGCAGGGAAGCACTGAGCTCAAAAGATTTCGCTTTCTCTTTCCCCTTCCAGCTGGGGTCATGCTGCGGCAGCCATGGGGGCCGAGAAAGGGTGCAGCCTAGGGCCCCCACCTGCCGGGAGCCTGAGCCCCCCCTCCCCCTCCCCACCGCCTTGCAGCTGCGTATCTGGGGATCACAGGGAGCCGCACTGGCCAGAGCCCGGCCTCCCTCCCAGGGCTGCCGGAGAAACAGGCAGCCGCTGGGGCGCCGCCGTCCAGGGCAATCACGTTTTCCCCATCAAGACCGACCGGTGCTTGCTGACTTCAGAGAAAACAGCGGAGTGCTTTTGGAATCGGGGCTGTCTTGGAATCTTGGCTGGCAGGTTTCAGCAATACCTGCCCCAACCTACCTGCAATATGAGTAGCTCACACCGAGGCCAGCACTGTGCTGCCGCCTGCACCGTTCCCAGCGAGGGGCTGCCAGGAATCGTGCCGGACAATTTGTGGGGCTTGCATCCCTTAATTCTCACAGTAACTTCAAGCTGAGTGCTCTTGTCCCCAGTTTACAGGCCGGATAACTGAGAGTTGAGGGTTAAGTCACTCGTGCAAGGTCATCAAGCTGAACAAAGAGACAGGCAAGTGCACGAGCTTAGTAACAGCAGCACCAGCCTTGGCAAAGGAGCCCCCGACTTGCTCGAGCTTGTTCCTCTGTGAGCTAGCACCGCCGCAAACCTCTGCGGCCGCCCAGCTTGCTGCCTCCCCATTCCCATGACTGAGAGGAGCAAGGGAACTCCGGACCCTCAGCTGACCTCATGCACAGACCCGCTGCGACTCGTGCACCACCCTGACGCCAGGGACCTGCCTCCCGTCTCCAGCTCCTGTGCCTTCCCTGGGGCAGTTCTGCGTCATTATGGCGCTGGGGTTCTGGGTCCTGGTGGAGTAGGTAACGCATGTAGGTGCCATTCCTGTTTTAGAAGTGAGTGGATAGAAGCACAGAAAGGAGGTTCTCCTATCGTGAATGGCTTTGGGGTTCTTGGGTTCCCCAAGACAGAAACTGAGAGGAAGCCCCAGAAACATCTTCAGACAGACTTGAACGAGGAAGGTTCTGGGCAAGCCCAGGGGAAGTGGCACGGAGGAAGGACCCGCTGGGCTGCGTCAGGGCCTGGCCCTGCTTGGCCGCTTCTGGACTCTGGGGACACAGTGGGCCTGTGTGGACGGAGAGGTGGGCCTGCAGGAACAGGTGGGCTTGGGAAGTGTCCAGGGGGCAGAATTGAACCTGTCGGGGTGCGGTCACTTCCTCCTCCTTTCGGGTTGCTTGGCAACTATCTCTGGGCTTGTGCTGTGGGGCAAGATGGTTGCTCATCACCACCACCCCAGGAAAGTTGCAGAGGCCAAACCACAATCAGCTGCATATGCGGAACAGTGGTTTTGACACTCTCTGGCCACCTGCTCTTAACTAGGCTCGTGGCCATCTGGTGTTTTTCCATTCCTGGCCCAAGGCCCTATAATGCCTGATTCTGCCCCCCCCTCACCCAATACTCCCCCCCCACCAAAGAGATTTCACCCTCCTCATTCTAAAGGGATTAGGGCTAGAGGTCTCTTCTGTAACTTCTTCCTGCCGAACAAGAACATTGTCCCTACACTTGGGAGGAGGAAGATTCTCTCGCTGTCTGACCCACAAAGCAGTAAGGGCCCGGGTCTTCCCTGTCCGGAATGGGCGGGAAGCCTTGCATGACCACCAGCTTAACGCGGAGCCGCCGCAGTCTGGAAGGGGCAGACTCTACGAGAAGGTCAAGGGGGCGAGGACCCAGTGACAGCAGGAGTGGAAGGGCCATCGGGGGCTCCACAAGGGGAAGGGACCAGATAAGCGAGGGCAGGTACCTTTCATGGTTTCCCAGGTCTGATTTAGGTGGTCAGGGGGGTGTACGCCTTTTTACTTTGGAGCAAGATTTTGCATTTATTTCCACTTTGGAGTGACTGCTTGCTCGAGGCTCAGCCCAATGAGCTCGTGTTTTCAGAACACCGACCGCTTTATACTGGACAGTCCTCATCGCTGGCACCACTCCGTCCAGCCCCGGAGTCCCCTCATCTCGGTGGCGGCGGCCACGTTGTGTTCTGACTGAGCCCTGGGGTTCAGGGTGAACGCCTTTCAGCCAGGCAGCCTGCCGCGTGACGAGTTCTCCGGAGTTCACGTGCGGTCGTCTCACTGCAGCCTGTGACTGCCAGGCTCGGGAAGACGCAGTGCTCGCCCTCAGCCGTTCCAAAACGAGGGACGGGAGGAAAACTGGACACGCATTTGGAGAGCTGTGGGCAGCTGTTGGAGGAAACTAGGAGAATTCCGGAATTAGTCCAGTTTACAAGTGGGAAACCAAACCCAACCCCAAAAGACAGTGCACAGCACTGGAGTCGAATATTTACAAGGGAATATTATAGCTCCTGTGATAGCATAATTCTTTCTCTCCAGAATCACCCTCATTTTACCAGAGAGAGCCAAGTTAAGACTAACGCATTGTGCCCTGGCTGGCATAGCTCAGTGGATTGAGTGCAGGCTGTGAACCAGGCATCACAGGTTCGATTCCCAGTCAGGGCACATGCCTGGGTTGCAGGCCACGGCCCCCAGCAACCGCACATTGATGTTTCTCTCTCTCTTTCTCCCTCCCTTCCTTCTCTAAAAATAAATAAAATCTTTTAAAAATAGCTTTAAAAAAAGGACTAATGCATTTGTACAAGTCTAGTTTTAACAAATTCGGCCTGGTGTTTGCACAAGTACAACGAGAACAACAGTGAATCAAATAGGCTCTTTTAAAACCTGCTTTGCTGAACTTTCCTAAGAAATCTCCAGACTGAAGCTTAATTAGCCTCTCAGGGCTAAGAAGACAAGCCACCAGTTGCCATCAGCATTTTCCCATAATCCCTAAAAATTTAGGTGAATTCTCCAGGTTCTCAACACTCTTCAAATGTCCTTTTAAAAAAAAAAAAAAAATTGATTGCTCTTATATCGTCAAAATGTCTTGAGGCTCGTCCTTTGCCATCTCCCAGGAAACCAGCCTTGTGTCTCACCTGGAAAGATCGCTGGGAACCATGTGAGTGAGGCACCTGCCTGTTTCTGAGTGGCTTTCATCAGCCTCCAAAGGCGATCTTGATTCCTTAGAGCAGCGGGGCCCGACCTTCCAGCGTCTGGGGGCCGCACAGTAAATGCATTGTGACACGTGATCACAGAAAAACCCAATGTTCTAAGTAAATGTACAGTTTTGTGTTGGGCCGCATTCACAGCCATCTTGGGCTTCATGCGGCCCGCGGGCCATGGGTTGGACACCCCTGCTGCAGAGCTTTCTGGTGAGATCTGGAGTCTATTGATCTCTTTTGTTTTTAAATTTTTATTTATTTTTAGAGAGGGGAAGGAGGAAGAAAAGAAAGAGAAGTATCTATGGGTTGCATGTCCCCAACTGGGGGGCCTGGCCCGCAACCCAGGCACACGCCCCGACTGGGAATTGAACCGGCGACCTTTCCGTTTGCAGGTCGGCGCCCAATCCACTGAGCCACACCAGCCGGGGCTGTGTTTGTCTCTTTTAAACATGGCATTCCAGTCAAAACCTCATCAGGAGTTTCCACTTGTGCCCTTTATAAAGAGAATAGATTCAGATTTATATAGAATTTATGCAGACAACCATATTGCCATGAAAATAATGACATTCGCTCAGTCAGAGTCTCCAAACTTCCAGAGGCATTAGGGTAGGGAGAAAAATGTAAGAGTTTGACTGTCGCTTACAAAGGTATAATTTACCGAACTGTTCTAAGTCATAGGTAATTTAAGAGAAAACAGATTTCCTTATGTTACAGAACACAAGGGGCCAAGGGGGGTGCCAAAGGCAATATGCTATTACCGACAGGAACCCCCAGGTTCGTTATGTCCACCGCCTTATAGGAAAGACATCTCTCAGTGCCAGAGATTCATGAAAAGGAAAGGAAATGTTTATTTAAGGCTGTACAGACTTAAAGTAGTGACCTAATATCTTCATCAAAATCCCAAAGTCCCTTAAAACACCCACAAACACACACAGTCCTTCCTTACCCCCCTTTGCCCAGTCTGGGGTACCGTATCTCAGGAAAAGAAATAGAATTCTGAGGCTCAGGCAGCCCCCGGTTCTTCCCAGTGATCCATCTCGGCCGGTCGGCCTCCCTCGGTTCCCGGCACTCTCAGCTATGTCGCCGGGATCTCTGCTGAAGCCGGGTGGTGGTTCCCGCTACTAATGCTATGGGGGTCCCCACTCTGGCAAAGCCACGTGGTTCTCCCTCCCAGGGCCTCGGGAGTCCCCACTCTGCTAAAGACCGAGTGGTTCTCCCCACAATGGCTGCCATGTCTTGGTTTAAATCCCCGCACCAGTCTTCCTCTGCGGCCCCATTTTTGACTCCGCCCACAATTGGCTACACTTGCCAGCACTCTCATATCCTTCCAGCTTCACTGGGCTGCCATCATGAGTCTGGGCAGGCGTGGCCCCATGTCATGGAGCCAGTCTTCTTCAAGCTCCCATGCAGGCGCTGTAACTCAGGGGATCTGCCTCCCCAGTTACATCTTGGTGGGGAAGTTACTTCCATCCCCCTGGCTCAGAGCATGGTCACAGCTATTTAACATGTCTATGTAACCAGTTAAAGGTTATAGATGTGTTAAATGACCACACCAGAGGTTAGCTGCAAAGCTGTTGCTATGCAAGACAACTCTCAATGGCCCTGCTCCATGTGTCCCTTCCCCCAAGCCACACCTGTGGGGGAAGGGGTGAGGACATCCTAATATTTCCTGGACATCCTGAGTTCTGTGCCCCATTCCAAATCCCTATTTGGGGCCCGCCTCTTGTCTGCAGCCTGTAACACTTATATCTGGAAAACAGAAAGATTAAAAATCAGCAATATTTCCAATGAAAAGTTATAAAGTTATAATTCTCCTCAGTTCATTCAGTCCCACATAATTAATTCTTATTCTGGTCACCTTCCAGCATTCTATGTATCTAGTTATTCTTTTCTTTTTCTTTAAGATTTTATTTATTTATATTTAGAGAGAGGGGAAGGGAGGGGGAAAGAGAGGGCAAGAAACATCAATGTGTGGTTTTCTCTTTCATACCCCCTACCGGGGACCTGGCTCACAGCCCAGGCATGTGCCTGACCGGGAATCAAACCGGCAACTCTTTGGTTCACAGGCTGGCGCTCAATCCACTGAGCCACACCAGCCAAGGCTAGTTATTCTTTAGTGTTCTATAAATCCTCACCCAGTTTAAAGGTATGATCCAAAAATTCTTAGAAACCCGTTTCACAATAGGCCCGAGTCCTCTCCATGGATCTTTGTGGAGGAGATGAGACACAGGTACAGAAGCCTCAGAGTCAACAGTGACCGCAAATGACAAAACTTTAAATGACATGGTCATAGAGCTAATTATAATGCACCTGACAAAGAACTCTGCTTTTCTCTAACAACATTTTAAGACAACAAGAATTACAAATGAGCCCTGGCTGTTGTGGCTCAGTGGATTGAATATTAGCCTGCAAACCAAAAGGTCGCTGGTTCAATTTCCAGTCAGGGCACATGCCTGGGTTGCAGGCCAGGTCCCTGGTTGGGGTGGTGTGAGAGGCGACTGTTTCTCCCTCACACAACGATGTTTCTCTCCCTCTCTGTGTCCTGTCTCCTTCCCTTCCCCTCTCTCTAAAAGTGAATAAATAAAATCTTTTAAAAAAAAGATTTATAAATGAATACTGTTTCAGGACTTTGCACACTGTTGGACATTTTTACATAATCTCCAACATATAATACCCATTTAATAAGGAGAATATCTACACACAAATACAGCACAACTATTTCCTCAGTTGGCAAAGCTTGCTGTGCAATTCGAGCACATCCAACAGGCCTAATTAGTTCAAAACGTCGCCGCCCCCGCAGGGAGAGAAAACAAATCCTTTGTAGTGTTTCAGAGGCCCAGCGGAACAACCCAACACTATTTCCAGGTTAAGAAAAAGTCTCTTTTTATTTACTTTTTTAAGTCCTCACCCAAGGATATGTTTATTGACTTTCAGAGAGGAAGGGAGAGAGAAAGAGAGAAACATTGACGTGAGGGAGAAACATCGGTAGGTTTCCTCCCCTGCGCTCCCCGGCTGGGGTGGAACCCACAGCCCTTCTCCAGCCCGCTGAGCCACCCGGCCAGGGCAAAGAAGCCTCCTTTTACATTGTAAACCCTGGGAAGTCTGTCAAACATACTGGCTCAAAAAGATCGTGTATCATTATGAAACAATATTAAACTATTCATTTACTCAAAGTGACAATAAAAAAGTACCAAACAAAAATACAGGTTAGCAACATTTGAGTTCTCAGTATTGAGAAGATTGTTTGCTTAAGTAATCAAGGACCTGATTAAGACAAGCAAACTAGTTTAATAAAACATTGAATCTGCTCTCTGGGCAGAAATTTTTTAAAAATGTGCTCTTTTCTGGTTGCTGTGGCAGGCAGGAAATTTTTTATAATTTTATGTGGTAGGACAAATATGGGAAAAATATTTTTCTTTTTAATAGACTGAAAGAGAACCAAACTACATAAAATTTCTTTCCTCAGGATTCCTTTTCTACAAACCTATGACTTTCTTTGTCCCTCTTGGTCTGTCTTCTGCATTCAGAATACGAATCAAGTATCAACCTTAGTTTAGAACGAACCGTGCTCTTTTAATTCCTTCAAAAATATATTCCCATACCTATGCCCTCCATCACTAAAAACCTGGTTTCTTTTTAAATTGTTTTTATTTGTAGAGAGAGGGGAAGGGAGGGGGAAAGAGAGGGAGAGAAACATCAGTGTGTGGTTGCCTCTCACACGCCCCTAACCAGGGACCTGGCCCGCACCCCAGGCATGTGCCCTGACTGGGAATCAAACCAGCGGCCCTTTGGTTCACAGGCCAGCACTTAATCCACTGAGCCACACCAGCCAGGGCCAGTTTCTTAATTAGAAATCTGAACTCTTAGGAAACTAAATTTCTAGTGATAAATAAAAGGTAAGCAATTAGTGTTCTTTAAATTGATACATTTATGAGCACAATTTAAAAAAAATGTTTCCTCATAGTACAGTCTTTTTTTAATGTAGCATAGGACATGTTTACGAATGGACCCAAATATATTTAGTTTCTCTATAATAAGCAGAAACTAGATAAACCTATTTCAGTAATTAATGTTTCATTATTTTGTCTTATTTGGAAATGGTCTCGACATTCAATGAATATCCATCATTTACTTTAGCTAGTAAAACTTTAAAGTTTCAAGTTACTAAAGAGATGCGTAAAACAATTTCATTTAAATATAATTATTGCTAAAGAGTTACCTTAGAAGAAACTTTTTATCCAATTTACATTTATTTAATCTACTTGTTTCTAATAATTAAGCTTAGATTACTTGTGAAAATTTTATTGTATCAAGCTATTTTTCTTACTGACAATTTTGCAACAGAGATAACATGAACTTGTAAAATATTTGGGTTAGTCTGTTATTTATTTAAGATTATGCTCAGATGACCAAAGCTTTGCACGCCATAGAATTTTTTTAAAGCCACTTTAAAATCATAATCAAGACCTGGCTGGCGTAGCTCAGTGGATTGAGTGCAGGCTGCAAACCAAAGTGTCGCAGGTTCGATTCCCAGTCAGGGCACATGCCTGGGTTGCAGGCCACGGCCCCCAGCAACTACACATTAACGTTTCTCTCTCTCTCTTTCTCCCTCCCTTCCCTCTCTAAAAATAAACAAATAAAATGTTTTTTTAAATTGTTAAAAAATAAATAAAATAAAATCGTAACAAATCATAGAATGTGTTCTCTTGTCTCTGAGCGGCCGGGGGTCCTCTCCTTCAGGGGGACCCCCTGGGGGGACCTGGCGACAGACGCAGACAACAGGACACGGAGAACGAGTGCGCACAGTTCAGGCGGACCACTCAGGACGCCGAGTTTCAGGGGGCCCACGCTGCTCGAGGAAGCTGGTGCCGCGATGCAGCCGGAGCCCGGGACGGTGATGCCTCAGGTGTGGAGACCAGGCAGATGCATGAGGGGAGGAGCCTCGGGTGCCACCTCCCCCCAGTCTGAGCCTCTCAATGGGGGGGGGGGGCGCAAACCGCACGAAGGAGAGGGTTTTTCCCCCCTCTCAGGGGGCCGCAGTGAACAGGTCACTTCATGGCATAAACTCTGACCGGGAACCGAACTGGGGCTGCAACGGTGAGAGCACCACTAGAACCCAGGGAGCTGGGGGCACACTCTGACCTGGCGCCCGGTGGATTCCTCTCCGGCACCAACAAGGGGAGCCCCAGCAGGCTGCCTTTGCCAGCTGCTTCATCCTGTCCTTGCAAGCCCAGGAGTGGTGGGTGAAGGCCGCAGACCCCTGGGAACGGCTCAGGGGGCCACAGAGAGACAGCAGTGCCCTCTTCTATGGGACAGAAGGCCCTCACAAAGGAGTTTGCTATGGTCACTGAGAAATGGAGTTCCTAAAAGTCAAATCATGTAAGACAGACAACATCAACAACCAACAGAGTTCACTTCTCACGCATTCATACAGTCCCCCTCCCCCCGCCAAAACATCCAATACTTCCAGATTTAATTTGCCAGCCCTAGATCAAATGCAAAACCAGTTTCAAATTAAAAGCAAAATTCTACAACCCAGTTGGGACACAGACTCAACAAATAACAGATAGAGTTCCAGTGTCAGTTACCCAGTTTTCTCCCTGTAAAATGAAAGCCCTGTGGCTCAGGGACACCTGGTCAGTGACACCGGTCAGCTGAGCGCCCCGCCAAGTCCATTCCTGGAACAGTCCAGGGGTCACTGACCTGTGGGCCGAGAGCCACTCAGGGCCCAGTCCCTCCATCGTCCCCACTTTCTGACCCCAGGACAGTCCTGGGGCCCGGCCATGCTGCAGAAAAAACACACACCAATTTTTGATGTTTTTAGTTTCGAAGAGAGTAGCCCAGCAAACAACCAAGGTGTCAGCGCGTCAGTCTCCTTCAGTGGAACCAGACACTCAAACAGACACAGGACACACAGCGTCTGTGGCAGGACTCGAACCCAAGTTTAGGGAACTTCTGCCACGAGCCTTTGACCCAGCCTCGGGACTCGAACCCGAGACACCCGGGCTGGGATGGAGGGAAGCACTCTCTCTGCCCGCTGGTGTGACTGCAGCAGGAGCCGAACCCACCTTCAGGCACACAAGGACAAGAGGAAACAATGACACGAGAGAAAAAGACAACTCGGCCAGGAAACGGAGTCTGCTTGGGCAGGTGGACAGGGCTGGAGACAGGCTCGCCAGCGGCGCTGCTGCCGTGACTTGTCTTCTCTGGGCTCCGTCCTGTTGCTGTAGGGACACAGGGGTTCCCATCTGAGCTCCCACGAAACGTTTGAGGTTCTTGAGCTCCCCAGGACGGACGTCGAGAGGAAACCCCAGAGAAATGTGCAGGCGGATTTTATCAAGCTGACGCCCAAGCGCAAGGGAGGCAGCCCGGAGGAGGAGGGAAAGGTCCTCTGGACTAACTGGCTGGGGGGGCTGGTCCGGTCGGCGGCTCTCCCAAGCTGGGACCGCGCAGCCTCCAGGGGGCTTGTGCGGAAAGGCGGGCTTGCGAGGGCTCCCGGGGTGGAATTTAACACGCCAGGGTGAGTGTTGGGTCGCTCGGCACCTGTGCCATGAGGGCAGGATGGCGGTGTCGCTCGTTACCGCCACCCCAGGAAGGTCGTGTAGCAGCCACACCTGGGTCACCCGCGCAGGCCTAACGGGGCTTCCACACGTTCTGGCCACCTGGGCTTAACTTGGCTCCCTGGCCACCCGGTATTTTTCCATTCCGGGGCCCAAACCCCTACACTGTCTCCATACTAGCCAACAATATCATCGGAGCCGGCTAGAACTCAGGTGTCCGCAGCACTCACAACCAAGTCATTTTAAGTGAAGAAAGAATCAGCACTTCCCAGCAAACTCGGTCCCGTTTCCTGACCCGAGGGGAGGTGTCGGGACCTGTCTTACACCCAGTGGCAGGGACGTGGGTGAAGCCTCATCCCAGCTGGAGTGGGAGGGGGCGGAGATGAAGAACGTGGGGGGGGGGGGGGGAGGGACCTGCCTTCAGGCCCTGAGAAAGAGTTGGGGAAACTCTCGGAGAAACGGCAGAAGGACAGGAACGCCGCCCCAGTGCCGCCCCAGTGCTGGAGAAGTCAGAGCTGCCTCCAAACCCGCCTCCCACTGGCAGGAAGGACAGCAGCTTGCGCAGCTCACTGTCAGTGGGGGGGGGGGACTGACTCTGGGGGGGAAGCAGGAGGGAACGGCTGTAGGATGAACGGGACACGTAGACGCGGGGGACAGGCGTTGTGACAGAGGAGAGAGCACGAGAGGAGGACGGCGTGGAGGCACGGGGCACAGCCGAGCTCAGAGGAGCCCAGGAGGCCTGGCGTGATGGGCGGGAGCCCCGTGAAGGCCTGGGGTGGGGGGCGGGCTGGGAGATTCGGACGGGAAAGGAAGACGGGGGCCAGCCCCTGAAGGCCTTGGACGACCAAGTGTTTGGACAAGACTCGTGGAAGACTTATAAACAAGTACAGATGGACACAGCTGCGCGAATAAGCAGTTCTGGGTGACTGCATGGTTGAAGGGGAGGGAAGGCTGCTGGGACAGGCTGAGAAACCAGGGCCGAACAGCTTGGCTCTGGAAGGATCTGTGCATAGAATATGGTTTGAGGGATTGTCCTGGCCAAGGATTTAACATTTTTTTTCCATCACCATGTACCCCTGCTACGCCCTCTTCCACCCCCACCTCCCTCCCTCCGCCCCTCACCGCCCCCCAAGGATCTGTCTGATGCCGCAGGTGTTCTCTTCGGAGCCAAGCACCTGCCGAGAGTGGTCTGGCCTGGGCGGGAGGCGGACACCTCCAGTGAGCTCAGGCCAGAGCTCAGAGAAGCAGATGCTGGGAGCATGAAGGACCATCAGTGGGCGCCTGGGGGCCAGGGAGGGCCATGTAAGGGGCCGCTGGTGACTGGGCCGGGAGGGGAGGAGGCTGTGTGCGGAGCAGCTGGGGGAGGGTCCCAGAGGCTCAAAGACCACACAGAGGCCCTCCGAGGCCATAGGAGATGACTCATCCTTCATTTCCCAAAGTCTGTTCGAGCAGACAACGGCACCCCGCCCGGCTTCCCGCGGGTGCTGTGGAGGTGGGGAGACTGGGGCTTAGCTGTAATCAGGGCGGACTTCCCAGCAGAGACCATGCACCGAATCGCCTGGAAATGGGGAGGGTGTGTTGCACGTGAGACTAGGAGAAGCGTGGAGAGGCCAGTGAACCGGTTTGCCTGGCTTGGACGGAGGGCAGGGAATGCCCACCGCGGGCTGGTTGGGCAGGTAGGTGGGCAGGTCGGTCTGGATCGGGGGGTCCTAAAGAGAGCTGGCCCAATGCGAGGTACCGCCCCTTAAAACTATGTCAGAATTTACATTTTGTCAGGGTGCAGCCGGCATGCTACATGGCTACCTGGCGCCTGGTTTTTAGTTTTGAGATTTACTTTATTATCTCAACAGCGCAGAGGCCTTAAACTCCTGAGGGCTCCGACACCAGTTTAGTCTGGGGTTACCACCCAGGAGAGTCTGTTGGGGGTGGTGTGTGGAGGCTAGGAAAGCTACAGACTTTTGCTTTTCCATTCCGTCGATTATAAAAGTAATGAATATGCACTGTAGACTATCTTAAAGTGCAGATAAGTATAAAGAAGAAAATAAACATGAACCATAATTTTGCCACTCCCAGGCAAGTATTTGTAAACATTTTGGTGTGTTTATTTCTCATGTATATATGTCACACAATCAGGCCCGTACTGTAGGTACAGGTTTTATCATCCATTTTTCACCTCATTTTACATTATAACCATTTCCTCCTCAGTAAGAAATTCTGCAGCCCTGGCTGGGCAGCTCCGTCAGTTAGAGCGTTATCCTGATGCACCAAGGTTGTGGGTTTGACCCCCAGTCGGGGCACATGCAAGAATCCACCCATGAATGCAGGAACAAGTGGAACAACAAAATTTGATATTTCTAACATGTGAAAAGTTTTTTCTTAAAAAAGAGAAATTCACCAAGAATGATTTTTTAATGGCTGTACTTTCATAGCACGTAGGTGACATATTTAAACATTCCCTTCTTGTTGGACCTTTCCGTTGCCAAGCCCCTCCCTCTCTGTGATAAGCCCTCGGCGATTAACTTCACGCCTGTTTTTCTTTTTAGAAGAATAATTTCCTGGAACTGGGATTAATGGGTCAAATAATAGGAATCTGTAATAGATACTTTTTAAAAAAATAACCTTTATATTTTCTTTGTAAAGATTTTATTTATTTATTTTTAGAGAGAGGGGAAAGGAGGGAGAAAGAAAGGGAGGGAAACATCCATGTGTGGTTGCCTCTTGTGCACCCCACACCAGGGACCTGGCCCCCCACCCAGGCATGTGCCCTGACTGGGAATTGAACCAGCGACCCTCTGCTTTGTAGTCTGGTGTTCAACCCACTGAGCCACACCAGCCAGGGCTGTAGTACATTCTTGATCTTGTATTCCTAAGTGGTTTTCAGAAAGGTTATGTCGATGTTTATGCCCTGCAATAACGTATGTGTGCGTCCCAGCTACCACCTACTCTCTTGCCTGCGTCGGGACGTTTTTTTCCTCAATCTTTGCTAATTAATGGGTGGACGTGGTATCTCCTTGTCCTCTTTCTGTTTTTATTGATTCTTTGTGAGGTGAACTTTTTCCCCAAATGTTTATGGAGGCCATCTTTTTTTTTTTTTTTTTTTAAGTTTGTCCAGTCCGAGGAGCAGTGGGCAGGGACCCGTGGGGGCGACGACAGGTGCGAGCAGAGCACAGGGTTCAGGGTCCGGAATCCGGCCTGGGGAGAGATGGGGGAGGCCGAGTTTGGAAGGAATTTGGCTGTGAGGGTGGTGAGAACGGGGAGGGGTGGACAAACAGCATCAGTCCAACTGGGTGTGGGGGGCAAAGGGCGCCCACGAGGTGGAGAGATCCGAAGAAGACCAATGGCTGGCTGCTAATACAATTATGTTCCGCGGAGTCTTAGGGACTTTCCCCAGCAAGTTATCTTGAGGCAGGATTCTCGGGGGCGTGGGAGTGAGGGTGCCGGCTGGGTGGGGTGTCCGCTGTCCCCAAAACAGCCCGACTCCACTTCTCCGTAGGCTGCAAGGCAAAACAACCTGCAGGAGTATTATATTAATAGGAGCCAAGGCCAAAGCAATAAAACGCCAATATTAATGGGGTAGTGACTGCAGGCCAGGCGCTGTTCTAAGCACTTCGATGAGCGCATTCATCCTGACCACCGCCATACAAAGCAGGGTCTCGCACACTCGTTTTACAGACAAACAGAAGTCCGGCTAAGTTAAGCAACTCTGCCCGAGTCAGTCAGGAAGTAGGCGGGGGAGTCTGGAATTGAACCCAGTCGTTCCGGCCACAGAGCCTAAGCTCTTAACCAACAAATATAGAAATAAACGCGGGAATGCACGGCACGCCCTGCCTACCTACGCCTGCCAGGGCCTAACTGACACCCAGGGCGAGAATGCCGGGGGCAGGACTTCTGCTAAAAGTGAAGCCGGGACGGTAATAATAGCTGCCTCTCCCCGGGCGCTTTGTGCAACAGCTCCTTTGAGTGACGCAGCGCGATTGCCCCATCCCACTTTCCGAGGAGGAAGCTGACGCACCGAGCGCGCACCGGACCTCGCGCTGCGGGCCGCCGAGGGGCGGCAGCCCACGTGGCGCCGGGAGGAAGATGGCGTGGGCGGGGCCGCGGGCGTGGGCGGGGCCTGGGGCGGCCACGACGCGGAGCGGCGCTGGCCAGCCTTCGGCGGGGGTCGCACCTGTTGCGTGGCTTCCCCGCGATCCGGCTACGGCGGCGGGCGGACCCCGAGCGCCCGGAGAACGTGGCGAGAAGCCCAGGCGCGCCCCGGGCCCCGCTGTGCCGGGAGCACGTGTCCTGCCCGCCTCTCGAGTGCGGGGCTGGGGGGTCTTCCGGGCCGGTGCGGCGGCCGAGGTCGGCGGGGTCCGCATCCTTCCAGCCGGCAGTTTGGAAAGCGCTGCCGTCCTTCCCCCATCTCCGGGCTAGGGCAGGGGCTCCTGGAGCGACTCGGCCGGGGTCTGGGTTCCAGGTTCCAGCCCTCGTCCCCTCCCTCGAGACCCGGGCTTCCCGGCTGTGCAGACCGTGGCAGGCGGCCGCCCCGGCCCCCTCCAGGGCTCGGGCAGCATGGCTTCAGGTGAGAGTGTGCGCCTGTGTCCGGGGGAGCCCTCCGGGCCCGAGAGGTGCATTGGCCGGAGCGACAGAGGGCGGGGGTCTGAGCACCGCCAGCAGACCTGGGCCAGGCGGCCGGCTCCCGGGGAGGCCTGCGGGAGCCGAGCGGGCGCGTGGGGAGGCGGAGGGACGAGCCTGAGGGCACTGGCGTCTTTTTCCCCGACCCCACGGCTTCCCTGCCTTCCTAGAAGGTAGCTTCGGCTGGACAGTGGAGTTTTCCCAGGGGAGGGTCCCCTCTCCCGGGCTGGGGTTCTCAGTTCTGTCCCATCCTCCCGGAGCTGGGCTGCCCTGGGGCTGGGGTTCGTTCAGAAAGAGGAGGAAAACCGGACTCAGCCCCAGAAGGCTAGGTGTTCACGGATCGCGCCTGCCCCGAGCTAAATGTGTTCTGGGCTCGGGCTGGATTCCTGTTTTTTGTTATTGTTATTATTATTTTTTTTTTCTCCCAGGCTGGCTGGACCAGCTAGCCTGGACTTGGAGTCCTTGCCCTAGAGCCCTGGCAGGGGCCGAGGGCTCCGGAGAGGGTTAGTGGAGGGCTGGGCGCCGGCCCTCCCCTATCTCGTTCTCACCTCCACACGGCAGGCCGACGTCACTCCGGGGATGAGGAAGGGAGGGGAGGGGCGGGATCAGGGGCGGGATGGCGGCCCCTCGCCAGGAGGTTGCCTAGACAACCTCAGAAATCGTGGCCAGGGCCTCTTCCGCTGGCGGGGCCTCGGCTTCCTGCATCAGTCACTCCCGCTGGGGGCGGGGCGGAGGAAGGGGTTGGATGTGGCAGAGGCAGGCCCAGCTGGTGCGGCTCTGCCTCCTGGGCCAGAGCCATGGCATCCTATCCCTCCGGCCCAGGCAAACCCAAGGCTAAATATCCCTTTAAGAAGCGTACCAGCCAGCAGGCGGCCTCTGCGGTACCAGGTGAGTGTATGCATCCTGGGCCAGGCACTGGCCGCGCTCCGCCCCGGCCCCCTCGGAGGGAGGCCCCTTCTGCACCCTCCGCGCGCTGGTGCTCCTTGTCCTCCGCCCCAATGACAGCTGGATTGGGAGCTGGTGTGGGGAGAGAGGTGGGTGGAGGGTGGCGGGTTTCTATGCCGGGGACGCTGTCCTCTGTAACGGGGAGTGGGTGTGGGTGTGGGTGCAGCACGAGGTGTGTTTGCACACGTGTCAGCGTGTGGATGTGCTAAGAGTGCCTGCAAGTGGAGTGTGTGAATGGAGTGGGGGCGTGTGGGGCTGGCTGGCCACACTGCCGGCGGCTGGCCCTTTGCCAGGCAGGCGCAGGCTGTCCTCCTGAGGCGAGTTCCTCCTTCCAGGAGCCCACATCTCAGGCCCCCTCCCTGGGGGTCGGGTGCCAGGGCACACTCCCGCCGCCGGGAGGCTGGGGGCTGGGGCCCAGCTGTGTGGACTGTTGGCTGAGCACTGGTTCTGGGGCTCTCTCGTGAGCTGCTGCAGGAGTGGGGTGTCCCTGGGCCCGGCTGTGCGGGGCTCCAGCTGAGTCCGCCGCCCATCTGAGGTGCTCTGCACCCTTTGGTTCGGCTCCCACTCTGGCAGGCATCGGTGCCGCATTCGGAGCAGGCGGTGTGGTGCGCTGTGCGAGCCCAGCTCCCTCGGGGCTGGCCGCCTGGGTTGGTGCTCGCTGAGGGATATCTCCCTGTGCCCACCCCAGGCCTTGCGGCTAAGTAAGACCACCCCCACCCTGGTGACCAGGTCAGCCAGTGCCTCCCTGTCGCCAGCAGCTACCTGGACCTGTAGCCTGGTCATCCCCCTCCTGTGTTTTCCCACGGCACTGAAGATGCTGGGCTGGGCTGCACTGTCCTGAGCTCTCGTGTTCTCTGTGCTCAGCTCCGTGCCATCCGAAGGGGGCGTCTCCTGGGGCTGCAGCTGTCACACGCTGCTTGTGGATGGAAGCCGTGGGCACCGCTCTGCCTGCTGAGGCAGTCCTTGCAGCGAGGGAGGGCAGGCGGGATGCCGGGAATCTTGGAGTTGGTGGCGCTGGGTGGCTGGCTCTTGGTTGCCCCCCTAGCCCCGGTGTGTGTGTGTGGTGCTCTGGCACAGACCCTGGGAGGAGGTACCCGCAGGCAGCTGGGTCTTCCCAGCCTGGCCTCGGGGAGTGTGGAGATTGCTGTCTGCCTGTCACCTGGCAGGCTGGGGTGGGGATGGCCGCTGGAACCTGTGCTGGTCACCCAGCATTGCGGTGGAGGTCCTGGCCCTTCTGCTCAGAGAGGAGTTTGAGGCTGGGACCTTGGACTCAGCTCCTGCTGACTCCGTCCGTCCGACCCCCCTGGAGGTCTGTGGGCGGCCTCCTCTGCAGGGGGTTAGAAGTTGGGGGTTGGCCCTGGCTGGCGTGGCTCAGTGGATTAAGTGCTGGCCTGCAAATCAAAGGGTTGCCGGTTCAATTCCCAGCCTGGGGCGCATGCCTGGGTTGCAGGCCAGGTCCCAGTGGGGAGCGTGGGAGAGGCAACCACACATTGGTGTTTCTCTCCCTTTCTCTCTCCCTTCCCTTCACCTCCCTTCTCCTCTCTGGGAAAGAAAAAAAAAAGAAAGAAAGAAGTGAGGAGTTGCGCAGGGTCAGAGTTCTTGGGCAGGCAAGGACCCAGGCTGTGCCTTACACCCTGGGGGTGAGGCAGGTACCTGTCTCTCCTCACCTTCCTGTTCTGCCTTCTTCTGAGTCAGAGGGAGTGCCGCCCTGTGTCCACCCCTGCCGGGTCCCATTGTCTTTGCTGCCCATTCACTGCTCCGTCGCCTTGGCCTGCACTGAGCCTCCCGGCAGCCGTGGCCAGGCAGGACACCCCCCACTTATCAATCCTTTCGAGTCAGGACCTGAGGCCTCCGGGAGGGAGAGCTTGTGAGTAAGGGGGATCAGAGTCAGACACAAGTCCGCCAAATCCTCGCCCCCCCTCTCCCAAACTGCTCTCCCCTCCTGGGCAGTTTGTCCCCAACCATAGGCTTAGAGCAGGGGGCTGGAGGTCTTGGGGGCCACGAACCAGCCCCCTGGGCATCCGGGAGGCTCGGCAGCTGTTCCCGCCTGAGTGAGCCACTTCTCCAGCCTCCAGCCAGCTCCTCTCCCAGGCAGAGGCCCTGTCTCTCCCAAGGGACCCCGCAGGCAGGGCCCCAGAGGACAGGCATAAGGAAAACAAGGCCACTGGGCAGAGGAGGCTGGCCTGGGGCTGCTGGGAGGGCTGTGTGCCCCCTTGCCTTGCCCCCGCCCCGTCCTCTGGACAGCCAGGTCCTACCCACTCCCTAGGCCCCAGTGCATTTTAAGGAGGTGTGGCCCTTCCCCGCCAGCCTCTCCTGTCCCTGTGCGCCCACCCTGCTTCTCTCCCTTGGGGTCCCCAATTTGGGCCAGGCCCTGGCACCGTGGAGGTTAAGGCCCCGTTCAGTTCTGGGGCTCCTCTTGTCCCTGAACTTGGACGCTCTTTCCCTTGATGTCTGGGCTCCCCTGAGCTCCCCCAGCCCCCTGCTCACTGTCATCCCGGGGTCTCCCCTGCAAGCAGCTGCACTTGGTACAGCCCGTGCCGGCCCCTGAGCTGTCCTGGGGACTGGCAGCAGCTCCACTCAGCAAACAGGCAAGCAAGGGGCACCCGGCTGCGGCTGCCTGCTGGCCTGCGCTGCCTGAACTCTGCAGGTAGGGCCCGGGCAGGCACGAGGACGAGTGGGCGCTGGGTCCTGGATCTGGATCTTCCCTTTGTCCGGACTGGGGGCCCAACTCTGGGGCGTCAAGGGAGTGGTCCTGGAGAGTTTAAGGCGCTCTACCTGGGCAGAGCCTCCAGCCTGCCCCTCAGCCATGGGGCAGAGGCTGAAGGGGAGTGCTGGAGAGCGGGGCCCCTCAGAGCTGGCTGGGGCAGCCTGGCTGGGGGTGGAGAGCCCCCTGCTGCGGAGGCCGGGCTGTGAGGCCCGGTGGGGTCCTCCGGGATGCTCGCGAGCTCAGGCGGCCCCTTGAACTAGCCGGGTCAAGGCCTTTCTTTCCGGCTTCCTCCTGGTGCACCTGAGTTCTGCCCTCTCTCCGTGGGGAGAGACCCTGACCTCTGATCCTCCCGTCCTCGGGCTCTTGCCCAGGCCTCCAGCCCAGATCCTGGGGCTTCCGAGTGGCGCAGACTGTTTGTGGCAGCTCCCCTTGGAGGGGCAGCCAGCAGTGGGAGGGTCAGGCTGGGGCCAGACCGCGTCTTGGCAGCCCTGGGGTCCTGGGGGAGAGGGCAGGCCTCCGGGGAGGCGGTGGGGCTACCGCTGCCAGCTGGCTCCTCCAAGCCCTCGGCTCCTCTTCCCTCGGGGGCTGGTCCCCAGGTCGGAGCTGAGGGGCAGCTGTGGCTGCCAGAGCTCTGGAGGCCCAGGACATCCGGTGTGGGCCCCGGCCCCAGGGAGGAGGACCTGCCAGTCCAGAGGCAGGTCCGACCCTGGTCTGCCGGCCCCGGACGCTTCGGGCTAGGGGTGCTGGTGTTGGCCTCCAGGTCCCCATGAGCTCCCGGAGTGTGCATGGGGACACACTGTGCCTGTCTATAGGGGGTGCTCACGTGGAGGTTCTTCTGGCCTGGGGGGCGGGACCCCTAGTCCCCGATTCAGATTCTGATTCCTGGAGGGAACGGATCACTTGTCCTAGGGGCACACTTGGGACTCCCAGCCCCGAGCCTGGAGCGGGTGGCGGGTCCTGTGCTAGACTGTGAGGGCGAGGTCCTCAGGGAGCCACATGCAGGCTCACTCTCCCCTCACCCTCTGAGAAGGGGCTGCCCACGCCCCGGGGGCTGGCTTCTCTCTGGGGCTGGCCTGGGGCGGGCAGGGGCCTAGGGTTTCCAGCGTGCCCTGGGCCTGCCCTCCACCCTTCCACCCTGGCTCCACTGTCTCCACAGAGGCCCGGGGTGGGCTGGGGGCCCCTCCGCTGCAGTCCGCGCGATCCCTGCCAGGCCCCGCCCCCTGCCTCAAGCACTTCCCGCTGGACCTGCGCACGTCCATGGATGGCAAGTGCAAGGAGATTGCGGAGGTATCTCGGGACACCCCACCCTGTGCCCCTCACGTGGTCCCCACACCCTCGTTTCATGCCGGGCCATGTCCTGACCCCTCACCTCCTCCCAGTACCCCAGACTCGGCAAGGGAGGGCCTGGGGCTGGGGGCCAGGCCACACCGACGCTTCCCCCCACTCCCAGGAGCTGTTCAGCCGCTCCCTGGCGGAGAGCGAGCTCCGCAGCGCCCCGTACGAGTTCCCCGAGGAGAGCCCCATCGAGCAGCTGGAGGAGCGGAGGCAGCGGCTGGAGCGGCAGATCAGCCAGGATGTCAAGTGAGCCCTGGGCCCCAGAGTCCTGCGGGCAGGCAGCCCCGGGTGGGGGCACGGCCAGGCCGCTGTGTGTGTGTGTGTGTGTGTGTGTGTGAGGGTCACAGCTAGGCAGCTGTGTGGGGGGATCACAACCAGGCAGCTGCGTGTGTGTGTGTGGGGGGGTCACAGCTAGGCAGCTGTGCGGGGGTGGGGTGGGGGGTGGCGAGGCCAGGCCGCTGTCGGGGAGGGTCACAACCAAGCATCTGTGTGTGTGGGGGGGGGTCTAGGCCAGGCGGCTGAGTGTGTGTGTGGTTTGGGGGGGTCACACCCAGGCAGCGGTGTGTGTGGCGGGCGTGACCAGGCAACCCTGCGGCTGTGGTGGGGAGGGGGCGCAGCGGAGTCTGCCTGCTCAGTGTCCGTCTGTCACCACTGGACGCTTCAGAGCTCCCTCCTGTCCCTGTCTCACCTCGTCCCTGTCTGGGGCCCACAGGGAGGCAGCACAGGGCAGCGGGGGTGGGGTGCGGAGGGACACACAGGCCTTGGGCCCCGGGCTGCTGGGCTTGGGGGCTGCCTTCGGCCACCAGTGGGGCCTGGGACGTGGTGCTTGCCGTCCGGCTGTGCTTGCTCACCTCCAGCGCCGGGAGAGGACAGCGCCCCGGGCACGGGTTCCGCAGCCCTGTGAGGTGACGGCACGCCCACAGCACCGAGCCCAGGGCGGCCCCCTGGGAGCAAGGGCCGTCCCTCATCGTCCGCCTGGCCTCTCGCCCTCACCTCTAGGCTGGAGCCGGACATCCTGCTTCGGGCCAAGCAAGATTTCCTGAAGACGGACAGTGACTTGGACCTCCAGTGAGGAGGGCGGAGGGGTGCGGGGACCCTGGGGCCACGCGGCTGGGGCCTGCCCCGCGGCCGGCTCCAGCGTCTGCCCTGTGCCCCCCTCCCGCAGGCTGTACAAGGAGCAGAGCGAGGGGCAGGGGGACCGGGGCCTGCGGGAGCGCGACGCGCTGGAGCGGGAGTTCCAGCGGGTCACCATCTCCGGGGAGGAGAAGTGCGGGGTGCGTGCGCAGGGTCCCGGCGGGCTGCCCGGGGCTGGGGGCGGGGCCAGGGAGGGCGCTTCTCTTCCCGGGAGCTGCAGGGGGCGAGGGTGCAGCCGGGCGGGCGCCTGTCCGAGGGCTGGGAACGGGATGGTCTGAGCGTTCCTGAAGTCCGGCCTCCGGGAACCAGTGAGAGCAGGCCTGGCCGGTCCGAGACCCGCACGTCCTCGTCTGCAGGTGCCGTTCACGGACCTGCTGGACGCCGCCAAGAGCGTGGTGCGGGCGCTCTTCATCCGGGAGAAGTACATGGCGCTGTCCCTGCAGAGCTTCTGCGCCACCACCCGCCGCCACCTGCAGCAGCTGGCCGAGAAGCCCCTGGAGACGCGGGCCTACGAGCTGGGCCCCGACACCCCTGTGTCTGCCGGTGGGACCCCTGTCCCTGCCCAGCTCCACGCGCCCTGGCGTCCCAGGCTCCCTGAGCTTGGAGCCCAGGCGCCTCTGCCCTGCCCGCTTCTTTCGCACCCGGCCTCATTCCTGCCTCCTGGTGGTGGTGGGGGCGGGCGGGCGGGCAGGGGGCACCCTGCTGGGGCTGCTGCATCTCTCCCCGCCCCTGACTCCATTCTCCCTGCCCTGCAGACGCCCCGGTGCACCCCCCGGTGCTGGAGCAGCACCCCTACGAGCGCTGTGAGCCCAGCTCCATGCCCGGGGACCTGGGCTTGGGTCTGCGCATGGTGCGGGGCGTGGTGCACGTCTACACGCACAGGGAGCCCGACGAGCAGTAAGAGGGGGCGGAATCTGCTGGGGGGGGCCATGGAGGAGGGCCCATATCGACTGGGGGAGCCTTCGGGGCCTGGCTCCGCACTCCTCACCCACGCTCCCCCCCCCTGCTGCCAGCTGCCCAGAGTTAGAGCTGCCGTACCCCGACCTGCAGGAGTTCGTGGCTGATGTCAACGTGCTGATGGCCCTGATCATCAACGGCCCCATGTGAGTCCCCGCCGGTCCCCTCCCAGCCCGGACTCCTGAGCCCCAGCCCTGCCCCAGACAGCTGTCACCATTCTGTCCTCGCCTCGAAGTCCCCGAGTCCTACACTTCCCCTTCCCCCTCACCTGCCGCCCCCTCCGTGGCCTCAGTCCAGCCGGCCCTGAGCCCCGTCTGCCCTCGTCCTGCCAGAAAGTCCTTCTGCTACCGCCGGCTGCAGTACCTGAGCTCCAAGTTCCAGATGCACGTGCTGCTCAATGAGATGAAGGAGCTGGCCGCCCAGAAGAAGGTGCCGCACCGCGATTTCTACAACATCCGGAAGGTGGGTTGCGCCCCGGGCCGCGCCTGGGCCTCTGTCCAGCCTCCCCTGACCCGGCACCAGGCTGGAGAGGCCTGTCCGTCTCACTGCCCGCGCCCTCCGCCTTCCCGGCCTCGCCGGACCCAGCAGCCCCCGTCCCGCCCCAGGTGGACACGCACATCCACGCCTCGTCCTGCATGAACCAGAAGCACCTACTGCGCTTCATCAAGCGGGCGATGAAGCGGCACCTGGAGGAGATCGTGCACGTGGAGCAGGGCCGCGAGCAGACGCTCCGCGAGGTCTTCCAGAGCTTGAACCTCACCGCCTACGACCTGAGTGTGGACACGCTCGACGTGCACGCGGTGTGTGCCGGCGGCGGGGGGCTGGGGGGGGCTGGGTCAGCACAGGGGCTGGGCGTCGCGGGTGACCTGCCTGTCTCCCCCAGGACAGGAACACCTTCCACCGCTTCGACAAGTTCAATGCCAAGTACAACCCCATCGGGGAGTCTGTCCTCCGAGAGATCTTCATCAAGACGGACAACAGGGTTTCTGGGAAGTACTTTGCTCACATCATCAAGGTGAGGGGGAGGTGTGGCTGCCAGGGCCCAGGTATATGGGGGCAGCCCTCTCCCTGCCTGAGCGAGAGCCTGGGGGGCCCGGGGGCTCCCGCAGTGGGGGAGGGGGCGGGGACGGCCGGGAAGCCTGAGCGCGGCAGTGGCCCCGTGCGTGCGTGCTTCCAGGAGGTGATGGCAGACCTGGAGGAGAGCAAGTACCAGAATGCGGAGCTGCGGCTCTCCATCTACGGGCGCTCGAGGGACGAGTGGGACAAGCTGGCGCGCTGGGCCGTCACACACCGCGTCCACTCCCCCAACGTGCGCTGGCTCGTGCAGGTGCCTCGTCTCTTGTGAGTGTCCTGGGGAGTGGGAGGGAACTTGGCGGGCAGAGTTCAGGCGCCAGAGCCTGCCTTCTGCCCTCCAGGGTGGCCGGCCATCTCCTGTCCCCCCGGCCGAGTCCTCTCCGTGGGAGGAGGGGCCCTCATGCTTCCACCCAGGGTCTGTCCCGCTGGGCCCACCCAGGACAGTTCACAAGTGCTTCTGGGATCTTGGGCCGAGCTCCGACCCTTCCCGGCCTGCCGGTGCCCTCACACCGCCTGGCCCTGACCTGCACGCACCTGTGTGCCTACCTCTCACCTGCAGTGACGTGTACCGTACCAAGGGCCAGCTGGCCAACTTTCAGGAGATGCTGGAGAACATCTTCCTGCCGCTGTTCGAGGCCACCGTGCACCCCGCCAGTCACCCGGAGCTGCACCTCTTCCTGGAGCATGTGAGGGGGCGGTGCATGGCCAGGTGTGGGGAGGGGCACGGCCTGCCTCGGGCTGGTGGCGGCTTGAGGCCTGACCCCAATGTCCTGGCCAGGTGGATGGCTTTGACAGTGTGGATGATGAGTCCAAGCCCGAGAACCACATCTTCAACCTGGAGAGTCCTCTCCCGGAGGCTTGGGTGGAGGAGGACAACCCCCCCTACGCCTACTACCTGTACTACACCTTCGCCAACATTGTCGTGCTGAACCACCTGCGCAGGTCTGGGCACCCCCGGGGCCATGGCTCCGCCCACCCTGCCGTCTGTCGCCCCCTCACCCACGAGCCTGCCCCGGCCTGGGCCCAGCAAGCACTGACCCGCTCCTTGCCCCCCCCCACGTGGACCTGGTGGTGGTGCCCTCGGGGTTCCATGGCGTATGCCTTGCGGCCGAGGACCCAGCCCTGCCCCTTGTCCCAGGCCCACACAGGCGCGGGGTGGGGGCTCAGGAGCCCCGTGAGCCTGGGGGCTGACGCTGTCTCCACGCCCCCCCCCCAGGCAGAGAGGCTTCCACACGTTCGTGCTGCGGCCGCACTGCGGCGAGGCCGGGTCCGTCCACCACCTGGTGTCGGCCTTCATGCTGGCCGAGAACATCTCCCACGGGCTGCTGCTGCGCAAGGTCAGGGCTGCACCCCTGTGCTGCCCCCCGCCGGTCCCTCCCTCCCAACCCTGGGGGCCCCTTCAGCAGCAGACCCTCTTAGGCAGTGCCCGTCTGGACCGCTCCACGCCGAGGCCCCAGCTTGGATCCCCGCTGTAACTGACCCTCCCCAGAGCAGGCCCCCCCGGGACTCCCCCCCACATGACTGTGGCCTGTACCCCCCAGAACCAGGCGTGCTCCCCAGCCCCGAGGCCACCTGACCGGCCCCCCTCCCTGTCGCCCACCCAGGCCCCAGTCCTGCAGTACCTGTATTACCTGGCCCAGATTGGGATTGCCATGTCCCCGCTCAGCAACAATAGCCTTTTCCTCAGCTACCACCGGAACCCGCTGCCTGAGTACCTGTCCCGCGGCCTCATGGTCTCGCTTTCCACCGACGACCCCCTGCAATTCCACTTCACCAAGGTCAGAACCCACGGGCGGGGGACCGGGCTCCCGGGCACTTGGGTCTCAGGGCTGGTGCTGCCCCCTGCTGGTGGAGGGTGGCATGCTGGGGCGAATCCCCAGGGAGGGACAGCACTGCAGGGCCCGTGGGTCTGAGGGAGCCTGGTCTGCACAGGAGCCACTGATGGAGGAATACAGCATCGCCACCCAGGTGTGGAAGCTCAGCTCCTGTGACATGTGTGAGCTGGCCCGCAACAGTGTGCTCATGAGCGGCTTCTCCCACAAGGTACCCTCCCCCCCCACCCCGCCCCGCCCCGCACCGGGGAAGTCCCAGGGTCCCCGGCCATGGCCCCTCAGAGCCAGCCGCAGCCTGCCTCTCCCTCGCCCCTGCAGGTGAAGAGCCACTGGCTGGGACCCAACTACACCAAAGAGGGCCCCGAGGGCAACGACATCCGCCGCACCAACGTGCCGGACATCCGCGTGGGCTACCGCTACGAGACCCTGTGCCAGGAGCTGGCGCTCATCACGCAGGCGGTCCAGAGCGAGATGCTGGAGACGATCCCGGAGGAGCCCGGCCTCACCATGAGCCCGGGGCCTCAGTGAGCCCGGCCGCCGCGGCCGCCCCTCCTGGCAGCACCTAGATTGCGTGGTGTCCCGGGACCCCTCCCCCCGCTGTGGTCTCTGCATGTGTCCGTCCGCCTCTGTTCCGTCCCGCATGTCTCTGGCCTCCGCCTGTCCCTGTGCCTGCCCAGCGCCAGCCGGGCCGGGTGTGTGCAGCCCTTTCTTGGCTCCGGTGGCACCCGATGGCCTGAATTGGAGGGCTGCCCTGTTGGGGGCCTTGTCCCATGATCTTCTGAAGCCTGGTGAGGGTCGGTCGTGGGGGGCTGGCCCCTCCAGCCTCTGGAGTCCTGCAAGTCCAAGCTTCGGCCATGGTCAAGCCCCCATCTTGTTCCCGTGGCTGAGGGACCGTCGGGTGGGGCCTGTGCCCGTCTGCCGTGGGTGTGGGGCTGCGGGGGGTCTGTGGGGCCCCAGTGGCTCTGCGGTAGGCAGGGCGGGGCTGAGAGCAGGTGTAGCCCTGGCGTCCCGGGTTCGAACTCGGGCCTCGGAGGCGCTGGGCCACAGCCTCTGCCACGTCACTGCCCGGCAGCCCTGTCTTGCAGCCCTGTCCATCCTCCCTCTGGTCTGTGTGCCCTGGTGTCCACTTCCTGTGCCTCTGTGGGAGGGGGCAGCCGCCCTGGGCCATGTCCGGGGCCCTGCAGCTGGGGTTCCCGGATCTGCCACCAGCCCTCAGGGTGTGTCCCACTGCGGTCCCTGGAGTTTTAAACGGACCCAGATCCTGGCAGGTCCGCGGCATTGTTTTCCGGGCCAAGGCCTTCGCTGTGAAATGCAGTGTCTCACATGATCCCACCTCTCCTAGTGCATGAGAAATAAAGATTATTTAAGTAACGAGGCAGGCGGGGTGTCTGTTGGGAGAGGGGAGCCGGGGTGGGGTGGCTGGGGTCGAGGCCGGGAGCACTTTGGACGGAGGGACGGCGTGTTTGTAGGGGAGCGACTGGGAGAGAGGTGAGGCCCACCGGCGGGAGCCATCTCCTGGCCCCTGGCCCACCCCAGCCTGCTCCCTCTGAAGGGGGCACTTCCCGTGGACGTCCAGGCCCTTGGGACCACCTGGGAGAGGTGGGGGTCTGCACTTAGAAGCAGACCTGGTGCCTGGTTCTCAGACTGCGGACGTCAGCAGCTTCTGGGAGCTCATTTAAAGTGCCCTCCAATTCCAGCTCAGTGAGAGGACAGTGTGTGCGGAGATCCACCCCCCTCGGCTTCTGTCCTGTGGTTAATGCACGGTTTCTGGCACACCCCCAAGGAGGAAAGTGGGGTGTGCCCTGGGTGCTGGGTTGGCACTGAGAAGCCTGTCACTGCCACTGCCGCCGCTGCTACTGCTGCTGCATGGGGTGAGTGCCAGGCTGGCTGCTTCAGAAGCAATTGGCCCTAGAACAGCGTGAGCCTAAGTAATTGAGGGCCTGCTGAGGGAGCTGGCCCCTTCCTCCCCTGTCAGCTTGCTCGGCCAGCCTGCTGCGTCCCTGCTGCGCCAGCTCCTGCCATGACACTCGGTCTGTGTTACACCACCGCCCCCTAGAAGCTCTCTGATGCCCCTGCCTCCTGAGGGCCCTTGAGGGTCAGGCTCGCTCCTGGCCGAGACCCAGGGCCCTTTAGAAGGCTTCCATGGCCGAGTTCCTGTACCACGTGCGTGTCAGAGCTGAGTGCCTGGAGGAAGAGGAAGAGGAGGAGGAGGAAGAGGAGGAGGAGGTGGAGGTTGTGCAGCGCCCGCTGGTTTCTGCTGGGAGACGGGAGGTGCTGGTTTCTGCTGGGAGACGGGAGGTGCAGAACCCGCTGTGTCTCCTGTTCATTTGTGAAATGAGGAGAAGGGTTAGGGGATCCTTCTCGAAGAAGGCCAGAACTGCCCATCTCCCGTGCTAGCACTCGGGACCGCAGGCACTGCATCCCGCACTCGCTGACCTGGGTGTGGAATGGAGCCCCTCGTCCTCTGGACGGCCCTCCCCTCGTGGTGTGGGTGCGGGCTGGCTCCCGCCCTGGGGGCGCTGCCACAGGAAGGGCTTCTTAGCAAACTCCCCACTGGTTTTTTAAAACAACTTGCTTCTGGGTTTTTTTGGTTTTTTTTTTGATTCTCTGAAATTTCCCTTTCAAACATTTATTGAGAGAAAATAATTTTGAAACAGTAAGACCTTAATATTTTTTCCTATGTCAAAATAATTTCCATTCCAGAAATTTGGAAAATATTACAAAACTTGAAACAAGAAAAAAACCCCCACTCGTCTAGCAATATGAACAAATATTTGCTGATGATCTGTGTGCCTGAGATACAGGCCTTAAAATATATTTACAACGTTGGTCAGTGTGCCTCGGCAGGTTGGGCGTCGTCCCTTAACTGAAAGGTTCTGGGCCACCCGTAGGGGGTGGGCGTGGTCCTGGTACCGGCGGCGTGAACAGGAGGCAACAAATTGGTGCCCCCCCCCATTGATGTTTCTGTCTCCCTCTCTAAAAGGTGATGAAAAATGTCCTTGGGTGAGGATAAAAGATACATATATTTACATATTTCTTTCAGTTTTTTTTTAATCCTCACCAAAGGACACTTTTTCATTGTTTTTAGAGCGAGGAAGGGAAAGAGGGAGAAACCTCGATCGGTTGCCTTTCCGTCCGCGGGGAGATCACACCCGCACCCTGAGCACGTGCCCTGACGGGGGGTCGAACCGCCCATGGGACTTTGGTCTATGGGACGATGGTCTGACCAATCGAGCCACACCAGCCAGGGCTGTATTTCTTTCAGGCCTTTTTAAAAAGGCATTTTTGCATTGAGATGTATGCATAATACATTTTGTGGTTTTAAAATACCCGTCAATCACTGCCCACTGCCTTGTGGTGAGTCTCACCCCAGCTTACCCTGTCAGCTCTTTTTGGTTGGGGGCAACTGTGGCCCCTGTGACCGACAGCGTCCACTCTGCAGCCACACTGCTCTCTGGTCGTGTGACCTCGAGGGGGGGACATTTGTCCCCCTCTGTGGACCTCCAGGGGGCTGGGGAGGATCCCAGTGCTCCTGCTTCTATGGGCGGCGGGGGGGCGGGGGGGAGTGGGAGCGGTGCAGAGCTGCATCGCAGGCCTGGGAAATGGAGACCTGAAAGAGCAACTTTGGGGGCTGCAAACTGGAAAGGACAAGGTCGCAATTGACGAGTGTTTAAATGCCTCTGAAAGCTGCACACCTACTGTAGGGTGTGTTGTTTAGTGTCCACACAGAAATGCCACATTTGAAAACAGTTTGTATAAATGGGGCTTTTGGCAAGAGTTCCAGATTAGGCAGGAGGCTTGGAGAGAGATCATTAAAAAAATGAGAAATCATAGCCCACAGTAAATTAAATGAGTTTATTCATTGTGCAAATGCATAAAAGCCCTTTATGTTGAGAGCCAAGAAGAGTTTTGTTTAATGAGGGAATGTGGGTACATTTTAACTTTTGCTCCAAGGAGGGTGGGGCCCCGGAGAAGCCCAGGCTGGGCCGGCGAAGGGCTGGCGGTGGCTGTCCTCGGTGCTCCAGGCTGGGCACCCGCTCAGCCTCCCGTCCAGCCTGGCCCCATCACCCCCTGCCGCCCTCACCAGGCTGGACCGGTTTAGGGCATCTGTTACTCAGGCATCTGTGCAGTGGCTGTGTGTGGCTGGGGGACCTGGTTCCGTTTAGCAGATAAGAAACTGATGATTTGAAAACTCGAGTGTTCCATTCATCAGCGGGGCAAAACCCCCTCCCCACCCCCTGGTTTCCCAGGTTTGGGGTGCTGAGCCAAGAGGAGAGAAGACAACCTTTCTCCCCAGGCTTGCGTGTAGAGCCAGGAGTCAAAGCCACACCTATCTAACCAAATTCCAAGTGGGAGCACAGGGTACGTTTCCCAAGGACTGGCAAACTCCAAATTTGCAGGAGACCACGCCATCTGGGGGATCTGAATTCCTTCTCCCCGAGACCCAGCCACCTGGGTGCAGGCGACGGGCCTTCGGGCCTTGTCAAGGGGAAGAGGTGCACTCGGGACCGCCCCCACCCCAGGCTGCCTGTGGCAGTCCTCTGAGGGGCCGTCCCAACCAGCCGCCTGGGAGACCAGCAGCTCTCTGCTGGGAGAGCAGGGCCAGCCTGTGTGTAGCAACACGGCCCGCCCGGGGAGGGGCAGACCTGAGTGACTTTCTAATCAAGGGGTCTGCGCCGTCCCAGCTTCCTTGTCTTCATCAGACTGTCCCCCTGCCCCTGTCCACCCTTGGGCTTCTGCCACGTCTGTCCACCAGATTGTCCTCTCTGGCTGCCCCTTCCAAGGCCAGCTTTCCCCTGTGTTCTTGTCTCGACCCCCGAGCCAGCTCACAGGAGACATGCTGCAGGCCTGGAAAGCCACTCGCCACTGTGTCTGGGTGTCACAACCGCACACACAGGGTTTGCTCAGGAGTCCGCCAGCGGCGGCTTGGTGGCAGTGAGTGGGAACACAGGTGTTGAACGGCTCGTGCTGGCCCTGAGCCACCTTCTCCTCTGCCCCGGGTGTCCCCGGGCAGAGCCCTGCCGGTTCACAGAGCGCTTCTGTGTGTTCAGGAGAGCTCCCCCTTCCTTGAGTAAACACAGCCTCCCCGCCGGGCAGCACCGCTGGGAGAGCCGAGTACAGGCTGGCTTTTGGTCCCTGGGCACCTCAGGACTCTTGTCAGAGCACATCTGTCTGAAGCAGAGGACGGCTGGCTCTGGGGTCCCCGGGCACCCGCAGCCGGAGGGTGCCCGTGCAGCCACATTGTCACGGGTGCACCAGCTCTCGCATGTGGGAGCTCTCGGCAGCGTCGGACACATCAGACGAAGCTACAGCCGCCCCGCTCTGTCCCAGGCCTGTGCTGCAGCTGAACAAGGCTCGGTGCCCACGGCGCTGCCTGGCGCTTCCATGCTGCTGGGCGTGGCGGTGGCACATGCTCACGCCCAGGTGTCGCCAGGCCGGCCTGCCGTGGGCCCAGGAGCCCCCGCTGTGAAGCATGCAGATGCCTGGCTTTCTCCCGTCTCCTCCCGCCACATCCTGCAGGTCCTGTCCCTGCGCACCAGGTAGCCTGCCCGGCTGCCTGGACACCTGGGTCCTGTACGAAGCCAGGGCTGATGCTCATCTGCATGTCACCTTTGCGTCAGGAAAAGGTGGACCCTTTGAGCAAACACAGACCTGTTAGCTCCCAGAACCAGTGGAATCCTTGGGGAAAGAAAAGAGTGTCCCTCCCTGCAGGTGACTGCTAAGTCAAGTTCCCGGTTGTAGGTTGAAGCTTCCACTTGCCCCTCAACGCATAGTCCTTTGCAGTTCCCAGCCTGTCCATAGGGTGGCGGTACTGAGACCCTCGTGAGAACTGCTTCAGCTTCTGCCCCAGTTCCTGGCTGGCGGCTGATGGGGCACCCTCTCCAGGCACTCAATATGTCATGCAGCAGGCACTGTGGGGTCCCACGTCCCAGCCCATTACACAGGCTGGCTTCAGTGAACCCCCCCTGTGAGAGCAACGGCTCAGGCTAAGCCAGGGCTCCCTTAGGAGGAGCGCTGCCCAGGGGCCAGCTGATGTGAACACCCTGTCTCCGGTGCAAGGCTGGAGAGTCCCACCGCCTGGCCCTTTGGTGGCTGCGCTGCCCTAGACCCCCGTGCCACCCCCTCCTCTCATCACCCACTGTCTCTTCCGGTCTGTGGGCCACATGTCCTTAGCCACATCCGCAGAGCGGATCTTTTGCACTCCCAGAGCCTGATTGGGTTTCCCGGAGGCTCCAGCTCTTCCTCTGGAACACCTCTCAGTGCTAAGATGCTTTCTGCAGGGATTCACGTGGTCTCTTCCCACTGGATTTCCCTGTAGCCCCCAGAGTTCTGAGCAAGGTCTAACTGTTCCTCCCCCTGCCCACGCTGTGCACTGGCCACACCCCAGTCCGAGTGGAGGAGATGGGGTTGCTAAGAGCCCCTGCGGAGGCTCCTGTGGGCTGTGGCGGTCCAGGTGTGGAGGGAGCTCTGGGGTCTGGGCACTTGGGCAAGACTCCAGGGAGGAGGTGGGCTCTGACCAGGTCCTGCCAGGGCGAGCAGAACCCACCTGGAAGAGGAGGAGGGGGGAAGGCAGCCTGGGGCTAGATTGAGGTATCTCCCCCTCGTCTTCTGGTGACAGGTCAGTGTCTCAAAGGCTTCAGGAGAAGGGGACAGCAGTGCCCTTGGCCGTCGGGTCAGTGCCTCCCTGGGATGGGGCCTGGAGGGGTCTCCTTGCCTCTCTTGGAGGCCAGGGCTGGGTCCGCTGTCATGGGAAGCTGGTCCTGTGATGCTTAGTGAAGTATTTTGCTCCCCGTGGGTGCTCAGCAAACAGTACTGGCAGGGAGTTTGGGGCCCTGAATTTAACCATCAGGGCTAGTGAGTCATGTAATGACAATGGCCAGCATTTACTGAATGTTCACCACATACCAGGCACTGGTTCAGGAACTTCGCATGTCTAACCTCACTGAATCCTCAAATCAGCCCTATGAAGTAGGCGCTATTATTATGGCCATTTACAGAGGAGGAAAAGGAGGCACAGAGAGGTTAAGTAACCTTCCCAGAGTCATGCAGCTAGTAAGTGGTGGACCTAGGACGCCAGCCTAGGAGGTCATTGGCTCCAGAGGCAATGCCTCTGTCTGTCTGTTGGTCCCACTGTCTGTCTCTCCCTTTGTGTTCTGGGAACAAGGTGCCCAAGGGGCCTTGGACCCCACCTTGGCTCGGGAGGGGAGGGGCTGGTCCCTCAGATGGTAAGGGAAGGCTAGCTGTGTCCTGGGCCTCAGCAGCGCCCCTCAGCGGAGTGCCCCATCTAGGACACCCGACCATGGGGCTGCCCTGTCTCTGCCCAGTCCCGTCTTCATCCCCCTTTCCGGTCTCACACCTGCCGAGCCCAAACCTCATTCCCGGCCTTCCTGTGGGCGTCCCACCTGCACGCCCCCCCCCCCCGGGGGCCATTCCCTGACTTCCTGACGGCCTCCTAGCTGCCGGGCAGAATGATTTTCCTCCTGGGGACTATCTGCTACTCACGCGGCTATGACACATACAGCCCTAAGGGCAACCGCCTTCCAAGGCTTAGAGGAAGCAGAGTGCCTCCTACACGGTCTTGCCCTGAGGCAAAGAGAAACTGCTATCACCACCTACCCCCAAACTGCGGTCCGAAAGGGGGCTTTTTCAACCACTGGTGCTGGAGGAATAGGCATGCATACAGAAAAAAAATGCCGACTCCAACTTTACACCACACACGAGTCAACCCCACGTCTTGAAAATCTTTTAGGAGAAAATACAGAACATCTCGGTGACCGAGGTGGCGTTCAATGGTTTGTCTTCCTCTTGAGGACAGAGGCGTGTCACTCGCTGGATCAGCGGAGCAGCCGGAGCGGCCCAGGGGTCTACGGAAAGCCAGGTGGGTGGGGTTAAACCTCCGCGGAGGCGAAGATGGGCGTTTACCAAGGAAGGGGGGAGGGACCCGACCCGGCCTTTCTCCGCCTGGGAGCTGCACGTTGGGCCGCCAGGAGGCGCTGCTGGAGCACGGCTCTCTAGGAATAGGACAGGGATTTAGGATTTAGTACCAATTACTTAAAAGTGCAGCCCCCCCCCGCCCCCACCCCGGGGAATCAGGCAGTTTAGGAATAGTCGAGGTCCTTCATCCTCCAAAGGAACTTGATACAAAAGCCTCTTGAAATGGATTATAAATAAGTTCTGGCTACTTTCTGTTTTCTTCCTTGAGTGGATAGAAGTTTTTCTTGCCAGACATCTCTCTCTAACTCCCCCGCCCCCCCCACCCCCCCCACCCCAAAGTGCTTGACTCCGTTTTGCAACCTGGGGGATTTCTCCTTATCTCTCTGATAATGACAGACATTCACTTTAATGGGACTGCTAAGGAACTCTGTAAATGTTGCCCTTTGCCCTCAAAGCTTCCTGTATTTATTTTCTTTCCTTTTTCTTTCCTTTTTTTTTTTTTCCCGTGTCAGCCGGCTAATGTGCTGAGGTTGTACCTAGGTTCGTGGGAGGCACATACCACACAAGAGCGTGAACACCCAATCGTCACGCTCATGAACTACAAAAGGATCTATTTTATTTTTCTTAAATTCTCATCTGAGAATATTTTTTTTTCTCACTGCTTTTAGAGAGAGGGAAAGGGCACGGGGAGGAGAGAGAGAGAGAAATGATTTGTTGTTCCACTTACTCATGCACACTCACTGGTTGCTTCCTGGATGTGCCCTGACCGGGGATCAAATCTGCAACTTTGGCTTATCAGGACGATGTTCTAAGAAAAAAGGCTACACTGTGAGGACCAGGATGTTTTCTTATAGAGGCTGTATTACAGGTCACAGGTCACAGAGGGACTTCATAGGCCACCTGAGCCACTGTCTCATACCACACACACAGGGGTCAGGAGCCGGGGTCAGGGTGGCCCCCGGGGACCTGGACAGCAGGGTCTGCAGGGCCACAGTGGCGGTGGTCCTGGGAGGTGTCCTTGGCTCCTGCTGGCCACCCCCCTATGTGGTGCCCCAGCAGCTGCACAGGAGCCTGGCCCCTCACGGGACAGCTCTCCGTTTTCCCTCACCTGCCTGTGTGACCCGCATGCTCCCGTCCTGTTCTGGTCAGTATCGGTCAGTGCTGGGGACATCTAGCAGGGTGTTAGGGACTGCGCCTCCATACCTGTCTCTTTGTGGGAGCTGGTTCTGAATTTTAATCAACAGCTTTGACCATAAGCCTAATTGATTACTTTGCATTTGATTCTTATCACTCTTAGACACCTGAAATAGGAGCTGGGTCCTCCAAAGCACAGGAATGGAAACCCTGAGCCCCAGGCTCCCTGTCTGGGCTCTGGCCCCAGGAGTCGCTCTCCCCCTGCTGGTGTGGGCTGGGAGAGCCCTGGCATCAGGCATTCCCAGGTCCTGGAGGAGCTTGCAGGCTGGCGGGACTTCCCTGGACAGGCGCTGAGGGACATTCTGGCTGTGCGGGGCCGCCCATCTTTGGCTTTAAGGGGCAGTCTGAGCCTCCCTGAGGCCTCGGGAACTCTGACGCCCGGGAGGGGCGGGGGGCGGGGAAGTGGAGCGGTGCCTGGAGTGGGAAGGAAGCGAGAGGAGCCTTGTTGTTTGAGGTTCAGATTTGTCAGCTGTGTCTCCCACGTGCACTGTCCCCTCCCTCTGAGCCAGTAGAAGTCTGAATGTGGGCAGGAGTCGCGGAGCTGCTCGGGGCACCCAGGCGAGCCCGACCCGGAGGCCTTCTGCGTGCTGGCGCCCACCCTTCGTACCCCAAGCCCCGCGGCTCGGTGGCAGACAAACGCTACGCCGGGAGACCAAGGGGCCAAACGCTTCGCTACGGAGTCCGGGGTGAAGCCTCCCGGGAGCGCGAGCTGATTGGGTCCTTGGCGGGGGCGGGGCTTCGAGGGGTGTGGCCTACACTAGGCGCATGGCCGCCTCACTCAGGCCCTGGAAGACCTTAGAGCTCCGCTCCCGTGCCATGATCTGAAGCCAAAGAACGCTGACCATGGCAATGACTCTGGGTTACTGGGACATTCGCGGGGTGAGCGAGGGGTCCGCCCGGGCGCCCGGGAGGGATGAGGCCGGAGGGCGGGGAGAGGCAGAGCTGCCGGGGCTGGTTCGTCCCAAAGGAACTTACTCGGGGCTGGCCGAGCCAACCCTACTCCGGTCCATCTCCGGGGGGCGAGCGCGTGGGCGCCTGCGGGGTGGGGGTGTCTGTGTGTTGGGGGAGGGGTTCCCGTAGCAGAGCGAGTCGAGCGATCCGGCCCTGGAACCCTGACCGCGGTCCGGCCGTCCCTTGCAGCTGGCTCACGCCATCCGCCTGCTGCTGGAGTACACAGACTCCAGCTACCAGGAGAAGCGGTACACGATGGGGGACGGTGAGTGCATCCCTGTCGCGTTCTGACCTCAGCCCCACTCCTGCTGACTGGGTACCAAGCACCCGTGCCCAGGCCACCTGTGGCTCACCTCTGCCGCCTCCACTGCCTGAGGGTGGACTTGGGGCTTCCAGCCAGCACGGGAGAGGGGAAGGAAGGCTTGGCCCCTGTGTCAGTGACTGGTGGCTCCTCTTGGGCTCCTCTGCACTTCATGGAAGCCTTATCCTTGTGGGCGCCTGAGACTTTGGTGTTTCACCCCCACGTGGGTGAGAGAGTTGGTGTTCAGATTGCAGACTCAGCTTTGCAGGGCCCTGGCACCCAGGGAAGGGGTTGTCCTCAGGGGGCAGGTTCCTTCACTCCATCTTCTCCACCACAGCTCCTGACTTCGACAGAAGCCAGTGGCTGAATGAGAAGTTCAAGCTGGGCCTGGACTTCCCCAATGTAGGTGCAGGGGATGGGGCCGTGGGCGTGAGTGCGCTTGTCTCCACTCAGATCTCCTTTCCCAGCTTCCACACGGGGTTTGGCAATGCGGGGCCTCTGTGCAGCCTCTCAGCTCCCTGGTCCCCTTGCTGCTGTCCTGTGATGCCCTGGGGCCCAGCTTATCCTTTCATTTTATGATATACAGGGTCTGGCACAAATAACTCCCCTCTTCTTTATTTAAAAATCTTTTATTGCAAAAGTATAAGCATGTACTTCTGCATTATAACACTATCACACTCAAGCATACCATATGACATTTTAGGTGAATTGTTCAAATTAAACTTTAAATTATTGCAACCATATCATTGCCCTATCAATCACACTCAAGAAGGTCTTACATCTTCTGGACCCCGTATGTGCTTAGCACCTGCCACGGGCCAGACTCCGAGAAGCCCGACTTCATCCCTGCCCCAAACTTAGGGATGAGTTCCAAGGCAGCCTGTGGCCCACTGACCTGCTCCTGTTGCCCTTCCAGCTGCCCTACTTGATTGACGGGGCTCACAGGCTCACCCAGAGCAATGCCATCCTTCGCTACATCGCTCGCAAGCACAACCTCTGTGAGTGGGGTGGGGGCCGGGGGCCAGGGGACAAGTGGCCGAGCCCCGGGGCTGGCTGGGGTGGGTTGCTGAGGGAGAGCCTCTGTTGTGTGGCTGTAGGTGGGGAGACGGAGGAGGAGAAGATTCGCGTGGACATTTTGGAGAACGAGGCCATGGATACGTCCAATCAGTTGGCCAATGTCTGCTACAGCCCTGACTATGTGAGTCGTCTCTGGCTGAGCTCAGCTGTGCAGGCTTTGTTCAGAGCCTGTACACTTCTGTCTCCTCCACCCTGGCCCTGTTTGCCTGTGAACTTGCAGCTTCTGACGCTCCATGCTGGTCCCTATACTGTCAGCAGAAAGACCCACACAACCCCCACCTGCCTCAGATGAAATCTCTGACTCAGTTCTCATGAATATTATAGTAGAGTCCAGACACCCAAGGGTGCAAGTTCAGTTCCCAGCAGTGTGTTCAGCTCTGTATCCCAGCCTCCTCCCTCACACCACAGACATCAGCAGAGGTCCCAGTGGGACGCAGCGCAGGGGGCACCCCAGGGCCTCTGTGCCTCCCCTTCCTGCCTCCCAGCCTCTCAGATTCTCCCCATCTGTCCAGACAGTGCTCGAGTGTCCACGCTGAGTGTCCATGCCGTCACCCGGCAGCTGGGACTCCTCATTTCTTCCCCTGGGACGTTTTGGTTCTTTGTGTCTTTCATTCTGCCTGAGGCCTGGGCTCTGCTGGGCTCCCACAAGCTCCTGGGTCTGAGCTGAGGGAGCGTGTTTGATGTCAGGGACAGTGGGGTGTCTTCTGCTTCCCCACCGCCTCCCCCCCCCCCCGTGGGGGGCCACACCCAGTAGGTGTGTCATGAACACAGTGGGTTACATTATAACCTGGGCACCCACCCAGGTGTGGTTGGGGCACAAGGCTGCTCATCCCTGGCGCTGGGGCCGGGGCTGCAGGAACAGCCCTGGGAGGCCAGCGTCTGGCCCAGGGTCTGTGTCCCTGGATAGTGACAGCTGTTTTGTGCCTCAGGAGAAACTGAAGCCTGAGTACCTGAAGGTGCTGCCTGAGAAGATGAAGCTCTTCTCCCAGTTTCTGGGGAAGAGGGCCTGGTTTGCAGGGGACAAGGTAAGGGGAGTCTCTGGGAGGGGGAGCTGACATACTCGCAGGTTCAGAGATTGGCACCCGTTCCTTCTGTCCTGTCTGCAGCTCACCTACGTGGACTTCCTGGCGTACGACATCCTCGACCTGCACCGCATGTTCGAGCCCAAGTGCCTGGATGCGTTCCCAAACCTGAAGGACTTCATTACCCGAATAGAGGTGATTCCACTGGTCTCTCACTTTGTACCCCTCTCGTCTTCTGTCCCATTCCCCAAGCTTCCCTGGTCCTGGAGCGCACGTGAAGCCTAAGTAGCGCTCACTGAGGCCTGGCTGTGTGCCAGGATCCGTCCTCGGCATTGTGGGAGCACTGGGTTCAACTGACCTGCACCGCCTTCCTCTGGGTGGACGATGGATGGCCTCCTTCCCTTTTACAGATAATGAAATGAGGGTGAAAGACTAAGGCCTTTGCTCAAGGTCACAGCCCTGGCCCTGGGCTGTGCTGGGCTCGCAGTCAGAGTTAACAGCCTCTGTGGGCAGGCGTCAGTGGCTTCCCTTTCCTGGGCCAGAAAGCAGGGTGCAGGCCCTTCTGCAGCCTGGGGCACAGCTCAGGGCATGGGGGGAGGCAGAGGGTCCAGGTGTTTGCATGCAACAAAATTGGTGTTGAGGCGCAGGGGTACCAAAGACACACACAGTATTTACTCCGTGTGTCCAAACAGCTTTGCACAACAGGATAGTGCTGAGCAGTGCTGAGCACTCTGGCCAGTGCTGAGATTTCAGGGCGGCAGGGGGTATGGGGCCTGAGAGCACGTGCAAGCTCCCCTGCGGAAGCGTTTTATCTTGATGTCTTCAGTGGTGGGCACGTTCTTGCACTTCCTGCCTCTCTGTCCTTCTCTCTAATTACCCAAGCTAGTGTCCTGAGAGCGGGTGGTACATGGATTTCCAGGCGTATTCACTGATTGCCCTTCTCTCTGTGAGGCCCGATGTCAGGCATAGAGCTGCTGCAAAGGTGATCCAGCTCTGGAGCCCCCAACCAGGGTCTGTGAGCTCTGCTTCTGGCCCAGGGATGTGGGACCAGCTGGGAGGGCTCAGGGACAGCTGTGGGCTGCAGGCTGCTGCCTGCTGGGCCAGGCCTGGTTACAGGCTGTCCCAGGACCTTGGAGGCCCATGGAACGTGCTGGGCACCCTCTGTCTTGGGAAGAAGGAGCTCACACACCCCTGTGTGTCTCAGGCCTGGTTGGCTGCAGCAGCACAGGGGTGAGGTAGGTCTGGCCAGTGAGCGTGAGCTCAGACCCCAGGCCAGCCAGCTGGACTTTCTCCTTCATTGATGTGATTAGGGTTGGGCGGGAATTTCTTCCTCCTATCAACGCTTACTCCTGTTTTGCTGAGTCACTGGGGAGGGCTGGGTTCCCGTGCCAGCTGCACAGGCACAGTCTGAGCCCCTTTGTTCCCCCTGCGGGCCCTCCTTGGGCAGCCCCTGGGAGGCCCGGAGCCTCCCTCTGCAGAAGGAGACTGTTTGTGCAGGCTGGGAGGGTCCAGGCCGCCTGTGTGGGAGGCAGGAGGGCGCTGCCACAGGAGGAGCCAGAGTCAGAGAGAGCCAGGCTGCCTCCAGCCCTCCCAGAGCCTGGCAGTGGGGCCGGAGGAAGGTGCTGCCTGCAGGCCTGTGCGCCTGGGTTTCCGTGCGATACACGGTGATGGCAGCACTTCCCTTGTGGGGAGGTGTGTGCAGTTGTGACCATGCGTCACGATCTCTAGTGGGTATAGCGCACCTGGTGTGGCGCAGACCCTGGTGTGTGGTGACCCTCACTAAGGAGTCACATGAGTTAGGGGAACCTGGGAGTCAGCTCGGGAGAGCTGCGGACCCCAGGAAGGCTGCCCTCTGCCCCAGTGCCCGGCCCCAGGTGGAGGTCCTGGCCAGACCCTGACCTGGCAGTGCCTGCCTTGGGGCTGGGGGAGCCCAGGGTGGGCAGAGCAGCAGCCTCTGATGTCCGGCCTTCCTCCCCTCCCTCAGGGCCTGAAGAAGATCTCTGCCTACATGAAGTCCAGCCGCTTCCTGCCAACCCCTGTGTACACAAAGCCTGCCACGTGGGGCAACAAGTAGGGCCTGTGAGTGCAGGAGACGGGAGCGAGGGGCACAGGGGGCCTGGGGAACGGCGGGTCCTTCCTGAACCCACGGACACAGCTGTTCTCTTCTGTTCTTTCTGCCACCCAAACTCCGGTCCTGTGGGGCGCCTTTCCCTTCCCAGTCGAAGTTCTCCTGGGATCTCAGGCCTTCCCTCACCCTTTGCTCAGTGAAGTCTCCCCCCGCCCCCAGCATTGGTCCTATGGCACTAAATCAAGACAGACAGATGTTTCTGTCAGTGATTGCATTCGATATGGGAGCCCACCCGGACCCCTGGCCTGAGGAGCTCAGCCCTGATCTCCCTGCACCACCCTGAAGTCCAGTATCACCAGGGTGCAGGCCCTGCCCCTAGCCCGGTCCGTCCCAGCCCTGCCTGGTCCCCGAGAAGCCCAGTCCCAGTGCTGTGCCTCGGTCTCCCCCCACCACCTGATTTCTCTAGTGGGTCCTGTTGATCCAAGGGTCTCAGAGGTGATGCTGGCAGGGGTGGTTCCTTCCAGATCCTGGGTGGGAGGAAGGTATATTGAGACCTCTAGTTTCTATTTCTGACACCTGTGGAGCAGGAGCTCTCGTGGGGCTCTCTGTAGAAGGGAGGCCTCTTTCCGGACCTGCCTGTCTCAGTCACTCACCCTCACTCTCGGGGGCTCACCGGGCAGGGCTTTGTGTCTTAGTGCGTGGGGCCCAGGGCCCTTGAGGGTCCGCAGTGGGGGGGCCAGGGGTCTTCTCCCTTCTGCATGGTCTGCTTCATCACAGCTGGGAGGTCCCCGGGATTCCATGTGTGTGCTCCTGTCAGAGGTCGTCACAGCGCCCTCTGCAGGCTGCTGCCAGCTGCTCTAGGACTTGGATGTGGGCTTACTCCCTGGTGGTCACAGGCGCCCTGAGAGGCATTCCTTCAGTCCTTGCAGCTCTGCAAACCGTCTGTCCCGGTGTGCAGCGAACTGGTGGTCTGGTCGGGTGTGGAGCTCCACAACGCAGACCTTCAGACCGCCGATGGAGCTGCTCAGCCTCTGGGATCCCGCCCTGCTGACAGGAAAGGTGATGCAAGTGCGACATGAGTCACTTAATAAAGTTTTATTTTTCAAAATGTACAGCTGGTGGTCCCTGTTGCTCTGCATCTTCCCCAGCTGCTGGGGCGTCCCTGGCCGTGGGGTCTCTGGTGTGAGGTGCTGGAGCTCTGTGCCTGCAAACCGGCTTCCCAAGCCCTCCACTGCGGGCCTCCTGCAGGGCTGCCCTGGCCAAGGCAGCGCGGCTCTCCAGTGGCTCGGGGACAGCTGCTGGGGTAGCAGCTGGGAGCTCCTTACAGAGGGAGCAGGTGTTGTTTTCAGACAGGTCTAGGTGACTGAGCTTGTCCCCGACTCTGCCTGTGGACCGCTGCTTTGTGGCCTTGCCCCGGATGTGTTCACCGGGTCTCTGTCTTTCCTGGCCGACCCTCCCGCACCTTTCTTCTTCATGGCGTCCTTGGGAGCCATAGGGAGACTCGAGGAGCGCCTGCCGCCCGAGCAGATGTCGGACCAAAAGCTTGAGTCACATTGTTATAAACATAAGTAGCTTTTAGGCTCTTCTTGCCATTCTGAGCTCGCCAGGTCCTGGGTGGCGAGCTACAGGATGTCCTCCGTGTCACCCCCTTCTGTAAATATCTAAGCCTAGGTTTCCTCCACTGTCACCACAGTCACCCTCCCCACATTGGCAATACAGGGTTTGGAAGTGATTTTGTTTCTTTTTATTATATTTTATTTGATTTTATTACTCTTCTTATTTTTGTAGACAGAGGAAAGGGAGGGAGAAAGAGAGGGACTCATGAATGTGTGGTTGCTTCTTGCTCGCCCTCTACTGAGGACCTGGCCCCCAACCCATGCCTGTGTCCTGGCTGGGAAGAGAACTGACAGTGCTTTGGTTTGCAGGCCACACTCGGCCCACTGAGCCACACCAGCCAGGGCTGGAAGTAATTGTACATGATGCTGCAAACTGTGCTGCTGGAGAGGGGGTTTCCTGCAGCACAGGGCTCCCCCGTTGGTGCCGCTGGGAGGAGCTCCTGATTTTGTAGTCTGGAGTTTGGGCAGGCTCAGCTGGAGACAATATTGCAAAGCATCCAAGGCCTCTTATCCAGAAAAGACTCTCACCCAAAATGCCACCCCGTGAACAAAGGCCCCAGCCTTGAACAGATGATTCCCGAGAGATAACATCCAATGGCCACGAAGCATATGAAACTGTGCTGAATGACCTCATGTAGCAGAGAAGTCAGAGGCGCAGTTGAACCCTATTGCGTATCCACACAGGCTAAAGGTGAGAGGATGGACGACTGGTCCTGACTGGTGTCGCTCATGTGGTTGAGCATCAGCCCATGAAGCAAAGGTTCGATTCTCAGTCTGGACACACGTGAGGGTTGGAGCCTGGTCCCTGGTTCAGGTGCAGGTGAGAGGCGGCCAGTTGATGTTTCTGTCCCTCTCTCTCTCCTTCCCTCCCCCTCTCTCTAAAACACAAATAAAAAATAATCTTTAAAAAAATGCAAGGCTTGACAATGGTTGAACTCATGAAGTCACTGGAGGTGCCATTCACTGACTGCCGGGGCACAAGCACGTGGACACCAGCAGTGCCAGCTGGGATGGAAGGAGCATGGAGCCTCTGCCCTGGGATCCTGCTCCGAGTTCAAGTTCAACAGGGATGAGTGCCTGTGTGTTCCAGGGGTGCTCACAGTACCCTCGCAGCTTTATCTGAAGTAGCCGATGATTGGCAATAATGCAAATGTTTCTCAGTGGAAGTAGGGACAGATCGACTTGGTTTATCACCCCGAGTCCATTGTCCCTTGATGGAGTCCCACGTGACCGTGAGCACACAATACTCTAATGGAATAAATGCCCCACTGTGAACCCAGCAACTGGGACGACTCTCACTTGCGCAGTCTTGGCAAAAGGATGCAGATGTAAAAATACATGCTTCCCAGCTGTATGTGCCTGAAAGTGAACACGCCAGACGAATCCAAGGTGACGGAGGTCAGCTGAGTGGGGCCCTTGTGTGTGCAGGGTTGCTCGTTGGCGGGACCTTGAGATGGGTGGGAGTGTCCTCTGTTCTACTCTGGGGGGGTTACCCAGAAGAACATCCTATGTCAAAAGCCACAGAGTGGCTCGTGAGTGCATTACGACCCGATCCCATGTACATAGGAACTGACGTGTAGGTTTCATTACTGACGTGTTCTGTGGGGTCTGAGACTCTGCAGGGCAGAGGCAGGCTCCCGGGCCTGGCCTGACCCAGGGCCCAGGGGTGGGAGGGGCCTGCGGTCTGACAGGCAGAAGCGCACCACTCCTGGACCCTGGAGGACCAGGCTGCCTGGCCACCCACCCCCTTTCTCGGCCCATGTCTCATTGTCTCATCCCAGATCCTCTGCCTGGTGCCCACAGCAGCCGACCCAGGGCGGGACTGACTCCAGGTGGCCCCTGTGGACAACCCTCTGTGCCAGCAAGAGGGTCTGCAGACCACCCTGGCGGTGGTCCTGGGAGGTGTCCTTGGCTCCTGCTGGCCCCCCACTCTGTGCTGTCCTGGCAGCTGCACAGGAGCCTGGTCCCTCAGGAGACAGCTCTCCCTCTCCTCTCACCTGCCTGTGTGACCCGCATGCTCCCGTCCTGTTCTGGTCAGTATCGGTCAGTGCTGGGGACATCTAGCAGGGTGTTAGGGACTGCGCCTCCATACCTGTCTCTCTGTGGGAGCTGGTTCTGAATTTTAATCAACAACTTTGACCATAAGCCTAACTGATTACTTTGCATTTGATTCTTATCACTCTTAGACACAGGACTTAGGAGCGGGGTCCTCCAAAGCACAGGAATTGAAACCATCAGCCCCAGGCTCCCTGTTTCGTCTCTGGCCCCAGGAGTCGCTCTCCCCCTGCTGGTGAGGGCTGGGAGAGCCCTGGCTTCGGGCATTCCCAGATCCTGGGAGAGCTTGCAGGCTGGCGGGACTCCCATGGACAGGCGCTGAGGGACACTCTGGCTGTGAAGGGCCCGCCCATCTTTGGCTTTAAGGGGAACTCTGCCCTCCAGGGGGCGGTGCCCAGAGGGGAGGGAGGCCAGAGGAGCCTTGTTGTTCAGATTTCTCAGCTGCGTCTCCCCTGTGCACTTTCCCTCCCTCTGGGCCGGCGGACGTCGGAACCAGGTGGGCTTTGCTGGGAGCCGCATAGCGCCGCGGGCACCCAGAGGAGCCTGGCCCTTCCCACCTTGGGCGTCCTGGGGCCCAGACTGCGTCCCCCAATATCCGGGGCCGCGCTCGGGACAGATACTGTTGCCCCTGGCTCCCGCCCGGGAGTCGCGGGGTAGTCACGGGTCTCCGGGGTGGGGTGTGGGCGGACTTAGGGGCGGGGACTAGGGGCGGAAAATAAAGGCTGTGTGCCCCTCCGTGCTTCAGGGACAGACACCAGTTTCCAAGCTCTGCCTGGAAGAAGCCCGACCACTCCCAGCGCGATAACCAGCACCATGGCCATGACTCTGGGTTACTGGGACATCCGCGGGGTGAGCGAGGGGCCCGTGGGGCGCGGGGGTGAGATCTGGCGGGATCCAGTGGAGAGGCGCAGGAGGCCTGCAGGTTCCCCCTGAGGGGTCTGACCCAGGGCTGGCCAGGGCGAGCCCACCCTGTCCCAGAACATATCAGTGGGCGACCTCGTGGGCGCCTGCTGGGTGGGGGATCTGTGTGTTGGAGCAGGGATTCCCGCATTGGAGCGGGTCCCGAGGTCCCTCCCTGGAACCCTGACCGCGGTCCGGCCTTGCCTTGCAGCTGGCTCACGCCATCCGCCTGCTGCTGGAGTACACAGACTCCAGCTACGAGGAGAAGAGGTACCCGATGGGGGACGGTGAGTGCATCCCTGTTGAGCTCGGACTTCGGCCCCACTCCTGCTGACTGGGTACAAGCACCCATGCCCGGGCCACCTGTGGCTCACCTCTGCCGCCTCCACTGCCTGAGAGTGGACTTGGGGCAGCCCAGGAGAGGGGACAGCTGGGCCCCTGTGTCAGTGACTGGGGGCTCCCCTTGTGCCGCTCCTCAGATCTTTTTGGAAGCCTTGTTCCTGTGGGCGCCTGAGACCTTAGCCTTGTTTCCCCGACGTGGGTGAGAGAGTTGGTGTTCAGACTGCAGACTCAGCTTTGCAGGGCCCGGCGCCCAGGGAAGGAAGGGGTCGTCCTCAGGGGGCAGGTTCCTTCACTCCATCTTCTCCACCACAGCTCCCGACTTCGACAGAAGCCAGTGGCTGAATGAGAAGTTCAAGCTGGGCCTGGACTTCCCCAATGTAGGTGCAGGGGTTGGGGCCGTGGGCGTGAGTGCGCTTGTCTCCCCACTCAGATCTCCTTTCCCAGCTTCCACACGGGGTTTGGCAATGCGGGGCCTCTGTGCAGCCTCTCAGCTCCCTTGGTCCCCTCACTGCTGTACTGTGATGCCCTGGGGCTCAGCTCATCCTCTGTGATACATCGGCGTAGTGCCTGCCCTGGGCTGCACAAGGTGGGCCAGGCCCATCGGTGCCCCCACAGGCAGGGAGGGGGCTCAGGGCAGCCCTTGGCCTCCTGACCTGCCCCTGTCTCCCCTCCAGCTGCCCTACTTGATTGACGGGGCTCACAAGGTCACCCAGAGCAATGCCATCCTTCGCTACATCGCTCGCAAGCACAACCTCTGTGAGTGGGGCTGCGTCCCAGTGCTGGGGTCCAGGGGGTCATGGCCCTGAGCTGGCTGGGGTGGGATGCAGAGGGAGAGCCTCTGTTGTGTGGCTGTAGGTGGGGAGACGGAAGAGGAGAAGATTCGCATGGACATTTTGGAGAACGAGATCATGGACATCCGAATGCACCAAGGCAGGATATGCTACAGTCCTGACTTTGTGAGTGACCGCTTGCAGGGCTGGGTGGGTGGGTTTGAGAGGGGACTGCACTGGTGATCGTTCTGTGCTGGCCCTGTTTGCCTGTGAACTTGGAGCTTCTGATGCCTCATGCTGGTCCCTATACTGTCAGCAGAGAGACCCACACATGACCCCCACCTGCCTCAGATGAAATCTCTGACTCAGTTCTCATGAATAGTAGAGTCCAGACACCCTAGGGTGCAAGTTCAGTTCCCAGCAGTGTGTTCAGCTCCGTATCCCAGCCCCCTCCCCCGCACCACAGACATCAGCAGAGGTTCCAGTGGGACACAGATTGGGGGGCCCCCCAGGGCCTCTGTGCCTCCTGCTCCTCCCTCCCAGCCCCTCAGGCTCTCCCCATCTGTCCAGACAGTGCTCACGAGTCCACGCTGAGTGTCCACGCTGAGTGTCCATGCTGTCACCCGGCAGCTGGGACTCCTCATTTCTTCCCCTGGGACGTTTTGGTTCTTTGTGTCTTTCATTCTGCCTGAGGCCTGGGCTCTGCTGGGCTCCCACAAGCTCCTGGGTCTGAGCTGAGGGAACGTGTATAGAGATGTCAGGGACAGTGGGGTGCCCTCTGCTTCCCCACCACCTCCCCCTGGTGGGTGGCCACACCCAGTAGGTGTGTCATGAACACAGTGGGTTACATTATAACCTGGGCACCCACCCAGGTGTGGTTGGGGCACAAGGCTGCTCATCCCTGGCGGCTGGGGCCGGGGCTGCAGGAACAGCCCTGGGAGGCCAGCGTCTGGCCCAGGGTCTGTGTCCGTGGGTGGTGACAGCTGTTTTGTGCCTCAGGAGAAACTGAAGCCTGAGTACCTGAAGGTGCTGCCTGAGAAGGTGAAGCTCTTCTCCCAGTTTCTGGGGAAGAGGGCCTGGTGGGCCGGGGACAAGGTAAGGGGAGTCTCTGGGAGGGGCAGCTGACATACTCGCAGGTTCAGAGATTGGCACCTGATCCTTCTGTCCTGTCTGCAGCTCACCTACGTGGACTTCCTGGCGTACGACATGCTGGATGTCCTGCGCAGGTTCGAGCCCAAGTGCCTGGATGCGTTCCCAAACCTGAAGGACTTCCTGGTTCGCTTTGAGGTGATTCCACTGGTCTCTGACTTTGTACCCCTCTGGTCTTCTGTCCCATTCCCCGAAGCTTCCCTGGTCCTGGAGCGCACGTGAAGCCTAAGTAGCGCTCACTGAGGCCTGGCTGTGTGCCAGGATCCGTCCTCGGCATTGTGGGAGCACTGGGTTCAACTGACCTGCACCGCCTTCCTCTGGGTGGACGATGCATGGCCTCCCTTTTCTTCCCCATTGGTCGAGTCACTGATCTGCTCTTCTCTGTGTGAGGCCTGGTGTCAGGCACAGAACGTGTGCAAAGGGCACCCAGCCCTGGAGCCCCCCTCGTGGGTCTCGGTGCAGCTGGAGGGGTACAGGAGTCCCCTGCTGTGCAGTCCTGGGGTCCCACTGGGGCACTGGAGGTGCGCAGCCTGGTCCTCCCCTCCCAGCTCGTCACCCATCACCCTCGGTCACCCATCACCCTCCATCACCCATCACCCTCCGTCACCTCCCAGAGGATCAGCTGAGCCTGCTTTGTCACAGAGGAGGGAGGTCCAGGTGGTGTTAGGCCCATGGGGATTCCAGCTTAGTCTGTGCTGTTTCCCCCCCTCCCATCAAGAGACCTGCTTAGTCAGCTGGTTCTGGGAGCTCTGGTTCTGGTCCAGGGTGATGAGCCTTGCATATGAAGCAAGAGCTGGGATGTGGGACCAGCTGGGAGGGCTCAGGGACAGCTGTGGGCTGCAGGCTGCTGCCTGCTGGGCCAGGCCTGGTTACAGGCTGTCCCAGGACCTTGGAGGCCCTGTGGAAGGTGCCGGGCACCCTCTGTCTTGGGAAGAAGGAGCTCACACACCCCCTGTGTGTCTCAGGCCTGGTTGGCTGCAGCAGCAGGGGGGTGAGGTAGGTCTGGCCAGTGAGGGTGAGCTCAGGCCCCAGGCCAGCCAGCTGGACTTTCTCCTTCATTGATGTGATTAGGGTTGGGCGGGAATTTCTTGCTCCTATCAGCATTCACCCCTGTTTTGCTGAGTCACTGCGAGGTTTGGCTTCCCGTGCCAACTGCACAGGCACAGTCTGAGCCCCTTTGTTCCCCCTCTGGGCCCTCCTTGGGCAGGCCCTGGGAGGCCCGGAGCCTCCCTCTGCAGAAGGAGACTGTTTGTGCAGGCTGGGAGGGTCCAGGCCGCCTGTGTGGGAGGCAGGAGGGTGGTGCCGCAGCAGGAGCCATAGTCAGAGAGAGCCAGGCTGCCTCCAGTCCTCCCAGAGCCTGGCAGTGGGGCCGGAGGAAGGTGCTGCCTGTAGGCCTGTGCGCCTGGGTTTCCGTGCGATACACGGTGATGGCAGCACTTCCCTTGTGGGGAGGTGTGTGCAGTTGTGACCATGCGTCACGATCTCTAGTGGGTATAGCGCACCTGGTGTGGCGCAGACCCTGGTGTGTGGTGACCCTCACTAAGGAGTCACATGAGTTAGGGGAACCTGGGAGTCAGCTCGGGAGAGCTGCGGACCCCAGGAAAGCTGCCCTCTGCCCCAGTGCCCGACCCCAGGTGGAGGTCCTGGAAGGACCCTGACCTGGCAGTGCCTGCCTTGGGGCTGGGGGAGCCCAGGGTGAGCGGAGAAGCAGCCCCTGATGTCCGGCCTTCCTCCCCTCCCTCAGGGCCTGAAGAAGATCTCTGCCTACATGAAGTCCAGCCGCTTCCTGCCGACCCCTCTGTACTCCAAGTTGGCCGCGTGGGGCAACAAGTAGGGCCTGTGAGTGCAGGAGACGGGAGCGAGGGGCACACCTGGAGATTTCTGCCACTTAGAACCGTCTGCTCTGCTCCCTTTTCTCCTTGCAACCTCCTTGCCTCACCCCTTCCCTCTCCAGCAGCCTCAGTGGCCCCTTACTTGCCTGTTAACACCCCTCTCATCCAGGCTTTCTCGCTCCAGCACCCCCTTTTTCAGGGAATTTCCAGGCCTCCCACATTAATCCTCTTGCTTTGAAGCCAGTAAGACCGACCACCCCTCATTCGTTGCTCTGCTTTGAAGAGCCCCCGAGGACCCTTGGCTTGTAGATCTCCGCTGATCTCCCTGCACCACCCTGAAGTCCAGTATGGCCAGGGTGCAGGCCCTGCCCCCAGCGCTGTCCCTCCCAGCCCTGCCTGGTCCCCGAGAAGCCCAGTCCCAGTGCTGTGCCTCGGTCTGCCCCCACCACCTGATTTCTCCAGTGGGCCCTGCTGATCCAAGGGTCTCAGTGGTGATGCTGGCAGGGGTGGTTCCTTCCAGATCCTGGGTGGGAGGAAGGTGCATTGAGACCTCTAGTTTCTATTTCTGACACCTGTGGTACAGGAGCTCTCGTGGGGCTCTCTGTAGAAGGGAGACCTCTTTCCGGACCTGCCTGTCTCAGTCACTCACCCTCACTCTCGGGGGCTCACCGGGCAGGGCTTTGTGTCTTAGTGCATGGGGCCCAGGGGCCTTGAGGGTCCGCAGTGGGGGGGCCAGGGGTCTTCTCCCTTCTGCATGGTCTGCTTCATCACAGCTGGGAGGTCCCCGGGATTCCATGTGTGTGCTCCTGTCAGAGGTCGTCACAGCGCCCTCTGCAGGCTGCTGCCAGCTGCTCTAGGACTTGGATGTGGGCTTGCTCCCTGGTGGTCACAGGCACCCTAAGAGGCATTCCTTCAGTCCTTGCAGCTCTGCGAACCGTCTGTCCCGGTGTGCAGTGAACTGGTTGTCTGATCGGGTGTGGAGCTCCACAACGCAGACCTTCAGACCGCCGATGGAGCTGCTCAGCCTCTGGGATCCCGCCCTGCTGGCGGGAAAGGTGATGCAAGTGCGACATGAGTCACTTAATAAAGTTTTATTTTTCAAAATGTACAGCTGGTGGTCCCTGTTGCTCTGCATCTTCCCCAGCTGCTGGGGCGTCCCTGGCCATGGGGTCTCTGGTGTGAAGTCCTGGAGCTCTGTGACTGGAAACCGGCTTCCCAAGCCCTCCACTGCGGGGCTCCTGCAGGGCTGCCCTGGCCAAGGCAGCGCGGCTCTCCAGTGGCTCGGGGACAGCTGCTGGGGTAGTAGCTGGGAGCTCCTTACAGAGGGAGCAGGTGTTGTTTTCAGACAGGTCTAGGTGACTGAGCTTGTCCCCAACTCTGCCTGTGGACCGCTGCTTTGTGGCCTTGCCCCGGATGTGTTCACCGGGTCTCTGTCTTTCCTGGCCGACCCTCCCGCACCTTTCTTCTTCATGGCGTCCTTGGGAGCCATAGGGAGACTCGAGGAGCGCCTGCCGCCCGAGCAGATGTCGGACCAAAAGCTTGAGTCACATTGTTATAAACATAAGTAGCTTTTAGGCTCTTCTTGCCATTCTGAGCTCGCCAGGTCCTGGGTGGCGAGCTACAGGATGTCCTCCGTGTCACCCCCTTCTGTAAATATCTAAGCCTAGGTTTCCTCCACTGTCACCACAGTCACCCTCCCCACATTGGCAATACAGGGTTTGGAAGTGATTTTGTTTCTTTTTATTATATTTTATTTGATTTTATTACTCTTCTTATTTTTTTGTAGACAGAGGAAAGGGAGGGAGAAAGAGAGGGACTCATGAATGTGTGGTTGCTTCTTGCTCGCCCTCTACTGAGGACCTGGCCCCCAACCCATGCCTGTGTCCTGGCTGGGAAGAGAACTGACAGTGCTTTGGTTTGCAGGCCACACTCGGCCCACTGAGCCACACCAGCCAGGGCTGGAAGTAATTGTACATGATGCTGCAAATTGTGCTGCTGGAGAGGGCGTTTCCTGGAGCGCAGGGCTCCCCCTTTGGTGCCGCTGGGAGGAGCTCCTGATTTTGTGAGTCTGGTGTTCGGGCAGGCTCAGCTGGAGACAATATTGCAAAGCATCCAAGGCTTCTTATCCAGAAAAGACTCTCACCCAAAATGCCACCCCGTGAACAAAGGTCCCAGCCTTGAACAGATGATTCCCGAGAGATAACATCCAATGGCCACGAAGCATATGAAACTGTGCTGAATGACCTCATGTAGCAGAGAAGTCAGAAGCGCAGTTGAACCCTATTGCGTATCCACACAGGCTAAAGGTGAGAGGATGGACGACTGGTCCTGACTGGTGTCGCTCATGTGGTTGAGCATCAGCCCATGAAGCAAAGGTTCGATTCTCAGTCTGGACACACGTGAGGGTTGGAGCCTGGTCCCTGGTTCAGGTGCAGGTGAGAGGCGGCCAGTTGATCTTTCTGTCCCTCTCTCTCTCCTTCCCTCCCCCTCTCTCTAAACACAAATAAAAATAATCTTTAAAAAAATGCAAGGCTTGACAATGGTTGAACTCATGAAGTCACTGGAGGTGCCATTCACTGACTGCCGGGGCACAAGCACGTGGACACCAGCAGTGCCAGCTGGGATGGAAGGAGCATGGAGCCTCTGCCCTGGGATCCTGCTCCGAGTTCAAGTTCAACAGGGATGAGTGCCTGTGTCTTCCAGGGGTGCTCACAGTACCCTCGCAGCTTTATCTGAAGTAGCCGATGATTGGCAATAATGCAAATGTTTCTCAGTGGAAGTAGGGACAGATCGACTTGGTTTATCACCCCGAGTCCATTGTCCCTTGATGGAGTCCCACGTGACCGTGAGCACACAATACTCTAATGGAATAAACGCCCCACTGTGAACCCAGCAACTGGGACGACTCTCACTTGGGCAGTCTTGGCAAAAGGATGCAGATGTAAAAATACATGCTTCCCAGCTGTATGTGCCTGAAAGTGAACACGCCAGACGAATCCAAGGTGACGGAGGTCAGCTGAGTGGGGCCCTTGTGTGTGCAGGGTTGCTCGTTGGCGGGACCTTGAGATGGGTGGGAGTGTCCTCTGTTCTACTCTGGGGGGTTACCCAGAAGAACATCCTATGTCAAAAGCCACAGAGTGGCTCGTGAGTGCATTACGACCGATCCCATGTACATAGGAACTGACGTGTAGGTTTCATTACTGACGTGTTCTGTGGGGTCTGAGACTCTGCAGGGCAGAGGCAGGCTCCCGGGCCTGGCCTGACCCAGGGCCCAGGGGTGGGAGGGGCCTGCGGTCTGACAGGCAGAAGCGCACCACTCCTGGACCCTGGAGGACCAGGCTGCCTGGCCACCCACCCCCTTCTCGGCCCAGTTCTCATTGTCTCATCCCAGATCCTCTGCCTGGTGCCCACAGCAGCCGACCCAGGGCGGGACTGACTCCAGGTGGCCCCTGTGGACAACCCTCTGTGCCAGCAGGAGGGTCTGCAGACCACCCTGGCGGTGGTCCTGGGAGGTGTCCTTGGCTCCTGCTGGCCCCCCACTCTGTGCTGTCCTGGCAGCTGCACAGGAGCCTGGTCCCTCAGGAGACAGCTCTCCCTCTCCTCTCACCTGCCTGTGTGACCCGCATGCTCCCGTCCTGTTCTGGTCAGTATCGGTCAGTGCTGGGGACATCTAGCAGGGTGTTAGGGACTGCGCCTCCATACCTGTCTCTCTGTGGGAGCTGGTTCTGAATTTTAATCAACAACTTTGACCATAAGCCTAACTGATTACTTTGCATTTGATTCTTATCACTCTTAGACACAGGACTTAGGAGCGGGGTCCTCCAAAGCACAGGAATTGAAACCATCAGCCGGAGGCTCCCTGTCTCGTCTCTGGCCCCAGGAGTCGCTCTCCCCCTGCTGGTGAGGGCTGGGAGAGCCCTGGCTTCGGGCATTCCCAGATCCTGGAGGAGCTTGCAGGCTGGCGGGAATCCCCTGGACAGGAGCAGAGGGACACTCTGGCTGTGAAGGGCCTGCCCACCTTTGGCTTTAAGGGGAACTCTGCCCTCCAGGGGGCGGTGCCCAGAGGGGAGGGAGGCCAGAGGAGCCTTGTTGTTCAGATTTCTCAGCTGCGTCTCCCCTGTGCACTTTCCCTCCCTCTGGGCCGGCGGACGTCGGGAACCAGGTGGGCTTTGCTGGGAGCCGCATAGCGCCGCGGGCACCCAGAGGAGCCTGGCCCTTCCCACCTTGGGCGTCCTGGGGCCCAGACTGCGTCCCCCAATATCCGGGGCCGCGCTCGGGACAGATACTGTTGGCCCCTGGCTCCCGCCCGGGAGTCGCGGGGTAGTCACGGGTCTCCGGGGTGGGGTGTGGGCGGACTTAGGGGCGGGGACTAGGGGCGGAAAATAAAGGCTGTGTGCACCTCCGTGCTTCGGGGACAGACACCAGTTTCCAAGCCCAGCCTGGAAGAAGCCCGACCACTCCCAGCGCGATAACCAGCACCATGGCCATGACTCTGGGTTACTGGGACATCCGCGGGGTGAGCGAGGGGCCCGTGGGGCGCGGGGGTGAGATCTGGCGGGATCCAGTGGAGAGGCGGAGGAGGCCTGCAGGTTCCCCCTGAGGGGTCTGACCCAGGGCTGGCCAGGGCGAGCCCACCCTGTCCCAGAACATATCAGTGGGCGACCTCGTGGGCGCCTGCTGGGTGGGGGATCTGTGTGTTGGAGCAGGGATTCCCGCATTGGAGCGGGTCCCGAGGTCCCTCCCTGGAACCCTGACCGCGGTCTGGCCGTGCCTTGCAGCTGGCTCACGCCATCCGCCTGCTGCTGGAGTACACAGACTCCAGCTACGAGGAGAAGAGGTACCCGATGGGGGACGGTGAGTGCATCCCTGTTGAACTGGGACTTCGGCCCACTCCTGCTGACTGGGTACAAGCACCCATGCCCGGGCCACCTGTGGCTCAGCTCTGCCGCCTCCACTGCCTGAGGGTGGGCTTGGGGCAGCCCAGGAGAGGGGATGGCTGGGCCCCTGTGTCAGTGACTGGTGGCTCCCCTTGTGCCGCTCCTCAGAACTTTTTGGAAGCCTTGTTCCTGTGGGCGCCTGAGACCTTAGCCTTGTTTCCCCGACGTGGGTGAGAGAGTTGGTGTTCAGACTGCAGACTCAGCTTTGCAGGGCCCGGCGCCCAGGGAAGGAAGGGGTCGTCCTCAGGGGGCAGGGTTCCTTCACTCCATCTTCTCCACCACAGCTCCCGACTTCGACAGAAGCCAGTGGCTGAATGAGAAGTTCAAGCTGGGCCTGGACTTCCCCAATGTAGGTGCAGGGGTTGGGGCCGTGGGCGTGAGTGCGCTTGTCTCCCCACTCAGATCTCCTTTCCCAGCTTCCACACGGGGTTTGGCAATGCGGGGCCTCTGTGCAGCCTCTCAGCTCCCTGGTCCCCTCACTGCTGTCCTGTGATGCCCTGGGGCCCAGCTCATCCTCTGTGATACGTTGGCGTAGTGCCTGCCCTGGGCTGCACATGGTGGGCCAGGCCCATCGGTGCCCCACAGGCAGGGAGGGGGCTCAGGGCAGCCCTTGGCCCCCTGACCTGCCCCTGTCTCCCCTCCAGCTGCCCTACTTGATTGACGGGGCTCACAGGCTCACCCAGAGCAACGCCATCCTTCGCTACATCGCTCGCAAGCACAACCTCTGTGAGTGGGGCTGGGTCCCAGTGCTGGGGTCCAGGGGGTCATGGCCCTGGGCTGGCTGGGGTGGGATGCTGAGGGACAGCCTCTGTTGTGTGGCTGTAGGTGGGGAGACGGAGGAGGAGAAGATTCGCATGGACATTTTGGAGAACGAGATCATGGACATCCGAATGTACAAGATCAGAGTCTGCTACAGTCCTGAATTTGTGAGTGACCGCTTGCAGGGCTGGGTGGGTGGGTTTGAGAGGGGACTGCACTTGTGTTCTTTCTGTGCTGGCCCTGTTTGCCTGTGAACTTGGAGACTCTGATGCCTCATGCTGGTCCCTATCCTGTCAGCAGAGAGACTCCCACAACCCCCACCTGCCTCAGATGAAATCTCTGACTCAGTTCTCATGAATAGTAGAGTCCAGACACCCTAGGGTGCAAGTTCAGTTCCCAGCAGTGTGTTCAGCTCCGTATCCCAGCCCCCTCCCTCACACCACAGACATCAGCAGAGGTCCCAATGGGATACAGATCGGGGGGCTCCCCAGGGCCTCTGTGCCTCCTGCTCCTACCTCCCAGCCCCTCAGGCTCTCCCCATCTGTCCAGACAGTGCTCGCGTGTCCACGCTGAGTGTCCACACCGTCACCCGGCAGCTGGGACTCCTCATTTCTTCCCCTGGGACGTTTTGGTTCTTTGTGTCTTTCATTCTGCCTGAGGCCTGGGCTCTGCTGGGCTCCCACAAGCTCCTGGGTCTGAGCTGAAGGAGCGTGTTTGGAGATGCCAGGGACAGTGGGGTGCCCTCTGCTTCCCCACCACCTCCCCCTGGTGGGTGGCCACACCCAGTAGGTGTGTCATGAACACAGTGGGTTACATTATAACCTGGGCACCCACCCAGGTGTGGTTGGGGCACAAGGCTGCTCATCCCTGGCGGCTGGGGCCAGGGCTGCAGGAACAGCCCTGGGAGGCCAGCGTCTGGCCCAGGGTCTGTGTCCGTGGGTGGTGACAGCTGTTTTGTGCCTCAGGAGAAACTGAAGCCTGAGTTTTTGAAGGTGCTGCCTGAGAAGATGAAGCTTTTCTCCCAGTTTCTGGGGAAGAGGTCCTGGTGGGCCGGGGACAAGGTAAGGGGAGTCTCTGGGAGGGGCAGCTGACATACTCGCAGGTTCAGAGATTGGCACCTGATCCTTCTGTCCTGTCTGCAGCTCACCTACGTGGACTTCCTGGCGTACGACATGCTGGATGTCCTGCGCAGGTTCGAGCCCAAGTGCCTGGATGCGTTCCCAAACCTGAAGGACTTCCTGGTTCGCTTTGAGGTGATTCCACTGGTCTCTGACTTTGTACCCCTCTGGTCTTCTGTCCCATTCCCGAAGCTTCCCTGGTCCTGGAGCGCACGTGAAGCCTAAGTAGTGCTCACTGAGGCCTGGCTGTGTGCCAGGATCCGTCCTCGGCATTGTGGGAGCACTGGGTTCAACTGACCTGCACCGCCTTCCTCTGGGTGGACGATGGATGGCCTCCCTTTTCTTCCCCATTGGTCGAGTCACTGATCTGCTCTTCTCTGTGTGAGGCCTGGTGTCAGGCACAGAACGTGTGCAAAGGGCACCCAGCCCTGGAGCCCCCCTCGTGGGTCTCGGTGCAGCTGGAGGGGTACAGAAGTCCCCTGCTGTGCAGTCCTGGGGTCCCACTGGGGCACTGGAGGTGCGCAGCCTGGTCCTCCCCTCCCAGCTCGTCACCCATCACCCTCGGTCACCCATCACCCTCCATCACCCATCACCCTCCGTCACCTCCCAGAGGATCAGCTGAGCCTGCTTTGTCACAGAGGAGGGAGGTCCAGGTGGTGTTAGGCCCATGGGGATTCCAGCTTAGTCTGTGCTGTTTCCCCCTCCCATCAAGAGACCTGCTTAGTCAGCTGGTTCTGGGAGCTCTGGTTCTGGTCCAGGGTGATGAGCCTTGCATATGAAGCAAGAGCTGGGATGTGGGACCAGCTGGGAGGGCTCAGGGACAGCTGTGGGCTGCAGGCTGCTGCCTGCTGGGCCAGGCCTGGTTACAGGCTGTCCCAGGACCTTGGAGGCCCGTGGAAGGTGCCGGGCACCCTCTGTCTTGGGAAGAAGGAGCTCACACACCCCTGTGTGTCTCAGGCCTGGTTGGCTGCAGCAGCAGGGGGGTGAGGTAGGTCTGGCCAATGAGAGTGGGCTCAGGTGCCAGCCCAGCCAGCTGGACTTTCTCCTTCATTGATGTGATTAGGGTTGGGCAGGAATTTCTTGCCCCACTTCCTCCTATCAACGCTCACCCCTGTTTTGCTGAGTCACTGGGAAGGTCTGGCTTCCCGTGCCAGCTGCACAGGCACAGTCTGAGCCCCTTTGTTCCCCCTGCGGGCCCTCCTTGGGCAGGCCCTGGGAGGCCCGGAGCCTCCCTCTGCAGAAGGAGACTGTTTGTGCAGGCTGGGAGGGTCCAGGCCGCCTGTGTGGGAGGCAGGAGGGTGGTGCCGCGGCAGGAGCCATAGTCAGAGAGAGCCAGGCTGCCTCCAGCCCTCCCAGAGCCTGGCAGTGGGGGCCGGAGGAAGGTGCTGCCTGCAGGCCTGTGCGCCTGGGTTTCCCGTGCGATACACGGTGATGGCAGCACTTCCCTTGTGGGGAGGTGTGTGCAGTTGTGACCATGCGTCACGATCTCTAGTGGGTATAGCGCACCTGGTGTGGCGCAGACCCTGGTGTGTGGTGACCCTCACTAAGGAGTTAGGGGAACCTGGGAGTCAGCTCGGGAGAGCTGCGGACCCCAGGAAGGCTGCCCTCTGCCCCAGTGCCCGGCCCCAGGTGGAGGTCCTGGCCAGACCCTGACCTGGCAGTGCCTGCCTTGGGGCTGGGGGAGCCCAGGGTGGGCGGAGCAGCAGCCCCTGATGTCCGGCCTTCCTCCCCTCCCTCAGGGCCTGAAGAAGATCTCTGCCTACATGAAGTCCAGCCGCTTCCTGCCGACCCCTCTGTACTCCAAGGCTTCCATGTGGGGCAACAAGTAGGGCCTGTGAGTGCAGGAGATGGGAGCGAGGGGCACACCTGGAGATTTCTGCAACTTAGAACCATCTGCTCTGCTCCCTTTTCTCCTTGCAACCTCCTTCCCTCACCCCTTCCCTCTCCAGCAGCCTCAGTGGCCCCTGTACCTGTGTCCTAACTCCTAAGGCCCCTCTCATCCAGCCTCTCTGCAGCTGCAGTTCCCTTTCCGTCTGCATTAAACCCAATGAGACTGACCTCCCCCCACTGGTTGCTCTGGTTTCAGGAGCCCTGCCCAACCCCCACCTGTAGAGCTCAGCCAGAGACCCCAGCACTGCCCTGAATCGCTGTATTGCCAGGGTGCAGGCCCTGCCCCCAGCGTGGTCCCTCCCTGCCCTACCTGACCCCCAGTAAAGCCGAATCCCACCTGGGTGTCTTGTTATTCCCTCGCCACTGGATCCGGGGCTGACCGTGGTGGAGTTTAGTAGGCTCTCCACTTTCCCCCTGTCGTCTGTGATGGCCGTGTGGTGGGGACGTGTGTATGTGGGGGGCGGGGTGGCAGGGAGAGGGACAGGTGGGAGTGGGAGGTTTCTCGCTCGTATCTGTGTTCCTGCGTGCGCGCCTCGGTGTGAGGTGTCTACAGAAGCGGGCCTCCTGCATCTCTGTCCCTCCGTCATTTCAGCCTTGGTGGAAAGCCCCCTGTGAGCTGGTGGGAGTTCGTGTCATGGTTCCGAGGGTTTGTGCGGCGGGGGCGCACGGTGGGCCGTCCGCTGCTGGTGTGGGGTCCCAGTGGCCACGTCCTGTCTCCCTTTCCCGGAAGTGCTCCCTGCAGTAGACACCCCCCTCTGTGCTGATACAACATATCTCAATAAAACACAACCCTCTGTGTTACAATGGTCGCTTTTACTTGTTTCCCCCTCCGACTCAATCCGGGATTCACCGAGGAGCAAATCCATGTCCTGTTGGAGTTTTTATGCCTGATTTCCATCACGCTGTCTGAGTGCATATTCACCCTCGGTCTGAAGTCCGAGTCTCCCCTGAGTACGACCCTGGCACACGCTACAGCCACTCTGGGGACTCGGGGCTCTGGATATACTCCCTCCCAGCCCGCAGAGACACGAAGCAAAGCTCAGACGATTTTGGACGCACAGGTCTGGGAGAAGCAGCCGTTAGCTCTTTCTCCCCACAGCATTTCATGGGCTTCAGCTGCTCTTTGAATACCTTGGCCCGACCCAGGCAGGCCTGGCACGCGGGGCCAGCGGCCAGCCCAGCTGGTGGTCGGGAGGCGTGTGCGCCGTGGGTGCTAGGGCACCTGCAGAGGCGTGTGCAGGACGCGTGAGAGCTGCCCGATCGGCGTGTGCCTCAGACAGCGGCGGGGCCAGCCCGGGTGCGGGGCCCTGGTAGGGCGCAGCCTGGAGACCCCGCTGTCTGAACGGGAGGGTGCAGAGAGGGGCCTCGTGGGGCAGTTGCCCAGGTGGTCTGCGCCTGCAGCTGTATGTACTCCTTGGCAGTTGTTACACTAACAGGGAGCCGTGGGGAGTCACGATCAAAGTCTCTGAGAAATAATGATTCATATCAAAAGATAAAACTGATAAAAGTTCGACAAGGCAAATCAAAGTTTATGAACCTGGTAAGGTGAAAGTTTGTTGAGCCAAAGCTTACTAAATATTAACTCAAAGATAGGAAGGATAAGGATGAAAAGGAAACCGTGGAAACGAGGAGTGGCGCTGGGATTAACGATGAACAGAGAGAACGAAAACGTGAAATCGGAGTCGCGCAGACACGGTCGGGGCCGGGGCTGGCCCGTGCCTTCTGCAGAGGACCGGACGCTGCACGCTTCTGGCGCTTCGGGTCCTGCGGCCTCTGTCGTCCGCTCGCCCACCCTGGCCGTGGGCAAGCTGCCCACACAACACGGAAAGCAGCGGGTGGCGCTCTGTCCCAGCAGAACCTCAAAAACAGAGCCCTTTCCCGACTCCTGACCGAGGAGCTCCGGTGAGAAGGGCAGAGCTATAGTAGAGCCGAAATATTCGATCTAGAATGTAATCAGTGATGATCAAAGAGAAAACGAGCAGAGCGCCATCTTTAAAAGGAGGGAAGACATGGTAATGAAGACAGCGGCAGATGAAAACAATTTTCTAAACTCTGTGGTCCAAGTTATAAAAGCTAAAAAAAATTACATTTGAAAGTCTGGGGCAGAAACTGTAGGATGTATGTCCTTGCCCCTGGGGCCACCAAAACGGCCATCTGACCGTGGGTGCCTCCAGCCTGGGGGTCCCCGGGGCCCGGCACAGTGCTCCGCCGGCAGTGCTCCGCCGGCAGCATTCGGGGCGTTCCTTCCCCTCCCAGAGCTCGAACCCGAGGCGCTGGTGTCTCCCTGGGGTCTGTCATCACCTGCTGACAAGTTCCCTGCCCTGAGTCCCTCTGTTCTTACTGTGTTATCAGAGACAGGCAAAGCTGACCGAGACCCCGAGATGGCAGCTTATGGAGAATTGAAGTTCACTCTTCCGTCCTGTTCCGTGGGGAACAGTCCAGGCTGGCGGGGCAGCCCTGCTGCACGGAGTCATTCGGCGACTCCGGCTCCTCCCGTCCCGCGGCTCTGACAGCCCCTGGGGTCCCTCCTCATGTCCCGGGTGAAGCCATATCATGCGTATGGGGAGGAAAGCCCAGAAAACCCAAGGAAGCGAGTTTCTGCTACGCCCACGCGGCTGAAGGTGCGTGTGTCACAGTCGTTCACCTTCTGTGCGTGAGTTCCAACGTGTGGCTCTCCCTAGTCCCAGGGGCCCACACACCCCTGTTTCCGAAGGTTGGATTTGGGTGGTCCACGGCAGTCGCTCCCACGCCTGGGAAAGTGGGGAGAAAAGTTAAGCCCCAGTCCAGAGGAAGCCGTGGGGTTAAGCCAGTGGTTTGAAGCAGGGAGGAGAGAGGCTAAGGCTTTCATTAGAGATAAAGTCTTATTTTCACATAACACCCAGCGGGAGCGGCACATCACTTACGGTCCGTTCCCTCCCGCGGCTGGAATGGGGAAGGGAGTCATTATAGGTATCAGGTAGCTCACGGAACCCCTGGGAGGCCCGGGGGTGGTTGGCCCTGGAGACCGGGCTGCCGGGAAGTGAGCCTAACCACACGTGGGATTGTTCTGGAGAACACCACACGGCGGAGGCTGGGCACCGGTGCCAGAAAACAAGTCCTCAGGGCCTGCTTCGTGAGGTCCTGTGCCCCCGTGTGCCATTCACAGCGCCCGGGTCCCCCGGCCTGCGCCTGAGCCACAGGGAGGCTGGAACAGCCAGCAAATTAGCGAGGATTGAGTTCTGCTAGGTATGACGAAGTAATAACAGTGGCTTAATAGAGCAGAAGCTTGTTTCTCTTGTAAGGAAAGATCTGGAAGGGGACAGTGAAGTGCCAGGAATGTCAGCTTCATGGCAGCCTCAAGGACTCAGCTTTTTTTTTTTTTAAGATTTTATTTATTTATTTTTAGACAGAGGGAAAGGGAGGGAGGAGAGGGAGGGAGACATCAGTGTGTGGTTGCCTCTTGCACGTCCCCTGCTGGGGACCTGGCCAGCAACCCAGGCATGTGCCCTGACTGGGAATCGAGCCTATGACCCTTTGGTTCGCAGCCCGCACTCAATCCACTCAGACACAGCAGCCAGGGCAGGACTCAGCTTTTTAGCTTGCTGCTCCCTCACCCCCAGTGCGAGGGCCCCATCCTCTGACACCTCATAGCACAAAGTGGCTGCTGGAGCCCCTTCACCTCTGCATATCAAACCGCAGGAGGCCGAAAGAGGCTTGGGGGCAGTTCTTCCCTTCTCAAGGAAACTTCCTGGGAGTAACCTAGAGCGCTTCTGCTTGTATCTCAGTGGCTAGAGCTTAATCAGACCGGAAATGACATCTTTCGCCTGGGCAGTAACCTGCGCGGCAGAAATGGAGCCGCTGGGACAGCGAGAAGATGGGGAGGCGAACACAGGGAGCCAGCTAAGCAGTCTTGTGTCTCTTGGACTTAAAACGAAATCCCCCACCTGTTGGAAGCAGGTTTCAAAGATGCAGAGGAGAGATGCCCACCAGAGACAGGTTCTTTCCCACGGGAGCTCTTCCAAACAATCGCCACGGTAGCTGCCACCACAAAACGCCCCCACCTAACACAACGCCGCCAAGCCCGCCCACACAGAACCACATCCACCCTCCGTTGCCCCGAGTAGGAACAAACCGAAGAATCGTCAACTCCTGAGCCGACCTCCAAGATTGGGAGTCTCTGGGTAACGTTCAGATCGGTACTCTGAGACCACAGACCGAAGCATGATGTCCGTGGCGCCCCCACGGCCGCCCTGTGGGAAGTGGTAAGGGAGTGGGAGGCGGGGAAGGGGAGGTCAGGTGAGCTCCGCGATGCTGTGGGCAGCTCATAACCTGCGCTGCGCTGCCCACGGGGCTCGTGGGACGCCCTCCTCCGGCGAGATGACCCAACGGAGATGTCGAGATGTAAGGCTTTCATTTTTATCGACGTCAGCCAGCCCCTGGGTCGGCTCTCGCCTCGTCCCTCTGGCGACCCCACCGTCAGGGTCGCTGTCGTCCCTCTGTGTCAGCCTGTGTTTTCCTAACCCCCGGGTCACGGCGAGTGAACGCTTCATTGCTGACAGACACAGAGGGACCTGCCTGCTGCCCCGTGGAGACTCGAGGTGTGGAGCCAGACATGCAGAGGGGCCCCGTCCTCACGGGTTCCAGGACAACCGCCTCTGTCTGTGCTGAGCATCACGTTCCTGTGTAATCAGCTCTGGCTGCTCCCATCCGACCCCACTTTGGGGGGTAGCCCCGACCGTCCCCCAGTAAGGCAGAGCCCTGTCCGGAAAGCCCCCCCCTTTTCCCGGGGGCTCTTTCCACTTGAAACACATGTTGGAAGGCAGCAGATCAGGTTTCAGTCACGGTTCAGAAGACTCCCTGTGAATACAATGGAAACATTCCAGCGCAGGAAACAAAATACAGACATCTTCTCATTTTCCTCAGACTTCCAACACGACACGAACTCGATCCTGTGAGATGGATTTCCACCCCTGTGCACCGTGGGAGACACTCCGTCCGAGTAACCTCGGGCTGCCCCCCGGCTCCGTGTGGGCCCACACAGCTGCCCCTGCCCACTCGAAATTCACATACACACACACCCGTCCAATCTTTTGTTCTGAATTTAAGTCTCACATGTGAGTCCCCTGTGAATATTTTCATTGAAAATCCCCAGAGAGCCTGGCCTGTCGGTTTCCAGAAAAAAAAAAAAAATTCCAGTATGGCCTGAGCCAGGAGCAAGCCAGACCACCGTCTCACACGACCCCACTCTCCGGCCAGGGAGTCCTGTGCTGGCCTCGGGGCCCTCCCCGAAACCGCCTTTTTGTCAGTGTGACCCATTGTCCCGCCCTGAGGATGAGGGAGGTGCGATTTCTGTTTGAGGTCCGGTCTGGGAGTTCGGAGCCCTCAGGCTGGCTGTAAGGAAGACCCACGTCCCTCCCTCCGTGCCTGTCAGTAGTCCCTACCCCCTCAGTGAAATACTGTTACAACCATTTTTCTGGAGTCCAGTGTCTTCCGAACTGGAAATACCTTAGCCCGCTTGCTCAGCCTGCAACAATGAATACAAATGAGCATCTCTAATACTTTTGGGGGGAACCGCTTCTATCACAAGTTGGGTTTTTTTTTTTAAGCTCTCATTGATACTGTTTGCACAAACCCAGCCTAGTATACTATTGTTACCTAGTGGATGTTTGCTCACAAATGTAATAACTAGGAAAACTTGGAGCATGTGATTTGCTTCTTTCTGAGATTTACATGTTATACATTTCACCTGCGGACCTATGTTTTTTAAACCTCTCCCAGTCGCCACGTTGCTGTCCTCCCCAGATCCTTTTCACAGAGGACTCCCAGGCGGATTTCCTGGTTCTCTGCCTTCTTCCCTGCGTCGATAGGATGGACCCCGTAAGCCCACCTCCTGGTACTCAGGCCCCTGTGAAACCCTCTCCCTTGGGGGTGAGCAGGACCCGCGATCTGCTTCTGGTGGAAAACAGCAAAGGTGATGAGCGGTGGTTCCCATTCCGTTGCGTAGGGTGGTAGCGTCTTCCCGGGAGACCCTCCCCCTGCCGGTTTTGATGAAGCAAGAGGCGCCCCTGGCAAGAAACGAGGGCGGCCTTCAGCTGACAGCCAGCAGGAACCTGGAGCCCCCTGTCCAGAAGGCTGAGGACCTGAGTTCTGCTGACAATCCTGCGAACTCAGAAAGCCGGCCCCACCCCAGTTGAGCCTGGAGATGAGACGGGAGCCCTGGCTGACACGCGGACCTTAGCTTTGAGGTGAGACCCCGAAGCGGGGAACCCTGTGCAGCTGCGCTGACTCCGGGAGATGATGTGTGTGGGTTGACGCTGCTAGAGTAGTGGTGATATCGTTACCTAGCAATGAACAGTACGTTCCCTTTCCCATCCTGGTCACAGCCTCTCTGCAGTTGAGAGGCATCTGCAACCTCTCCATCCCCTACCCTCCCCCCTCCCACTCCTCCCCTCCTCCCCCTTCCCCCTCCCACTCCCTCCCTCCCCCAGTCTACCAGGCCCTCCCTTAAGGCGTGGGTCACTGGCTCACACTATGGAAATCCACCTCAACAGTCACTGGATGACAGGGAAACTCCCGCCTCACACCTCTTGCTGGTGGCACAAGGTGGGAGTGGGGCTGCTTCCTGCCTTCTGCCTGCACTAGCCCCTCCCCAGGCAGCCCTCCTGACGTCACCGGTCCCCTGGTCACTCAGCCCTCACCCCTCCCTCCCCGGAGAGAGCCTTGGCTCCGGGTCACAGGGGACGACAATCTGGCCCTTTACTCAAAGACTTTGCTCTGCACGGGAGCGGAGCCAATGCAGCCTCCGCAGGAGTCAGCTTTCCTTCCGTTTGCTTTCCTCTCCTAAAAACGGCTCCTGTTACAAAGTAACCCGGGAGGGCACGCCCCCAGCTGAACCACGGTCCTCAGCTGTCCTCCAGTTCTCCTCTGGCCTCCTCCCTGGAGCCTGGCTGGGGGTCAGACCCAACTCCGCGCATCTCACGCACACCAACGTATCGCAGAAAACACTCACCTCAAGGTTTCCCTTCTTAAAACATGAACGGTTTTATATTATACGTACTAATCTGCAACCTAATTTTAAAAATTCAACAGTGTGCCTTGGGGACCTTCCCATGTTAGCTCATAGAGTTGAATTTCGCTCTTTCATTGCTGTCTGGTGCCCCGTGGTATTGATGGGCAAGTGTGCAAGAATCCCACTTTTGCTACTACAAATAACCCACCATCTTAGCATAACCTTAGGTGTGTGTTTAGTACAACGGAATTACTGGGTCACAGGACATCACTTGATTTTTCAGGAGATATTGACACACTGTTCTCCGAAGTAGTTGCACCCGTGTGCAAGCTCCCCAGAAGGCAACGCCTGTCCCTCTCCCAAACCTCGCTCATCTTTGTAAACTTTTAAGTGTTTACACTTAAAGAGAGACCTGAAAAACGGTCTCTCTTGTCATCCGAAGTTCCTTGGATTATAAACATCTCTTTAATTTTCTAGGGGGCCATGAATATCCCTATTCCTGTGAATGGTTTGTTCATAGATCTTTGTCCCTTTTTTAAAAACTTTGTCCTAACGATTTGCAGGAGCCCTTTCTGGTCTTTATATGGGCCCTTTTGCTTTTGTCTCACTGGTCACTTAACTCTGCTTATTCGCGCACCATCGCAGGCGGCGTCACAAATCTGAGTGATGCTCTTCGGGCTTTTCCTCTCACGGCTTTTTTGTCTTACGGAGACTTCTCTCACCCTCTGACCACCAACACCCCTACACTTTCATGAACACTTCCCCAGTGTCGTGTTTGGGGTTGGGCCTCAAATTCCAGGTGCGTCAATGGTGGTGAGAGGTGCGAGGTGGGGCTCCAGCATTTTTCATCGCCAAGGAGTGGTCCCAGCCGAGGGTCCCGGTCAGCCCCCTGGGTTGACACACCATCTGCATCGCACTGGACCCCCACAGAGAAGGTGTGTCTGAGTCCAGTCCCGCCACAGCCACTGCCGCCGTCTTACCGGGCACTGTCACCGGGTCTTCACAGGGGCTGCAGGCCCGCGTGACACACCGCTGTCTGCAACTGTCCCGTCCCACCCTTGTTCTAGGGCTCGCCCTCCAGGCTCAGGCAAGGCCCCCAGACACTGACCACTGTTGGGGGGAGGGGGTGTCCATGCCGCAGGGACTGAATCACATCTTGGGGAATCCCCACATCCTCCTCCTCCCCCTCCTCCAGCCTTTACACCCAAGAGAAACCCAGCGAGCGGGACACCGGCAGCCTAAGTGCTATTTATTGAAAAGAGCAGAGAAGGAAGCATGTGCCCCCTGCAGGCACGAGGGCACAGACGCAGTGCCAGTCGGCTGGCGCTCAGCACGCCCTCTTGTTGCCCCACAGGGCCATCTTGTTGTTGATGGGCATCTTGAAGAAGCGGTCGGACTGCATGTAGGCAGCAATCTTCTCCAAAGCCTGAAGGGAAAGCACACCACGCCTTACAGAGACCAGAGCTGCCCCAGAGACCCACTCCCAACCAGCCGCATTCACAGGCCGCCGGTCCTCCCCGCCCTTCCCTGTGAACAGCACCTGTCGGGTACAGAAGCCAGGCCCGTCCCAAGACTTAAAGGTTGGGAGATGTCCAATCACTGGTCCCTTTAGGCCCGGGGGAGCCTGCGTTTTGTAAGAGAAAGCTGCAGGGAGCATCCGTTACCTCAAAACGGCACATGAAAGCCTTCAGGTTGGGAAACTCGTCCAGGCACCTGGGTTCAAACATGCGGTTCTGATCCAAGACGTCGTAGGCGAGGAAATCCACAAAGGTGAGCTGGAGGGAGAGTGAGACGGTGAGGCCTGGGGCACATGAGCGCCTGCACGGAGAGACGGGTATCCCTTCCCCTTCCTCTCTCCCTACCTTTTCCCCTGCAAACCACGAGAACTTCCCCAGGAACAAGGAGAACTGTTTCAGATGTCCAGGTAGCTGGTCCAGGTACTGAGGCTTCAATTTTTCCTGGGAGAGGGCGAGAGGAGCTGCCACCACGTTCCTGGTGAACCGGGGCACGGGCCCGCGATGGACACCACGTGCCCCTTCTCCCGGTGCCTTCCTCCCTCTGCCTTCAGGCAGGGGTGGCCACACAGAAGGGAGGGGTTTGGAAGGGCAGAGGGGCCGACACCAGAGTTACACGACCAACAAACCCCCACAAGATGAGAGTTCTGTTCTATTCTGGCCGATCAGGTTGGTGGGAAGGCGGCAGCAGAGGAACGGAGAATCAGCCTTGGGCTCCTAGAAGCGCCTTTTCCTGGACGCCTGCCTGCTAAGGAAACTCACATGGTCCGAGTTGTAGCAGATGCGAACCAGCTGCAGGCGGAAGTCCATCACTTGGTTCTCCATGATGTCCACTCGAATCCTTTCTTCTTCAGTCTCGCCGCCTGTCGGCCAAACCACAAGAAGTCACTCTCCGCACGTCCACACACGCCCAGGGGGGCACGCAGCCCCGCCCCCCTCACCTGCCCTACCCCACTCACACATATTGTGCTTGCGGGCGATATAGCGCAGGATGGCATTGCTCTGGGTGATCTTGTTCTTGCCGTCCAAGAGGTAGGGCAGCTGGAAGGAAAGGGACAGGTCAAATGATCAGCCCGACTGTCTGCTGGGGAGGTGAGACTCGCAGGGAAGTGAACGGGAGAGAGAAGGTGCCGTGTGAGGAGGAAGGAGAAAGTAAGTCGAAGGAAGCGACTGGGTCCCCACCTGAATTTAGACGGGGGTTCTTCATCTCTCTCTGTGGGTATGTGTGTGTGCCTGCCAAGCACCCTTTTGCAGAATGAGGTTTTTATTTTTTTAAAGATTGTATTATTTTTTTAGACAGAGGGGAAGGGAGGGAGAGAGAGAGGAAGAGAAGCATCAATGTGTGGTTGCCTCTCACACGCCCCCCACTGAGAGCCTGGCCTGCAACCCCAGCATGTGCCCCAACTGGGAATCGAACTGGCGACCCTTCGGTTGGAAGGCTGGTGCTCAATCCACTGAGCCACAGCAGCCAGGGCAGAATAAGGTTTTTAAATGCTTAAAACAAATTACATATGTTTACACAATTTATAAAAAATACTAAACAAAATTGTAATAGTAATCAGTGGCTATCAGTGAATTAAATAAAAAGCAGGTATAATAGCTACCACAGTTTCAAAGTATGATGAATGTGAATATGCATTACAATAGCTACAACACAAAAATACCTGATTTCTACTGGTGACAGTCACAGACGCAGCTAATGACCAGGGTCACTTACTGTCTGTATTCATAATAGAAGGAACTGTTCACTTTCAGTTGGTGGTTAGTGGAGATGAAAATGTAATTTTTTTCTCTGCTCAAGTTCAAGAACCCCTGAATTCTATTCATTCTATGCAGGTGAAGAGCCTTTAACCCAGATCCCCCGAGACCAGCGAGGGAAGAAGCCAGGAAATACTTCACAGCCATCCCTTCGCCGCCAACCCCGCTTTTGCTAAACCACCTACGTTAGGAAAGTCCAGGTCTAGCTTGAATTTCACATCCAGCCACTGGCTTTTATCGTAGTCAGGAGCTGTAAGAGAGAACAGAGGGGGACCCAGCGTCCTTAATATCCCCCCGGAGGGCAGTGCAAAGATCTAAAGAAACAACCTAATCTGGAGGGCTCAGGCTCCCAGGCCCCCAAAGTTTAACCCCGGCATCTCTGGGGCCTGTTTGGGTAAGGGTGGGGATGGGCTTGGGCTACGGCAGAGGGCGAATCTCAGCTCCAGATAAAGGACGGGTCTCTCCCAACACAGGTCAGGGCAGGGCAGAGATCTTCCAGGTGACAGGGACACTAGTCCCACTGGACTCTGCAGTGATGCCACCTTCGGGGCACAAAAGGCAAGAACTGTTGCAGGGCCAGCCTGGCTCAGCTCGGCGGCCCCAGAGCGGCCTTACCTGCCCCGCATGAGTACCGTTTCTCTTCGTAGTTTGTACCGGTGAACTCCAGGAGCATGCGGATGGCGTGCGCCAGCTGGGGAGGACAGCTCCGGTCAGCGCCTGCGCAGCTCCCACCGACCCCAACCCCCAACCCTCCCCGAGGCTGCCGAGACCCTTGACGAGGTGGTCGTTAAGCGCCCCCGGGAGCGGCCCCCGGCGGCTAGCGATCCTCAGCCCCTCTCCTCGGCCCGGGACCCCAGGGCAGGGGGCCAGGGCCGGCCCTTGAGGCCGGGAAACTCTGCGGGGTGTGGGTGGGGGGGTGGGGGGGGCTGGCAGCGCCGGGTCGCGGCGAAGTGGGCTTGGCTCGGAGGAGGGCCCCTTCTCTGGGCCCGAGCCCCCAGCCGCTTCTGCGTCCGTCTCCCTGATCCAGCGGCTCGGCCGTTGACATGGTACTCACCCCGCGAATATCCCAGTAACCCAGAACCACAGCCGACTTAGACGATGACATACTGAACGTACTCCCGCGCCCTCTGGGACTGGAGAGGAAGCGCCAACGGGCGGGGCTTTATACCCAAGGCGAGGGGGCGGGGCCAACGTGGGCGCCCTCGCTCCGCCCCCACCGTCCGGGTCCGCCTCCTAACGCACGACCACTGGGCCGTGTGCAGGCGTGTTTTCTGTAGACACTGGGGATAGGGGCGGGGCGGGGCGCGGCGCGACGTGCGCTGGGGGTCCTGGGGTTGGGACTCTGCCCTGTACGTGCGTGGGAGCTGCACTCCGTCAGTGGTGCCAGGGGGAGGGTAGAACACCCATCTCGCAAGCGGTGAGAGCCCTGGTGACCTCGGGGAAGTGAGATTCACGCTGCGAATATTTATCTAGGGGGATGGGGTCAGGGGAAGGTGGGCGAGGCTGTGACTCTGAGGAGTCGCCGCCCTCCGTGTGCGTTCTGTTGGTGTGTGGGCAGGAGGCCGGAGCTACGCGCACGGTTCCTGGCCCTGGGGTCTACACAACGTGGCCGCTCAGTACCCGAAGCCCCTTCACCTCTCCCTGGGGTGCGGGAAATCGTATTTCTCCATCGTTCCGGGTGAAGCAAGGTTGGGACTTTTTAAAAGAACATTTTAGTAGAAAGAAGAGAGGGGGAAAAGTGCAATGCACAGGGACTGAGAGATTAATAATGCCTCAATCTCACCTCCCAAGGTAGCAAAAGGCCAGCCACAAATTAACCTCAAGTATAAGACTAACATTTTTTTGCACGTTAAATATTTTTTATTGTTTATGTTATTACAGTTGTCTCAGTTTTTCCCCCTTTGCCCTCTCCCGTAAGACTAACACGTATTGAACACCTATGATACGCCAGGCCATCATCTGGGTATTTCGCGTATCTTAGCTAATTTATTCCAATGTAAGCTTCACAACTTTGTGAAGTTGATTTTCTGCCCGTTTTACAGAAGGAAACAAGGGAGGCCTGGAGACGTTGGGTGGATATCTGTTCCAGGCTCTCCTGTCCCCAGGGGCTGCAGCCTGGGGTTCACAGCGAGGTCTAGTAGCACAGCTTGTGTGAGTTCCACCGAACCTGGACACGCACTCGGTCCCTCACCTTATTTCGGTCTTTGCTGAGAGACCTGGGGAGCACCGGACTACACCACGTTTACTCCTGGTCCTGGAGGGTTTCTGTGCTTCCAGAGCTCCTTGAGCTCCATGCAGCCCAGAGGATGATGGGTTAGTATCTCCTCTGCCCATCCCAGGGAATCCACTTCTCTGATTAACATTCGCCTTTGACAGTCAGACCCTAGGGATCTCACCTGTTTTCTCTTTTGTGTGGGAAAAGAGAGGTTTTCTGAAGCCGGGAACTTGAGGGAATGACGCAGTTGTAGGGTAATCTGGGACCAGGGCAATGTTAAAAAGCCCTGGGCAAGTTCAGCTGAGACGTACTTATGGAACCATCTTAACCCCTGAGGGTTCTGGATTCACCAGTACGTCAAGCCTGATACGCAGACCGAATCAGAAAAAGTACAGCCTCTGTTATGTGGGGAGGGGACTCCACGACGGGAGACTCAAGACCGCTGTGGACAGTGGGTCCTAGAAGCCGCGGACAGTGCCCCCAGGCGGTCCCGGAACTCTTCACTAGCCCTCTGAGAAAATAGGGCCCTGGAGAGTAAAATGCCTGGTCAGCCAGTTAGCGGACTTGGAACTCCCAGTCTGGTGCTCCCCATGCTCTGCTACTGGAGACAAGCTGGGGAGGAAGCTCAAGGTTGGCTCACCCAACAGGAGGGGACAGAAGTTGTATCAGCAGAGGAAGTTGCCAAATAGAGCACCTGGCAAGACTATTAGTGCGTCTCCGGACCATCAGCCAGTGCAGCTGCTCAAGACTGACCCCTGGCAGCAGCCTGCTCCTATGAAGGGTCGTGCCCCCGGCTCTGCTGGGTGCTGGGGAGCCTACTGGGAGACGTGTACACAGTGTACACAGCGGGGCAAAGACGGTGAGCACAGCCTTCACCTGGGAGTTTGTTTCGAAAGAAGGTAAGCAGAGCCTAGGCCATGATCATCCAATCCTGCTTCTCCGTCCCAGGTGGCGTGGGGACTCCCACTCACGTTCGGTCTGGGCCAGGGAGGGAGGCAGGGCTGCCGCTGGGCCACGCCCCGTGTGCCAGCTCCTCCCGCCTCCCCACCTCGGCCCCCATCCGGCCCAGAAGAAGCTGCAGGGGCGGCACAGCCGATGAAGATGTGTTTATTGGGGAGGAGACGGACTGAACAGAACCCTACCGAATCTAGCCACGAGTGCGCCAGGCTTAGGACAGAGACAATAAATAGATGGTAGCTGGAGAGGGCTCCCAGCACAGCCAGGGGGGACATCACTCGCCCGACCGCGGGGCTGGTCTGTCCTCCTTGCTGTGGGGGTGGGGTGTGGGGCTGGCTGCGGACTGGGGACCTGGAAGAGGAGTTCTCGGGGCGTCTTCCGTCTTGCTGCTGCGAGAAGGCCTTGGTCTTGGAGAGGTCTGCGTTGGTGCCTACGGGGTTATCTGAGGAAAGAAGGATCGTGGTGAGGCCGGACCAGGGAAGGAGACCCCAGGGCTCAGGCTGACACGCAGCTTGGAGCCTCCAGGCATGGCCGCACGCCCGAAGTCAGGCCCCCGGGGGACCGAACGGCCTGTGCCCAGTACCGGTCACACTCAGTCCCGCCCCGGGGCTGTGCCTGCCGGCTAGTCCCCCCGCTCTTCTCACGGTCTCCCAGGGAGCACCCCAATTTCCACTGGGAGTGAGGACCCCAGAGCGCCCTCACCCCCAGCGTCCTCCTGACGGCCTCCAGCCGTGCCAGGACCCGAGGGGCCTCCTGTGGACACAGCATCTGCAGCTCCCCTGGCCTGATGTGCAGCAGCTGGGACCCCATCAGGGACCCCAGGGTTTTCACCGTGCTGGGGACAGAAACAGGAGCGGTCGGTGGTGGGGCCAAAGGACTCGGCCTGAGTCTTTGGGTAGAGAAGGGGCTGTTTGGGCCGGCAGGCTGGGGTGACGGGAGAATTCAGGGAACAGGGCATCTGAAGGTGAAGGAGGAAAATGTGCATTTTGGCTTAAACCATTTTCAGAACTCCTGGGCGGGCAGGGGGAGGTGCTCTGGGCGAGGATCCTGTGGGGGTGGGGTGGCAGCCGAGGTTCTTCCTGAGTCTCTGGGGTCCCGCTGCCTCCCCCACGGCCAGGGCTGCCCGCTCAGCGCTCTGACGGGGGCTCGAACTCGGCCCTCCTGCTAACTCGGCAGTGGCAGCGCTGGGGCAGGGCAGTGGCTGTGGGGCTGTCGTGTGCTGTGTGTTGAGTACAGGTATGGGTCGGGCCGTATGCTCTGGGACCCTGAGTTTCCTTGGTTACAGTCTGAACCCTTACAGCCGCCCCATCCCCCGCCCGCCCCGTGGCTGAGCCACTCACAACGTGGAGAAGTTCTCTGCCTGCAGCCAGGCTCTGACCTCCTCGGGCCTGGAGCTGAGTCGAAGCACTGGAGTCTAGAGTCGGGGGGGGCATGGGGGTCAGAGGCCATCCCCTCTCAGAGCCCCCCACAGCCCCCACCATCGGGGTCCCTTCTCTGGGCTGCTCCATGGTGCCCCCATCTGGCCGGGACCAGGCTCAGCAGCACGCAGTGAGCACGTGATGGTGCGGATGAAATCAACCCGGGGCTGCCTCCTGCGCTGCCGTGGGCTCCCCTGCCCCCACCCTGACTCAGGCCTCAGAGCTTCTGGGTGGTCTAGGCCAGGCCGTACCCAAGGGGGCGGCTGGCTCTGGCCCCTGGGGGTCCCCGACTCCAGGGGTTCCAGGACGTTGCTGGGGATGTAGCCGCTCTCTCCTGTCTTATTCTTCACCAGCCACCACTGCTTGCTGTCGTCCAGAACCTGCCAGGAGCCACCCTCGGTCACCGGAGCCTCTGTCCAGCCAGCCTCCCCTCCCCCACAGGGCTTGCTCCCTCCCGGCCCTCCCCCACTTTCTCCGTCTCTAGGCCATGCACCCCAGCAGCCGCCCCCCCGCGTCCCCCCTCACCCCAGGCTGCCTGTAGCTCCCACCCGCTCCCACCTCCTCTTCTAGGCTAAAGCCCCCGCCTCACCTGCACCACCTCTCCCTGGGCCACCGTCAGCTCCTTGGGGTTCCTAGCTTGAAACTCGTGTACGACTTGCATTCTCGGGGCTTGGCTGACAGGTCTAGGGGTGAAGGGCACAAGGTTGGGGTCCCCAGACTGAGGGCCACGGTTGTGTGTCTCCTCTGGAGCCAAGTACCGGGTGCTCCCTGACCTAATACCACCCCCCCTCCCCCAGAGACAGTCAGGATGGGCCTGAGAAACCGAGCCGTGTCCTGCCCCAGAGCCCCAGAGAGCGCCCGCCTGGGGTCTGGAGGCGACTGTTAGGTCTCCACAGTGTAACGGCAGGGCCATGGGAGGCCGGGCCCCGGCTGGGGTTTCCTGCAGGCAGCGGGAGTCCGCATTGTGGCTGGTTTCTGAAGGCTCTCCCAGCTGCAGGCTTTCCTACACCTGAGCTCTCCTCTGCGCTCCGGGAGATCCGGGAGATAAGAGGCACGTGTGGGCAGTGTCGCCAGAAGGGGGATGAGAGCGCAGGTGGCAAACACAAGGCCTGTGGGCTGAGTCTGGCTCCCCGCTCCTCACAAACACACAGTCCCAACCGACTGAGCTCCGGGCTTACTGGAAGGAGGCGGAGTCCTGGTATCCCGAGGGTGCCTGTGGGGCAGAACAGAGTGAGCAGGGACAGGGGCCAGCCGGCCTGGGGGTGGGGAGCTGGCCTCAGGCCACAGACCCTCCCCTGCCTGCCCACCACCTAGGTCTGGGCACCAGGGGCCGCGTGACCGTGGTTGGGACGGAAAAGGCAGAAAGTAGTCAGAGACCAGGGCTTTGAGTGAGGCTCTGCGCTCAGCTCCCCCTTACCTGGTTGGAAGGTTCTGGAATCTGCCAACCATCAGAGAATGTGGGTTGGTAGGGTCGGGGCTCCTTGCCTGTCCAGTTGTCCCTGGGGAGAGAACCAAGCTGAGTCCAGCCTGTGCCGGTGTGGGGTGTGGGACGGAGGAGTAGACAGAGCCCCGCTTTGGGGTCTTCCAGGTTGTGGAGGACGTGGCCCATGCACGCAGACGAGGGGCCCCAGGACACCCCCGACGGAGCAGAGGGCGGGGTGTGAACAGACGCCACGGCGCGGGGCTCCGTGGCCAGTGTCACCTCTGCCCCTGGGGTGCAGCTGCATCAGCTCCACGAGAGCACGCTGGGCACCCGATTGCCCTGACTGGAGGTTCGAATTACAGCGGAGGGGGCAAGGGTGACCGTTCCCTCTCCTGCCCTGTCACCGCACTTGGGCCGCCCTGGGTCACTGCTCCTCTCACGCTGCGCTGCGCGACCCTCGCATGCCTGCGATAGGGAGCTTCTGGACAGCTGCTATTCTGAGTGCAGCGGAGGGGACGTAGGCAGCAGCTAATAAATATTCAGTGGGAACAAATAAGCCGTTTCCTCTTTTGAATCTTTTTAAATGGCTCCTCTCTTCGCCCTAAAAACACGCTCAGGTCTTCCCTTGACAGTGCTATCCTGTTACCTTCCGCTTCAAGCTGTCTTTCTGTGACCTCCTCTTTCCCAGATTTTTGGGGGATGTGTCTGTGTGCCCCACCTACATTTTTTCTCCGCCGGTCCTTTTACCCCTCCTGGACACGTGGCGTCCACCGCTGCCCCTGCTCTGCCGGGCCCAGTTCCCCCGAAGCCCCAATCGCCACACCCAATGGCGTGTGTGGTTCCTACCCTTCTGGGCCGCAGCGTTTAGCGTTGTTCATGGCTTTGGGTAGATTTGCCTGCGGTCCAGTCACCTACATGAACCTGGTCTGAAGTTTGACTCTTTTGAGGGTTTTTACATCCTCCTTAGCTTTGTTTTCTGTATTTTTGCCTTTCAATTCATCGTTCATTAATTTTTTGTTGTTATTTTAGGCAATTAGAAAACATTTTAGGGTACATCTGACCTATTTTTTTTTATCAAAACTGATAAATGGGCTCAGATTGCCGGGGCTGGGGAGAGGGAGGGTCAGCACAGAGTTTTGTAATTGTTGAATTTTTTTTTTCTGTCTGGGGTGATGGAAAAGTTCTACAGATGGGCTGTGGTGATGGTTGCCTACCATGAAGTTTTTAATGCCATTGAATTACACTCTTAAAAACATCCAAGTGGCCCTGGCTGGTGTGGCTCAGTGGATTGAGTGCTGGACTGCCAACCAAAGGATCACCGGTTCGATTCCCAGTGAGGGCACATTCCTGGGTTGCGGGCCAGGTCCCCAGTAGGGCTCACATGTGAGACAACCACACATTGATGCTTCTCTCCCTCTCTTTCTCCCTCCCTTCCCCTTTTTCCAAAAATAAATAAACAAAATCTTCTAAAAAAAAAAAACAACAACAAGCCTGAATTCACAGGAATGAAAAATACTTGCAAAATAAAGTCATTTAAAAAAAAAGTTCAAGTGGTAAATCTTATCTTAGGTGTAGTCTATCACAACTAAAAAGCTAGACTACACTGAATCATAACTTACGTCTTCGGATGGGGCTGAAGTGAAAAGAACCACCCACTAGCAACTCACTTGGACAAACAGGTGCCTTAGCTCCTGGTGGGCGTCTCTCTCCAACACCCTTTTCTCTCTTGGTTTATGCGTCTGCTTTTTTGTTTCTTCTTTGAACTCTCAGGAATTTCCCTTTGCTTCCTTAAGCCCCTTTCCTTCCTCCAGCCACGTGTAGGAGGTTCCTTTCTCTCACGGGACAGGATGGAGCCACCTTGCTTAGAAGGGTGCATCGCAGGGCTGCCCTGCTGCCACGCTCGCCTCTAGGGGGCGCCAGGCATCATCCCTGGACTGACTGCTCTCAACCCCACACAGCCGGGTCGGCCGTCCCACCTGAGGGCTGGGCCACCCTGTCTCTGTGGCATGTTTCACGGGCACCTCAGCTCAGCACCTCCACGCTGGTTTGTCCCCCACTCCCGTGGCTGTCATCGATTTGACCTTGCGATCCAACTGCCCGTCTCGCTGTCTCCCTTTTGATCTTAACTCCTCGGCCAGCTGGTCGCCAAGTCTTACTGGAGTTACATCTGCAGCATCTCTTACTTACGTCGGGGATTCTTAAATGCTGGGCCTGATTGAGACAAAGTTTTCACTTCCTCCTTGACCAGAATGAGAAAATATTCTAGTGGGAGTTCGCCAACTCTCCTTTCTTGGGAAGAATTGTTCTTTTTTTTTCGAGATAACGCCTTCCCGTCAGTGCTGGGTGACGGTGAGAGGTGGTTTTAAGAAGAAATTGTTCGTACAGAGTGTGATAAAGGGTTGGGAACTCCGTGTTTGGGGAGGTTTCTGGCTTGTGGCAACTAGCCCCACCCAGCGCCCGGCCCTATGCCCCCCTAGCGCCTCAGTTCCATCTGGCCTCGTCCCCACTCACCGGCTGGTGGTCCAGGCCACACCCAGGCTCTTCCAGAGGTCAGTTTCGGGTGGGCTGAGACAGAGCTGCATCAGGTCCATGGCTTCGGGGGTGAGGAGGGGCGAGATCACCTGCGCTGCGAGGCCACGCTCAGGGCACTTGGTCAGGACCTAGAGGAAGGACAGAGGTGTCAGGAAGCCTTGGTCCCCGCAGGGCCCACCTGGAGTGGGAAGGGGCTCGGTGTCCCTGTGCCACCTTCTTTCTGCTCCTCCCCCTGCCGGCTCCCTTGGAGGCCTGGTGGCCGTGGCTCTGACCCCAGCCCCTGGAGTCTGCTGGGGGTGCTGTATACAGCAGGGATGGCGTCTTGGGGCCAAGGAGGGTGTGCTGGGGGAACGAGGGGCAGACCCCCCCAGCCTCCCTCCACTCTCTGCCTGCCACCCTGGCCTCTGCTTTGTCTGCATTTCAGCCGGTAGTCCCTTACCACCCCACCCTCCCCCACTCACCAAGTTCAGAGTGTTGAAGAGGAGATGCAGCAAATGGTCAGGACTTGGATTTTGCAGGTAGGCGGCCAGCTTGCCCTGGGGACACAGGGGGCTGCCATCACCACCCTCCACCCCACCCCACCTTCACCAGGACCCCAGGGCTTGTGATGGTTCCGGGCCGTGGTCGGGAGCCTGGCACTCTGCCAAAGTCCTCAGAGTGGGAGGGGAGTTTCGGGGGGAGAAGCCAGAGAAACCGGGATGCCCGTGAGCCCAGGGAGGAGGGGTTGCTGGGGGCGGTGGTGTGAGGAAGGGCTGGGGGACTTGTGGGGGCCACACACCAGGAGGTTGAAGCTGTACTTGAACTTCTGGAAGCAGTCGATGTACTGTGCCTGTGTCACCCCTGTGGGGGGAGGGGAGAAGGCAGCGGGTTGCAGACTCCCCCCAGACCCCCCCAATTCCTCTCCCTTGGCCCTCAGCACTCACCCCCCTGATACTTGTCTTTTTTCTTCCCCAGTACAGTCTTCTTCTTCAGAGTGGCGTTCGCCTCCGCCTCCTTCAGCCGTCCCACAAACAGCTCGATGTCCGCCAGGATGCGGTTCAGCACCTCCTGCACCACAGACAGCGTTGGCCTTGCGAGGACGATTCGGCCCCCAGAACGGCCACCCCTGCCCCTGCAGAGCCGCCCTGTGCCCCCTCAGCCCAGGGCCTGGCCTGGCCGTCCTGGGACCCGGTTTCCCTGGGGGAATGGAAGAGTTCGAGTCCTCCCTCCCTCCAGCCTCAGAGAGCTCGGCTGGCCCAGCCGCTGTGCAGTTACCTGGTCCCTCGCTGGGTCCTGGGGGGATGGGGGCCTTCTTGGAGGAGGCGGCGGGATAGCGCTCAGTTCTCGGGCGCTGGAGTGTCGTGACAAGGGCCTCGGGGATGGCTGTGTGTCTGCAGTGGAAGGGGACGATGGCCTCTTTGATCTTTGGTCTAAACTTCCTCCTCCCACGGGTCCCCACACTCCAGACTCACTGTGCTCTTTGGCCATCCAGGGGGGCTGTTCCGGAGGGAACCCCCGCTCCTGGGCGGGGGCCTGCTCCTTGGGGAGTGGCCTTTCTTGAGGAGCCCCCCGCCATCTGTCCTGGCCTTGGTGAAGGGCTCCCAATGGGGGTCTGCTGCGCACAGGGTGGGGACACAGGTCTGACAGTGTTTTGGGGACAGAGGCTCTGCCCGCACTTCTCTGCAGGCCTCCACCCTGAACCTTCCCGACTCCACCCTGCCTTGTCGGTCTGCCTCTGGGCCCTCGCAGACCCAGGTCAGGCTCCCGGGACAGTCTCCAGTGTTCCTGGGCCGGCCCCAGCCCCTTCCTCACGCCCTTGCCTCCGGCCTGGCCCCACCCCAGCTCCAGGCCCGGGGTTCCTGGGCTCTCCCAGGTGTGGGCTGGGGTCTGGCCCACCCAGGCCCACGCTCAGAGACCCTGCAGGTGGCCCAGGGCAGAGACTGCCTACCTGCCCTCCCGCTCCTCCTCCAGGACCTTCTGCAGGCTGGTCCTCAGTCGCTGCGCCTGCAGGAAGCGGCAGCTGGGCAGGCTGTGTGGGTGCGCTTGGGGAGGGGTGACTGTTGCTGGGCCCCACCCCACCCCCCCTTGGCCCACCCAGGCCGCTCACCCCCACTTCCTGGCACTGGAAGAGCAGAGTGCTGCTGCCCAGCGGGCCCGGCTCCCGCACGGTGACGGCCAGGACGTTGTCATAAGAGCAGGAGCTGGGCGCCACGTCCACGGCCTGGATGCTGTCCAGGCGGTACGAGTCCAGCTCCTCCTGGGCCAGGTGGAATGGCCACCGTGAGGTCACTGACAGCCAGGGCGGTTCCTGGGAGTTCCCGACCTGGGTCGCCCGCCCTAGCCTGCAAGTGGCCTGGGGCTGAGCGCCCACGCCCCCGGCCCCTGGGCCTCTGCGCCCAGACGGGTGCCACACACGGGAGGGGCGGCTGCCGTTCGGGGCGTGGAGGCGTGGGGTTTGTGCCGGGGCTTGCTCTCCCACAGCCTGGTGACCCGTGACCAATGGCAGGGGGCGGCGGGAGGGCTGACCTTGGTCTCGATGTCCAGCAGCTGGAGCCAGCCGTCTCGGACCTGCAGGATCAAGTTCTGGCTCCACACCCGGCCCTGAGCGTCCACCTCCTGCAGCTTCTTCACGGCGTCGCTGGGGTCCCGGATGCCCTGAGTGCCCAGCTTGCACGTCATCAGGTGCTGCGGGAAGAGGAGGAGGCTTGGGGCTGGGAGCAGCCCTGGAGAGGGAGATCACGGGGGTGGGGGGGGGTGAGGGGGGTGGGCGGGGTGGGGGCAGGGCAGCAGAGGAGGAGGACAGGGCCCCCGGCCTCCCGTGGGGACAGCCCCGGGCAGTCCCATAAAGCAGCCTCCCAGGGCTCGTGAGAGCACCAGAAGCCGGCGAGGACAAGGGCCCAGAGCCGGGGTCTGATGGGCTGCATGAGGGGGTGTGGGGCCCTGGAGAAAGGACGCAGCCTTTAACAGTCCAGGCCAGCTGAGGGGGCTGGGTGGGGGCGGGCATGGGCTCCCAGCATGCAACCAAGGAAGTGGGAACCCCTGCAGGGGAGGATGTAGGACCCTCACATTCCATCCCTGGCTCCCTCTGCTCCTTTGGGAACCTCCTCCCCTAGCCTGGCCCTCCGCACGGACCCAGCATTCCTGTCTGCACGCCTTTGCTCGGGCTGGCCCTCCCGCCCCGCTCCCTGCAGGGGCTCATCCAGCCCTGGGAGCCGGAGTCTCTGGGGAGGAAGGCCCCGCCCCGCCTTCTCCCTGATTCCCGCCCAGTGTGGTCTCCCCTGGGGCCCCTCTCGCAGCTGGGGCTGATCCTCCCACAGGTTTTCGCTGTCATTCTCCCTCCTGGAGGAGACCCCTCCCTGTCCCATCCAAACGCAGCCTTCACATGTCACAGGCCTGCCGGCTTGCTGCTCGCGGTCCCCTGCAGGCCCTTGCTGGGGGAGCACCACCTGCCTCCTGCCCCATCCCACTGCCCTGCTTCCTGCACGGGCCCCGCTCCTCCCCTGGAGCAGCCACCAACCTGTTAGGGGACCCGGACATCACAGGCCAGCGCCCTGGCATCTCTGGCAGCCTGGACTCGCCTCCCCTCACTCTACACGAAGCCACTGCCCAACTCCCATGCCCGCCATGGAGCCCAGGACCCCCAGTCCTGGCCCAGCTGGCTGGGGAAGCCCACCTCTGCTGCCCTGTGGAACCTCCAGACCATCACCCCATGTCCCTCCCTCCTCTTTCTGGGGAGCAGCCCTGAGCCTGCTGCCGCCCTGGGGCGGTTTACATGGGGGCGCTTCTTTGGCCCGACCAGGGACCTGCGCTCCCCACTGCGTCCTTCCATCCTGTGCTGAGTTGGTTGCGCATACAGCCCTTCAGGCAACTAGATGTCACAGTGCCACTGTCCTCCTCCCAGGCAGGGCCGGAGCCTCCAGCAGCCCCTGCCCAGACACCTTCCTTGTGGGGACCGATGACCTCACACACTCCTTTCTCTGCCCAGCCAACCCAGCCAGCCCCAGGGCAAAGAGCAGTTCCCTGGGGACCGGAGGGTGTGGTGGGGGTGCTTGACATGCCTCCTGGCCGCTCAGTCCTCTGCTTGTCCCTGCCCGGGGACAGGACAGCTGCCCATTCAAGCTCCCGCCCTGCGGCCCTGCCGATTCCCAGCTTCCTGTGCCTCCCCAGCAGATTCCCAGCTGCCTGCGCCTCCCCAGCACTCAGCGCTCTGACACTCTGTTGGGTTCACTGGACCTGAGCCCCCCTTCCCCCCCGATCTGGCTGGGCAGGCTGCTGCCTTCCCAGGCGGGGACTCCTGGGACGTTGGGTCTTGGGCAGGGAGCTGGGCAGGGCACCCGGGTGGGAATCAGGAAACTCACCTCCACCCTGTGCTGCAGGGAGGTGGGCTCGGAGCTGAGGCTGTTCGAGTACTCCTTCCGCTGCACTGCGGGGGAGGGCATGAGGGGTGGGGGCCGGGGCGGGAGAGCCGGGTGAGACAGAGACAGAGGCAAAGGCGGGGGGGGGGGGCGCAGCATGGGCAGGGACAGGCCAGAGGACGGGGTCCAGGAAACTCAGGGAGGGCCAGCGAGAGCAGCCTGGAGGGAGAGCTTACTGTAAATGGCTTTGCTGCTGGGCCGGGCCATGGTGGCGCTGCTGGGGTGACTTCCTGGAACCCGAACGGAACCAAAGGGACAGCCGTCAGCTGGGGAGAGGAGCTGCGGCTCCTTCACCTTGTCCCTGACCCGGCCTGAGGCCCAGGCCAGGGTCTCGCCTGGGGCCTCCGAGACCAGACTCAGAGCCCCGGCTCCAGGGGCCTCTCCGGAGCTGCCTCCGGCTGCGCCCTCCTCCGAGGACCTCCGTGGGGCTAGGCCCAGCAGGCAGGCCCCAAGGCAGGCTCCCGGCCCCTCCCCATTTGGTCAGTGAAGCACATTCTGATGGGCCCAGGAAAGCTGGGTGGACAGGGACCTGAGACCAGATCCTGTCCTGGGCCTGAGGGGGCAAGGGGCCGGAGGGCGGGGCTGCACCCAGCTTCTGCAGCCAGGCGTCAGGGTCCTCAGCCTTCCCCACAAAGCGAGCCTCTGCCCGAGCCCGTTTCAATTCTGCAAACTGGGGGGAGGTCAGTGTTGGCTCTTAGGCTGGGGCCCCGCTCAGGAGGGGGGTGTCTGTGCACACGCACACACACACAGAGCCTGTGTCAGCGATCTGCACTCCCTCGAGTGTCTCGCCAAGTCTCCGGTCTCTGTGTCTTTCCACGCTCTGACCCCTCTGCCCGGAGCCCCTCGCACTCACCCCTACATTCCAGCCCAAGGATCACCTCCTCCATGAAGCCTTCCTTGATTACCCCACACGACCCTGCCCAGAGTGCCCTCCTGGTGCCATCTGGTACCTTGTCTGTTCCTGACAGCATCAGTCCCCCAGGCAGTGCTGGGAGCCCGGTGCCAAGGCCCCAGTGAACATTATGTCACTGAATTGTCACCACTGCTTGTAAGTGCTTCCTTGTGCCCAGCACTGTTCTCTGGACTTTACCTCCGGCAGCTCGTTTAACCCTCAGAGCATCCTCACAGGGTGGTGCTTTCCTCATCCCATCTACCAGATGCGGGCACCAAGGCTCAAAGGGGGCAATGGGCCCGAGGCCACAAGCGAGTATTTAACAGAGAACAGACCCGGCCCTGTCTGGCTGCCATCTCCGTGCTGCCGTTGTCTACACGTGTGCCTCTGTCACCGGGCTGCGAGCTCCCGAGGACAGGCTTGCAGGGCCCCGCGGTCTCCCCAGCTCCTTCCTGGCACAGAGGGGCCTGGGGGACGGAGATGCTGAAACGGGTGGGAGTGCACACGTGTGTGTGTGTGTGTGTGTGTGTGTGTGTGTGCTCGTTTGGGACGGGATCAGGCAGAGGTCAAGGGTACAGGCTGTTTGACTGAGGTGTCCGTGCATCTGCGAGGTATGCCTATGTCATGCCGAAGCCCTGGAGTACCCTGGGCAAAGTGTAAGAGAGCAGCGCACACCCTGGTTTATTGGGAGTTATTTATAGGAAAATAAGGTGACTCAGTGTGGGGCAGCCGGCTGCTAGCCAACAGTGAAGGGATTGTCGGGGAGGCTCTGGGTCCCCGTGCTCCTTGTTTGCGGGCTCCCCTTCCCTCTCCTAGGCCGAGGGGTGCTGGAAGCCTGCTCCCCCGCCCCCAGCCCCTCCCTTTCTCCCCGTGGCAACATTTCCTGCTTGTAGAGGCAGAAGAGAAAGAGGAGAAAGTAAGCTCCACTAGGGTCAACACCGCCCCCAACCCGGCCCCTCGCCGGGGCGGTCGCCGTGGGTCCCTGTGGGTCCCCGCTGCTGCTTCTGCTGCTTGAGGTCCCAACCACAGGAGAGGGGAGGCGGCGGCTTCGGCCCGACTCACCCCTGCAGTTTGCCCCACTCACCCCTGCGTTTAGGGGCTTGGCGTAGGGCCCCTGGGGAACCCTCTGGAGCGCCGGCTCCCTTCCCTTCTTCCCAGCTCGGCGGCCCCTGGTTGCGCCCCACAGCCCCACACCCTTCTTGGGGCTGCTCTTCCTCAGGGCATCTGGGAGTGGGCCAGAGACCCCGGCCTGGGGAGCCGCTGAGCTGCCCCCCCGCCCCACAACCCCGAGGGCCTGCAGCTCTCTGGGCCCTGACCCCCCCGAAGCCCAGGCCTCACCTGGCTGCCAGAGAGGCTCGTGGCTGGTCCCCCGAGGGGGCTGCTGTCGGGCTGGCGATCTGGCGCCGGCGGTGGTGGGGTCCGCGTCTTCTCTGCCAGCGCTCAGGCAGAGGCGCCGTGGGAGGCGGCCCAGCCCGGCCCAGCAGGCGGGCCTCGCTGTGGTGAGGCCGTGGCAGCCCCGCCCGCGCTCTTTGGACCCTGGCGGGTGGGGAGGCCTCACAGGCCACCATCTGCCTGACACTGGATGGAGTCTCGCCCCGTGGCCCCGTGTACGCCGGCAGGTGTCCCGAGGTTGGCCCTGCTTCCCGGCTTCCTCTGCTTGCCTCTGGCGTTAGCATGTGGCTCCTGCCCGTCTCCCTTCGGGTGCCTCTCCGGTGGCCCCGGGTCAGCATCAGCCACTAGACGGAGAGGGCGCCCATGGCTGGCCCAGGAGAGTGTGGCCTCTGCTGCGGCCAGGGGACAGGGGGCCAGAGGTGCACCCCAGGCCTGTGCTGCACGTGTGGGTGCGTGATCACGTGGGTGTGTGATCGCGTGTGCCCTGGGAGCAGGACACGGTGCTCCTCCCTGAGAGCAGATGGGGGCTGGGCGCGGGGACCCCTGGGGGCATTACCTGGAGGGCTGAGCATTCCTGCAGGTACAGCCTACCTCGTTCTGCCCTTTCTCCTGGCCCCTCCCACCCAGCAGGGACCCACCGCCCACCCCGCTCTGGCTCCTCTGCTCTCTCACCTCCCCACCCCACCCCGTGCCCTGGGGACCCCGACCAGGGTCCATGGCTGGCTGGCTTCAGCAAAGATGGGGACCTGAGGCCTGCCTCGGTCTCTCTTCACGAACCTGCCCAGTCCCTGTGCTTCATTTTATTTAAAAGCTCCCCTCGGTACCCAGTGTGGGCCAGGCCGCCGGCCCTCCGGGACTCGCAGTCCAACAAGGAGACGGGACATCAGACCTGACACCGCGGGAGGGAGGCCGGAGGGGGAGGGGAGGACGGAGATGCCAGAGTGGCCACGGGTCCCGTGGGCAGAGGGTCAGGGCCCCCGGTCTTGTGAGGGGCTGTGATGGGGCGTCCCGTGCTCTGGAGCCCGGCCTGCATCCTCACCCCTCAGCCCTTGGCTTCCCCCCGGGCCGTCCCAGGAGACCTCTCCACCCCGCCTCCAGCCCTCAAGGTCCTGGAAGGCTGGAGTCCCTGGAGTCCTGGGGTTGGATCCTGGCCAGGGGCCTCCCCCGCCTGCCAGAGTCCCTCACAAAGCCATCCGAGAGGCCCAGGGACCCAGTGCCTAGGGGCCGAGCCCTGGGCCACGGCCTCGTGGGAACCAGCCCTCCCGGCCCCCTAGGGTTCTGTTCTGTGGGTCTCAGCCTCCTGGTCCTTCAGCTTCTTTTGGGACAGAACAGCCTGCCCTTCGTTGTGCGCCCCCGCCCCTCCCACCCCTCCTGGCCCCCGGCCAGGCCCAGGGCCCAGCCAGGACCTCATCCCTGCCCAGCTCGGGCCAGGCCCCGTCCTTCCCGTAGCCCCTCCCCGAGTCTGGTCAGTGGGGGTGCACAAGAGGGCGGGGCGGGGCGGGGGCGTGGCCCTGGTAGAGGTGTGCGGGGAGGCTTTGGGCGGGACTCGTGGGCCGCGGCAGCTGCAGCTGGGGCTGGGCCTGGGGTATCTCAGTGCTAGGCACCGTGCGCCGCTGCTGGAACAAAGCCACGCCCGGGGGGAGGGGCAGAAAGGGGGATGGAGACTCATTTATACCCCTGCCCGGGGATTTGGGGGCCGTAACTGATGCTGCTACGTACGGAAAGCTCCAGGTGCCAGAGCACTGCTTTGGCACAGTCGTCCGGGCTGGGGCCCCAGGAGCCAGGACTCCCTCCGGCGGGAGGGGAGGGAAGTGAGGACAGAGGTCATCTCCTTGAATTGTGAGGCTACAAGGCTGTGGGATCTCATTCACTCCCTGACTCACTCATTCATTCCCCCCCTCCCTCACTCACTCACTCACTCACTGATTCATTCACTCACTCACTCACTCACTCACTGACTCATTCACTCACTCATTCACTCACTCACTCACTCCACAGCTATATATCAAGAGCTTCCTGTCTGCCAGGCACCATGCTCATCGCTGGGAGACACCTTAGAATTCAACTGGAGTTCGGTATCTTCCTCTAAACAACCCAGCCTCCCTCTCCACATTCCCAGCTCAGCAAAGGCATCGACACCCAGCCAAGCATCCAAGTAGGGGTCCGGCACCATCCCTGAGTCCTCCCTCAGCCCCCGCTGCCAGCCCACCACCCATCCTGTGAGTCTCCCCTCCTTAGCGAGTCACTGCAGATCCACCCTCCCTCCCTGCAGCCCCCACTGCTCCGGCCTGGGCTCAGACCCTCTGTCTGTGACCCTCTGCCTGTCCCAACCGCCCTGCCTCCACTCTCTTTCCTATCGGTCCCCCCCCCTTCCTGAAGGCAGGGGGCTCTTCCCGAACTGGAAATCTGATCACCCCTCCGCCTAAAACCCATCACTGATGCACACACCTATTGGATATGCATCCACCAAAACTTTGAAGATACTTGCCATTTACTGGATACATTCTTAGTAAGTCCAGGAAGCCTAGAAGCCCCAGGGTTAGATTGCAAAGGATTTAGAACGAATTCCTTGTGAAAGCCTCAGTACCACATGCTTTGGTAACTGGGACTTGGGTCCCCTCGGTATTGGCTTGCCCTTGGGCCATGGCCTTGGTGAACGAGTAGATGATGAGAGACCTGCATTTACTCATCATATTCAAACGCCTCAAGGAGCTCCCCTGACCTGCCACTGAATGGAATGGGGGCTCCGTGAACTCCAGGCTCCTGCCTCGGAGTCTGCCTTATCTCCCTGCACACCCTCCCCTTGAACTCCACGGCAGCCTAGAGAAGGACCGGAGATTCCGAGGGCAGTCCTGCCTCGGCGCCCGGGCACCTGCCGTTCTCTCTGCCCGGCTTGGCCAGCCCTTCCTCGCTCCAGGGAAACACCTGAGATGCTGTCCTATCTACCTGTAAGCTCGGCTTCCTCGGGAAGCCTCCCCCCCGCCCAGGACGGGGGAGGACTCTGGCTGGCCCTTGGCCCCCAGACAGCTGGTACACACGTCCCTCCTTTATTGCGAGAGTCCCACTGAGGGGCTTGTCGCCATCAGATGAGGGTCCCTGAGGAGCCGCAGTCTAGAGAAGACCCTGTGAACTGTGGTATCCCAGGTACAAAGAGCCATACCCAGCTGGGGGCATCAGGGAAGGCTTCCCAGAGGAGGGAGTGCTGGGGCCAGCTCTTAAAGATCAAGAGTAGGAGTCCAACCAAGGGATGAAGTGGGGAGGGGAGGCCAGGCGGAGCAGGAGACGCGCTGCTGGGTGGGCGGGGAAAGGCTCGCTGAGAGGCTGGGTGTGGCCAGAGGGCGAGCTCTGTGTGTGTGTGTGTGTGTGTGTGTGTGTGTGTTTGTGTGTGTCGGGCAGGCAGTGGCAAGCGACAGGGGATTTGTTTGTCCTTCTCACCTGGCAGAGGGTGGGGCCACTGAACGGTTTTCACCAAGGTGTGACAAGGACGGGGCCGGTGTCCCGCCTCCCCCGAGGGCCCTGCTACTTGCTGGTCCTCGGTGCTGAGGAGTGGGCTGGAGGGGCAGGCCCCGGCGTCCAGGAGGCCGGCCCGGGCCTCTGGGAAGCTCTGCAGCAGGCCCTGGCTGGTGGCGGGAAGGAGAGGTCTGCGTCCGTGGAGGGCGGCGAGGGAGCCGGGACCAGGCTCCGCTCCTCCCAGAGAGAGGCCCTGCTTGTGCCCGGAAGGCCCTCCCGCCTCAGGCCCCTGGGTCAGCCTGTGTCGCAGACGGGCAGTGTCCCTCTGGTGTCCTGCCACGCTCCGCTCTGAAACCCGGCAGCGACGGAGGCCAGGAACCCAGGAGCCCAGGCCCCCAACTCCGACCCCGAGTGGACGCTATGCCCGGGGCGTTTGGCAGTGGAGAGCCCAGGGCAGACAGCCTCTCGGGGCTCCCAGCGCGAGCCCGGCCCGCTGATCCGAGTCTGGAGGCCCTCCTCCCGAACCCCAGCAGGCAGAGGGGTCGGAGTGAACAGAGCAGGGAGTCCGGGCCATCGAAGACCCTGCAAGGACAGGCCAGCCCTCCTGGGGCCCCAGAGCAGGAGGGGCCCGGTGTGGCCCAGCTGGTAGGAGCAGCCCCTCAGCCTGTGCCTGGGACCCAGAGCAGCAGAGAAAATGCCAGGGAAAGTGTGTTCGGCCGTGAGGCCCTGGGCGGGGCAGGGCGGTGGCCTCTGTGACCCTGGGCAGGCACCCAGCATGCCTGGCCCTCAGTAGTCTCAGGATGTGGCCCCCTGGGTGGAGGGGCCTGTGACAGAGCCACTGTTCTTTCACTCCTGCCCCCTGAAACACACCCTAGGGCAGTGTGCCTACAAACAGCAAGGCAGGCCCTGTCCCAGCCGTCCAGCTCTGACCGACAGAGCCGTCCTCCTCAGGCCAGCGTCAGTAGGGCCCACAGCCCCCGCACATCCGCCCGACGGGCCCCCACTTCTAAGGCCAGACTGCAGACATTTATAGTACCCCGCTCTGCTGGAGCTTCCCGGGTTACCGCCAGTGCCTGAACCCTGGGAAGCTCAGTTTCTGCGTCTGTGAAATGGAGACAAGCACGGTTATTACTTATTGAATGCGGGCCCTGCACTAAACAAGACCCACCTTCCGCACAGCAGTGGCTTAGAAAGAAGGCTCCAGGCCGCCTGGGAAGAGGTGCGAGCTCCCTCTACTGGACAGCAGGTGAATCGCAGGCAGGAGGCCAGAGGACAAGGCGGGGACCGCAGCCCCAGTGGGAGAGACCTCAGAGATGGGCTGGCCCAGCCTCCTGTTTTACAGAGGAGGAAACGGGGCCAGCTTCCGGTAGTAATAGTAACATATAGTTATTTATTAACAGGGCCGTGTCGTGAATGGGGACACTGAGGCTTGGAGAGGTAAGGAAACGGTCATGTATCTAGAAGAGCTTGCCTTTCCACTGACCATACTGCCTCTGGCTTCAGCCATGACCTGGGCGCTGATGTCCCCGCTGACGGCTCAGGCCTGGCCTCTCTGCCCCGCTGACCAGCCACATGGCCCGCTCTCGGTCGCCTGCGGCCAGTGTCCGGTAAGCATCTCAAGCTCGCCGTGCCCCCAGCTGAGCCTGTTCCATCCACGGCCCGCCCGCTGCTCCTCCAGCGTCCGGCTCGGCCTGTGGTCCCAACCTCCACTGCCCGGCCAGTCGCCGAGTCCGCCGTTTCTCCTCTAAATCTCTCTGCCGCGCAGGGTTTTCCTCCTCTGCGGCCACTGCCTGGGTTCAAGCGCTCCCCCCCACCTCCGCCTCCGCCTCCAGCCCCCCAGGTGGTGTTTCCTGTGGCCCTTCCCCACCTCTGCCGACAGGTCTGTCTACGGTTCTGGTCTACCCTCTCAGGCCCCTGCTTACAGATGCCTCCGCTGCTCCCACTGCTTCAAGGAAAAAAACCAGACCCCAAACAACCAAATTCCTTGGCTTTGCCCGCGGCACTTGAAGTCTGCCCCTGGTGTCCCTCCTGCTTGCACCCCTGCCACCCAGACTCCAGACCTCCGTGGGCGTCTGCCTGCCCAGTGCCCTTGCCTGGCTGACACCTCCCCATTCCCCCGCCTCACCTCATACCTGCCCTGGCCGGAAGGCACCCTGGACCCCCCTCACCCCTCAGCTGGTCTGGGCTTGTGATCTGAGCCTGCACTCCTCCACGCAAGATGCTGGAGAAGTCTCGAACTTCCTCTCCTGCTGGACAAGGAGACACTGAGGGAAGGACTTTGTCTTTGCCGGGCAGCAGCTGGAGCCGAGTCAGCATGGGCATCTCACAGGTGGTCGTGAGTGAGAGTGAGTGAGTAAGTGAATGAGTGAGTGAGTGAATGAGTGAGTGAGTGAGAGTGAGTGAGAAAGTGAATGAGTGAGTGAGTGAGAGTGAGTGAGTAAGTGAATGAGTGAGTGAGTGAGTGAGTGAATGAGTGAATGAGTGAGTGAATGAGCGAGTGAGTGAGTGACTGAGTGAGTGAGTGAGCGAGTGAATGAGTGAGTGAATGAGTGAGTGAGCGAATGAGTGAGCGAGTGAATGAGTGACTGAGTGAATGAGTGAGTGAATGAGTGAGTGAATGAATGAGTGAATGAGTGAGTGAATGAGTGAGTGAATGAATGAGCGACTGAGTGAGTGAGCGAGTGAGTGAGTGACTGAGTGAGTGAGTGAATGAACAGGGAAGGTGGATGAGAACCAGAGGTCAGGACAGAACAAGTGGTGGGAGAGAGGTAGTGACCCAGGAGCCTGCTCTGAGGAGGGGTGGGCGTCTCTTGGATCCAGGTTCCTCCCAGGTCCAGCTGCATGTCAGGGGCTCTCTGCTTTTCCTGCCCCTCCCCTCCCCCCCACACTGGTTCCCGGAGGGCAGGGGGCCTGGGGGCCGATCAGGGGCCCCCACGTTAAACTGAGCCCATCCTCCTTGTCCGGAGGGACCACCCAGCCCCCCCCAGGGCCCTTGGGGCTGGGGGAGGAACGCAAGTCTGAGGTCCTGGGATTGATCACATCCTCCATGCTGCAGTGATTAGGCACTGACTGTGTACAAGGGCCCTGTGCCGATCCCTTGAGCGTGTGCACGCTCTAATGTGACCATCCTTTGGCCTAGTTACCAAGGGCGCTGCCACAGGGGACAGGGTCGGCACTAGAGGTCGCTGGGGACAGCAGGGTGAGGATGCCTGGGGCTGGGACTGGAAGCGGGTCTTGAGCAGAGAGAAGAGGTACAGGGCCTCGCAGGTGAGGGGATAGCCTGTGCGGAGGAGGGGGACCCAAGCTCACCGGCAAGTGTGTTCAGGGACAGACAACAGCGGCTTGTCCTGGGGCCCGTGTTTGGGGTGTGAGTGATGGGGTATCAGCTTGCAAAGGGACTTGGGAACCGCATACTGGGAACTTCCTCCCAACATTGTCATTCCTGCAGAGGCCAGCAGGGGGCAGGACTGGCCCTCCAAGTTTTCCTTGCCCAGGCCTGGGGTGGAGTGGCCCTTCTGGGAGTGGGGAGGAGTACTAGGCAGGGAGAATAAACCAGCTGTGCACAGCTGGGGTTGGGGGAGAGTCGGGCCAGGTCCTTCCCTCAGAAGGCCAATGTGGGGCCCCTGGAACTTCCAGGTCAGGTGACCTACCAGGACAACCCTGGGGTGGGCACCCTTCCTTCCTAGACATCCCCACCCACCCGAGTCAGTTCTCCAGCTGTGGTGTCTCAGCCTCTCCCTCGCCGTGGAGGGGGCCCTGCCATCACTAGGAATCTGAACCGGGAACCAGCCACACCCAGGGAGGCCACCGGGGAGAAGCAGTCCCATCCTGGGTGTGATGCCCCCCCGTCAAGGGGCCAGGACCCCCTCTTGACACGTGAGGAGAAGACAGGGTGAGGGAAGCGAACCGACAGCCCGGCCAGGAGCTCAGGGGCTGACACCCCGGTCAAGGACCACGTGACTGCACCCTGCCTCCACAGACTGGGCTTGGGGAGGAGCGTCGGGGGCGAGGAGTCACACAAAGACCCAGACGGCCCTCCTGTCCCGGAGGCCCCCACCGAGGCCCCAGCACCTCTGGCCAGGCTGTAAGCTCCGACGAGAACCCTGCTCTCAAGCGGCCCTCCATCCGCTGGCCCTCTCACTTTTTCTCTTCCTCTTAGCAAGGTTCTTGTGTGACCCTGTTCTTGCGGGTCAGAGATTTTGTCCAGGCCTGGGCCGGAGAGAAAGAGAAGGAGGACCCCTGGGAGAGAGGGGAAAGGGCTGGCGCAGACCCTCAGGGCAGGCCCGCCTGCCCCCCCCCCCACCGCCAGACTTGCGCTGGGATTTGAGTGGGCCTCTCTGCCTGGGCTCCGCTGGGCTGCTGCCCGGGCGTGAGGACGGCCCTGAGGACAAGCCTCCCTCCGTGGACCACCTCTCCCTAGACGAAAGAGGGGCCTGTTTTGGCAGGGCTCCCCTCCTCCACAAAGGGCCCTGCGGCCTCCCCACTCTGGGCCGGGGTTCCGCTGCCCCACATCCTGCCGTGGTGCCTCCTTAGTGACCGTCCAGTCCTTCGGTTACTGGACAGGGACCTGGCCCGGAGCGGGTCTGCCTGGGGCCCGCCGGGAGCATGTGGGTTCTTGACTTTGTGTTGACGCGTGAGTCCAGGTGGCTATGAGGGCACATTTGTTAGAGCCGGGGACAGCGAGGCAAGGATGGCTCAGCACAGAAGAAGCAACAGCACAGCCTGGGCGGGGCTGCCTTCACTCACTGGGAGGTCGGAGAGAAGGGGACCCTGGAGACAGGTTCAGGGGATCAGTCTGAAAGGGGCTGCTGCTGCCCGTTACTGTCCTGGTTGCAAGTCTCATGGGGACCCTTAGAGTTTGGGAGGTGCAGGTGTGGGGGAAAGAGAGGGAGAAGGCGCCATGGCTGGTGTGGCTCAGTGGATTGAGTGCTGGTCTGCGAACCAAAGGGTCGCCGGTTCGATTCCCAGTCAGGGCACATGCTTGGGTTTCATGCCAGGTCCCCAGTAGGGAGCATGAGAGGCAACCACACATTGATGTTTCTCTCCCTCTCTTTCTCCCTCCCTTTTCCTCTCTAAACGTAAGTAAAATCTGAAGAATGAGAGAAGGGAAATGACTTGGTCCCTATAAACAGATGGAGCATTATATTATACACAACTCTACAAAAAAAAAAAAAAGAAGAGTGGGAAGGGCAAGCGCGCTGGGTCCTCCTTCTTGAGGCTTTTGTGCCCCCTCTTGCAGGAGGGAATCTGAGGGGAGGGCTCAGGGGAGGGTTTCGGCAGGCGGTCTGCCGGTTCTCCAGGTGTGCGGTCTCAAGGGTGTCGCTGGTCGCTGCCACTGGCCCTGGTGTTGCCCACCTGGTCTCGCCGCTTCTCTGGGCCTGGGGCTGAAACACATCTAAAGGCTCGATGCCGTCTCCGGGGCAGTGACCTTCCGTATCTGGCTGTGAACTGCTGTGCCGGCTGGTCCAGCTCTCTGTTTAACCTCCCCCCCCTACCTTTCCGCTCGCCCTGGCGCACTGGCCCGTCTCTCTTCTACCCCGGGCGCTCCTCCTTCCCTGCCAGGGGCGTCTCACAGAACCACCTTACATGCAGATATCGACTCGAGTTGTACAGTTGAAACTGATGCAACGTTACCTGTCCATGATACCTCAATAAACACCAATTAAAAAATAATAAAAGTCGTGGTGATAGAGAAGGACATACAAAAATTAAAAGCGTTCTACTCCCCCTTTCCCCATGCCCCATCCCATTCCCCAGGGAACCACTCTGAACTATTTCTTGCTTATCCCTAAGATACATTCTTTATAAGATAAGTGGATGTAGCTACAGCCACGGCATGTGTTTTTAAAAATGAGACCATGCCGTAACCGCACTGTTTTACAGCTCATTTTTCTTCACTTAATGTCATGTTTTCTGCATTCCAGTATCTGTAGATCCACCCACTCTTTGTAATGCGTACAAAGTCCATTGTAAAGACTTGAGTGACCCGTTTCTTTTTTTGATGGGCATTTAGGCTGCTTCCTTTTTTAAAAAATATATTTTATTGATTATGCTATTACAGTTGTCCCATTCCCCCCATTTATTCCCCTCCACCCTGCACACCCCCTCCCACCCGCATTCCCCCCTTTAGTCCAAGTCCATGGGTCGTACATGTGAGTTCTTTGGCCTTTACATTTCCCATACTATTCTTACCCTCCCCCTGTCTATTTTCTACCTACATTCTATGCTACTTATTCCCTGTACCTTTTCCCCCCTCTCCTCCTCCCACTCCCCTTCCCCTCTGATAACCCTCCATGTGATCTCCATTTCTGTGATTCTGTTCTATTCTAGTTGTTTGCTTAGTTTTTTTTTTTTTAGGTTCAGTTGTGAATAGCTGTGAGTTTGTTATTTTACTGTTCATAGTTTTGATCTTCTTTTTCTGAGATAATTCCCTTTAACATTTCATATAATAAGGGCTGGGTGATGATAAACTCCTTTAACTTAACCTTATCTGAGAAGCACTTTATCTGCCCTTCCATTCTAAATGATAGCTTTGCTGGATAGAGCAATCTTGGATGTAGGTCCTTGCCTTTCATGACTTTGAATATTTCTTTCCTGCCCTTTCTTGCCTGTAAGATTTCTTTTGAGAAATCAGCTGACAGTCCTATGGGAACTCCTTTGTGGGTAACTGTCTCCTTTTCTCTTGCTGCTTCTAGGATTCTCTCCTTATCTTTAATATTGGTTAATGTAATTATGATGTGCCCAGGTGTGTGCTTCTTGGGTCCAACTTCTTGAGACTCTGTGAGCTTCCTGGACTTCCTGGAAGTCTGTTTCCTTTGCCAGACTAGGGAAGTTCTCCTTCATTATTTTTTCAAATAAGTTTGCAAGTTCTTGCTCTTCGTCTTCTCCTTCTCTCACCACTATGATTCAGATGTTGGAACATTTAAAGATGTTCTGGTAGTTCCTAAGCTTCTCCTCATTTTTCTGAATTCTTGTTTCTTCATTCTGTTCTGATTGAATATTTCTTTCTTCCTTCTGCTCCAAACTGTTTATTTAAGTCCTGGTTTCCTTCTCGTCACTGTTGGTTCCCTGTACAATTTCCTTTACTTCACTTAGCATAGCCTTCATTTTTTCCTCTAATTTGCGACCAAATTCAACCAATTCTGTGAGCTTCCTGATTACCAGTGTTTTGAACTGTGCATCTGGTAGGTTGGCTATCTCTTTGTCGCTTAGTTATATTTTTCTGGAGCTTTGATCTTTTCTTTCATTTGGGTCATTTTTTGTGTGTGTCTCGTTACACCTGCTACATAATGAGGGGCGGAGCCTTAGGTGTTCAACTGGGCGGGGCAACCCACGTGGCTGCGTTGTGACGCTGTAGGTGAGGGAGGGGTCTCAAAGGGACCAAGGCCACTTGCTGTGCTCTCGGCCGGATTTCAGTCACTTCCCCCGCTTCCCATGAGCAAACTGGTCCCTTCCGGTGCTGATTCCCGGGTGGGTGGACTTGTATATGTTCTAGGACCCTGTGGGTCTCTCCACGAATTCTCCTGTGAGGCTGGGAGTTTCTCCCGGCACCTCAACCCCCATGGGTGTTTTCCGTCAGAGGTTTGAGGCTTTATTTCCCCGCGCTGGGGCCCCGGGTTTCGGGCTGGTCTCGCTCCCCAGCTGTTCCTCCTGGTTTATCGGCACGCGAATGTGGGACCGCCCAGTCTGCCCGCCGCCACCTTGCCACGCACCCTCTCCGCCCGGCTGCCTGTCTCGGCCCCTCCTACCGGTCTGGGTGAGTGTTTTCTCTTTAACTCCTTGGTTGTTAGATTTCCATACAGTTCAATTTTCTGTCAGTTCTGGTTGTTTTTTGTTTTTAAATTTGTTGTTGTCCTTTTGGTTGTGTGAGAAGGCTCAGTGTGTCTATCTATGCCTCCATCTTAGCCAGAAGTCTGCTTCCCTTTTTTTTTTTTTTGCCATTATGAGGGGTGCTGATGTGAACAGCTATATTTGTAGATTCATTGCCAGCTGACTAAAATTTGAATATAGGTTTCCAAACTGCCTTCCCAAATCCCTGTAACAATTTACAGTTTCGCCAAAAATGTATGAGAATACCCATTTCCTCACATCCACACCAACACTGGTGTTGTCAAACTTTTAACTCTGCTGATTTGATAAGTGGAATGGTATCTCACTAAAATTTAAAAGATTCCTCTAAGAGTGAGGCTGAGATTTTCCTATTTGAATTTATTTATTTTTCTCCTTTTTTTGGTGAATCCCATATTATTGGCCTTGGATCATTTGGGGAGGGTTATTATTCATCTTTTTCTTATTCAGTTGTAGGAGTTGTTTGTGTATTAAAGAAATAAGCACCTCAGATCCATTTAATACTTCCTTCACTACCAACTGCATGTTTGGAAAGGTTTCGTTAAACAGTGGTTGTTCAGTTACTCCTTTCTGCATCTGATGCTTGTACGCAGAACCTCAGAATGTTTATCAGCACAAAACGGCCAGCATTTCTGCATGGAGCTGATGTTTTTCCAGCCAAAAGCAAAGCCTTGGGATTTTGTGTACTCCAGAAGTCTCCCCATGGTGCTGAGGGCACCATGGTGTCTGCTCCCCTGGTGTAGGACACCCTACACTTAGCCCTGGGGAGTGGCTATTGTATTGGACTGTAAGTGGCTTCCCTATTTCTCCCTTTGTACACAGGCACTTAGGGTTGCAGCTCTTTTCCCTTCCTGGAAGTCCCTGCGGCAGAGCTGAGCCTGCCTCCAGGCCAGTCCCGGTGGAACTTGACCGAATCCGGGGAACTGAGGAAGAGACAGAGGAGGGCGGGGAGGAGGCAGGAAGGGCTTCCCAGGTGGCCTCCACCCCTCTGGCCTCTCCACTTCCTTAGGGAAATCTCCCCAGAGCCACCTCCTGTCCCCATGGGGGTGGGTGTGGGCCCTGGGGCAGAATAAGGGTTGGTTTGCAGCAGCCCAGACTGAAGAGTGGGTTCTAGATACGAATATGGGCCCGTGTGTTCTGAGCAGAGAGGGGAGTCACAGCTGGGGGCAGGTGGGGAGCAGAGGCGGTTTTCAGGCTCTTGGTTCAGGGGCGGGTGCAGGAAGTGACCCTGAGATCTCAGTTGGCTGGGGCAGAGCCAAGGAAGGTTTCAGGAGGAACCTTGTCGTAGGCTGACGGGGAAGCCTCCAGGTTGGTTGGTTTGGCTTTTTTTTTAAGGGTCTTTTTTTTTTTTTAAATTTTTAGAGAGAAGGGGATAGAGGGAGAAAGAGAGGGAGAGAAACATCAATGTGTGGCTGCCTCTCGAGCGCCCCCTACTGGGGACCTGGCCCACAACCCAGGCTTGTGCCCTGACTGGGAATTGAACCAGTGACCCTTTGGCTTGCAGGCCTGCGATCAATCCACTGAGCCATGGTTAGTTTGGCTTTTATGAGACAGCCGAATCCCTAGGGGAGGGTGTGTGAAGGTGATCTGCGGAGTCGGCTATGGTGGTGGGAGCAGTAGGAGGCGGAGTCGGAGGAAGGGAACATGGGGTGCCCCTGATTCCCAGGGCCCTGTGGGTGCTGGGCACCGGGAGGACTGGCACCTTTGCTGAATGAACCCAGAACGCCCACTCGGGCTGGGGAAGGAGACCTTGAACTGAGGTGGTGGAGAAGTCCTCTTGCGTCCTTGCCCTCGAGACCCCAGCTTTCTAGGACCTGGAGCTCTGTCCTGTTGTCCACCTGGTGAGTGGACCGGAGGCTGGGACGGGGCAAAGCCGGGACAAGGGCCAGAAGCAGGTTCCTCCACCTGGGCTCTGTCCCGGAAATGTTCCCCAGGCAAGGGACTCACCTGCAGCGCCTGGGCTTCGCTTTTAAAAGGAGCCAGGACGTGCCATGCGCAGCGCCTGGCTCTACTCCTTCGATGCCACCTCCTCGGTTCCGCCAGCCCCCACCCCCGGCCCCTCCGGTGGCATCTCCGTGGAGGTGGTGAGAGAGCACCTCCCCTTCTGCCATTGGTTGGCTTTGGTCTCTGCGGAGATTACCTCCTTAATTATACACATTGACCATGACGGTGAATTTGAATGGCGCTCCCAGGAGACTCAGGAGGTGTGTTAACTTCTCCTTTCCTCCCTCCTGGGCCTCGTCGCACCTGCCAGAGCCGGGAATGACACTGGAAACACGGCAGCCTCTGAGCCAGAGCCGGGCAGGTGAGAAGTGAGCCTGGCCCCGCCCCGTGGGCGCTGCCTCTGCGGGGCGGGGCGGGGGGGGGGGGTCCCACGCCTGCCCGTGGGGCCTGGCAGGACCCCGGCCCGGCTGCTGTGAGGCTGGTCACAGCCGATGTGTCTTTGTGTGCGTTTGACTAATGTCAGTGTGTGTGTGGGGGGGGCATCTCCCAAAGTAACATTGGTCCCATTTTTTTCTTTTTCTGGAGCCGCCTGAGCAGTGTGTGTGTGAGTTGGGGGTAGATGTGACCAAAATGTAGCCCTTGATAAGGCCACAAGCCTAAGGCTTCTCAATGTGTTTGGTGTGGTTTGGGGATTCTTTAAATGCCTCTGCCACCCATGAAGTCAAAGTCTCTGTTTAATTCATTCCCTCAAGGAATGTACTGAGCTGGGCCCATACCCTGCGCTCCAGGTCCAGACACGGCCTGTGGGTCCCAGGGATAAAGGGAGAGTGAGACGTGGTTCCCACGGCCCCCGGGGGGCCGCCTGGTGGGGCGGTGCAGGGAACAGGGGGGCGGCTTTGGCAGTCGTGGGCGCTCAGGTCCTGGGGCGCAGAGCGCTGCTCTGTCTGCCTGGGATGGACAGCAGGAGGCTCCACCGCCCCAGCGGCCTTGAACGCACACCGAAGGCGGAGGGGCGTCAGCACAGTCCCCGTGCTGGGGACAGGCAGCGCAGGCCGAGGTCCCCCTTGTGCAAGAGCTCAGGGGCACGAACAGACACGAGGCATGTGAGAAGTAGGCCTAGGTAAATGCAGGGTGGGGCAAAAGCAGGTTTACAGTTGTGCGTGTGGAAAATAATACAGCAATTAGTGAATAATAATAATACAGGAATAAATCATTTCATGTATTCATATCCGTAAACCTACTTTTGCCCCACCCTGTACATAAGCCCAAGTGACTTGTACCCCACAAGGCTGTTTGATGGCAATCAAACGTGGGGTCGGGTAGGTGTCCCTGAGGAAATGGGGTTTACGCTGAAGAATGGGGTGTCCGCTGTGTGGAGGGCACGGAAGGGACGCCCACATGCAGGGCCCCCTGGAGTGTGGAATGAGCGTGGGGCGCGGGTGGGGCCAGGCTGGGCTGGGTTAGTCATGGCCTTGCAAAGGAGCGCTAGCGAAGGAACCTCCCGACAGGAAACCAATTTCCAGTTCTTCTTTCTTTGCCCTGGCTGTCTACTGTGTGGAGAGAAATTGGGCCTGAAGAGGAGGTCTCAGCTCCCCCCCAACCCAGACCCCTTCCTGGGCCGAGGGGCCGCTGATTGGAAGCAGATGCCTTCCCCGGTGGGGCCCTGGCCGGGGCGGCGAGGCCGCGGTGGGCCCGGCTCCCCACTGCTGCCCTCAGGCCTGCACCACTGGCATGTCCAGGCCGCAGACTCTCCGTCAGCAAAGCCGCATCCGTCCTGCAGAGAGACGGTCACTGTGGCTGCCCACACCCCCAACCCGGCAATCTCCCTGCCACGGTGAGAAACCTCCTGCGCCCCCAGGCCAAGGCCCAGCCTGGGGCCCCGGCCGGGGGAGGGACAGGCGTCCGGTAGGTGCTTGGAAGGCACAAGGCCGGGAGGGGTCTCTGTCACCCTTGCCTGGTTCCTGGGCACACCTGTCCCCGCACAGCTGCAAACATGGCCACCAGTGTCCTCTGTGCCGCGCTGGCCTCTGTGCGGGGCGCTTTATGTCCTCTCACTGAACCTGACAAGCAGCTTCGTGAGAAGGTCCATTCTGGTGGCTAGGTGCAGGACAGGGGCGCAGGGAGGGGACTTGGTCTCACAGCTGGTAGGGGGCAGTCAGCACTCGGGTTTGAACCAGGTTCCCGGGACCTGAAGGCCATGACCCCAGTGGTCCTCTGCAGGGGGCCCAGTCTGTGGCTCCTGTCCCCATCAGACAGTCACACGTGCCCTGGGCCCATCACTGGCTGCCAGAGCCCCAGGGGCACCCGGAGGGGCAGCTGCTGGGTGGTGGGAGCCCTCTCTCAGGCAGCCTGAGCTCGTTTCTGAGCTACACCCAGGGGCCCCTTCACAGAGGGGAGTCACGAATTTGATGGTTGTCTCCGAATCCCCCTGGGAGCCCCACCAGTCCCTCCCCGTCCCTCTACCTGTGTGTGACTCTGCTGGGGCCAGCCACTATGCTCCGCAGCCCCACTGTGCGCCCGAGGGGTCCAGCAACCCCCAGGGTTCTCCCAGAGAGGCCTCCCCGGCACCATCCTGACCGCCCCTCACTCGCAGGCTGCCCTGGAAATGCACCCTCTCTCTCCTGCCCCCACAAGGCCGCCCACCCCTCCTGCAGACCCCGCCGTTTCCCCACTGCCCTGTTCCTGGGCCATTTCCCTTCCTCCGTGCAACCCGCCGTCCCTGCCGGGCCCCCTCCTGCAGGTTGGTGTCTTGGCTCTCATTCAGTTGGTCAACAAGCATCCACTGAGCCAGATGGTCATCATGGTGGGGCTCCGGCTCCGGGGCTAGACACGGGGGACCGGAATGCAGCCTCCTTGGCCCCTGCTCCAGATGCGCGCATCTGGTGCTCCTGGGGCAGGAAGAGAAGCAGCCTCCACCGCCTCCCTGGCCTCAGCCCTGCCTCCTCCCTGCCATCTGGTGACCGAGACAAAAATGCAGAAGGACGCCCCCACCCGGGGACCTCTCTTCTCTGGTCTGCCCGGGAGACCTGTCAGGGCGGGAGCTGGCGGTGGCCGATGCGTGCAGCCTTCTGGGGACCTGCAGACACAGGATGAACGAGACTGGTTGTTCGTGGCTAGGGTCTGGAAGGCGGAAATTAGGGTCCGTGGCAGGGGAAGGGGCTCGGGCCTGGGAGTGGCCACGTAGAGGCATGAAGAGGTTGTCGTGTGGGTAGTGACCCCGGGGGCCGTTCTTGCAGTGCCCCCTGGCTGTGGCCTTGAGGGGCTCTGGGGGGCACAGGCCCAGCTTCCTCTTTCCGACTGTACGGGAGCAGTGCCAGCAGCAGCATGGCTGCTCACAGTGCCAGCCCCCCCGGCCCCGGGGCACACGCCCGGCTTTCGGCCTCCCTCTTGGAGAGCACGGAAGACGGGCTCCTGGGCAGTTCGAAGGGAGAGGAGGCTTCCAGAGGAACGCATCGCCTCCCGTCAAGCAGAGTGGATTGGTTCTGGGTGATCCGAACTGAGACTGCAAACTCGAAGGGACGCAGCAATAGGAGGGCGCCCCGGTTTCCTCTTGCCTCTCCGAGCGGTCCCTGGGGCAGCGGCTTCTGGTCCCTGAGAGCTCACTGCGGGCCAGCTGCTTCCACAGACACCGTTCCGTTTCGCTGCAACAGGGTGGGGGGGCGCTGTTTATCACCGTTTTACACGTGAGGAGACGGAGGCACAGAGAGGTTACCCAGCCCGCCCCGAGTCACACAGCGAGCACAGCTATGAGCTGGGCTTCATGACCCGAGTTATTTCTACGCCAGGTCCGTGCCGTGTGCAGGGAGTCCCTGCATCTGTGGGAGCTCAGGAGATACGGGCCTTCAGCGGGGAGCCCGGGGGCCTGGAGGCCCAGGCTCAGATGCCTGGCCACCATCAGGTGCCCGGCTCCCGCAGCAGCTGGGTCCAATTACAGTGTGGATGGCGGTCTGTAGAAAGCCACCTCCTCCTGGACTGCGGAGGAATGGGGTGACCACAGCCAGTAAACCCTGGGGCCCCCTGAGTTCCCACCGCCCGCCCGACAGGGTTTCACAAACCCGGTGACGTCGGCAGGGCGGCCTGTGTGGAGAGGGCAGGAAGCCGGGGCCTGTGGTCAGCCGGCACTGCTCAGAGTTTCCTGGGCTGGGCTCTGCCTGCGGGGGCCTCCTCAAGGCTCTGTCAGGCCGGGGCCCCTGTCCTGAGATAGCACCCCAGTCCCGAGGCCTTCCCTGGCCCTGTCTGGCTCTGAGAGACACAGCCCAGGGCCTCTGGAGGGCCAGGAAGGCCCATGCCCTGGGCGCTGGGCTGTGGGAGAGCTTTGAACTGGTCTCAGGCTGTCTGAAGGCTCCCGGGGCCAGCGCGGGAAGGTGGGGCAGGGGCAGGCTGCCCGCAGCCAGAAGGCCCGGGCTCCACTGTCAGAGCCAACTCTGCCTAGAGCTGTGACCCCCAGCCGTGTCACCTCCCTGAGCCCCCTTCCCTCCCTGCTCTCTCAGGGATGTGTGACACCCTTGGCAAATAAGGCAAGGCTCTGCCCAGGGCTGGTGACCTTAGCAAGGTCATGGCCTGACCTTGGGCCTGACACCCTAGTCCTCCCTTCTGGAGACTCTGCCCAGGCCGGATTTCCCTGTGCCCACAGAAGAGGGGACAGGCACCCCAGGTAGAGAACAGCCCGAGCAAATGCACAATCACACACACACACACACACACACACACACACACACACTGAGCTCCTTGTGCCAGGAACTGTTCTAAACATTCCACATGTGTTACCAACTCATTTGCCCTTCTTAACATCCCTATGAAGGAGGTGCTAGCTTGCCCTCATTTAGTGGACGGAGCAATAGAGGCCCAGAGAGGTAAAGTAACTTGCTCAAGGTCACACAGCCAGGAGTGGGGAGCCAGGCGATCTTCGAGGAGATCACGGGAGGAGGCCAGGACGGTGAGTCTGGGAAGGATGGGGAGATACTGGGGCTGGGGTCACATCTGCCTGGTCCACTGCCGAGGGGCCAGTGCTTGCAGAGTGCCGGACACACAGTAGGCGCTTCAATTGTATTCCTGAGACGTCAGCTTTGCAGAAGGTGTGGCTAGCTTACTTGCCCGGGACACGGAGGTTTGCACAATAAGGGGAGGCCGGAGTCGCAGGGTGGGGGGCAGTACAGGCCCAGAGCTGAGGCCTCCCAGACCGCCGCCTCTCCTCCCTGGCTTGAGATCTGGTCCCTGCCCAGGCCTGGCCTGGGACAACAGGCTCCTCCCAGTGGGCCTGCTGGACCCCCACTGGCAGGAGGGCTGCCAAGTGGAGAGGCAGAAATTGTAAATAGTTCCTTAATCCCCCTTGTCCCCTCCCCTAAGCGCAGTGGCTCCTCCCTTCCCTCTGGCACTGGCACGCTGGTCCCATGGAATGTTCCTTGCTCTCAGGAGCTCAGGGGCTAGGGTGGGCCAGAGCTGGGGGGAGGGGTAAGGGGGGCACACACAGCCTAGGAGGAGAATGCTAGCTGCCGGCAGAGGCTGCTGAGAGACCGGCCTGTGTGTGGGGCTGGGGGCCTGGGGGCTGGCGAGCAAGGACGTCCCCTTGCTTTGTGGTCCTCAGGCCCTGCGAGGAATGTGGCTCTGGGCCAGGATCCCTCTGGGCAAGAAAGGATGACTAGGCAGAAACAGCGTCCTGACCCCACAGGATCACTGGAGCCGCGGAGTGGGGGCCGGTGCCAACTGGCTGGACTGCTGAATTCACGACGACCCACCCCTTCCAGCCCTCGGCTCGCCCCCCCAGCCCCCGGTTAGCCGCTGCTCTCTACGCAGCAGCAGCAGCAGCCGAGTGGCAGTTACAGACGGGCCGGCTGGGGAGGGGCCGTGCGCTGCCTGCCCATTCCAGGGAAGGGGCTGATCAACGGTGGGGGTGGGGAGCAAGCAGCCGGCTGCCCAGCCCCGCAGGCCTGGCCAGGGCAGGAGCCCAGCCCGAAGGCGTGCGGGGGGCGCTGGGCAGCGGACGGACGGAGCTGGCTCAGGCTGGGCCCCGGGGAATTCCGGCGAGAGCCGATTGGAAGCACATGTGTTTAGACAGGCACAGAAACGCACGGGGCTGCCTCTCCGTCCTCTGAGCACGCTTCTAGGACAGTTAAGGATCTGTCCCCAGGAATCCTGGGAAATGTGTCCCCGGGCCACCGGGTCTCGCCCTCATGGCTCAGGCCGGTCACCAGCGGGGACTTCAGTGGCACCCCCATTGGCACCAGCCTCCTGCCCCCCCGGGCACCCTGGGTCCTGAGCGGAAGTGGAGGACAGTGATGGTGAAAATGACAATATTGTTGTAACTGCGGCGGCTGTTGCCGTTAGCAATTATCGGAGTGTTTCCCACACACCCTGCTGACCCCTTCACTGTGTGCTCACGTGCCTCTAACCCTGCCACTAGGTAGAGCGAGACGTGCCCTACTTTGTCGACAGGAAGCGGCATCGTCGCCGATGAAGGCGGTGAGTGCGGAAGCAGCGTCCACGGCTGGGGTCCTGACGGTGTGCTTGGCTCACGACCCCCACCTTCTTCTGCCCTTGGGGGAGGAAGGAAGAGGGAAGACCGAGTGCCCGTGGCTTTGCCCCCGTCCCCTGGGGACACACAGTGAGCAAGGGTCACTAGGGTCGGCCCGTGGAAACAGTGACCCCTTTCTGGGAGCCCTTGCGACACCCGGTGGTTTCCTGTGCAGCACGCTGCAGGCTGCTGGGGTCTGGGAGCCGCGGGGATCCTGGGGCTGGAGGCACATGTTTGCCTCCTGACTTGCTAGCTGTTCGGCCTTGACATTTGACCTGGTCTCTCTGGATCCTGGCTCCCTTGCTGTAAAATGAGAGAGAGCACTGCCCCCCTTTCCCCTGCACACGGGGAAGGAGAAGGGGCTGGTGGGGGACAGAGCGCAGGAGGAGGGAGTGCCAGGCTGGCCGCTCGCTCGCTTCCGGCCGGGAGAGAGGTGGAGGTGCCGTGGGTCAGGAGGGAAATCCTGACCGATAACCTCTCCTTTGCCTCCTGTGACCCGGGAGCCTCTGGTGGGGACATGGGGCAGAATAGCTGCACATTCCCAGGCAAGGGCCGTGGGCAGAGCTGCTCGGGGTGCCTGGCTGACACCCAGAGTTTTGCAAGCTCCCTGTGTGCTGACTCTCCCGTTGATGGCAGCTGTCCAGCTCTGTCTCGGGCTTTTGCAAGGTGACTGGTTCCTGTTGCCCCAGCAACAGAGGTGGCTGCAAACAGCTGTGATAAATCACCCGATCGGTTGCGGCCCATGGGCGCTGTGCCAGCCCAAGTGGTTACAGCTCTGTCAGACGGACCGCCCGCAGCCAGATGCGGCTGAGACGGCGCACGCTCGCTCGCATGGAAGAGGCAGGTGACAGGTCCCCGGCAAATGCGTCGCGGTGGACGGGAGAAACTTGGAATCAGGGAGACGTTATATGATGTCCCCCACCGTCGTATCACTGAGTCTGTGTCCTCGTGTTCAGAACCTTGGCAAACCCGTGATTTTCATAGGATACGAGGGCCAGGCTGCCTCCCTGACACCCACTTCCTCTGCCCTTCAGAAGGAGTTATCAATAACTGTACATTCATTCCGTTTGGGCTGTTTTTATGGTTCTATTGTGGAACATTTTGTAGTGGGGCTTTTTTTTGAAACACCGTTTGGTTCATAATCTCTTAGCAACAGAACTCTGAGGGCCAACGGCCCGTGGACACTCCCAGAAGATGATGACTGTGTCTCGTGGGCAAACCGACCCACAGCAGCTGAGTTGAGCACTCTCTGATTGCAGGGTTCACTGTCATAGGTCCTCCGACGTCCCCGGCACCCACCGCGGCCCAGGCCCGCCTGCGAGCCTTTGCAGTGGCAGCCGCACCCTGAGGGTCTGGGGGGACTTGCAGTCCGCCGGTGCCTGAGCCCAGCAAGCCTCAGCTCTGACTCGTTCCAGGGCCCGGACGTGTGTGCGCGACGGGGAAGAGAGGGAAGGCAGGAGCAGCGACTTCGTGCTCTGCGCATGTCTTTGTCCTGTGTGCTCCCAAGCCTGCGCCGCGGGGTTAGGTGAAGTCCCTGGCTACGCTCGCAGGCCTGCGGGGGCAGGAGTGCAAGGTGGCCGGGCCCCCAGCCTCCTCTTTCTCGCTCTCCAATCGCTTTTTTAAATGTTTAAAACAATTTTTAAATTTATTTACTTATTTAGAGAGAGGAGAAGGGAGGGAGAAAGAAAGGGAGAGAAACATTAAAGTGTGGTTGCTTCTTGCACGCCTCCTACTGGGCACCTGGCCGCCACCCAGGTATGTGCTCTGACTGGGAATTGAACCAGCGACCCTGAGGCCTGTGCTTAATCCACTGAGCCACCCCAGCCAGGGCTCCAATAGTTAATTCTATTTGTTCAAGGGCTCACACTGCAAGCATTAAACAGAGCCTGGGCTTTGAATCTGTGAGCCCTAATTCACATACCTAGGAAGAGAAAGGCAAATTGTGATCCATGTACGTGGATGAAACTAAAGGCTCACGGTTTAACACTTGGAGGCTTTGAATTTCCATAGCCTAGAACCCAGAGGTCATGGGGTGTTCTAGGTCCTTCTGGGTGTCCCACAGGGTATCCGCACTTTTCACCAGCCCCCAGCTGCTGGCGGATAACACTGGTTCATTGACCCCTGAGCACTGGGATGCATGGGAAGCTCGGGAAGAGTGTGTTCTCAATGTTCTCAATGCCATGTGCCCCCTTCACCGTTGCTGACGGCCCTGGAATTCTGGAGAGATTTTCAACATGGATTCGGTGAGATGGGCCACACTTCGTCCAGCAGCCTCCCTGGGGTGTCCGTGAAGCCTGATGACTTGACTTCACAGGCACTCTCCACCTCCGTCTGATGCCCTTCCTCCCCGTTCCCTCGCCCACTCCCATCCCCACGTCGGGATTCGGTTCCCAGAGAGAAGCACCGGCGGAGCGCGCCCCGCTCCACACAGCCGCGCCCCCGATGCCGTGCTCTCCCCGGATCCATCCGCGGCAGCTGCTGGGACGGATGCCAAGTTTCTCGGTCATCAAGCAGTGAAATTTATACCCTGGTTCCTCTTCAGATCGTAGAAATTTTTCGCCTTTTACTGAAATAGTGAAACTGGGCAGATTCCCAATCACACCCACTTTCCATGACATGGCGGCGCTTGGGTAATCACTAAGTTTCCAGGGAACATGTGAGACTATCTATGGGGCTGGAAACCGCAATTATGATGCAATCAGGACTGTGCTTGATGATCAAAGGGATAATGAACTTGAAGACAGTTACATTCCTGCCCATCTGATTCAGATGGTCTTCCCCTCTTGCTAGAGCATTCTTCAGTCACCACAATCGTAGGCTGGGCAGTCACAAGAGCAGTCCTCACCTGCCACAGTTTTCGGTGTGAGGGAGTGTGCTTCCACGCTGTAGGTGCATCACCTCTCCTTTGAGCTTATCTTCCCAAACATCGGCAAGGGAAGTTCATCAAGCAGGGACTTTCCGAATGCTGACAGCACACACCACGTCGACTTGTCCAGGGCCTTTACCGTGACCTTCTTGCTTGGGACTGTTGCCTTTTCTTCTGCGACAATCGGTTTTTCCTTAAGAGTGGCCATAGTGGCCCTGACCGCTGTGGCTCAGTGGGTTGGGCGTCACCCCGTAGAGTGAAAGGTGAAAGGCTGCTGGTTTACTTCCTGGGCAAGGCACATGCCGGGGTTGCAGGTTCGGGCCCTGGCTGGGGTGTGTATGAGAGGTAACTGATCTCTCATACTTCCCTCCCTCTCTTTCCCTCTCTCTCAATGAAAAAACAAACAAACAATTGCCACTGTGCACAGGAGAGAGGAGCGCCTGGGGTCTGGGGGTGGCTGTAATAGTCACCTGAGGGAGACAACGTCAGCTGTGCACCCGCCCTCCACTCACCTCCACCCTTCTGCTCATCCCGTTCACACAGCCATGCCTGCAGGGCAGCTGGGTCTTCCCTGCCGTGCGATCTCCAGAGGGCATCGCATGAGGGCCATTGCCACAGACCACACACAGGTCAAAGGCCACGCTCAGGGTGTGCGTCCTGGAGCCCCGAGCCCAGGGGCCCTCCCCAAGGCTGAGACCATTGCCCACAGTCTGTGTGGGTAGGAATTACAATGAAAACGATAGTGACCACTTATTTCTGTGAGCCAGAAATGTTACTTACATCCCCCTACTGACTCTTTAAAACCGTATAAGGACATACTGTTTCCCCATGTATAGATCAGGAAGTTGAGAGTCAGAGTAACTGAGTGAACTTTCTAAGTCACAGAAAACAGGTTCTTTTTTGTGACACCCACAGTCACACCCCTTTCCACAGCCCTATTACTCATGAGCAGAGCTGGACTTAGAAACTCCTTTTAAAAAATTATTTATTTTTAGAGAGAGGGGAAGGGAGGGAGAAAGAGAGGGAGAGAAAGATTAACGAGTGGCTGCCGCTCGTGCACCCCCTACTGGGGACCTGGCCAGTAACCCAGGCATGTGCCCTGATTGGGAATTGAACCACTGATCCTTTGGTTCGCAGCCTGGTGCTCAAGCCACTGATCCACGACAGCCAGGGCTGGATTTAGAAACTGTTGATGTATGTGCCCTGTGCGCCTCATAATGGCCCTAAAAATCTATTCATATGGCCACATATTTTTTTGTGTGAGATTTGAAAAAATAAGATATTTTATGTGGTTTTTTTTTCCTAAAGCATCCCACAGAAACTAGGCTGGCCTGTTCAGGAGCACGTACCTTCAACATCCTACCTGAACACGTCTCTCTTCCTTCTCGCTCCTTCCCCTGCTCCCTGCGTCCCTCGGCTCTGCCACCAGTGCAGCGCCTGCTTCATGCGTCAGTCACATTTGCTGTTGCTGTGTGCCACGCCCGCGGTGCTCTGTGGGGACGAAGCAGCCATTCCCTTATGCTTAAAGCCGTGCGGTAGATGGAGTCTGTTTCCGCACCAGAGACCAGGACATAAGGACAGGAAAGGTGACATGCTCAGATCCTGTCCCCATTCTCCTGCTCTGAGCTGCCTTTGAACCTGACTGTGTCTAGGTTTCCTTTGGCCACGGCATTCTGATTTATTTGTTCCTAGACCAGACACCCTCTCACTGGTGTTTCATCCTCGGCTCCCCTCTCTCTCTCAACGTGTTTTCTGTACCCCCAAACCCTATCAACCACCTCCCCAGTCTCTCTCCAACGTAATCACTCCTCTCGATCGCCACAGCCCCCACGACAGATGGGGTCTCCCTCAGCTGCCCGGGGGTCTCCCTGCCCTGCAGTCTGCCCCCCACACAGCTTCCAGAGGGTAACCACATCCGCTCACTCTCCTGCAGTGACCCACGAATTCCCATTTCTCGGAGATCATGTCTGAAATCTTTAGCCTGACCCACAAGGCCCACTTGTTCCACATCCCCGCCCCCCCCACCCCAAACTCACTGTTTCCTTCCTGACTCAGAGATTTTGAACAAGATCTACCCACTTCCGGCACCAGAACATTCTCCTTCGCCACCCTCTCTACCATCCTACTTAATTTCTACTCAGCCCTGTCGTCTCAAAACATTTCTGCCCCAGGGCCACCCTCCATGCCCACCCCCACTGGGTGGGTCAGAGAGGCCGTGCATTGGGTTTACAGTGCCCTGTCTCTCTCTGCTCGGAGCTGGTCCCAGCGGTCATCGAACAACCGGCTGTACAACCCGGGGGGTTCCGCCTGTGGTGGGGACGCCTCCCCAGTCGAGGGGACCGACGGCGTCTGCCTGGCCCAGCGCTGTGTCTCCATGTCGTTTGTTTGGAACACACACATTTGTCCCTCTGTCACATGATCCTCGAGGGGTGCGTTCCTGAGTAGCGGGCGGCAGCTGTGCTCCACACGCTCCTTCAGGGACCCACGTGCCTTCCGTCCCGGGGCTCCGTCCCCTCTGGGAGTCGCCGCCTGCGGGGTTGAGGCTGCGTCATGGCCGCAACTGGGTTGGCTTCAGCCGGGAGGGAGAAGCGTGTTCTAGGTCTTGGTTGGATTCCCGGTATTTATTACCGAATAACAAGCTACCCCCGGAGTTAGCGCTATAAAACACCCACTACTTCCTCGGCCTCACAGATTCTGTGGGTCTGGGAGGAATGCTGGGGAATTCACACAGAACACAGGGAGGACCACGTGTCTGTCCAACGTCTGGGGCTCAGACGGGAAGACTCAGCTGACGGGGTCACTGACACAGGCGGGGCCGAGTCATCTGGTGGCATCTTCGCTCCTGACCTGTGCCAGGGCACCAACGCATGGCCTCTCGCACCTGCGCCCTCGGGGGACTGGGCTTCCTTCAAGGAAGCTCAGAGCCCCGAGAGCAAGTATTCTGAGAGAACGAGGTGGAAGCGAACAGCCTTCTTGTCAGAAGTCGTCTTTCTTCCCGCTTTGTCCTCGGTTGGAGACGGCCCGTGTTCAAGGGGAGGGCCATGGACACCCACCTCTTGACGAGAAGGGGTTTGAAGAATTTGTGTCATGTTTTATTTGTTTTTTTAAAAGACTTTATTAATTTATTTTTAGAGAGGTAGGAAGGGAGGGAGAAAAAGAGGGAGAGAAACATCAGTGTGTGGTTGCCTCTTGTGCGCCCCACACTGGGGACCTGGCCCACAACCCAGGCTTGTGCCCTGACTGGGAATCGAACCAGCGACCCTTTGGTTTGCATGTCGGCGCTCAATCCACTGAGCCACACCAGCCAGGGCTCATGGTTTAAGATGATTATAGATGGAGAAGCACATGCCAGTCTCGCTCACATTCCCCTGGCGAGAACAGGCTCAGGCGGCCCCATCTAAATGCCCAGGGCTGGGCAATGCTGTGCCTAGGCAGGCAGCCGTGTGGCCGGCTTCCACCCCCTTACACGGGAAGACAGAGAATGGATTTGGGCGGACCGTTCGCAGTCTGTCACGGTCCCCCCTTCTGGCCACCAGATATGAGTGTGCCCGTCTTCCCACATGTGGGGAAAACCAAAACCAAAGTTCCAGGGAAGCCGCCACTGGGATGACTCACTGGATGCTTGAAGAACAGCTGTGTCCATTAGGGATGTTCCATTAGCCCGCCACAGCCTCGAGGTGAGCGGGTTCTGAGCGGGGGTGGAGGTGAAATCAGGTGGCCACGGCCTGTGAGAGGGTTGGGAACCTGCTACCCTTTCCCTTGGTGCTGAGCTCCGTCCAGGCGCAGAGTAGGAGCATTGGCACATGTTAGTTGAAAGGAGGTTAAAGACTCAACTGTACAAAAAAAAAGTACACCCACAAAATGCTAGGGGTCAAAGATAAGCCGCGGTTCAGGGAAATGAACAGCTGATAACAGGACCGAGACGCATTTTTGAGGATGTGGGAGACGGGAACTCTCGCACGTTGGTCGGCGTGTAAGCCGATCATTTTTAGCAGGGGGTTTGGCAATACCTTCAAGCCATCCAGTGTTCAGTCCCCTTTTAGCCAGAAATTCCCCTTCCAGGTATTTTCATGCTACAAGGTATACAGAACTCCCACCAGGGAGGGAGCCCGTTTGTCAAGAACACTCAGCGCAGGCTTGTCTAGAAGAGCTCAGCTGGAAACCACCTAAATGCCCATGCGTGGGAAACTCAAATACAGCGGGATCACATGCGGCTGTCAGAAAGCACACTCGAGGCCGGGCCGTGGGCACACGGAGAACAGTCCTGGGACCGGCCCGGAGGGCGTGCCGGAGAACGGTGCGCGCAGTGGAGACTCACTTGCGTCAGGAGCGAACACAAGCTCGTGTAATTCCCATGTTTATTATTTTTTTATTTTATTTTATTTTATTTTTTTTTAATAAAAAATACCTGGGGAGGTTCAAAGTGGTTACTTCGAGGGAGGGAATTTTAGGTTGGACGGGGCGCGCAGGATCCGTCCAGGTTGCTTCTCGCCCGTCTCCACGGTGTGGGTTTTCTCCACTGGGAAACCCGTGTCTCTTCTACAGGAGACTCGCGTTCAGGGCAGTGGTTCCCGCTGGGGCAGCAGGGGCGGGAATGGGGGAGGTCCTGGGGCCCTTTAACTGTCCGCGTAATGTTAGGTCTCGTAAAGAAATAGAAACGACGACTGCATTAGCGCGTTTGACCGCAACGAGGAGAAAGAAACGCGTCCTTGGCAGCACGCGAGGGACGCGCAGAGCTGGCTGGTGGACACCGGGCTGCCCCTCACATGCTTCTCTCTGCTTCTCTAAATATTTGAAGCATTTCAAAACACTGAAAAACAATGTTTCCAAAGAAAGAATCCATTCACTATAAGGAGATAAAATAAACGAAGAGGCGGCCAGAAAAACAAAATGGAAGGAGCGTTAAGGGCAGGAAAACACGCCGCGTCGCGGCCCCGACCCAGCGGTGGGTGAGCGGCTGGCCGTGGGCAGCGGGGTCAGTGCCGTGGGAGGTCTGGAGAACGGAGGGTTCCCGCGGGAGCGCTCGCATGCCCCTGAGACGCGACAGAAGGAGAGCCGTGTGGCTGAGAGAAAGGCAGGTTGCCCCTGCAGCTCGGAGGCTGGAGGGGGGGCAGGCAGGATCTGGGGAGGGCTCATGCAGGGGTGGAGGGAGGCAGTTGCCCCAGCTCCAGAGGGCCTCCCTGGGCAGAGGAGTTGGAGAAGCACCGGCCAGGAGTGGGTGCTGGGCAGGGCTGTGCTCCTCCACGTGACCCCTGTTCCCCTGTGCTTGGTCCCTTTGTAGTAGGGTCTCGACCTCGGCGGCAGTGGGGGCAGCCCTGTCTCTGGCTGAGGGAGACCGAGAGCACCCCCACCTCGGCTCTGGGCCCCAGGGAGCTGGGCAGGCAGCCGACCTCCGCCCCACAAGTTCACACCCTTCCTCCCTCCGCCCTCTCCGCCCCCGCGGGACCTTGATCTGTTGCACCTGCTCTCCTTCCATCCCTTTTGGTTTCCTCTCTTTTGAAAAGCCTGACCTCAGTCCACGCCTCACTTTGATGCTTTGAAAACCCCTCTTCCTGTGACTTGAGACCTGGTGGTAAAGAAACAAAGGGCAGAGGCCTGCGGTTGTCACCAGGGCTCTTTGTTACGGGCACTGAAGTCACAGGCAGGCAGGGGTGGGGTGCTGGTCTGGCTCCAGGCCAAGTGACATCAGAGGCAGGCAGCTCCTTTCTGGTAGTCAGGCCGCGCAGCTGCCCCGGGAGCCCCGTGGGGCGGTGCGCTCCTGCCCGGTGGCTCCCAGGGTCCCACCTGAATGCCAGGCATCGAGTGCATGGGAGGATTTCCACACTGGCAGGTGGCTGCACAGTGCTGCGGTTTCCTCCCAGGTGGGCCAGGTGGGCCTGTGAGGCTCTGGGCCCAGAGCCTCCAGAGATTCCGTTGCTTCTCTCCAGAGAGAGGCTGAGAGGCTGCAGGCTGTGTGTGTGTGCCCCTCAGGCTCTGCAGAGAGACGGGGGTTGGGCGGCATCTCTGGGTTCCAGAGCTGACGGGGACCCAAAGGCCTGTGGAGTGAGCCTCTCGATGCGATGCATCGTTCCGGGGGCCAGGGTTTCTGGGCTGGCATCTGGCATCTCAGTGGCACCGACGTCGTGTTCTCGTTGCTGACTCTCAGAAACCGAGTGCTGGCAGCCCGCCAGCGCGTGGGGCTCTGAGCTGGCATCCCTAACCGCACCATCGCGTTTCGAATTCAGATCAGTGCGAACATGCCCACCATCCGCCCTTTACAGAAAAGGAAACTGAGGCCCAGGAAGTGGGAGTGTCCAGAGTCCCGGCCGCTGGAATGGCGATGAGGCCTCTTCTTCTGGCTTCCAGGGCTGCTCCCTAATCTCCGCCCCCTGCCGTGCGTCGGTCAGGGCAGACGGGCCTGGGGGGAGCCCCTGCAGCGTCCCGGAGGCAGACGCCCGCTGCGGGGTCGTCTGGGTCTGGCCGCATCGCCGGCCACGGCCTGGTTCCTTCACCCTTTCCAAGGACCTGCCCTTTCCTTGGGAGAGAATCTCTTTCAAACCATATGATTTCACTTAAACGTGGAATCTGAAGAGCAAGATAAACGAATAAACAAAACAGAGACTCGCAGACACAGAACAGACTGACGGTTGCCAGGAGGAGGGGAGCTGGGGGCTGGGTGAGGAAGAGGTGAGGGGATTAAGAAGTACAAGTTGACGGTCAGAAAACAGCCCCGGGGTGGGAAGCACAGCCCGGGGAATGTGGTCAGTAATGCTGTGACGACCCCGTGGGGTGCCAGGTGGGTGCTTGGACCAGGAGAGGGGCCACTGAGTAAAGGAGGTGATGGTCTAACCGCTGCACTGCACACCTGAGACTAATGCAGAGTAGGACTGAATGTGAACTGTAACTGAGCGATAACATCGGAGGGAAAAAAATCTATGGAATGTGCTGTCTGCTGCCTCTGGGACCCTGCCAGCTCATCGGCGAGGACCCCTGGGCCCGCTGAGTCATCGAGGACTGAAGCCAGGCTGGGTTGGGTGGGGGTCTCCTTCCCAATTCCTGCTCTTCTCTCCGGCTCCGCCCATCCCCCCTCACCCCTCCCCTGCCCGCTCTGCCGGCCGCCCTGACCTGCTCCTCTGCCCCTGCCGGATGTCTGGGGATGTCTAGGGGAGGGGGCGTCACAGATGAGCAACTCCCGCCCCGACCCCGTCCACCCATCATGCATCCGGGAAGTGGTGCTCTGAGGTCTTGGGTGTCACAGGCCAGTCACAGAGGCCCGGGTCCTTGTGACAATGTGTCTTGGAAGCCAGTGCACAGAAACCGGGTGACTTCACTTTGCTGGGAGACTCCTCTTTCCCGGGGAGTCGGCCAGCGAGCTCGCGCACTTACGCACCCACGCACGCACTTGCAATGCAGACAGGCTGACTCCCCACCAGGCCCGCCCCGAGGCACCCGCCTGTGTCACTTCCTCCGGGAGACTGGCCCTAGGCTGGCTGCCCACCCCGAGCTCCCAGCCCATCCCATCCCCCCTGACTGTTTTAGTGACTCTTATCGCACCGACATCCCTTGTCCATCGCCCACATCCTCCGCTGCCCCCTCTGTTCCCCCAAACAGGTCCGAGATGCCCACAGCTGCAGCCCCAGCACCTGGCCCAGTGCCGGGCGCACAGTAGGCAGGCAACACGCTGTTGAACTGGAATGGAAAAGTGGTCCTCCAGTCCATAGTGTGCAGCTTATTCCCCCGTCCTCGGTGGTCACTGAGAGAGCAGGGACCCGCGCCGGCAGGCTGGGTCCTGGAGGGGACACGGCCCAAGGGGGCTGGGGGCTGGGCTCTGGTCCCTGCTGTGCCTCGGGATAATCGTGTGACTCAGATTGGTCTCTGGGCCACATGTCCCTCAGCTGTAAGGCGGGCACAATACTCTTAGTTCTCTATTGCTTCACAGTGAGTTATCATAAACTCAGCAACTTCAAAAGCGCACATCAGCTGCCCGCAGGATCTGTGGGTAGGGACTCTGGCCACGGCTTAGCGGGGGGCCCGCAGCAGGGTGGCGAACAGGGCCGCGTTCCCATCCGCTGGCTCCGGCGGAGACGGAACTACTTATGCGCTCACACACGTGGTGGGCAGAGTTCATCTCCCGGGGTCTCCAGCAGGGCTGAGCTCCTGCTGGCTGTCGGCTGGGGGCCGCTCTCCAGTCCTGGCGGCCTCCCACGGTTCCCTGCCGCCAGGCCCTGTTCGAACATGGCAGCTCACTCCTTCAGCGTCAGCAGGAGAGGAAGTCTCTGCACCAGGCTGCCGGCGAGACCCGGGTCTCCGTAACACAACGCAGTCCTGGGCGTGACACTCCCCTTGGCCTGTATGGACTAGATGCTGGCACATCGGTTATTCTGTTCGTTAGAAGCAAGTCACAGGTCCTGGCCACACCTGAGCGGAGGGGATGACGCGAAGACATAAAGTCGCCCCCACTTCCGGCAAGATGGAGGAATAGGTGGACGCACCGTACCTCCTCGCACAACCAAGATTAGAACAACAATAAAATACAGTCAGCATAACACCCAGAACCGACAGGGGATTCATCTGAATGGAAGTCGGACAGCCAAGAAGTTGAAGTAGACCCGTACATCCAGACTGGTAGGAGACAACGAGCCGAGCGGGCGCGGGGCTGGCGCGGGTCGGCAGCGCACGGAGGTCGGAGGAAATTTGGCGCAGAATCGGCGCGACAGCCACCCGGGGCGCAGGAACGCAGCGGTGGACCCTGAGTACGCAAGCTGCGGCTGCCGGACCCAGTGGGGCAGCGATTGTGGACCAGGGCAGAGCTCGCAGCCCAGGAGCCCCGGGAAAGGTCTGGGCCCAGGAGAATTGAACTGCCGCCATTGATTCCCCTCCCCGCCCCCGCCCCCGCCCCCGCCCCCGCCCCCACATATAACGTCACAATCTAGCGACTGGGGCGCCCAGCCCCGGTGAACACCTAAGGCTCCGCCCCCCACCTTAACAAGAGTGACCAGACCGGAAGGAGAGAGACAGGGAAAGACATAAGACATGTGTGCAACAGAGCAGATCAGTCCCCCAGGACTCATCCTTTTGAGCGACCAAGAAATAGCCAATCTATCAGATGCACAGTTCAAAACGCTGGTGATTAGAAAGCTCACGGAATTGGTTGATTTTGGGCGCAATTTGGATGAAAGGATGCAGGTTACCATAAAAGAGATGCAGGAAGATACGTGGAGGAGAGCCAATAGAGAAAGGAAGGAATCTGAGTCTCAAAACAATACAGTGGACCAGAAGGAAGATAGAATCAACCAAGCAGGAAAGCATGATGAAATAAGAATTAAAAAAAATCGAGGAGAGCCTTGGGAACATCCAGGACACCTTTAAACGTTCCAACATTCGAATTATAGGGGTACCAGAAGGGGAGGAGCAACAAGTGGAAAAGTTATTTGAACAAATAATAAAGGAGAACTTCCCCAATCTGGCAAAGGAAACAGTCTTCCAAGAAATCCAAGAAGCTCAGAGAGCCCCAAAGAAGTTGGACCCAAGAAGAAACACACCAAGGCACATCATAATTACATTAGCCAAGGTAAAAACGAAGGAGAGAATCCTAGAAGCAGCAAGAGATAAGGGGACAGTAACCTACAAAGGAGTTCCCATCAGACTGTCAGCTGATTTCTCCAAAGAGACCTTACAGGCAAGAAGGGGCTGGAAAGAAATATTCCAAGTCATGAAAGACAAGGACCTACATCCCAGATTGCTCTATCCAGCAAAGCTGTCATTTAGAATGGAAGGGAAGATAAAGTGCTTTTCAGATAAGGTCAAATTAAAGGAGTTCATCATCACCAAGCCCTTATTTTATGAAATGCTAAAGGGACTTATCTAAGAAAAGAAGATAAAGAAAAGACATGTATAGTAAAAGGACAGCAAACTCACAATTATTAACAACTACACCTAAAGCAAAACCAAAAGAAACTAAGTAAACAACTAGAACAGGAACAGAACCACAGAAATGGAGGGCACATGGAGGGCTAGCAACAGGGGGGGGGGTGGGAGGAGGGGAGGGGGGAAGGTATAGAGAATAAGTAGCATAGAATGTAGGTTGAAAATAGATAGGGGGAGGGCAAGAATAGTACGGGAAAGGTAGAAGCTAAAGAACTCATAAGAATTGCACATGGAAGTGAACTAAAGGGGGGGGAACGTGGGTGGGAGAGGGGGTACAGGGTGGAGGGGAGGGAAGGGGGGAAAAGGGACAAATGTAATAGCATAATCAATAAATTAAAAAAAATTAAAAAAAAAAGACATAAAGTCGAGGACGCCAGGATTGTGGGGTCACCTTAGCGTCTGTCTCGTACAATACTTATCTCTGTCCGATGGGGTGTTTGAGAGAGTTAAGTGAAAGAATGCTCAGAAGCGTTTCACACTGTGCCTGGTTCCTAGTAACTCCGAACGTGTCATAGAAGGCTGCTAGAAGCAGCTGTCTCTTCTCTGGCCACTTTGAAACAGGAAATGTTGGTCCACAGTCCGTTCCCAGCCCCCACATGTCCTGTTGGCTTTCACTGGGCGGGTCCAGCCATTTGCATCATCTGTCTGGACATCAAAGGCACCTGGTGTTAACTCACACTCCATAGGTTGTCGTTACAAGTTCTCGGAAGGAGAGGCCTGTATTGTCCTAGATTTTCTAGCCTCCGGTGCTTAGCTCATTGGGCTGAGGATGACGAGTTTGGCTTGGACGCTCTGCGGTGCTGAGACACAGCGTGCAGCAGATCGAGCTGAGCCCAGGGCACACGTGGTGGGTGCTGGGGAAGGAGGGAGCAGGTGCAGGCTGGAAGGACAAGTCAGGGGGGCGCAGGAGGAGTCTTGGCAGGTACCAGCGCGCCCAGCCCTTGATGCTGTGTTTGCCCACCTCCCTCCACCCCTGGCTTTCTTCCCTTCCCACTGTCGCCCCCCTCCGAGCAGGGTCTTTGTGGGATCTGGGTGTGGGGACTCTGCCAGCTCTAATGGGGAAGGAAGGATGGGTTCTTTCAGAGATAGACCACCTCAGCTGGGGAAGGGCCTTAGACCCCCAGGAAGGGGTCGACCACCGTCTTCAGGATGAACAGTCTGTCTGTCCAGCACTGTTCATGTCTCTGGACTCTGCACTTTGCATATTTACTTCCTCTGCTGCTTCAGTCTCCTGGGTAGGTGAACAGAAGCTCAGAGAGGGCAAGTGGCTTCTCCGGGTCACACAGCTCCTGGTGGCGGAGTTCAGACAGAACCCAGTACCCGAGCTGCTGGCCCAGGGTTCTGCCCCACAGCAGCCCTGCCAGCAGGGCCTACAGGCCCACGGGCGCCAGGCGGGGTACCTCCGCCCAGTCCTCTCTGCAAGGCAGCCTGGCTTCCCGCCCTCGCTGCGTCTTCTGTCCCTCGGCCCTGCTTCCAGCCTCCTGCCGACTCTGCCCCGTGCCTGTCGTGGCTGAGGATGAGCACGGGGACGCTTAGTACAGAGATCCTCCCCCGGCAGACACAGAAGCAGCTGGGGGCTCACACGTCTGGGCAGCTGCTGCCCAGCTCTGAGCTGCAGAAGACAAACCAGAGGGATCAGGTCTGGGCAGAGCCATGGCCGTGAGGGCTGGGGTCCCTTCGGAGAGGCAGGGGCAGCCTCGGCTGTAGGGGTGGGGTGCTGGCGGTGAGCTGGGGTCCTGCCTGGGTGGGCTCACCTGCCAGGGGCAGGGCGGTGGGGGGGCACCTGTAAGGGAGGTCTGACAAGAGGCTCCCCACCCTACTTGGGTAACAGTGCAGGCGGCAGTGCAGGGGCCCAGGAGGTGAGAGCTTCCGAAATCAGGAGCACTCTGAAGTCCCCTGTGGGGGAGGATCTTGTTAGACCCTCTGCTTTTCCAGAGGGGTTGGTGGGAAACCCCTTTACAGGCAGGTGCTGTCCGAGCGATTAAAAAAACAAAGGCCTTAAAGCCCAACGCAATAAACAACCTGCTCCACACAAACACACAAGGAGTCAATGGACGTGTGCCGGAGAGTGGGAGAGGAGGGGGCGCTGGGTGCCTGTGTGGCTTCTGCACCCCGACTAGGTGTGGGGAGGGTGGGAGCGGGTGGCCAGGCCTGGGAGGCCGGCCGTGCCCCCGTGGGGCTGGGAGGCAGCCTGGGCCAGCACCGGAGCTGGCTCTGGGAGGGCTCAGGCGGGCTGGCATCGCCGGCCTGGCTTCCCAGAAGACACTCTGAAACCCGCCGGTGACCCCGGGGTGGAGCTCTGTCCGCTTCTTGCATAAGGGGGAGCCATTATGAGTACCTCAGGGAGAGCACGCACACCTGTGTGGCCCACGGACTAGGGGCTGCAGACCCCTCACCTCCTTGGGCCTGTGCCCCGGAACACGCACGTGGTCCTGAAGCACCGTGCAAAGGTCCCCTGGTCACACACAAACACACCGTGGTGCTCAGCAGCACGCGGCCAGCCACACAGAGTCACACGGAAGCACCGCTGCCCGAAGTCGCACGCCTGCACACAGTGGCGCACACACACACTCACACCCGCCCGGCCGTCCTCATGGAACCACAGGGCGGACGGCGTGATGCACGGGGGCTGTGTGACTCAGATGGTGTGACAGAGGTTCTGAGTCACACGCTCACACGCGGGTTCGCAGCACTCGACACAACCACAGTCACATCCAACCACCCTTACCCGCACATGAGAGCGCACAGCTGCAGGCCGTCACGCTGACTGCACGGGCCCCGAGCAGCCCCGTGGGACGTGCCACCGGGGGCAGGCTGGCTGGCTGGCGGAGGGTGGAGGGGGGGTGCTTTGACACAAGCGTGGGGGAGGGGCTGGGGAGTTCTTCGAACTGGGGTTGCTGAGGCCGGGGCTGCGACTGAGTCAGAGACGAGGAGGGTCCGTGCGGGCCCTTAGACAGCCCATTCCCACCCCCACCCTCACCCAAGCCCCAGCAGCAGGAGCTGGGAAGCTGCAGTCTCTTCCCGCCCAGCAGAACATTGCTGGGTCCTGAGGCCGCTGCCTCGGCCCCTCCCTCCGTCCTGTTGGCCTCTGCTGGCCAGCTGGCAGGAAGCTTGGACAGGGCCTGCCGTGAATCAGCAAGAAAGGGCTCAGGGAATCTGGGAGGGCGACCAGCAAGGCCTGCAGTTGCTGAAGCTTCCGAGGGAGGAGCCGCTGCCCTTTCTGGTGAGGGGCTGCCTGCGGGAGGTCCGGCACCCAGGGAACCGAGGGCCACGGGCATGGGACAGCGAGGTGCTGGCCGTTTCTCAGCCACCCCTGCGTGCAGCCAGGCACAGGGAAGGCCCGTGTCCCCTCACAGGCTGCGCTCAGGCCTCCATTACCTGCGGCGAGCCTCCGCCCCAGCGTGCTCCTCGGCCAGGCCGGGCCCACGGGCAGCGCCGGTCCCTGCTCTCCATCGCCACGGACTCACCCATTCACTCGTTCATTCATTCATTCATTCATTCTGCCACCCATGGAGCCCCTGCCACCCCCGGATGCGTGATCTGTGCCTTCCAACGGGCAAGGTCACCGACAAGATGATTCCAGAGCAACGTGGATGTGAAGGGCAGAGATGTACACATGTCTCGTGGAAGCTGCGGGCACCACCTGCTTGTGAGCCCTTGACCCCCAGGCCCTGTGCCGGGGGGCCAGGGTGGCTGCTGCTGGTGGCGCCCTTCTCTCAGGGAGCCCCTGATCTCCCGAAGGAGGCAGGTCACCCCGCCGGGGTGGCCCCCTCAGGAAAAACATGGGTGGGCATGACTGTTCACAAGAGAGCCATTTTCATTTTTCCAACAGTCAGGGAACTCCTTCTTCAGATCTAATCTAACGGACAAAGTTCTAAAAGCCACGTCTGGAAGAAATCTCTCTAAAAATGACTTTCTGCCTCCTGCGTCAGGGCAGACGGCCCACAGGCATTCTTGCTGGTTCAGGGTTATCCCTAGGAACTGCCATTATCACCAGGCAGACACTGGGGTCCTTTCCTGGGCTCGGGGCGGACGGTCAGCAAATGCTTGCAGAAGGAACACACACGAATGAGGCCAGACTTCTGGGGGGGGGGCACTGGGAAGCAGGGTGCAAAAAGTACAGAACGCTCCCCAGTATGGGGGGTGCGGGGGGCCCCACGGGGACCTTTCTCTTGCCCCCTGAACTCTTCTCCAGAGGAGCACGGCTCTTCTGCGCACCTCACTTCCTTGCTGCAGGGGCTCGGCCACTGCCCCTCCTCTGGGCACCGCACCCCCTCCTCCCAGCCCTGTCTGAGGACGACTGCGTCCCCCTCTCCTTTCATCCCCCTCTCCCGGCCGCCCCTGGACCTGAAGACAGGCACCAGCCATTGTCCCCCTAACCCCTTCGAGTCACGCGATGGAAACACGATGTTAACCAAAATCAGAGCCCGGGGAAGCGGCAGGGGCTCTGGAGTCTCACAGCAACTTTGCGTCCTAATCACTTACCCGTTGGAGACCAGAAACTCATCTCTACCTCATGTGTATGATATAATGAAATAAATTCCAGATAGATAAGAAGCATAAGCTTCAAAGGAATCACAGAAGTCGTGAAAGGAAACATGTGTGGCACTCTCTTTCTCTCTCTCTGTATATATAGATATATCATATATTTTATGTATAATATTATAATATAATTTAATGTATATTTAATACATAAATATAAATATAATATGTAATATATAATATATAATATATAGTTATATATTATATATAAATAAAATATACATAAATAAAAATATATATTTTATTTTAGAGTGGATCAAACGTTTTAAAGCAGAAAACCAGAAAAGCCTGATACACTGAACCACATACAATTCGTCAAATTCTGGACAAACAAAAGCTCTATATACGAAGTCAAAACACAAGGGACAACTGGCGAAAATATTTGCAACCGATAAGACAAAGGGTTTGTATCCCTGGTCTACAAAGGGCTTTCAGAAATCAGGAACAAAGAGAACAAAGGCCTCCAGTAGGTAATGCACATATGAGGAGTTACAATTAGTTAGCATAGGAAAAGACAGTCCCCATACCTTAGAGTCCTAACAAACTCCAATGAAATCTCTCAAGATGGCAAGCATTGGAAAGGTGGATAATATTTAGCATTGACAAGATGTGGGTTCGTGGGCCTTTTCATAGCCTGTATTGTTGGAAGGAGAAATCTGTAGAAACCATACTGGAGGGTAATGTAGCAATATCTATTGAAGTTTGAGTATGTAAGTCCTTTGACCCGGCCATTGAATTTCCAGGAATTTATCCTGGAATAAGGGTATCCATTCACACCCCAGGGTGCTCATGGTGCATTTGGGGAGTTGAACTTGCTCCTCACGGTGCAAGGTGTTTGGGCTCTGCCCCCCAGGGACCCCACAGGCACCAAGCCATGGGTTCACACAGTGTATGAAACCTCCCTGACGACCCCCGAGAACTGAACTCCGTTGGTTATCTCTCCACTTTCCACCCTTCCCTACTTCCTCTTTCCTGACCTCCTAATTTTTATTGGAAAATCCCTCTGACTTTAAGTATCTGCACCTCTAACCCCACGGGGCAGCCTAAACGAAGTCTGTCAGGACATTCCATTTGTCCCCACCATGGTGATTGTTCAGTGGGGGGCACATGACCAGAACTGGTCCAACTGGGATGCATCTCAAGAATTTTGCTGTAAATCTGAGATTTGTCTTTTCCCATGGACGGTGCCATGAGCGGATGTGGGCCCTGGACCACTAGAGCTCTGTTAACTACAAGGAGGAAATGAGTCCGTGGGCAAAGCTGACCCACAGAGCAGAACTGAGACAAAAGAAGCACAGAAAAATGAAATCAGAGCCTGCTATTACCATGAGCCCCTGGATCAAACTGCACCTGACTCCCACCCAGCCCCTGGGCTTTTCTGAATACATTCTCTATTGTCTAAGCCAGTTTGCAAGGCGATGTTTGTGTGCTTGCTGTGGGAGCCTCCCCGCAAACACAGAGCCCCTCCTCCTCTTGGACAATTCGGTTCCTTGTCTCTGTGAGGCTCAGTCTTGGAACACAAAGGCCTATTAATTCTTCCTGGGAGCGGGGGAACCCCTGACTTCCTTGACGGAAGGCTCTGCTGCTTTGGGGCGACTGGAGAGAGAAATGTACCTCCCTATCCTTGTGAGCCTCCTGGAGCGAGTCAGATATCAATGTCTCACTGAACTGTCTCACCACTTATGTTTCAGCCGAACAATTAGAAGCCACCCAAATGCCTACCCATAGGGTGACTCCTCATGACCCACCACAGAGCGGTGTCCCCAGGAGCCCCAGAAAGGCTGCACGTGCTGCCATGGGAGGCGCCCAAAATACACCACTTATTGGGAAAACTGGATTGCAGAACAGAATGTATAGTGCAATTCCACCTGCACTTTTTAAACACATGGGTATAGTCTCGTTCTATCTGAATAAAAAAAGGTTTAGGAGAAAGATTGCTTGATACAAGTCTTTTACTCTCTCTGGAGGCTAAGATTCTGAAGGATTAGCGTTTTCTATTTTCCCCATTTTTTTTCCTCATGCGTCAGTACTTTTAATATTGTACACATACAACTGTAGTAAAAAGACGATAGTAATAAACACGATGTAGCCTCTCCATTTCCACGATCAGCACACTGCATTGCAGCGAATCTCGTCTATATTCCACCGTCGTGTGTGATCCTCTCATTAGTTTGCTTGGTGATGGGTCATTAAGAATATCTTCAAATCCAATAGTCTCATCATGACCCCTCAAAATACCCAGGGAGAGGTTTGAGCCTGGAAGAAACGGAAGACGCCGAACCTGTTGCACTGCCTTGAATTCCATCTGCCCTTTCAGTGGAGCGCACAGACCCTGGGTGTTTCTCAGCGTGGAAACGTTCACTTTCTCTTGGTTGAGCTGGAAATTTGTTTCTGATAATCCAAGAGGACGACTGGGCAAAAGTTCGTTTTTCACACAAGTGAAACCTTCTCGAAGAAGATCACGACTTTCAAAAGGTCACTGGCCGAAAGTTCTGTAACGGGGACACTGTCCTTTAGAGAACACTGTCCTCTGGCACTCGTTTTCAGCTTGCTCTGCGGACAGCCTCTTAGCACCCTCACTGTCAGCCAGCCGCGCCACTCGCTTCCGTTTCCCTATTTTCCCCATTTTTAATTGAACTTTTATGGTGTAATAAAAAAGAAAGTTTTTTTTTCCCCCCTAAAGTTCTCACAGTCCTGGCCTCTGGTCTTCAGTTCTTATTTCCTTCTGCGGTGGTAACTGGAGGCCTGAGGGAGGTCACAGGCTGGGTGTGTGGTCCAGCAGCCTGCAGCTCCCAGCAGCTCTGGGCCGGCCTGTTCCAAGTTCGTACGGGACGCCTCAGGGATGGGCAGGGCCTCAGGGTCAGCCCCGTGTGTGCTTGGTGGTCCCCACCCTGGTGTGTGGGGCCAGGTAGAGGGATGGGGCAGCCACCAGGGAGCTGAGGGGTGGCTCGCCATCCAGTTTCGTTGGAGGAAGTCATTGGCTTGGATGGACTGAGCTCCGTCCATCACAATCCCCAAACATCAGACTCTAATTCCTCGGAATCTATAAATATTACCTTAGATGGAAAAAAGGTTTTAGCAGATGTGAGATTAAGTCAAGACTCTCGAGATGGGGAGGTGCTTTTGAATTTATCCAGGTAGGTCCTAAGTGCAACCACCAGGGTCTGCACAGGAGTGGGGGGGAGGGAGATGGACACAGGCAAGTAGAAGGGGCCATGACCTCGGAGGCAGAGGCTGGAGTGACGCGGCCACAAGCCGAGGAGTGCCGGCAACGCCGGGAGCTGCCGGAGGCAGGGAACAGATTAGATGGTCCCCAAAAGCCTCCGGAGGGAGCACAGCCTTACTGACACCTTGGTTTGGGCCCATGGTTCTGATTTTGGACTTCCAGCCTCTAGTACCAAGAGGGAACAAATTTTTGTTCGTGATCATTTGTTACGGCAACCACAGGAAACTCATCCATACAGCTCTAGAAACTGAGGCATGCCTGTGGCTGCACAGATGCTCTACCCCGTGGATTGCCTTCCAAATCACGCCCTGCCTGGGTTGAGAAGAAAATGAGGTTGCTTTCGCCCCACACCCCTGAGAGGGCCTCAGAGACATCTCAGGGTCTCTGGTGCTTGGGATGAGGGGCAGTGCAGGCTCCTGGAGCCCACCCTTGGCTCTCCACCAGGCACCAGCTGGGGTGGGAGGCCAGAGGCATTGCCTAGCAACCGCAGAGGCATGGTGGGGCTCCCCACTGTGCCCCGGTTTCTCCTGAGAGCAAGAACGTGCCTGTATTGTTAGAGTGCGCAGGCCATTAAAAATTACGAATACCAACCCGCGCTCGAAATAACTTCCCAGTTTCCAAAAATAGAATTCTGCCCAATAGTGACATTTTTCATACTCATAATAGTAATATTCTCACCCCCTCGTGCTCTGTGGGTTGTGACCAGCCCAAGAAGGAACTGCTATTAATGGCAATTTTCGTCTGATGTAATTCCCTCGCTGAGCCACCCGCCCATGGAGGGTGACAGCCCCTTGCATAACAGGCCTCCCCCGCTCCTTCCACGAAAAGTGCCTGAGAGCATTAGGTTTTTGCCTGTTCTGATATCTACAGCCTCTCGGGTTAGAAAATAATAATAATAATAGTAGTAGTAACAATAAGCCCGCTATTTATGTTGCTTTTACAATGTGTCTGGAGCACCTTATGTGTATTAACTCATATATTCTCACGACTGTCCTAGGGGGCAGGTACTGTATTATCGTATTCATTTTAAGGATGAGACACCTGAGGCACAGAGAGGTTAAGAACTTGTCCAGGGTCACACAGCTAACAGGTGGCTGAGCTGGGGTTTGAACCTAAGCTGAAGGGCCTCAGGGTACCCTGGCCTCCTATAGTACGTTGGCTGGTTGGCAGGGGCTGGGGAGGCTACCACTGGCCTGCTGGTGGCCGAGGCCTTTTCTTTGTGCCACGTGAGCTGTCCTGCGCAGGGACCAGGCTGAGACTTGGGCCTGACCAGCAGAGAGGCCATCTGGCCATCTCGAGGTCAGGGCCACAGTGGCCCAGCGCCCCACCGCCAAGTGTGGTGCTGTCCACCTTCTCTCCCCGCTGGGGCCTTTTCAGAGGCTGCGGCCCTGAGTGAGGCAGCTTTTGTGCCTCTTGGTTCTGGGCACAGCCCTCAGGGGGATGCCGGCGAGAAACCGACCTGCGCCCTCAGCCTGGGGCGCCGGCCGGACCTAGTTCCTCCCGCTCGGGGTGACAGCACAGTAGGTGGGCAAATAGGCCCGTGCGAGGGTGATTCCAGCCACCCCCTTCTTCTGCCTTCCCGGGGGAATCAGAGAGGAGAGCAGAGGAGGAGGAGCCTTCCGGGCGGGGGTCCTGGGGGGAGTAGCACCCCCACTGGCTGCCTCTGTGCGTCGTCGCGGCTGGGCTGGTTGAGACGAGCAAGCAGCCTAGAGCTTGGAGTGAGGACACCTGGCCTCTTGTCCTGCCAGGTGCTCCCAGATTTGAGGCGAGGGATTACTGTCTCCGTACCCCAGACTTCCCCGGGGAAGCCAAGGGATCAGATGCGCTTTAATGAGTGAAAACCCTTCCCAAAACCACACTGCTCTTCACACCCGAGGGGTGTGCTGTCTGCCACCCCTGCCCACCCTCCCTCTCTCCCTTACACACTCGGTTCCCTCACTGGCACAGTAGGGGTTAAGGAAGACTCCTCTCGTCTCGGAGTTGCTGCCTGAGTTCCAGAGACAACACACAGACAGGCTCTTGATCCAAAGGGCAGAGCAGAGCGCCGGCCCCCTGGGGCCCCCTGGGGCCCCCCCAGAGCCAGCTCCTGCTCCCTGGCCGCAGAGGGGGAGGGGGCCCCCCCAGAGCCAGCTCCTGCTCCCTGGCCGCAGAGGGGGCTGGTGGCGTCAGTGCCGGGATCCTTAGGAGATGACAGGAAACTGGCTGAAGAGGTCACAGACCTGCAGCTGTGACCTGGACAGGGCTGGCCACACATTTTTCCCTGGAGAAACAGGCACATAAGAAAGGCATTCTTTGGTACCTTGGGCGGGAGACTCCCCGCTGTCTTACGCAGGGCGATGAGTGGGCCTTCAGAGACTGGACCAGAGGATTTATTTGTCTTGGGGCGGGGGATGCAGGACAGCGGCTGCTCCCATCCAGCCCCACCCAGCCCTGGCAGCGCCTGAACGGGCACGTTAGGAGGGGGGTCCTCAGCTGATCTTGACCCTGCTGCCCCCCGTCGCCCGCTCAGCTCCCAAGTCCGGTTTCGGCTGGGTCTGCCCCCTCCTGTCCCCTGTCCTGGGCTCCCCGGACCCCTCTTCCTCCAGAGAGGGTCAGGGCAGAGGGAGGCAGTGTCCCTACTGGGCCTGTGAGCAGGCCGAGGGCTGGACGTACCCTGGCCAGCCGCCCAGGGAGACCGGCATGTAATTAAAAGATTGTATCTTCCTGGGCCTGTCTTTTGGACAAGAGCACCCAGGATTGCCCTGGTCCTGTGCCCTCTGCAGGGCACTGCGTCCCGTGCCGCCTGGCTCTGTTTTGTGCATTGGGGCGGGGTGGGCGGCTCAACCTCAGCTGGTCTGGGCACGAGAGCACAGACCCCCCTTCTCCGCCTCGGGGCTCCTAACAGTGTCCCCCAGGGTGGCGGATATGGCTCCCTACCCACCGTCCTGGAGGCGGGAGTCCTCCTTCTACAAAAAGGCCACCCAGCTAGTGAGTGCACGCTGCGCCCTGTGTCTGTCCCTTCCCCATGCTGACTCCCCTGCTGGGCAGATCATGATGGCGGGGGTGCTTGGGGGTCCAAGAGAAGTGCCCCTCCCGCAGCACTGGACACTGGACAGCTGGTCACCACAGCACACTCTGGCCTCCGTAAGGCAGACCCCGAGCAGGGAGCCATCAAGGCCTCGGGAGGCACGGGCCCCTCCCAGCCAGCCAGAAGGAAGTAGGGCAGGCGGGCGTGCCCCCCCCCCCCCCGCCCCTGCAGAGGAAAGAGACCGGCTTCCGGGGACACCAAGGGGAGGGAGGAAAGGGCAGGACAGGGGGCCAAGGTCAAGGTCTAGGTGTCTGGGGTCCCAGGCAGTGAGAAGAGTGCCGAAGGGGATGAGCCAGTGGACTGGCCACGCGGCCCTGGCGGTCTCTCCTCTTCGCTGTGGCTGCTCAGGAGCCGGGGGTGGGAAGGTCTGGTGGCCCGCCAGGTCCACCCTTTCCGGGTGTGGTGGCCCAAGTGTGACCATGAGGACATCTCCCACCCACGAACCCACTGACTCTGCCGCAGCCTGTGAGGTGTGCGGGCCCATCCTTGCTGTACTGGCCAGCCGGCCGCAGCCTGGAGAGGGGCGGGGGCAGCTCTCCCAGCTGCCCTTGGCCGGGCACTTCTCCTGGCTGGGTCCCGTGCGAACATCGCCGCCAGCCCATTTTACAGATGAGGAGACCAGGGCTCTGGGAGGGGGTCTCGCTCATCCAGGAGTTGAGTCAGGCAAGTCTGACCCCAGAGTCCCTGTTCTCAGCATAACCGGTCCCCCTCCACGCCCACCAGCCCCCACCCCACAGACACTCTTGAGTGGGCCTAGGGGCCATCCACTGCTTTGTGGCTTCCCCAGGGGCATGGGAGCCCGGGAAAGTCTTACTTTGTGTTTAGCTGGCCTCTTTCCTGCCCTTAAAAGAATGGCAGGAGAGGAGTTTGCTGATACTTTGGCCCTGGCCAGGTAGCTCAGTTGGTTAGAGCGTCGTACCGTTACGCCAAGGTTTCAGGTTGGATCCCCAGTCAGGGCTCATATGAGAATCAACCAATGAATGCATAAGTAAGCTGGATAACAAATTGATCTTACTCTCTTCTCTCCCTCTGTCTCTCTGTCTCTCTCTCTCTCTCAGCATGGCCATGGGTGGGAACAGTAGGGACAAGGGCAGGTGGCAGCGAGAGCCTTTTCAGGAAATCTGAGTATTCTGGGTGGATGGAGCAGAGGTAGGTGCTCGCGTCCTGGCCGTCCGACCGGGGAGGCCCGCATGTCCGGTGGCAGAGCAAGGCCCCTGTGCCAGGGCCCCACGGGCTTCCGTTGAAAGGCTTGAAGCAGGAGTGCGTTGTGGTCACGCTCGTTTGCTTGTTTTGAAGAAGCCCCCTCCCACTGCAAGAGTGTCGCACAAAGAGCAGTGCGGAGGTGCCAGCCACCGGCTGGAGCACAGCATCCTCACTCCTGGGGGGAGGATTCTGCGACCGGGGACCAGTGGTGCCACAGCCGCTCGTGTGGGTGATGAGTCTGTTGCCTGTGCCCTGGGTTAGCCCTGGTTAGTCCTGGGATTAGGACGAGGGTTCAAGGAAGGGGGGTGGGGGAGGGAGCCCAGGCATGCAGAGCCCCTGGGCCAGCCTGGGCTCGCACCTTTAGGTGGAGGCCAGGGTTCCGGGAACGTCCTTCTGCAGGGAAGCTGGGTGGCCCCGGTTAACCCCTCCAGTGCCCACCATGTAATGCCTGCCCCCTTCCCCAGGCTTCAGCATCCAGGGGGGCCCCAAGGCAGAGCTGAGAGGTCAGGCTTTCATTTCCTTTCTCTCCCTTGTAAATACGAATGCTTCCAGCTCTGCTGGCCTGAGGATCCCGGGCCAGTCTCGGTCCTGCAGCCAGGCCAGGGGCCGGTGCCCTGTTCCGGACCCGCCCGTTTCGGTAGGCCCCATCTCTGCCAGCTGGCTCTGTGGGAAGATGTCAATAACCAAGCAAGATCCGCTGGCCTTCCCAGGAAGGTGGCCGCAGCTTGGACCTTCCCTGCAGAATGGGCTGGAAGGGTAGAACGTCGGTGGGGTGGGGAGCACGCCTGTGCACGTCAGGGCTGGATGAGGCTACTCGGGCCCTGAGCCAGGGCAGCCTCCTCTCAGGGGTCCCCTATGGAAGGGGGCTGGCTCTGTCTGCAAGAGGGAGGGCCAGTGGTGTTGGCCCTTGGCTCAGGGGAGGGTGAGCCGGGAGGCCTCGGGCGCCATTGTCATCAGCAAACGCAGGGCCCCAGCGGTCGGAGTGAGTCACTGGCTCAGACTGGGCCGCTCCGTTGGCTCCGTCTGAGGGTGGAAGGAGGTGCGAGGGGGAACCCAGGTTGGCAGGGGACGGGACAGGAGTGAGCAGCAAGATGGCTCCAGGGAGATTCCGCAGGGAGGGGAACAAAATGATGGAGGCAGGAAAGGCGACTCCGTGAGCCGTCACCTGCTTGAGTAAAGCAGTGGGGTGTGGGTGGAGCTGGGGGGCGGCTGAGTAATGTCTGGACCCCCTCTGCCTCCGTCTCTCCATCCCTCCACCCCTGCCTCCCTCCTGCCCTTCCTTCCCTCCAGCAGCCACTGAGGAGGAGGGGCGGTGCCCTGGGCTGTGGGGCAGTGCAGGGCAGACACACAAATGGTTAATGCCCATTCAGTGGGTCAGCATCAGAGCACGCATAGGTCCAAGGGCAGAGAGACTGGGGGCCCAGAGAAAGGGGTTGGCTCTGCTGGGTTGTGACAGGGAGGGCTCCATGGAGGAGGTGGCATTTCTTAAAGAAATGGTAGTGACAGGCTGTAAGAAGAGCATGGGCAAGGACCTTCGCCACCAGGGCTAGGGTCACTGAGGAGGCACGGGGAGGAGCTACCTGCGGGACTTCGTGGGCACAAGGACAGAAGTAGCAGGCGTGGCTGCCTAGGCTGGGGGCCATCACCAACCGGTCACCTGGACCTGATGGGGGACGAAGATGAGAGAGGACCTTGGTTTACTGCAAAGAGTGTGGAATCAGACAGGCCTGGGTTCGAGTCTAGATCTCACCACTCAACAGCTGCTGAGCTGGGGCCAGCCGCTTTCCATCCCTCGCCTCGGTTTCCTCATCTGTACAAGGGGAACGCTGCGACTCTGGGGTGCCTGCAGCAGTGCTCTGCTGGCTGGAACAAGCTCTGCAAACGTGAGGCGTTCTGGGGCAGCACCTTGGCAGCAGCCCACGTCAGCATCGACCTTTCGGGGTGCCGTTTCCTGGGGAATGCCCGAGCAGGCCGCTCCCAGCCGGGCGCGCTGGTGTTCCTGTAGACCTTTAGCCTACGCTCTGTGGGGTCGTGCTGTTTGGGACCAGCTGCTGCTTGCCCAGCGTCTGTGGGGACCTGGGGACTAAGGCCTGGCCCTAGAGCGGAAGGATGCTCCCTCCGGTGCTGCCTCTGGGCCTTTGGGCCGTGAGCACCGGGACAGTGGGGCAGGAGAGGGCAGGGCCCATGAACGCACTGTGGGACAGGGATTCTGTGGCACAACAGGGCGGTGGGGTGGCAGGTGAGCGAGGCTGACACAGGCCATGGGGAAGTGGAGAAAAGCACAAGCAAGGCTCAGTGCTCCCCGGACCTCCCTGGCCCCCACGGCCCCACACCCCCAAGTCTCAGCATCCTCAGCTTTGGGGAGCTGAGGCTGGAGGCGAGGGAGGAAACGGACTTTTTAGCTCCGAGTGCCTGCTGCTGCCTCTTCTCAGGCCTGCCCCGCTCCCCCTGCTACGTTTTGGTAGGCAATTCAGTTCCCCACACCCAACCACCCCAGGGTCGCCCTGGCGCGGCCTGGGCAGCATCCCCCGTGGCCTGTGACTCAGCAAGTTCTTGGCCAAAGGGTGGGGCCCTAATTGGTTGCTGGGCTCCGTCCCCACGGGGCCAAGGCATCACTCACATCCTAAGCACCCAGCCTGGCTCTGTACCCTGGCTCATCTTCCATCTGCTCCAGCGGCCCTCGAGGCCCCTCTGTGGACAATACCGAGGTGCCAGGACGGGGCCGTGCCCGGTGACTCAGCCGGGCCCTCTTTTCTGCACTGAGTAGGTGCCGTAAATATTTGTTGAGCTGAATTCTTGCCTCTGGCTGGGATTTTCCACCAGCCAAAACAGCGGTTCTCAGCCCTGCCGTGGGCCTAGCCAGCGTCTGCAGTCTTTTGTCTTTTCTATGGTTCTCTCCACCACCGAGCCTGCACTGCACCCCCCTCTACCCTGCTGAACTCCCTGCAGCAGCTTCCTGGACCTCGAGCTACGTGTGAGCGCTCTTGTCCCCTATCCGTCCTTCCCTCAGCTCCTGGAAATTTCCACATGGTTCCCCGTGCCCCAGAAGGGCCTATGGTGTAGCCAGTGAGATAAGGCAGGAAACGGAAAGGGAAAATCGGATAACTGGCCAGTTTCTCATTATTCACTGATGACAGAATCTCATGACTCAGTGGTTAAAGAGCAACAGCCCACACGACGTAGCGCGTGGCTGCGCCAGGCCCCGCACACTTATCGCCTAAGAGGGGGCCCTGTTGTCCTCACTGGTAGACAAGGCGACGACGCACAGAGGCCCAGGGGTTGCCCTAGACCAAGGCACTTTGGCCCCTGCAATCAGCAGCTCCCCTGTGAGCTAGCAACTGCTTCCTATGAAATACTGCGCTGGCCAAAAAGTTTGTTTGGTTGTTTCTGTAAGATGGCTCTAGTAGTGCTTAATGGTCTTCAGCTTCATTCGAAACAATTTTGTTAGATTGTATCCTGACAGCTCTCATATCACCATGCATTTATGAACAAACATCAGAATGAGTGTATTTTTGAGTAGCCATTTTAATACTGGAGATGGAAGAAAATAAGCAACATTTTCGGCATATTATGCTTATTTCAAGAAAAGTTTTGAGACGCAGATTTGAAACACAAAAGAAGGTTTGTGCAGCGTATGAAGAAGGTGCTGTGACTGATCAGATGTGTCCAAAGTGGTTTGCGAAGTTTCGTGCTGGAGATTTCTCGCTGGACGATGCTCCACGGCCAGGCGGACCAATTGAAGCTGATAGCGATCAAATCGAGACATTAACTGAGAACAATCAATGTTACACCACGTGGGAGACACCCGGCATACTCAGAATACCCAAATCAATAAAGTTATTGGTGAAAATGAAAAGCGTGTCTTTTATTTTCCAGAATAAAACTCAACGGACCTTTTCACCAACCCCGTGTTTTAGGAAGGCAGACGCAGCCACACGGTTGTCGGGGGGGCCAGCGTTCCCCGACTTGCTGCCTCGAGTTGTCGCTTGTGTCCTCTCTCTAGCAGCTCAGCCTGTGCCCAGAGCCTCGTGCAGCCCTTGAAAAACAGTCATCGGCGTCCGGCCCTCGTGCCCCTGATGCCAGGGCTGCCACCCTTGGCCTCAGGGTCGAGTGGAGAGGGACACGGCCAGAGCCTCTCATCGGCCTCTTCCCCCCCCGTGAGCGAGCCACTGAGCCTGTCCTCGGCAGCCTGGTTCTCGAAGGCGAGACTCTGCCTCCAGCAGACGCGGCCAGAATCTTCTCAGCATCTTCGAGATGTCCGCTCTTAGAGATGTCCATCACCGGCACACCCACCTGGGGAATGCCTCCTGAACCAAAGGCCAGCGCGCTCTCAATGCCGGTTGCCGCCTCCACCCCTGGTCAGGAAGTCACCGCTCACCACCGTGCCCGCCGGGGCCCCTGAGAGCAGCGTAGTCCTGGGGTTCCCATTCTGCAGCCTCTCCTCTTGCCACCCCGACTGCTGGCTCCTCCGTGTGGCAGGCCTGTCTCTTTTAGCTGCAGATTTGCCCCAGGGAAACCCTCTGTCCGCGAGGGTCCGAGGGTCACACCGAGGCAGCAGCGACTCGGGAGTGCTCTGGGGAGAGCAGCACCGTGCTGCTCGCCGAGTGCAGGAAGGTGACCCGGGAGAAAGAGCCCAGTGTTCTACGTATAGGAGGGGCTCATTAACATTCCCATCCGTCAAAGCAGAGGTTATAACCCAGACTCACAGCCTGTCATCACGTCGGATGGATGTTCTGTACGTGAATACCCAGGAAACTGTGAAACTATCTCATTGTAAGAGCATTCGTATGATCTCAGGAACGCATCCATTTTATGGGAGCAGAGCCCGGAGCCAAGGATGAGGTCTCCACCGGCAGGGGAGTTGTCCCGGGCACAGAAAGTCCCTGCCGCTTCCCTTGGAACACACCTAAAAACCCCACAGCGGGTCCCTGGCCGCCCCCAGTGAGGCCGGCTGCCAGGCTGAGCTGATGAAAGACTCTCACCAGGACCCCCAGGCTGGATCCCTCGGAGGGTCCAAGAATGTCCCCCTAAGAGCAGGAAGTCCTGTTTGCGTGTGACTTAGGCTGTGGTGGCTGGCGGGGGTGGGGGGGGGTGCTGTCCCACAGGGGCTCTCTGTGGTTGCATAGGGAGCTTCAGGTGGCCCCACCCCCTGCTCTGCATGCGGGCTCCCAGACCAGAGGACGGACAGACAGACAGACAGACAGACAGAGGAGCAACCGGAAGGGGCTGTAGGTTGCATATCACAGCGCAGGGAAAGCCTGGCTCTTGGGTTTTCCCTCCGTTTTCACCTGCCACCCGACGGCGAGCTCGCCCCCCAGCTGGCACAGGGAACCGGCTGTCTTACTCACCGGAACGCCCTCGGGTGTCGGGGCAGACCTCCCTCACTGAGCCCTGCAGCTCCGAAGAGGTAGATCCCGTTTGGTACCCCCCAGCACCCAAGTTCTGCGTCTGGTGGTGGGAGCTCCACATAAGCAGTGTCTCTAAAAACATTTTTTTATTTTTTTATTTTAAATTGTGGTTAAAAAATACAGAACATAAACTTCATCATCTTAATCTTTATGCACAGTTCAATGGTATTAAGCTTTTTCAGATTGTGTAACAGATCTCTAGAATAGTTTCATCTTGCAAAACTGAGACTCTGTATGCATTGAATAACAACTCCCCCTGCCCCCCTCAGCGGGTGGCCAGCACGGGCCTGCTTTCTGTCTCCGTGAGTTTGGCTCCTTTCGGGACTGCATGTAAGTGCAGCCACACAGGATAGGTCTTTTGGTGACTGGCTTACTCCACTTAGCTCAACGCTGTCAAATTGTATCTAGGTTGTAGCCTGTGACAGGGTTTCCTGATTTCTAAAGTCTGAATAACATTCCATCCTGTGTTTATATCACATTTTTTAAATCCATTCATCCTTCAGTGGGCATCCGGATTGCTCCCGCTGTTTGGCTGTTGTGAATTATGTTCTTGTGGGCGTGGCTGAGCAGCAGCACCCGTGAGGCAAAGACCAGGCGCACATGCACCCGGAGACACGAACACACCTGTGAGTGAGCCGTGTGTGCGTGAGAGTGAGCCATGTGTGCACAAGTGAGCCGTGCATGCATGCGAGCGAGCCGTGTGTGTGCACAAGTGAGCTGTGTGTGCAAGTATGTGTGCATGCAAGTGATCCGTGTGTGCGCGCAAGTATGCGCTTGTGTGCACAAGTGAGCCGTGTGTGCATGCTAGTGAGCCACGTGTACCCACCGAGGGCACACCCAGGCACAACCTGCCTTTGGGAATTCCTCAGAACAAACCAACTCTTTTCAGTGGTGTTTTCAAGGACTAAAGTCAGGTTTTTACAACTTTTATCAAATCCATAGAGCATTAAAACACAACGGAAATAGTCTTTTAAATTGCTTTTGAAATGTTTCACTGAGATCCCATAGTGAGAGGATCTTATCAAACAAACTGGTTTGGGACTTCGATCCCCATGTATCAGCTTCCTATTTTGAGGCTGCCCGTCGATTTTCTTGGGGCCGGGGCCGTGGCACTCGGCCATGCCACGTGTTTGGGAGGACAATGTCCCTCTTCGCTCCGGCTGCAGATGGATGGTGGGGAGGTTTTTCAGCAGTAAGAAATACATAAATACAAATGCAGTGTATATCTTGATCCTGAACACAAAAACACACAAGTATTTAACAGAAACGAGCATTTTCCAAAACAACACCTGACCTCACCCCACGCGGTGTGCTCACACTTTCTGGTCCGGGGGCGCTGGGGGCGAGGCCTGCGTGCTGCTGGTCCCCGGCCAGAGAGGCCGCTGGAACGTGCAGAAATTCAGAGCGCGTGTTCAGCACACTTCGGAAAGATGCTCGACATCATGAGCGATCCAGGAAGGGCAAACACTAACCACGGCGAGATACCGCCTCACGCCCACCGCACGGCCACCGCGAGAGGCGCTGGCGAGCAGGCGGCGGAGCCGGAACCCTCGCGCACGGCCGCTGAGACTGTGGGGCGGTGCAGCCGCGGTGGGAACAGCACGTGCTTCCTCCAAACGTGGAGTTAGGGGGCCGGCAACCCCACTCCTCGGCGCATCGCCCCAAGAGGAAGGAAGACACGGGTGCACCCCAACAGGAATGTTCAAAGCAGCGTGGTTCACTGCAGCCACAAGCTGGAAACGACCCAGTGTGGCAACTGACGATGGATATGCGGTGCAGTTGTGCGGGGGTGGGGCGGGCAGGGTGTGGAGGGAAAAGGGGTTGGCTGCTGATGGGCACTGGGTTCCTTGCCGGGTGGTGACAGTGTTCTAAAATTGGTTGTGGTGACAGTGTACAACCCTGTGATCACACTCAGAACCATTGAATTGTACCCTTCCAGCAGGCAAATTGTATGATCTGTGAATTACATCTCAATAAAGCTACTAAATAATAGAATGTTTTTAGAAACTTTTATAGCAGCTTGACATCATTGCTGGGGCTTCCAAGAACATGATCTTTTTCTAGTAAGCCACTGTTATTGTTTGACTGTATTTTATAAAAGTTATTAGCCCGTGACAGACTGGAATCTTTAAAAAATGAAGCAGAATGTCCTTAACAGATCATGTGAAAGGCAATGTTCTAGGCGATTTCATTGTCAAAATAAATTCTAGTCCTAAAACACTAACTTGATTTCATTACCCGCTGACGAGCTGCGGCCTGTACTCTGAGCAGCGCCGACGCACACCGCCCCGGAGCGCGGGGCGCCCAGGGGGGCCGAGGCTGCCCGTTCCGGGTTCTTCCAAACCATCCGCGAGGTGAGCGGAGCCGCGGCAGACCAGAAGCCCACGTCTGGCTCCTGCCCACCTCCGCCAGCCCACCGACCTCCACGTTCCCGCACGGGCCCTGGGCTCCCCTCGACCCGCCCACCCGCTTCCCGGACAGGCCACCCGGGCTCTGACCCCAGTGTCTTTGCGGAGGAAGTCCCCGCTGCTGCCGGGAGCGAGGACAGTTCAGTGCCACCCACCCAAAGGACACCACGTTATTCTCCAAAGCGCAGCCCAGGCATCATCTTCCCTGTACCTGGGCCTGCTTCCTCTTTGGTCCTCTTCCCCCAAGTCCCCAGAAGCAGTCCTCACACAATGCGACCATCACATGCCTGCCATGTGATGGCCGTGAACTTCCCGAGGGCAGCGCAACCTTTGCAGCCTGCTCTCACGAAGGGGCAGACGCACGATCAGAGCTCAAAGCGTCCGTGTGGGAGAATTCACCTCAGTTTTTATGAAAACCAGGAAACTCCCGGTCTTCGACGACACGAGGGCCGAGAGCAGGGCAGAGCCCCTTGGCCCCAACCTCCCCGGTCGGCCCTGCCCGCCTGCACCTTGGCCAGCACACTCCCTTCTCTTTTGCTCTGGGTGGCCTCTCCCGCACTGTGGGTTTCCATGGTGACGTGGTTTCCCGGCTGCTTCTACGTTTTTTTTTCCCTTTGAAAGCCACTATTTCTTTTCCTTTTTCTTTTTTTATAATTTTTAAAAATTGTGGTTCAAGTACAGTTGTCGCCATTCGCTTCTATTCCTCCTCTTCCTGCGTCTTCCACCTTGGCACCCGCTGCGTGGGACTTCTCTCTCTGTTTCGTGCCGGTCTCCATTGTTCCCAGGCTTCTTTACGTGGGAAATTCTTACTTTACACTGTGCCTCTCGGGGGCATAATGTTAGTTTCTAAACACGTTACTCAGAAGAGGAAGCTCATAGTTTCCCTTTACTTGGCCCAATTTTTTTCGTCCGCTGGACCCAAACTGTTCTTCACAATGCGTCGTATTATGATAATCCAGTTTCTGTCCACCCACCCTCTCTCTCTGTCTCCGTCTCTTTTGCATATGACCACCTAGCACTATCCAAGTGTAAAAGCTCAAATAACTCCTGACTCGAGGGAGGCGAGCAGCACAAACAAATGAAGGAAGGCAAACAGACCAAAACACATTGTTGAGAGGAATTAGAAAAACAGGTGGTAACTGGGCCCCGTTTGGCTGGAGTTTAGCACAGACTCTAAGCAACCCATGTTTCCTCGCGCTCTCGGCCACTTTCCAGCTGAGTCGGGACTGGGTTCGTGTCTCCACCGCAATAACGAGGCGGCACCGTTCCGCGCGGGGGGCCAGGGCTCTGGGGGCCGCAACGCGTGGGTGCATGCACTGGCGTCGCTGTTTCCCAGCTGCGTGATCTTGGCCAAGAGACTTAACTTCTCTGCGCACCTATTTCCTGTCTGTAAACAGCGGCTGGTAACGGTGCACACCCCACCGGGCTGTTGTGAGAACGAAATGGGTTAACGCGAAAGGCGCACACGACGCAGAGCCTGGCTTAGGGGGCGCTCAGTTACCGGGAGCGGCCATTACGTGTTTCTGCGCGCACACTCTGTGCGCCTAATGACCTGATGCAGGCTGGGGTGGGGTGGGGGTGGGGTCGGGGCAGGCATTGGTTCCACAGGGCAAGGCTGCACCGGGCCCTGCTTTGTGGTAGACATTTGAGACCTCGTTTAATTTTTACAATCACCCTAGGAGGTACCCTGGGTCACCCTATTTTACAGTGAAGTTGGGTTTAGAAACAGGATAAACAACAACAACAACAAAGAATTTAGGCTACTGCCTAAAGTAGGGCAACACAGTGCATGATCTCGCCCAAGGTCAAAGGGAAAATGAGTGGGAGGTGATGCCTGATTGCCCGTCAGAGTGTGTGACAGCCCCGCTGGTTTCTGAAACACGCCCTCGCTTCAGTTACAGGGAGCCTTCCCACGAAGCCTCCGCATCTAGCCTTTAAGCTTCTAAAGAACTCAGTTGACGGAGGAGTTGTCATGTCCCCAGGTCACGGCTGGGGACTTGAGCCAGCTCAGGTGGCCGGTGAGCGACCGAGAAGTGTCTGGAGCTCAGGCCCTGGGATGTCCGTGAGCGTGGCCGTGGACCACAGAGAGTCCCCCGTCCCCGCTCAGGGCTGCCGTGGTGCTGACGGCTCAGGTCCGAGCACAGGCTGTGGCGGTGGGTCAGGAGAGGACACGTGCGTGGTGGCTGTGTCTTGCTCAGCCAGGAAAACGCCACACTTGGGCTCCTCGACACAGGCCCGCCAGCTAGGGTCACTGGATCAGAAGTCAGGTCGCCCCTTCATAAGTCCCCTTCTCTCCTGCTGGCAGCTCTGGGGGGCTTTTCCCACCAGTGGTCCTCAGCTGGGACCATGTCAGCTCGTCGGAGGTTCTCCTAACCTTGAGCCTGAAAAGGGAAGGCATGGAGTGTCGATCCTTTCCCTCCCAGTTGGCACTCAGTACGTATTTATTACACCGACTCTCATTGAATCTGATTCCGGTGTCAAGAATGCCTCACGCGTCACAGAAAACCTAAACCTGCCTGTGGGAATGCAAATAATGTTACTTGCTCCTGGCAGGTGACTTGGAATCACCTGTAAAAATTGCTCAGTTGGGCGAGTTTCGAGTGGAAATCAAATCTTCCTTAGCGTCACCATGTCCCTGTGTCACCGTGTCTCACCTAGCGACAGTTTCATTGCTTTGTTACCTCCACTCCCCCAGCCCCCACCAAACCCTAAGCCCCCTGAGAGCAGAAAAGATGTGATTATTATTATTATTATTATACCCCCAGCATTCAATGCAGAACCTGGCATGTAGCAGAAGTTAAACAAATGTGGGCTTGATGGATGAAGATATGAATGGGTGGCTAGAGGGACAGGTGATGAGTGGGCGGTAGACAGGCTTACGGATCTGTGCCCAGGCAGGCGCACAAGGGCGCAGCATCTAAGGTGCTGCATTGGGATACAGGCATGGACCACTGCTCATGAGGATGCTGGGTAACTGGTTGTGGAGCTAACCTAGCAGAAAAACTCAACTATCGACTGGTTTTGAAGAACAGAAATGTAAACAGAGAGCTTTACTTATGCGTTAGCTCGTTGCTTTTCCTTGCTCCCTGTAGTTGGCTTTGTTACTCAACCATGACATGCATTTCAAATAGATGTGTTGACATCCCTTTGAAGGACCCTGGCCAGGAAAACTTGAGTCAGTAGTGCTTTGGGGTTTGGTGACTTTTTTGTCCCCAGCATGCCTCAGTACCCCCTAGCAGGTGTCCCTGTGCCTCTGTTCCCAACTCCCAGACCAAAGGACACAATTTCTCCCCCCCGCCCAACCAGCAGCACCGCCCCGCCCTCACAAGAGGTCAGAGAGCTTGTAAGCGTGCATAGACCGGACAGACAGCCTGCTGCTTGGGCTGTTGTCAGTGTCTCCAGTTGCCTGTTAACAGTGTGCTTTGGCAGCAAACCTGTTAAAGGAGGGGCCCTCTGTTCCTGCTATTGTCTCATGGACGTTCTCCGTGGCGCCGCCAGTCAAACCTCCGTCTGCTCTGCTCTCCCCAGAGCCTGGCATCCCTAAGTCACGAGGGCCCTGGCCAGCAGCTGCATGGCTATTTCTGCTCTGCCACCCTGCCCCCGACCTGCCTCTGCCTGGTTCCTGTCTCAGGCTGATCTGTCTGCCCTGACCCATCTCAGTGCTGCCAAGGCCCAGGGCATGGCTAGGTAGTTCTCACTGATAGAATGTTCCCCTCTGGGTTTGATTTCTGCCCCTGGGGCAACACTTCCTCCGTCCTCCACTTGGAGGTCCTCCAGTGTCTGAGGACCAGAAATGCATCCCCTTCAGCCTTCTCCTCTCTCAGCTGACAGCTCCTTCTGGCGACAGTTCCTCTGAGCTCTTCCTTCCTAGACCCTCGCCATTCTAGACATTTTCTGGCTTGTCACATTCGCTCTGGAAAAGTCTCTGTGAGGACAGATTGAAGGAGACTAAGAGACAGGCCAAGTGCGTGCGGGAGGCTGGGCTGGGCTGTGAACCAGTACATACAAGGAGGTCAGTGGGACAGCTGACTTCATTTGAACGGGATCTGTAAATTCCTAGCATTGAGGTTAATTTCCTGGGTTTGGTCATTACACCTTGCTTGTGTAAGACGCTAATGTTTTGGAAAAGCTGGGTGAAAGGTTGACAGGAATTCTTTTTATAATTTTTTTTCTTTAAGTCTGTTTCTACATGAAAAGTTAAAAAATAGTCTTCCCGTCCTGGCTGGTGTAGCTCAGTGGATTGAGTGTGGGCTGAGAACCAAAGTGTGGCAGGTTCGATTCCCAGTCAGGGCACATGCCTAGGTTCCAGGCCATGACCCCCAGCAATTGCACATTGATGTTTCTCTCTCTCTCTCTTTCTCCCTCCCTTCCCTCTCTAAAAATAAATAAATAAATCTTTTTTAAAAATAGTCTTCCCGATCCTAGAACTATGGCCCCACTGGCCCATCACCTCGCAGAGAAGGCCTCGGGGCTGGTAGATACTGCCGTGACTTACGGGAAACCGAGACTGGCCGAGTTTTGGCACTACGCCAGGGCTCAGCTGATTCCTTCAACCTTTGCTGAGCTCTCCACAGCTATTTAGAGCTCGGAAAACATAGTCACTAGGGCTCAACATGGTAGCTGCAAACCGCTCACGGTTAAGGAAGCTCTGCTGAATGTTTTGGTGGCCACCGAGGTGTGGATGTGGTTTTACGTCAGCGAGATTACAGGCACTTGTGGCATCGACGCCTATTACGTTTAAAGATCAGTCTTTAACATCTGTTTCACATTGGTTTATTATTTGAATGTTCTTGGACCATGAGTGGTCAGAGTGGTATTTGAAGAAAAAAAAAATCTCTCCGATGTTGTGTTGGATTTGCACATTGTCACTTGAGCTGGAACTACATTTCCCAGAATTCCCTTCTCCGCAGAGTTGGGTGCGGGGCAGCCCGGGAGCCCTTAGCGGGGGAGGGGAAGGTAGAGGGAGAGTGCTGAGGAGGTCTGCTCGGGCGGGGGCGCTGTTGCCGCTCAGCCTTGTTGCTTCCCGGCTGGTTTTCCTGGTCTGTTGGCGCAGCGGACAGGCCTGCTCTGCTCTTCCCTGACCTGCTTCAGCTTCTCTGACCCCTCCTCCGGGAAGAGCGCCACCCCACCGGCCAGGAGCAGTGTGGACTCCTGAGGCTGCTCCTGTCATACCTGCTGTGTGCTGAGCATTTTCCTGGAAACTGCCTTCTTTCCCTCGCTGGTTCACTTACTTCGTGCTCCTGTGTGTCAACGTGAGCCGTTAATCGTCTGGTTTTCCCAGCGAGCACTTTGATGACCTAGATTTAAATGATTTTAATCTGTTGGTAAGGAACTTGATTTATGAGTTGTGATTTTTTTTTTAGTGCACCTGGATCAATGCAGTGGAAGCTTCTGTTACTCTACCGAGCAACCAGGTGGTACTGCTGTACGTACCCTCCGAAGCTGGCGTGTCAACTCCGTGTCTCCAGAAAATCTCCCCTGGGGGTTGTTTTCGATCCGGGCCTCCTCCAGCTCATTCCTGCAAATCATCCTCTTGAACCCAATGGCTTAACTTCATATTTCCTCGTACAAATTTTGTCTCGGAGCTTTGGGTTCATCATTGTAGCTCTCTTGATCAATTTGAATGTGGGCTCTGACCTCTATCCTATGACCCCTACCAACGTTTTATTATTATGTGTTTGACAAGCACGTCACCAAAGTTTTATCCAAGTTACCGGAGGACAGAGGCAGACAGTCTTCTGTAGGTCGGCGTGAATCGGTCCAGCTGAGCCAGCTGGGAACCCTTCTCCTTGTACTGTCATCTAGCCCACATTTCTCTAGTTTACCCATGAAAACATTATAAGATGTCATTTCAGCAATTTCTTGACTTATCAAAACAGATAAAGCAGCTGCTCAAGAAGCTGTACCTCGTGTAACTCGCTTTACCAGGTTGGGATTCAAATTAGATTCACCTCGCTTCTAGTTTTCCAGATGGAGCTCTTGTACCCTTACCTGCTCACATCGCTTCGTTTCCAGGACGGCTGTAACAAAGCACCACCAACTTGGTGGCTGAAAACAACAAAAATTTACTCTCTCCAAGTCTAGGAGGCCAGAGGTCTGAGGTCCAGGTGTCGGTGAGGTTGGTTCCTCCCGGAGAATCCAAGGGAGAGTGTGTGACACACTGCCCTTCTAGCTTCTGGTGGCTCCAGACTGTCCTTGGCTTGTGGTGCATCGCCGCTGTCACTGCCTCCGTGGTCACGTGGCCCTCTCCCCTGGGTGTCTCCGTGTCCTCCTCTCTTCTCACACAGATACCAGCCGTATTAGATACAGGGCCCACCCTACTCCAGCATGACCTCATCATAACGAATTACATCTGCAGTGACCCTATTTCCAAATAAGGCCACATTCTGAGGTTTCAGACGGACATGCATTTGGGGTGGGGGGGGCACCTCTCAGCCCAGCAAAACAATGAAACAAAAGTCTCTCTCCCCGGCCACCTGTGTAAGTTTGTCCCGCTTGCACGATGCTTGGCCGAGGCAGCCCGGGCTCTCTCTGCTGCTTCGAGGTCCCCGTAGGAAACTGAGATACCCACCCAGTTCCTGCGGCCCGAATGCCGACTGCTCAGCTGTCTACACAGGCCACACGTGGGCTCCTCTCCCAACCCCCCCCCCCCACCCTTGAGTCAATGTCAAGTTCTGAAATCAGAGGCAATTAAATTTACCTAATGCATACTTTCCCTTTTTGAAAATAAGGCAACAGTTCACATTCCTCTGGCTACTGGCATTTTTGTCAACTTTCTCAGAAATCATGGATCGTGTCGCCAATGCGGGACTTGACAGTCTTTTTTTTTAAGGTTTTATTTATTTATTTTTTGAGAGAGGAGAAGGGAGGGAGAGAGGGAGAGAAACATCAACGTGGGAAATATCAATCTGTTGCCCCTCCTAGGTGCCCCAGCCACGGTCCGAACCCCCAACCCAGGCATGCGCCCTGACCGGAACTGAACCGGCAACCTCTTGGTCTGTGGGATGACACACTAACCCACTGAGCCACACGGGTCAGGGCTGGCACTTGACTGTCTTCTTCTGGGATTTGCCTTTACACTTTCTGGATGGAGAGTTACTCTTCTTGAGGGAGAACATTTTGCATTAAAAATGACGCCCCTCCCACTCAGTGTGGGGCCTGACTTTCCCTTGTTATTTTTCTTGCTTTAAATAATTTTCTAAAACAGTCTTTCTGTGGTCCTGGTCCCAAGTTTAAGCCGCAGCTCCTTTTACACATTAGTATTCCTGACACCAGTCCTACAGGTTTGTGCTTCTTGGCACTGGGTTGCGGCCCTCTGACCCCTCCCACTGCTGTGCAGGCTGTTTGAAATTCTGGTCGCACTGAGCTTTCGTCGTGGTTTGTTCAGACGATCCCTCTTCCCTCGCTCCACCTTCTTTCTCAACGAGGTCATTAGTCTATTCCTCGCTCCGCAGGTATCTGCCCAGCGCCTACCGCGGGCCAGGCGCAGCGCGGGGCACGTCCAGGGAACGAAGCCAGGCTGGCGTCTGCTCTTCCAGACGCAGGGAAGCCACCGGCATTTAACAATTAAACAAATGCCCATGGAGCTGCGCCTGGGGTAATGGTGAAGAAGAGGAGGCACACAATGGGAAGGATCCCTGAGTTAAGATCTAGAGGATGAGTAGGAAGGGATTTACTGGGAGAAGGAAACAACCTAATTTTTAAAAAATGGGCCTGGCTGGCGTAGCTCAGTGGATTGAGCGTGGGCTGTGAACCAAAGCATCGCAGGTTCGATTCCCAGTCAGGGCACATGCTTGGGTTGCAGGCCACGGCCCCCAGCAACCGCACATTGATGTCTCTCTCTCTCTCTCTCTTTCTCCCTCCCTTCCCTCTCTAAAAATAAATAAATAAATAAATCTAAAAAAAAATGGGCAAAAGATCTGAGCAGATCCCTCAGCAAAGAAGATGCACGCATGGCGAGTAGCCCCTGCAAAGATGTTCAGCGTCACAGTCGTTAGGCATTTGCAAATTAAAACGAGATAACCGCTACACTACACACCTCTAAGAATGGCCAACAGCCAGAACCCCGGCAGCACTGGCAAGCCGAGCGCTGGTGAGGGCGTGGAGCGGCCAGGGCTCTCCCTCGTCGCTGGGGGGATGCGACAGGGTGCAGCCCCTTGGGAAGGCAGTTTGGCGGTTTCCTATGAAACTAAGCATCCTCTTACCATGGGATCCAGCAATCCCACTCCTTGGCATTTACCCGCACGAGTGGAAGACTAGATATTCTCTCTCTCTCTCTCTCTCTCTCTCTCTCTCTCTCTCTCTCTCTCACACACACACACACACACACACACACACACACGTTTAGAGCAGCAGCATGGCAATAGGCACAATACAACCAAGTAGAAAAGAAAGCGAAGATGAGATAAGCGTGGGATGCAGGATGGTGGTTATCTCGAGTGGGGAGAGCTGCCGGGAGGGTGTGTGTGCGCATCCATCCCGGGATATGGTTAGGGATGCTTTTGTTTTGAGTGTTGGGGTCCTGGGTGTTTATTCCATGATCAAATTAACAGCCAAACTAACCGAATAAATAACTAAAAGTGGCCGTGCCTGAACTAATGATAAGAATGTGTCGTGAGGCAAAGGTTATGATCCAGCCAATTCCGTGCACCCAAGGGCCCGTTTAAACATACGCTAAAGGCAGATGTAGAAGAAAGATCACCTGCAAACAAGCCCACCATCCACAGGGAAACACCTGTCTCCAGGCCTTTGTGTCCACCTTGCTTTTGTTTTAAATCGATTGTATCTATGATTGTTTTGCATCACCCTCTTTTTTTTTTGTTAATTAGTAGACCTTGTTTTCTACAGCAGTTTTAAGTTCACGGAAAAACTGCACAGAAAGTATAGACATTCTCCTCTTTTTACTTAACATTTGGGCATCCACATGTTTTCATTTCATTAAAAACTTCTCAGAAACAAAACTTTTTTTTCCTAAAGATTTTGTTTATTTATAGAGGGAGGAAGAAGAAGAGGGAGAGAAACATCAATGTGTGGTTACCTTTCACACACCCCTAACCAGGGGCCTGGCCTGCAACCCAGGCATGTGCCCTGACTAGGAATCGAACCAGCAATCTTTTGGTTTGCAGGCCGATGCTCAGTCCACTGAGCTACACCAGCCAAGGCAGAAACAAAACTTTTAACGACCAACAGAACATTTCCTGACGTGGAAGTGCTGACCCCGGATGCCAGGATCGTTTCCAGGCTGTTTGGTGATATATCATTATGTCTTTAAGAAGGTTATTAGAATTAATATATAAAATTATTTCTTTAAGACAGATTATTAGAATTATTGGATAAACACACGAATATTTTAAGGCCTAGTGTACCAAGCTACCACCTTACTTTCCAGAAATTTTATGCAAATTTATACATTTGCGGGAAGAATTTCAGAGGACCCGCTCACAGGCCCCCTCGCCGGCTGTGGGAGGCAGAGGCATGGCCCCCCAGAGGCCCGCTTCTAACCCCTGGGGCCTGCGGGGAAGGCTGCCCTCCGTGACACAGGGATATTAAGGTTGCTAACCAACTGAACTCGAGATGAGGAGATCGTGCTGGATTATCTAGATCACAGCTGTCCTTAAAAGCGGAAGAGGGAAGCAGGCGAGAATCAGAAAGACAGCTACCGGAGGATGACTCAGCACCGTGTTGCTGGTTTGGGAGGAGAAGGCAGGAGCCACAAGCCAAGGAATGTGGGGACGCCTAGAGCCTGGAGAGGGTGAGGGGATGGATTCTCCCCTAGAAACCCTTTGAAGGGCCACAGCCCCACCCTGTGCCATCTCCATCTTAGCCAGTGAGGTGGCGGCTCGGACTCCTGACTGCTGAACTGCAAGAGGATACGTACATTTGGGCTGTTTTAAGCTGCTACCTTTGTGGTAATTTGTCATTGCAGCAATAGAAAGCTCCATGGGGCATCTTCATTTTGTTTCATTAATTGCCATTTTCTTTTGTATTTCTTTGAGTTTTGGGGGTGGGGCACATACACCCAGAAAAGGCTCTTCTGGGAAGCGCTCCTGCTCTTCCTCCCAAGCATGCGCTCTGCGAGCCAGGGAGCGGGACGCCTGAGCCAAGCCGCTTGGAGCCTTCCTCTGTCACTTGGAAATCCGCAGTTAGAGAAAACAAGCCCCATCCTTCTGCGTCCGTGCAGAGGGAGCGGTGAGTCACAGAAGATGCCAGGGGCGAGTTTCTGCCGTTCACGCAAAACCTGTTGGCGAGAGCTGCCCCGAAATTGATGTGGGGGAAAGCCAAGAAGAGGGCAGGGAGCGTGTGTCAGCAGTTACGGTCCCTGAGGTCAGCGGCATCCCTGCTCCTCTGCTGGCCCCGGGGCCCTTCCAGTAAATGTTTCTTTTGCAGAAACTAATTTGTGTTTCTGTCCCTCGCCAGCAAAGAATTAATACAGAAATTGGAACCCGGACTGGGGTTTGGAAATCAGGGAGGCCCCCGGATGGCTGAATCTAGGGGCTGCCGTGAGCATGCGCAGATCTTCGGCTGGGGAAACGGTGTTCCTTGTTCTGTGTTATCTAGGCAGGTTGTTTAGACTTTTTTTTTTCAGGGATAGGGCTCTTGGCCCTCAGACCCTGTGCCATTCAGTCTGACAGTTTGGGTGACTTGCTACAAAAATACCAGGACAATAGGATGCACCGGTGATGCCTCGAAGCCTTTGGTACGTGCTGTGAGAGGGGGACAGAAGACAGAAGAAGCAAGCATTCAGGGAGCTGCCGGACAGACAGATACGGCTTTAAGAGAGGCCTTCTGTTGGTAGCCAGCCGTCCCGAGTGGCCAAGGTCACAGAGTCATGACCTTCTGCCCTATTCTCATTAGCAGAAGCTGAGGACTCCGCCCCACACTGAAGGTTCTGCACTGAATAAGAAGCCGTAAAAACGCTGGAGATGGGAATGATAATGGCTGGGAAGGGCGCCACCAGCCGAGCTCCTCATGCTGTGCCCTCCCTGCCCAAGAGGAATTCCCAGCCTCTCCCCGCTCCACAAAGGGACAACACTGAGGACAGGGTTCCTGCTGGGCCTCAGGGGAAGAAGGGCAGACCCTCCCGGGTTGGTCTTGGCCTTGGCCGGCAGAGACCCCACCCCCAACGAAACTCACAGTCAGATGATTAAGGTTTTCATGGTCGAAGTGCAAAAAAGCTCAAGTCTGCCAAACTGGGCTGTGTGGTCGCCTAACCGTAAAGTTCATTATTTTCAAAAGTTTCCTGATAATAAGAATAACCTGAGATGCTTATTAAAAATAGATTTCCCACACACCTCTTCCTGGAGAGTCAGTGGATCTGGGGTGTGACTGAGAATTTGTTCTTTCGCCAAATTCCCTGGGAGATTCCTACCACCCCACTGGTTTGGAAAGCCGTGACGAGGTTATTCCCAAGCACCTAGACTGACAGGAAAGGGTTGGTGAGACAGCACAGTCCTGAGTGGGGGACTCTCTCCACACCCCCCACCGGTTCATGCTCGTGAAGCTTCTCGCGAATGTGGGCAAGGGGAACGCTCCCGACCGGCAGCCCGGAGAGACAGACTGACGGCCAGGGGGCTGCCTCCCTCTTCGCCAGGACGCGGCGGCGCCCACCAGCCGCAGCCCGGACCCCGCCATCCCCGCCCAGCTGCACGTGGTCTAAGTGTCGGCCCAGCGGCCTCGGCAGGTCGCCCCCTTTCAGATGGTAGCGTTTATAATGGTTGCCCCGTTTCCCACCAGTGTTGACCACGAGGTGTGTTGGAGGTGGCTGGTGGTTCTAGTAATCACAGAGCCCTCAAGGGCAAGGTCGTGAGGGGCCATGAGAAGACCTGACAGTGAGGAACAGACACACTCAGAAACCTGGACTCGGAAGTGCTCTCCGAGGGCCTCTAAGTTAACGCTTCGAGCAATACTCCTGTTCACACCCAGACTTCCTTTCTTTTCTCTGCACACATGGTGGAAGTTATTTCTAACAGGATTAAACACTCACTATGTTCTAGGCACTGCATAAGTGCTCACGCGATCCTCCAAACAACCTTGCTAAAGGAAGTGCTATTTTTATCCCTTGGTTGCCAGATGGGGGGCCCTGGGGCCACTCGGAGGGATGAGGAAACCTGCGTGGGCTGTGCAGCTACGAAGCCTGCGCACAGCCAGTCTCCAGGGGCTGTGTCCTGAGCCTGAGCTGGGGTGGGGGGGCGGAGAGAATGCAAGAGGAAAATAAAAGGGAACATTTCAAAAGAAGAAAAACATCTCTGTGATAGGAAACAAAAGAAACAGGAAAGCTGATGTGAAGAAAGACTGCCAACCAAAGCAATCAGCAGGAGATAAGCTGCCTCCAGAGGAAAAGAAAATAATAGAGCAAGATGAAAATGATTGTAAAACAAGCGGGTGTTGGATCCTCGAATCCTCGGAAGAGGAGGGGAGAAACGGACAAGAGCCAGTGGGGATGGAAGAGGAACAATTAGAAACCCAGGAAGTGACCAAAAAAAAAAAAAAAGTCCAGGACTTGAAATAAAAATGGTAAAAATGGAACAGATGGGGGAAGCTCTGGACCCAACGTAGTTGCGTGAATAATCGGTGCTTTGACAGATGGAGGAATTCACCGAAACTCAGCACAGGAGATTATTTTTAACATGGAAAACTATGAGACAGTAATTATGAGATATGGAAAAGAGCCTGAGAGGCTCCATCCAAGAGGAGTTTCAAAAGAGAGGATTCGAGCACGTGGGGAAGATGGAAGGAATTACAGCGAATCACGGTCCGGAATCCTCAGACGGAAAGTGCTCGCTGAACGCGGAGTAGAAGGAGCAAGAAATCCACGCCTGTACGTGCTGCTCTAAACCCGCAGAACATCAAGAATAAACATAAAGTGTCTTTAAACCTACCCGAGGAGAAGAGGTTCTCCATCTAGTGGATTCTGGCCTGGGAGCGGGACGCAGGAGCGGAGTGACCGTGAGTCACATCCCACTGGGAGGGGGCTGGGTTGCCCCCCGGGTGAGAAAGAGCTTGAAGGGGTACGGTCTGTGTGGACAGGACACTATGGGGACATACATGCTGGGGAGCCAGGGAGGATCCATTGCTTTGCGCGCCCCAGAGCACCCCCCCTCCTCCTGTGCAACGTTTTTCCTGCTTAACCAACCACAGGGTTCACACACAAGCTCCATTCTCTTCTTCTTTTTCTTTTTATTCCATTATTTTCTAATGGAGTAAAAAGAAATCCTGCCCTGCACACTTTTATTGACCCAAGGAAGGGTACTCGACCTAAGGGGCCAGTCATAATACTTCACCCTTGGCCTTGGCCGATGGACCATTTATGATGAAGGTGATCCCTTCACCATAGGAAGGTGATCCCTTCCTTGACATTTTTGACCTTGAGGGCAGGCCTTCGTAGCTCTCTGGAGGCAAACCTGTGAGAGGTGAGCCCTGGGGGCCCTGCAAAGTGTCGCAGGGACGGTGCCAGTCCGAGAGAGAACCAGGCCAGCCAGTGGAGAAGGACAGAGACAAGGGCCAGAGTGACCCGTGGCGGTGTGTGGGGGTCTGGTCCTCACTGTAGCTCGGCTCTCCCAGTCTCCTGCGGATCTCCCCCGAACTCGTCCCTCGAACTAAACTTGTAAAACATAAACTTCTTTTACTTCCGACCAATGGAATCTCCATGGAATGAGGGGGTTGACGCTTTGTTATTCTTTCGCTGTTTGTCTGTTTTCTTTGGGGGACGTGCTTCTGCTTATTTATCTTCTGCGTCTTATGTGGATTTTTTTCTCTGTCTCTTTTAAATATGTGGTATTCCACAAGCAAACGTCTGCTCTCCAGACCCCAATCCCCTTTCTCTTTTCCCTTTGCTCTGCTGAAGGCTTCCCCAGCTTCACACGCCCCCAAGCCCAGGGCCTCAAACCACCAGCTCCTTCTCCCGCCCCAGCAGCCCCCAGATCCCACCAGTTCCGCCGGAAGTGTGTGTCTGGTCCAGCCCGTCCACTGGCGGGCTGCAGACGACGCTCGTGTGCTGCTGAGTGTAATTTAGAACAATTTTTCTGGAGGAAAACTTGGAGGTATATGTCAATAGTCTTAAAAACATGTCCACTCCTTGACCCAGCAGTTGCACCTTGTGAACAAGGGGGGAGGGCAGTCGAAGCTAAGAACAAAGGCCTTTGTTCGGCCAGGGCAGTTACATAAAGGACATTGAAAAATAATATTGAATAAGATGGAGTGTTGCTTAACATATGATATTAACAAAGAAAAGCTATGAAACATATTTATAGACAGTATGATTCTAGTTTCATTAAAAATATGTCATATTCAGCCCTGGCTGGTGTGGCTCAGTGGATTGAGAGCCAGCCTATGAACCGAAAGGTCGCTGGTTTGATTCCCAGTCAGGGCACGTGCCTGGGTTGCGGGCCTGGTCCCCAGCTGGGGGCGCGAGAGAGGCAACCGATCGATGTTTCTCTCATGCACATCAGTGTTTCTCTCTCTCTCCCCTTCCGTTCCCCTCTAAAAAGAAATAAATAAAATCTTTTTTTATGATTTCAATTATTTTATTTTATTTATTTTTTGGTGAAGATTTTATTTATTTATTTTTATAGAGGGAAGGGAGGGAGAGACAGACAGACAGACAGGCAGGCAGGCAGACATCAATGTGCGGTTGCTGAGGGCCATGGCCTGCAACCCAGGCATGTACCCTGACTGGGAATCGAACCTGTGACACTTTGGTTCACAGCCCGCGCTCCATCCGCTGAACTACGCCAGCCAGGGCGAAATAAATAAAATCTTTAAAAAATGTATGTCATATTCAGTGATTATGCAAAATTGGGTATAATCGATGGACTTCTGTTCTCCCTGTCCTCGTTCTGAAACTGGCCGCGCACTGCCCTTCCCGTCCGAGGACCATGTGGGCGAGCTTAGGAAGTGACAGCCTCAAGGTCATTCGGGGTTTTGCTCAGGCAGGCGTGCGGAGTGCTGAGCGCAGCGCCGCGTTCACGTCGCGCCTTTCGTGACGATGTGGACTCCGCCGCGGTTGCCATTGTCCACGACTTTCTCACTGAACGCGGTTTAATTTTTGTCTCCACACATGTCAGCGTTTGGTAGTTTGTACGTCTCTCTACACAGGAAAAAATGCCCAAAGGAAACACACTGAAAAGGTAAATAGTGGTTAGCTCTGCCGGCTGGAGGTTTGTTGATTCTAACATTCTCCCATATCTTTAAGTATTTTCGGAAATGTGAATGCCTATGGCTGCTTGGCATTCCGACACATGGGTATACTTTAACTTCTTTAATCAAACCCCTATTCTTCTGTTTTTTTATCCTTACCCAAGGATATGTTTTTAGAGAGGAAGTTTAGAGAGGAAAGGGGGGAGAGAGAGAGAGAGAGAGAGAGAGAGAGAAACATCCATCAGCTGCCTCCCATGTGCGCCCCGACTGGGCATCAAACCCCCGACCTAGGTGGGTGCCCTGACCAGGAATCGAACCCACAGCCTTTTTGTGCATGGGATGATGCCCAAGCAGCTGAGCCTCCCAGCCAGGGCAAATGCCTGCCCCTGAACATGTAGACAGCTCTTTGTTTTCCACGACTGTAAGAAATGCTGTGGTCAGCATCTCGTACCTACAGCTCTGTGCCCCGGCATCCTGTACAATTATACAGACCTGACCAGAAAGGCCCCCCCCCTTCCAAAGCATTTCCTCTCCAGTGGAGGAGGGCAAGCATTTAGAGAAACGACCGCAGTCCATGCACCGTGTAACCACGCTTTGCTCAACGACAGACCGCATGTACGACAGTGTTCCCACAAGATTATAAGGGAGGTAAAAATTCCTATCACCTGGTGACATCGCAGCCATTGCAACAAGCCCACGATGACTCACGTGTGTGCGGTGACGCTGGTGTCAACAGACCCGCCGCACTGCCAGCCGTGCACAAGGGCAGTGCACACAATTGCGGACGGTGCATAGTGCTTGACAATGACCACTGGCGATGTCACTGGTCTGCGTATATACTGTGCTGTGCTTTCAATGGTTGCTTTAGAGAGTACTCTTTCTGCTTATGAAACAGCGGCTTGCTGCAACACAGGGAGCTGCCATCTGCCAGCAGCAGCCTCACACTTCACACACTTCCCGTTCACCGCTCCCCTTGGTTGTATCACTCCATCTGGTGCTTGATTTAATCTTCTGTTGCTTTTATAAAGTCACGGGAGCCTAAGTGCACGGTGCTTACGAAGCGTGCAGCCCTGCACATGAGCGCCCAGGCCCTCACACTCACTCCCCACTCACTGCCCGACTCACCCAGAGCGGCTTCCGGCCCTGCGAGCTCCCTCCGTGACAGATGCCCTGTACCGGTGTGCCGTTGTTAATCTTTCCCGCTGCATTTTCCCGCTGCCTTTTCCAACTTCAGGCACACAGATACCGCTGAGTTCCAGTCGCCGACAGTGTTCAGCACAGGGGCATGCAGTGCCGTGTGCGGCCCAGGCGTGTGTGCGTGCCTCTGTGACGTTCACACAACGACAACACGGCCTAACGACACCTGTCTCCGAGCCCTTCCCTGTTGTTAAGTGGCAGTGTGCGATGTGAGGCGTACAGTGAGCGGGCTGCCTGGAGGAGGGGGCGTCTGAGCCAAGCTCCTCAGACAGGGGCCTGGGGGGAGAGAGCTCATCTCTGTGGTGGCCACAGGGAGGGGCCTTTGCGGCCCCCGAGGGCTGGAAAGGTGGGCCTGAGCCGTATGGCGGGCTCACAGGTCCCCAGCTCTCAGCCCCTCCTGCCCATCCCAGCTCCCGGAGTCAAAGAATGTTGAGCAATCTTTGGTATTTCCCACAAGAGAATCCCCAGCACTTGCGGATTCCATTCGGGCCTCTTGAGCCGGGCACACAGCCCGCAGCGTGGAGCCCGCAGTTCCTGAGCAGGCATTGGGGAGCGCGGGGGGCTTTTCTGTGTTTGTTTTCTGCTCCTGCTGGCGGGACTGCAGGGCACCAATACTGCGAGGTCACAGAGCCCTGACCCGCGGCGTTGACATCCTCGGTGGCCGAGAGCCAGGATCCTGCAGTCTCTGCTGGCCAGCTCCGTGCGCCGGGGGACGGGCTGGGTCCAGAAGGAATGTGGGGCAGGGCTCCTGCTGGACCTTCAGGGCCCCCCTGGCCCCTCACGGCCAGTCTCGCCCCCTGCCTGGGGGTCTGCCCTCCCCTGAGGCCCCACTCCCTGTCCAGCCTCCTGCAGTGCACAGGGGAGCCCAGCTCTGACTTGCTAGAGATAATCGGGGCCCTGCAGCCTGTTCTCAGCTCAGAGCCTTTGACAGTGCCGCCCCCCCGCCGCTCCTCCCCCGCGCACAAAGTCAAGTCCCCATGTGGCCCGTATTCACGGTGCCGTGAGCCTCTCCTTCTGAGGTCTCGCTGCTGCGGCGAACCATCATGGTTTGTGTCTGTGCTCAGTGTCTCTCTCACCCGCAGACAGTGTGCCCCGCGAGGACAGGGGCCCTGTGCCTCCGGTTCGCTGCTGTGTCCCTGGTACCGAGCGCAGTGCCGGCCACACCGGAGGTCCTTGAGGGATTTTGCTACGCCAAGCCCAGTTTCCCAAGAACGTACGAGGATCTGCCTCCAAGGACACCGCAACCAGTGCATCCGCTTCCCTGGGGTCTTGTGCTGACTTGGCAGAGCCTCTGAACATGGCCCCGGCTTCGGGCCCCGCTTTCCCCCGTGCTCCAGCTCCCCCACTCCCAGCTTCGTCCGCAACCAGGCAGGCAGCTAGGACACCAAAGGGTCATTCTTTGATTCAAAGGAAGGCTCCTCTGGGGTGGGATGGCAGGTCCCCCGGGAAGGTGACCTGAGCTGGCTCGGGAGGCCTTTGCGGGCCTCGTCATCCCGGCCCCCAGCAGGCCCTGCTCCCCCGAGCGCCTCCCATGTATCCTAGGGCTGGGAAAGTTCAGAAGTTCCCAAAGCCCAGAGGGACTGGATGGCCACTCTACAGAAGAGGAAACTGTCCCCCAAGAGGTGACCTCCTCTAGGTCCTGGCTAGAAAATGGGGAGATTAGGTTTCTAGCTCCAGCAGCAGGAGAGAGAAGGAGGGAGGCAGGGGGAGGGTGAGAGGCGGGGCCCGGGGAGGAGGGAACCCGGTCCAGGCACCTGAGTCCAGAATGCCCACATCCTGGAAGGTCCTGGAAGCAACACCAGGTCTGTGCGCTCTGAGGACTGGGCTGGAATGTCACACTCTGTAAACCTGACTCTTTCCAAGATTCTTGGGTTTTCCTTGTTAATCTCCCTAATTTTCTCCCATGGTAGGAAGTAGGGAAAAAAAAACCAAAACAACCCTCAGGAAAGTTCCAGTTGGCCTCAGCAGGAGGGAGGCAAAGGATTGGGTTCGCACCTGTTCGAACTGAAGGGGCAGCACCCCGGGTGGCAGAACCATAAAGGGGAGGGGACCGAGAGGACAGGGAGCCGTTTGTCCACTGTCACCTCCACCCCAACTCCAGGCACCGGGGGAGGCTCAGAACACGGCTGAAGAAAGCCTGGGGTTTTCTCTCAGTCAAAAGAGCCGGGGGCCTTAACCACCTGAGAGGTTTGTGGTGAGATTCCATCACCCACATGACACAACCTTGTTGAGTTCTGGGAGCCCGGGGAGAGCCAGGGAGCGAATCAAAGTTCTGCGCAGCTCACGGCCCAGGGAGAGGGGACAGACCGCGGTATAAGCTGGTGAGTCACGTGGTATTCCAGAAGGTGTTAAGTGCTGTGGAGGCAGGGCAAGGGGCTCAGCGTTCTGGGTGACTGTAGTGGCCGAGGCGGGCCTGGCAGGGAAGGGGACGCTGGGTCACCTGGGTACAGAGAAGGTGCACCCCTGGCCCAGGCGGGGGGACCCCACACCCGGAGGGCTGAGTCGGGGACTTGGGAGGGAGCGGTGGGAGTGAGCTGAGGGCAGTGGGCCGATCCGATCGCGAGCAGCTGTGACACAGACTTGGTAAGTGACATAGGGATCCACAGAGGGCCGACCCCCTCAGCGACAGTGACGAGGGAAGACCGGAGCAGCCAGTGAGAGACTTGCCGGGAGACTGCCGTGATTGGTAACGCCGGAGAGGGGCGTGGCAGCTCGGACCCGGCAGAGCGTCAGGTGGTGGTGAGGAAGGGAGGGACAGCGGATCTGCTGGCAGTTTTGTGGGGGCCGTGAGAGCAAGAGGAGTCAGTGATGGCTCCACAGGTTTTGGCCCCAGCTCCTGGAAGGATGGAGCCGCCATGAATTCAGGTCATGTGTGTGATCGGAGCTGCTGACCACCTGCTTGGGCCAGGGCCTGGGTCAGCCCCTTTGCACCCTGACCCCATCCAACCCTCACGGCCCCAGAGGGTAGCCCATGGACTGTGGTCACTCAGTGGGTAAGTGGCAGAGCCCAGATGCCCCAAGCTGGTCTGACCAGATGGGCTATTGGGACATCCTGTCCCTAGGACTCAGGACGCCAGTTCCCCCATACCTCGCCTGACCTTGTCTGACCTTGCACCTCACTTCCTCTTTCCCCTACGTCAAGGTGACTCAAAGCTCCAGAGCTCCCGAGGCCTGAAGTTTTGTATATGCTGGGGCTTCTTTTGAACACACTTTAAAACTCCTTATTTGGCCCTGGCTGCTGTGGTTCAGTGGGCTGAGTGCCAGCCTGAGAACCGAAAGGTCACCGGATCGATTCCCAGTCAGGGCACATGCCTGGGTGGCGGGCCTGAGAGGCAACCAGTCGATGGATCTCTCATACATTGGTGTTTCCCTCACTCTCTTTCTCCCTCCCTTTCCCTCTCTCTAAAAAGAAATAAATAAAAAACCATTCAAACTCCTTATTTGGACACATGAAATTAGGCAGGGGGTGGTCAGATCTAGGATGCTTGGGAGCTTCCTCAGAAGTCTGGGGCAGACAGGTGGACCGTGAGTCAGGGAGGTGACAAGTGGCGGAGACTGCAGGGAGAACCCGCAGCTGTTGCAGTGAGAAATCTGGGATTCTTGTGAGCACAGTCAGCTCCGAGACACCCCTCCCACCATCGCAGCGCCCACGCCGGAGTGGCCACTGCCCTGCTCTCGGGGTTTCCTTTGCCTCTCCAGTTCACAGGGTTTACAGGCAGGGCAGGCGGACTCAGGGGCGTGACCCTGGTCTCGCTCAGACATGGGGATGGGGCCTGCCCGTGTGCTCGCTCACTTGCCTGTGTAGGGAGCGGGGACTGGACAGGTTGAAATCCACAAGCTCAGCATGACCTCAGGGATCTGAATGTCACCACCCGCCCCCAGGGACACCTGGGACCTCCTTGTGAGAGCGACTTCAAGAAAGACACAGGCTCCTCCTTCCTGCACGTTACCGCAGAGCTCTGCCCGCCTGGGGCCTGGCCCTGCCCAAAAGCCCCCCCACGAGGCTGCTCGGGGCGGACGACGTGGCAAGGGGCGCAGGCTCGGCTCCCGGACGGGTTCTGGGCTCCTGGTCGAGGTGGTGCTAAGGAGTTGCACAGACAGCCCTGCCGGCCGCCTGAGTCACAGGGGGCTTTGATCACGTATAAGCACTCACACTGTGCCAGATGCTCGGGCACACGCATGCACAACCTCCCTGAATTCTCACAGCTGTGGAGTAGGGGTCATCCCCACGTGACCCAAACTAAAGTTCAGAGGTCAAGGGAGGTTCAGAGGCCACACGGTGGAGGCAGGCGGCTGTGCTCTCAGCTGCCTGACCCCAAAGCCGGCGACGCCCAAGGTCTCTGATCTCTGCAGCGCACGCCCCTTGGCCCTCGGCCCCCCACCCCCTCCCCGGCCGGGCCCTCAGTCTGCTGAGAAGCCGTCCTGGCTCAGTCTGGCTTTCTTAGCAGAGGCCTCACCGTCCCTGGAGCCTCCCAGCCACGCCCAGGATGGGGGTCAGCCCGCTGGGACTGACGCTAAACCTTGGGAGGGGGAAGGGAGGGGATGGTGCTGGCATATTTTCAGAATTTTCCTGACTTCTCTCTCCTTTGGGGCAGAGAACATGACAGGGACTGCCGTGTGGTCAAGGAAAGGGCATCTGTCCCCCTCAGAAGCGGCCCCGTGGCTGAATCGGGCAAACTCCAGCCTCTCTGTTGCCTCAGACCCATCCCCTCCCCTCCCCCACCCCTGTGCCTGTGTTCCAAAGCCAGGCACCTGCCCCCCGGGGCTCACTTCCAGCAAGGGAGATGCCAGATGCCTCCACTGGCCAGGCCGCCGAGCGCCCCCTCCCCTTTCCCCTGGGTGTCTCCCTCCCGCCCCAGCCCCTGGGCCCTACTCAGCATCTCCCCTCGCAGGAGGAGACATATTTTTGTTTGGCTGTTGGGACTACCTCTCTCAAAACTAGTCGCCTACTTGATGAGCCCTGCGGAGAAGGCGCCCATCCCAAAAGGACAGAAGGGCGGGGATGAGGCGGTTTGACCTCACAGAGGGACACTGTGTCTAGAGCCCGCCCCAGACTCTGACAGAACTTCAGGGAGCTTTGATCTCCTGGGCTCAGGGCTTTGGGACCTCAGGAGACCGGCTCAGAGATGCCTGGAGCCCTAACCCCTCAGTGCAGGGGGATGGTGACCAGGGCCCGTCTCTAAGCCCAGGCCCGGAGATGTGGAATGGGGGTGGGAACGTGATAGCACCCACGCCTTCCCTGCTGAGTCTGCTGCTGGCTGTCCCTAAACTGCCGTGAGCACTCCGCTGGTCTGAGCGGAGTCTGCTCAGATCCCAAGGGCTGGGCGCCCCTGCAGAGAGCCAGGGGATTTGCTGGAGCTTTAGGCCCTGGTGGAGGCCAGAGACAAGCTGGGGAGGGGGCGGGGCAGCACACAGACGGCCTCTGTTGGCCTGGGAGGCCGGAGAACAGTAGTCAGTGCAAATAAACAGCCTGGCAGGCGGGAAAGAGCTCGTCTTTGTTTGTCCTGGTTGGTGCTGAGGAGGCTCCTGCCGCCCCCACCCACCCCTCCCCCAGCTAGGGCTCTTCTTCCCTCGACCTCTGTAGTTTGGAACTGGGCTTGGATGGACGGTCCCATGGCCTCTCAGGTGTGACCCCTCTCTCCTAGTGGTCATGGGAAGTCAAGCTCCATGCCCACCCTTCCGGTCTGGGCCTCCGCCTCCTCCTCGGTGAGTTCTCACAGCCCGTCTCTGCCTAGCAGCTGGGCTGCAGCTCCTTGCCAGGTACGGCCAGAACCCTGGGCCATCACGGGGCCTGCGTCTGGGGATAAAGAACCCGAATCCAGAGAGGTTAGGTGACCTGCCCAAAGGCGCACAGCTGATGAGTAGATGAACTGGTTGGCTCTCCGTGCTCTTGGAAGAATGAATGCTCTTCCCGTTTTTTAATGCGGGTCCCTCCCAGCCCCTGGCCTGCGCGAAAGGGCCCAGGCTGGGCTGGGACAAGCCTGTCCGGACACATGTGGTGCTTATCAGGCGAGCATTGCCTCCCAGGGTTTCGCAATGGTCTTTGTGCTTTGGTCACCCCGGTGGAGCTGGAGCTGGAGCTGCAGGAGGGCAGGGCGACTTCCTCGCTTTCCTCTAACCGCTGTCCAGGCCGCTGCCCTGCTCACTCCCAGAGTTGGGGCCCACAAACCCCGCTTGGGGAGGGAGGGGGTGGGCGAAGGCCTGGGGGAGAAACAGGCCGAGCACATCTCGGGCCTGCTCCCTCAGGGGGAGCAGCACAGGACTGACGCAGGCAGGCGGGGAGATGTTTGCAGGACTAGGGCTCTTAGAAACAGGGAGGGGACCGAAGTCATTCAGACCGGCCTTGGAGCAGGCCCTGCTCGCAGAGCCAGCTGAGGTGCTCGGAGCTGGGGGCCGGCGCCACCTTCCCGTCTCCCCAGAGAGGGGCCGAGGAAGACGGGGGAACAGCAGCGGCAGGACCAGGTGCCGGAGGGCCTGAGCTGGCAGCAGGTGCCACAGGGCGGTTGTGGGCCCTTGGGGAGCAGGTGGCTGGGACTCATCTGGGAGGTCTTCCTCCCAGGATGAAATAGCCCCTGCTACTGCCCATGCAGCTGGCCAGTCAGCCCAGTAACCGGCTGTACCCAGACTTCCCAAGAGCGGCCCAGTGTAGAGCTGGGAGCCCCGGTGGAATGGGGTGGGGGGTGGGGGGGAAGACTCCAGAAACAGAAGCCAGTGTCTGCCTTTCAGGGGCGTATAAAAGAGGAGGGGGTAAACAAGTGCACACAGATTGTGGCTAGGAATAAGTAAACAGCAAACCGTGGGCGACCACGTACAATGGGAGGCCGTGGGGGAGGGCGCTTGTCCGCTCGGCCCTAAACATCAGGCATCTGGTCTTTTATTTCCGTTCTTCCCTCCTGCTGCCCCCCACCCCCCAGCCCACCGGGCCCAGACTGACAAACAGTGTCCCTGCTGAACAGAGTCAGCAGAAGCTGGAGAATAACTTCCCATAAATCAGGATTCTCGGTGGCCTTGGCCTCATCCCAGCCGTACTCCGCCATGAGCCGCACTCACACGGGGGGCCACCGGCCCTAGGCACCACCAGCATCTCCGATTTATCGGCTGATGGACCCCTTATCACTCTGGGGCCAGCTAGCACACACGGTTTGGGGAAAGAGGGCACCGGGGCCGGAAAAAACAGGGCCATTTGGCGCAGCGCGCTGGGCCCCATGTGTGGAAGGAAAAGGGCCACCACCGTGGCCCAGCAAGAACTCCCTAAGCAGATTCTCTGGTTCCCACTTCTGACCTTCACACTTTCTCCCCATGGCTGGAACTTCCCCACCTCCTCGCGCGGACAAGTTCCTCCCATGTTTTGAAACTGACTTCTAGGGAAATGATCTCTAGGTCTCGCGAGGTCTGACTAAGCGCGTTGGATCTGCCTACTCAGCTTGGGCACCCAATCGCCAGTACCTACGGGCCAGGATCTGTCTGGTATTTCTAGTCTATAAACATTTTCCGCCGAGCAAGCTCTTCTGACACGGGCGGGCCTCGCTCTGGGCGGCGGCGGCGGCAGACGCAGCGGTACCCGCGAGGCCCGGCTGCGCAGGTGGTCACCGCCTCCTCTTTGGGGAGACAGCACGCAAACCCGCCGGAGCACACTTGGGCTGACGAGGCAGTGCGGGCTCAGCGAGCAGAGGAGTCATCACGCTTTCCTTGTTTTGTTTGTTTTGTTTTGGTGTTCATTTATTTTTTGTGGACAGCAGCTCTATCCGTCGTCTCTAAACACACTAGTTTTTGTGCAGGCGTCAAATCAAAAGCCCCTTGACAGTCATTGCCTTTCAAAAATGCAGATGAAGAAGAGGCTTCCGAGGGCGGGGAGGGAGTCCAGCTTCTTGAGGAAAGTGGCTGGTGAAGGGAGCAGGACAGGTAGGGAGGAAGGAGGGAGGGAATAGCGGGAAGGGGGAGAGGCTGAAAGACCACAGGCCAGCCTGGCAAATGCACGGCATACGCGACACCGTGGAAGCCATTGGTAACCGACTGTGGCCCTGTCCCCACCGACTCCGAATGCAGGTGCCTTCTCAACGTGCCGTCGCTGCTGGGTTCAGGCTGGCCAGCGGGGGCGCGTCTCTTGGCCCTTTCGGGCCCACAGGGTTCAGGGGCCCGAGCAAATGGGTTAGGCTGACGCAGAAGGCCTCTCTGGTGGAGAAGGGGGAAAGGCCGGCCCCTGGAGTCGCAGGATGGCAGAGCTGGAATGCACCAGGGGCTCCGGTTCCCAGGTTTTCCCTGACGGAGGCTGAGGCTGGAGAAAACAGGACTTGCCCAAGCTCTGCGGGAGTTCTTGGCTCAGGCGGTGGAGCTCCAGCCTCCTGACCGCTGGGCCACAGGGTGGGGCGGGATGTTCAGACTGGCCCTGCAGGCTCGGCTGCTGAGCTGGTCTCTAATCCTGTGCACTTGGCCACACAGGAGCCCAAGGCCAAGGTGTTCTGAGCTTACGTGTTGCTCCAGCTCACCTTTTCTCCTCCTTGGCCAAACCCCCACTCCTCATGTGCTAGAATCCCCCTGTAGGGGAGTGTTGGGAGGGGCCATGCACAGGCTCAGGGGGGGGTCTGGGGCAGAGAAACTGGTGGACTCCCTCTTACCACCCTCCCCCACAAGGGAGGCAAGTTCTGCCCCAGAGCCTGCCTGGAAGCAGCAAAGCACCAGTGAAGGATTCCCCACCTGGCTCTTAGGCCCCTGAGGGTTTTTGAACACGGAAGTATTATGGATAAAAGTGGTGTTTGTAAAGTCCAGTTACGAAACCTGTGTCCTTCTGGGAGGGAATGTCTCCCCTTGGGACGTCCCTGAACGAGTCTGAAGCTCTGAGGAACGAAGGTCTCTCTGGTTCCAGGGCTCCAAACGACAGAGCACCCACCGAAGACGAGGGGGCTAGTGGGGGGGGTGTGTCTGCGTTGGTGGGAGAGAGGCAAAGGAGGCCTCACCCTCAGGAGCAAAGCCATGAGGCCAAGGGCCACGGAGGCCCCCGGGAAGGAGCAGAGACCAGGAGTGACACGCAGCTGGATAGCTGCCAGACCCTATAGCTCCCAGCCCCGGGTGCACTGCTTTGCCTGTTTTGCTTTCCGTTTCCCTGAAATAGATGTGAGTGGAGAAGTGTGTTGTGGGCTTTTCTTGGGAGTAACGTGAGATGGAGAACTGGGGACAGCACGGCCCCTCCCGCGGGAAGGTTCCGGGGATCCTCGAAGTGGGAAGCGGGAGGCAATTGCCAGGCAACGGAGTGGGCGGTGGCAAGGAGGCCCGCAGAGAAGGACTCGGCAGCAGGAGCCCTCTTCAGATGAGGGGGTCAGCCAGGAAACCCCTGGCCTGCGTGCGGAGGGTTAGAGCTGAGCACAGCGCTCAGAAACCTCCATCAACACACGGTAAGCCTCTGAAATGTGGGGGCCACTGCCCTGCCTTCCTTAGCAGTAGCCCCAGGCTCTGGAGACGACACACTCAGCGCAGGCTAGCCGTGACCTTGCTTGCCTGGGAGTGGCTTTCTTCCTCCTCCTGACCATTCTCCAAATCATACACAGTTCTCCCACTTACAGAAACGGGCAGGGCGGGGACGGCATTCTCCCAGCCCAGGAGGGGCCGTCAGAGTGAAGGTGGAAGGGGCCGGAGCAAGAGGTGAGCTGATCCTCCTCTTCAGAGGTCAGCTCTGACGCCCGCTTTTCCTCCCGCAGCTTCCACTTTTCAGCCTTCACCCTCCAGGGCCGCTGGCCATTGCTCAACCTCTGCGTTCCTTTCACGTTATCCCCTGGGCTTCCGGCCTCTGCACCTTGCCCGTTCCCCTCTACCGCCCGCTTCCTCTTTCTGCACTTCTCGTGTAGTTCGCTCTTCCTCCTGATCCCTCAAGCCAGGTGTCCCCCCAGTTCTGCCGCTAGTCTCTTCTCCTGGGCAGCCCCCGGTCCCCTCCGGGGTGCCCTCACCACGGGTGCGGCTTTGACGCTCACCTGCTTGTTGGTAACCCTGCGGTCCCGGGTGCTCCCTCAGTTCCAGAGCCTGCTGGACAGGTGCGCGTGGAAGCCTCCACAGTCCCCAGGCCCTACGCACTCACTACTGGGGAGCTTCCACTGGCCTTGGGAGAGCTGTGCTGGGGGCCACACTCAGGAGCTGCGCCTGGAAACCAGGTTGCCCTGGTGGTGGCTGGGCCCGTGCCCTGGGTCACCAGCACAGGCCCGCCATCGTCCTGCAGGAGGCTGGCTGCCTGCCTGCCTCCCTCTCGTCTCTGCTTTCCCCTGTTGACATGCGGGGTGAAGACAACCCCGACAGGGTCTGGGTTTCCACTGCGGGACCTGGAGGGCAGGGCAACACAGTGGGGGGTAAATCTAAGTCTCTCCCGAAACCATCCCGTTCCAGGAAGTGTTCTGTGCTGAGATCGCACAGGGAGATAAGAGGAGACCTCCTGGGCCCGATGGGGAGAAAAGCTTCTCTCTTATTCATCCATGAGACATTAACTGGGCTCCTTCTCTGGGCCAGGGATGGTGTTAGGGGCTCAGGATACAACGGACGAGACAGACAGGGTCCTGCCCTCGGGGAGCTCACGGTCTCACAGAGGACCAGGCAACCAGCAGGGGACCAGAGGGCGACAGATGTCCCAAAAGAGAAGCATGAGACTGAATTTCAGATTAAACAACAGATACCTTTTTTGCGTGGTATAAATCTGTCCTACAATTTCATGGGATATACTCATACTAACTTTTTTTCATTATTTATCTAAAATTCAAATTTAACTGGGGTCCTATATTTTTATTTGTTAAATCTAACAACCCCGCAGGCAATTGTATATACGGATCCGAAGCTCAAGGGACAGGTCTAGGCAGAGGTGTATGCTTGACAATTGTCAGCAGGGAGCAGCCCGGGAAGTGTCAGAAATGCATGGTGCTTAGGCTCAGCATAGAGGGGAGGCAAGGCCTAGCGCAGAGCCTGATTAACTCCAGCGTGTAGGGCTTGGGTCGAGGAGAAAGGAGGAGGGAGAACAGGGGAGTGCCCCGGAAGCTAAGGCTAGTAGGAAGAAAAATGACCCGCAGCAGAAAAACCAACCACGCAAGGGCTCAGCCCATTCCCTGAATGTATGGAGAAGCCAGTAGTGGTCTCAGTGACGGCAGCTTCTGTATGTTTTGTTACGGAGGAACACGTGTCACCGTGAATGAAGGGGCGATTGGGGGGATTTGAGATGTTTTCTTATAAAAGAGAAGGCGGGTAGTTGGGGAAAGGAGCAGAATCAAGGGAGGGCTTGATTTAGCGTTAGAAATGTGAACATGTTTCAGTGTTGGTGGGAAGGCAGGAATAGAGAGGGAGAAGCGGAAGATGAAGGAAAAGAGGGGACAGGCAGGGTCCCTGAGGTGGCGGGAAGGGCTGGAACCCAGAGCCTCAGTGGTGAGATTAGAGGGAGCCCCTTTAACAGGAGGCGAAGCGGAGAGGAAGGCGCAGGTAGGCTGGCGGAAGGGGAGGCAGGACCTTGAAAGATTTCCTGCCTCAAGGCTCATACGTTATCTTTGAAGGGAGAGGTGACATCATTGGTTGAGCATTCAGATGGAAGCAAGTATGTGAGGGTGTGAAGACAGGGGGTAGGGCTTGCAAACGTGGCCGTACAAGGATTTGAACAGGCGACAATTAAGGAAAACACAGCAGGCAGTGCTGAGGACCCAGTCAGGCTTGGTGACCACGGTGATGGGGACCCAGGCAGCTTGCTGGTGTGGTCTTCTCCAGCAAGGACCACCTGCCACGTAAGCACAGTTCAGAGGGAGAGGGGAGCTGGCCCATCCACCACGGGGGGCGTTGCCATGTGCTACACTGTGGAGGAGAATGAATGGGACTCCCAGCTGGGCAATCTGACCCGTGAGAGGGGGGCAGAGGAAGGAGGGGGGTGCTGCACTGGGAGACAGAAGAGGGGCGAGTGGACGGGTGTAGGCCAAATGAACAAGCAGAGACAGTGGAACGCTGTCAGAATTAGTAATTTCAGAGAGTGCTGGGTGGTGACTCAGTCTGGACGGTGGTGACAGCAGTGGGTGGCCAAGACGTGGTGGGAGGGAATGTTGTCAGAAATGGGGCAACCAGACAACTGAGAGGTGGTTAGGTCACTTCTGGACACTGAAGTCATCCACGATGTCCTCCACGCAACTCACCTCTCCTGGCAACGCCAGCCTGTGTGTCAGGCCACAGGGATTGCCATGGTGGTGGGCGGGAGGAGGAGAGGTGGGTGGGGGGGAACTGGGTGTGGGGGCTGTGGACGTCACCACAGTAGGAAGGGGTCACGTGTAAGCTTTAAAGCGGAGCCCTCTGGTCCCCCGAGGCTGCGGACATCCATAGTCTGTCATCCAGACACATCAGGACTGAATCTTCTATGATTGCTTCCTTCTGTGGCCTGGTAGCAACCCAGAATGCTGTGCCTCATCGTCCCCCTCCCACCCCCACAACCTGTCCCTTCTCTTGTGTTCTCTCAGCCACTAAGGTGAGAGAAATTTCAGTCTCACTTCCCATATGAAATTGGTCACCGATTCTGCCTCTTTCTGATTCATATTGTTGTCATATGTTTTTTAACATTACCATCGCTCCCTAAGTGATGTCTCTGCTCTCGGCACTCCCTCCCCGCCCCGCCCTGATTTTCCCCAGCATCTCCCACTTCCTAAGAAGCCAAGGCCAAGGACAGGACACCCCTGAATGCCTTGTCAAAGTAGAGCCTTCACGCAGCCATCAGTGTCGCCTCCCTAAAACGCTGCTTAGTTCATGTGACTCCCATCCTCAACATTTCCCAGGGGGCTCTGCGTCTACAGGCCAAAGATCAAACTCCTTAGCATGGTATTCATGACTGCTCTTGACCTGGTCCCGCGGTTCTCGCCACCCACATCTTCTACCCCTCCCTCCCTGTGGGCTGGGATAAGACATGTTCTTTCCTGACTCTGAGACTTCACATCTGCTGTCCCCTCGTCGGCTTGCGAGGTCCTCCCGCTGTGCCCCACAGGCCACCTGCAGGGCTTTGCGGCAGCCATGCCTTCTCCCCAGTGCCTCCCCACACCCCCCCCCCCCGCCCCGCTCTGAAAGAACTGCAGAGTTCTTTCTCTGCAACACGGTGGGACCTCGGTCACCAGCATCTCTGTTCAGCATGTGTTTTCAGTCTGGTAATGTTGGTGAACTGTTTAAAAGTCGTTTACGCAACGCTTCCGCAAGTATGTTTAGCTGTGTGAGATGCTGAGGATACGAGAGACCATGCGGAGTCCCTGCCTTCAAGGTCCTGTTCTGACGGGGGTGCTGGGAGCTGACAGGCGGTGACAAAGCATGACCCCGTTTGTGGCACGCGGCTAGATAGGGGAGGACTGGGCAATTCCACCATGTAGTTCCCAGGCCATGTCGGTGTCCCCAGCTAGAACCCGAGTCCGTTGCATTCAGGAAGATGTCTTCTTTACCTCCGAGTCCCCACGCCCCGGTCTGCCCAGAGCCCGCCAAGCCACCAACGCGCCCGTGTGTTTGTTAGTGTGAGCCTCAGGCTCCCGCGGGGTCGGAGCTGTGTCTTCTTCACTCTCCATCCCTCTCCCTTCCCGTGCCTTGCACGAGGCCGGCGGAGTCAACATTTACTGAAACGAATTAAGAGAAAGAGTTGCTGGGAACTGGCAGGTGCCCTGGGGACCCGTGAGCAAACAGCTGCCTGGGATATGTCCCAGACCAGGCAAGTGCTGGCGATCCATGTGACTGCTGTCGAGACCCAGACACCGGAGCATCATTCACTGCTCATCCCTGCGGGGGCCCCGGCTGGCCCACTGGCCAAGCCCTCCCAGCCCACGCCTGCAGATACTCTCTCCGGCGCAGGGCCGGGCGCAGGGAAGGGGCGCTACCTCTTGCGAGCAGAGGCAGGAGGTGGGACTCACTGGATCTCCGGAGGGGAGGGCTGAGCTGCACCAGCAGAAGCCTCCTCCTCGGCTGCGGGTTGGACCCCACTCTGCTGTGGAGGCTATGTGTTCGAGAGTGGCAGCATCAACCACTGAGTCCCCCGCATTAAAGAGGGGACAGAGGGGACCTGTTCCCTGTGTTTGGGGGGATGTGCAGAGAGAGGGTCTACTCCTCCTGCCAAGGTCTGCAGGAGACCCTCTCCTCCCCTTCCAACCCCTCCTCCCAGTCCCCCCATCACCGTTTGTGTGAGTAGGGGCACTGGTATGCGGGGTGGGGGGGGGGTAGGGGGGTGGGGGGGTGGAGTGTGAAGTCACGGAGAAAGCTGGAAAGTGTCCTAAATTCCTGGGCGGAGGAAAATCCCGCTAGGGCTCTAACCAGGAAGTGGGGAATTCCCAGCAGCTCTGGGGGTGGGGGGCGGGGGTGAGGGTGGACAGAAGGGAAAAGACACCAGCAGGTCAAGACTTCGTGATCAAGGGCATCCCCTCCTGAGGCAAGTCCCGTCTTGTCCCCTGGAGGTAGCAGTGGAATGCTGCCATCTAAGGCGCCTTTTCCAGGCTCCAGACTTGGGACGCTGTGTTCCACACCCCACGCCCTCCAGCCCTCCCCATCCTTCCTGGCTCCTGAAGCTTCCTCTTCCTCCTCCTCCTCCGTCCCAGCCCTCCTCCCTGGTACAACTCCATTTCTCTCCAGCTTTCTCTCATCTCCCCACTGGACTAGGGCAAAGGTGGGGAGGGTCCAGGTTTGCCCTCCCTGCAGACGGTCCGCAGGGCTCACTGCCGACCGCTCTGTGCTCACCTATCTGCAGGGGTCGAGGCACCAGATCCCCGATCCCAGATCCCCACCCCGGGCGAGCCCCCAGAGTGCTCCCAGCCTAGGCTCGCTCTGCTGGAACATGGGGTGACCGGGCAAAGCCGCTGTGAAGGGCCCTTTGTGAAGTAGTGTCGCTGGTTCGAGTCCCCCACGGCGTTTCCGGATGCCGGCTCTGCTCGCACTCAGGGGGCGGCGGCGCGAACAAAGCAGACCAGAGTTCCCGGGAGCTAACAGACAAATAAATCAATACTTAATATACTGTGACTATAATGTACTGCCATGCAGAAAAACAAAGCAGGGTAAGGCGACAGAGGGGGAATAGTCCCATCGTAGGAGGCTCGGGGAAGGCTGTAAGAGGGAGGTGGTGACATGTGCACAGAGACCTGGACACAGCGAGGGAGAGCGGGACAGCTGCAAGGAAGAAGGGACAGCCGCCAGGCTGCCAGGAGCCAGGGAGGCGCTTGGCTCAAGGGCCGGCGGAGCCTGTTGGGCCAGAGGGAGTGAGCAGGCCGCGAGGGCAGATAAGAAGCTGGGCCAGGGCCCGCAGGGCCTTGTTTATCGTGTGAAGGAGTTCGGGTTTTGTTCTGACAAGTGGGTTGGAGTAGGGGAGTGACTCGATCTGATTTAGGCTTTTCAGATCACCCCGTATTGGGAGTTCACTGCCAAAGCGGAGCCGGGAGAGCGGTTCGCAGGCTGTGATCCTCATCCAGGACCCACTCCCCTGCAGCTCCGTCCCCGCCACCACCCCCGGTTACCCTCCCAGAGCCCGGGGCTCAGCATCCGCTCCTCTCCCGTCTCCCCTCCTCCAGGCTGCGGGTTCACTCCCCAGCACGCCCGAGGCTGCACACCCTGCACGGAAACTGCCACCCGTGGCCTATTCCTCCGCCTGCCGGGTCTCTCGGCGCCTGCGCGTCCCAGCTCTGCCCGCACTACCTGGGCTCCGGCGCAAACACCAATGCCTCCAGGAAGTCCCATTCCATTGGCGGGAGCAGAAGAGCAAGTAAGCAACTTTCCGGGAGAATGTTGGGGAGTGATAAATGCTATGTTGCAAGTTGAAGCGAAGAGAGCAAATGGAGTGATGGGGTCAGGAGCTACTCCAGACAAAAGCCTGAATTATTGGAGGGCACAGCCATGTGAATGTTGAAGGACAGAGCACGTGCCAGGGCCCCGAGTGAGACCCGAGCTTGTAAAGAAGGCTAATGCGGCTGGAGCCGCATTACCCGGAGGGGCTGGTGGAGGAGACCGCGCGTGTGTAGCCCCAGACTCTTCTCTCCGCCTCAGACTCCAATGTCCTGTGACCTACTGGGCGCCCCCAGCTCGAGGTTCTGCCGGCGTCACCGCAAACTCGGTGGTGATGCTTCCTCCCCAAACCCGCTCCTCCCCTTGTCCTCTGGTCTGAACTGTCCCCGGGCTGGTGGGTGAGCTGGGCATGGCTGCAGCTCCTCTTTCTCCCTCGCCCCACACACTCCGGCATCGCAAGTCCCACTAAACCTTCTCTTCAGATGTTTCTTGTATCTGCCTCCTCTCTGTCGGGGTCAGGCTGCCATCCCAGGCGGGTAATTCTCTGAGCAGGAAGATGATACGTACTTAGAGAAAAGCTAAAAAGCACAAGGCAGGATGTCACATGGAGGGCTAGGGCTGGGTGCAGGGAGCCGGAGAGAGCAGGGTGGGCGTCATGGAAAAGGCGATCTCATTCTCTCCCAGTTCAATGACCACGTGTAGCTGGGGCCCCAGGTCTACCCGCCCAACACAGACCTCTCTCCAGAGATCTAGCTTTGTCCACCCCCTCGGGCACTTGCGTGTCCTCGAATGCCCCTCCAGGAGCTCGCAATGAACACATCCAAGTTTTCCCTCATCGTCCCCCTGTCCACACACCTGCCCCCTCAGTAAAACGGCCCCACTACCACCCACTTAACCAGAAACCTGGGAGCCGCACTGGACTCCTCTGCCTTCCACCCCTGGGCCTGAGCAAGGGCCAAGTCCTGTTAGCTGGAAAAGGCTCCGAACCCCTCCTCTTTGCCTCAGCTCCCCGCCATCCCTTGGTTCAAGCCAGCACTGCCTCCTGCCCAGACTCCATCAATCACCTTTCTAAACAAAATTTTTCTCACCCAAAGATGTTTTTTCCATTGCTTTTTAGAGAGAGAGGGAGGGAGACAGAGAAACATCAACAAAAGGGAGAACATCAACTGGTTGCCTCCCTTACTTACCCAGATAGGGGATCCAACCTGCAACCTAAGTACATGCCCTGACTGGGAATTGAACCCACCAGCCCTTTAGCCATGGGAAGATGCTCCAACCAACCGAACCACACCAGCCAGGGCCTACGCTGCCTCTCCATGGGCCCCCGGGGCCTGCTGCTCGCCCTCCTCCAATCTGTGGCCCGCACTCAGTCATTCCAGACCATCTAGGGCTTAGTCCGCTCACTGCCAGCCTCGGCTGTCACCCGTTCGTCAGTTTCCCACAGCTCTCGGGGTAGAGTGCAGAGCGCACAGTGCCGCCGGGTAATCCCCAGCCTCTCCTCTCACCGCTCCCCCCACGCCCTCGGTCCGGGCTTTATGACCAACTTTCAGTTCCTAGAATGCACCGTGTCTGGCTCCGGCCTCCCCGCTCCTGCTCCCTCTGGTCCCAGCATCCCTCTTCCCTTGCCCACCCCACTCCCAGTCACTCCTCGAGAGAGGAGCAGTCCCCTCCTCCTACAAGCCCCCTACGATCTTCTCAACCCTGAGCTCGCCTGGCCACACGGCGAGGGCCTGCTCATGCCTCTGCTCCGTCCACAAGCCTGGCACGTCCAGGAGTGCGTACTCTGTCCAGCTCATGGGCGGTAGAAGCCTCAGCTCCTGGCGCAGGGCTTGGCTTGTAGAAGGTGCTCAGCAAGTATTTTCTGAATGGACAGGTGGGTGATGGGCCAATGGAAACGGGGCTCCAAGCATAGAGGCCTCTGGGAAGGAGAAGGCGTTCCGGCGTAGGGAGTGAGGGAGAAGGGGGCCCGGCAAGGGCGGAGATGCGGGGATGGCAGAGGCACCGTCGTCTTCATCCAGGAGTGACGAGGCCACCCGATCGGAGCCTGGGACATGAAGGGCCACGGAGTTAAAAAATGGAGGCTGGGCCCTGGCTGGTGTGGCTCAGGGGTTGAGTGCTGGCCTTCAAACCAAAGGGCTGCTGGTTCGACTCCCAGTCTGGGGCACATGCCTGGGTTGCAGGCCGGGTGCCCAGTTGGGGGGGTGCACATGAGGCAACCACACATGGATGTTCCTCTCCCTCTCCTTCTCCTTCCCTTCCTCTCTCTCTAAAAATAAATGAAGAAAATATTTTTTAAAAATGGAGGTCGGGGCCCAGCTAAGGCATTTGGACTTTGCTCCAGAGGCAGCAAGGAACCTCCAGAGATTCTGAACAAGCTGTGACACGGTCAAAGCCACGTTTAAGAACACGTTTGAGGACATCAGTCTCGGGCGGCCTGCAGGTCAGACTGCGGGGGCCTAGGGGAGTGCAGAGGATGCGGAGAGCACCCCCGCCGTGGGGGGCCAGGGAGCCTGTTCTGACCCCTCGTTCAGCGGGAAGAGCCCCCTCCAGCTGAGGCAGCTGGCTGCCCTCGGCTGTGGAAGAAACGCTCTCACATCTGCCCTTCCTCTTCGAGGTGCAGGGAAGGGGGCAGGCGCGCCCTCGTGGGTGACTCACCCCGGAGGGGTCAGCTCCAAGCAGAAAGTCATTGTTGACAGGAAGAGAGGTCAGACTGTCCCTTCCTGGGCATGTTGGCTTCTCGGGCACTGACTGAGACAGCAACGCAGGACAACAGCGACAGGGAGGGAGGTCCCCTGCATGGTCCCGGGACACCCTTGTCCCAACCCATGCTGCCCACCTACTTGCTGGGGACCCGGTGTGCCACATGACAGTCAGCCTGACAGACCAGTTGTCGGTGACTCAGGCAAACACTGTCACAGCCAGCTGGGGGGGTGTGAGGGCCTCGGAGCCAGGGTCTTGGAGCGCTGAGTGAGCGCTGAGGTGTGCCTTCTGAGGGGCCTGCTGGAGCTGGTGAGGACATCAGAGGTGGAGGCCAAGTCTGGCAAAGCTTCTTAAAGAAGCGAGACCTGAAGGAGGGGACAGAGGGCTACTGGACCTCTGTAAGCCGGGGCTGGGACCAGGTCAGGAAATCCGTCCCCCTGACACAGAAGCTAGCAAGGGTTTGCCCCCACCCCCACCCCCTGGTAGCCATCACTGTGGCAGGCCAGCTCCAACTCCGGGAGCGACTGGGGTTCAGAATTCGCTCTAAACAAGGGCGACCCCACCCGGGGTGGTCTAGTTCCCACGCTCGGCCAGCCACAGAGCTCGGTGAGCCAGAGTGTCCAATGGGAGCGCACGCAGGGCCCGACACTCACAACGTCGCCTCTAGCACCTCCCAGTTTTGCTCAGAGCGTCTGTTTCACGGTAGTCGCTCCTACTGCAGAAACAGGGCCAAGCCAGACAAAGCACAAAGGGGCACAGGGGAGCTTCTGGAGGGGACGGATACAGCCGTTATCTTGACTGCGGGGATGGCTTCACGGGTGCATGCACGTGTCCACACTCGTCAAATCGCGTACATTAAATATGTCCGGCTTTTGGGTATATACATTATACCTCCGTAAAGATGTTGAGAGAGCGAGTGAGCTGTACTTTGGGTGTGGAGGTAGGAAGAGAGGGGACTCGGGTCTCGAATCCCTGTGCACACGGATGTTTTCTCAACCGGAGAACTTGGCAACCATGAGCCAGGGGACGGGACTTCTAGGTCCTCTTCCGGCTGTGGGGCCCACGCCGCTGGTGGGCTCCCGTGCAGCCCCCCTCCCCCGCGCCGGGACTCCATCCTCCCCCGCACAGCGGGAGTCAGGATCCAGACCCTCCTGCTCACCTGCTGGATGGCAGGAGGGGGACCCCCGGCTACAGAGGTAGCTGGCTTCAGCAAACCGGGGCCCCAAAGGCAGACGTGAGGAGCAGAAAGGGGCGCCAGGCGCGAGGCGAGGACTCTGAGCCAGGAGGTGGGAGCAGAGACGCTGAGGGGCCGCTGGACCTTGAGAGAAGGACTCAAGCTCAGGAGAGGGGCTGAGGGTCAAGAGGGTGAGGAGATGTGCCCAGTCACCGCAGGACCCCGAGATTTTCCCTTTGTCCCCCCAGTCCCCCTCTCCCCCTCTTCCTGGTGTTCCCAGTGCCGTTGGCTCTGCTGGCTGGGCACGGGGCTCAGGGCGGCAGCAGGAGGCCGAGCTGGTGTGCCGCTCAGCCTGGGATTCGCTTCTCCCAGTTGCCACGGAGCTGGGTCCTCGTCCCACTCGTCTGAGCGTAAACACCACGGCCTCTGGGATTGGTCAGGCCTGGCCGATAAGTGAGGCATCCGCCCAACGGGACTGCGCCTTTAATGTAGGGCTGCCCCATCACGGCCACAGCCCCTAATTCACCCTCATAATGGCCTTGACCACCACTTGCTGCCCTCTGTTACTTGTCTCCTTGTTTATTCCTGTCCCTCCGTTTACGAGGTAAGGGCCGCCAGCTCAGGGACCCTGTCTGGGTTGCTCACGGCTGTACCCCCAGCACCTAGACCAGTGCTCGGCACAGGAGAGGCGCTCAGATATTTAGTGCATTCGTAAATTAATAACAATTGCTAACATTTATGGAGTGATAATTATACGCCAAGCACTTTTTTCAAGTGTGTCGGGGTCAGCTCACTACTGGCCTCAGGGCAGACCTGGCTCCTGCCTACTTTTATAAATAGCTTTATTGCCTGCACGTGGGGCGGTGTTATGCACAGGGTGGGGCCGAAGGAGGGCTACAGTTCCCAGTACGTGACACCCGGAGTTTATTCTTGACTTACTGTTTAATAGTGAATGTATTACTGGTCATATGAACCACTGTGAACCTACTTTTGCCCCACCCGGCACGGTTTATGGCTGCTCTGACGACACGGCAGCTGAGGGGAGCCGTGCGGCAGGGTCGCCACGGCCAGCAAACCCAAACTAGTTACTGCCCGGCCCTTTACAGAAACAGCCTGCTGACCCCTGCGTTAACTCATTTAAGCCTTGCCAATGCTACTGAGGTCAAGGCTATTCTTACCGCCGCTCTGCAAGTAGGGAAACTGAGGCACGAGCACTTGTCCCGGGTCACACAGTTAGTGAACACAGAGGTTGGATTTGAACCCAGACAGACTCGCCCCAAGGCCCAGGTTCCCCGCTAGTTGCCACATTCCATGTCCTTTCCAGCAAGGGCCGGGGAGGGCGAGGGAGGACCCCGAGGGCCTTCGGCGTTGTGGGGGCAGGTAGCCTGTACAAAGGGCAAGGGAAATGAAACACAGATACTTAGGACAGGCAGCTGGCTGGGAGACCAACGAGGCCTTAGGACCCTGGGCCACTGGTTTGAGTCCTGGCTCCACTCTGAGACCCAGAGATCCCCAATTGTGTCCTCTGGAGGAGGAGCACCCCTGCCCCTCGCCACCCCTAAACATAAATAAAGACCCCCTTCCTTCACCCTGAAGATGGCGTGTAATACATTCTCCACTCGGGACTTGTGGTCCCCACCTCTGACCCCTGCTGCTGCTCATCTCCGTGAGGGTCAAGGCTGGAAGGGTCACTGACGGGGCACAGGTGAGGGGGATTTGAGGCGGCACACACTCTCCCCCCCACCAGTTCCACACAATATACTCTGGCCCCTGGGGGGTCCGCCATTTGAACGTGGCTGTGAAGCTCCCATTCTTCTGCTGTTGGAATTTGGATGCAGTTCAGGCCCGAGGTTAAAGAAACCAAGGAGCAGATGGTCTCAAATCAGAGGACACACCACAGCCTTGGACGCGATGGCCCGCGCACTTGGCCCAGAGCTGCCAGCTTTTCCTCGCTGATTAGAAATGCAAAGAGAGACAAGGGCGGGGAGGAGCAAGCAGGAGAGGGGAGGGAGCCGAGCGGAGCCCGTGGGCCTGGTCCAGGCAGCGAGGCCTGGACCAGACTGGCTACCTTCTGGAAGGTGCACTCCGGCAGGTGGCAGTGGGACAGCAGTCTGGGACACCCCCCTCCCAAACTTCTGGCCTCTGGGGCTGCTTTTCGGCTTCCCCAGCGCGTCTAGCGGTTCGTCTGTTATCTCCTGCGCGCAGGGCAAGGCCTTGCCGAGTTACTGTTATCCCTGTCAAGGGTTGTAGATTTGCCAAAAGCCACACAGCAAGTGGCACCAGACAACTGTCCTCCCTGGGGACCATTCCTTGCTTATCAAGCAACCTCCTGTTGACCCACTGGCAAGCCTGATACCGACAGAGGTGGTCTGGGTGGGGACTCAGGTATTCGACTCCATTTGTCTCTCTTGGTCTTGGCTGCGTTCCCAGGACCCCAAAGCTGGCACACAGTCGGGCCTTTCTGAATATTTGCAGAGCGTGTCAAAATAGGGGCCGTCAAAGGAACACAAATGCCATCGGGTTCTGAGGAGGAGGAAGCCATGTGGGTCGGTGGAAGAGGGATCCTTGCCCTGACCCACCTGTGTGGCTCAGTTGGTTGGGCATCATCCGCAAAGTGAAAGGCTGGCGCTTTCTCCGGGTCAGGACACATGCCTGGGTTGCAGGTTCGATCCCCAGTTGCAGTGCGTGTGAGAGGCAACTGAGCGATGTTTCTTTCCTTCTCTCTCTCCCTCCCTTCCCTGCTCTCTAAAAATAAATAAATAAATAGATAGATAGATAGATAAATAAATCCTTAAAAAAGGAAGTCTTGGGGGCGGGAGCTGATCTCCCTGGGTGGGGTGGGGTGCTGACAGTTCTGGGGGCCCTGCCCCTGCTGGCCTCTCCAGCCCCCTTCCTGTCAGACCCCCTGTCCCCCACGCTTGGCTACCAGGAACCGCTGCCCCTCTGCCTCGGCTGCCCCCTCTGCCGGGGCCGCCCTCCCCTTTCCCCTGCTTGTCTCCCCACGGCTCCCCCTGCCTTTCCCTGCAAGCCCTTCCTGACCCCACCCAGCCCTTCCTGGGGCTCCCACGTCAACCCGGGCTCCTTGCCACCGGCAGGGTTGCTCTGCAGTTAGCGGCTTCCTTGCCTCCCCGCCCCACCAACCCTGCTGGACTGTGAGCTCCTTGAGAGCCAACTGTGTTCTGTTCTGGAAATTCCATCGACCAGCGTTAAGCCAGGCCGTAGTAAACACTGAATAAAGATTTATTGAGTGGATGGGGATCCCATTCCTGTGGGCCCTGTGGTGGATGACAGGAGACAGGCTGAAGTGGCGGGTGGGGGGGTTCCTCCTGAGGAAGACCCGCTGTCAGACAGGGACGTGCGTGGGGACCCCGAGCACCAGCCACACGGCGGCTGTCGGCGCCTCCTGACATGATGGCCCTGCAGGGACAGAAGGGCCAGAGCAGAGAGAGGAGACACCGTGAGGGAGGAAGGCCTAAGGGTGGCTCTGGCACCCCAGGGGGCACGCAGGTCTCTGGAGCATTTGGTGAGCCTGCGCGGGCCCCCAGGTGCCGCCCACACCTGGGCTCACCGACGGTGAGTTCACCCAGGGCAGCCCTGACTTCCTGCCAGAGCCCATGAACTCACCCAAGTGCAGAGGACCGTGACATGCATGTGACCCAGCAGCCAAACCCGGGACAGACCGCAGCGGGGTGGGAGGGAGGAGCCTGGCCGGGAACAGGCCAGGCAAGGTGGGAAATGACCTATTTGAAATTCATTCATTTATTAAGTCATCCCTTGAACAACGTTTTACGGAGCACCAGCATGTTTGGGTCCCGGGGAGGGTTCTTGCCTTTGTCCTCAAGAATCTCACGGTTTAGTTAACGAATCTAGAAGAAGGGAGACACGCACGTGGGAGAGACAGAGACCAGGGCTCCCTGGAGTCCAGAGGAGGGAGGAGGCAGTGACAAACTTCCCGAGGAGGGGACATTTCAGGTGGCCTTACAAGGCCCGATTTCACCCTGAGGACTGGGGCCCGCTGGGGCGGGGCAGCCGGCCAGGCAGAGAGAGACCCTGGGGTGGGAACGGTGGGTCTGGCTCCTCCCTGGCCCCGACTCAGTAATCTTTCCTATCCGTTGCTGAATGAAGCAGTGAACTTCTCCTGGCCCCTCCTCCCCCCTCCTGGACCTGCCACCGAGCACCTGAGCTTCTCTCAACAGCGGCGCTGAGTTGCCCCTGCCAAACCCACTCCTCTGACCTCAGAGGAGAAACATCCCTTCTGCTGACCCCACAAGCCGTTCCTTGCGCCCTTGATCTTAGCCCTGCCCACTCCTAGGGCCCTGCTCCTTCAGGGGCCTCTATCTCTCTGTCTGTTCAGCTCCTTTCGCTCTGGGCTCCTTCCTTTTAGCTGTTACATGTGGTTAAGCCTCTGGCACAGTCCCCTGTGCCCCCAGTCCCCTGACTAGATGCACTTCCTGAGGACAGAAGTCCGTGTGAGCACCACCCGTGCCTCTCCACGGCCCCTCAGAACCCAAGGGCAGTGCCCTGAGCTCAGAAAACACTGGTGAACGGGTGAATCAGGTCCGACAACCCTCGTCTTCCTCAGTGGCTCCTTCAGGTAAAGCCAGACAGCAGGCGTGTGTCCCACGGGCACCTGAGGGAGGAGGCTGGTCTGGCCTCTCTCCCCCTTCAATTTTTTTTAAAAATTTTATTTATTGATTTGACAGAGCGGACGGCTGCTGTTCCACTTATTGATGCGTTCGTTGGTTTCTTCTTGTATGTGCCCTGACGGGGGACCGAACCCTCAACCTTGGCGTATCTGGACAATGCTCTAACCATCTGAGCCACCCGGCCAGGGCCTGTCTCCCACTTCTACTCATCCTTCCCAGCTCCAGTCGCTCCAGAATGATCATACAGGGCCCGCTACTGTCCCAGCCTCTGGACCGTCCCTTCCCCTTTTCTGCACCTGGCGTACTTCGGCTGTCGGGGCGGCTCAACAGTCTCCTCTTCCTGGAAGCCTTCCTGACTCCTCCCACCCCGAGCCCCGTCGCTCTGTGTGGGAGCAGTGTATTCACAAGCCTGAGGGCTTCCTCAATGATTTTAGCCCCGTGCCTACTGACCGACAATGGGGAAGTGTTGGGTGCTGGTTAAATGAACGAGTTAGTGAGCGTACAGAGAAATGCTAGTGATTTCGGAAGCGCAGCTCCAATTTGCCCTGAGTCCTGGCTCCCACCCGCCAAAAGGGGTGAACCCCCCTAGAAACACACAGTGTCCAAGACGATGTGAGCCCACATTCCAGGATCCCCCCAAGACTCAGGTCCCGGAGGACCCCTATTGGAAGCTAGCTCTGTGCATTCCGTGGCCTTATTTTTTAAATTCAAGAATGAACTGAAATATGATTTCTATTGTTGTGTTCTAAAAATATTTTTCCGATGGGTTTCTGCTCTCTTCATAATAAAATAACTTTGGCAGGACAGTCTCCTTGCATAAGCGAAAGCACACTTTGGTGAAATAGTGTTTTATGAGCTTCCAGGGAATAAATATCTGACCTAAGGCGGGTGAAGGGAGGGAGGGAGGAGGGCCGCAGGGCAGACGGGCCTCTGGTGGAGCAGGCCGGGGGCCTGGCCTGGGGAGGCTTGGCGTTTCCCACTGTTTCCAGGCAGGTTGTCACGAGAGTCCACGACCCAGCGTCCTCAATCAATCCGCCAGTATTTACTGAGTGGTTACAGCACAGGGAGGTGCAGCTGAGGGGAACAGAAGATGCACGCGAATTCCGTGGCCTTTCCGGTGCCTCCCGGCCGCGAGGTCAACTACCACTGAGGCGGACAGCTGCAGCTAACACTCCCTGGACGCCCACTCCGCGGCGGGCGCCGCACCCTGCGCCGACATTTCACAGACCCTCTAAGAGAGGTAGTGCCATCCCCGCCTCCCAGCTGAGGAGCCTGGAGCTCCAAAGAGGCTCCTGCGCGGACCCCGGTCTCCCAGCTAGAAACTAGCCGATCCAGGGTCCGCAGGCGGCCCTCTGCTTCCCAACCCAGAGTCCTCGCCTGGGGACAGCCAATGTCGGCAGGCGTCTTCCAGGGAACAGAGCGTTTTCCCAGAAATTTCTCACTTGGTCCTATCACTAATGTTGTGAAACCGCCACAGTCCCCGTATGACAGATGAGGAAACCGAGGCTCGGAGCATTCCGGCAGGTTGCCAGAAGTCCCTGTTGGTAAAAGGCATGACCAGATTGGAGCGGCAGCCAATCCCGGGTTCCTTCTGCCGCTCCCGCTCCCCACCCCTGCCCCCCCCCCCCACTTCCAGCACGGAGCTGGGCACTGCTGTCTTGTGGAAGGAACTACATTCCAGGAACAAAGCTCTCAACAAAGAGCCCCAGAGAGCCCTCGTGTCCCAGCCAGCACTCTGCCCCAGACTCCTGTTCCTGAAAACGGGGCGGGGGTGGGGGGGCAGGACCCTCCAGGCCTGAAGGCAGGCAGCTGCCCAACACCCCCCCCCAACCCCCGCCCTCAACTGGCAGGCCGCCCAGCATCACAGGAGCTGGAACTGGAATGTGAGCGGGCTCCCACTGGGACGCTTTCTAACAAACGGACCGGCCAGTGTGTTGTGGCGGTTGTGTGGGCCAGCTGTGGTTAGCAGGGAGGGAAGACACTTCCTCGGGACAGTGCGCTGTGCATTCATTTCTGCCCCTGTCAGCACCTCCGGGCTCCGCCCCGGGGTGAGTGCTGGCCCCGTCCATCCCTCCGGCTCCAGGACTGAGCCTGCCCACCCCAGCCCTCCCACCCTCCTGACCCCCCACAGGACCCTGGGGAAGGCCCACAACAGGAAAAGGGCTTTCCAGGGGTGGCATGAACCTTGGCTGTGTGCCCCCCACCCTGTCCCCACTGTTCCCCGCCTAGGGCGCTGTGCAGGAGGCACGTTAGCACAGCCACACCCGTCCGCAGCCTTCTTAGGGTTGGGCCTGGCAGGCAGCAGGTACCACTCTGGTTCCTTAACAATGACGGCTCCACCGCTTACAGAGCACCTAGCGTGTTCCGGACACGGCTCTAAGTATTTTACACATAATGACTCAACTTTGTAGAGGCCCTGTGGGGAAGATGCCATTATTATCCCCATTTTACCGAAGAGGAAACTGAGGCACGGGAAGGTAAAGGAACTTCCCCAGAGCCACAGACCTCCTGGGAGGCAGAGATGGGCTGTCACCCGAGCCCTGTGGCCGTGGAGCTGACACTCAGCCTCCCCATGATTCACTGCGGACCCTTCCCGCGACCCGGGGAGACGTGTCCTGCACCAGCGGACAGAAAAGAGGTCTGCCCCCAGGGCCGGGGCCCTGGCCAGCGGCCTAGGGAGGCTGCAGAGGGGGTGCCCCTCCGGTCTCTCCTTCCCTCACGCAGGGCAACCCTGGGAAGGCTTCTCTTCCCATCCCGCCCAGCCTGGTGCTCACAGCTGGCAACCAAGCGAACCAACATAAACAACCCAGGCCGGGAATAACCTTAAACCGTGTGACAGACATGGTAGGAAGGGTGTGTCCCGCAGCCTGAGCCTTCCGATGCCCAGGCTCTTCCCTGCGCCCAGTGTGTGGTCCTCTTCAGTGACTTCCAGAAGCCGGGGCACTCGAGCCCGGGGCACGCCTGACACTCCTCAGCCCCTGTGGGACTGCGTCTGCCAAGCCCGTCTCCCCGGTGGTCTGTGAGCGGGACTCCCGATGTGTAATTCAACAGACCGGGACGCATGCGCTCAGTGTGTATTGCGTGTGTGACAAATGCCGAGGGCACAGGCCCCTACTTCCCGTTTCCAGGTAATTCTCGGGCTCACATGCTCTGAAGTCACACCAGCCCAAAGATAGGAAGTAAGCCTGCTGAGATACCAGCAGACACAACATCCTGTTTGTGACTCTCTTTTTCCGATGAGGGTTGGAACAAACTTTCCTTCTAGAAGGATCCTCAGTCGAGGGGTCGTGACTAGTGGTTGGGCAGGGCACTCGGGGAGCCAAGTTCACTGTGGATAAACTACGTCTTAATTTTTTGGTTCATTGATCAGCTCCGAGGGTTCATGGGAGCCACCTGAGAGGGCCTAGCCTGCCCCAGTCCCAGGACGGTGCCCAGCCTGAGAGTGGCAGAAAGCTCTGGGTGGAGGACAGAGCTGAGCCTTGGAGACAGACAGCCACCCAGGCTCCTGGTGACATGGCTCTGAAGCCGGCACAGGTGTTTCTGCAGCTGTAGGGGCAAGGGGGGACAGCTGGATCACCTCCCGCCAGGGGAAGGGTGGTCTCCGCATCTACGCTGGTGGTTTTCCAAACACAAGGTCTTCACCACAGCCCGGGGAAGCCAGCTGGCTGGGAGCTACCGTTCCCACTTAATTAGTAAGAAAGCCAGTCCCGGGGTCCCTCCCGTGCAGCTGCTTTACCACCTTTCATGCTGTGCACCGCCCCCCCCCCCGCCCCGCCCCGCTAGCCCTTATGAAGGGGAAAGACACGAGTAAAAAGTGCTAAAAAGTGCAGCCTGCGGTGCCAAAGGCCCAGGCGGGCAGGTGGGTGGTGCCTGAGTCAGGGGTCTCGGAGCGTCCTGGCCCTCTCTGCAGCACCTGTGGCTGCTGCTGCCCACCCCAGTGTGCTGCCCACCCCAGTGCGCTGCGCAAGGAGCCATGGGCCGCTCTCGTGGAAGAGAGAGAGAGACCGAGGGAAGGAGGGAGAGAGGGAAGGAGGGAGGAAGGCAAGGAGAAAGAGAGAGAGAAGATGGGGGAAGAAATAGAGAGAGAAAGAGGGGAGGGGGAGGGAGAGAGAGAAGGGGGTTCAAGGGAGCAAGAAGAGAAACAAGCCCTCCGTGACAGAGCTCGGCCCCCAGGAAGAGACGTCCCGGGGAAATGGGCCATCAAACAATGTCAAGGAAACGACATCTCGACAGCCAGCCAATGAGGCTTTCCTCCCACTTCCTGCCATCCATCTCCATTTTCTCTCTTTCCAGTCCCTCTCTGCCCCCGCCCTCGGTTCACTTCTCTGAACTGGCAGGGCCCTCTGGTACTCCCTTCTGTACCCCTACCCACCCCCCGCCCACCCCCCGGGTCAGCTGAGCGCTGCCTTCGGGATGATGCTACATGAGGAATGCGCCAAAACCCCAAATCTCAGATCGTTCCAAATCCCTCCATGCCTCCCCCGGGACCCAGGTCCGGACGTGACTCCACTGGTAGTCAGCAGAGAGGACGGCAGCTGATCTGACCAGGGAGAGCCCGGCTTGGTTCACGCCAGGCCTGACCCTGGCCTGTGCCAGTCCTGCATAACCCCGCGGGGGCGGGGGCGGGGGGGCTTCACCTGTCTGGGCCTCCATTCACACACCCCCCCCCTCGAGGCAATGTGGGGAGGAAAAGCCTCTGGTTCCAACACTCTCTGCCCACAGCCGGGCACACGCTGGCTTGCTGTGGTGTGAACAGCTCCGGAGCCACATGCAGATGACACGGTCCTGCTGGCTCGGCCCTGCGATCGGCCGGGGCCGGCCCGCCCGAGGTCTCCCAGCTGGCCAGTCAGAGGCAGGGGCTAGGAGCATCTGCTCGGCACAGAAAGTGTTGCCCAGGGGAGCCCCAGGAGGCACACCATCAGCCTTTCCAGCCTCGATGGCCCTTGTTTGGCGGTAAAGCTGGCCCGAGGTCAAACAGATTCACAACCTCTCCTTTGACAGTAACGGAGACGAGGCAGCTGCTGGCCCCACCGAGCAGTCAGGGCTGTCCAGGGCCCTGTCATCTGTCCGCAGCTCCAGTGACCCACAGCCCCCAGTCCCACAGCGTTCCTCTAGAACTGAGCGCTTCTTCCGCGCTGCCCGTTGCCCCGGAGACCCCCTATGCCATCTGTTAGACCTCCAGCACTCTGGGAAGAGAAAACTGACCGTTGCTGTCATACAAATGGAGGAGAGGCGCAGAAAGGTGAAGGACTTTTTCTAAAGTCGCACAGCCAGCGAGCGGCAGAACGGGGACTAAAATCTGCCATCGGGCTCCCAAACCCACGGCATTATGTTGGATCACTGCTTAAGGCCCATGTGAGTGGGCCCCGGCTGGTGTGGCTCAGTGGACTGAGCGCAGGCTGCAAACCAAAGGGTCACTGGTTTGGTTCCGAGTCAGGGCACATGCCTGGGTTGCAGGCCAGGTCCCCGGGGGGGATGTTGGAGAGGCAACTATACATTGATGCTTCTCTCCCTTTCTCCTTCCCACCTGCTCTCTAAAAATAAGTAAATAAATTCTTTAAAAAAAAGATTCTTATCTTTAAAAAAAAGACCCATGTGAGGGGGCGGATAGTAATAAGAAGAAAAACACTCACTACTCTTAGGTTCTGTGCTAACACTTCTCAGGCATCACCCCACTCATTCCTGAGGGCTTTGGTGAGAAAGATAAATTAACTTCTCCATTTCATAGATGAACAAGATACTGGGGCCCACAGACTCTTGCCCAGAGTCACATAGCAAATGACAGAAGTGTCAAGGTCAAACAGCTTGTGGAGTCAGGGTGGAGCCAGGGCTCAAACCTGGGTATGTGAAGAATTTCAGCTGCGGTGGAATGGGGGCCTGAGCCTTGTCCGGACAGGGAGACGGCCGCCTCCCAGAGGCACGCCGCCTGCCCCTCACCGAGTCTGGGGCAGGGCTGGGTCGCTGAAGGAGGAAGCAGGTAAAATTTAACTCCTTTCCGACAAGTGACGAGGTTTATTTCCTCACGCAACGGTTATTCCTCTCGCCGCTGATTTATCACTCCTGAGAACGGTGGTGTCACATGTTACCTTAAATTGTTACTGTACAGGGCCCGTTTGGCAGCCATGCCTAGGGGAAGTAAACCCTTAAACCCCCTCCCTCTGGCTGGGTTCTCTCTCTCTCGCCTTCCTTCCTCAAGGCTTCGAGCACGAGTCCCTGTCCCGCACTCCTCCGCTCTGATGGCTCCCAAGCCCGTGAAAGCAGGGACCGTGTTGGCATGTCCACCATCGTATCCCCAGGCCCAGCCTAGCACCTGCCACCCACACAGTCGCCACACGCTGCACATTTGCCGAAGGAATGAATGATTCTCTGGTAGTCTCCTTCCCGAAATCACTATGAACTGGGTGCCCATTGGGCGCCAGGCGCCGTTGATTGATAGATAAGTGAACATGGACCAGCCTGGAGGAAGTCGCAGTCCAGAGTGGGGGCCGAATGTATGTGTCAGTACCACTTTAAATACGTTGTAGAATAATGTGGAGGATGAATCAATCAATGAATGACAATTTATCAGAGCCCCCGGAGGAGGAAGGAGCCAAGTTCAGTGGGAATACAGGAAAAGGAGCCATTCATCTGCCTGGGGAGTCAAACAAAGCTTTGTTCCCAGAGGAGGTGGTGTGATCTCAGCCTTGGAGGATGGAGAGTTTGCCCTGAAGGCAGGTGGGTTAGGCTTAGAGGGGCAAACCACTAATGAGCAAGGGTGTGCAGGTGTAAAATTCCCGCTTGAGGCTGGAGCAAGTGACTAGAGTTGCCCCTTTGGGACCAGGCCACGTGTCCCGTATTTCCCAGGAGGTGGGTGTGGGTGGCCTGACAATGGCATTGTAATTAATAGACTCATCCTGTTGGGCTCCATTTAGAGCCATTCTGTGCAGAGACAAGACGTGATGAATCTTCTCCGTAGATGCATTTCCAAAAGCACCAAGGGAAATCTAGGGCCCAGGTGCCAAGCAAGCGCCCCAGGTTTTGGCCTTCAGGAGAGAGCAGGGTACCGGTCAGCGCTTATATCACCCGCAGGTCAAGTGCCTGGAGTGTCTCCTGGCACAACGCAGAGCCTCCCAGCTCCCTGTTCCAGGACGCAGTCCCTCCCCTCCTGGCCCGGGAGCCGGCCTGCCTGCCTGCCTGCCTGCCTGCCTGGACCCTGCCCCCAAAATTGGAGAGGCCGGGCGGGCTGCTTGGGGGCCCTTAGCTGCCCGCAGTCCTGCTGACTCAAGCTCCCCAGGTGTTGCGTCGTGCACAGGCGGGGAGGCCCAGTCTTCAGTGTTTGCCCAGCTCTCAGACCGTTTCCTGCTCAGATTTGGGAATTTTCAGGCCTAGAGGGAAAGTCCCTCGAGAGGAGTGTTAGAAAGACAACACCGGATCCGCTTGGAGAGCGCGGAAGGGAAACGAAGGAAAATCCGCAGCGAGAGCGAGGAAGGGCGTGAGGCGGTGGAGGGCGCATTGCTTTCCCGAGTTGAGCACAGAAGACCAGGCGACTGGAAGACAGGCGGAGAAGCCCAGCCCGAGGGTGGGGGCGGGGAGGCGGCTCAGTGGGCCTCTGGAGTGTGTGTGTTGCGAGTGTGTGTGTGTGTGTGTGTGTGTGTGTGCGCGCGCGCGCGCGCGCCTGGCGCCTGTCCAACGTAATTTCCCATAAACCACATGCCTAAGTCGCTTAAAAAGGCTGTGCCGAGGAGCTGGCGGAGCCGGCTGGGGAAAGTGAAAGTTCGCCTGTTGCTCTCCGCGCTGTAGCCGGCTCTCCCCACTCCCGCGACAGCGGCCCGGCCCTCGGCGGGGCGCAGACTCCGCGGCGGCTAGCTAGCGAGCAAGCGAGAGAGGGCGGCCGACGCGCCCGGCCGGGACCCAGCTGCCCGTATGACCGCGCGGGGCGCCGCCGGGCGCTGCCCTACCACGGTAAGAGGCGGTCGTAGCGCAGGGCCGGGCAGGGTTTGGTGCTCGGCGGCCACGCGGCCCCTCGGACCCGAATGCCCGCGCGCGCCCGCTGCAGAGGCTCTTCGGTGGGCTCCTGTCGTGGTCTTCCCATCTTTGCGTGCAGGCTGCTCCGAGGCCCCGGGGGCGGCGCTCGGGCTGAGATCCACTGCGGCCCTGCCGCTGCTGCTGGGGCTGCAGCGCTTGTCCAGGGAAGGGAAGGCGGCTCATCCTACTGCACGGAGGGCTACACTGAGCCACCCGCTGGCCGGAGAGAAGGGTTTGCAGCTCCGTGTCAGCCAGGGGCCCCTGCCTCTCCCTTCTGACAGACCGCTGCAGAGGGACTGGCTGAGTGGCAGTGCATTGAGTGTGGCGCCTTCTCCAGGGGGCACCTTCCCCATCGACCCCGCACATGCTTTCAGGTTCTGCTGGGGAGAGTGCGCTTCTGGATGGAGAAAGTTCAGGGGTCATCAGCTTATAGAATTGTGCCCAGGAACTGCTGGCAGAAGGGAAGGCACAGGGCAAGCCGCTACTTGTCCCAGCTTGCAGACGGAGTTGATGGGGACTTGGGTGGCTGAGTCAAGTCTGTTTTGGAGGGACCAGACCCCAGAGTTGCCTGGGGATAGCTCTGAATCTTTTTTTTGCAAACTCAGGTGCAGTTGTCCGGGGGAGACACTGGGCTTGGCGGGGGTGGAGGAAGGTGTTGGGGAGCGGTGGACAGGGGCTGCTTGGGACTGAATGGAGACAGCAGGCAGCAGCTGCCATAGCTCCTAGAAAGTGCAGGGTGGCACTGTTAAGGAACATAAGTGGCCTCCCAGTGGGTTCGCTTCTGAGGAGCCCTGGAGGAGAATGGGAGGGGAAACCTGGAAGAAGAGAAGCAGGAAAGCGTTTGGAAGGTCAGGGAGGGGGTTGCAGGTGGGGTGAGAGGCAGGGCAGAGCAGACCCACAGAGGAGGAAGAGCCCGACCGGGAGGGGAGATAGGGCCGAGCGGGGAACCGGGGAGGGCGAGGTGACAGGCTGCAAGACCGAGACAAGGAGCCGGAGGGGAGACCGTGAGGCAAGAGGAGGAAAGTAAAGGGGGCGGCTGGCTTTAGACAGGGAAGCCCGAGGGTGCGCTTATGCCCAGGTCTCTCCAGGGACAGTGGTCCGCTGGGAAGATGGAACGGGCTGGGAGGCCGTGAGGATGGACAGCTGGGAGGAGATGTCCTGCATCTCTCTGAGCCCTCCGCAGAGGTTCCTCCCTGGCTGCTCTAGAGCTGAGGCCGGTGGGTGGGAGGGAGAGAGGAGGAGGGAGAAGAGGCAGCCTAGCCAGATGCAAGCTGGAGCGTTAACCCTTGGGTGCCCGTCCAGATCGCCCTCTGCGGCAAAGCTGGGCTCCCGGGAGCAGGGACAGCCCCCTTTGGCCATCTTCAAAGTCAGCCTCTCCCGTGGGGGCTGCACTCTCCTCACCCCGATGCCCGAAAAAGCACCCAAAGCCAGGCAGCCCTGGAGGTTGAGCACTGCCCTTCCCTTGAAGTGCCTGCGACGGGGGTGTCCTCCTGAGCATCCCCTGGGCCTCGGAGCCTCAGCGGCAGCCGGCCTGGGGCCCCCACACCTGCACGGCCCAGTTTCCTGAGGATCTGGACAGTTGCTCCTTCCCAGGGCTACCTCCCCCGCCGCCCCCACCACCATGACTCTCCTCCCTCCTCCACATTCTCCCTCCCCCAAGTCAGGCCAGGACCCCCTCGGCATCCCTGTGCACAGTGGGACTGCGCATGCCATGCCTCTTCCCTGCAGGTCATCCCTTCCCTCCCGGGCATCAATTCCTCCCCATCTTCCCAGGCCTCACCGAGGCCCCTCCTGGCTGCAGCCTCCCTGGTAGCCCAGCCAGGACCTCCTCTCCCTGGTAAGAGCTGGCCAGCATTTGAGCTTTTAGTCATATGTAAATCAGCATGCGTTGTGGGCTGTTTCCTAGTCTCTTTGTGTTTTTCCAACGTGCTGTTCACTTGCTATATTTGTCTCATTATCTGGATTACTGAGGCAGAGCCCGGAGCCCAGGAAGGTGCCGGCCCTCACCCCACCCTGACAGCATTTCCTGAATCTCAGGGCATCCTCGGCCAGGAGGCGCCCTCCAGCTGGGGACAGAAAAGCCCGTGGGTTTTTCTCTATCTCTGGCTGGAGAAGGGGAGGCCCAGGGCCAGAGAGAGAGGGCTGAGGGGCGAGGAGGAAGGAGAGAGGAAGGAAGGGGACAGCAGCGTGTCAGGAGCCAGTCCCACCACTCTGGGGCTCAGCCGCTACTGGGTCAGTTGGGTGCTGAAGAGGGGAGAGATCTCAGAAAACACCCCGGCCCTTGTTAACAGCTGACTGGCTGGATGCGGAGCCGGACAGCGCTCCAACAGGCAGGTGCCAGCCGAGTGGCCTAGCGCTGGCGCCACTGCCATCGCCGCTGCCGCCACCGCCTCTGGTTAATTTCAGTGCGCATGCATGGACACGTCCAGGGCTCCAAAGGGCTCTAGCATGGGGTAGGTGCCCAGGGAAACTGAGCGTGGGCCCCCGGCTTTTTTGGTAGCAGAGCCAGACCCACGTGGAATCAAGCGGAAGGAAAGACTGAGCCCGAGGGAAATGTCTCTGGCTTCGAGTCTAGAAGCCGGTGCACGAACATGAACTTGAGAGGAATGGGCAGCTCACAAGATACCTGGCTCAGTGCGCGATGCTGCAAGAACAGAAAAATGGGTAGAAGCAAGTCCTACACTCAAGGAGTTTCCTGTATGACTGGAATTTGGATTAGCAGGCCTGCCACCCAAGCCCTTATCACAGGCCCTTGTGGAGTAAGACTTGGCCTGAGTTCTTCTGGGAAGGTTTCTTGGAGAAGGTGACATTTGGGTTGTCATCGAGGGAGAGCAAGCTTGTGCGAGGCTGTTAGGCAACCTGAAGAAAGCTGGATTTGGGGAACGCTGCGTCCTGGGGTGAGGGGCAGAGCCGGTAGCCCTGCAGGCACGAGGGTTTTGGGGTTCCCAGGGAGAGTGAGAGCTGGGGAGAAACACGGCTGTCTCTCTCTCAGACATGGCTGCTGGTCTCTATCCTGGTGAGCAGTGGTATTGCCAAGGACCTGAAGCGCTGTGACGAAATGATCGGTGACGGACACCTGCAGCTCCTGCAGCAGCTGGTGAGTGTGTGGCCCCGCCCACCCCTCTTTTTCTGCTCTGAGGACACTGAGGCAGGAGCCAATGGGATGAAGAGAGGGGTGGCAGGCAGAGAAGGAGGGCTGTGCGGGTTGTGCCTACACTGATGGTCCCCCTCACCGACCTTCTCAAGGTCAAGGCCTCTGACCGCCAACCTGAAGCCCCCTCTGACTCCCCTGCAGGCAGGGGACAGGGTGGGCTGCCAGCTGGTTCCCCGGGGGAACGCTTGCCAGGACGCTGAAGTCCCTCAGTGGGATGCGTCCTTGTCCTCAGAGGGGCCAGCCCAGTCTGCCTGCTGTGCCCAGATGTTGCCTCCCGCTCCCGGATTCCCAAACGTGACGCCAGCCCGGCGGCAGGCCCTCCGCCAGACCTGGAGCGCGGGCTTGTGCCTAACTCCCAGCCCTACGCCCTCGCAGCCCTGGCTCTTGCCCCAGCCCTAGGGCCAGGATGGCTGCTCACCCTGACCATGAAGGAGCCTGTGCCTCACTCTGACTGGGCCAGCAGAGTCACCAAGAGTTCTGAACGTGACTCAGCCAAGCAGAATCAGGTTGCTGTCATGGCTGCTGTCTTGCTCAGGGGACAACTGACCATCTCCCTGGCCAGCCAGACAGGGTGGGGTGCCACTGGCAAAGGCCAGCTCTAGGGCCCTGAGCTTGGAGCCTGCAGGCTGGGCTGCCTGCCTCACTTACCACCTCCCCCGCACCACCCCTGCTCCTTTCCTCCTGCATGCAGCTGCCACAGAAAGCTAAGGGGGACCGGGAGCCCCTCCCCAAGGCTTTGCATCACAGAACCACTGTCCCGGGGGCCAGCCAGGGCATTAACTCCAGCCCTTACAGATCCTGAATCCTCAAAATTTGTCTAGCCTCTGCTTGAATTCCTGCCGTGACAGGGAGCTCACTCCCTCTCTAGGAGGTTATGTCCCGTATTCTCTCTTAGATAGGTCTTCCCTAGAACAAGTTGGCATCTGTCAGATTCCACGAAGTGGGAAGTAGGAGGCAGAGACTTCCTTTCCCTCTGCGCCTTCCCTTGGGCATGTGGGAGGCACAGGTCTCCCGTGCTTGTCTTTCCAGGTGTGGTTGTGGGAAGGTGGGTGAGGAGTAAACCCCGATCCACCCAGAAACTCTAGAGTCCGTTGTCAGGCAAGCTCAGTCCAGCTGCGGACGCCCTGCCACCCCTGGCCTGCTCTCTCTTACAGATCGACAGTCAGATGGAGACCTCGTGCAAAATCTCCTTTATGTTTGTAGATCAGGAGAAGGTGGTGAGTGAGGGCTCTTTTCAGCGCCCAGCTGGGGTGCTCTTCTCAGGGTGGGTGCATGTGGGAGCACGCAGGCTGGAGTAATCCTAGAGCTGGGTGCGCCAAGGTGTGAGCACCCCTGGGTGCTCAGCATGGGGCGCCAGGGCCCAGGGCTGGGCAGAGGGAGGGGCTCACGTCCCCGGCTGCCCCCTTCTCCTGGCACGTGTCAAGACCTTGCTGTGTTCCGGGCACATTCCTAACTCAGTCTTGATGGAACCACTGTGTGGTACACTCGTCCTGTTTATTGTGCCCAGAGAGACCAAGGGAGCACGGCTAGTAAGTGGTGGAGGTCCGATTTGAACGCCGGCAGGCTGTCTCTGGGGCCTGAGGCAAACCCATACTTCTGGGTCACTTCTTTGCTTAAGGATGTCACCTCCGACCAGCAGACAGACCAGTCACCAGGGGGCCGGTCCAGCCCTTTCCCTCTTCCTCCTGCCCCACCCCAAAGCAGGCACCGAGTGCAGCCAGGGATGCAGCCAGTGATGGCCTCCCCATCAGCTGTTTGGACAATTTGAAGAGCTGCCCAAACGCCCTCACTGCTGCCAGTGCACCCCTCGTCCCACCACTAAGGGGAGCTCTCGGAACCCTAACCAGCTACTTCCTCTTCCTTCCCCTCAACCTGTCAGGGCTCCCCCTGTCCCCCACCCCACCGCCCCTCCAGAAGACAGACTAGGTAGCTTAGCCTGGGGTTTATAAGCGCCAGTCTCCACCCTACAGCCCCAACCACTACCCCCATTCCCTGCTCCTTCCTGCCCCCAAGCCTTTGCACAGCTCTTCCCAGTGCCTGCAGTGCCTTTCCAGCGCCCCCTGTCCCAGCCCTGACTCTGGGTGTGTTCCTCTCTGCGCCTCGTACAAACTCGCCTGGTGCCAGAGTTCGTTCCCACGTGCCTGACCCACACACGCTCCTGTTGGATCTGGAGACCACCTCGCAGTCCAGAGAATACTCTCTATTTCCTTCATCCGGTGCTAGGAATACGGAGCTAAAGCAGAGCCTCCGTTGAGGTGGCTGCCACCTGCAGGGAGACCAGGCCCTGGGGTTTTTCCTGGGACCACTGTGGCCTGCAGTGTTAGAAGGAAGCACGTGGAAAAGGACTTTCTGTGGAAGCAAGCCAAAAGAGAGGCAGAGAGAGAGAGAGAGAGAAGTTCCCCAGAACCTCCCCTCCTAGGCTCCTTCCAGAAATCCGAAGCTCTCTCTAACCAGAGCCCATATTTCCCTCCCTCTACCCACCTGCCCCCTGCACCTCAGTGCCAGATCCCAGAGAGAGAGAAAGAAAGGCTAACCAAGGGCAGTGTCCTCCTTAGCCTCTCCCCCGGGGTCAGGGCCAGGGCCAGGTTCAGGGTCAGGATTGAGGTCAGGGTAGGGCAGGCTGCAGCCCCCCTTCTGCTGGGGTGGGGGCATCAGGCACACAGCCATGGGTCCGCGCCTCATCAGCCAGACCATCAACTCCGGGTTCTTTTCCAGAAAGACCAAGTGTGTTACATTAAGAAGGCATTTTTCTTGGTGCAAGACATACTGGAGGACATCATAAGCTTCAAAGACAACACCTCCAATGCCAACGCCCTCTCCAGCATCCAGGAACTTGCCGTGAGGCTGAACGTTTGCTTCCCCAAGGTCGACGACCAAGAGCAGGACAAGGTAGGAGGGGCCTGGAGCCCGGAGCCCTGCGTCAGGGCGCAGGGTGGCTGTGGCGGTCCCCTCCCTGCCCACATGCTCAGAGCGCATGCGCTTCCTCACCCCGAGTCACACTGCTCACTTGCTGTCTCCTTCCTGCCTTCATTCCCCTCACCTTCGCCCTGGACATCCGGGCCGCAGGCGCAGCGCTAGGCCTTGACTAGTGACTTCATGAACAAGAGCTGCCTGGCTCCGAACCTCACGGGGCTGGTGGTGCATAGAGACGGGCAGCCACGAAACACACCATAGCACGAGCAAACAGAATCACAAAGCACGAGGACCCTTCCTTCCTTCCACAGATAGTTAGTGAGCGCCCATTCTGTACCAGGCACTGGTCCAGACACCAGGAAACAAAATAGAAGCAAAAATCCCCACGTTCATGGAGCTTACGTTGGGGGCTTTGGGGGCAGCGAGACAGTGAAGGAAGCAGGTCAAATAGGGGGTGCGCCTCCGGAGGGGGCGGCTGCGCTGCAGAAGCAGAAGCGGAGACCAGGGAGGGGAAGGTGGGAAGGAGGCGAGGGTGGGAGCCCCACCTGGGAGGGAGAAGCAGGACTCTGATTTAAAAGGGGTGGGGAGGAAAGGTTTCTGAGTAAGAAAACAATCATTTGAGGCCCACCCATGGGCGAGTCGGGGAGCAATGAGGCTGGTCAGAGGATCCCTGAGGTGAGCAGGAGTGGAATCGCTGGGGACCCAGAGGCTAGGCAGCAGGCAGCGTGGACGGGAGGGGTGGAGAGGAGAGGGCGCCGGAGCCGGGTCCCCTGGGTCCTAACGACACGGGGTTTGATGTAAAGAGTGAGGGGCAGCCCTGGTGAAGAGGCAGCCAGCAGGCGGGGGACCTGACCTAATTTGCGTGTGAGAACACTCTGGCTGCTGAGCGGGGAAGCCTGGAGGCTGGGAGAGTGGGAGAGCAGCAGGAGGCCCTGGTCCAGGCAGAGCCCAGAGGCCAGTGCCAGTGGCGCTGGTGGTGCCGTCTCAGGGGGAACAGAAGGAGGAGGCGACACTGGAGGGGCTCGGCTCCAAGGAGCGAGACAGAGGTCAGCAGAGGGAGCGTGGGATGGAGGGCGGAAGCCTGTTTTAAGGAGGAATTAAATCTGTGATTTTCCAATGTTAATGTGCTTCAGAATCACTTGGGGAGCTTATTTAAAATGCAGATTCCCAGTGTGCACCCGTAGAGGGTCTGATGCACTGGGTCTGTGAGTGGGCCCAGGGACTGGCATTTCAATGAGGCGCCCACCCTGCAGCGGGACGTACGAACGCCGGTGGCCCAGGAGGGCCGGAGCTGTGAATCGGGAGGAGCTACTCCCCAGCGGGCTTGGCTGGGCAGGCATTCGGAGCTCCTGAGCGGGGCGGACACTCTGTTTTCCCATGAAGAAAGGCCCGGGAGCCAGCGTAGCTCTGCTCTCACACAGCCCTGGGGGAAGCTGGCAGGGACTGGCGTTCTGACTCTGCAGAGGAGGAAATGGGCCCAAACTGGGTAGTCCCTTCGGGCAGTGTCACCAAGCTGGCGAGTGATAGGACAGACCAGGTCTTCTCATCCCCACCCCTTTTGTCGTCTGCTCGGTAAGCACCGACGAAGGGCCTACGACGCACAGGCACGGGCGGGCACACAGTGATGCCCGCCACTTCACAGCCCCGTCCAGTTCTTCCCCGTGCTGCTCAGTTTAAGGGGAAGCTTGGTGTCCGGAAGGCATGAGCAAGGAGGCCGTAGACGAGGCCACGGGCATGCATGGCGCTGTCTGGCCTGTGTGGCACCCGGGCGGGCCCAGGACGGAGCCCGGAGGAGTGCCAGCATTCAGAAGTCAAGGGCAGGAGAGGAGCCTGGGCAGGAGGAGCCTGAGAAGGAGCTGCCCGAGAGCCAGGAGGGAAGGGAGTGTGGGTGCGGTTTCTCAGAGCGCCGGTGGCTGTGCAGAGCCTGTGTCCCCCGAGTAGAAGACAAGGGGGGAGGGCGCTTTGGAACTCCTTCCAAAACACCAACACGGAAGAAGCACAAACAGCGCCAGGGCCCGCCCCAGGCCCTTCTCCACACCACAGCACCGCCGCCCCCTCCCCAGCAACCCCTCACATGTGTTCTCTTTGCTCTGAGGCGGAGGCCAGCCGTTCCTGGCAGGGCCAGCAAGGGGCTGCAGGACCGGCCCTGGCTGCCCTCTCGCAGTCGCATCTCCCGCCCCTCTCCTCCTGGAGGGCAGGACCCTAGTCAGTCTAGCCTTCTTGTACTCTTTCGGCAGTGCAGGCTCTTTTCTGCCTCAGGACCTTTGCACAGTCTGTTCCCACTGCCTGGACAGCTCTCTCCAGCTCCGCCTCCTTTCCTGGTTAACTTTTGCTCATCCTGTAGTGCCTCCTTAGGGACATTCCCCGCCCCCGAGCCCTCTCCCTACACTCTCGGACCATTCAGCATCCCTTCACAGGACTCCCCGTGCTGTGAACAATGGGTTTAGCGCCTGTGCCTTGTGGGACTCAATGTCCAGCTTGGCCAGGGCCCACCTCTCTCGTTCACTGCATGCTTCCCAGGTAATTACCACATGCCTGACACGCTTCCCAGGTAATTACCACATGCCTGACACGTCTCTGTGAATGGAGGGCATACCTCCTGGCCTCGGGGCTGACTCTGCCGCAAGCCCGGGGAGAGGGGAGGGAGAAAGTCAAAGAGGAAAAGGAGGCAGATGTGGCAAAAGCCCAGGGAGTTTGACAGACAAGCTGGAGACACGGGGTCAGTGGTCACTCTCACGCGGGGGAACCTACTCTCCTTCCAGGCCTGTGTCCAAAATTTCTCTGAGTCACCCCTCTGGTTGCTGGAGAAGATCAAGAATGTCTTTAGTGAAACGAAGAATCTCCTTAAAGACAAACAGAACATTTTCAGCAAGGATTGCAACAACAGCTTTGCTGAATGCTCCAGCCAAGGTAAGCACCAGAGGGCCGGCAAGTGTGAGGCTGGGGGAGGGCGTGTGCACCGGGGCAGGGATTGGGGGGTGGGACATGGGGCTGGAGGGACTCCAGGGAGGCAGCCTGGCTGCTACTCGTGCTCCTGTGTGTGTAGACGTGCTTGTCCTGTGTACATATATGGCTTTGTGTACCTCTGGGTGGTCTTGAGCACATGTCTCTCCTGACATGTGTGTGCATGTACACCTACATGTGTCTGCATGTGAAGGCATCAAGAAGGACCGTGCTGGTGGCTGTGAAACTAGGGAGTGGAAAGGGGGGCCCTCTTGGAGAGCCCCGCAGGCACGGCAGCTTTCCCCACCGGCTCTGCAGGCTGGCCGAGCGTGCAGGGGGTTCCGTGGAGAGCGCAGAGGCTCCGTGTGGAGTCGGGGCCCTGCCCCGGGGCTCCTGCTGCGAGCCACCAGGATACCCTGGCTCCGGAAGTCCTCAGGATGCCTTGAGTGTCCCCTCAAGGGACAGGCTGGATTGGAAGTCTGAACGTCATCCAAACTCTCCCAGTGCTGGCACCAGCAGCACACGTGTTCCCCGCGTGTCCTCGTCTCTGCGTCCTGTGTCACGTGTGCCCTCCTCCACGCAGCCTTGCTCCCCGAGGCAGACACTGCGGCCCTGACACCTGCCGATGGCCAAGTCCAGTCTCCTTGTTTCCATCCCGAGGCCTCCGTCCTTGCCACGTTCCAGCCCCAGCCTGTCCCTGCCCGTGGCTATGGCAGTGTGGCCCTTGCTGTGCATGAAACCACCTTGCTGCTTCTAGCCGGCTCAGTGTCTTTGGGGCTTGTGGGTGTCTCGTGTTGTCCTTGAGGCCGCTGCTCAACCTCCTCGCCACCCGCGGCTCACCCCTGGCTTGGCGTGTGGCTGGCTGGAACTCCAGGAGGGCTGTGCTCTGCTCTTCACCGACCCGACCCCTGCCTGTGCCTCTGAACCCTGCTCCTTCCTGCCTGCCTGAACGCCCTGCAGCTTGCCCCCTCCCTGTCTGCTGCCAGTGACGCGAGCATTGGCTCCGGTGCTGTCCTGTCCTCAGCCCCAGGGCTGAGTCGGGGGACGTGGGGCCTCCCAGACCCCCACCCCTCTCCAGTGCCTCTGGGAGAGCTGTGCTAGAAGCTGGTGACTCTATCTCCTCCCCGTCTTTCTCTCTCCCTCTCTGTGGTTCTTTCAGATGTGGCGACCCAGCCTGATTGCAACTGCCTGTACCCCAAAGCCACCCCTAGCAGTGACCCGGCCTCTGTCTCCCCTCAGCAGCCCCTTGCCCCCTCCAGTGCCCCTTTGGCTGGCTTGACCTGGGCTGAGGCTGAGGGGACAGAGGACAGTTCCCTCTTGCCCAGCGAGCAGCCCCCTCGCACAGTGGACCTGGGCAGTGCCAAGCAGCGACCACCCAGGAGCACCTGCCAGAGCTTTGAGTCATCAGAGACCACCCCAGGCGACGAGGGAGACCCCACAGGAGGTTCACCTCAGCCCCACCCCCCTCCCGGGGACCCTGTCCCCGGGTCGGAGGATGTTCTCGATTTTGTGCTGAGTACGGACTGGGCCCCAGAAGAGGCCTCTGGAGAAGCTAGTGAGGGTCTTGGACGCCAAGGGCCAGAGCCTTCCCCCTCCAGGCTGGGAGGAGGCCGTGCCCAGGCAGAGAGCACCAGACCCAGTGACATCATTTCAGCATCTCCATCCTCCGGGTCAGCGGAGGGCCGGCCACCAGTGGATGGAACTGGCACGTCCCTGCCCCAGTCGGGCCCTGTGAGACCCACTGGCCAGGCCCGGAGTCACACACCTGAGAAGACAGACCGTCCCACTCTGCCATCTGGAGACCACCCGGAGCCAGGTTCTGCCAGGACCCCGTCACTGCGCCCGAAAGGCCTCAGCCGTCCCTCCACCCTCTCCACTCAGCCAAGGCTTCCCAGCAGCCACACCTGGGGCAGCATGCTGCCCCTCGGGGAGCTGCAGGGCAAGCGGAGCGCCAGGAGCGCCAGGAGCGCCAGGAGCGCCAGGGCACAGCGGAGCCCTGCAGGGCAGGAAGGAGGAGGAGCTCCTGAGGGGGCGGCCCTGTCCCACGCCCATTTTAACTCCGTTCCTTTGACTGACACAGGCCCTGAGCCGCCCCCCAAACCCCAGCACCATGAGCCTCTCATCCGCCCGCTGGCGTCCGGGGGCGGCGTCATCCTGGTCCTGCTGGCCCTGGGCGGCCTGCTGTTCTACGGGTGGAGATGCCGGGTAAGAGGAGCCCGGTGACAGAGACGGGCATCTCGTGGGGACAGTGGCACAGACAGGTGGAGGAGCAAGTCCAGCTGGTAGCCAGCTGGCTGGGGCTCGGCCTGGTGCTCCAGATGCACAGATACGGGAGGCTGATTGAGCAAAGGCGGGAGGGGGCGGGGGTCGACATGGAGGGAAGACAGGGAGGGCTCAGGCTGTGAGGCCAACAGGGAGGGCTGGGCAGCAGGGAGTGGGAAAGAATCTTCCTGGGCCAGAAGCAGGCTGAGAACCCACGTTGGAGGAAAGTGAGGCTGTGTGGGCCTGGGCCGGGTGTTCCCTGGGGCTGGGGGACCTCAGGCTAGGAGACAGCGGCAGGGGCCCGCCAGGGAGCTCCCTGGCCCTGTGGCTGGTCCCCACTGCTGGGCAGCTGGGGAAGACTTGGGGAACTCTCACAGACGCCCCAGCTAGCCCTGCCTGGGGGTGGGGCCACGCTCCCTCCAGCTCCTCAGTGAGCCCCCTGTCCTCTGTCCCCAGAGCCGTCGTCGTTGGGAGCCTCAGACAGTGCACTCTCTCATGGAGCGACCAGAGGGCAGGTGAGGCTCTGTAGGGCCGGCGCCTTCTCGGCGTCTCTTTCCCCTCTAGGTTTGGGGGAGACTTTCCTCCGCTTGCTCGGAGGCTGTGGGGCTCGGAACAGGATTGGAGGGTGGGGAGGGGGAAGGGTGTCTCTTCTTTCCTATTTATCTGGGATCTTTCCTGATTTTTTCTTAGGGTTAGGTCTTGGGGGTCTTCTAAACCTGAGAGGGTTAGAGCCCCCGTGCGGGGGTGGGGGGCGAATTTCTGGGTTTCCTCACTGCGCGGCCTCTGCTGGTGGGGTCTGACGCCACCCCGTGCTCTGCCCGCAGCCCCCTGACCCAGGATGAGGACAGACAAGTGGACGTCCCGGTGTAGAAGGAATTCTAAGGTAAGACCCTGGCTCTGGAGCTCTCTCTACCCCTGAAAACAAGCTGCGTCCTTTTCCAGTCACCTTCACTTGGTGACACCACCAGCTCCCTGGAGGCCCACGCACTCACTCACTCGCGCCCCTCTGTCCTGCTCCGCCTTCCATTGGTCCCCAGGGCTGGCTGACGCCCCCTTTCCGGGGCCTCAGGACCCCTCCGTTCCCTCCGCCCCTCTGAGGCCAGGCACTGTTCTGTCTGTGGTGGGTCATTATTTCTACCTCGGGCTTCCAGTCCTCCTGCCCCCGTCCACACGCCACAGCCACCCAGATCCTCTTGTGTGAGGTCTCTACCCTCCTGGAGAATGTCAGTGGCTGTGCATTGCCAGCCACTTCCAGCCACTCTTTTCAGCTTGGCTCCCAAGCTCCATCCGCAGCTGCCCCCCACGTGCCTCTTGCCACTTTCTTCTCCGCTTGCACCCTGGTTGGGCCCGTCTCTCCAGCCAAGATCATCCCTGCCTCCCTGCGTTCAGATTCATGCAGTTGTAGAACCTCAGTCTTGGAAGGGCTCTCAGAGGTCATGCGGCCTAGCGTCCCACCCCAAAGGGGCCTCCTCCCCTCTCTGCCTTCCTAACGGGGATCCACCCAGCTTCCGATCGCACACTCCCAGAGCCAGGCCAGCTCCCTGCCATCGGCCAGTAGCACCATGAGGAAGTCGTTCCTCATGTGATGCTTTTAACCTGCTTTCCGGCCACCTCCTCCCTGCCGCCCCCCCGACGCTGGTCCTCCCTCCAATTCTCATGAGAGCCCTCTGATATCTAAAGTCAGTTATCCACGTCCCCTTTAAGAATTCTCTAAGCTAAGTGTGGCCAAGTCCCTCAAACATTCCTTATATGATGTGGTTTTCAGACCCCTCACCATCCCGGTCGCCCTCCTTTGGACACACTCGTTTGTCAATGTCCCCCTGAGAATGTGGCGCCCGGCCCTGGACACAGTGCTCCAGACCCTGTCTGACCAGCTCAGAGTGCAGTGGGACTGTTGCGGTCCTTGATCTGGACAGCGTTCTGCTACTCGCACAGATTAAGATTGCATTAGCTTTTTCTTTTTTAAACGACTGCATCATACCGTTGTCATATATTGAGCATGTGATCTTTTAAACCCCCAGTTACCCCCGCCCCATCAGCCTCTGTCAAGCCAGACCCCTGTCCTGCACTTGGGCACCTCGATGGTTTTCACCGAAGTGCAGGGGTTCATATTCATCCTTGTCAAAACCACCCCGTTGGGGTCTGCCCACTTCCTCCCCCCGCGCCCCCATATACCTAAAGAAGTTGTTTCCATCCTAATTCTGTCTTCCGGGCCCTTCCAAGCGTGTCTGCCGCACGCTGACGGCCGCCTTCTGTGGTCCTCACCCACGTCGTTGATAAAAGACCCTGGTTCCCTGGCTCCCGGGTCAGGTAGCCCCGCCCTCCGCCCCGCCCACAGCCAGCCCCAGGAAGTCTTCCTGATACCGCCACCACCCTCCGGTAGCTCCTCCAGTTCACACCCCTCTGCTCTCTTGTAGTTGGTTAATACTGTATCGACTTGCACAGACTTGGATGTTGTTTTTATACATTTCAATTCCTGTTTTACGTGTATGTGTACGTTCTGCACTCCCGAGAAGGCTGTAAGCCCCTTGAGGGCAGGGACTGTGCCTCCCGCTGTTTTTGCATTGCTTTTCCCGTCCCGGGTTCTAAACCAAAGAGGGCTTCTCTGCACTTGCCAAGAACTCAATAAATGTTGACCGACTGGCTTCAGGGCTGACTGACCCATTGACTCTGACCAGCTGTCTCTAACTGACCAGCCTTCTGGCTGACCGGTTAGCCGGCTAACTAACTGATGCTGACTGGTTGACCAGCAGGCTGGGTGGCACTGACTGGCCAATGGACTAGCTAGTAGCCGTCTAACTGGTTAGTTGTTGATCGGGGAGTTGATTGGCTCACTGGCTAGCGGGCTGAGAGCCTGATTGGCTGACTGGCTGGCTGGCAGAGGAGTTGGGCACCCCATTCGGCTTTTCAGTCACACCCCTGTGCCAAATGCAAGCCAGCCCCCTAGGGCCTTCCCAGGTGCAGGGCGACAGTCTGGGAGATTCCCTGGCAGGTAGGGAATCTGACAGGTCTTCCAAGCCAGGGGAGCCCATTCAGAAGAGAGCGAAACTATTGCAGCTGGAATCCTGGGGTCAACCTTGTGGGTAGGGAGAGTGGGTCAGGCGGGAATGGGCAGGGCTGTGGGGATGGCCCAGACCCGTGGGGACTGCCGGGCAGAGGGTGGACCGGGGTCCCCGGGGACTCTGTGGCTCATCCTCTGGAGGGTGGCCAGCCCGCCCCCCGGGTCTTGGCCGTCTGCCCTGTGCAGTCTCACGCTCCTTTCCCCGCCTGCCTCCTCTCAGGCCTTCCTCCCCTCCAGGTTTCACTCAGAGAGGGAAGCCAGGGCAGGGGCCACATCCAGATGCCCGCCTTGGATCGGTGGCTACAGCCCTTAGGTGGGCTCCGGCCAGGCCCTAGGAGACTCGGGGAGGTTTAGGGCCGGCCCCACACTGACTGCCACTCAGACAAGAGATGGGAGAGGGCCCCTCAGAAAGAAGACGTGACACCAGCCCCTCCAGTCCGGGGAACCAGGAGACGGGGCGGCAGGCTGGAGCTCGCCCACTCGGCCCTCCTTCTCTGCCGGCCCCAGCAGTGCCTGTGGCCCAGCTGCACCCAGCGTGGCTCTTGTCCAGTTTATGGCTCCCCCGTCCTCTCCCTCCAGAGCATGGGAATGGGCTGGGAGCCAGAGGCTGTGGTCCCATCTTTCCCCTTGCCCATCACGGGCTTGGCCAGGAGGGCCTGTGGACGGTCAGGGAGGGCAGCTCCACACAGGGGCCAAAGTCGGAGTGCTGGATGGAGTCCAGGGGATTTCTGGTCTGGGAACAAAGCGTCCTGAGGATGCTGGGCAAGGGGACAAGGATGGGGGTGGGGTGGGGGGGAGCCGGGCCCTGACTCCCATCCTGAAGGAGCGCGCCAAGTGATAGGAGGGCGTTTCCAGGTCCCGGGCCACTTCTAGCGCTTCCTCTTCAGCTGCCCCTGCTCCGCTGTCCCGACGCTTGTGTGTGATGACCCTCTGTGATGACCGACGTGGAGGCGGGTCTGAGAACTCTCTTCTTTGCTAGAGTTAGCAGGTTTCGCCCTGGGTGCCCTGGGCTCCCTGGACCACGGCCAGCGAGCTGGTGTTGCCTGAGGAGGGGTCTCAGGACACTCAGGTGCCCCTGCCCTCCCTGTCAGACCCCTTTGCTTGAGCAGTGCCTCCCTCGCCCCTGCTGAGACCCCCACTAGGCCTCGTCGCCTCCCTCTGTGGCCCCTTGTCCCCAGGAGGAGGTAGGAGGTGAGGGCAGTCTGGCCGGTGGCTGGGACTCCTGCCAGAGAAAGCTGCCTGGTCCCTTGCGGCGGCTGGGGTGGCTGGGAAGACGAGGGAGAGGACGGAAGGGAGGCCTGCCTGCAGCGCCGCCGCCGGCAGCCCACAGGGGCGCCTCGACTCCCCCGCCCGCCCGCCCGTGTCCTCAGCGACCCCTCCCTCCGTCCCCACTCCGCTGATGAGCCTTTCTTTCTCTCCCCTACAGCTGGGCGCTCAGGACAGTCTCTCCACGGCAGGAGACCGAAGGGCGGGGGGTGCCCGCCACCCTCCTCCTCAGCCATTCTCCCGGGGACACAGCCTGCCTACCACGAGAACTCTTGCCTGCCCAATGAGACCAGAGCAGCCAGGCCGGGGTCCCTCCGCCCTCGCCCCACAGACTCTGGACTGACTCGGAGAGAGCCGGAGGATGCCCCCCAAGCTGCTGATATTTATCGTGGGCCCTGGAGGCTCCCACCCACGTGAGGGAGGCTGGCGAGCTCAGCCTAGTACCCTCCGCCCCTCAGGGGCTGCTCTGTCCTCCTACCCCCCTGCCAAGCCGGCCCCTGGGCCAGGGACCCAGAGGCCCGTGGATGTGGACAGTAGGGTGGGCACTGAGGAATGGAAGAGCCCTCGTGCCCAGGGGACTTGTTTGGTGCCAAGGGATGGATCCCTGCCCCAACAAGCAGGGACTTGTCCCGGAGAAAGAGGCATGCGATTCGCAGGGTGGGCCAGCGGCGGCCGGGTTTCCCGGAAAGGCGTGCGGCCTGGACGTTGGCGAGAGAAGGCCTGCTGGGCTCCGCTCTCCCGAGCGTCCTCTGCTGGTGCCCTCAGTGCCTGCCTGGCTCGAGGTGCCAAGGCGAAGACCAGGTCTGGCCCTGCCCTGCCGCCCTGCCAGCATCTGCCAGGGCTCCTCTGGGGGGCTGCCCAGAGCCCCCCGCCTGAAGGAAGCCATTGCACTGTGAAGACTGAACCTGCCTGCTGTACGGCCCGCCCGTCCATCCCGTGAACGAACATCCGTCCGTCCAACCGTCCCTCCAGCCTCTCCCCAGCTTCTGCACTGAGCGCCCGAGCCGGCCTCGCCCGTGGACCGTGGGAGCCCCGGAGCCCTGACCTTCTGCTGATCCTGCTGGTGACTCCCTGGGGTGGATCGGGGCGGGAGAGCTGCCTGGGCCGCCAGCCAGAGCAGGTCTCCAGGCTGTATTGTTGGCCCAGGTTTCTGCATTTTGCACTTTGATGTTCCCCAAAGGGAAGTGACTAGTGGGAGGGAGAAAAGGGAGGGGAGGGCAGAAACAAGCACAGGGAGGGTCTTTGAAATTATGGGTATGCCCCTGAGGTTGGGGGCAGGTGTCTGCTCCCGTGGCCTCTGCCACAGCCACAGCTGCAAGGCCACTGCCCGCAGGGACCTGGGCCTGGGCAGGTGGTCCCTGTTAGGAGCCTGGTAGGCAGTGATACCTCCAGCTCTCACCCCAGCCACCCACCCACGACCACCAGGACCAGGCCAGCCTGGGTGGGGGAGGGCCAGGACACCTGCTCCAAGTCTGCCTTGAGGGCCTCGGCTTCCTAGCCGGCCCACGGCTGTGGCTCTAGAGCTGAATAGCAGGTGACAGGGTTGTCAATGGCCCTTGGTCCCTTTGTGCTGCTGTGTCCCTCCTCTCCTGCTCCCTGGGCTCTCCACTTGGAGACCCCGCCTTGCCTGGGCCCTGGGCTGGGGCCCACGACCTGCCTCCCCCGCCCGCCCGCTGCTGCCAGCTGAGGGAAGGAGGCAGAGGACTTCCCCCTGGGGCTCCTCCTTCTCGCCACAGACTCTAGATTTGATGCTAGAACATGTGTGTTTAAAAGTGGAAGGAAACAAGTCATTCCTCCTCCATCCCCGCCCCTTAAACCTATAGTATTTTATAAGTCAAGAAAGCAAAGAGCTTCTGCAAGGGGCTGGATTTGCTCTCTTGACCCAGGAACGGGAGGGCCCCGGCCACCCGCACAGGAAACCCTTCTTTTTCTCTGAGAAAGCCGAGAGGGAACATTGGCTCACACACTGTGAGATTCTGTTTTTATACTTGGAAGTGGTGAATTATTTTATATAAAGTCATTTAAATGTCTATTTAAAAAATAGGAAGCTGCTTATATATTTAATAATAAAAGAAGCGCACAAGCTGCCAGGCGCGAGTCACGGGAAACGTTGTTTTTGGGGTGTGGGTGGCTTTTTCCGAGGTGCTCGGGGAAGAAAGCTGCTCCCCAGGTCCCAGCCCTTTGCCAAAACCTCCTGCGCTGGTGCCTCCCGAGCACCCCGGTCTGCGTGTCGGCTTAACAGGAAAACGACAGGAGCCAGCGACCTCAGCCTGGCCACCGGCCGCCGCTGCAGCCCAGCCTAGTGCAGCCGGGGAAGGTGGCTGGGTGGGCTCTGTCCGAGGGCCAGGGGCTGCGAGGACCAGGCTCCCGACCTCTGACCCCTGCTGTCCAGGGGACAGGGAGCTGGCCAGGTCCTGGCATGGCCCCGGGGTGAATGGGCAGTGTGTCTGGGCTGGGAAGTGGGTGAGGATGGGAGGGGGAGCGAGCCAGCAGGCTGTGAGATCCTGCTGGCGGTGGAGAGGAGGCCAAGGATGGCTTGGTGGGGGGTTGGCAGAGGGAGGTTGGTGGGGAGCAGGGCGGTTGAAGCCCAAACGTGCGCCTGGGGCCAAGCTGCGACAGGAGGGGCCTCCCCACCCCTCGGAGTGTGGTGGGCCAAGTTTTGGATTGCTGGTTCCCCATGCTGGCTCCTGTAAGAACCACTTGGGTTGTTTCAGAAGACACTGATACCCACGCCCACCCCGATGAACAAAACCAGGACCTGGGGGTGAGACGCCGACACCAGGCATCGGGGGTTTTTAAAGACATCTGAGTGATTCCCGTGTGATCTGGGGTGTGGAGCATGTAAAGCGAGGTGCTGGCTGGTTACGTTTGGTTAAAACGAAGTAGAGGCAAACATTCAGTTCCTCAGCCACAGTGGCCACGTTTCACTGGTCTGACGGCACAGAAATAGAACATCTGCATCATGAAGGAACCCTGCTGGACCGTGCTGCCCAAGACATTGGGTCCCTGCCCTTAGGGGCCCCAGGTGATAGGACGAGGTCTGGCACCGAGCAAACTTCGCCGGGATCTGAGTTCCCCGGTGTCTCCATCTCCCTTCCTTGTACCCATGACCCCCACTACTGCCCTGTCCTCATTATTCCCCCTTAGCTAGCTCTTCCCTTCTTATCAAAGTCCTCTTGAAACTGGAAAAGACACCAGTATTTGGGTTGCCTGTCACTACCAAACCCAATAAGTGATGACAGCCATTGAATCTTTATGGGCGCTTTATTCAGATGGCCGGCGATCTGAGAAGATGGTGGGTTCATATCCCAACAGACCATCTTGCCTTCTCTTTCCAGGCCAGACTTTTTATAATGGGGGAATAAACAAGATGGGGTGAGGGCTCTGAGATTCAGGGAGGATTGGGTGATAGAAGCTGCGACATTCCTGCCCTGGGCAGTCAGCTGTGCCCAGGGGCGGGTGGTCCTCGGTCTCTCCCTGGAACACAAAGGCCGGGATGCCTCCAGTTGTCCCCAGGCGGTAATCTTCAGCAGTGCCCCAGGAGGTCAGCTGTTTTCCCAGGAGCCAGGACAGGCCTTATCTGTAGTTTCTGAAACAAAAGCTTTAACATACACATTACTTACTAGACTTATAACTTTTTACCTTAAGCTAAAATTTTCCAACTCTTGAGTCCCCTATCACCCTCAGAAAAGAAACTTACTCGTTATCTCTTCCTCCAAGGCCCATCTTAAAAGTCACCCCCTAAAAAAAAAAAAAGTCACTTCCTCTAAGAAGCCTTCCTAGCCGGACCCAGGCACCTGAGGGCCACCACAGAGCCTTTTTGTCTGTCTGTCCCACCAGGCTGAGCTGGGGCAGGAACTGCACTGCATCCCTCCTTGCATCCCAGTGTCTAAGAGGGTCTGGCACAGGGCAAGTGCTCAATGAATGTGTCAAAAGATTGATACAAGTCTGAATGCACGAACGGGGGCGTGGCCATGTAAATTCTGACCAGATTTCATTGGTGGCCTTTTCTGGGGCCTTACTGGTATTACCTGATGGCATGTGTAGTGAATAAATACCATTCATTAGCCAAGCAGAGAAGGTATTTTCAGCAGAAGGGGTTCCCAGCTTCTGATGGAGAAGGGTAGAACCCTGACCGATCACTGGGCTGTGGATGGAATGGGTAGTTCGAGGCCTTCGAGCAAGGATTGGCAAAAACTCAACCACCCCCAAACCAAATAAACCCTCCCCCTCACCTCCCTTTCCGGAGCCCCAGGATCAGCACACCTCTCCTGGGCTTCCCACCTGCCTGAGAAGCGTCCTTTGAACAACAGCCACTTTGGATCCAGAGCAAGAGGACTCTGGTAGCTGGCGTGGATCTCTTACTGCTTAACTGTGGGAACTCGGGCAAGTATTTCACCTCTCTGAACCGCAGGTTTCTCATGGAGAACTGCTTTAAGAACGCAAGCCAGGTACACCTGGTCTGAGGTTTAAGTGAAGGGAGACACCTGTGGACTCCAAAGGTCTGCCCCCAAATCAAGTGCGTTTTGGCTCCACCGGCGGGTCTCACGTTGCCCAGACCAAGCACAGCCCCGCTCCGGGTAGGCACCAGGGACCCAGGATGCTGCCAGGGCCTGGCTGTTCTCAGAGGCAGGTGGCCAGGCTGAGCGCTTCCTGTGGGGGTAAGGATTCAGCTACCTCAGTGATTTCTGGCTGGAGGGAGGGGGCAGGTAGGAGAGCAGAGGGGAAGGTGGCCCTGGAGTGTGTCCGGCGGGTGCTGTTAGCAGGCAGGGTCGGGAGCTCTGGTTTCGAGGATGCAAGCAGAAGGCGCGGCCAAACCCCAAACCATTATCCGGCCAGAGACAGAGAAGTGAATCAGAGGTGGCCAGGAAGAAGCCTGAGGTTAACCTCGTGCAGATTGCCAGCCAGGGCAAGGAAGGGGTTGCTGGGTGTCTGGGCTCCGGATGGGTGTCTGAAGACCCCTGGAACAAGGTGTGGAGGTCACCGGAGTGTGGGCAGAGCCCAGGCAGCCCCGAGGAGGCCCAGTCCGCTGCTGGGCAGCCCCGGGGAGAGAGCCCACGTTCCCCTACCCCGGTGAAGTGCCCTCTGCCAGGGCAACACTTTTTTCCCCTGGCTCCACTCCAGTGTCTGGGTGAGCAGGCCCTGCTGCTCTGGATGCTGGGACTGCTGAGGGAGCAAGATGGGCCACACCAGCCTGGAAATCCCCGGGGCAAAGGGACGGAACCACAGAGAGGCTCTCTACACGCCCCCCCCCCCCCCGCCCCAGTTGGGGCTCGAGGGCTGCAGGGGCGGGGCCCACGCTGATGGGTCGCTGCTGCCAGCAGGCACCTGGGGCCGAGCGGGTTGCCCCTGTTAGGATGGAGCCCAGGAAAGAGTTCCTATAGCATCGAAATGAAATTGATGTTAATCTAAACTAATTGTTATAACTTAAGTTGCTAATGGTAATCCCCGGGGCATCCATTTAGAAAACATATAATAAAAGAAACGACAAGATCATTAAAATGGTATGCTTGAGTAGCTTTCTTCGAAAGCCTCGCTCCCGTGCAGTCAGGGACGCCCTGAGGAGGGGAGAGGTGCCCACGTCCTGGCCCCCTGCCCTCCGGCACCACCCTTCCCTGAGGGTAAAACGCCAACAGTCCTTGGTTGTCCAAGTGCTTTCTCAAATGTTTCCTCCTCACAACCCTGGGAGACAGGCTTTCCAACATCCGTTCTGTAAGTGAGGGCTCTGAGGCGCTGAAGTGTTAGGTAAATAGCCGGAGGATGGATGTAAGTGTGAAGGGCGGCCTTAAAACCAGGTCTTATTCAAGTTCAGGGCTCCTTCCTCCACAGTTCAGCTCTGCACTCGGGCACCAAGACGCTGGCTTCCTTGTCCTTTTTGTAAATTTTCTTTTTCTAAATTTTAAAATATCTTTAAAATCTTAAAAAAAAATAAAATAAAATAAAATAAAGTATCAAACATACTTGCATACCAAAGCAAAGAGACAGTGAAAGGAGCCTCCCTGTGCCCATCACTCAGCTCCAAGAGTCAGGGCCAATCTCCACCCATCTGTATGCGCACTGTCCCCGCCCCCCCCTTCATCTTGCAGCCGATCCCAAATATACCCTTTCAGATGGGAACTTTTCAATCCATGTATCTAAAAGGTAAGGATTTGTTGTTTCAACTTAACCACAAATGCCGTTACCATTTCTGAAAAATTAATACTTCCTTAATATGATCAAATATCTAAGTGTTTCAGTTTCTCTGTCCCTGAAATATCCTTCTGAGTTTGTTTGAACCCGGACCCAAATATTATACACACCTTACAATGGGTAGACACACTTCCTAAACCTCTTTTCATCTAGAGGTCCCCCTCCCCTCTCATCTCCCCCTCTGAGCAGTTTATCTGCTGGGGGGAAAAATGATTCATTTGTGCTGCACAGTTTCCAAGAATCTGAGTTTTTCTGCAATGGCATCGTGTCACCGATGTGGCCTCTGTTCTTATAAGTGGGAAGTTAAACCTGAAGACTTGGTCGGATTCAGGTTTGATTTTTTGACAAGCGTACTCCATAGGTGCTGCCGTATGCTGGGATCAGGAAGTATAAAGGTCTGACCATCTCCTTTGTCCTCATCACATTTTTATCTGTAAAACTTAGAAATAGCCCTGGCTGGTGTGGCTCAGTGGATTGAGCATGGGCCTGCAAACCAAAGGGTTGCCAGTTCAATTCCTAGTCAGGGCACGTGCCTGGGTTACGGGCCAGGTTCCCAGGGGGGAGGGGGGATCATGCGAGAGGCAACCGCACATTAATGTTTCTCCTCTTCCCTTCCCCTCTCTAAAAATAAATAAAATCTTTAAAAAAAACCCAAAACTTAGAAATAGTTTAAAAGTCTGATACTAGGGGAAAAGTTACATATTGATATTTCATTGTTACTATGGAGTTTTATGCAGTTGTTAATAATCACAGTTTTCGGCCCTGGCTGGCATAGCTCAGTGGATTGAGCGCGGGCTGTGAACCAGGCATCACAGGTTCGATTCCCAGTGAGGGCATATGCCTAGGTTGCAGGCCATGGCCCACAGCAACCGCACATTGATGTTTCTCTCTCTCTCTCTCTTTCTCTCTCCCTTCCCTCTCTAAAAATAAATAAATAAAATCTTTAAAAAATAATCATAGTTTTCAAAACATATTGAGTGATAAGGGGAATGCTTATCAAATGTTAAGAAAAAAGCAGGAATTAAAAATATATATGGAATGCCATATATCTATACAGAGGAAAAAGATGAGAAGATACCACTAATTGCAAGAAAAAAACCCCACAATTATGCTAATAGAGGCTTTTGCTAAGTAAGGGTTAGAGTGGGAGATTTATTGCTTTCTTTATTCTTTCTGTTTCAAGTTTTAGTAATATGTTCATATTACTTTTGTAATCAGAGAAAATAATTGAAAATGCTCGGTACAACATCTATAAGTCACACTGTGAAACTCCTGAAGTCGCCCCCAGGACCACAGACTGTTACCTTCTGAGGCAAGGTCTAAACACACCCGCAGTCTGACCGCTGGACAAATTACTGGTCGGTGGCCAGTTGGTCACTGGCTGTCTGATGTCTCTGAATGCTGATTTGGTCACAAAGACCAGCCTGCTGGTCCCATGGGCCCTCCTAGCAGGAGTAGAGAATGGTTTGTCAGAAAGGCCAGAAGAGAAGACCCTTTGGTTTAGCGGGCCTGGTCGGTGGGCATGGGTCTTCAGAAAGCCCGGGGCCACTGCCCTGTGCCCTCCTCCAAACCCCCATCCCAGGACCTCACACTGACACCACAGAGACACAACCTGCCCGGCAGCCTGGACCACTGGGGACCACCGCAAGGACGAGCAGGGCTGGACCAGCACAGCAGCCCACGACCTGAGGCGTGCTGCCGGAGGGTCCCTCGGCCCGGACAGCAGCACCAGACTGCAGGGCTGAGCTGAACGAAGAAGAAAGAAGTGGGAACTCCCTTTGTGATTTCAACCTTCTGCTTCCCCGGGTCTAGGTTGCCCGAGATCAACATCCTGAACAAAGCAGGCATCAGACACTGATCTACGTGACAAGGTTAGAGTTCAAGGTCTCCGAGGCCTTGTCCTGCTCTGGCACTAATCCTCCCTGGGACCAGTTTCAAATCTCTGGGCCATTTCAACTCTGCTAAAAAGAGAGCGGATGAGATCTTTTGTGTCCTCAGTGATTATTTAAACTTTGTCCTCACATGTATATACCACCAGGTTGTGGCGCAGATGTCTCTGTCTGACTGTCTCTCTCTCTCTCTCTCTCTCACACACACACACACACACACACACACACACAGAGTGTGCGAGCCGCAATCACACCGCAGCCCAAATTCCACTCGGGCAGCTCAGCTCCCAGGGAGACCACAAATTACTAGGACGACCCTCCAGTCAACCAGTCTCTTCCACGTCGTTCTGGCGCCCTTGGAGCAGATGATGTATTTTTAAACTTTTCCTTTTCTGTTTATCAAGTTAGCACAAGCTGATGATGGGAAAATACAAAAGAAGTATAAATAAAAAAATTGAAATCGCTATCTTACCCACACCCTTTCGCAATAACCACAGTCAACATTCTGTTGTATTTCCTTCCAGTGTTTGGATAGTATATTTATACTTCCCTGGAGTTACATCATAATGTATGCACGGTGGTATATCAATTTATACTTCATATCATAGTCAGGAACCCTGTCCCAGATCCTTACAATTCTGCATAGAGAACCTTTTATTCTTTTATTTGCTATGGATTTCTGAGCTAAAGAATCCACAATTATTTACTGAGCTTGCAGTATGTACAGAGCAGGTATGGCGAAGCATTCGAAGGCAAATGACTACAATGTTTCTGTCTGGGAGAAGGAGATGCAGATGTACAAAGCTCTCCAACCAGGACTAGGGAGGAGGAGAGGTGAGACAGGACCGGTGACTATAGGGTCTGGAGTTTCTGAGCTGAAAATTGGTCTACAAGATCTGACCGACATGACCTTGCGTGAGTCTTGTCATTTCTCTGTGCCTCAGTTTCCTCATCTGTAAACCGGGGAGGACAATAATAGTACTTGTATCTGAACTGTCCTAGAAAAGAGTACTATGTGAGTGTTGGCTATTTGAGCATTTGGGGGCGGGGACTACCAAAATATTTCAGAAGCTGTTGCTTGGTTGTCAAAATATTTGCATTTCTAGCACATTCTAATGTAGGAACTATGGTGCAAAATAGTTGAAATCTGAACCGTCCTGGGAGACACAGAATAAAGGCCACCCTTGGAGGAAGCCTGGGGGAGGGGTGGTGGGAAAGGGAGACAGAGCGACAGAGAAAGAGACAGAGAGAGAGAGACACAGAGTGACAGAAACACAGAGAGACAGAGACCGATGTCCTCGCTAAAGGTCAGGGGAGAGATTTGAAATGGGCCTGAGAACCTTCCTTAAAAAAAATCACAACCCACCCCTGGCTGGCGTAGCTCAGTGGGTTGAGCGCGGGCTGCGAACCAAAGTGTTGCAGGTTCAATTCCCAGGCAGGGTACATGCCTGGGTTGCAGGCCATGGCCCCCAGCAACCGCACATTGATATTTCTCTCTCTTTCTCTTTCTCCCTCCCTTCCTTCTCTAAAAATAAATAAATAAAATGTTTTAAAAAAATCACAACCCTTTGATTTACAATACTGAGGGAGAGGAACCACATCTGACTGACACCCCCCTACTGGACTTGAACTCCATCCACAGAGCCTGCCCACCTCGCGGCCCAGGGATGGTCAGAGAAGCCACTCAGCTCCCCTCCGTGCAGCCGCAGGGAACAAAACAGAAAGAGACGATGACCACCCTTCTCGACCAGTGACGGCCCCTTCATTTTAACCGGGAGCCAGAACCTGAGCTGGGACTTTGGTTCCAGCGCAAACATTCTGCACTATTTTTTCAGCACAGTGTAACAGGATACAGGGGTATCAGCAGCGGTCCAAACAGAACATGCTTGAACAGCATCGACTTTTTGGCTCACCATGATACAGCCTCTCGCCCAGAAACGATTCTCTTCATTTTTCACATGGTTTGACAAGGAGCGACTTTCCATTAAAAAAATTCTTTTTTCACTTGAGCAGAATTTTTTAAAGGAAAAAAAAAGGACTAATAAAGACACGCCTGTTGCTGAGAGAGCCCCGATGGTGAGGTGAGCCCTGGCGGGTGCCCTTCATGTCTGACCCGCGCAGTCTGGGGTCAACGCTGGACGCCTCACGAGGAGCCGGGAGCCTCGTGAGATGCCGCTGGTGGAGATGGGACAGCCCAGCGACAGCTGCAGGTCAAGAACAAAGACTGGGATCCAGCCAGTCTTTCAATTTTGCATATGTTTTATCACTTGATCTGTGAGGTAGCTCTTTTTATGATGTACACCAAGGGAGCTGAACCCGAAGAGGTCAAGTCGTCGAGCTGATGTAATGAAACCCCGGGATGTCTGTGCCCAGTTCTTCACCCTGCTGGGCCTCCGCTCCTCCAGGAGACCTCTGCCAAGTTCATCCGCAGAGCCCCGTCGCACTCAGCACAGCTCCCAGCGGACACTCCGTAAATGTTTGCTTAGTGAATGAATGGGCAGGTCCTTGGACGGTGCCTTCGCTCTCCACACTTCAGAGGGCTAGGTAAGACGGCTTTAACAGTCCTCCCTGTGCGGAAGAGTCGATGGCAACCCCCCTGCGACCTCCCTTCTGACGCCCGTCCCCGCTGTGCCAGCAGGAAAGAGCCAGGGTGTCCATCCCGCTCTGTAACCCTTCATCCACGGAACAGACCGCATTCATTTCCCATCGCTGCCGTGCCAAGTGAGCACACACACAGCGGCTTCCAACACTACGAACTGACTCTTTTACAGTTCTGGAGGTCAAAAGTCAAAATCGGTCCCACTGGGCTCAAGTTCAAGCGCACACAGAGCTGCTTCCTCCTGGAGGCTCCCGGGGAGAATCCCTGTCTTTGCCCTTTTCAGCTGGTAGAGGTCACCTCCGCGCCTCGGCTCGAGGCCCCGCCTCCGCCTTCGAAGTGCGCCCCCCTACGCTCTGCTCCCGCCCTCGTGTCACCTCCTTTTCTTCCGCAGTCGGCTCCGCGCTTGCCTCTCTCTCCTGCGGACGCCTGTGACTCCGGGTCCACCCGGATAAGGTGACATTCACAGGGAGTCACAGGGAGCGGGGCGTGTTCCGGAGGCATTCTTCAGCCTACCACCGTTATCGTAACACTTAAGATTTACATTTTTTACAAGGATTTTTAAAAATGTATTTTTAGAGAGAGGGGAAGGGAAGGAGAGAGAGAGGGAGAGAAACATCTATGTGAGAAATCGGTCTCTATGTGTAGGCGCCGCGACCCAGGACCAAACCCGCCACCCAGGCATGTGTCCTGACCGGGAATCGAACTGGCGACCTTTCGGTGTGTGGAATGATGCCCAACCCACTGAGCCACACTGGTCAGGGCAAAATTTACATTTTTTAAAAATATTTTTAAAATTTTTTGAATTTATTTTTAGAGCTCGGGGATGGGAAGGAGAAAGAGAGAGAAACATCAGTGTGATGCAGACCCCGGCCCGCAGTGTCCAACTCATCATGGATGAAACAAGACATTCACACGGACTACCGAGTCCGGTGGAGGAAAAGGGACAGCGTGGCTTTTCTCTCAAGGGGAGCAAAAGTCTTGGCCCTCGCCGTGACCGGCCTTTATTGGGTTTCTCGGCACATTACATGATGGTCCTCATTTACTGTGCACAGGTTTGCTGTAGGTGGTTCCCTTTTACAGAAAACAAAGGAGCCAATGCCGCTAATCACATCGCAGAAGAGGGATGTTTGCAAATGAAAAGGCAAAAGTGGTTGAACCGGTTACATTTGTCCTTGGAAAGTTTAGCATGGAATTTAGGAAGTCACTTTGCAGTAAATGTCCTCAATTCAGGGTGAGGGAGTTTTCTAGCAAGAGCAAAACTCAAAACGGCCTAGGCACATTGCAGGCCTGATTCCCCAAGAGAGCACCTAACCATGGGTGTGGGTCCTGTGCATCCCCAAGTGGGAGCTAGGCCCACGCCACGCAGAACAGTCTCCCACAATTAGTGTGTGGTTGCCTCTCATGCACCCCCTACTAGAGACCTGGCCCACAACCCAGGCATGTGCCCTAACTGGGAATCAAACCGGTGACCTTTTGGTTCACAGGCCAGTGCTCAATTAACTGAGCCACACCAACAAGGGAAAAATTTACATTTTAATTGTGGATTTTTCTGTCTCTCTAGCACACTCTCAGCAGCATGAGAGCAAGAACGGTACCTGATTTACCTCTGCATTTCAGCTCCTAACGTGGCACCTCACATACAGTGAGTGCTTAATGAATAATTATATGAAGAAAGAATCCCATGTCTATGGATTGCTTCTGCCTAAAAGACTATCACAGGACAACATTCCAAAGAAATCTAAATTGAACTTCAAAGAAGTCTTGAAAGATGAGTCAGTCTTTAGCAAAACTCTCTTGGAGACCTAGAGAAGGAAGTCACATAGCGCATTAAACAGCAAAGCTTCCTAAACGTACCCTGGAGACATCTCTCCCTCCCCCCACCACTTCACTCAGTCTCTCCACTTGCCTGCCCAACCACTGTAATTGTTCCCAGGAAAAACGCAGGAGCATCAGGATTTAATTTTGACACTACCCACTCTCAGCCAATCAGCAGTCTATCAGGAATGGGGAAGAAGAAAAAAATAAAAAGAAAGCACTATCCACTTCCTCAATTCTTGGGTGTGTTCTTGGATCCATCTGCTACAGCGGGGTCTGGGAGGCATCCATAACTAGTCCCCTGTGGTCCCTTCTGGAGCATGTTTAGGACCAGTTCTCTGTCGCAAGAAGTCACTGGAGGGGAGCTGCTCCAGGCCGACTCTGACGAGGCCTCTGGGAGCCCACCCCACCCGAGGCTCAGGAACCTCCAGCCTCTGCCAGCCAGCCCGCATCTCCCTGAACGCTTGCCTTCCTCCTCCTCCCAAATTAACATCATCAACCCAGAAAAATGAGTCTGGACGAAATCTCACTTGGTTTAGTAACTCTCCGCTATAAATTCCTGATGCTCGGAAGTGACCCAGCCCTTTCTGGTTCTCTAAGCTGCGCTTGCAGGCACTTGGCTCTGCGTGCGTGTCACCCCAAGTGCATAATAATGGCAGGAGTTCCAAGGCAGGAGTTTTGCCTGCTTTGTTGCACCTCATCCTCACGCCAGCCCTCTGAGCTAGGTATCCTTGTCATCCTACATCTTTCCCAGGGGAAACCTACCCCCTCTGAGTTTCAGTGACTTGCCCAAGGTCACATAGCTAATAAGTGGTGGGGTCAGAACTCATATCCAGGCACTCTCTCAGGCCAGACACCTCATCTTCCTCATTGCCTGGATTGCGAAGTAAACTTCACCTTGACCTGTGCTCTAGTAGGGCTTTCAGGCATCCTGCCTCATAGGCAGAGGGCTTGGGTCAGGGCTCAGCCTCTGAACCTTCCGGTCCTCCCTGTCCAGCCACGCTCCTGCCTTCCACTTACTGTGTCCATGAGGCCAAGTTCATAGCACCTGAGAGCGAAGTTAAATCCTAACTTCCAGCCGCAAGCCTCTCCAGGAAGCTTCCTAGACCTTTCAGCCTGAAGAGTTGGCATAACGCTGTGGAAGGTGGTTCTTCACCTGGTACAAACAGCCTCCTTGGGCCACCGTCCCAAACATGAGGTTTCTGACCCCAAAGGTGCCCTCGGCTAGATTACAGAGAGATCGCGCTTTGCGTTCAGCATCTTGAATGGTAGCTCTGCTCTGCTCTGCTGACACTCACATTTCACATTCACGCATTAAAAACTCCCCACATTGTCCATTTAAGTTGTCCACTGTGTTATTACAAGAAAGTTTGTTTGGAAATTCTATCATTCAGTACTTTGGTTGTTTCCAACTTTTCACTTCACTGCACAATATAAAACAGATTACTTTTTGTTTGCTTAATTTTTGGTTTATTCACTTTTTTGAAGATAAGTTTCCCAAAGTGCAATAAATAGTCCAGAAGATATAAACGTTTTTATAGCTTTTGATACCTACAATTGTCCAAGGAATTACACAGATGCCTATTGTCACCAGCAACATATTTCTGTCAACCGCAGTTCTGTTAACATGGAGTTTATCATTTTTATTCACTTTTCCTAGTTTAACAGTTCTAGGATGATATCTTAACATTATTTAGATAAATTTTTCTTTATTGCTTTGAGGGTTGTATATTTTTCCACGTGATGTTTGTTCTTTCTTTTTATTTGGAAATAAACTAGTCATCTCCTTTGGAATCTAGACACAAACTATGTATTTGTATCAACTCTTTCCTATTTTAAAATAAACTCCTAACAGTTCTATTTTTCACATAAATTTTATTTTTATAGCCTTGTTTTATATGTCCTTACCAGACATTTTAGAGTAATCTTTATATACTCATATCTTGTCCTTAATAATATTTCTCATTGCTTCAACAGTGAGGCATCAAGCAAAAAACAAAACCAAACCTCATAGAAACAGACAACAGTGTGGTGATTAGCAGAAGGAAAGGGGGTGAGGGGATGGAAGAAGGTAGAGAGGGGACAAATGGTGACGGAAGGAGACTTGACTTGGGGTGGTGAACACACAATACAATACCCCGATGATGTACTGTAGAACTGTACACTTGAAACCTAGATAATTTTATTAACCAATGTCACCCCAATAGAGTCAATAAAGAAGAGAAAAGTACTCAGACATCCATCATACCTTCAAACATGAGAAAGCCATGTTATTTTTTCCCATTCTTAAAAATCCTCGTGTATGTTTTTCCTCTAATCCATCTGCGGTATATTATTCCATAGGATGTGATATATTACTCCAGAGTAATCAACTTCCTTCTGTGATCCCATTGCCCAAACAATCAGTTAGCACTGAAACCTCTCTGTATTGTATTGTTTCTCCTCTGTTGTAAATTACATGTATAAAGTAGGACAGGACATATGTGCTACAGGAATTTCTCTTTTGTTTCATTCATGCAACAAATATTTATCAGGCACATACGATGTGCCAGGCACTGTTCCAGGTGCTAAGGATACAGCTGTGAGTAAAACAAACATCCTGTTAGAGAGGAGGAAGAGAGACCAATTTTAAGAACAGATGATAGATGATGGATAAATAAATCACAAGTAACGAAAGACAGAATGATTGGGAACCTGATGTGGGGGTGAAAAATTGACATTTTCAACTTTGGAACTTAAGGAGATGACATTTGAGCAAAGGCCTGAAGGAAGGGAGGAAGCAAGAGTGCACACACCTGGGCGGGGAAGAAGGTTCCCACCAAGAGAACAACAATCGTCAAGGAACAATAATTGTAAAGGAATGTCAAGGTCGTTGGGAGGAAAGGGCCTGTTGCATCCTGGCTGTGGTGCTGAGAAAGCAGGAGGAACCAAGCAGAACCCCCATCTGTGAGCCCTCCCTCCCCCACCCCACCCGACAGTGGTACAGCCCAGCAGCCATGGTGGTTCCGGTGGGGGCCGAGGAGGTGAGGTGGTGAGGAACAGTCCATTCTGCATCTATTTTTGACCTTGGGATGGCTCCACATGCTTTGGCCAGACCACTGGCAGGGCGGATTTGCCATTTACTGAGATGCTTCAGACTGTAGGAAGAGCCAGCCGTTTGCAGTTTGGAATTGGTCCTGTTTTAAGCTTAAGATGCTATACCAAATAAAGATAGCTCCTTTTTGTAGCTACACTAGTACTTCTTTTTCTGTTTGTGGACCTCCACTTTTGATAAATGTACTTTCTGTAATGCATTTGAAATCTTGTGAGAGAATCCTTATCTTTCCTATTATTCTATAACATTGATAGCAATTTTTAGCTTCTGTAATTATTCTGTAAGGCCTTAAACTAGCACTGCATCACAGCTGTTCACTCTGAAAGCCCTGTCACATTTATTAAGTTTTGTTTTTTCAATAATGATCTGGTATATATCTCTATTTGTTCACATTCTGCTCTACTTGTCCTGTTATGGTTTCGTACTAGTCTTGGAATAAATCTCGTGGCTCAAAGAAAATCCTCAAGCAAATTTATTTTTGGTTTGTGGTTATAAATGGAATCTTTCCCTATCTTTATTTTATGTTTTTATTAATATGCAGCTCTGTTTCACTGACAAATAGAAATGCGATTGTTCTATGTGGGTTTTTTTGGCTATGTCTTGACTGAATTCATTTATTATTTCTAGTAATTTAGGGGCTGCTTTTCTTGGAACTTTTGGGTATATAATCATCAACTACAAAAAAATTTTTATCTCTCTATATATTTTAAATTTAGTATTTTAAAAAAATATATTGTATTTATTTATTTTTAGAGAGAAGGGAAGGGAAGGAGAAAAAGAGGGAGAGAAACATCAGTGTGTGGTTGCCTCTCATGCGCCCCCTACTAGGGACCTGGCCTGCAACCCAGGCATGTGCCCTGACTGGGAATTGAACTGGTAACCTTTTGGTTCACAGCCCATGCTCAATCCACTAAGCTATACCGGCCAAAGCTATCTCTATATTTTAATGTTCTTCCCCAAAAGCTATTACCAGCATTCTCAATACTGTGTTGAAAAGAGCAGTCCTAGACCTCCAGCCAAAATGGAGGTGTAGGTAGACACACTGTGCCTCCTTGCACAACCAAAAGAAGGACAACAGTTTAAAAACAAAAAAACAACCAGAACTGACAGAAAATCGAACTGTCTGGAAGTCCAACAACCAAGAAGTTAAAGAAGAAACATTCATTCAGACCGGTAGGAGGGGCCAAGACAGACGGAGAGGGTGCACAGCAAGGCAGCGGCTGGCGGACCCAGTGAGGTCACGGCTGATGGAGCAGGCGGTCCCACATTTAGATAAACTGGGAGGAACAACTGGGGAGCGAGACAGGCTCCACAACCCAGGGCCCCAGCATGGGGAAATAAAACCTCAAACCTCTGACTGAAAACACCTGTGGGGGTTGAGGTAGCAGAGGAAACTTCCAGCCTCACAGGAGAGTTTGCTGGAAAGACCCACAGGGTCCTAGAATGTACACAAACCCACCCACCTGGGAACCAGCACTAGAAGGGCTCAATTTGCTCGTGGGAAGCGGGGGAAGGGACTGAAATCCAGGAGAGAGCAGAACAAGTGCCATTGTTCCCTCTCAGACCCCTCCGCCACATACAGCGTCACAACCCAGCATCTGGGTTGCCCCGCCCTGGTGAACACCTAAGGCTCCACCCCTCACGACATAACACGTGATGCATAACACGCATCAAGACAAAAAAAAAAATGGCCCAAGTGAAAGAACAGATCAAAGCTCCAGAAAAAATACAACTAAGTGACAAAGAGATAGCCAACCTATCAGATGCAGAGTTCAAAACACTGATAATCAGGATGCTTACAGAATTGGTTGAATTTGGTCGCAAATTAGATGAAAAAATGAAGGCTATGCTAAGTGAAATAAAGGGAAATGTACAGGGAACCAATAGTATTGGGGAGGAAACTGGGACTCAAATCAACAGTGTGGACCAGAAGGAAGAAAGAAACATCCAACCAAAAAGAATGAAGAAACAAGAATTCAAAAAAATGAGGAGAGGCTTAGGAACCTCCAGGACATCTTTAAACATTCCAATGTCCGAATTATAGGGGTGCCAGAAGGAGAAGAGGAAGAGCAACAAGTGAAAAACTTATTTGAACAAATAATAAAGGAGAACTTCCCCAATCTGGCAAAGGAAATAGACTTCTAGGAAGTCTAGGAAGCTCAGAGAGTCCCAAAGAAGTTGGACCCAAGGAGGAGCACACCAAGGCACATCATAATTACATTACCCAAGGTTAAAACTAAGGAGAGAATCCTAGAAGCAGCAAGAGAAAAGGAGACAGTTACCTACAAAGGAGTACCCAAAAGACTGTCAGCTGATTTCTCAAAAGAAATCTTGCAGGCAAGAAGGTGCTGGAAAGAAGTATTCTAAGTCATGAAAGGCAAGGACCTACATCCAAGATTGCTCTATCCAGCAAAGCTATTGTTTAGAATGGAAGGGCAGAGAAAGTGCTTCCCAAATAAGGTCAAGTTAAAAGAGTTCATCATCACCAAGCCCTTATTATATGAAATGTTAAAGGGACTTATCTCAGAAAAAGAAGATAAAAAATATGAACAGTAAAACGACAGCAAACTCACAATTATTAACAACCACACCTAAAGCAAAAACAAAAGCAAACTAAACAAACAACTAGAACAGGAACAGAACCACAGAAATGGAGATCACATGGAGGGTTACCAACAGGGGAGTGGGAGGAGGAGAGAGGGGGAAAGATACAGAGAATAAGTAGCATAGATGGTAGGTAGAAAATAGACAGGGAGAGAGTAAGAATAGTATGGGAAATGTAGAAACCAAAGAACTTATATGTATGAATCATGGACATGAACTAAAGGGGGGAATGTGGGTGGGAGGGGGTGTGCAGGGTGGAGGGGAGTGAAGGGGGGGGGAAATGGGACAACTGCAGTAGCATAATCGATGAAATATATTTTTAAAAAAAGGAAAGAAAAGAACAGTCCTGGTTGGACATTCTGGTCCTGCTTTCAAGACGAGGAACTCTGACATCTCCAGCAGGTGACATTGGTCTTCAGAGGGAGTACATGGCTCTCTTCATCAAAAAATAAAAATCTCTTGGCCTGGCTGGTTGACTCTGTTGGTTTGCGTGTCATCCTGTGCACCAGAAGGCTGTGGGTTCGATCCCCAATCAGGGCACATGCCTGGGTTGCCGATTCAGTCCCTGGTTGGGCGTGTGTACGGGAGGCAATGGATTGACGTTTCTCTCTCTCTTTCCCTTTCCTTCTTTCTAAAAAGCAGTAAGTAAACATATCCTCAGATGAGGATGAAAAGTATATATACATAAACTTCTACATCTTATTTCAAAGCTTTGAGAAGAAATAAATATTAAACTTTATTGACTGGTGTTTCCATAACTATTTAAAATGTGATTGTAAGCTTTACAATAGCTTTTCTTGTTTATTCATGATTTTATTTTTTCTTTGTTTTCTTTTAAAAATGAAAATGTGCTAGTTAACGACATGCTCCAGCATCCAATTGCAATTATATTCTTGTTTTCCTCTTGCATTTGTACCAGCTTTTGGCATGTCTTGATTGTTACATTATTTAGAACCTCACACTTGAAAATTGTTAGGCCTTTATTATTCAATGTATGTTCTCATTCTTAACATTTGTAACTGTAAAATCTACTAAATTTGATATCATGTTTTCACCACATTCATGAGAGAACTCAGAATAGTCCCATCACTGTAGACTTTTTAAAAAAGATTTTTATTTATTCATTCTTAGGGAGAGGGGTAGAGAAGGAGAGAGAGAAATATCAGTGTGTGGTTGCCTCTTGCATGGCCCCTACTGGGGACCTGGCCCACAACCCAGGCATGTGCCCTGATTGGGAATCAAACTGGCGACCCTTTGGTTCGCAGCCCACACTCAATCCATTGAGCCACACCAGCCAGGGCTCACTGTACACTTTTTAAAGTCCTGAATTTCATTATTGTTCTTACAGGCAGTGACTAGTTATATTTATTTTATAATCCGGTCTTTACATTTATTTTCTTCTCATAGGGGAGCTTATCTCCTTGACATGTAATATAAATGATAAACTTGTGTGCTCTTTCATTGTCCCTTATCTTTATTTTTATTGCATCTTTTTTTTTAACTTCCCTGTTTTCTTTCATTTGTCCCTGTGAAGAAACAGAAAGACCAACATTTGTGGTAATGTTTTGACAGTCTAGAATCTTGTTTGAGAGTCAAGGTTTTTAGGCAGGATTTAGCAAATATCTGAATGCAGGCTTTGTTTTTTTCTGTGTGTGTGTGGGGGGGGCATTTTTTGTTTTGATTTTTGCCTATAGGGTCTCATTGATATGTGGTAACAAATCTGGGAAGTGGGTCTCATTATCTTCATTTTGAAGATCTGAGGCTCAGAAAGTTTAAGAGGCTTGTCGATGTTCTACATCTAGTAAGTGCTAGAACCATAACTTAACTTTACTAGACAGGGTGTTACCTGTGGTTTTATTGTGACTCATTAGCTCTGCCTGCAGCAGGGTCTAGTGATTTATTTTGTCCTAAGGTTTTTTTTTCCTGCTTCATAGACTTTTTTTTTAATCCTGACCCTAACACATTTTTTTATTGCTTTTTAGAAAGAGAGGAAGGAAGGACGGGGAGAGAGAGAGAGAGAGGGAAACATTGATGTGAGGGAGAAACATTGATTGGCTGTCTCCTTCTTGTGCCCTGACTGGGAATCAACCCAGAAGCTTTTGGTGTTCAGGATGAAGCTCCAGCCAACCAAGCCACGCCTGCTGGTGCTGCTTTGTAGACGTCTTTGTCCTTGGCTGTGGTTGGTCTGTGTCTCTGTAGGGTTCTGCTGGTAGGTAGTATCCAGCCTCCCTTTTGGTTTTCAAGAAGAGAAGACGGAACTGGTCAGTCCCACTTACGTACTGGCAAGGGCTCCTATCCAGGTGTGCCCCTCTCAAGGCCATGCTGTTACTCTGCGACAGAGTCTCTGTGGATGTGACCTGGGGGCCACCTGCCTCAGACATAGCTGAGAAATTACTAACAAAACAGTCTCCTGGACCCCATCCAGACTTGCTGAGTCAGACTCCGGGGATAGGTCCCAGGAATCGTCACGTAACTGTAACAGGCCCCCGAGGTGACTCTTATGCACACTTAGGTTTGAGAACCACTGTCCAGGTTTGACACAGCATGCCCCCCCAGGCCAAACACATGAGGGGGTGTCTTCGAGTCACGTTCTCGTGTGACCCTCTCCCTGTAGTGTGGGCAGAATCTGTGACCTGTATCCAGCCAATAGAAAATGGCAAAGGTGATGGATCAGGCACTCCCGGGATTACGGTACGTTATTTAGGGCGGTCTTGGAGGGCCGGAGACAGAAACCCCTCCGCCGGCCTTGAAGAAGGAAGCAGCGCGGGGCGAGAGCCTGTAAAAGGGCCGCGTGCCAGAAAACGTGGGTGACCTCTAGCTGCTGAGAGCAGGCCCTGGGTGACAGCCAGCGAGGAAACAGGGACTTTGGTCCTACAGTCACAGGACGGGAATCCTGCCAACAGCCAGGTGAGCGGGAAGAGGAGTCGGAGCTCCTTGGACGAGCACAGAGCACAGTCCCGGCTGACGCCTGGAGCGCAGTCTTGTGAGCCCCAGGGCAGAAGGCCCAGCAGAGCCTCGCCTGGACTCTGCCCGACCCACAGGCACCGCAAGATGATAAATGCCTGCTGTTTTCAGCTGTTCAAGTTCGTGATAATTTGTTGCACAGCACTAGAAAACGAATACACCTCCCTTCTCAAAATTCCAACACCCGCCTCTCTTGTTATCACATTATTTAGAGCGTTGGTGGGCGGTGAGGCAGAGGCTGTAAGTATTTATTATTTACTGAATCTGAAATCTGAAATGTATCTTTTAAAGTAAGGAATACACCAGCATACACTCATTATACAATTTAAAAGACCACCACCACCAAGGATGCAGACAAGGGTGTGGAACAATTAGAGCTCCCGCCCCTGCTGGCTGAGGAGTCTGTGCAATTTTTTTAAAGATTTTATTTATTTATTTTTAGGGAGAGGGGGAGGGAGGAAGAAAGAGAGGGAGAGAAACATCGGTGTGTGGTTACCTCTCATGCACTCTCTACTGGGGACCTGGCCTGCAACCCAGGCATGTGCCCTGACTGGGAATCGAACCGGCAAAACTTTGGTTCACAGGCCAGCACTCAATCCAATGAGCCACATCAGCCAGGGCGCAACTTTTAATTTTTAAAGATATCCTAAATCGCCTTCCACAGAGGTTACATATCCCCAGCAGCAGTGACAGCCCTGCTTTTCCACGGTCTGGTGCTGACCTGCTGACACAGCCTGTTACCGGACTCTCCGATCTGATGGGTGAAACAGTATATTGTAACCTTACTTCGTATTTGTCTCGTTAGGAGTGAGATCAATCATCTTGTTGCATTTGTAAGGCGGTATTGATAGCTGCCTTTCTGTGAACTATTTATTCACATCTGTCTACGCCTCTGGATGGTTGTTGGCCTTGGCTCTGATTCCCAGGACGCAGGGGCTGAGACAGAGCTCCCGTGCTTGCGCTTACCAGGGGAGTGCAGTGTCGGGACCGCAGGAGTGATGGGGGGCGTGGCAGGGGGGCCACCAAGAAGGGAAAGCAAAGACAAGGTGGTTGTGATGGAGCGGGCCCTGGGTTCAGGAGGGGGGCGGGGATAGGGAGGAGAGGGTTTTAGCTGCCCATTTCCTCCCATCTGCTGGCTCTCATAGATCAGCGTTTCCCCACAGGGCGTTCGAGGCCCTGCAGTGCTGGTATCACAGTTGCTGAGGAAGCCAGAGCCCGAGTCCCGCGCCACGGCGCTCCGCCTGAGCCCCGAAGAGGAGAGAGTCACACCTTCCCGATCGGCCACCAGGGCGACCGTGGTCCTCTCACAGTCTTCATCCTGGTGGAGGACAAGCTGGGCAGGGTCGCTGGGGACAAAGCAACTTGGGTGGTGGGCAGGGAAAGCCACTGAGCAAGTCACTGAGGTCCTGGAGGGCAGGGAGATGACGGCAACTCTAGAGAAAATGTAATGTGCACCAAGTGTGGGAAGTCCCGCCACAGGGCATGACATGTAGTTAAGCCCTCTACAATCCAGTCCTCTCGCTGTTGTTGTTGTTGTTGTTGTTATTATTATTATTATTATTATTTCTGTTACTGTTATTAGCAGGTGTAGGGGAAATACAGAGGAAGCTGCTAAACTGAGCGTCCAGGTAGCTTTGGAAGAGACGGTTCGGGCATGGAATCATGTTGTGGGGAAAGGGACCCCTGGGAATTGCTCAGGTGAAAATAACCACCAAATTTTGAACACCTGCTCTGTCAGAACTCCACACACATCATTTCATGAAATCCTTACCACAAACCTTAACCTCAGGGGTATCACCCCAATTGTCAAAACAAAGAAACAGAACCTCAGAGCAGTTCTGTGATTTTCAAGGTCAGAAAGCTAGTGGCCGAGCTTGGTTCAACCCAAAGCCACCTGATTTCAAAGTGTGTTCATCTCCAGGTTTAACTCCTAACCTGTCTGGAGGGCCCAGGACCTGCGGCTCTCCTGGGAACGAAGCCTAGTTTCAACCTGGTCAAGGGCCTAGACAGCGAGTTAAGCTGGGCTACATTCTTGAATAAAGTCATAAGGCTACACGTGTCTGTCTTTCTGTTGACTGGTGCTTATCGCTCCGACTGTCGTTAAACATGTCTTAGTGTTTTAAACAACTGAACTTGGGCTGGACCACATGGACCACCCTGGGTGTGGGGAGCTGGTTCTCGGGGAATCCAGGCTTCCCCTGCACCCCTCCCATGCGCAGCAGCACGTTACCCCTGGTTTTCGGAAAGCTGCCTGGCGTAGGACACGACTGTAGAGTTTCTTTGGTTTGCATTTCCCCAGCACGCAGCAGATGTTTGCGTTAGCGTACCATGCTTGCTCCATCCAAGCAGGCCAGACGTGGAGACTGCCCCAGGCACGGCTGCCCCAGCTTCACCTGGCCGCAGCCTCTGTGACCCCCTCTCCAGTGCTCAGGCTCCTCCCGGCCAAAGACTTCTCCTTGGCATCACAGAACCTGCAGGTGGAGTCTGAATTCCCACGCAGTGTCTGCCATGGTGGCATGAGCCTCCTCTCCACCCCCCATATGGTCTTACACGTGCTCAGACCCCGCACAGTCCCTGGTACGTTGCAGAATACTTGGCAGGTGATCGGTGAATATCCCCCAATCAGAGAGGTTCACGGAACAGGAGTTGAGCTCTATCGCCTCTTGGCGTTAGTATTCCAGAGGGACTGAGCGGCTCTGGACCTGGGGTGGCTTCTTTAAAACCTCTCCGTTTGTATGTATGCCTCCCCCACCCAGAGTCCTGCCGAACATGAACCTGCCCTGTCCTGTGCGTCCCAACCACAGGACGGTATATGGCGGGGATGAGAGCTGGCTCCTCTGGGGGGAGCTTTTCCAACGGACTCTGACTGTTTACTCAGCAAATATTTACTGAGCAAAAGGGGAAGAGGAAGGGCATTCCAGGGAGAGAGAACAGTTTAAACAAAGCCAAAGAGGAAGGAAAACCAGAGGTATGTATGGGCTCTGGAGGAGTAGTGGAATTCAGTAGATAAAATCTGGAAGATAACAGGAATCCAATCAAGAAGTCGTTGAATTCTTGGCAAAGGGGTTTAGGCTTGTTTCTACAAGCCAGAGGGAGTCCAGAAAGATTTTGAGCAAGAGACAGACATTATCAAAGCTGCTCATTAGGGAAATTAATTGGACAGTAGTGCCTAGACTGGATGGAGAAGAATAATCGCATAAAGCAGACAGCCATGATTGGGGACTCACCCTGCACCAGGACTGTGCCAAGCCCTGTGTATATCCACGCACTGTCTCCTCCAACAAAAGCAATAGAGAGTGCATTTAAGACTCAGGGCCTGGCACATGGTGTTTTCCAATCCTCACAATTGCCTTGTGAGTTGAGTTTTGTTATTGCCTCCCTTTTACAGATGGTATCTAAGGTTTGAAGGGATTAAATATTAAATGCTCCAGGTTAAATGGCAATGAGTGGCAGAGCCAGGATTTCAGTTCAGGCTGGTCTGACTCCAACGCTGGTTCACAAGGGAGGGAGCCGTTAGGACGCACTTGCAGACGTCTTGACAGTCGGTGATGAATGGAGGAGGAACAGGAAGGAAGGACGAGAGAAAAGGGATGCACAACTGATTTATGGGCCCCTAACTGGCGTGTCGTGGCAACAGAGAGACGGGCTGAGAGAGAGCATGGTCCAGGATGGGGCAAGGTTGGTGCGTGGGAGAGCCACGGAGAAGTAGCATTGTCGTGAAAAGCAAGAACGTAGAACTGGAAGAGAAAGGCAAGACCACAGGAAGCAACGTAAGTTAAAGGGATTCGAAATATGTTGAATTTGATGTGTTGATGTTAATAGAGATATCTTATGGGCATTTGGAAAAATCATCTTATTCCTTACACCCTGTTCCCCACTTACAATTTTTCATTCTTTAAAAAAATTACTTAAACATGTTTATTGTGGTCAAATATGCACAACCTCAAATTTACCTTTAACCATTTTGAAGAGTCCTTTATTATATTTTTAATTAGCATAAAGTTGACTTCCAATTTCCCATTCAACATATGTACAGAGCTTGGAAATCATCGCTCTATTTTAACAAGTAAAAAAGCTGAACAAACAGAAAATCAACAACTCTTCTCAGACTCAGCAGAGTGGTGAGGTCACAGGGCAAACTCCTGCCCTCAGAGTCGGGGAAGCAGACAGGCAAACACAGAGTCGTGGCTTATCAGAGCAGAGACTCTTGAGCAGAAAGCTCTGTGGGAACCAGCAGCAGGGCAGAAAAGCCTAAACTCCCATTGACAGATGGCTGGGGGCTCAGTGTGAACAAGTCTGAGTTTAAAACTACCAGGGGTGGGGGCAGGTCAGTCATAGGGGGATCCCCAAGCTTTGTGAATTTTAGCCCCAAGAGCTCCACCTGGTTCTCACAGAGCAAATGCCCTCAGGCTTCCAGCGGTGGGAGGGGACAAGGGACAGTGTTAAAATAAGCCAGAGACGGGAACAGCATCACAGAAGTGGAGATCACGTGGGTTATCGACAGAGAGGGGGAGGAGTGAGAATGGGGGAAAAGGTACAGGGAATAAGAAGCATAATTGGCAAATACAAAGTCGACAGGGGAAGGCTAAGAATAGTATAGGAAATGGAGAGGCGGAAGAACTGATATGTACGACCCATGGACATAAACTAAGGGGGGGATGCTGGAGGGAGGGGGGTGCAGGGTGGAAGGTGATAGAGGGGAGAAAAAAATGGGACAACTGTAATAGCATAATCAATAAAATATAATTTAAAAAATAAAACATGCCAGAGTATTCTGTTTTTCTTTTTCTTTCTTTCTTTTTTAAAGATTTTATTTATTTTTATTTTTAGATAGGGAATGGAGGGAGAAAGAGAGAGAGAGAGAGAGAAACATCAGTGTGTGGTTGCTGGGGGTCATGGCCTGCAACCCAGGCATGTACCCTGACTGGGAATCGAACCTGCGAAACTTTGGTTTGCAGCCCCACACTCAATCCACTGAGCTACGCCAGCCAGGCCTGTTTTTCTTAACAAGGCCTGCTTTCAGGAGAAGTTATTAACTATTTTACCAGAGCCTAACCTGTTGAGGTTTTAGCAGAGCTTGATCAACCTAGAGAAGGAAAACACCCACACCAGCCCACTCTAGCCATCTCGTCCCACCTAAGGGGACAGAAAACTGAAGTTCCAGCCCAGACTCACTAAAAAACTGAGACCTGCTCATAGGACTACAGAACACTTCCCCTCCCCCTGCACCTCACCACACACGGGTAAAGGCCTGTTTGCCAAGCTCCTTTTCCCAATGTACCACGTCTGGCGTTCAACAACAGCAAAAAATGACAAGGCATACCGATGGCAGAACTTAGAGTGTCAAGAGACAGAGCAAGCATAAGAACCAGACTCATCCAGGGCAGAGAGTGTGGGAATTATCAGACAAGGAATTTAAAACAACTGTGATTAATATGCTAAGCACGCTAATGGAAAAAGTAGACAACATGCAAGAACAGATGGGTAATATAAACAAAAAAGATGGAAGGTCTAAGAAAGAATTTTTTTAATGCTATAGGTCAAATACACAGTAACAGACATAAAGAATTCACTCAATGGGCTCAATAGTAGATGAACATTGCTGAGGAAAAATCTCTGCACTTGAGACTATGTCAATAGAGACTTCCAAAATTGAAAATCAAAGAGAAAAAATACTGAAAAAAAAAAAAAGAACAGAATATCCAGGAATGGTGGGACAACTATAAAAAGGGTTATATTTGCATAATGTATGGAATCCCAAAAGAAGAAAAAGAAAAGAACAGAAGGAATATTTGAAGCAGTCATGACTGAGGATGTCCCCCAAATCAAGGTCAGATACCTAACCACAGATCCAGGAAGCTTAGAGAATGCCAAGGAGGATAAATGCCCAAAAACCCACACCTAAGCATATCATATTCAAACTACATAAAAAGCAAAGATACAAAAAATCTTGTAAGAGACAGAGAACAAAACACTCTGCCCATAGAGGATTAAGGATATGTATCAGCCCTGGCTGGTATAGCTCAGTGGATTGAGCCCCGGCCTGCAAATCAGAGGGTCACTGGTTCGATTCCCAGCCTAGGACACATATCTGGGTTGCAGGCCAGGTCTCCAGTAGGGGGGCACATGAGAGGCAACCACACATTGATGTTTCCATCCTTCTCTTTCTCCTTCCCTTCCCCCCTCTCTAAAAATAAGCAAATAAAGTCTTTGAGAAAAGAAAAGATAGGTATTAATTTGACTTCTCAGGAACCATGAAAGCAAGAAGACAATAGAGCAAAATATTTGAAGTGTTGACAGAGAAAGAGAAAAAGAAAGTCCACCTAGAATTCTGTACCTTATGGAATTATCCTTCAAAGGAAAAGAGAGATAAAGACTTTATCAGACAAACAAAAACTGAGGATATTCATTGCCAGTAGATCTGACTTGCCAGAAATGTTAAAAGAAGTTTCAGAGAGAAGGAAAATGATATAGATTAAAAAGTCAAATCTATATTTTAAAATATGGAGACCATTCAAGAAGGAATAAGTTAGGTAAAGTTGAAGTTGTTTTAGCTATTCTAGTTCCTTTGCTTTTTGGTATAAATTTTAGAATCAGTTTATGTATATCTACCAAAAATCTGCTAAAGTTGTGAGTTGACTTGAATTCCATTTATCAGTTTGGAAAGAATCAAATCTATACCCTATTGAGTCATTTAATCCATGAACATGGTATGTCTCTTCTTTTATTTAGGGTATTTCTTTCATCAGTGTTTTGTGCTTTGCAGCATATACAGCGTGTATATGCTTTAGGAGATTTATATCTAAATATTTCATTTTATGCTATTGTAAATGATACTATTTTTTATTTTTTTATTTGAATTTTGGTTTCCAATTTTTATTGCTAGTATATATAAATATCATTTTTATTTTATTTTTAAAGATATCTGCTCATGTGCATATTCTTTTTTTTAAAGATTTTATTTTTTTTTATTTTTAGAGAGAGGGGAAGGGAGAGAGAAAGAGAAGGAGAGAAACATCAATGTGTGGTTGCCTCTTAGGTGCCCCCTTACTGGGGACCTGGCCTACAACCCAGGCATGTGCCCTAGACTGGGAATCGAACCAGTGGCCTCTTGGTTTGCAGGCCTGTGCTCAATCCACTGTGCTATGCCAGCCAGGTGAAATATGATTGATTTTTAAGAGTTGACCTTACATTCTATCGTCTTGCTAAACTCACTTACTGGTTCTAGGTTGGGTATTTTTGTGTGTGTAAGTGAATTGTTTGGGCTTCTCTGTAAATAAGGACAGTCTTCTTTTTTTCCAATTCATATGCTTTTTATTTCTTTTTAGAATTATAAACAGATGTTGAATTTTGTCAAATGCTTTTTATGTGTCAATTGCTATAATCATGTTCCTTTTTTTAATCAAATGATGTATGTGGGAATTACACTGATGGGTTTTCAAATATTGAACAAGCCCTACACTCCCTGGATAAACCCACTGGCATGGTAGTCTTATTTTATTTTTTTAAAATATTTTATTTATTTATTTTTAGGGAAGGGTGGGAGGGAGGAAGAGAGGGAGAGAAACATCAGTGTGTGGTTGCCACTCACGTGCACCCTACTGGGGACCTGGCCTGCAAGCCAGGCATGTGCCCTGACTGGGAGTCGAACCAGTGGCCCTTTGGTTCACAGGCCAGCACTCAATCCACTGAGCCGCATCAGCCAGGGCCCAATCCTTTTTTTAAAAAAGATAGAACCTAAGAAATGATAACGATCCTGCAAACATCCCAGTTAAGACATTTTCTGGATTCTGAGCCAGTGGCATTTGCTGTGAATGGGATATAATTTCATTTATGTTTTGCTCCTGAATGCAAAATACAGATGGTAGTAATGTTAACTGTGGTGATAACCAACTTTTGTAATCTCACTATCTTATCGCCAATTGATAAAACTAGTCTCCCCTGCTGAGCCATTTTCAGTGATAGACACAACAAAGACTGACATTGTTTTCTACAGCTGCAGTCTCAACCTGATCTCTTTTCTTCTTCTGTTTCTCGGCCACACCTCAGATGGGACAAAATCTGCTGACCAGGCAAGTTAAGGCTTCTGTGCAATTCAGAACTAACGGAGATTTCTAGGGGATTTAGGGCATTTCTGCGTCCTTCTCCTCCGGAAGGGCGTGAATGCAGTCGTGTCCCCTAATCCAGGGTGTTATTTTCCATGGTTTCCATTACCTGCAAGTCAGTGGTGATCCAAAAGTATTAAATGGAAAATTCCAGAAATAAACAATTCATAAGCATTAAATTGCGTGCGGTTCTGAGCAATGTGACAAAACCCCGCGCCCCCCAGCTCGGTCCTGCCCAGCGTAGGATTCAGCACTCCGCCCCAGCATTTCTGTGCAGTGTGCGCCACCGGCCTCAAGGAGTCGCTCTCTCAGTCATCGGGTCCACTGTCACGGTGTCTCTGCGCTCACTGGTTTCCAAGTCCCGCTTATTTTACCTGCTAATGGCCCCAAAGTGTGAGCGCGGTGAAGCTGACTCAGAATAAGCCAAACTAACATGAGAATTGAAATACGCCTGAGAGAGGCCGTGCAGTGCTTCCTCTACCTGGAGAGGTGTGTAAGTACAGGAAAAACACAGTGTGAACAGGGTTTGGTACCATCCGCGGTTTCAGGCATCTCCTGGGGGTCTTGGAACGTGTTCCCCGCGGATAAGGGGGGACGACTGCGGTTCAGGTATTAGGTGAACATGTCGTCCACCTGAGGCCCCCGGAAGAGACCAGCCCAGGTCACGAGTGGGCAAGTGAATGAAGGAGGAATTTCCCACCAGGCAGCCCCTCGCCACCTGAGGGGAAAAACGGACTGAAAGTCCGCTATTCATGGATTTTGTCTCATTTTTTAAAAAATGACTTGAAATTTTTCCTGTTTAGTTGACGTAGTCCTGCTGTAAAGGGATGTCTGTGAAGTAGAATAGGGGGTTAAACAATAACTTCATTCGAAGAGTTAAAACTTGTGCGTGCTTGTTACGGGCCAGGCGCGGCTCTACGAGCTTTCATGTATCAATTCACCTGACCGTGACCCCCAGGGAGGCAGGTACCTTCTCTGGACCTCACCGGGGGTGTGGGGGGGGAACTGTCACAAGAGCGGTTGTCCAATCTCCAAGGAGCGCTTCCACTTTTGTGGCATCTACATCTGTTGCTTAGATCTTTCATGAGTATGCATTATTTTCACCATTGAAAATTAACTTTTCTTCACTCACCACGAAAAGGTCCTATGCACTCACTGTAGAGTTTTTACAATATGGGAACAAGCTCAAATGGGTAAAGAAAAATGACCTGTAACCTCGCCCCCCAGAGGTCGTAGAGCATTTTGGTGTGTACTTTCTCAGCTCTTCTTTCTTTGACTAAATATATAATTTGACACATTTGTGACCGAACCGGTTCCCTCTGGAGCGCTGTGTTCAAGGCCGCCTTTTCAGCGGGTAGCTCCGTCGTGGCCAGGATTCCACATCCCTGTCCAGACGCCCGCCTGGGTGCCCAGGGTTGCCATTGCCATATTTTTGGTCGCCTCCTGCCGAACTTTCCTTTTGCTATAGGAAGTGGAACAGGGTGGTTAATTGGACATTTGAATGTGGCAGAATAGCCTGATTGATAAGTCAGCCCTATCTGGTTTTCTTAGCTGTGAATCCTTGAGAAAAGAATGCGAAGTATTTTTCCCACATCCTCCCAGGAGGGCGGCCAGGGCTTCCGCCCGGGAGGTCAAAGCGGATGGAGCTGGTTTTCCAATGGGGAGCGAGCGCAGCAGCCTCACCTGTGGGGTAGCGGCCTCCCTCCGCAGAAGAGGGCGGGGCATCGTCAGCATCCACAAGTGGCGGCGGTTGAGGTCCCACTGGAATACAAACACCCGCCCACCTCTCAGGATGCCAAAACCTGGTATGGAGGTGGCTGGGAGGAAAAAAAAAAAACCCACTAGGTGGTCAGCTGCTGGCAGAGGCCAGTGTGAGTGGGCAGCTCAGCAGCCTGCCTGGGCAAGCAGCTCCCGCAGACAGGAAGGCCCCGCCTTCACCCCGCCGCGGGAGGAGCAGCCACACTCCGGCCATCTGCGCCGATTAAGGACCAGCTGCCCCAGCTCCACAAGATCTAGCCCTTTGTTTACGAATCTGGGGATTTCTGGTTTTTGTTTTGCTCTGTTTTAATTCAGTAAGCCAAGGGAGAAAGCCCTAATAATGTATTATTAAACTTCTCACCAGCTTCGAAAAATAAAGAATACTGGTCGGCATTTCTCTCTCATCCAATGTCACGGAGCTATTCCTTCCTTCCTTCCTTCCTTCCTTATAGGCAACCCCTCGAGGAGCGTTCACGTGGCTAAACCGGTGTTCCTTCTCCACCACTGGCTGTTCATTCCAATGTCCTCTATGCCTTTTAGGGGTGGCAAGTTCTGCTGGATCAGTCAGCTCTGTGGATTTAGGGACCTGGCCTGAGCCAGGACAGACAAGGGTGGGGACCCTGGTTCTGGTCCTTAGTCACTGATCACTAATCACTCGCTTGAATCACTAATGTGTTTTACACTCCCAGCGAGCTTCTTCACCGCTCTGTGCCTCCCTGCTCTGGTCTGGACAGATCTATGAACCCGCAGGTCTTTGCCCCTTGGGAGCCCTCGGCCTATGGGAAGTCTAGACAAACTCCCTGGCAGATGAAATGACATATCCATGGAAACCATAAGCAGGTCAATATCTTCCCACGTGCTCCAGTCATATCGGACTGCAGGCAATGTTCCAGAACGTGCTTGCACCCCCATAGTTTTTGCTTTGGCTGTTCCCCTAGAATGAGCACCCCTCTTTTCTGCCTGTTGACGCCCTAATCATCCTTTAAGATTCAACAAAAACCTCTCTCCTCGGGGCGTATGCCTTTGATGGCAGCGAATGAACGAATGGACGGGATGTACTTTGCAAGCTCCCTGCAGGCAGAGGCTGGGCCTCATTCATCTCTGCGTCCCCCACAGGACCCAGGCCAGGATTCTGCAAGTGAAGGTGCAGCCAAATGTTTGTGGAGCTAAAAGTGGGCCCTGGGCCTCGGCTTGGATGCAGCCTCAGGCTATTTCAGGCCCTGGAGCTGGAGGGTGGTGCGGCGGCAGCGGCAGCAGCGTTGAGGCTGTGAGATGAAAGGGCGAGCAGGAATGAGGCTTCGGTGGCTGGAGGCCTCTCTGGGCCCCCCTCCTCCTCGCCTGCCCCACCCCCTCCTCGCCTGCCCCACCCCCTCCTCGCCCAGCCCCACCCCTCCTCACCCAGCCCCTACAGGAGCAGGAGACACTGTGTACTTGGGACACTCTTCCATCAGACTCGGGCCCTCTGGGACCCTCGCTCCACCCATTCCGTCCCCAGGTCCCTGACCAGAGGGCAGGGGTCCATGTGGGTCTGTAGGAAACAGTCAGAGGGCTGTGGGGAGAGACCAACGTCCAAGCTTCTGGTCCCTGGCGTGGGCCCCGGGCTCGCTCTTGGTCTAGCGTGCGGTGTTGACCCTTTGTCTGGGCTCCGTTTGGAGCCGGGAAGGGCCATGAGCTCATGCTACAGGCTGAGGAGTCTTCCCTCACCGCCGCAGAATGGGACACGCGCTGAGGGTGGGGATGAGGAAGGTTAACCCTTTTCCGGGGCAGGAGGCCAGGCTGGCACTGGGTCAGGTGGGGCACTCAGCCCTCCCAAGGCTGCCCGGGCAGGAGCCCCATGCGCCGCCGTGGAGCAGAAGTGAAGTTTCCGAGATCGGGACAGACGGACGTGAGGGACAGACAGCCTTGGGAACCCAGGTCGGCCACAGGAAAGACTAGGAGGGTGAAATGGTTAATGGCTTGTTGAAAAACAAGGAGAGTCCCTCCTCCAGGGGCCCAGCTGGCTGGAAAGGCAGGAATAGAGGCTCCAGGGGTGATGCAATGGGACCCGCCCTGCACACCAGAGAGGGTGCGGAAGGCGGGTGGGAGCCTCTCAGCAGCGGCAGCCTCTGCACAACCAACAGCCCCAACAAACGAGATGCAGGGCAGGGCCTCTGGGCCACAGCGGGCAAGACCCTGGCCACCCAAGACCCGGGAAGGTGCCGTGTCTGCCTGTCCCACTCCATCCAGCCCCCGCGTCTTCCTGGTCAAGGCAGACCCTTCTGCTAGCCCTCAACAGGGTGCCTCATCAGCAGGGCCAACCTCTCGTCTCTGCCAATTAATTCCAGGACCAGTCCCAGCCCTAGGGGCAGGTGGCAGGCGCGGGGTGGCAGGGTGGGGTGCGGTGCCTATGAGGAGCACACACAGGCAATGCAGTGCCCGATCCTGGCATACCGGCACCTCCACCTCACCAGCCCACTCTCTATTGTCTAGGGACAGGGTATCTGCCAGGATCACAATATTCCAGAAACTTCTAAATGACTCAGAGCCATTCCAAGGGTGGATGTGTTGATCTGCACTCAAGATGGACCAGTGTCCCCACCTTAGGGTCCGGCAGTCTCAGGGACAGGGAGAGCATGCCATTTATTTCTGAGAAGGACTTTGCAGGGTGGGACACAGGGGAGGGTAAGGAGAGAGCCCCTCTCTGAGAAGGTATTGGGGGTGCCCACATTTTGCAACAAAGTCCTGCTATTGACTCTAAGCCCCGTGAGGACAGGAACTGCGTCTCTCTTGTGGACGGCAGCCTCCCTGGCATCTCGCCCAGCTCCTGACACAAAGCCGGCGCTCGATAAATAACTGGACGACAACAACCGAGCAGAGGCTGAAGGCCAAGGTCGGTTTCACAATTTCATCAGTCAGTCAGCTTTTGTGGTCAGCTCCTCACCACACACACACATGTACCCACAGACACAGAAAAATACACAAAGGAACACAAAGAATCATCAGGAGCAGACTTCCCTGGACATGGGTCGTAATTCCTAGACGCCTTCTCAGCCTCCACTTCTCCCGCCGCAGCCTTGAGAACTGAAGAAAGAGGCATCAGGATTTCTGGTACCAGCCAGAATAAAGCATTCGAGGCCGCTCTGAGGGGCTGCTGGACACACAGGAGCCAGCCCTGGGGGCCGGAGCTCTCGGCTGGGGCAACCCCGGCCCCCCTCTTCCAGGGAGTGCAATCCCAGCACAGACCAGCTCCACACCAGCAACGACAGCCGACAGCCGTCTCCTGCAGCCAGCGGAGTCCTTGCTTCTCCTTGTCCTTCTGGGAAGTAGGGCGCAGAGGGAATTCCAAATGCACAACAAGAACTCCTTTCCCTCCAGATTTTTAGCACGATTCACGTCTTAGGAACTTACATTTGCACAATACTTGTAACTTGTTCAAAGCTCTTTTATGGTCATCCTATTGTGAGATGGGACCACCTCCAGCCCCAGAAGAAGCGCTGTCACCCGGCTTTGCACGAGGAAACAGACTCCAGGAAACAGGGCCAGGCTTGCAGGGGCCGAGCTGGGGGCAGAGTCGAGACTCAAGGCCACATCTCCGTCTGCCCAGAGTCCTGGCTTCCCTCCACGGTGCGCAGCCTCCCCATGAGTCAGCTGTCATGAGTTCTGGGGGCTGCACCTCATGTCCCCTTAGCAGGGGGTGTCTAGTTTGCAGCCCACGGGCCACATGTGTCCCAGGGTGGCTATAAATGTGGCCCAACACAAAATCGTAAATTCATTTAAAACATGAGATTTTGCGTGCCTGTGTGTGCGTGTGTGTGTGTGTGATTATATGTTGCAATGTATTTAATGTCTGACCCAAGACAACTCTTCTTCTTCCAGTGTGGCCCAGAGATGCCAAAGGGCCAGACACCCCTGCTGCAGCCACAGAGTGTCCCCGCCCCCAGGCCCTGCCTGTACAGCCTGGACACCTGGCCCCACTACGGACATCTCTGCTGCTTCTCTCTGGCAGGACCTGGCGCTGTGACTCAACCTGGTGGAGTCCTTTGCCTGAAAGCTTTTCCTCCTCCGGTTCCTGCCCCGACACACACTCTATTTATATCGCGCTAAGTTGGAAACAGCTCAAAGAGGAAAACAATAGGAAAACCACTAAGCAAACTCCTATGGCAATGGGAGGGGTCAGCTGGGCCACGCTGACGAGTACGTAAACGATCTCGGTGTGGGGTAATGTGTTTTGAAACGTTGCGATTTGATCAAAGCGGAACACAAAATGACATGCTGACGGCAGGTGTAGCGAAGTGGTTATCTGCATAAGAACCAGAAGTCGACTTAGATATAAAGAGATTTCTTTCATCTTCATGGGACTCTTTTTTTTTTTTTTGCCTATTAGGATTATGCTCAAAACAATAACACATAGCAAAATAAATAATAAATAACTTAACAAGCAGAGAAGGAGGAGCCTTCCTCCATCGCCAGGGGACTGCCCAACTTCTGGAAAGGGCTGGGACTGCAGAGGGTGGGGGCCCGGAGCTGTGGGGATGGAGAGGCAGGCGTGCCCGGGGAGCCAGCGCCCAGAGAGCCACAGAGCTGCCGCTGGGAGCCCCTTGGGGCCCATGGGGCGGATTAGCAAAGTCAATGGTCCCCCCCAGAGCTGGGCACCGTGGCAGTTCTGGGGCAGAAAGGACATGGGATGTCCTGCAAGATCTCCTGCAGTCTTTCTGCACCTTCCGCTTCAGGGGACTGAAGTGGGACCAGGCCTCCAGGAGGTGGAGGGTGTACAGACAGCAGTGTTGTTCTGGGAGGGGGCGGGTAGCCTGCAGGGAGTAGGAGGGTGCGAAAGGCACCAACCTCAGCTCCCCGGGGGACCCAGGGACAGTGCACTCCACAGACAGATCAAACTCAACCTGTCCAGCCCGGACCCCTTATCTCAGCAGCTGCCCCCCGCACCTGACCTGCTCCTCCTCCTCTGTCCACCGTCCTGGTGGCTGGCACCACCATCCATCGCGGCTCACCAGGTTCTGCAGAACTGGCCCTGGCTTCAGCTCCCACTCCACCCTACTTCACACCCTATGCTCCACCCGCACTGAAATATTTATGGTTCCCGTAAGATGCTGTTTGGCTGCCCTGCCCTTTCTCAAGTGCTATTCCTTCAGCCTAAAATCCCTTCCCTACCTGGCCCAGCTGCTGACCTGTCAAGGTCAGCTTTTCGCTCATCCCTTCCTACCCCCACCCCACCCCAGGTACACAGCTCTGCTTGCTTCATTTTTCTCTGCAGTCCGATATCCAGCACTGCTCCAGCCGTATCTTCAGTATTTGATGCATATTTTATGAATTGATAAAAAGGATGCATGTGAAGGGTAATTTTGGGGGTAGACAAAAGAGTGAATTTGGTGAACCAGGCTAAGCCCACCACATTCTGGTTACATTTCCCGAGTCATCTCTGCCCTCCAGCCACTCCTTCCTCGAGCAGCTCAGGGCCCTTTGAGGCCTCCCTCGCCCCCCGCGCCCCGTCCGCCTCCACCACACTCAACAGGTGCATCGGTCCGTGGGTCCCTGCTCTTCTCACACCTGCCCCCCATCTCTGATCCGCGTGCGGACTGTGCTCCTCAGGGAAGTGGGCCCTGACACATCCCCTGAATCCGTGCAGAGGTGCTGAGTCAGGCAGGTGGTGCGGTGGTCCGCAGACAGGTCAGGCTTGTCACCCTGGAGAGGCAGCCCCCTGCGCTGGGCCATGCGGGGTCATCTAGGAGCGGTGGGGAAAGCGTGAGATGGCTCTCACCGATGTTATGTCATCACGCTCTCTGGCTGGGTGAGCTCTTTGAACTCCAGCCCACACAGGGTGGGAGGGATGGCAGCCACCTTTGTCCTCTACAGCAGGCTGGTTTCCAGGAATGCCCTGGGCCCTGGCCTGCTGCCCACCCCCACCCCTCTTCCAGCTGAAGCACTCCCAACGCCCTTAGGTCAGCCTCCCCAGCACCGCAGTGGGCAGGCCAGACGGCCAGGTAAGTGGAGCTGGACCTGTCAGTCTCCTTCTTGGCTCAACCTGCAAAGGTACCGCTGCCTCTAGGCCTGGCCCTGTCTTCCCATCCTCAGCCGCCACACAGGCGGGCCTCGTGTTCGGGAAAACCTGGACTCCCGTTCCGGTTCAGGAGTAGAAGCGAGGCTGAACCTCCCTGTCTGAATGCTACCTTCTCTGATAATGGGATTAAAGATAAAACCCCAAAGGACAGGCACACCTATGCTTTTATTTAATCCTTAAATAAGTAAACTTAAGCCATGTGTTTTCCTATTCACAGGATGTGGAGTCTCACCTCTGCCTCAACTGGCTTGGCCTCTGCTCCCCAAGCAGGCAGCTCTGATCCCCGGCCTCTGACGACAGTCCCTGCAAACCCACAGAATGACAGCTCCTTCGGGCCACACGCCTGCAGTGCCCTGGGCGGGCAGGCATGGCTCCTGGCCCCAGCTGGGAGAGGACGAGAAAGGTTCCAGTCTGGCGCTGCTGGATGAACCCGGTGTTCTGGTGCCCTCTCTCTCTCTGTCCCTTCTGCCACGGGAGTACCCCCGAGAGAGGAATCAAGGGGCTTGAAAGAGTGGGCAGAGGAGAGAATCCTAACAGTTGAGATGGGGCTCTGCAGAAGCAGGGCATCCCTCCAGGCACTTCCTCGGGCCGCTTCAAATAGATGGCCGAGTGGGGCTGGGTGGTTAGAATGGGGGCTTCTATGACTAAGACTTCTGGGGCCCCGGAGGCAAGGGTTTCACACTCTTCCCAACCTGGAACATAGATCAGTGGGGAAAATGTCGCTTCAAACCACAACTTCTTTCTCTAAAGACTTGACCCCGTCAGAGACCTCGGGATATAAAAAGGTGGGCTTGTGGGGGAATTTAGGAGAAAAGCATTGGTAAGATTTGAATTCTCAGCACAGTAGAGAGGAATCTGGCTTCCCAGAGCCAGTCAAGGAAGGGAGGTAAGAAGGCGGGGTATGAAGGGAGTAGGAGGGGGAAGGAAGTTGGATCGGCACAATGGGCCGGGGAGCTTTGCGCGGTGGTGTGACCAGGGAGCATTCCCAGGTGACTGGATAGCCAGAATAACTTTGCAGAACATTTCAGAAATGTGACTTTAAATTGTTTGCTGTGTGATGTAATCCCTCCCCTGCGGCCAACAAATTTCATTAAAAGTTGTGCTACATGTTACAGCATTATTTTTGTGGTTGTTTTGGAATCGGGGTGGGGGTGGAAGGAACGGGGCTGTGTTCCCTTTGCGAATTGATGGCAGGAACTAAAGAAACAGCCACAAGACCGGAATACTGAATAAAACTTCGATGAGGCAGAAAACTAGAGCCAGAGGTAACCACAAATTCAAAGCCGCCCTCCCCCCACCCCCTCCCCGGTAATTCACAGAAGTGCTAGGGAGGGCATTGAACTTTCCACAGGACATAGGAGTTCAAGCCAAAGTCCTTTGCATTTCAAAGGACACACTACCTCAGCTGACATTAGGTTACAAATAGGCTTTGCCTCTCCAGCAGGACTAAGCCTTGCAAAACATAGAATGTATCACACTGTCTTTACTATCCAGGGCCGAGCATGGGGACAGCACACAGTAGGGCCCAGTAAACGCATGCGGGTGGCCCATGGACGCCCTGGGCTCGGCACTGAGAGCAGAGACGAATGTTTAGATTGGGGGTGAGGGGCGGACTGAAGCAGGAAAGCCGTTCTGGCTGGAAACTTCTCCCCCCACCTCCATCCTCTGACCCAGTAGCCCTATCCCGAAGGTCAGAGAACATCAGCTCCGCGGTCTGAAGATCTGAAAAAGGCAAGGCCCAAGGGGAGATGGTGGTGGAGGAGGTCACACAGGGTTGCGCAGAGACCACAATGCTGAGTCTGTCCGCCCTTAGAGAGTCAAGGAGGCGAACACTGCCTCTTGAGAAGGGGCTTCTGATCCAAAGGTCCTGGGACAAGGGAACTAAGTGAGTGAGCTGCCTTGGGCCGCAGATGTTTCCTACGAATGGCCTCAGGATGAGTCGTGTCGGGGATCTGGTCTTTGCTGCCAAGCACCACCTTACGCCCTTCTGAGGCCTTGCTGGGAACCCCACAGCCCAGAGACCGCCCCAGTTCGGGGCATCCCTGTAGGAACCACGAGCCGCTCCCAGGGCTGATAGCGCCACCTGGCGCCGCAAAGGCTCCGACTCATCCTGCGAGCTGGGAGGTGCAAAGGGTGGCTCGGCCTCGGTCCAGCGTGGTGACGTCAGGACCGAGCGCCTTTTTTCCCCGCCCCTTCCCCCGCCCCCCAAGCTGCCAGTACCCGACGTGGCGTCACCGCCGTATACCCTTACTTTGCGTGCGTGTGTGCGTGCGGCGGAGGTGGCGGCACGGAGCTCCGCGCTGCTGCTTCTGGGGCTACTGCCGCCGCTGTCGCTGTCCGGCTTTCTCGGACTGCGGAGCCGACCCGGCGTGCGTCCCAGCACCTCGGCACCGGACGCGGCTCGGCAGGGCGCCCGGCGGGAGGGTGGGCGAGCGCGTGTCGGAGGCCGCCGCGCGGGCGGGCAGGGGGGCGCTCGGGAGGGAAGGAGGCGGGGGCGGCGGGGCAGCAGCGGGCCCGGCCGGCCGGGGAATGTCGATGCCTGACGCGATGCCGCTGCCCGGGGTCGGGGAGGAGCTGAAGCAGGCCAAGGAGATTGAGGACGCCGAGAAGTACTCCTTCATGGCCACCGTCACCAAGGCGCCCAAGAAGGTGCGGGGGCTCTGGGTGGCGGCGGAGGCCCGGACCGGGGCCTCGCGGAAGGGGCGCGAGCGAGTCCCGCGCTCCAGCTAGGTCGCGACTTCGGGGGCGAGGGATCGGGACGACTGGGATGGTGTAGGGTGGCGAGTAAGCCGTCCCAGGCCTACCCCGAGCTGGAACGGCCGCCCCTGACCTCACTTTCCTTTGTCCCTAGGCCCTAGTCCTCCGGGATCTTTTTGAAACCCGGCAGGGCCGGGCCTTGAATTCGCCGCTGACTTTTCCTGGCTGGAGGGCCTCGAAGACGGGAGTGGGAGGGGTGAACCGACTCAGCTGACCCCTGTGACCAGCCCCAGGGGATGGGGGTGTGCACAAAATCTCCCCAGGCGAGTGGGCAAATTTGGTAGAGCTACTTTGGGAGCAGTGGCCAGTTTATCCAACAACTGCGTGCTAGCCCGGAGGCAGGAGAGAAAAATGCCAGGAGTTAGCTCTTCTAGGCAGGTGAAAGCGATGAGGACAGCAGGAGAGTATAAAGAAAACTAGGATTTTCACCTTCTGCGGGTGTCCACCTTTCGACAGATGTAAGCAATTAGCATTTGGGGGTTGGTGACGGCAGGCACTGTCATGGATACAAGTTGATCGCAGTCGTGTGAATAGACCACTTAGGCATCTCTGGCGAAGGAAGCTGGGCGGGGGGTGGCGGCGGACGGGTGGGTGGGAAGGCACGATTGCTCATTCCTGACTGTTTTTAGGGAGGCAGAACGGGTCTCCTCTATTGTGCTGTGGGTTGAGCTCAAAGGACATCCTTCTGATTGTCTCGTGGAGATTAAAGGGCGACCTTTGGAACTTTCGTTCTGATTAGCTCTCAGAGTGGTGGGACCCAGATCGCTCCTGCGCTCGGAGCCTTTGCTGCCAACCACATCTTTCCTTCCACATACCTGGCACCCAGGTAACAGTGGATGGGAATCTTTGCAAACCCGTGAGAACCTGGGTAAATTATTTCCCACCAGTTTAAAAACAGTGTTTCAAGGCCGCCTCTGCCTGCGGTGTTAGATGCGTGTGGTGCTTGCATGCGCTGAACCGAGCCAGGTTTGCAGCACTCAGTCTAGTCCTTGAAGCTCCTACACGTGAACCAGTTAAGCTGTCCTAAGTGGGAGAGGTGACTTCTTTTTTTAAGGAAATTAATCTAACCCTCCAGAAATCAAAAGCAGGGTTGAAACGGCAGGTCGCTGTTGTGTGCTTTTGCTCCATTTTCCCACGAACTTAAGATCTCACCAATACAGTGCCTTTTAAAAGGTTGTGGAAGATCCCTTGATTCTAAGGAGCCTGATTAACCTTGTTTTTAGTGCTCTCCTTTCAGCGGACTGCTTCCTTGGGGCAGTGACCCTTTGTAATCTGTGGTTTAGAGGCAGGCAAAGCCTTTGTAAGGCGAATGCTTAAGGGAGGTACCTGCGATGACCCGGGAAGCCGGAAGCCCTGGTACCCTAACTCCTTGAACTCATCCTCTCCCCGGGAGCGAGCCTGTCTTTTGTGTGGCTGCTTAGGGACTAGGCACCTTTATTCCTACTGGCCTTTATTTTACTGGGCCCTTATTCTCGCAAGTTCCACTGTTGATAAGATAAAGTTTGTATTATAGATCGTAACTCCGTAAAGGCAGGACTCTGGCGCACCATCGTATGCGTGGTGCCTGGCCCTGCCCCTCGTGGGTACTCCACTGTTAATTGCCCACCTGGCTAACGAGTAACCCAGATGTCTGCGTGGCTGCTTACCAGGAATAAGTATCCCTTTTCCTCTCTTCCTCCCTGGAGGAATATTGCTCATGTGTACTATCGTCAGGCCAAGTGCTGATGATTTTATAGACTCATATCCCTTTAGCTGGCGGAAGCAGCCTGGGCTAGGAATGAGGGAAGAGCCCATAGAAGTTTCCATTTGCTGGTCACTGTGTCCCCGTGTTTCTTATTAATCTTGCTCTCTCTGAGATTTATTGCCTAGCACTTACACAACACTATATTAAAGTGCTTTATGATAACTAATTACCTCTCCCCTAGTGATGATAAAAGGCATTTGTTTAGTTAATGAGTGGGTTGAGGACTAGTCAAGGTCACGCAGCAGCACCTCCTTGGTGATCTGTTTTTTTTCAGAACTTTTCAGCTGAATTGGGCATCATGACCGGGGGCCCTTCTGTGCCTCTGCCATGTGTTGGTACCGTGAGAAAGCGTGAGAATGGTCAGAGAAAAAACGTGGCTTGGCACCCACTGAATGGTGTGAGGAAAAGCCCTCTTCAAATGGCGCTGTCCTTTACCTGTGACCGTTCCGGCGTGGCTGGAGACCGAGGAATTCTTGGGTCATTCCCAGCCCCAAGGCCCCTCGGGAAATGAGGACATTTCTGATGCCAGTCAGAGGCTGTAGGTTTCTTCAGGGTGACCTTGATGGTCCTCAGATCAGACCCCGCTTTGTTTGGGGAAGAGTGGGTGCCCCTCGATTAAAACCGTAGGTAGTGAGAGCCTTCCGCTGTTAACTGTAACATACTCGGTTGTATGTGCCTCAGGGTCTGCTGAAGTGCTGTGTAGGTGACAGTCACGGGTGTGACTCAAGGCTTGACCTGGGTGTCAAGAAGCCAACTAAGTGGCTGGCACCTTGAGCAGGTGAGCTTCTGTGTCTCGGTTGCCTCCTTTGCCAAATAAGTGCTTTTGTTTGCAGCATGTGGAGATAGGCACGGGGCGGGAACCAAGATAGAGCACAAGTAAGAGAGGTCTACTAGTACGTGATACTCTGTCTCTTTAGTGGGCGTTCGAGCTACTTCTAACACAGGACTCATATGCCATAGATAGGAAGTCCAAACTGTAGAAAAAAGCAAAAAATAGGTTAACCCTGAGGGCTAAGACCGTTGAGGAGGCTGACCGTCACATGTGGCCCTCAGCTTGCTGGTAGCCTGAGGGCGAAGGAAATGCCGGAGTTACGGTCTCGTTGGCAGGCCCGGGAAACGGCACGTCCCCATTCCTCGGGAAGACGGCAGGCGCCAACACGTCCAGAGGAGACTCTGGTGGGACGGTGGTCATAGCTGCAGATGGCTCACGGGGTGAGGCGTGCTCCCAGTGGTGGCTGCTGATTCAGACGGTGTGACCCGGAAACCTCCAGTGACAAAGGAGCCCTTTCGTTGTACAGTGTAGCACAACTGAAGGGGGTCCTTGTTTAACGTTGTCGGTTCCCAGCGGAACCTGACAAGTAGGCAGGTCAGCTCGCTCGCCGTGATCGCTGGGTGTTTGTCCCTCTCGTCCTGCACCTTCGTGTCCTGGAGGCAGGAGCCGTCCTCGGGCCTTTAGGAATGGGCATGGTGTCAAGTTGACTTTTTTCCCCCCAATAAGGTCAGCCCAAACCTCCAGCTTGTTGATGAAACTTACTAAAATAGACCCGTCTCTCTGGAAGGCCTGTCAGGAGGTTCGCTCTTCTCTGCACTTCGGAACATTTGGAGAGGCTCTTCAGAGGAATACTGTAGGAATTTGCCCTGGAATTTGTCCGTCAGACCTTTACAAGCAGCACAAGAGGGGCAAGGAGAGAAGGAACACAAAAGAGCTTACTTTGGCTTGTAGGATATTCTTTATGTGAATGGAAAATGTGTACCCGAGGGGCCAGCTGAGCTGGGAAGCATAGTGGGTAGAGCCCCAGTGAGAACTGCTTAGATGCTCACGTGTTCGGTGGAGTCCGGGGTGTCCCCTCCTCTTCAGGGTTGTGTTACGGCATTTGCATCAGTGCTTCGAGTCCCTGGGAAGAGATCTGTCCATTGTCTGCGTCCCTGGCTGACAACATTATAAATGGGAACCATGGGTTTTATCAGGAGGGCATCATTTGCATCCAGTGTGTGTTGCCCAATGTAATGTTCCTATAAAGTTGTTCACAAAGTTTTCAATGCATTTTGGTACATATGATGTAGATAGACCCTTAGCTGCCTGGGACCCTGATCAGTTCACTTGGCTGCCTCACGTAGGTACGACCTGTAAACAAGCACTTCCGTGCTGTCTTGGGCTGTTGTTTATGGGAACTGCCAGTGAAGGAGGCTCACTTATACCTGTCAGCTTATCCAGTTTGGGGATCCAACTATTGAAATTTTATGAAGAAGGGCAACCCTTATTATGCTGGGCATAGTCGTTCAGAACACGTCATGGTGAGGCGGGTCAGAAGCGTCCCCGTCACGCACGAAGAACAACACGTTCGCGCTGGCCGGAGTTTGTTTCAGCCTGAAGTCGGAGAATCCCAAGTGAGAGACAGATTCCTGCCGCAAGGTTTCCTCGCGACTCCTGTCAACACCTCGAGTACCGGAGGGAGTCGGAGATTCGCACGGACTCGGGTCCCCTCTTGTCTTCTGCCGTCACGCCTCCCTCTGGCTCATTGGGGGGTTCTCCCACTGTCCCGCTGTCGGTCGGCTGTTAGTGAAACTTCTCTAACTTTCCCTCTCTGTCCCCGACACTGAGGAGCAGCACGCTGTGAGTCAGCGCCGGGTTTCCCGGGGTCAAGTTCACCTCAGTCTCGACCGTCTGGTAGACTTGTCACTTTAATGTACTGGACGGGTGTCTTAACCTGTCTGAGCCTCATTTTCTTTCTTTCCTTCCTTCTTTCTTTCTTTCTTTCTTTCTTTCTTTCTTTCTTTCTTTCTTTCTTTCTTTCTTGTTTCTTTCATGGTCTGTAAAGGACTATTTCACTCTCATTACTGTGAGACAGTTCTACTGGGTGCACAATTTCAGGTGGACAGTTATTCTTCTCAGCACTCTGAAGGTTTGTTTTCATTATCTGCTGGCCTTAATTATCACAAGTAAAAGTCGGCTGTCTTTCTAACTGTTTCCTTGCAGGTGATCTGTCCCTTTTATTCTGGCTACTTTTAAGTTTTTTACGACCGTGTGTCACTGTGGCCAAGGGCAGGGATTCGGAGCCTCCGGTCTCCCATCTGTGAAAGGAGCAGTAGTGCTAGCACCGCGGGATGGCCGAGGGGGTGGACACTCAGTACGTGCTCCTTAGTGTATTCACTCCCGTGCACCTCGTGCGGCCGGGCGTCCCGGTTTGCCTGCTCCAGCTCTGGCTCGCACCGCTGAGCCTGGTATGCTGTTCAGTGAGTGCCTTCCTACACCCTGAAAAGTACCCTGGTCTGTTTGAGATGTCCTTAAAGAGCCCAAGCCAAGACGTTTCTGTTGGAACATGTTCCCAACAGAAGGAACGTGTTCCCTGACCAAAGTGGTGTTTATGCAGCGCTGACACCTGTCGAACACTGAAGGAGTTGTTGGTTCCCAGGCAGCACCTGGACAAGGGAGGACCGGGCGCTTGTGCTGGGAGTGGGACCCGCTCTGCCTGACCGCTCCTCGCATCGCCTGCCCCCGCCCCCACGCCCACCCCACACCACAGGATGCTTAGAACGAGGCCGTCTGTCAGACCCTGGGCTGGCTGAGTCCAGGAGCGTATTTCTTCCACCTGCAGTAGTTCAGGAGCCTGAGGTGGTTGGTGTTCTTTGCCCCCCCTCCCCCCTTGGGATGCTCCTCAGCTTCCCCAGAGACTCCTCATCAGCTCCTTGAGGGCTGCCCTCGGGGACTGACGCTCACTGAAGCCAGCAGCTCGGGGAGACTTTGTGCTGAAGCTGTTTTAAAGACTAATATCTGAACGTCGTCCTTGGTCGGTATCTCTAGACCAGACACATGAGGGCGAGGACCACGCCTCACTCACACGGGTCGTATGCAGTGCCTGCACGTGGTGCCACAGTCCCTGGTTTCTGAGCGGAGTCTGCGGGGTGGTCACCCCCGGAGAGAGTGAGCTGGGCTCCCTGGGTGGCCGTGGCTCACTCTCCCCTTCGGTTGGCCGGGCTGTTCTTCTTAGACCTGTCCCGCAGGGTGACGACGGGGGACCAGGAACTGCAGGGGGAAAATGACGAGAACCTCCAACACCTTAGTGCTCCCTCTGTACTGCCGGAAGTAGGTGAGATGGGAGACCTGAGAACACGTGGCCCCCAGCTTCTCGGCTCAGTAGCATGAGAGCCGCAGGGCAGGAGGCGGGAAGCTTAGGGATACCCTTAGACGTAATGGAAATGGTAACTTGAATTTCCCATCAACTTTTGTTTTTTGAAAGATTTTATTTATTTATTTAGAGGGAAGGGAAAGGAAGGAGAAAGAGAAGACGAGAAACATCTATGTGAGAGAGAAACATCGATTGGTTGCCTCTTGCACGCCCCCAACCAGGGACCTGGCCCACAGTCCAGGCACGTGCCCTGGCCGGGAATCGAACTGGTGATCCTTCGCTTGCCGTACGACGCCCAGCCAAATGAGCCATGCCGGCCAGGGCCCCATCAACTTTGAAAGTCTTAGCATTAGGGACACTGCCCAAAGTTGAACTGGTAGTCTGATTTTCACATGCTCTTCATTTAAAGAACAGAGGCTTACTGTAAGGGTGTTTGAGATTTGGGGACCAGTGGTGAGTCAGTCGAACAGTTTCACTTTGGAGTGTGTGTGTGTGTGTCGGGAGTCCTGAAGGGAACGGGCGGCAGCTCTGCCCAGCAGTGCTGGGCAGACCTCCGATGCTTCTCGTCCTGCAGCCCCGGCCGCCCTTCAGGACCGAAGGCTGAGCTGGGTGTTCCAAAGCTATATGTGCCCTTGTCTCTGGAACACACCTTCTTTAGAGCTGCAGCCTTCTGGGAGCCGGGCCAGGGCTCACCCTACCCGGGAGCTCAGGCGCTGGCTGGCTCTGAGGGCTCTGCGTGTGGCGCTCCCTAAAGTATGCGACCTCGGCAGGATTCGGGGGAAGGGGAGACCTTCAGAATTCTGCAGCTTTGGGAATAAAAACAGGTGCCTCATAGAGATGGCAGATGTGTTCGTTTATTCTGGTAACTGATTCGGTTTCCTGGGGATGGCCAGGTGGTCTCCAGTTCCTAATCCAGAGATCTGAGTGCCCGGCTTCGGAAGCTAGACTTCTTAGCAAGCAAGACATGAAGAGTCCCAATGTTCCGTTCTTCTGGAGAGCAGCCCAGTTGGCTTGTCGTGCTGGGTTAGATGAATTGTGAATGTTAATTATACTGATCAATACCGTGGCCTTGGTAACAGACTCGTAGCTGCTGTAGAATCTGTTTACTTCACGTTTGTGACAGAAAAGGGACCGAGCTGGCTGGGAACACGGTGTTCTGAGAGCCACAAACTGTATTGTGAGTCCGAGGAGAAGCCAGCCAGGGGGGCTGACCCCGTCGCACCTCTTCCCCAGGACTTCCCGGGGGAGGCGTCTCTCTCGGGGTGGTTCTCTTCTTGTTTGCCGGTGTTGGATTGAGGTTGGCAAAGGCTCGGCTTTCAGTGAGATGGGGTAAAGGCTGTTTCCGAATCCTAAGGGTTAGAAGGAGAGTATCCGTGTTGGGAGACACCCCCGTTCTCTCCCGTTTGCAATTAGGAGTGGAGGGTTCCTTGCAGTCAGGAAGGAAGCCCTCCGATCCGGGGAGCAGAGGGTTCAGGATTCTGCACATTCTTCTCTGACTCCGCAGGGAGGGGATTAGCCAAGTGCTGGGCATGTGTGGAATGAGGGCACCTCGCCAGTTTCTGCTGAGTTCGGACCAGGCCATTGTGGAAATACAGTCTCTCCCTCCATGAGCTCTTTGTCATGTTCTCCCGAACCCCGTGGGCCCATCTGCTGGGTCGTCTCTGTACTCGGCAGGTGGAGGTGTTATGACAGGCAGATTCTCTGCTTCCTTCGCTTTGTTTCCTCTCTGAGCAAGACGTGGCCAGCCCATCTGTTCCCTGCCTGCCTTGAGTCTCTTTCTTAAGAGCCTGGTAAACTCCATATGCCTGAGTTTGCTTTCTCGGGTCCTGCTGAGACTGTCCCAGATCGGTACTTCTCACGGAGTGGGGAGGAGTGCACGGTGGCAGTCCGCTGGGGAGCTTTTTCAGAATGTTTGTTCCCAGGGCCCTAACCCAGAATGGGGGCAGGGGTCGAGGGGAAGAGGCAGGTGGTGAAGGGGATGGTGTGTGCATTTTGAAACAGCTCGGATTGGGAAGAGCCCCAGTTTAGAACCCCTCTTCCAGATTTCCTAGCGAGGCCGGCCAAACTGGCTACAAAATCTGACATTGGGATGTGATGCAGCTGCCACCTGTCTTGGATGACTGTGGTCTTGAGGAAAAGTCTCGTGTCCCCAGTGTGAGAGGTCCTGAAAATGACCTGTACTTACTCTTCTTTCCTGAGGTATCGGTGTAAGCTGTGGCCAGAAATCACGCAGCCTGTCCGCCCAGGGTCGAGCGCCGCCTGCGTCCCAGGGCCTGTGACGGGCACTCAGAATACATCTGCAAACCAGACTGTGGTTCACACCCTGTCCCCTGGGGTGGTTCTTTGGGTCGTATGAGTCCCGCGTGGCGGCTCTTCATCATTTGGGCTTTGGCGCTCTCTCAGAGCTGTGCTCATCCCCCAGCAGTGTGCACGGCTCTATAGCAACCTCATGTCAGGGGGCGCTGGCAGCCTCAAGCCCCTTCCCGGACCCCAGACTGACAACCTAGAATGCTTGCTGAGCATGGAGAACGTGGTGATGGGGTCACAGCCAGGCCGTGGGCTGAGGGTTTGGGGCCCGTATCCCCTGGTCCAGACGCGGCAGTTTGCAAGGAACCTGAGGGTGTCTTTAGAAAAAGTCAGTATGAGGGGTGGCTAGGCCTCCGCTGAACCAGTAGCGTTTCTTGAATCTGTGTTCTCTTTGAAATCCTGGGGACGGTTTGACTCTCTGTCCCAGTTCCCACCCCTGGTTTTTGGTTGGCTGAGCTTTTTTGGACTCAGTGGATTAAAAATCAGGTCAGAATATGAGATTTCCTTAACGTGGTAATTTATATTATGAATTCCTGTACTAATAGCGATAGTAAAATTATAAAGCCCATTTAAGGGCATTTTCGTGAAGTTCTGGCTTCAGAACACAGAGTCACAGAAGGAGCAGGTTGAGAGGCGGAGGAAGTAGCCGAGGAGCACAGATTGGAGAAGAGTGACAGGAGGAATGGCGGGCAGAGCCCCGAGAGAGGGCCGACCGAGCTGGGAAGCCGGGGAGCCGGGGAGCCAGGAGAGTGGCTTCCTTCTTAAGCCAAAGGGAGTGGCTTTGAGACCCAGAGCAAAAAAAAAAAAAGGAAAGAAAAATCTTTTTGGCCCTGAAGAAGTCTGTTGTTACTGCTTTGTTACCAGATGGAACTCAGGATAAGACTGGGAGGGCTTCACACACACAGACAGTAAAGTCTCTCTTCCTGGAAAAGGTGGTGCTGACTTTTACAAAGGGCAGACCCTGCCTCAGGGTAGGACGGTGTGTGAATGACGTGTGGGACAGGACGGGAACACAGTGCAGCCTGGGGCACTGTGGGAAAGAAGGGCACAGAACAAGCAGGGCCAGAGGTAGCTGCTGGAGCACAGGGGCGCACAGAGTCCTGTGACATTTCTCTTTAACCCCCCAGAAGTCCGCTCCCGAGTGGGACCCCGGGCCAGGCCCTCTTCAGGTGGGCTTCCCAGGGCTGTTCTTGTTTCCCTGCCTGTGTCCTGAAGGGAGCGTTCCCCACCCACCCACCCCGAGGGTGGCTAAGTGCCGCGTTCAAGGCTGTCAGCTGCTGCTATAAACTCGCAGCCCATTAGAGAGCAGAGTCCACAGCCCTCCCCAGAGGAGCGGGAGGCCCTCGATGGTTGCATTTGGAGCTGCCCTGCAGCGTGTGGACATGCTGTTCTGCCACGAAACCTTCCAACCTGCTGTTACTGTGAGGGCGTCTCGCTGTTTGCTCAGTGGTGCATTAACGCCAGCGCCTCCTAATCTGGGGGAGATCATCACACCCAGTCATCTTCGTGTTGGGCTTTTAAAGAAGCCCTTTAAAGTGATCAGAGGCCCTGGCCATGTGGCTCAGCTGGTTGGAGTGTCATCCCACACACCACACGTCTACAGGTTCAGTTCCCAGCCAGGGCGTACACCTAGGTTGCGGGTTTGATCCCCAGTCATGGTGCATCTGGGGGGCAGCCAGTCATTGCTCCCTTCTCACATCGATGTTTCTATCCGTCTTCCTCTCTAAAATCAATAAACATATCCTTGGGTGAGGATTAAAATAATAATAACAAACGATCAAAGGAATTTGAGGCCTTCCTTCCTGAACCTTACAGGTTCTATTCAGCCCGTGAAGTTACATCGTTAAAACCTGCTACTCAGTTTGTAGAAAAAGTCTCAAAAACCGTGTAACCAGAATTTTTTTCTTCATTCATTAAATGAGTACTTGAAATGAATGACTGTCACAGATATGAAACTGAGACTCAGTAATCACTTACCATGTAACTTAAACCCAGCACGCTTCAGTAAATTAACAACCGTATGAGAATGGTCTTTCATTGTAGTGGAGCCAGAGGAGTGGTACCAGAAAGTAGGAAACAAAAGGTGTTTTGTTTTTTTTTTTTAAGAAAATTTATGTGGGGGTCCCCAAATTTAATATAACTTGTATTGGGAAAACCCCTTTGCTAGATCTTCTAGACGTGTTGTAAGGTGCCAGGGGACTTGGAGTGGGTACCGTTAGAGTGGTGTGCTGTAGGTGGGAGGGGAACCTTGTGGAACGCTCTGAGTTCAAGGGCATGTTGTCCGACTGTACTAAGTATTAGTGTGAAAGAGAAGTTGCCTGTCACCACTCTGCACAGGATAAAGTACCTTAAAAACCACATGCAAAGTATATTTTCTGTTGTCTGTTTTAAAGGTGGTCATTTCTTACAAAAATAGCCACTTCTTCAGGGGACCAAAAAAAAAAGTCATTGGCCCATTTGAAGCATACCAAACTGAAAACCTTGGATAAATAAATCCAGGTGGTATTGCTCAATTGCTTCTGATGTGCGTAGGAAATCCCTGGTCATTTCTTTCACCCTGTAAAACGGTCCGAATTAGACCACCCACACGTTCTCCTCTCCCCTGTGTCCCCAGAGAGCGTGGAAGCGCGTGCCGGGGTGCGGCTCGGGCCCCGACGTCCTCCCCTCCTGGCCCTTCCCGAGCCTGAGCAGCCGCACTTCTCAACGGCAGTTCCCTGGCCGCTCAAAGATGCTGCGTCTCTGTGCGTCATTGCCCTCCTTCCCCACACCAGTCTGGGTTCTGGGTTTGGGAACTGAGACAGTGCTGCTTCTTCCCTAAACTGACACATCTTCATCTGGTGGTAGAAGCTCAGAAGGCTTCTGCGTACAACGCCGTGCAGTAGTACACTGTTGTAAACTGACCCCTGAAGATAAAGGGGAAGCTGCTGTTTGCAGAAGAAGGATGATAATACTGGGCTTGTAGGGTTTGGGGGAGTGCTGTTTATTTTTTGCTTTCTTGCCTTGAGCAAATCACTGGGCCCTGCCCCCTGTTGTGCTGTGAAGGGTGGATCCAGTACTCAGAGGGTTCCAAAATGTTTTGGAAAATACAGATCCTCTAGTATAAGGAAGTCACCGCCGTAAGCCGCCAGTGTAGGCGGAGCACCTGCAACTGGAGAGTCGGAGGGACCTGGGCGTCGGGGCCTTGGTGCTCACGGCACTTACTAGTAAGGACAGGCTTCACACCTCTGGTCAGCCCCGGTGAGAGTCCCAGTGTACTGGTGGTTTTACTCACTGTCTTTACGTCCGATCTAAGCAAAAATGGTTTGAAAATCAGTGGTGGTGTAGCAGTGTTACTTATTGATAAGATATGCTGAATAACTTTTCCTGCACAAAACTTGATTTTGACTTTTGGTTTGCCGTACAGCCTAAAGCAAGAGACTTTTGTCCTCGTGTGTCTGTCCACTTTACTCATTAAAAAAGGGCAGTTCAGAAAGTCCTGGATCAAGAAAACCCAGATTCCGTATTCTGTGGTCCGGGAGGCCGGGGTGTACGGGATGCATTCCAGGGCAAGAGGTGCTGTTCCTTGTGAGCGGCCCCAGGGGTGGCAGGCGGCGGTCCCTGTCAGCCAGCTGCTTCCTGCAGGCTGTCTGAGATCGGGGCTTTACGGGGAGACTGTTACCTAGGATTGGACACACACACACACACACACACCACGTTAGAGAGTCAAGAAGGGGAGCAGGCACTGCCTCTTTAGCATGGAAAATAGAGTTACGTTTTTGGGGTGGCTGACGGTCTTCGGCAGACTCTCGACTGTGTACTGTGTCTGTAATCTGTGCTTCTGGAGGCTTTTTTTTTTTAAGGACTATGGATACTAAAACCAACTGCAGCTGGTTGGTCTTCAGAGTCATTTCACCTCGCCCTTTGGCCGTGGAGATGCCCAGTTTCACTGCAGGATGGGTTCTGAAAGGTCCATTCCATTCACAGTACCTGGTTCTACGTAGCTGCTGTTTAACAGCAGGTCTTTAAAGTCAGGTGGTTTATCTAGTGTGGCGTCCCGACGGCCTTTTCCTCTCTTGAGGCTCTCCATTGTGGTTGGGTGCCAGCTGGAAAACTGATGCAGTCTCTGTCTCCTGAGCTTGTTGGGTGTTAGTCTGGGGCTCAGAGAGCCGACCGCGTGGTCTCGGTGGCCACTCGTTGGGAGCTGTTTGTAGTTCTTCGGCCACACACAGTTTGGCAGGGGCCTGCATGTCGCCCACCTCCAGGTGGGTACGGCCTTCCCGGTGCTGAGCTGACTTACAGGTGGGACTTACTCCAGCGAGCATGTGAAGAGGGTTTGAGTGTGTAAGATGTAATCAGCTTTCAACTTCACTTAAACTAGACTTCCAGATCAAGGGAAAAAGAATTATTCTTACACGTCTCCACTCTTGTTTCTTCTGGGTAGGCTGAGATATTATACGTACGGCATTTACTCAGTCTGTACGGCCACCTTCCAGAATGCTGGAGAGACTCCATCTTCCGGAGCTGTCCACTGATCACTTGCTCTCAGAAGGAACTTTTTTCCCCACCTAAAAATCCATCCGAAGAAGACAGAGTTACCTGTTTGTAGGCAGGTGACAAGTTTGCATCTTCAAGGGCATACTGGCATACCTTGCAGTAAGGTTTGCCAGTTTCCCTTCTGTCAGAGACCAAGATTGTTAACATGAGAAAAGCAATTCAAACAGGAAAATTAAAAGTCTTAAAAAGTGGTCATGTTAAATCTGAAGTGGAAATGTCAATGTGAACTCGTGGGTGAAACAGAAAGACTGATTTTTCTCTCCATCGAATGAACCTGAAGCGCTGCCCCCCCCACCCCCGACAGCCAGTAGCCCACCCTCTGCCCTGGTGTGGGTTTGAAAAGGCCACTCCACGGGGGAAGAGTCAGGGCTCCCTGGAGAAATGGCTGCTGCCAGGCCCGAAGCAGAGAGCAAGGTGAGCCTGGCATGTCGTCTCGGGCAGGCAGGAAGTGCCCAGGCAGGGCGCCATCAGAGCAGGCAGGAGGCTCCCACTGGCTTGCAATTGAAAGTATCACTGCATAAATAAAAAGACACATGACGAGTGAAAAAGAAAAAGATAATGAGTGAGGAAAAAGCTTTTCTTTGCCAAAGAATGCCAGCTAATATATTTGGAAAGAACAATGAGAAAAAACAATTATCCTATAAGCCACCCTCCTCCCCAGCAGAACCAGTTCAGGCGGGGATTAGGAGCAGATGGTGGAGTCACCAGGGAGCAGGGCACTCACAGGCTGACAACTGTCGCTCCGCAAACGAACCTGCGCTTGCGGTGGCCTCACGTGAAACGGGGGTCCAGTTTTGTGTCACCAGTGGTAGAACCAGCCGATGGCGTGTCGCCTGATGAGATGCAAAGTGAAGTCTTCGTACAACGTCATCTATGAAATATTCCTGCCAGAATTTTAACCTCTTTCTCATCGAACCGCAAAGCCCAGCTTCCAGTTTACATGAAGGAAACAACATGAAAAATTCAGAATATGGAAGAATCTGTAAGGCATCTGGCCTGGACTCTTCAAGGAAAGTCAGTATCTCAGGGGGAGCAGGGGGAGGCAGGAGGAGGGTTCTCCATGAGCGGAAACTGAAGGAACCTCACGGCCAGGTGCACGTGGTGAACCTTGGCTCCATCCTGGGCTGGACGAGCTGGGGGGGCCGTGGGTCTGCCGCCGTGACTGAGAATTTGAGTGCAGACTGGGGGTTCGATGGTGGAGGGCTGGGGCTGATATTCTCGAGTACAGAGCTGTTGGGTTCTGTGGGACAGAGTGTTCTTAGAGCGTGTTCGCTGGTTTTTTCCTTTTGCAGTACCGTTTGAAAGTATGCATTTGTACGTCCGGATGTGTACAGAGGAAGAAACCTAGTATGGAAAATGGAAAGCTTCCGTTTAGGTGGAGGGTATATAGGTTTCATGACACTGTTTTTAAAACACCCTTTGCATGTTGAACACGATTATGACAGAAAGTGCAGCAGCGATGGTTGGGGGTGAGACTGGGGGCACCTTTGGTGGGCTCCTAAAGTCACAGGTCTGTTCCAGTGATTCAGGTTTCTTCAGTCGCTCATACAAAAAGGTTTTTTTTTTTAACATAGAGTCAGTGACAGCCCAATGCCAGGCGCAAGGAGTGGCGAGTTTTCGTGTCTTGTTGGTAGTGGCTCGAGGGTGAGACGAGTGTGGGCAGGTCGGTAGCCGAGCGGACGCCGGAGCGCAGTCCAGACGTGTGTTACGCTCTGCGGTAAACCGTGGTTTTCAGAAGGTTAGGAAGCCCTTCCCTCCCTGCTTGTGGCCGCTTTTACCCTCCCCATTTCACCTCCAGTTGGCAGTTGGGGACCCGGTCACCCGTTTTTGCCAGGTCGCTGTAGGAGAGAGCAGCAGCCGGTGCAGCGTGTTGTGACGAGATCGGAGTAGCTGATAAGGGTGCCGCTGTTCGCTCTTCGGCTGCGGAGTTGTTCAGGCTTTACGTTCCTTCCTCACCATCGAGTGACTCAGCAGCGTGGGCCCTGGTGCTGCCTGTCGCTCCTGCCCCACCCCCCAGCGCTGGTGAAACATCAAGTTGAATCCCATTGTGAAAGGCGTGCTGCTTCTGCCTGGAATCGGACTCTAGCGTGTGTGTTACATCCTGTTGCTCTCAGGACGTGGAGACGGGCGCATGGGGGAGGGACCTGTGTGCTGTGATTAGCTTGCCCATTCCCTGCCCCCCCAGCCCACGCCGGCCCCCCCCCTCCCCAGAAACTCAGGCCCCATCTGGGGAAACTGAGAACCTGAGAAGCCGGAGACGGGGAGGGAGGGCCTGGTGTCTCGGAAGACTGGTTTCTGCGCAGGGATGGGGAGCCATGGCTGGAGCGGGCGCTGGAGCGGCCCTGCGGCGTGAGCCTGCGTCCCGGAGATGAGTCACTTCCTGGTGGCGCACCTGAAGGCAGCATGTTGGGAAGGGGTGCCCTGCTTCTTGGGGACGTTTCCTTGACCTCAGTGAAGGTCTGGCAGGTGTTTGGACTGACGTAGTTCTTCCAAGCAGTTGGGGCTCGTAGGTGACGGTTTCTTCGGATGCATCTGAGGTGGGACTCAGGCCGGTCGGGGGTGAGTACCAAGAAAAGGTCCTACACCTGTTTAGCTGACGGCCCTCCCCGCTTCCTTCCCACTGAGAACGGAGCTGGGGGAGAGGCTCGGTAGAGGAGGAGAGCATCAGCTGGGAGACGTGTGTGCGAAGAGGCCGGCAGGACCGAGGGCATCCCGGCCAGCACGCTGCTCACTGCTCAGTGATGGACCCTGTGCGCGCCTCCAGCTCCCGGTGGCCACTCTTGGCTCAGCTGCTGAGTGTTAGCTGAGGAGGACACTGATCGTAATTTTTTCGCAGGAAAATCACACGTGTATGCTAGCGGAGGCCGTGGGAAAGATGATGTAATGAGTTTGGGACTGTCTCAGAGTCAGTGTGCCTGATGGAGGAGGGTACTGGCTGTTTCAGAGAATCCTCGGCCGTGAGAAGGACCGTTCCCTCTGCCCGCTCCTAAAGTGTGCTCCCTTGATGATTTGTTTTCCTAGAACTTGCTGTTTACCTTGAGTTTAGTCTTCACCCTTAGGAGGAAACCTTCCTGAGCAAATGGAAAGCTCTTAGGTAGGCTTGTGAAGTCACAGGCTCCATGCGCAGTCCGCCTGCTCCCTGGTGTGTGGGGGCCTGGGTGAAGAACACCAGGTGAGGCTGTGAAGACTGCGGCCTGTGGCACGGTCCTGACGACGCAGGAACGTTCTGTGACAAACCACCCGTGTTAGTATTCACTTCCTGGTGGGCCAGGGCACGCCTGCAGGTTGGAAGGGACCACGTGTCCTCCCACAGGTCTCTGCCGGACTGGCACTGGGTCCTTGGGTGGTGCCTGGCGAGTGGGAGGCTGGGGAACGTGCTCCATGGGTGTTATCCTGGTTCCTGATCCCGGTCCCTGGGCCAGCGTGTGGCAGGGGAGGTCGGGCAGGTCACTTCTCTCTGACTCAGGAGCTCCGGGCACGGCTGGGTGGGGCCGGGCAGGAAGGAAAGCCGAGCGGTGTAACGTCTGCACTGCACGGAGAGGCCGTGTTTGTGGAAGTGAGCTGCTCGGCTTCTGAGAGTAACTCAGCGGTCAGGGCCAGCCGAGTGCCTGGTGCACAGCCACTTGCCGCCCCTGGAGGCTGGGGCCACTGTTCCTGCGGCTGCCTGCGATCCCTTGTCCTTGGTGGTTCTCCGAGCTCCCTGTGCACCAGCCTCCCCGCGAGGTGGCGGCGGTGCTGGGCCCCACGTTCTTCCTTCCCCAGGGCTTCCCTGTACCGCCCCCAGCAGCACATGGAGGAGAGTCAGCTCTCGTACCCGCTGAGCCATTCGAAGAGGTGCTCTAAAATAGCACGTTAAACTGGCCTGACAGTTAACTGAGTTTTTAAGGCACAGCAAGCAGACTGCTGTGTTTGGGTGAGCTATTTGGAGAGTGCCTCTGCCTGACCTTCTGGCCTGTCTCGGCCGTGGCAGTAGTGCAAGAATGGAACGCCGTTGTGCGTGCTGTGAGGAAGGCTGGTGTGTGGGTGGCGAGTGTCCAGACAGACAGTTCTTTAACAGGACTTTTTGATTTTCGGATACTTTCTGGACTTCAGCTACCTATCTCCTTTTCCCTCCTCCACTTCCCCATCCTACGCCATATTTAGCCCTAGCATTTCCCTACCCATCTGGATGTGAAGAAACTCTAAAGGACACCAATTAAGACTTAAGAGTGATTGGAAGAAGTCGTGATAAGGGAAGTAATGTGAACAGAACAGCTTTGGATTTTGTTTTTACCTCGCTGATCATATTTGGCCTAAATGCAGCTCGGCCAGCCTGGTTAGCAGGCCGTGACGGAGCTCTGGTTTCACTGCAGAGAAAACCTGCCACGTCCAAAGGTTGCTTTTGGCAACAGTGGTGTTGTTCACCATGTGACAACTGTCCAGGGGCTACCTCGCCAGGGGGAGGACAGGGCTCCTAGCTGCGGTGGGAGAGAAGACGAGGTCATCGAGCATCTTTGTGTCGCTGGGTCCCCTATTTATGAGCAGGGAGAAGATCAAAGAGCGACAGGGACGGACAGCCGCCCGTCCGTGTCTCGGCGCGAGCTCCCACTCCGCCCACTGGGAGTACGGGGCGTGTTTATCGTTTGCGAGGTGGGGCTCTGCACTGATCATAAGCTGCTTGCAGCACAGTCTGATATTTTTATTTTCACAGCTTAATGTCTTTAGACGGGAAAGAGCTGCTAAGCTTTAGGCGACCGATGGCCTGTGTTAATGTGAGGTGGAACGTGACTCAGTTCTTAGGGTGCAGGAGAAACACACTCCGTCTGGCCACAGCTGCCCCTCTATTTTTTATATAAAAAACTGCAAATGTTACTGCGGTTCCCACCCCCACCTCTGGTAGGCGGTGCCTGGGAATGTACGGAGAACCTTTTGAAAAGAGGTGAACGGGAGGAGGGAGCCGAAACAGCCAGGAAGAGAGCGCAGCTTCGGAGTAGGCTGCTGCACGAGGAGCGGGGAGGCCGGGGAGGGAGGGCTGCCTCCAGAGAGGCTCCGACGGCACCAGTGGTCTCCTGACGGTGTGTTTATTTCTGCCACCAACACGACCACGCACTGGGGCGAGGGTCGGCATCACCTTGATGCCGTGCCCATCCGTCCATCTGTCCGTCCGGTGAAACCGGCTTTGCCGACTGCAGCCGTCACGTGAACACTCAGCAGGAAGTCCTGTCTGGGGACCCGGAGGAAGGGTAGGCGCTGAGCTGTGGCCACTTCAGTGGGTTTGGGGTGTTTTTTGTTTTTTGAGTTCTGGGGGGTTTTTTTGTTTGTTTTTTTTTAATGGAAAGGCAGTTTTGCTTTAGACATTCAAGCTATTTAAAGTTGTAGCACCTAAAATGAAAAAGATGCTTCAGAAATTGTGGTGCACTATACGTGGTTTAGCTTGGATCTTTATTGGCAGTCACTTTTTATTTTTGAAATTTTACTGAATTGATCTTTGAAGACAGGTGCAGGGCTCACTTATTCTACAGAGAGTTACTGAACACTCTCCGTGTGCGCGGCCCTGGGCTGCAGGGTGGGACCGGCAGCCCTTGATCTCCCTGCCCCCGCGCTCTGCCCCGCGGCAGCAGAGCAGGCTGTGGACCCCGCCGCCCCTGGTTCCGCAGCGTGGCCTGCGGAAGAAAACAAGCCAGTCGGATGTCGAGCCAGAGTGGGGTTTAAGTGGAAATACTCGTGGGTGTTTCTGTCGGGCCTGCTGCCCTAACGTAGTGGCTGTTACTGCGAGGGGATTCTCTGCTTTTGTTCCTGGTGTGAACCCCATATCTGTGTTCCCTTTGACTGCGGCTTTATTCCCCGTGGAGACCTACTAATTCACTAACCGATTTGTTCCCACCAGCCGCTCCTGCCTGGGCTGCACGTTTCGGCCTGATTCGCAGGCCGCCGCGGCCACAGCCGAGGCCTGGGCTGGAGAGCACTCGGGACGGCGGAGGGGCTCCTGGGAGCTGTAACAAATGGGCAGTTCACTGTCCTGGCTCCAAAGGGGCTGCGACCATGTTGCTAGCATTGCTGGAGAGATTTTAACCTGCGATAGCGTACATTTCCAGAGGTGTTTGCTGAAGACTTAGCTTAATGGGTTCTCCATGGAAACGTTTGCAGATTTGGTCAGTCGGGCTGTGAGGAAAATCTCAGTTCAGATTCTCAACCCGCTGTTTGTCAGGAGGCCGAAGTTTTAAAGAGGGTTTATCGGGGTTTAACGAGGAATTCAGGAGGAAGGTTTATAGAAGAAGGTGTCTTCATACTCTTGAGAAACAGCCATTAATTTGCCTATAAATAATATTAATTATAAACTATTTGCTGTTGCTTAAAGCCAGTTTTCCAAATATCTTTCAAACAATTACGGAGTTCTGGTTCATTTCACTCAAGGAAGTTTTTAAGGCAGAGCTCACTGGGTCGTGACTTTCTCCTCCCTCCCACCGAGTCCTGAGCAGTTAGAATTCACTGTGGTGTGCAGATGTTTTCTAATGTCTCTTCCATTCGTGTGTCCTGGTGTGTCACTGCACACGCAAGGCTCTGGGATGCCACACTGGCGCTGTGAAGTGGAGGGGTGCAATGGGCCCCCACTGCTGGCACCCGGGAGCACAGCGCCGCTCTGGGGCCTCTCCTAATTCTTCCCAGAAGGAGGGCCCCTGCTGTCTTCAGGATAAGGATGTGCTTCAGGAGACCGTTCTGGAAAAGGAACAAGCAAGCAGAAGCACTAGGAGAATATGCCTGGCTTTGAAAGAGTTGGGAGGGAGGTTAAAGGGTTTAATGTACCAAGGTTAGAAGAGGAAGGAAAACTTGGGAAGTTGGACAGGTGCCGACATTTCCGCTGCGACAGCGGGGCAGAGACAGTGGTTGTCGCTCTGGGAGCAGCAGGAAGGCGGCCCCTGCCGCCCGCAGTTCTGGTGGGAAGAGCGGTGGGCTCAGTGGTAGGTGCTACGTGATGGCAGCTTCTAGGGAAGACTCCCTGTGGCCTTTAAAAATGGGACATTTCACAGAATCCTTGTAAGCTTTCAACGTTTTTGTTTTCCTCTTACAGCAAATCCAGTTTGCTGATGACATGCAGGAGTTCACCAAATTCCCCACCAAGACGGGCCGCCGGTCCCTGTCCCGGTCCATCTCGCAGTCCTCCACGGACAGCTACAGCTCAGGTAGGCGAGCGCCCCCGCCCGGGGCCCTTCCCTGCAGCCTAGCAGCGCCTCCTGGCAGCGCCGCCCAGCTGTGTGCAGGGAGCCCGCTCCGACCGCTTGGGCAGCCAGAGTGTCGCAGCCAGCCTGTCGCTGGGGACACTCCCGTCATCACGAGGCTGTCTTCCCCGGGCTTTCTCCCTGTGTGGTCTGTGGCCAGGGCCTGGCGGGTCGCTCGGGGCCAGTCCCCACTCCCACGTGCGTCTGTCCATCCGCCACACTACCAGAGGAGGGAGATCAGCGGTATTTAGGCTGACGGAACTGGCCTTGGAAAGAGGGGCATTCTGAAAGCATAGTTCCTGAGTTCTTTGTTTGAGATATCCCCTGCTTCCTATCTCTTTGTTTCTTGTCTCCAAGACTTCTTGGGTTGTAACAATAAACGTTAGTACTTTGCTCCTTTCATTTACTGGGTCATCCTTTCTGTGGAAGCTGCCCGCCCCGGAGCGGGAAGGATTCCCACCGCTCAGACGGCCCTGGCTCTGTTTCTCTTTGGCCTCAGCCCCGTGTGGGTGGTCTGCTGGGCCCTTCTCGCCGTCCCAGTGGGCCCTGGAGGACTGACTTGGAGAGGACATAGGCCCTCAGGATCTGCGTGCTGGGGGGACCCACGTGCGAGGTGCACAGGGGCACCGCGTCCGGCCCCCCGCGTTCAGCTGAGGAAGCATTGCTCGAAGATTCAGAAGCTCGCCCCCAGTCAGAGGCTGTGATTAGTGGCAACCAAGAGATTTATACTGAAGCCATTGTCTTTTGCTGGAATATCGTTTGTATCGTCTTGTTAACATTAAAGACAGGGCTTTAGGTGCAAGGAATGTAAACAAACAAACACATTTTTAAAAACTTACTTTCCACCCTGTGCCTGATAACCCAGCACAGACAAGATGGGCGGACAGGGGCAGATGGTGGTACCCAAGGTTAAGTACTGAGACAGATGAACGTACAGACTCACCACGGGCCTGTGTGCAAGAAGGGGTTCCAGTGTAGTGGCTGTCATAAATGAAAAGGTGTCTCGTCTTGGAGCGACGGGTACGAAAGGTGGTTGGTGACAAGGAGGCTGGCTGCTCATAGCTAACAGAGCCAGTGGTGGAGGACTGAGCCGTAGGAGGGGGAAGGATGGACAGAGCGGAGAAAGCTGTAACAGAGGCTTCAGAGGCCGCGTGTGACAGGAACCTGCGAGAGCATTTCTGAAAGCTTGGTGACGTGGTCGGGCTGTCCTGGGGGGGCAGGCCCCTCCGGTAGGGTCCGTTCGCTGGGGTACGCAGAAGGCAGCGAGTAGGAGAGCCCGGCGCAGCGGCAGGGACGGCGGTCGGGGGAACGCTCGAGTCCGACAGGACACCGTGGTTTGGGAGCCGAGCAGGGATGGTTGTGTGCGCTCCTGCGTGTCTCTCTGCAAGGACCTTGCAGCTCTCACGTGAAGCCGCTCTTCAGAGCCAGAGCTGCTCACCTGCTGTGTCATTTCTTCCCACCGCCATGTTCCTCGGCGCAGCCTAGTGCAGAGGCCCTTGTGAGACTATCTCACCGCTTTCCTTCGTGTTCGTGGTTTCAGAGTGTGGTCCTCCGACCCACACCTGGGGACATGGCAGAAATGCCAGTTCTTGGGTCCCACCTGAGACCTTCTGAAGGGGATTTCTGGGGGTGGGGCCTAGATGCTTTAGATGCTTAAGACTGGTGATTTATAGAAGTGGCATTCCTTAGGTGCCCTAAATTAGTCTCCCATTTTTGACAGTCTGGCTCTAATTCGGGTGGGGACGCAGTATCCTCATCATCTGGGATTCACTGAAACTGGTGCCAGATGGGAGTCAGTCGCTCCTTATCAGAGGCACCAACGGCACCGTCTAGTGGGCTGGGCGTGAGGGCCAGAGCCCTGAGTGGGCCCAGCAGTTCCGCCCCTGCCCGCCCCCCCTTGTCTATGAGACCCTGGGGGAGCGCGGAGGAGCGTGGGCGTAACGGAAACGGGAGCCCCGCGGGGCCCGCACTCGGTGGAGTCGGGGCCATCGAGGCTTCTCTGTCCTCGTCTCTCCTTCCCGGCTCTAGCGGCGTCCTACACAGACAGCTCTGATGACGAGGTTTCCCCCCGGGAGAAGCAGCAAACCAACTCCAAAGGCAGCAGCAACTTCTGCGTGAAGAACATCAAGCAGGCAGAATTTGGACGCCGGGAGATTGAGATTGCGGAGCAAGGTAAAGGAGGGGCGTGGGTGGGGCCGGGAGCAGCCTCTTACTGGTGGCGGGGATCAACAAACCACCTGAGGCTGGAACGCTAACTTGGAGGTCTCCTGGGAAAAGCCAGGATCCGGGGCTCACGTACAGTCAGATCTGTGTGTGGAGCCCGGCCTCCGGGCTCTTGTTCTCGTCCTCCCTGCTTCCCCAGCACGTGGTAATAATACAGAGAGTAGTTTCCGTCCCCCCACCCCCACAGCACCACGTCTAGGGACCTGGCTGCGGGGTCAGCAAGTCTGGGGCCACTGCTGTCTCTGGGGCCATAGCTGCTTGTCTCTGGGGCCCGGCTTTCCCAGAAGCTGCGGTGGCGGGGGTCTTCAGCAGGACGGGGTGACCTAGGGCCTCGTTTGGCCTTCAGTCCCGAGCACCCTCTGCTAGGACAAGAGTAAAAGTGACTGACAGTTAAGTCTTGGTTTCTCCATCCCACATCCAGTGCCGTCTCTGTACCCTTGCGCTGCTTTCCCACTGAAGCGCGCTCCGTCCTGGGAGGGGAATGGGAGCCAGAGAGGCTGACCGGGAGGACAGGGTTAGACCGCAGAGAAAAACGGGGGCAAGTGGCTGCCGCTGCGGGGAAGGCTTTCCCCTGGATCTGTGGTTTGGTCACGTGTAGGAGCCCTTTAGCCAGCGCTGTGGCCGCTCCCCTGTCCTCCCAGAGGAAGGAGGAGACACCCTCTATTCGATCAGTTTTGAGAATTCGTTCTCTGTTTAGTCCTTTGCATGTAAGTCTGAAACAGCAGAAGAGAGACATTCCAAGTGAATGGGTGACAGCCTCCCTGTTGTTTGCTGGTGATGCTGCCAGTTTCCCCAGAAACAGGCTCAGGGTTTTCCTGACTCCCCGCACCCGTGGCTCCGGACCCAGACCCGCCCTCCCTGATGCTCGTGCAGGAATCGTTGCTGGTGCTCGTGCAGGCGCAGCTCAAACCCTCTGTTCTTTCACAGACATGTCTGCTCTGATTTCACTCAGGAAACGCGCTCAGGGGGAGAAGCCCTTGGCTGGTGCTAAAATAGTGGGTTGCACACACATCACAGCCCAGACCGCGGTGAGTTCGCTGGGAGAAAACGGAGAAACTTCTGATGAGGAGGGGGAAAGAGCACCTTTTTTTTTAAACTTGCTTTTCCTTCCCTGTCTATCCAACCTCCAAATGCTGCTCACCATCAGATGGAACTGCCCTGTCCACAGTGGTGGGGCTTTCTGCTTTGTCTGTCTGGGTGTGACCTGCTTTTCACAGACCTGGCATCGGGAGAGCTAGATTTGCATAAATCTATGCAAATAGATTACTATTTATTTGCATAAACAGGATTGTTACAAAAATGTCGAGACCTCAGAAACATCTTTTGGGGGCTGCCAGATAGCAATGTGCTGTCTCACTGGATCACACCTCCTGTGACCTCCCCGTGTCGGGCCTGCCAGAGTTGCTGGGTGTGGTGTTCCGGTGTGCCGCTCCCGGCGGCCCTCCCCTCCCTCACCCTGCCCTCCTGTGCGCCCACACAGGTGTTGATCGAGACCCTGTGCGCCCTGGGGGCTCAGTGCCGCTGGTCTGCCTGCAACATCTACTCCACGCAGAACGAAGTGGCTGCAGCGCTGGCCGAGGCCGGTGAGTTCAGCTTCTTGTCGTCGTCGTCATCACCAGCTCTGCCTCAAAACAGCGCCCCAAACGTAGTTTTTATGTATCAGAGTTGTCTTTACAGTGCCATGTAAAATGTGGAGGGCAATAAAAGCAGCAGCAGGAAGAACACGGATAATAAAATTAAGGTTCAGACCCATGATGATATATCATAGGGTCATTAACAGTGACCTTGGAAAAGAATCCAGTTACCTGGGGGAAGTGCCCAATTCTGATGTTGAATGAACGCGGAAGAATGTTAAACCACATGAGCTATACAGAAACACGCGCTCAGCGGGCCTCCCTTCACCACCAGTCTCATCACAACACGCGCAGTGCCTTCTGGGTTGATACTGTGTGAGATCTTTGTATTCATTGTTACTTCGAAAATACATGGACCACTTGGGAATCCCATTAAACGTGAAACGGTTGTTAGTGTTAAAATGTTCAGAAGAAAAGCACCGCGTAAGGACCTCCCCTCTGCCCGGGATGCTCGGAGAGCAACTTTGTAACACTTCAGGTTTCGTTATTTACTCTTTTCTGGTGTTTATTGCAAAAAACTTAGGGGGTTCCGAAATAAAACACCATAGGCGTGCTACAGAGATGATAGTATTTGACAGATTTTTTCATTTCTCTACTCACATTTGACAGAAATGAAATAAGTCTCAGTACGTGCACAGTTTTACAACCGAAGCACAACGCCGTCAGAAGCGGCTTCTTGTGTCCCTTTGACAGCGTCCTGTGTCGTGCTCGGTCACGTGGATGTGTGATCTCACTTCTGCAGGCGCTGTTTTGACTCTTTGCCCTGCCCAAGTGATTGCACCTCCGGGGTGGTTTTCCCTCCACCGGGCTCTCAGAAAGTGCCATTGGCGTAGGACGTGCCCACGGGAGAGGCTGCTGACCTGTGTCCGTCTGTGCAGGGGTCGCGGTGTTCGCATGGAAGGGCGAGTCGGAAGACGACTTCTGGTGGTGCATTGACCGCTGCGTGAGCACGGACGGCTGGCAGCCCAACATGGTAACCCCGCGCCCCGCTGCGCTCGGGCGGTGGGGTCGTTTCCTTGCCCTCGGAGCTTGGTTCCTTGAGTGGCGCGGGCGTCCCGTCTGCCTCGCGCGCTCTGTCACCGAAGCACTCGGCCCTTCGGAGAGGGTCTGGGCGCCGAGTGGGCAGGGGGGCGGGGTGAGGCTGACTGAGCACGTGCGGCTCGGCCGCAGAACAAGGCGGCAGGCAGGAACCCGGCGCGGTGCCTCCCCGGAGCGGGGCTCTCCTGCGCGCGGCGTGGCCTTGCGGGTCCGGACTCCACTAGACACAAGTGCGCCCTTAGCCCGACACTTGCCGCTGGAGCCTAGAGCAAACCCAGGAGTCCTTCCAGCCGTTTTACACCAGCAAACCCGACTCTTCCCGCTGTCTGCACCTGCTCCCGGGAGCGCCGGGGAGCGCCCCTCCAAAGCACACAGGGCTCTCGCCCCAGTGCGGAAAGCGGGTTCACAGTCCCCCCAGCGCTAGCAGCCGGAATGCCCACGGAAGTCTCCTGGCTGTTCTGCAGATCCTGGACGATGGGGGAGACTTGACCCACTGGGTGTATAAGAAGTACCCAAACGTGTTCAAGAAGATCCGAGGCATCGTGGAGGAGAGCGTGACTGGCGTTCACAGGTAACGGGCGCCGCGGCGGCTGCCCCGTGCCCTCGCCCCAGCACGGGCTGCTGGTCCCTCTTCAGCTGTGGGGCCGCGTCTCGGGCCTGCAGGGGCTCAGTCTGAGTGTTTCTGTTAGAGGAGGCTGCCTGAGTTTTTACTACTGGAGCACCCGAGGAGACCCTAAGAGGAAGTTCCTTTGGGCTCTGGTTTACACATCTCTCTCTCCCGCCGACTCCACTGCGATTCTCAGCCAGCGGGGGAGGCAGGGAGTGAGTGTATCTTGAAAAACTGGATTCAATATTGTATTATAATCTTATATTTGGAACCGGAAAAAATTCTATTGTAAAACAGTACTTTAGACATACTACACCAAGTACACTGGGCAAAATACCCTTGGCTTGTCAGAGCCCCTAAAAGACCCCTGCGAAGAGTTCTGCCCGCTGGGGGCGCGGCCCGGGCCCTCGCGCACACGGGAGCCGGGGCAGAGTCACTGGTCATCTCGCTTATCGGACGGAGGCGTGGGCTCCGTGGAGACTGGGGAAGTGCTGGTCTAGGGAGATACATCCCCGTTGTGGGGGAGGTCAGTTTCTTCAACTGAAAGGACGTTTTTTTCCTTCCATAAAAAGGGGGCGGGGTGGAGAAAATGAAGTGAGGAGGGATGACACGGGTGCCGTCGTGGTCACCCCCCTCCCTGGGTGTGGCCGGGCCGGGGAGGGCAGCGTGGGGTCGGAAGAGAACGGGCGGGTTTTGCTGCTCTACCAGCTGACTGTGTTGTTTCTGTGGCCTCCCACCGCCCCCCCCCCGCCCCCCCAGGCTGTATCAGCTTTCCAAGGCCGGGAAGCTCTGTGTTCCCGCCATGAACGTCAACGACTCCGTCACCAAACAGAAGTTCGATAACTTGTACTGCTGCCGCGAGTCCATCCTGGACGGGTGGGTTGGAGCGCGGAGCCGTTGGAGCTCACGCGCGGCGGGCGCGGGCTGCGGTGCGGAACGGTCTGTGCCGGCCCGGGCCTGTCCCCCAGTTTTCCTTTGGCTTCGGGGGGGGGGCGGCCCACTTCACACAGAGCCCAGCCAGCTTCCGCTTGGAGGTCTTTCCGTTGTGCGCGGAGGGGCTGTGTTCAAGCCGGTAGTGCACGCACTGAGCCCTGTCTGTCCCTGCAGCCTGAAGAGGACCACGGACGTGATGTTCGGAGGGAAACAGGTGGTGGTGTGCGGCTACGGCGAGGTGAGGAGCCGCCCGGTGCCTGTCTTCTCCGGACTCACTGGGGGTTGTCCGGGGGGGCGCGCGCAGGGAGCGTCGCCGATCCGAGCTTTAACGTATCTCCTAGATACCGTGCTCCATTTAGCAGAAGTCCTTCATGCAGACTCCTGGGTAAAGACACACAGAACGAGTGGGGTTTCCAGGTTTTACCACTTGCTCTGGTGGGACGGCGAGTTGGCGTCACTCCCCCTCGTTGCCCCGCGAGCGACCGGCCGTGGAGCGGGGGCAGACTCCGAGGTGGCGTGTGGCCGGGTCTCTCTGAACTAGGGCGGGCGCAGGGGCTTCGTCGTCCGTCGTCCGTTGTCGGCGACGGCCAGCCAGGGTTCCGGAGCCGCTGGGTGCGGTGTGTCTGAGGGAGCTAGCGGGTCCTTCTGGACCGAGAGACGAGAGGTGGCAGTCACTCTTCCCGGCCTCGTTTCCCTAGTGGTGACACTTGCATTCCCTTCGTCCCTTTTCTCCTGTCCCAAGCCCCAGCCCTCGCTGTGAGACATGGAATGTCCGACGAAAAGTCACAGCCTAATCTGGATCCGTTTCTGCCCTGCCTGGGGTGGCGCCCCCTGCACGGGCCGCCAGTGGATGGGTGGTCTCAAGGACTTCCCGCCTCCCCAGGAGCCCCCAGCCCCGGCCCCAGGCCTCGGGGGGCCTGACGGCCGGCCCTCTCCCCGTGCTCTGCAGGTGGGGAAGGGCTGCTGCGCCGCGCTCAAGGCCCTCGGAGCCATCGTCTACATCACGGAGATCGACCCCATCTGCGCGCTCCAGGCCTGGTGAGCACAGCGCCCGGGCCCAGGCCCGCACCCCAAGCTCCTGGGTTTGCCGTCGGGTGTGGGACCGCTCCTTGGGGAGGAGGAGAAGGCTGGGCTTGCTCTCCCTCCATGTAACCCCAGGGCGCTCCTCGAGCTGCTTGGCACCTCCCCTCCCTGCGTGGGGTCCGAGGCCGGTGCGTGTAGTCCAGCACGGCTTGTCACTCACCGCCTGCCCCTGAGGGGGAGCGCCGGGCCTGACCGCAGAAAGGGGTCCGCTCGTCTAGTCCTGTGAGCACTCTGCCCCTGGCCCCGGGCTGTGCTCACGGCGCCCTCCATTCTCTGCAGCATGGACGGGTTCCGGGTGGTGAAGCTGAACGAGGTCATCCGGCAGGTGGACGTCGTGATAACCTGCACAGGTGAGTGTCGGCATTCTGCTCCTCCCGGAGCAGTGACCACTCGGCTGGGCCTTTGAAGAGCTCAGACCGGCTTTCACGTAAGGTGAGACCCGTGCTCCGCGTGAGAGCCTCCCAACTAGAGGAGGCCGTCGGAACCCGCGCACGTTTCCCAGAACAAAGAGCCTTTTCCCCCGGTGGCTCTTTGTGCTGCTCCACCTTACAGCCAGGTAGCACAGCCCGAAGAGCTGTCGCCCGGCGCGCGCTTCTCCGCGCCCAGCGTGCCCACGCTCCGGAGCGCTGGCAGGCCTCCTGCCCGTGTTCTGACTGCCAGCTGCCCGGCGCCTTTGCTCCCCAGCACCGCTGTCCTCAGCCCGCCCCTCCCTTGCAGGAAACAAGAACGTGGTGACGCGGGAGCACCTGGACCGTATGAAGAACAGCTGCATCGTGTGCAACATGGGCCACTCCAACACGGAGATCGATGTGGTGAGCCTTCCCGCGCGTCTGCGGCGGCTGGGCCTTTCCCTCTGCCTCCGGGGGCCCCGCCCCTCACCGTGCTATGTGCCTTTCAGACCAGCCTCCGCACCCCGGAGCTGACGTGGGAGCGAGTCCGTTCTCAGGTGGACCACGTCATCTGGCCCGATGGCAAACGCGTCGTCCTCCTGGCAGAGGTACACACGGCGGGACTTCGCCAGCGCAGCCCGGGCTGTGTAGTTAGACCCGTGGGGGGTGGGGGCCTCTGCTTCCCTGACCTCTGTCTCTGGGTGGCAGCATTTCTCTGATGATCTGGTCCCCAAAATAGACTCACACAAAAAAATACCTACTTCTCACCAAGTAACATACTGCTTCCTGGCTGCACGTGAGTCTTCAGCTTGTCAGCTCAGGGGCTTGCAGAAAGTAAGATGAAACCCGATCTAGAACTCTAATTCTTCCTCTGCCCACTGAGCCCGGGGGTACAAAGGCTCCCCCTGCACCGGTGTGACTGGCATGACTCTGGGGCATGAGACAGGGGGACGGCACCACTCACCCCGGCTCCCTCTCCCTCTTCAGGGCCGTCTGCTCAACCTGAGCTGCTCCACAGTCCCCACCTTTGTCCTGTCCATCACAGCCACCACACAGGTACGTGACCTCCTGCCCGCTCATCCCGCCTGAGATGAGTGGAACTGGGCCTCGACCCGTGCGCCAAGGAGAGGGCCCTGCGGTGTCACTAAGAAGGGTTTTGGGGTTTTCTGACCCTCTTTTCCCAACTCAGGCTTTGGCACTGATAGAGCTCTATAATGCACCTGAGGGGCGCTACAAGCAAGATGTGTACTTGCTGCCCAAGAAAATGGGTGAGTGGAAACAGGAGAAGCCCCTCCTGACTCCAGCCCATTGCGTGGTTCGGTAGCAGCAGCGGCACGAAAAGCATGGGATTGAGCGTCAGAGTTCTAATCCCTGGTCTGGCACTGACGTTTTTGGGCCTCAGGACAGTTCTCATCTCTATGAGCCTCCGTTTGTTCTTTAGCCAGTGAAGCAAGAATAATACTACATGGGTCTCAGAGCTGTAGTAAGAACAGCAGCTGGCGAGTGGAAGTGCTCAGCGGGAGGGGTGGAGGGGATGCGCTGGCTCTGTGCGGCCTGGGGAAGTTCAGTGACCTTCCCGCTGCCCACTCCACCTGAGCACCGCTCGGGGCCAAAAGGAGACACAGAGAAACAAGTGTGGTCTTGGTTGTGCATCGGCCGTTTGACTTGCAGACGACCTCTCGTCATTCTCGGGGACGGCTGTGCTGTGCTGCTGTGACGTACACTACAGCCCGTCCAGTTCTTGACCTTCCTGCTCTGTGGCGCCCCCTTCCCAACTACAACTGATCGGCCCAAAGCCCTGTCCTCTCAAAGCTGAAAAACTTACTGTTCTTATTACCTCACATTGGTTTTTGTAAAAAATTCATTCATAAAAGTAAAGCCCAAGAACTTTATCCGTGGAAATGTAATAAATTTGTGCCAGCCGCTTAGAAATCCTTGATCCTAAGATGGGAGGCCTGTGTCTGATCCTGAATAAATGTTAACGACACAAGGCCCTTGGAGCTTCCCAGAGGCCACTTGGACGCATAACGTGACTGTGACCCAGCTAAGAAGTTGCCACCGGAAGGCGAGAGTAGTGCGTGGTGTGTTGGCCACTGAGGTAGAGCCAAAAGCTTTGCCAGAGAAAGTTGGGGAGGAGCAAGTTCATCCCGGTTTATCACCTTGGCAAGTGGCTTTCTAAATGCACCCGGGGGAAATTGAGAGAAACACCCTGCTTTAGAAAGGCAGTGTGTCAAGGTTTTTTTAAGTAACCGCATTTTCGAGTTGTCAGTTCTTCCAAAGTGTTTCCGTCCCTCATCCGTTCTCGAAAAGCTTCAGATGGAAATGGGAGTGGCCACCCCCCAGAGGCAGGTTCGAAGTGGAGTCTGTTCCCCTGTCACTGTTCTTCCCAGACGAGTACGTGGCCAGCTTGCACCTGCCATCCTTCGACGCCCACCTGACAGAGCTGACAGATGACCAAGCCAAATATCTGGGACTCAACAAAAACGGGCCATTCAAGCCGAATTACTACAGGTAACTTGGGGGAGAGCGAGTGAGGAGCTCTTCTCGCTCCCCCGGCACTACGCCAGGCCGACTAGCCAGCTTTCTCGGACGGAGCTGGTATTCCACCCCGCTCGGAAGCGCTCCAGAGCCCGCCCGAGCTAACAGGGCAGGCAGAGGGGCAGTCTCTCTCTCTCAGCAGATGCGAAGAAGTAGACATTTTCTGCCATTTTGGAGACTAGGCCCCACCCCTAGAGAGTCTAATACCATTGGTCTGGGACGGGGCCGAGGCTTATTCTGTAAAAGCTCCCCAGATTACTCGAATGCGTGGCCAAGCCGAAAACCACTGACCCTCATTATCAGGGAGCAGGAGGTGACGTTGTCAGAAGCGTCAGAGCCTCTGCGGAAGCACAGGGAGGTGACGGCAGGGATCCCCAGCCCGGGCTGGAGCGAGCCCTGGACGCGAGCCTGCTCCGCACTCTCCCCTCCCTCGGAGCGCGGAAGGTGCGGCGCCGGGCTGAGCTGCCCTCTCTCTGCTTCCAGATACTGACGGACCACACCCCCGAGGACCAGCCCACGTGAACCACACAGCTCTCAAAGAAAGCTTTTTAAAGATCACTTTTATTTTCGTCCTGTTCCTTTCCTCTCGATGTGTTTTCTATGATTTCGTTCTTGTTTCTCATCTCACTGCCCAAGTTCTGCAGACGGCACAGGAACTTGCTTCGTGGCTCTTTAGATGAAACTGGGGTTCAGGGGTCCTCACTCTAGTCACTAAAGAAGGGTTTTACTCTCCGAGCCCAGAAAGGTGACTCTTCCTTCACTGTTTCTGGGGACTTAGTCTTAACTGGGTACCTTATCAGCAGGAAACGTAAGGTACCTTCGAGGTGGAACAATCTGCAGTGTCTAAATTGCCTTAAAAGAGCCCATTTCGTAGCTGCTGAAGTCAGTGCTCTTTGACTTCCTCAGAGGAGCAGGGGAGGGACCTGCCGGCCAGGCGGGTCAGACGTAGGTGGTCTACGTTGCCCTCCCCCCCAGATTGCCCCCCGCCGCCCCGCATCCTGTGTGGAGGGGCTGCGTCTGGCCCAGAGATGCGTGCTGGTGGGTGGTGTTTGCTCAGACCCAGGGGGCCCCCCCGATTGGGACAGCCCTTCCTCCACTCCCACCAGACCCTCTCATTTTTCAGGTTTTTAACCAGACTGCCCTCTGTTAAGTTGAATTTCGTCCCCCAGCATTTATTTCTGTTGTTCAAAAAATACGTAAGACACATGTTTAGTCCTAACGCTGAGGAACTGCGTGGGTGGCTAGTCGGTTCAGTTTCTCTTCTAACGCTTTGGAGCTAAGAGGGCAGAGCTGAGTCTGGAGAAGTGCTGGTCTCAAACTCGGATAAATCCCTGTTCCTAGCCCGCAGTTTATAGCTTCAAAATGAACTGGGGTCATAACCGCCAGTTCTGTCAGCTCTGCCCCACACAGCTTGTGCTGAAGGCGAATTCCTCGGGCCTTTACTCAGTATAAAGCACTGAGCTCTATTTTTAGGATTTATCCCTCAAGAGCAAATTTCTGGACAGCTGTGCTTCTGCAGCCTGAACTGCGTGAAGGGAGGTGGGTGTGGCGGGAGGAGGAAGGAGGTCCTGGCCCTGGTGAGGGGATGCCAGCTGCGGAGACCGTGCCGGGGCCTCAGGCCCCGCGTAACATTAGTTTTACAGAAGTGATACCACTTTTGATTGACACGTGCCACAAAACGTTTCTGAGCTAGGATCTGAAAGGGAAGTGTGCGTGTAGAGAAAGCAGCCAGTCCGGCCTGGCTCACGCTCTGGAGGAATCCCGCAGGGCGGCTCCCAGTGGTCAGAGGGGCGTGTCCCTGGCCCTGCCTCCGCTCACCAGCACTTCCGCATGGTCACGTGAGCTGCGTGCTCCTGAGCTTTACCTGTATAATTATCCAGGATCCTAAATCCTCAACTTGTTTGCGCTTGTGATCCTTCAGAACTGGGTCAGGTGTTAGTGCTGGGTACTAGGAATTTACATTTCTCTACCGCCATTGCCCAGAGAGACAGACGTGGAAACCGGAACATGAGAAAGGAGAGCCCTCGCTCGCCCTGCCGCTCCCCGGCAGGGCACCACGGTCTTGCCAAACTTTTTTCCCTTTCCTCTCCTGTTTCTCCCCACCCAGCCCCTTCCCACTCCTTGCCAGTACGGCCATGCTCGCTTCTCTGTAGATGCTAAAGGTTCAAGCCCTTTTCCCCAGGGCAGGTAACCAGCCAATCAGAACACCACATCCTTTAGGGGAAGTAACCTGGCCAACAGGGGTGTCCATCATGTCAGCTCTGCCGGAGGGAGGGGGCCCAGGTCCCGCCGCCCTCCGACCGGCCCCTGCTCCCGTGTCTGTTACTGTGTCCATAGGAACAGTAGGTAAGGGCTTCGTCTCTGTCAAGCCATGCAACAAGGACACCGTGGAAGAATGTCTGGCATCAGAGGGAGCATGTGGAGAGCAACTTGGGAGGATCAAGTTTATTTTGTATTGAATGATTTTTATGAATGCAATATTAATCCTTGCAGATGAGCAATAATCATTAAAGTCAATTAAAATGATGAGACCTTACTGGGTGTCTGTGTTGTTTTTGGTTGAACAGCAAACTTCGCTAGAACCTGTTTTCTAGGCTGGGGCAGGTCACGGGCCAGTCGGCAGTACCTAGCAGAGATTTGCTGAGGACCCAGCCTGGAGGGCCGTGGGCTGGAGTCCGAGTTCTCAGTGATCTCTTCAGTTCGGTATCCTGAGTGCCCGCTCTGTGCCGGGCACTTCACACTCACTGTCTTCGAGAAGCAGGCCTGCTGCTTACACTTCAGGGCTCCCCACTTGCGTAGTCCCCCTCTGAGGCCTGGACCTAACCTTTACCTTGAAGAATGTCTCCAGAGTCACGTGAGCTTAAGCTCCTCTCCCATCTCCGAAGTCATTGCCTTGTCTCCTGATGTGACGTGTATCTATTAACATTGTTCTGCCCTGGCTGGTGTGACTCAGTGGATGGACCGCTGGCCCACGAGCCAGGGGGTTGCCAGTTCGATTCCCAGTCACGGCGCATGCCTGGGTTGTGGGCCAGGTCCTCAGTGTGGGATGCACAAGGGGCAACCACACATTGATGTTTCTCTCCCCGCCCTTTCTCCTCCCCTTCCCCTCTGTTTAAAATAAATAAAATCTTACCAAAAAAAAACTGTTCAAAAGTAGTACCTTTTCCATTTTGTTAAATCGGTCCCGGTGTTGACAATTTCTGTGCAGACTGGTAGAAGGGGTGTTTTTTTAAATTCCGTGAGACTCTCTCCACACACATAAATCCAAGTGCAGATTTCAGAAGTTGGGAGCATGGCCCTGCTCGCTCGGGACGTGATGTCTGTGGCCACCGCATGCCGGAGCGGCCGAGTGGAGTCGTTCCAGCCCAACGGCCCTTGAGGTCAGACGTGTTTTCACTCCAGCCCTAAACAAAAAAAGGTCGTGGAGCCCGGCGTGAAGGCTGGATGGGGAGGCATGGTGATGAAGGGAAGGCGTGTTGGAGGCGTTGGGTCTGCACGCTAGTAGGAAAGCAGAGGGAGTGTCCGTGAGAGCAGACGCCGAGAGGGCGAGAGCACTGAGAGGGCGAGACTGCGGAGAGCGCTCTGTCGGGCGGCAGAGGCTAACCCACCTGCGTCCTGGCCCGGGTTTGCTCTGGGGTCGGGGAGTCTCCGCAAATGGATGAAGCAACTTAAAAATTACCTGAGAAGGAATGTATGGTTTTGATTTAGAATGTGTAACTAATAAATTTAGAGTTCATGACCAGTTTTAAGTTGCAATTAATGATGCGCATATATATACACACATATGTACTATTGGAAACTAGACACTGTTAGAACTTTTAATAGTATTTTTGTGTTTTTGTTTGCGTTTGGTTTGGAATTGAAGTGCTCAAAAAAAGGGAAGTCAAATATATTAAGTGTATAAGGGCATTTGGAAATGTTTAAAGGAGTTTAAGTTTATAAATTGGATATTCAGAGTCTCCTTAATAGTGATTAACATTTGCTAGATTTACGAATAAAGACCTATAAATTGAACTGTAAAAAGCATAGAGTAGTATTATTAACTTGTTACTTTAATAAATTGAATTTTTTAAAACTGAAATGACGTCATCTTTGCCCACACAGCAGCCGTTGAAGGCATTTTAAAATGTGCTCTAAAAATTGTTCTGGAACGTGCTTATCTGATCCTCAGGCTTTTTCCCCTCATCCTGCTGTCCTGTGACTGTGGTTCTCCACTTCAACCAGCAGATGGCGCATCTTCTCATTGTTCTGGCCAACAGGAAAATAAATTCACAATCCCTTTTCTGAACCCCTTGTGTTTTATTTTGTTTTGTTTTTAATAAGATTTTATTTATTTATTTTTACAGAGGGAAGGGAGGGAGATAGAGAGAGAGAGAGGGAAACATCAATGTGTGGTTGCTGGGGGCCATGGCCTGCAACCCAGGCATTTGCCCTGACTCGGAATCGAACCTTCAATGCCTGGTTCGCAGCCCAAGCTCAATCCACTGAGCTACGCCAGCCAGGGCACCCCTTGTGTTTTGAAATTGAGAATATTTCAGATTATTAGGAAATAGATAAATATACAGTATATTAGGCAATGCCTATTGGGGGGATGTGGAGTAGCATTCAATATCGAATGTCAATAAGCTCGTATTTCTTCAGTAAGTTTATTGATATTTATAGAAAAAGGGATAAGTAACAACTATTAATAGCCTCCTATCTGTTCAGATCACGTTTCGATGCCAAGTAGTTTTGGCCAAACCAGGGACATGTTTTTGATTGTTTGGAATTTTTTTCAAGTTGCAAAGGCTTGTGGCTCTAGAACAATAACACTTGTATCGTGTTGTGTGACCAGCTCCGTCCTGTGTGCTTCACAGCTAGCATACGTGACCCTCACAGTAACCCCCTGAGACAGGCACTGCTGCTGTCCCCATGTCACAGATGGGGACGTTGAGGCAGCAGGTGAAGTAACTTGCCCAAGGTACTCTGCTCCTAAGTTGGTGGAGCTGGAATTAACCCAGGCAGTCTGGCTCGAGGGTCCATGCTCAACCCTGGGCAACATTGCTTGTAGGAAACAGCCCCAAACCAGGTTTCTGGTGTCGGAGTTGCATGTGGGGTTGGTTAAAAATGCAAATTCCTGCCCTAGCTGGTGTGGCTCAGTGGACTGAGTGCCGGTCTGAGAATCTAAAGGTCACTGGCTGGATTCCTAGTCGGGGCACAGGCCTGGGTTGTGGGCCGGGCCCGTGGTTGGGGGCGTGTGAGAGGCAACCACAGACTGATACTTCTCTCCCCCTCTTTCTCCCTCCCTCCTCCTCTTTCTGAAAACAAATAAAATCTTTAAAAAATGCAAATTCCTGTGTTCTGTCTCAGACCCTACAGGGAGAGACAGACTCTCAGGGCCGTGGGGAAGGGGAACATCTCCACTGTCGCAGGGCAGTTGAGAGGTAGAGCTAAGGTTAGACCCCAGGTCTTTCCAGCTCCCTGCGGCCCTTCTCCTAAGGTACCCTGAGGCTCCCCAGGGTACTCAGGCAGTTTTCCCAGGGGTGCCATTTCTCAGCAGAGACTCTTTCAGTAGAAGAAACGGCATCGGCATGAAGACCCAAACTGCAGATGCCATGACCTTCCTCGCGCTTCTTGAATGCAAGTCCTGGCAGCCCAGGGAACCTGCCTCCGGAAGCCAGGCCAGTCTGCAGTTTTCCCACGACGGGGGCCCCCAGGCTCACTGATGAGCCGTGGCTGGGCCGTTGCGCTCCAGACTTGGTCGGTTTTCAACCACAAAAATTCTCACACGTACTCACTGATTCCACCATTTCAGTGCATAAACGCCACACCAAAAATGGGTCATTTTCTTCAATATCTCTCACCTTTGTATTCCTGTCTGGGCACATCACTTCCGAAGGGTCACTTGCCTAGTCGGGAAGTCTAGTGAGGAGCTTGAGCTGCACAAACAAGGGCCAGCTGCCTTCTCTGAGCGGCACTAGCTCTTCCCTCTTGCTTCCAAGGGAATTTGTCAACAGAGGGGATGGGTTTGTGTCCAATTTTTTTCAAGCAAAGACTTTCATCTCAACTCCAATGCTAAGATATGATACGGAAGGTACTGTCTTTCTCTGGCACTGGTACAATGGGAGCAAATCAGCACTCGGGGCTTTTTCCTTGTCTGTGCTTCCCATGCCTAGTGAATGAGGTCTTTTTTCTAATTTTCCTCTCAAAATCAAATGTCATATGCAAATATGACTAAATAATAGGAACCAGCTCTAACCCCTACCATTTTCCCCCACAAATGTTCAATTGATTTTTTTTATTTAGAAAATTTTGTGGAAAAGTACACGTAACAAAATCTGCCATTGAAGCATTTTTAACTATACAGTTCAGTGGTACTGAACACATTCACATTGTGTGTGGGTTTTTTTTTTTTAAGATTTTTGAAATTTATTTTTACAGAGAGGGGAAAGGAGGGAGAACGGGAGAGAAACATTGATGGGCAAGAGAAGCATTGATGGGTTGAAACATCAGTCAGTTGCCTCTCGCAGGTGCCCCAACCGGGGACCTGGCCCGCAGCCCAGGCACGAGCCCTGAGTCGGAATCGAGTGACAGCCTTTTGGTTCACAGGCCAGCAGCGCTCAGTCCACTGAGCCACATTTGAAAGTAAACTCCTTGGAGACTGGAAACATGTCCATTTTGTTCACTATGACAGATGCAAAGCCAAGTTAAAGGAAGTTGGGGACGACTAAAATGATTGAAGGGGCTAAGGGAGGTCTCACAGGTACAAGGACATCTAAACTGGGACTGACTTGAAATAGGAACCTAAGAAGACCGAAAAAAGTAAGAGCTCAAGCAGAGAGAATCTCGCGAGGCGTTGGGCAGCCAAGATGGCTTCAGCACCTGCCGCCACACTTAATATGGCGACCGAGGAGCGTTCCTGGAAGAAATCTCGCGAGAGCTGCATCACAGCTACTGTACGGGAGTTGAGCCGGGGGTGTGGAAGAGCCAAGATGGAGCCGGCAGCCGGCGGTCCGGGCCCGCTGATCATGAACAACAAGCAGCCTCAGCCGCCGCCGCCTCCGCCACCAGCAGCCGCGCAGCCGCCACCCGGGGCACCGCGGGCCGGCGGGGGTCTTCTGCCCGGCGGCAAAGCCCGAGAGTTCAATCGCAACCAGCGCAAAGACTCGGAGGTCAGAAGCTTCGGGGGGCGAGGCCAGCACCGGCGGGCTGTGTCTGGGGACCCGGGCCAGCGGCAGTTCTCGGGTCTCAGCTGGGTTTCCCGGAGGGTTCGCTAGGGTTTGACAGGGGAGTTGTCATTTCAGGGCGAAAGGGGCAGGACGTAAGGCTGGCACCTCCGGGGCCGGGGGCGTGAAGCCGGGGTCCGCTCCCCGAGCTCCGCCGCCCGGGAGAACCTCCGGGAGCCGGTGGCTGCTCGTTGGCTCCTCCGAGACCGGAGCTGTGGATGCGCTCTCGGAGCCCCAGCCTCTGGGAAGCCGCCTCCACCCCAGTTCTGCGGGTGAGGAATCGGTGGCACACTTGCGCTCCAGGGGGCCGGGCGGCAGACCCTCGGTCCCGAACCCTCTCAGCCTCTGGTCCTGTGGGTGCCACAGCGCGCGGTGGCCGGCGTGTGCGGGTGGGGAAGGGCCATGGAAGCCGGATGGAGGTAATTATCACCAATGGTGCTACGGCGCCAGGAGGTTGCGAGAGTAGGAGAGGGGGAATCCTTCCATCCGATCCGAGCCAGGGCAGGTTCAGGCCACGGTGCGACAGTGCCTGGGGGTTGGTGCGCCCGGTGCGCCCGATGCTGAACTCTTGTGAAAGATCAGAAATACACATTTTAAACAGGAGTGAGAGCTCAGCGTGCCCTTCTCTCTTGCTCGTGGCTGTTCCTCCCCTTCTCGAGAGGCTGGAGTCTGGGTGAGTCGCCTCACCCTGAGTTAAAGAATTCCTCCCACTGCCTCCCATTGTGGAATTCATGAATGAACACACTCACGTTGCAGCGATTTAGGGCTTCTTGTTCCCAGAGTACTTACTGTGGGGGTCTCTCCTTCCCCCGAGGCAGTTGAGAGGGTCATCAGTCAGAGGCTTATTGATGAGAGGGAATGCATAACGCCCGAGGTCATATCAACACCTGGTGGTACTGCCTTCAGACGTGTGAAGTCAGGCTTTGGTTTTTGTTGGCAAGGGCAAACCCCTGGGAAAACATGTCAAAACTTGGCAAGTCCAAAGCAGACATTCCTTGAGCTCTTAAGAGAATTATTTGATGAAGGGAAGAAACCGACCTCTTAAGGAGCCCTTTGGCAGGGTGGGGGACATCCGTGAAGAAGGAATTTTACAATTTTTTAAGTAGCTGTGAGTGGTCAAATAAATAACCTTTGATGCATTTAAATTTCTCTTTCTACCCTTTACTTCCCATCTGGGATCAGCACCAGGAAAGTCGGTCAGGGGCACATTTAAGCCCAGAGCCCTGTCTGAATGCGTTTTCTTAGAGGTAGCAAGGCTGTCTCAGCTCCCAGCTGAGATCTGCAGGCTGGGGGCCGGAGCAGGGCCTGGAGGACAGGGAGGCGGACACTTGGTGAGAGCCTACTGTGCGCTCCCGTGCTGTGATTAATGCTTGGAAACCTTCCAGGCAGATTTCCGTCACCCCATCCCGCAGACGGAACTGAAGTTCAGGGCCTCGCGCAAGTGCACCTCTGTTGCCACTGAATGGGGGGTCGGGCTCCTCGTGCTGCTCAGTGTTTGCGGCTGTGCTGTGTCCCTTTGTGGGTGGTCTTTGTCTCCCCCGGTGGCTTGTAATCAAGCCTGAGGACTTGCCTCCTTCTCCACTTCTCTCCTCTGAGAATGAGGCTTCCAAGATAACGTGTTCTCAGTGATCACCTGTCCGCAGCAATAAAAAGATTCTCTTTGCCCACATTCTCTCCTGTGCTGGGAGGGGAGCCGTCCCATTCAGCTGCCGCCTTCTCCGACTGTCAGTTCTCAGGGAACGCTGAGAGAGGGGCAGGACGACTGAGGGTGTCAGCGTTCATTCCGTCCTGAGCTGTTGGTAGCCCGCTAGCCAGACAGAAGGGGTGCTTCTGGAATCTCAGCGCTGCGTGGAACGGTCATTCACTGCCCAGAATGCATGGAAGCTTTGTGTTATTCACCCAGCATGTATTTTTTTAAGTTTAAACCATCATTCATTCATGCCAAATAGTGTGCCGGGCATTGTGAAACCGTGGGTGAGCAAAGTGGACCAAGTTCCCCCTCTGATGGAACGTGCGGTCTCCTGGAGAGGCAGGCGCTTCACACGTACACGTGCCTCTGTGTGTAGTCGTGAGTGGGGGCGGGGGCTCTGCCAGGCCTGCGCTGGCTCGGGAGACTCAGCGTTGTGGTGGAGCTTCGGAGAAGTGGAGGCAGCGGCCCTTCACACGACAGTGTCTCTGGCATCTCGGCAACCTGTCGGCTCTCTCTCCTGTTCTCAACAGGGCTATTCCGAGTCCCCAGACCTGGAGTTCGAGTACGCCGACACGGACAAGTGGGCCGCAGAGCTCTCGGGTAAAAAGCCTGCACCTTTGTGTTACTTAGGGGTGTTTTCTCCTTATTGGTTTTCGATAAAATGAAGACTGAATGCCATCTGGGAGTCCGTTCCCCCCGGGGGGTCTTAGTATAGTAATGGTGTGTGCAAACGGGTTAGCTACTGGGCTCGGGCCTCGTGCATCCCATGACTGTGGCTGGTCCTTTCCTTTGATGAAGTGTCTCGGTGCACGTGGCTCCTTGGCCGCGCACTGTCCCCGACAGCGGTCTCGCCTAGAGCAGTGGTCGTGCGGACTGCCCACAAGTGTGCCTGCATCTGGGCACGCCTGCCGCGCGTGTGTGACTTGGGGTTTGCTGAGCTGCCCCTCCAGCCCCAAAGCCCAGGTCCTCTCCAGGAGAGGGCCGCCACGTGAGAGACGCGTGCTCGTGCCGGCAGGGCGTGGGGGGGGGGGGGTCACACACCCCAGACCGGACATGCCCGTGTGTGCTTGCCCGGCATTCCGGTGGTCGGCTGCCGGGGAAGCCAGCCTTCTCTCCGTCCTGGTCGTCAGGACACTGAGGCCCCCTTAGCAGTCACAAAACACAGTCTCTGCTGCTCGTGGGACCTGGTGGGAGTGTGGACACGGAGCTGACGAGACTGTGTTCTTGACAGAGCTTTACAGCTACACGGAAGGGCCCGAGTTCCTGATGAACCGGAAGTGCTTTGAGGAGGACTTCCGGACCCACGGTGAGCGGCGCCCTGCGCTTCTTGGTTCCTTTCAGCCCGTGTCCTGAGGGCCGCAGGGCGTCTCACAGTATCTGAACACCCCAGTTGTCCTGGGGTGGCCGGCGAAGGCTGCTGACCTGTGATTGTTCCAGGCCAGATGCAACATTAGGGTGGGCTTGCAAACACTGGTGGTGGCCTTTCAGGGTGTGAGTGCTGGGGGGAAAGGGCACTTGATGTGATTGAACTTGCACCAAAAACAGCTTTCTTTCTTTCAGTCTGGAAATTCAAATTCATAAGGCAGCAGTATGTCCTTGCCCTTACGCAGAGAGTAACTGATCTTTCCGAGTTCTCTGGTCCCGTGGCAGTCGGAATTTGGTGGCCAAACGTGGTGTCAGGTCCATTGTGAGGGTTTTCTGGGCTCAGGCGTCACTGGCCTCTTGCCCTGCAGTGACAGACAAGAAGTGGACCGAGCTGGACACCAACCAGCACCGCACCCATGCCATGAGGCTCCTGGATGGCCTGGAAGTCACCGCCAGGGAGAAGAGACTCAAGGTGGCCCGGGCCATTCTCTACGTTGCCCAAGGTACGGAGTGGGCCCCCGGACCCCTGCCTCCCCTTGGGTGATGGGGCCGGCCAGACCCGGGAGGGACTCAGTGAGCTGTGCGCTGGGCCTGCAGGCACCTTCGGGGAGTGCGGCTCCGAGGCAGAAGTGCAGACCTGGATGCGCTACAACGTCTTCCTGCTGCTGGAGGTGGGCACGTTCCATGCGCTGGTGGAGCTTCTGAACATGGAGATAGAGTGAGTTCTCCCGAGGGGCGGGCGGGGGCGGGGGCGGGGGCCGGGCTTACGGAGCTGCCTGGCCTTGAGGATCGGGTCCAGGGCCTGAAGTCTCACCCCCTGGTCCTGTGGCATCCCGTGCCATCCAAGCACAGGTTGTGGTGGTGTGCTCCCCCAACGGGGCAGCGCTTGCCGGGGGACCCCTCTCCTGCCTCTGGGGGAGGCGCTGACTCCGGTCTCTCCTACAGCAACAGCGCCGCGTGCAGCAGTGCGGTGAGGAAGCCGGCCATCTCCCTGGCTGACAGCACGGACCTGAGGTGAGGCCGCATGGGCCACGGTGAGGGCAGCAGGGCCTGGGGGGCGTCCTTGGGTTTTCATGCTGTGTGTGTGTGCGTGTGCGTGTTCCTTCTCACACGCTACCCTGCAGGCGTGCTGGGCTCCGTGTGGGGTTCGTCGGCCCTGCTGAGGGCTCTCCTGGTGCTCGGGGGGAGGCGGGGGGGGGTGGCTCTGGGCTGAGTCTCCCAGAGGAAATCCCAGGTGGAGCCACCCGTGACAGAACCACAGTGCCTCTGAGAGCTCGCTGTGGCATTCCGTGTTGCACGAAGTGCCCGATGCGACCCCGTGGGCTCCCACCTTCTCGTGCACAGCTCGACTGCCGTCTGTGTGCGGTTAGTCCTGACCGTTCTCGACGCTTCATGGCTGTGCAGAAGGAATAGCAGCTGCTCAAGGGCAAGGCCACCTTCCCCTCCTTGTGAGGGTTAGGGTCTGTCTCTTCTTGTGCACTTCGAAGCTTTCAGACTGGGGGGTTGGTGGTGCCCCCACTGTAGTCAGGGTCCCTGGCATCATCCTGTGTGCCCCTGACTCTCACCATGGTACCCACACTCTGTTCGCACTGCCACGCTACTCTACCTTGGCAGGTCCAGCCCCCACTTCCACAGCTCGCTGCTGCCTCTGTGTCATTTTCATTCCGGGAAGCTCAGGGCAGTAAGTGCTTTCGGCCATTCTGGTTCACAGTAATCCACTCAGCACTCACTTTCCCAGCGTCTGCTTTGAGTAAGCGCTTGGCGAGACTCCGGAGGCACAGAACAGGCCTGATCCCAGCCCTGGCAGCGTGGGGCCGAGCAGGAGGCACCGCACGCTCCGTGCGGCTCTCAGTGTCCTGGACGCCGCAGCGCCCCCGTCAGCCCGCCTTCCTGCTCCGGCTTCCTCACGCCCTCTGGGGTATGGGCAAGCCGGGCACTCCCGTGACCCCCCCGCCCTCCCCGTTTTCTCGTCCGCAGGGTCCTGCTCAACATCATGTACCTGATTGTGGAGACCGTTCACCAGGAGTGCGAGGGGGACACGGCTGAGTGGAAGGCGATGCGGCAGACCTTCAGGGCTGAGCTGGGTGGGGCCCCGGGTCCCGGTCGCTGAGGCTGGCGGGCGGGGAGGGGCCTGTCCCTGCCTGCGGCCCTGACACCTTCGTGCTGTCTCCAGGTTCCCCGCTGTACAACCACGAGCCGTTCGCCATCATGCTCTTTGGGATGGTGACCAAATTTTGCAGTGGCCACGCCCCTCACTTCCCCATGAAGAAGGTTCTCTTGCTGCTTTGGAAGACAGTGCTGGTGAGCACCTCCTGGAGGAGGAGGAGTGCAGGTGCCAGGGGACGGGGCAGGCTTGGGGCTCGGACTCACCCTCCCTCCCTCCTTCCAGAAGGGGCCGGCCCTGTGGGGCCTGGGCCGGGCCTTATGCCCTCCTCACAGTGGCCTGCACGTTTTGTCTTGGCCGCACATCCTGTTCGCTCCTCCCAGAGCCTCCCTGAAGCCAGAGAGGAAAGCTGAGTTGCTCAGAAACAGTGGAAGTAATTGGCCTAAAATTGCTGGCACTGCTGGCTTCTAGGGGGATGTTTAGATGATGCTTTTTTTTTTAATTGGAATATCCTGCAATAGACAGGTGACCCGTGAACAACGCAGGTTTAAGCTGTGCGGGTCCAGTTATATGTGGGTTGTTAAAATACAAGCGGACCCATGCAGTTGAAACCCACGTTCAAGAGTCTGCTGTGTTTTTGACTCGCGGTTTCAAATCCCTGAAGTCGGTGGAGGGCCAACTTCACCTCTGTGTGGGTTTTGAACTGCGTGGGGTGTGGGCACCCCATCCCCTGCATTGTTCCAGGGTCAGCTGGATTTGCAGTCTGACTTGGAAGTGTGGCATGTGCCCCTTCTGAAGCGTACAGGCTCACTGGTTTTCCTGGGAGCTGGAAGGGTTAGGCTCTTCAGTCTGCATTTTTGTTCGTTTTTTATTAACCCGAAGAGCGAGTCGTACACAGAGCGCTACGTGTGTGTGTTTGGTAGGCTCAGCCAGCCCCCATTGCTCCTCTCCCTTTCCGACATCGCTGAACTCCCCGGGGAGTGCAGGGAGTCCCTCGTGCAGAGGTGGTGAGGTCCTGCAGAGATGCGGGTCCCGGCTGCTCTCGAACCCGACACAGCCCTGCTCCCTGTCTGACGCAGTGCACGCTGGGTGGCTTCGAGGAGCTGCAGAGCATGAAGGCGGAGAAGCGCACGCTGCTGGGCCTGCCCCCGCTGCCGGAGGACAGCATCAAAGTGATCCGCAACATGAGGGCCGCCTCTCCGCCGGCCTCTGCCTCCGACCTGATCGAGCAGCAGCAGAAGCGGGGTCGGCGGGAGCACAAGGTGAGGGCGACAGGGGTCCCGGCCACTCCCAAGGGTTCTGCAGGTGCACATGCGGTGCTTGGTCCTCGGACAAGCATGGTAGGGAGTTGTCTCTGAACAGCTAGTCCGAATGAAGGCCTTCGGGCAGGAACATTGCGTCTCCTGTCCAGGGGCCCAGTGTTCAGTGGGCACCTGGGACATGGTATTTTTAAGGGACTAGGACAGGAAATGGCATGTCATTTGGGTCCAACCTTGACTTCCTGTTTCCCACTGCCCTTGGCTCTGCACCTCCCACCTTTCTGAGTTCCAGCCTCGCCAGCTTCCTTGCCCCCTGTAGGTCCTCAGTTGGCGCTTGTTGTCTGCTCCCCCCTCCCCTCCCGTGTGCAGGCCCTGATAAAGCAGGACAACTTGGATGCCTTCAACGAGCGGGACCCCTACAAGGCCGACGACTCCCGAGAAGAGGAGGAGGAGAATGACGATGACAACAGTCTGGAAGGGGAGACGTTCCCCCTTGAGCGCGACGAGGTGATGCCTCCCCCGCTCCAGCACCCCCAGACCGACAGGCTCACCTGCCCGAAGGGGCTTCCATGGGCGCCCAAGGTCAGGTGAGCCTCGGACCCTCAGAATGCTCTTGGCTCCTGGAACCAGAGCCCTCCCACCCTCCGGCAGGGCGCCTGGCCAGCGTCTCCACGCGAGGTCTGCCACTGGGCTGGGCCGGCCGTGGCTCCTGGGTGAGACGCTCTCACAGGGCCCTGTGCTGGCCCTGCTGGCTCTGCGCCGAGGGGCCCTCGTGTGCTCCTGAGTCCGCAACAGGAGCTGGCTCTTGGTTGGGCTCGGGCTGGGGGAGGGGGAGGGAAATGGAAACAGGGACGTGCCAGTGAGCTCATCTCCACACGCCCTGGCATCGTATATGGTTAACATAAAAATTCTAGGTGAAGGAAGAGATCCTTTGGAACCGTAATTCAGATCTGAGACATGTGTGTGAGCCCGTGGATGGGAAGGTACCTGCACATGTAGAGATGGTAACGGTTTGAAAAAGCACTAACTTAAGAAATAGGTAAACATGTGAGAGGATATAAAGTCATTTTCTTATTTATTTCTTTTTTTAAAGATTTTATTTATTTTTAGAGAGGGGAAGGGGAAAGGGAGAAAAACATCACTGTGTGGCTGCCTCTCACGTGCCCCCCACTGGGGACTTGGCCCGCCACCCAGGCATGTGCCCTGACTGGGAATCGAACCAGCAGCCCTTGGGTTCACAGCCCGAGCTCAATCCACTGAGCTACGCCAGCCAGGGCTAAAGGCATTTTCTTAACCCAGGTAAAGCCCCAGTTTTCAGGGGCCCGTGATGGGAATACACAGCAGAGCGTCAGGAAAGGCAGGATATACTGCTTGTGTGGGACTGGAGATGTGACTCGTGAGAAAAGCAGTAGCTTATGGCTCTCGCTGTTGTAAAAATTTTAATTATTTGAGGAGTTCCAATGACAATGTTGTAAATCATTTTACAACATTAATTTTGCAAGTAAACTGGTTACATGCAATTTCAGATTATAGATTCAACATCATTATGAAGGACATTAAAGTAGATGGAAGGTTTCAGTTCTTTATTTCTTTTTCTTTTTTTTCCCCATAAAGAGAAACTGTCGTGGGAGGTTTCTTCTCCCGGCTTCACAGTTCCCGGACGTTCGGGAGTCTGTTAGCCAGGGCTCCTCGGAGTAGCATGCCCTGCAAACCCTGCTCTCTTTCCTTGGCAGAGAGAAGGACATCGAGATGTTCCTCGAGTGCAGCCGCAGCAAGTTCATCGGCTACACTCTGGGCAGGTGAGCGCCACCTGAGTCCCTTTGAGGAGAGGCGGCGAGAGGTCCGCCCTCTCGGCCTTCGGTGTTCGGGGCCCTGGGTGGATAGGCATGTGGGCCTCACACAGGGCCTCCTTTCTTCCCCAGCGACACGAGCACGGTGGTGGGGCTGCCCAGGCCAATCCACGAAAGCATCCGGACTCTGAAACAGGTAGTGGCTTCGGGTGCGCTTTTGGCCTGGCTTGGTCCCCAGCGAGGAAAGTGAGCCCGGCCCGCTGGGAGGAGCCGTTCTGCCCTGGTTGCCTCTGCCTGGAGGGAGGCGCCGGGCCCAGGGATGGGCGGCCTGCGGCTGTGCCTTCCGACAGCTCTGCTTTGTAGGTCCTACTTGTTGTAGCTGAGCTTTTGTTGGGGACTTACCGGTGGCTCGAGATTGTGTTACCTGCCCTGGCTGGTGCAGCTTGGTGGATTGAGTGCCCAAAAGGTCGCTGGTTCGACCGCCAGGCAGGGCACATGCCTGGGTTGCGGGCCAGGTCCCCAGTTGGGGAGCGTGTGAGAGGCAATTGATGAATGTATCTCTCACACATTGATGTTTCTCTCTCTCTCTTTCTCCCTGCCTTCCCCTCTCTCTAAAAGAGAATAAAATCTTAAAAAAAAAAAGATTATATTACCCGAGAGTTCTTGAAGTTTTAAGGGGCCCATTAAACACCCTCCCCCTTTTCTTGCCCCAGTGCTAAGGCAGTTGAGATAGAGGAGCAGGGTTGCAGCTCCAGCTCTGTTGCTGACGAGCGGTTGGACGGCGGCGGCTTTGCCGTGGTTGTGAGAGAGAGAAGAGAAGGAGGCTGGGCCTAGAACACCCTGCTCCTCCTCCCACACTCACGGGCCAGCGGGGTTGGGGGGGGCGGGTGTGAGGGCAGGGAGGGACTGAGGTGTGGGCACTCGCATGTCCCTCCAGCTGGGAGGGGGCTCCAGGGGTGGGGAAGGAAGAGAGGTCTCTCCTCCCAGCGTATCTGGGGTGTAAATGTGTATGTTTTTGAAACATTTCTAAGGTTTTTAGCACTAAGTGGGCCCATGTAGTTGGGCTTTTTGAGTACCTGGGTACTTGATTCTGAGTACTTTTAAGTTCTTTGATTCTGCTTTTAATAGTTTTTCTGTCGCTGTTGGCACCTGAAAGTCCCTTTCTCTCCTTTAATTCGCTTTTTTCTCATCTTTTGTGTGCTTTTGCACTGGTTTTAAAGGCAAGTGTTCACTTAGGAAGATGGTTTGGGTTTCGGACGGTAGTGAGGGATCGTGGTGGAGCTGTAGCCCTCTTGGGGAAGACTGAGTTGGAGGAAGGTGGGGTGGGCCCTGGGCCAGTGTGTGGGCGGCCAGCCCGGCCTGAGACGCAGCCCGCAGTGCCTTCTCCCCTCCCCCCAGCACAAGTACACGTCGATCGCGGAGGTCCAGGCGCAGATGGAGGAGGAGTACCTGCGCTCTCCTCTCTCGGGGGTAAGTCGGGAGCCTTCCTCCGCCAGCAGGGTCCCCAGCCTTCCCAGGCTCTGTGCTGAGCCCAGCCCTCGAAGCTGCCTTGGCCCCTGCCCTCAGAAAGCCCCCGCCCGGTCTCACTCCTGTGGCCGGGGGGTGGGGGTCGGGGTGACCTGTGTGTAGTGCAGGGGTTGAGAATGCAGACTCCGAGCCAGCCACTGCCTCTGAGTCCCGGCTCTGCTATTCAGTGGGTGACAGCCCAGCAGAAGGCGGGTCTCCCTGTGCTCCAGTGTCCTCACCTGTAAAGTGGGCATAATAACAGTGCCTTCCTCACAGAGCGCTAGTGAGGACTAGTGGAGTGGTAGCGAGTGCCTGGCAGGTCCCGCTGTCACCACCAGCATTGTTACTGACAGTGACACTTACAGATCCCCCCCCAGCCAGCCAGTAAGCTGGCTCGGGAGACCGTGGTTGGACTGGGGTTTGTATGTGTCCCACTGTGTTGCAAGGGAGAAGAGGAAGTCGAGCAAGTCCCCGCAGAAACCCTGTACCAAGGCCTGCTCCCCAGCCTGCCTCAGTACATGGTGAGTGCCTCTCCAGGGGGCCCTGGCCCTGGGCCCCTCGGGGGCCAGCAGTGGGCGCCTGCCGTGGGATCGCCCTCCCCGCCACACAGGACTTGGGAGTGCGTCCTTCGGCCCCTCCCCGAGCTGCCTGAGCCTCTCCAGGAGGACCGCCCGCCCGCTTGCTTCATCCTGCACCCAGGCACTCTGGGGCAGGCTGTCTCAGGGTCTCCTCCTCCCCAGATCGCGCTGCTGAAGATCCTGCTGGCCGCAGCTCCCACCTCAAAGGCCAAAACAGACTCGATCAACATCCTGGCGGACGTCCTGCCCGAGGAGATGCCGTGAGTGCCGTGGTGCCGTGAAGGGTGCAGGTCGGGGCAGCAGAGCAGGGAGGTATTTGTGATCGGTCCCAGTGTTTGCTAGTTATCTCCTTTTCTGGGCTCAACTTCTCTGCAGGTTAGGTTGAGGGTGTTCCTGGCTCAGCAGAAAAAATAAGTACCGAATTAAATACTTAGTTCTGCTGGTTGGGGAGAAGGCCTAGTCCAGCTGGCCTGGACTCGAGCGTGGACTCGGCGACTAGGCGAAGGCCTGGTGGTGCTGGGGAGAGGCAGTTTCTCCTCTGCAGAGTGAATCAGGCTGTGTCCGACAGTCCCGAGACCCTCCCTCGAAGGCTGTGAGACTGGGACATCCCGGGCGAGTGGGGTCAGCGTCTGGATGACTTGCCAGCCAGTAGCTGGACCTCAGCTGGGTAGCGGTTCCCTCCTGCTCCCCAGTGGGCTGGTGCGCAGGGCATTTGTGAATCTCAGGGCGATGGTGGAATCCTCAGGGGCTCTTCCCTGGGCCACAGACTGCACCTCTGATGTGCGAGCACAAGCCCAGAGCGTGTTCTCCCGGCCTTGACCTGGTGCCCTGCTGGGCTGCCGAGACGGCTGGCTCCCTGGCGGCTGGGCCCCTAGTGTGTGGTGTGAGAGCCAGGTGGGGGAGGAGGTGGGACTTGGCTAGTACCGAAGGGGGTGGCACAGAACACTGGGCCATCGTGATGGCCCTTGGGCCGGGGGTGCCAGAGACAGTGAGAAGTCCTGAATCCTGAATTCAGAAACTGATTTAAGTGTCTAATCACTATGTCACACACCTAAAACTAATATACTACTGTATATCAAGTATAATTGAAAAATAAGTTTTAGAAGCTTCGTAAGTTTATCTGACCCCAGAACCTGTCTCCCCATAACACGAAATATCTCAGCGTGGAGCTATTTCACGAAACACACTGGAGGAAGACAGCTTCTACGGTGGCAGAAGCTTAGGGCAGACCTTGAAAAAGAGGTTCCTTGCTGGAGTGCTGGAGGAAAAGCAGAGAAATAGGCCAGAAGCGTGACTGGGGCGCCCCAAGGAGGAAGAACGGCGCTCCGAGCTGGGGACGGGGGCAGGGCCGGAGGTGGGTGGGGGCGCTGCCCCTCCGCAGGCTCACCTGCTGCCTGTGCCTCCAGCACCACAGTGCTGCAGAGCATGAAGCTGGGCGTGGACGTGAACCGCCACAAAGAGGTCATTGTTAAGGCCATCTCTGCTGTCCTGCTGCTGCTGCTGAAGCACTTTAAGCTGAACCACGTCTACCAGGTACCTGTAAGGCCTGCCTTGTTCCTGTCCTCTGGGCCAGGGCCCTGGGCGGTGCTGCTCCTCCAGCCCCGAAGAGTGGGCACCCTTGAGCTCTGTGTGAATGCTCTAAGACTCAGGCTTCCAAGCAAGGCCTTTGTCACTGGAGGAAGGACAGTGAGGTCCTAAGGGCCATGCTTACTTTTTTCCTGTTGGTTTCAGTTTGAATACATGGCCCAGCACCTGGTGTTCGCCAACTGCATCCCTTTGATTCTAAAGTTCTTCAATCAAAACATCATGTCCTACATCACTGCCAAGAACAGGTGACAGGGCCCAGGGATCGGGAGGGGTGAGCATGGCCAGTCGGCAGGGCTCCCCACAGGCCCCTCCCACTGAGCCCACTCGGCACCCACAAGCCAGCGCTCTCTGGGTTTCAGGGCGCAAAGAAGCGTGAGACACGGCTCCTCCCCGTGAAATCCGAGTCCAGCTCCCCAGCTAGTCTGGGGACCGGTGATTCAGTCTGTGCCTGGGTGGGAAGGGGCCCGTCCTGGGCTCCAGGGCTGCCCTCGCTGCCCTTTTGTGCTCTTCTGTTTCGAGGAGGCCGGCCAGGCTGCCCGTTCTCTCTGGGAGCTCAGCTGGCCGAGTGCACTGCCAGGCCCTGTCTGCTGACTCGAACCCCCACCCCTCTCTCTGGGTGCCGGCTGTACTCGACAGTGCCTGCATGTCAGTGCGGTGCGTCGTAGGGTGAGCTGTCAGCCAGACACTGTCTCCCGCAGGGGCTTGGCCTAAATTCAGTGCCTTGAGACGTCCCCCCCACCTCCTGCCCGTCCCCCAGCCCCCAGGTCCCACATTCGTTGCTGCTAGGAAGGCAGGGTCTCCATCCCTTGTGAGATTACGAGCTGGTCTCTGGCCTGAGGGGCCTTAGAAGTCCCCTTGGAGCAGGTATTTAGCTGGGGGAACCAGGGCAGTACCGACAGGGTAGAGTCCCCCTTCTGTCCCAGCAAGTGAGGGGGAGAGCCCGGGGCCAGCCCGCTCACAGCGGCTGCCCAGACCCCGGCCATGGCTCACAGCGGGCGCCGGCCCCCTCCTGCCCCCGCAGCATCTCTGTCCTGGACTACCCCCACTGCGTGGTGCACGAGCTCCCGGAGCTGACTGCCGAGAGTCTGGTGAGTGGCGAGGCTCCTCCCCAGTGTCCCTTCCGTGTGCGGGTCAGTGGCTGGGAGCCGGCCTCCCCCACACTGGGGTAGGCGAGGTCACTGGCAAGTGTCTGGCTGGCCCTTACAGCACTGCATGCGTGCAAGGGCACAACGATGTGGATGTGGGGGTCAGTTTGTCTCGGGAGCGGGTCACCGGGCCGAGCTGCTTCTTTCTCCCCGCACTGCAGCTCTGGGTCCACAGCTCTGGGGGAGCCTGATGTCCCAGCTTGTGGGGGCCGAGGCCCTACCCCCCTCTGTCATGCTGTTTCCTGCAGGAAAATTTTAGGGAGCTCCCCACCACCCCCTGCCAGCTTCTGGGGTGGAGTTCCCCTGGGCTGAGGAGAGGAGTGCATTCCTGGTACAGGCCAGAGAGGCCCGCAGTTGGGAGATCATGTGCACGAGGGCCCTGGAGGCTGCCGAGCCCCCGCCGCTGTGGGCGTCACGGTTGCACCTGGGTTTGCCCTGCAGGAAGCAGGTGACAATAACCAGTTTTGCTGGAGGAACCTCTTCTCCTGTATCAATCTTCTTCGGATCTTGAACAAGCTGACCAAGTGGAAGCATTCCAGGACGATGGTGAGTCAGCGCGGGCGGCAGGCCCGGAACCTGGAGCTCCCAGCTGAGTGCTAGCTACACCCTGTACCGTCCCTTGCACAGGGGAGCAGGGGTCCCCAGGGTGGGCTTGCTGCTATGGCTTCCTCCTCCCCTCCTAACTGCCCTGCAGCCACATCCTTGCATTTTAAGGTCTGATTCCTTGCTTGCTGATGAGATGAGCTGGAGGCTGGAGCTCAGTCGTGCATGGAATCATTCACACTTGCAGAGGGGTTTCTGCCTGACCAGGGTTCTGGGGGTTTCCCTTAACCCTGAGTGTGTGGGTGCCTTGGGGTGGTAGGTCCATGAAGCCTCTGATATTGTAGGTCCGTGCATATAGCAGTACTTCTGAAGGAATTTGTAGCTTTCTTCATATTCCAGAAAGACTCATAATGAGGGTGGCCAGCGGCCCTGGTTTGCCTAGGACTCTGGTGGTTTTAGCAGCGGAAGTCCGACGTCCCAGGAAATACCTCTGTCTGCGGAGGACTGGGACGTTGGCCCTCCTGCCGTGACCCCAGAGGGAGTGAGCGGCCGGGTGCTGACGCAGGCATCCGTGCCGCTCTCCACTGGGCCGGCCCGTGCCCCTCGCAGATGCTGGTGGTGTTCAAGTCCGCCCCCATCCTGAAGCGGGCGCTGAAGGTGAAGCAGGCCATGATGCAGCTGTACGTGCTGAAGCTGCTCAAGGTGCAGACCAAGTACCTGGGGCGGCAGTGGCGCAAGAGCAACATGAAGACCATGTCTGCCATCTACCAGAAGGTCCGGCACCGGCTGAACGACGACTGGGCCTATGGCAACGGTGAGGCCCTGCACCGGGGGCGGCGGGGGCAGGCAGGGGGCGGGGCGCGGGTGCCTTCCCGCTCTGCCCCGTGCCCTCTGAGGGGCCGCATGGACTGCTAGGAAGGACTTGGAGGGTCTGGTCAGCCCCCGTTCCTCTGCGCCTCCCTGGAAGCCATTCCTTTTCCAGAAGCCGTCACAAGGCGCTCTCGTCTCTTCCCTCCCCCTGCAACTGCCTCGGTTCTGGCCACAGATCCTTTCTCGCCTCCAGGGCCTTGCCCTCCATCAGTGCCCGGAACTGTGCTGCAGGGATCTTTCCAAAGTGCATCTGTGGTGGCACCGCCCTAGTCAGGGCCTTCTTCACCCTCTGGTGGCCCTCAGAGTTAGAGCCGAGCGCCCAAGCACACCACCTGAGCTGAGGCCCACACCCCATCCCTCCCTGTCCTCCATGGCCGGGCCCAGCTTCTGTCCCGCCCAGGGCTCTGGGCACACACAGCACTCAGCCCGTGCACGTCAGCCTGTGCTGTCCCCGCTCCTGTTCCCTCCCCCAGCAGGTGCCTCCCCCGGGCCCCCCGTCTGTCCCGTGTCTGTGTGTGCTGTGTCTCCTCCCCTCTGGGCAGCCGCCTCAGCCTCCTGGGCAGAGTGCGTTCTCCCCGGTGGCCATGTGACTGCATTCCCAGAGCCCTGTGTGTTTGTGCCTGGGCAGGGAATGGAGAGAAGGGCTCAGGAGGGGACCTGCAGGCTCCTCCCCTGGCCGAGGAGTGCCAGGGAGAAGGTGGCTTTCAGAGGAAGGTTTGGGTCTGTCCTCGCTGCGTCCACGCGGATGGCAGGTGGCCCCTGCTCCTCAGAGCTGGCTTCCTCCGTTCACCCGACCCTCCCTGGCGTGTGCCCTCTAGGGGAGAAGTCCCGTTGGCATCCCCGAGGACGGACAGGGCCTGGAGGCTGACGATCAGCATCGCAGGGGCGCTGCCCCGCGGGCCTGGCTCTGACCTCCCTTCCTGCTCTGCCCAGATCTGGACGCCCGGCCGTGGGACTTCCAGGCGGAGGAGTGTGCCCTCCGCGCCAACATCGAACGCTTCAACGCCCGGCGCTACGACCGGGCCCACAGCAACCCCGACTTCCTGCCTGTGGACAACTGCCTGCAGAGCGTCCTGGGCCAGCGGGTGGACCTCCCTGAGGATTTCCAGATGAACTACGACCTCTGGCTGGAAAGGGAGGTCTTCTCCAAGCCTATCTCCTGGGAGGAGCTGCTGCAGTGAGCCTCCTGGTTAGGGGACTGAAGAGGAAAGAGGTGACGTCCAGGTGCCCAGGGCCCAGCGCTGGTCACTGCAGTGTGCCCGTCCGCCTCCAGGTGGCAGCACAGCCCCACCGCGCCCTCCCCTGACAGCATTAGCCAGGCCTCTGGTTGATGCCCAGCCTCCTGGGAGCAGCCGTCTCTGCTTGGCACCCTCTCTCTTCCCTCCCCCCACCCCCTCCCTCGGACATGGTTGGTTACAGCTTATTTCTCATTCAGCCCAAGGCTGGGAAAAGCTGGGATGGGCTGGGAACCCATTACATCCAAATTTCGGGGGTCATGCCGACTATTCTTGAGACGTGCAAATCCTCGGCAGGTCAGCTTGCCAAGGAGGAGGGCTGAGGGTCAGGGCCAGGGAGTCGGAGTCCTGGTCCTGCCTTGGGGTTCGTGGTGCCGTCCCAGCCTCCCGCTGGCTGTCCCCCCGAAGCAGGAGCGGGGCTCCTGCGGCTCTCGGGCGCTCCGGTTCCGGACGGGGCTGGGGTGGGCAGAGGAGGTCCCCTCCCCAGTGGTGCCGCGTGTCCCCTGGTGTGCACGGCCCGTGAATACCTGTGCGTGAGTCTGTGTGTGCGCGCTCGTGCCGTCTCGGGGTTTTTAACGTGTTTGTGTACTCTGTTTACATTAAAAGGAAGCAAAAACAATCCCGGTGGCCTTGTCTGCAGAACACAGGCTCCTGTGTGTCTCCTCCAGGTCCAGAAAGGGGGTTTTCTTGCCCGCATCGGTAGGCCCCCCACTTGTCTTCTACCCAGCTGCCTGCCCTTTCCTTCCGGGCGGGGGCGGGCACCCCTCCGAAGTGTCCCCTCCCCCGGTCAGCCGGAGTTGCCGCAGCTCCAGGCCTCGGGCTGCTGGAACGGCACGTGGTCCTGCACCCCTGAGTTTGACAGCACCGTGGCGGGAGCCCCGGGCTCCTCCGGGTCGCACTCCTGAGCTGCCCTCGGCCGCGCCGATCTCAGCGTTGGAGGGGAGGGCTGGTCGGGGGTCAGGGGCTCTGGGCCCTCGCTGGGGCAGACGGTTGGGCCTGAGCGGAAGCTCAGGTTCAGAAGAACCTGTCCTGCCCGGGTCCTACGGAGCCCAGGCCCTGATGTGCCCGCGGGGCGGCAGCCAGCAAGCGCACTCCTGACGTAAGTCACGCAGCCTCTGAGGTGGACGCCCCCTGGGGTGACTGATGTTTTGCCCCAACGAAGCTCGCATAGGACGTGGGGATTTGACACAACTGGTGTGTGCGTGGCGGGCTTTCTGCTGGCTTTCACCAAGGCCTCCGGGAAGCTGGCGCCGTGAGGGGTCGGTTTGGGTGAGAGGGAGTTGCTCATTCTTACCCACCGGCAGTCTGGGCTCTGTGCCTCCGATTTCCCCAGCCCCCCGAAGCTTCCCTTCACCAGAGGGGCCGTTTTCCCTCGTGGCGTGCAGGGGTCTGTGAGCACCAGACACCTGCCTTAGTCTGTGCAGACAGGAACACGGACCGGGAGCCGCAGGGGCCGCAGAGCCAGGTAGGGTCTGGGCGTGACCCTGCTGGGCGTGACCCTCCCGGCAGGGCGTGAGCCCTAGCACAGCCAGAGGGTGCCTGCGGCAGGTTGGCCCTGTGGACCCAGTGACCACCGATCTCTGCGGCTTTGTGACCCGTGTGGGTCACGGGCTGGGCAGGGCCCTCCGTGACCCCTCGCAAAGGGCTGAGATACATAAAACTCAGTGTTGCTACCGGGCTCGGGGCCCAGTGCTCTTTCCATCGCTTTGAGGACGGGACCTTCCTGGTTAGTCAACACTTGCCATGCGCTGGGTGTCACGGAGGCTCAGGGCCCGTATCGGTGCTTCCCGAGCCCATCGTCCACGCGGCAGCCAGCAGCTGGCAGCCGCTGCTGGGAGCGCTGTGCGCGCTGAGTCTCCCTGTTGGGCGTAGCCCTGGAAGGCGGTGTCACTGCAGGGCCTGCCCTGCAGACGAGGAACTGGCACAGGAAGGGCGAAGGGCCTGCCCGAGGTGGCAGCGTAACGAGAGCCGGGCCGGGTGCAGACGCAGGTCTCTGCCTGCAGTGCATGTGCGTCCCGGACCCCCCCACCCCCGCCCCACCCCCACTTTCCCTTCTAACAGCCCGTGCCACTGCCCAGCGCTCGCCACCTGAGCGCGTGTTTGCTCACATCTCCCCTTTCGCTCCCCCACACTTGCTCGGGTGCGGTCCCTGGAGAGGGTCTTGGCAAGTGCCCGTTGAGGTAGGCCCTCACTGGCTGCCCCAGCCTGGCCTTGGCATGGCCTCTGGTGCGTCCAGAGGCACGCCCCTGCGAGGTAACTCGGGGGCTGTCGCCGCCACCTTTTCCTCTTCACTGTCCCGGCCGGCACGTCCTCTCCGCCCGCCCCCCCCCAGGTCCCACGCGCTCCTGCGTGCGTGGCGGCCTCTGCCCTACCTGTGAGGTCCATCTCCCTGGAGGCCGGCTTCCCGGCCGTCCCCTAACGAACAGGCGTCCCAGAGAAGCGGCGGCCATGCCACTGTTTGGTGCTGGGCACTGTCAGCCTCGGTCGCTGCAGGGACTTGAGCTCGTCAGGTTCCGCCTGCTGACTCCTCGGTAAAGCCGGTTTAACGGCAGCACGGTCGTGAGGGGCCCGAGGGAGGGATAACGGGCCTGCGCTCCTGGCTGGCGAGGAGCTACGCAGCTGATCAACAGACGGCAGCTGCCCTCAGCACTGCTAGGGGCCCTCCCAGCTCTGACCACCTGTGCGTTTGCACTCATTCCCTGTGTCCCCTGGGAAGACAGAACCCCTCCCCCCCGCCGGGGACCAGAAGCACGTCTTAGGCCTTCTTAGATCCCTGGTCCTTAGCGCTCTGCTGTGAATTCAGGAGTCTCTCAGAAGGGGCAGCCACTGACCCGGCAGCCCTGCCCTCATGCCTCGAAGGCCCCTTCCCCGTTCTGGGTGCCCTTGTGAGCTCGCGGTCGACAGATGGCCACAACAGCAAGTCGGAGCGAAGATGTGGCACACACACTGCAGGGCCACACGGGTCCCACGGGTCCCACTGGCCCCAGCTCCCGCTGGAAAATAGCCTAGGTGGGCGGCACCCCAGCGTCAGGAACAGGGCCCCAGAGCAGACGCTCCGTGGCCAGTGTCCCCCTGGTGCCCAGGGCCCTGTGGCACTGGGCCTGCTCTGGTCCGGGGCCTTAGCAGGCAGTGTGGCTCAGCGGGACTGCCACTCAGGTCGCTGTGTGAGCGGCTGGGGGAGGCAGAAAGGGAGATCGAGTCCCTCTAATGAGAAACATCTCCCGGTGCCGGGCTGAGACCCAAAGCCTGGACTGAAGGGCCTGCCGCCTCGGGCCCTCCACGCTGGGCCTGGGGTCTGGGCCCCTCGCTGGGACCAAGACCTAGGCCTCCCTGGGTGGCCTCACTGGGGCAGGGAGGGGCTTTAGCAAAGGCCAGCGACTCTCAGGTTGGGATTCCAGGAGAGGCCACTTCCCCTCTCCTTGTCCAGAAGGGCTGACCAGAGCTGCAGCCTGGCCTCGGGGAAGCGTGGGGCCTGGGCCGAGGGCCGAGGTCACCTCTGGAGTGAGGCTGGGGGCTGCGCCTTAGTGGTGAGATGCCTGGAGTGTGGAGGAGGGGGAGGGAGGGGGGGCTAATGGGAAGCAGGTGGAAGGGCTGCCCGGGTCCCCACCAGGGGACAGGCCGGCCGGGATGGCCCAGGCAGTGGGGGAGCCGTCAGCACACAGATAATCCCAGGGAACAGGCTCCGGGATGCCCATTCATATTCATTATGTGCGAAGCAGGCGGTTGTAAAGTTAGCTTTCCCTTCATTTAGCTGTCACTGGGCAGAAAAATATGAGCTGTGGGTAGATGCCCCTGGATGGGAGCCAGCAGCCTGCTGGTGCCCTCCCCCGCGGGCCCCGCCTGGCCCCTGCCCGCCTCTCCCGCTCCGGCTGCCGCAGTCTCCCGGCTTTCCTTTCTTATCTGTCTCTTCCCTGCTTCTGCTCTCTTTGCTATGTCCTTCTCCCCTCTCCGTCTTTTTCTGAGCCGTGCAGAGCACGGCCCCTTCTCTGTAGCAGAGTGGGCGCATTCGTAGAACAAGCTGCTGTCCCTGTACCTCTCCCGATCTGGGGGTGGGGGTGGGCAGGAAGTCCAGAACTCCGCTGTCTGCTCTCGGAATTGGGAAGACCTGGTGCAGCGGTCTTAGCCCCGGGCCATCACCGACAAGCGGGCCAGAGGCGGCTGGGCACCTCTCCCGCCCGCCCGGCCTCTTCCCTTCCTACAGACCGGGCTCGGCCGCAGCTCGGCCAGCAGCAGCACTGCCGGGCGAGAAGTGCCCAGGAGCCAGGCAGTGACCGGGTGGGAAGAGGAGGACAGGTTTCCTCGGGCACAGTGAGCCCGGTCACAGGGACGGGCCGGAGGGAAGGCGCATCTGACGGGGCCGTGACGCTCTGGGAGTAAGCCCAGTGCTGGTGTCTGCCTGCTGGGCCTTCCCTGTGCCTGGGGGTGGCGGGGCAGCCTCAGAGGCCGAGGTCTGAGCTGCGCTTGTGGTGGTGTGCTATTCACACCCCCGGGAGGGTGGGAGGCCGGGACGGCTTTTCCCCTGCCTCCCGGGCTGCGGAGATAAGGCAGAAAGCGGGGATGAAGGATAGGATGGGTGATCCTCTGAAACCGCAGGGAAGAGTCCTGGCTTTCGTCTCTGCCCCACGGCTCAGACACACTCCTGGGGCCTCTGGGGGCCGGAATCTGCCCCGCCCCCACGGCTGGGAGCTCAGAGCCCTCCGCGGGCTGCCCGGCCTCCCGTTCCACTGCCCTCCCCACCCCGCATTTCCTCGGGAGCCCAGCCGCCCCAGAGCCAGGCCCTTCTCCCTGCCTTCCGTGCCTGCCGAAGCCCCAGGGACCCGGGGCAGGGCATGCACCGGCCTCAAGGGCTTTGCTGCAGGCCCACCCTCCCCGGGCCCCAGGGGTCCCTGCAGCCACCCCCCCATGGCCTGACCACCCTGAGCGCAGACCAGCCCGAGGGCAAACCCTGAAGATCCGCCACCTTTATTGTTATGCTGGGCAGCACACTTTTTTTTTTTTACAGAAGCATTTTTACAAAAGGGGGGGTTGGGATCTCGGGCTCAGAGGCTGGGAATCTGTTTTATGCTTACCAACGCCCAGTGAGTAAACCAAGCGAGTCCAGGGTTCCCATGGCATACCTCTGGCCTGGTCCCACGGAGGAGAATCCAAATATTTGGTGGTTTCTGGTGGAATTCCTGCCCCCTCCCCCTCGGGGTGGAGAGGACTCCACAGTGTGTGGGGGGGTGGGCGGGGCGGGTACAGGGGAGAAGTAAGGGGAGGCCTGGTGCCTTTGACCTCCAGCTTCAGGCCCTGGTGAGCGCCCTCTGGTGGTGGGAGGAGGGAGTGAGGCCCCGTAGGGAAACCTCCAAAGGTTCCGGTTTCCCCTGAGTCACAAGAACAACTCCTGGCTCAACCTGCGTCGTCCTCCCGTTCTCCTGCGTCCCAGAGTGAGGAGCCCACGAAGCTACATCAGCGGGAGGGATAACCGTGGGCCTTGGATGGGGTCAGAAGGAAGCAGGGCGGCAGCTCTCTCCAGCCCAGCGTTTGGATGAGGGGACCTAGTGTGTGGGGGGAAGAGAAGCCCCCTCTCCCCCTGGGCAGCCCCGCCTTATTCTGAGAGCAGAGACTCGGCAGGAGGCGAGGGTCCCAGCTGCTCCGCCCGCCTCTGGGAGCCACTGGGGGCGGGAGGCCGAGGTGCATTCTCTCTGGCGTCCGGTCCAGGGTGGGCGGGAGCAGCCAGGAGCAGGACGGGGGTGGCAGCTGAGTCTGCGTGCCCACACACATCATCACGTGGTCCAGTTCAGCAGGCTGGGTGGCTCCTTGGGCTTCACCCTGAGCGAGACGAGGCTGGGGGACTTGTAGTCAGCGTCCGGGGAGGGCTCAAAGCTGTGGTCCCCCAGGGCAGGGGAAAAGCTGTGGAGGGAGTAGATGCCGGGGTGGGCTCCGGGGGAGGCTGGCACCCCCACGAAGCCGGCCACGTTCCCGTGCGAGTGGGAGTACGGGGACATGCATGGGGTGGGGATGCCCTCCGGAGACACGAGGCAGGGCCCGGCCGGGCTCCCGGACCCCGGACCGGGCCACAGGGCGCTCTGCAGCTGAGAAGAGAGACAAAGCAGGCCCGTGAATCGGTAGCCCCGGGGGCTGCCTCCCTAACTAGGGGCTCACTTTGCCCTTGGGGCTCCCAACACTTTCCCGAGAGGCCTCCACTCGGCCCAGGTCTAGAATCTGCCACCCTCCTGCCCCCAGTGCTCACAGGAGGCCCCTCCCGCCGCATCTCAGGATGGGGTTCTTCCCACGATCCCTGTGTGCCAGCTGCCCTGCAGGCATCACCGGGAGACCGGCCCACTGGGCAGAGGGGGAAGAGATTTGCCCACAGTCGGCTGCACAGGACAGAGGCACTCCGGGGCTCCCCAGGGCCAGAGCTCACACTCTTGCTGGCTACCCCTGGGATGCAGTCAAGCCCAGACTGGGGGCGTGGAGGGGTCTCACCTGGGGGTGGCTGTCTGTTCGGGGCAGCGCAGAGATGTCATAGGCAGACGTAAAGGGGTTCCGCCCCTCCTGGACCTTCCCATAACGCTCCCGCTTCCGCCACTTGGCTCTGCGGTTCTGGAACCAGACCTGGGGGCGGGGGTAGAAGGTGAGGGGTGACAGAGCAGCTGGGGGAGTACAGCGGGCTGGGGAGAGAGCTGGTGCTCGTGGAGCACAGGGTGGGGAGCTGGCTCCCGGAGGTGGGTCTTGAGTGGCAGGAACTTGTCAGTCCACATGGTTTTCAGAGCCAGGGGAGCCTGGGAGAGCGCCCCCCACTACCCCCTCCAGTCTCCAGGCTGAGTCACTCTGGTTCTCCAGCCTGTGTCTGCTAAGGGTGTCGTGGTGCTCCGTGGCCTGGGGTTCTGAGGTGCTGGCACACATATATTGGGGTTCTAGCCACCAGCCGCCTCTCCTTTTCCAGTCCCCCCACCTCCTGGCATCCGAGGAATGTTAAAAGTATTTCTGTGCAGGCCCTAGCCCTGCTTGGAGCCCTGCTAGCTTCCCGGGGAGCTCAGCCCGGAGCCCGGCCCTTGCACCAGGCCCTGCCCGCTCCACAGCCTCCTCCCCCGCCAGGCTGCCGCGCTCAGCACTGCCCCGCTGCCTCCAGCCCGGCCGGCCTTTGAAACACTCTGCCCCTTGCTTGTCCCTGCCTCTGTCGGGCTGTCCCTGCCTGCGCTGCCCACGCCCACCCTCCCCGAGCCCGTTCCTCTGAGCTGGGCACCGTCCCCTGTCCCCGACGTGTCTCAGACCACACCCTGTGGCCACTGTCCGTGTTGGAGTCTGTGTCTGCCCTTCGTCTGCGAGCTCCTGGCAGCCCGGGTGGCGTGTGGTGTGCTGTGTGCCTCTGTGTGCGTGTCTGTGATGAATCTGTCCTTGGGCATGTGCCCGAGGACTGCTACATGTATGTGTATCAGCGTTTGCACTATCATTTCACGAACTTACGTGCTGGCTGGTAGCCTCCAAGGCTGCATTAGAAGCAGCCCTGTGTGTTTGAGTGTGCACGCACGCCCATGTGCAAAAGTAACCCCAGCGCAGCCCCTCACACTCCTCCACCGTCATCCTACCCAGGCAGGCAGGTCAGGCCCTGAGTTCGGGAGCCAGGCACAGCCTTCCCCCGACCCTGGTTGCAGAGATCCTGCAGCGGGCCGGGGCAAGCCCGGGGGCCGGGCGCCTCACCTGCCCGGCACCTGTCCACTCGGCCGTCCTTTCCTGACTTTCCCTCCCCTGCAGGCCTCTGAGGGCACCTGGGGCCAGTGAGGCGGATCGCTTGCCTGGGAATTCTTCCCTCTCACCACCTGCTCTCCCTGGACCCCCCACCGCAGGCCTCCACCTGTGCTCTGGGCCTTTGCTCTGTATTGTCCCATACGTGGCCTCATTATCCTCTGCACAGCGGGGCCTGTGGGTGGCTGTCCCGCTCCTGTTGGAGACAGTATCCCTACTCTGCAGCCTCAATCACCGGGAAGCTTCTGCACTGGGTCTGGGGCCTCGTGGCTCTGCCTACACCCCTCCAGGGCTGGAAGGCCGAGGAGAGGACTGGGGCCCGTGTCCAGGGCAGTCCCATAGGGGTAGCTGGTCAGACCGCAGCCCAGCGGCCTGCCAAGGCCTCCGGGGATGGGGTGTTCTGGCCTTCTGCAGCTTATGTCACCTGGGGTTGGTCATGTTACTCTGATGGCTGCAGGCCCAGCGGAGCACTGGTGGGCAGCCCCAGGCACCTGTTTTGGGGGGGACATGGGAGCAGGAGGACTCGGCAGAGAAGGGGACGTGGCCCCAGGTCCTCTGGTCTTACGCGGAGTCCAGCTGTAGAGCGCTCTCTGCTGGACGTGGCTGGCCCGATGGTCCCCACAGTCTGCCGGAGCCGCCGGCCCCGGTGCCTCCACAGACCCTGGGGGAGCCCGACTGGGGGGTGACAGCCAGGTCTCCTGCCTGGAGGCTGTCCCCTTGCCTTCCCCAGAAGCCCACACCCACGCCTCCCTGGGGCCTCCCACCCAGGGAGCCTGTGGTGCAGCGTGCAAGGGCAGCAACCACCACCTTGCCCTTGGGCCAGACCCTGCCTGAGCCTCCCAGCCCCACCCCCTGCTGGCCACCTTCGGGTTCTTCCTCTCCTCCAAAATGGCCTAGACAGGGACTTCCTTCCTCCCTCTCCCCCGTTCCCAGCGCCTGTCAGTCCGCCACCTGCACCCCCGCAGCTGGGCCCCACCCTTTGTGAAGCTGGCCCCGGCCCATCCAGAAGCCTGGGCCCGCATCCCTGTGGGGCGAGTTTGGCTGGGTGGGGTGGGGCCCCCGGCCAGGGTCTGAGTGTCGGTGGGACTGGAGGTCACAGGTGCGGGATGGCTTTGAGTACCACTGAGCCCGAGACCCCCCAGCGGGGCCCCCCATTCTGGGCAGCCACCTCTGGAGCAGCCCCGATAGGTCCTCCTCGTTCCTCTGCTTCCAGAACACTGCCTGGCCGACTCCTCAAGGCTGCCCCCTGAGCAGGCAGCCCCATCACCCTCTCCTAGACTGGGGGCGGAGACCGAGACAGTCACGGGCAGGCCCCACGTCACCTGGTCATGGAGCACGCAGTGGAGACGGGGCTGCCACCCGGGTCTCGGACTCCCGGAGGCCACCGGCCCCACACGCAGGCCTGAGCCCACACTCGGACCGCCAGCCCGTGGCCCCAGCAGAGCTGGGTGTGGGGGGCGAGCCCAGCCCCCGGGGGGGCCTGGCCCGCCGTCCGGGTGGTCGAGGCAGCTGAGGGCCCAGGGCGCCCTCACCTGTACTCGGGCCTCGGTGAGGTCCGTGCGCAGAGCCAGCTGCTCCCGGGCGTACACGTCAGGGTAGTGGGTTTTCTGGAAGACTTTCTCCAGCTCCTCCAGCTGGAAGGTGCTGAAGGTCGTGCGGTTGCGGCGCTTCTTGCTCTTGTTCTTGGCCAACTCCATGGAGTCGGGGAGTCCTGGGGACAGAGGGACGCGCAGGCCGGCCAGGCAAGGGCCTGGGGAGCCTTGCATGGTAGAGGGCCCGTCTCTGGGGCCCCCGCGGCAGTCCAAGGGCAGCTGGGGGAAGCTGGCGGCTTTGGAGGCCTTCTCCTCAGCTGCAATGGAAACACGAAAAGGAGGATGGAAACCGAACCAGGGGTTTTGTGGGTGGAATGGAGGGAGGGGAAGACTGTTGACGCTTCAGTCCCCGCCTCCCCCTTCCCTTCTCTCCCCTCCCTCGGCAGCCACCCTCCATGGAGCCTGGCATCGGGCGGCCTTCCTGCGGAGCCTCCAGCTGGGGAGGGGGCCCCGGGGAGCCATGCTGTCTGTGTTCTGGGCGGGTCTGCTGGGGCCCAGGGAGGTCCATTTCGGGGAAGCACTCTGCGGGGGCGCGTCCCACGGGGTGTGGCGGTGCCAGGATGGCGCCACGGCACGGCCTAGCGCCCGGGCGGGCGGAGGGAGTGAGGATGGGGCGGCTGACATGTCCCTGCCCCCCCCCCCCCCGCCCAGAGGACCTCCGTGTCCCCGTCGCCGCAGGCCTTGGTTCCCACGTCCTCGCGCCCGCGACACAGATGCCGGCAGGGATGCTCAGACAGCCTGGCCGGTTCGGCGGCACCGCCTTCCCTGGACCCCACATCTCAGGGCTGAGTGAAGACCCCCAGCCCTGGGGTGTGAAGGGCAAGATGGGGCAAAGAAGCTTCCAGAGGGATCGTCTCATTCCTCCCGCAGCTGTGGTGTTCGGGCAACGGCCGAAGCTCCAGCAATAGACAGGAGCTAAGCCGTGCTCAGAGAAGGAGGGTCGGTGTGGGGACGGGGCTCAGCTCCCGACCCCATCATTGGTTGTCCCGCCCTCCTCCGGAGCTGCTCACAAGCAGGGGCCCTGTCTGCGGACCGGGACAGCCCCCAGGAGCCCCACTCCAGGGGCCTAGCCCTGCATTCCGAAGCTGGCGAAGTCCTGCCCCAACGGCCACGCTCTCCCCCTCTGGCGAGGACCCCCCACAGCCTCACCGTGAAATCTCCACGCAGCAGTCTGCCTGCCGGGATGACGGGAGACGCCACGAAGACGCCCCACTGACTCACAGGGCCCCTTCCCTAGCCCCGGGCCGGCCCCCAGGAGGCCCAGCGAGCTGGCACCAGACCGCAGCTCCTTCCCCGGGGCCTGGTGTCAGGATGGCAGCTGTGGTGGGGAGGGTGGGGCTGGAGGGCGGGCTTCCGGGTCCCACCAGCCCCTGTCTGCGCTGTGGAGGGCAGGTGGTGCAGGTGTCCCTTGGCAGGGTGGGTAGGGGGCAGGGACCTCGCAGGGCCACCCAGGCGGTGAAGGGCGCTCCCTGCTGTGTGTCCTGGTGGCCCGGGAGAGTCAGTCGGGCCTGACCCCTGGCTGCGTGCAAACGATGGGCCAGGGGCCAGTTTCCTTCACAGCAGGGGACGCTCGGACCACAGAGAAAATGGGCCAGCCACCACCTCCCGCCCGCTTCTGCTCTGGGCCACGCAGGGCTCTTGTTGTCGTTCTGGGGTAGGAGCGTAGGATGGAGGACTCCTGGAAGTGAGGTGAAGCAGGCAGTTGGGAGCGATCGGGGAGCCCGGGAGGCCAAAAGGGGGCACCCCGCACCCAGCAGCCCTGAGATGCTGAGAAGTCAGCAGGAGGTCCCTGGACTCGGGGGTGGAGGGTGGGTGGGGCTCAGGGCCGGGGGCCAGGGAGTGCTGACATCACTGCAGAGCCCCCCGAAGCTCTGGGGCTTGCTCTTCTGCCTCCTGGGCCCTCAGTATCTGCTCCAAAGGGATCTGCCCGGAGGAAGGGGCCAGATCTGGGGCCGTAGGACTTGCCTTCCTGACCAGCAGCCCCCCAGGATCAGGGCTGAACGTGCACCAGGACGTCTCAGATGCTACTACCCTCAAAAGGGCCAAGCCAGCTGGCTGTGGGTGGCCCCCCACGCCTGCCCATTCTGCAGCCCTCTCAGAGACCAGAGAACAACTCGGGTCTCTCTCCTCACCATCACCCCAGACCTTCCCCAACTGCCTGGAGGACTCGGGGGGAGGGTGGCATTTCCCCCTCTTTGGGGGATGGGGTGTGCCTCAGAGAACACCAAGCAGCGCTGCTGCCCGGAAAGGAGGTGGAGGTGGAGGCGGAGCAGGTCAGCGGGCCAGCAGTTGGCATCCAGGCTCCTCAGGGGAAGGGTGCTCTCCAAGGCCCGGGTGCCGTCCGGGTGTGTCAGGCAGTGTGTAGGAGTCCCCCGCACCTGGTGGGGACACTGGGCGGTTCAGGGAGCGTGCTCATGTTGGAGACTCCAAGCCTGGGGCTCCAGGCCTGGATATCCGGCCCGTGTAGCCGCAGCACCACGAAAGTCAGGAGCCTGGACGAGGACCTCGGAAGGGTCACGGCGCTCATCCCTGGCTCTTGTGCTCACAGCACTCCCGCTGCCCCTGCTAGCAGTAGCCGGGCAAGCGCACAACGCTGGGCCGCCCCCACCCCCAAGCCCCACTGCCCCTCACGATGGCGTCCACTGAGTCCACAGGCCCAACCACCCGGCTTTGAGCTTTCGCCCCAACCTGAGCTGCGCCCGAGCCGCCTCCGGATGACCGTCAGTGCTCGCGGAGGCCAGGGCTCCCGCCGCCCGGGCGGCAGACCCGAGGCCAGTGCAGCCCAAGCACAGCGCGCGGGGCCCCAGCAGGGCCTGGTGCTCACCCTGGAGTTTCCCAGCCGTGGCCGGTCGGGGTGTCCAACCTTGTGGCGTCTCTGGGCCACACTGGAAGAAGAGTTGTCTTGGGCCACACATTAAATACACAAACACTAACAAAAACTGATGCGCCAAAAAAAAAAAAGTTTTAAGTAAATTCACAATTTTGTGGTGGGCCACATTCATAATCATCCTGGGCAGAGTGTGACCCGCTGGCCACGGGTTGGACACCCCTGGCCCTAGAGGTCTCTGCCTGGGCGGATGAGCTGGAACTCTCCTCAGGCCACCGTCTGCCCGGGGAAGCGCAGCCCTGAAGGTAACCCCGCTCAGGGCCTGCGAGCCAGCCGGCGGGTTCGGAGGTCAGGGAGCCCAGCGAGCGTACAGACTGCAAGGCCCCGCAGAGTAGGAAGCACGCGGCGGGCACCTCTCCGGCGCCCTGAGCAGCCACGCGCAGTGGGCAGGAGGGTGGCCGGCACGGACTGGATGCAGCGGGGTCCAGACCAGGGCCCGGCGCTCTCCGCCAAGAGCGAGAGAGGAGCCGGGTGAGCCAGGCTCCGGGGGGCGCAACTGCCCGGCCGCGGCCAAGATCGCGCCGCAGATGGGGAGCAGCTGCGAGCTCACTGGTCTGAACTGGAAACGTTCAAGCCCGTTATTTTAAAAGCCGGGAAATAAGGCGGGTCCCCCCTTTGCCCGCCACATTTCACACGCAGACTGCGCGCCCCGCACCCCGGGGCCGTCGCTCCCCAGCGCGGGGCTCCGCCTCAGGCGCGCGGGCCGCGCGCCCCTCCGCCCGCCGAGTTCCAGGGGGGGCGCCGGGGCGCGGGGGCGCCAGACCTCTTTCCGGGGTCCGCTCGCCCCCGCGGCGCCCCCTTTCCGTTCGGCCTGTCCTCTGCGCAGATCGGATCGTTCGTCGTCTTCTCCCACTCGTTATCATTCTGCTACTTTCTGCTCTTTTAGGGTGTCCCCTTCTTCTTTCGTTGTGTCTGCTCCGACTCCCTTCGTCCTTGCCCTCCTCCATTTACCCGCTTCCTTCGATCTGCGCTGGCTTTTTTCCCTCGTTCGTCTTTCGTCTGTTCCTTCCCCTTCTGCCCCGCTCGCCGACCGCCTCGGCTCTCGGCGTCGCCTCTCTCCTCCGACGCTTCGTTCGGTTTCCTTTTCACTCTTTTCGGTGGTTTACGCTCTCTGGTTTTCTTTCCGCGTATTTCGTTGCTGGCCCCCTCGCCCTCGCCGGTTCCTCCCGCCGCTCCTTCTGCTCCAGCGCTCTCCGCCGTTTGCTCGGCGTCGGGCGGGTCCTGGCGCCCGGCGGCCCGTGCGGGATCCGGCGCGCGCAGCAGGCCCGCAGGGTGGATCCTGTCATTCGCCGCGCGCCCAGCTGGGCAGGGTACCTGTCCCCGACGGTGCTGTCGGCGCTGCGCGACCGCCGCCTCTGGCTGGGATCAGAGGAGCCAGGCCAACTGCTTCTCATTAAGTCCCAACTGTGGTTTCTATCAGGAGAGCCTCTTTCAAAGGCCACAGACACGAAGCTCCGCGGCCTCGCTCATTTCCTCCGCTGACCCCCACACCCCTCCCGCCCTCTCCTACACACTCCCACCGCCGGCTGCGCGAGGCCGGAGCTGCCCGTCCACTCCGCGGGGTTCCTCGAGGAGCCAGCCGGTCGGAGGCGGGTGAGGCCGATCCCGGAGGACGCAGCTCTGGGCCTAAGCTGCGGGAGGCGGCAGCGCAGAAGGGGCCGGCGCCCCGTCTCCCACACATCCGCCGGCGCAGTGGGCGCTGGCGGGGCTGCGGAGCCGCCTGCCAGGCCCCAGCGTTCCGGCGCGATCTCGGGAGGTGGCGCGGTCCAACTGGCCAGAGTGCGCAGAGCACGGAGGCGCGGGCACGGAGGCGCCGGGGGATTAGGCCCGCGCGGGCTGCTCCCGACGGCCCAGCGGTGACGGTTCAGTGCAAGGAAGCCACGGCTGCAAGAAGCGGGGCCATGGCCGAGTTAGCGACGGGGAGGCCAGGTTAGTGGGAGAAACAAGAGCACCGTAACTACTCAGTGAGCGCGGCCCCGGCACTGCGGGACCAGCGGCGGCCACCCCTTGAGCGCCTTCCCCGAGGAGCTGGGCCTGGGGAGGAGAGGCCGGCAGGGGCCAGGCCGCAGCCCTCGGCTGGCCGGCAGGGCCATTCTGGGTCGGAGCCCAGCCTCGGGGCTGCCGCCGGAGCTGGACACAAAAAAAGCCACGCTTCTCTCCCCGTATCGGGGCCAAGGGCTGAGTGTGGCACCCGGGCCCCGGGCCCGGCCAGGGTTTCTGGGTAGGTGGCAGTTCCAGCCCCACTCCCGCCAGCGCAGCTCTCCCTCCAGGCTCCCGCCGCCTTCGGGCCCAGCTGGGCCCCGGCCTTCGCCGCTCCACCCTTCCTCGACCTCCAGCCTCCCATTGCGGCCGCCGAGGGCTCGCGTGGCTCTGCCTCCCGCGCCGTGCCGGCTTTTGCCGGGCCTGGACCACCGCGCGTCCCGCTCCCAAGGCAGCCATGGGCCGGGGCGAGAGGGTCGCCAAGTTGGGAAACAGTCGAGCCGGGAAGGGAAGCGGGCAGGCCGGGGCGGGGCGGGGAGGAAAGGGGAGCGGGTCCAGCTGCGCGCCGCACCCCGCGCCGCGCGTTACCTTCCTCGGGGCCCTCGTAGAAGTGGCCGCCGTTGAGCGCCGGGCCGGGCCCCAGGTCCTGCAGGTACTTGGTGGGCGGCTTGGCCGGCTCTGGGAGGTAGGGCTCCAGGGGCCCGCAGGCCGGAAAGCGGGTCAGTCGCGGGCCCCGGGGCGGCACGGGGTGCAGGTGAGGCGCGGTGGCGGAGGTCCCCTGGGCGTCCTGAGGCTCATCCCCGGCGGCTGCATAGAGGTCGGGCCCGGGCCCCACGCTGAAAGGCGCACAGCGCTCGGGGTCCATGCCGGCTCGGGGCGCAGAGGCCGCCGGGGCTCCGGGGCTCGCGCTGCCCGCGCGGCCTGTGAGCGCCCGCCAAGGGGGAGGGACCTGGGCTCGGGGGCGCGGAGCCCCCGGGAGCTGCGTGCGCCGCGTTGGTGGGGCGGGGTGGGGGGGGGGCGCGGCGGGCAGCGGAGGGGGCCGCGCCTCGGCTGGAACCATCCACGTCACGTGCGGCCCCTGCGCGGGTTAACCCCTCGGAGCCCGAGAGCCCCCAGATTCACCCCAGCCTGCCTACCCGAGGCAGCTGGAGGAAAGGGGCAGACAGACCCCTTTGTCTGCCCGTCTCCGGGAGTCCCTTGCTCAGAGCAGCACCCTTGGTCCTGATACCCGGTCTAGAGCCTCTTGGCCCTAGAGGGGGATGGCAGTCCTCCCCCCCAAACGCATACCGCCCCCCCCCCCAGTAGAACTTGTAGGCCTGGTCTCCAGACATCAGTCTAGGATAAGGGCCGAGGCAGGTAAGGGCTGGGACGTGACCTAACTCCTTGCTGGGGCTGGGGAAAGGTCGCCTCCAGCAAACACCTCCCTTAGCTCTGGCGTCTCCCTGGGATGGAGAGTCACCGGGCGTGTGGTGTGCAAATGGCTCTGCCGTGGGGCTGGGGGCTGGGCCCTGTCTTTAGCTGTGGGACCTGGAACCGGCCAGCCCCTCTCCTCATCTAACTGTGGAGGTCAGACCGAGTCAGCCCTCAGCCTCTTTCTACGGATTCCTGGTGGGTCTGAAGCGGCGCAGGGCCTGAGCGCGTAGGGAGACTCTCCCGGGGCAATTGAGGGGAGACCCGCAGAGGCGACCTTTGGAGCAGGTGGCGGAGAGGTGCGGGGTTTGGGTTTGAATGGCAGGCACGGGGTGAATGCTTGTCAGCCGGCAGATGATCTGCGAGTGGGAGGGGGGGGGCGGGGGGGGAGGGGGCACCCCCTGTAGAGGGGCTGCCTGCAGCTCAGACGGGGGCTCCTCTGCCCCAGGCTGGCCATTTTGCAGAGAAAAGAGGGTGGGAGCATTGCATCTCCTGGGGGGGGGGGCGGTGGCTCTCCAGCCAAAGGGAAGCACAGGATGAACGCAGTACCTCAGCCTGATTTCCGATGAGAGACTCGACCCCCACCCTGCCTGGGATCCACGGCATAAGAAATACCAGCGGGCCCTGCTCGCCTCTGTGGATTGAGGGGTCCCCCTGGGGAATGAGCCACACCCCCCGTGCTTTATTTTCTGTGCCTCCAGAGACCAGGGAGGAGAGGTGGCTGGCGAGTCAAACATCATTTGTGTTTCATTTGAATTCTCAATTTTTAAAGGAATCCAAGAAGCCTGGTGTGAACACCTCCCTCTTCCGCTGGGGGCTCAGAAGGGGCTTCGTGGCTGTCCTCAGCCCGAGCGGGGCCGTAAATCAAGGCCAAACAGGAACCAGAAGCCTTGCATCTCGCGAGCAGTCATTAAGCCGTTATTAAACATACCGTAACTTCTCTGAAGCCTTATTGGTTTGAACGCCACACTGGAGGCATCATGGCCATTAGGGCCCCTGCTCACAGCCTGCAGACGGGGCGGTGAGCCGGGAGCACCTGGGGCTGCTGCTTCCAGCCAGGAGGGAGGAGGCTCGGGCTCAGAATGAAGTTCCTCTCTGGCCTCGCCAGGGATCTGTTCCCTGGGATCCGGTGGATCCCAGCTCTGGGCAGACAACTGGTGTGATCCCTTCGGGCCACGCGTCATTATGTTTTTCCAGAGTTACTGGGGTGTGCGGTGGACATCGTTTTCCCACGGAGGGGGATGTCGGTGTCCATCCGCCACCCCTTCATCTGTTGCACCAAGGAATCGCGTGGCTTCCTGTGCAAGATGCAAGTGTGACACAGGAAAAGTGTCCCCACCGACAGTTCAAACAAGGCAGCCTGGCCTAGATGCCACGCGCTTTGCTTTGGGTGACTCACTGAGCCTCAGTTTCCTCATCATAAGCATGGGCAGTGCACATGGCGGAGGGATATTGAAAGTACTCGGGCTTCGGGGGACGTGATGAACTGTGTTAATGGAAGAGATTCTCAAGTTCGTGGCGGTAGTCAGAGACAGCAGCCCAGACTTCTGGGTCATGTGGCCGCAGTGATGGAAGGCTGTAACCCTGTCTGAACAGGCCAGGGGCTGGGGCTGAGCAGAGAGCCCTAGGGACCTCCGCCCCTCCCCAAGCCCCGCAGTCCCCCCTGCCATTCTCCCGCTCCAAACGGCTGAGGGGCTGAGGTGGTGCTGCGTGATGAGCTGAGGGGGCAGGAAGCCTGGGTTTACATTCAGGCTGGAGGGGTGGCTGGAGTCGCCCTCCTGGGGGGGTTTTGTCCTGGGGGCATGCAAGGCAGGGCATCTAGCGGAGCCTCTGCCATTGCCCCTTTAAATCACTGGTGCAAACTCCTGTCTGGATCCGTATGTGGTCTGGAAGGCTTCGATGAGGCAGGTGCATGGACAATGCCCAAAAAGGGCAAACTACTTGCTGAGTTTTCCTTCCTAGGAGGGCCAAGAGGTCCTGGAGAACCACAGGGGCCCGCCGTGGAGAGACAGAAGCATTAGTTAACACACAGTATGGACAGCGTGCCAGACGCTCTCGCTAATACTCTGTATCCACCAGGTTCTTGAAGTCTCCCAACAACGTCGTGAAGTAGGCACAGTTGTCCCCATTTCACAGAGAAGGAGACTGAGGCCCCGGAGGGAGCCAGCTCTCCAGGGTGGACGCAGCTGCTCAGTGGCAGAGCCAGAATTTGCGCTCACGTCCGTGGTCTCCACCAAAGGGAAGCAGTGGAGGCCGGAGCGCAGGGGGACAGAGCTGGTCCTGGCTGGAGTCACACCGCCGCCTTCCTGGTCAGCCAGGGGCGGTTTGTGGAGACCCCAGCGGCGCCCAGCCGTGGCGGCTCTGCAGTGGGTGGAGAGGGGTTTCCTCTGAGCTGAGACTAAATGAAACAGAGCGTCCGACACCTGAGAGGTTTTACGACCCACAGAGGCAGCCAGATGTGAGGCAGAGTTTAAAGAGACTTTGTGAGTTTGTGGTTCGCACTGTTTAATGACCGGCTGGATCTACAATAGCGTTTGTCACTGATGCATCGTCCTTAGAGCAAGCAAGACGAGTGGGCCAGGTGACCCGGAACATTCTGGGTTCTGTCGTGAAAGCATCGTAAAAAGAAAAACCTCTGCACCCGCTGGGAAACACTACTTTTAAAAGGGACGTGATACAGTCGACTGACCGGTTCTGCGCAGCTGTCTCTCACCGGCTAACGGCTTCGTTCATTCACGTGGGAGGAGGACCCGCCACCACATGACCGGCACTCGCTGGCCCTGGGACGCAGCCGCACTCGAGGCAGACGGGCCCCTGTCTTCGAGCGGCGTCCACTCTTCGAGGACGGCCATGGCCGTGGCTCGCCAAAATGGAAAGAGCTCCGATTTGGATGGGAGTGAGATCTGGTCTCGAGAGCAGAGCTCCTGGCTCCCAGCCTCCACTGGAAGGTCAGTGCTCGAACCGGGGAGACTTCCGTCCCAGCCAGCGCTCTGCTTTTATTTTCGGCTTCCCCCAGCCTGCACCCCGTGAAGGTGAGTGCCCCCCTCTTCTCCCGGAGGGGCTGGAAGGACGGGGGAGACGGGACCTCACATCTGACATTGGGGTGACACACACGGCATTTCCTCCCAGGCGGGAAAAATTCGGTCATTGTTTCGGTCGAGGGGCAGACCGTCTGTGTCCCCCGGGCCCCGTGCAGACTCCGAAATCCTGAATCGATCCCTGTGGAAATTCCGGGCTTGGGACTCCAGGTCGATTGTTTCTCATTAGTGACATTCTTCCTGGAAGGTCAGGCCAAGGAATGGTAAATAAACGTCCAGATCCGGCGCTTCCTCCCCACCCGTGATCTCTAGAAGAAAGGAGGAAGGTGGGGCGGGGGCGGGGCGGCTCTGGGCGGTGGGTGCCCGGACTCCTGGCCTGTGCTGCTCACGGTCCGGGCTGAGGTCTGTGCTTTGGGGTAAGATTTCTGGGCCGCGAGGGGGCTGATTCCTCTCTTCCACCGATGGGACCTGTGTCTCTGGGGCAGGCCCCGGCCCCGGCTGTGCTTCCCTCTCTCCCCCGGAGAACTGAGAGGATGACTCTGTAGTTCGGGTTTCCTGGAACAAAGCAGACAGTGTTGATACCGACATTTCTCTTTTAAAAGTTTTCTTTATTGGGATGTGTGTGTGCGTGTGCATGTGAAAGAGAGAGACTGATTTGTTGTTCCACTGACTTATGCACTCATTGGTTGATTCTTCCGTGCGTCCTAACCGGGGACTGAACCCCTCAACCTCGGCGTATCAGGCCCTGCTCTAGCCATCTGAGCTCATTTCTTGAGCCTGACTGTACCCTGACCTCTCTTTCCCTGCTCCTTCTCTCTGCTCACCTCCGGGGGCGCTGGGGTGGAAAGGGTGCGGGGCTGAGAGGCAGCAGGACGCCCGGGACCTGGCAGTGCCCTGCGGCCAGCGTGCCCCGACGCCTGCCTCCTGGCCTTCGCGTGCAGTTCGTGAAGGGCTCTGTGGCCAGTGCCTGCACAGACCAGAAGCTGGTCTGTGGGGGAGTTTCTGATGAACTCAGGCTTGGTGTAAAAGAGGGGGGCAGGTTTAAACTTCTTGGCAATTTTAACACCCTGATGAACTGATCTTTGGCGTTCACTTATTCACCAAGCCTGCACTGTGTGCCTGCCGTGTGCCAGCCAGCAGGGCACGCAGCGAGGACAGGGACACAGACCCCCGATCCTCGGGGCTCTCCAGCCCGGCAGGAGGGCACGGGGGTCTGTGGGCCACGAGACAAGCATCTGCCCCTGCCCTGGGTGGGGGGCAGCTGGTCACGGAATGCTTGCAGACTGAATCCACGGGATGCTTGCATCCATGATAAGCAGGAGTTAACCAGGGGTAGGTGTACGGAGGGGGCGGGGAGAGAGGGCGTTCCGGAAGGAACAGCCCAGAGGTGAGCACCAGGTCTGGGGACCTTGGGTTCGCTGAGTGCTGCTGGAGCCGGGCAGGGAGAGAGCTGGGGCCGGGGCTGGGCTGGAAGGCGGAGAGACGATGGTGTCCACAGGAACCCAGAGAGACTCGGCGGGGAGGTAGGATGGCTCCACGAGCATCGGTCTGCATCTGCCAGGCCTGGATCTGGACTCACTAGTGGGACACAGTGAGGAGGAAGCCCCAGGCCCGGGAAGCACCCCCTACCGTAAGGGGGAACCAAGGACCACGCCCAGCAGGCGTGTATTAAGAAAACACGAAAATAACATCAACAGCAGCAGAAGCGCATCTGTTTGCTGGGAGCCGTGGGGCGGGAGTGAGTGGAGGGGGCAGGGGTGTTTGTATCATGGGCCGGGCCGGGCTGGTCTGGGCGACTCGAGGGCATTTTGGAGCAGAGTGTTGGCTCTTAACCGGAATGCTGGCCAAGGCGCCCCTTGAACGCATTTCGGCAGGAAATCCATTGGTTCCAGAGTGCAGATTCCAGATTTGTTATTTTACAGGGCTAACAAGTATGTAATTATCACATGTGGGGCCCTTCCAAAGCAATGCAAACACACACCACTGAGCACCCTGAGAGATGTCAGGGGGACCCACGCTCGAGTTCTGGAAGGGGCTCCCCACCCCGTCCCAGCACACCCACTCCAGTCCGGGGTCTGCTCCCATGTGGGAGGGAGAGAGGCGGTCAAGACCGGGGCTGACCTGGTGAGGGGCCGGGAGAAAAGCGAGTGGAGAGGGTGGGAGGCCTCTGCCCGGCCTTTTCTGGGGCTTCCAGCGAAGGCCAGGCGGCGGGAAGGGGGACGGTGGCACTGCCCAGCGCCAGCCGGACGCCAACAGCGTGCCAGGCCAGCACCGCCTCATTGCATCTCTCCAGGGTCGTAACGCCCGTGTTAACATTCCCATTTCACAAAAGAGGAAATGGAGTTCGGTCTGCGTATTAATTAGCTACCTAGCACCGTGTAACCAATAACCTCGACTCTCGGTGGCTCCAAACTCAGTCAGTGGCCGTGGGCCAGGGACTCGGGGGCAGGAGGGCTGAGTGGTCTGCCGTGGCGTGTCTCCTGACCCCCAAGCCGCATCGTGGCTGGGTGACAGCTTCCTGAAGGCTGGAGGAGGGTGCAGACGTGCTTCCCAGGTGGCCCGCCAACACGGTTGGCAGGTTGGTGTTGGCTGCGTGCGGGTGGCGGGCCTCGGTTCCTCCCCGGCGGGCAGCTGGCTTCCCCCACAGCGAAGGGTCCAGGAGGCCCAGGGGGACGTTGCGGCCCCTTTTACGACATAGGCCTCAGAACCCACGTGCCCTTACACCTGCCATATTCTGCTGGTCACATGGGTCAGTCCTGGTTTCGTGTAGAAGATTCCACAGTGTGGCTCCCTGGGGGCCACGGAGGAGGCGGCTCCCATAGACGGACCCAGAAAGCTGCCCGGTCCCGCCGCTGCTGAGTTCCGCTGGGACTCTGACCCGGGCTGCCTGACTCCAAAGGTGAGGCTCCGAGGTCGAGTGTTGGGTCCGAAGGAGCGGCGACACCTATGGGTCAAGAACAGGACCTGGGGCGGGGAGAGACATGACAGGTGTCCGCAGGCAAGCGGCGAAGCCCACTGGGCCGTGAGAACCCCCCTGCCTGTCCCAGAGAAGACAGGGGAGGGCCTGGAATGGGGACAGGCTGTGCCCTGGTCTTTTCTGCACCCCGAGTGTTTAGCTGCCACAGCAGGAAAACTCCTGGGGGGCTCCCTCCCTGCGCTGAGCTGGTCTCGGGGCTCCTCGGGGACTCTTCGTCCCTGAGGCTGAGGGAAGGAGGCACGCCCACCTTCCCCCTGGGGAGGGTGTGACAATGCCCTGTTTGCACTGCTGTCAGCTTAGCAAAGGGAGCCCTGGCTTAGACCTTGAACTGAGTGTCGGGGAACGGAGGCGGCGCTGAGAGCCCGCGATGAGTTAGGTCCAAACTAGACACTCTACGTTTTCAAACTTCACATTCTCTGCTCAGGGTGTGAGATAGCTATTATTATTTCTTCTTTGCAGATGAGGATACAGAGCTCAGAGAAAGCAAGCTATCCGAGGTGTCACACACTTCCTGTGTGACAGAACCAGGAGGGACTCCCCGGCAGGTGGCTGCACGAGCTGGCACCAGCTCCAGCGTGTCGCGCTGCCTGTCTTCTGTGGGTCTGAGCACGTGGTGGGGCGAGGCCTTGCTGGGCAGAAATCAGGGCGGGAGGGGGCTAAAAAGGCACCCTCACTCCAGAGCTGGGGTAGACCCTTCTTACGAGACTTTTTTCCTTCTGGGGAGACGAGATGCAGACACACACACAGCCACCCAGTCATACAGGGTGTTTGCGGAGTGTGTGGCAGGCTGCCCTTGCCGAGGAATCAGCATGCGCAGGAAGCGGCTGGTGTCCCCCAGGTCACTCTCACGTGGAGACCAAAACCACCGGCTGGTCCTGAGCACAGCAGCGCCAGTCCCTGGACTCCCTCCCACCTGCGCAGCCCTGGAGACCAAGGCCAAGGGCCACTCCCTGTCACAGAGAATTCTGGGAGTTCTCGGAGCTGGAGCTCAAGACAGTGGGAAAGGCCAGCAAAGTGCAGGCAGGCGGAGAGGAGGGTAGGGGCTGAGCCGTGGGCAAGCGCACAGGACGTGTCTGCACGCAGGGAGCTTGGCTGCTGCCCGCGGAGGGTTGGTGAAGGAGCAGCAGCCACCGTGTTAAGGGAGAGCCTGGGCGGGGCCGGAGTGGGCAGGTGCGGAAAGTGGGGCCTGCTCTCTCTGGGCAACGGGCAGCCCTGGGAGAGTGTTGAGAAGCGCTCGGAGCGGGCCGGCCCAAAGGGAGTGATCGGCTGATAGGGGCTCGCATTATTCCTGCTGCCACGCAGCAGGAAGAGGAGAGCTGTGCCTGTGGTGAAGACACTCTCAGGAGCTGGAGCAGAGCCTTGGCGACAGCGATGCCTAACGCCTGCTGAGCGCTTGCTGCAGGCCAGGCCCTTCCTTAGGAGGGAGGAGAGGAAGACACAGAGAGAAGGAGGAACATGCCCAAGGTAGCCAGGGGGCACAGAAGAAGGGGACACAGTCAGTGTGAGAGAGGGTGGCCCAGGTGGCCTGCGGTGACAGAGGCCTGAACGGGGGTGTGGCCAAGGGAAGGGAGAGGGGTGGCTGGAGGGAAGAGTGTTTTGTGGGAAGGAATGACCAGACTCAGTGCCTTGTGGGTCAGGGTGGGGGCGATGGGTGGTCACCGCCCCAGAGAAGGGGGCGCTGCAGAGACAGGGCACAGGGTAATGTCTCCGGGGGACATTCTGAACCCCTGTCCACCCAGAAAGGGGTCCTTCACTGAGTATAAGTGTCACCTACAAAGTCATGGCGTCTGCAAAGCCCCGGGCTGCTCGCTCTCTGCATGTGGGGGCAGAGGCAGGAGGGACCTGCGTGCACTCGCCAGGCCCTGGGGTCCTGTGATGGGTGCCACCCTGCTGAGAGCCATGGGCACACCAGGCACTGGGTGACGGTGGCCTGGCTGCTGGCTCTCTGGCCCCTCAGAGAGCATGGGCCACCCCCCGGCCCTGGCTGAGAGGCCTCAGGCGGGGCTGGCGGTAAAGAGCCCAGCCCGGGGTCGGCATGGCTCCTGGGAAGCAGGCAGGATGCTTGCAGGGAGGGGTGAGCCGTGGCGAAGAGCGGGGCCGTGTCCGTCTGAGTCCACCTGCGGAGAACGGAGAAAGGAAAACCCTTGGTCCCTTTAAACCGGAGGGGTGGGCCCGGGCCCTCAGCTGCAGGGGAAGTGTCTCTCTCCACAAAGGTCCCCGACTCTGGGGTCCTGATGACAGTGAGGACTCTAGAGGCAGCCCCTGCTTTGAGGGCCCTACGGCAGCCAGGAGGCTGGCGCACAGCAGGGGGTGGGGGGGAGGCTCGTCTGCCTGCCGGGGCAGCCAGAGGCCCCGCTGGCGGCGTGTGAACATAGTGTGTGCACGTGTGGACGATGTGTGGCTGGGTCTCCGACGCGGAATCCTCAAAGCCCTCATCTGCTTCGGGGGGCCCTCGCAGCCGACGCCGGCGAGCGGCAGACTTCGAGGGGTCCACACAGGGAGGGTGTGTGCAAGCACGCACAGGCCCCGGGATGTCTGGGGAGAAGCGATTCTGTAGGCACATTCGCGCCAGACCCGTTGGACAAAGAGACCGGATATTTTGCTGTTTGATAAACTTCGTAAAACGGCGGAGCTGAGTGATTCCGCCGCTGCCTGAGTGCAAGGATTCTAAGAACCCATGCCAAGAAGATAAATACGGCCGCGGCTTCAAGAGCGGGGCTGACACAAATGTGCAGAGAGAGGTACATCAAAGTCAGACGCGCCTTCCTGACGACCAGGAGTTCCGTGTGTGGCGAAGTGCGTGCGTGTCCATGTGTGTGCGCTGGGACAAGTGTTTGGCAGACACCAGGCCACATCGAGGGCCCGGAGATGTGCCCTGGGCTCCCGCCAGCTGCTCTGAGGGCGGCGGTCTCCACGGCAGGCCTGTTCAGGCTGTAGCTCCGGTGGGGCCGTCCCTGCTTGGTAGAAAGGAGAACCGCCCTCTGCCGCCGCCGCCGCGGAGATGGAGATGGAGATGCAGGCCCTGCGGCCGGCCAGCTGGGGTTAATTCGAAGTGGAATGATGGCGCCGAGGGGTCAGGAATCCCTCCGTGGGCAGGGTGACCAGCCCCTGAAAGATTTACTCAGTCCTGATGACAGGGGCTACAAGCTTGAGTGTAAAAACATCAGGCTTCCCCTAGTTGGTTCCAAAACCACCAGCCCTCCCAGGCGTGGTATGGGGCAAGTGCAGAGGTGTGGAGAGAGAACCGCATGTTAGCCCCGGACGGCGGCTCGAACCTCATCTGGTCCAAAGGTTCACCACGTGTGCTCCCTGGGTGGCACAGCAGCATCAAGAAACTTGTTAGCGCCCTGGTCGGTGTGGCTCAGCTGCTTGGAGCATTGTCCCATAGACTGAGAGGTCAGAGGTTCGATTCCCAGTTAGGGCACATACCTAGGTTACAGGTTCGATCCCTGCTGGGGGTGCATTTGAGAGGCAGCCAATGGATGTTTCTCACATCGATGTTTTTCTCCTCTCCCTTCCTCTCTCTCTAAAAAAAAAAAAAATCAATAGGCATGTCCTTGGGTGAGGAAAGAAAGAAAGGGAAGGAAGGAAGGAAGGAAGGAAGGAAGGAAGGAAGGAAGGAAGGAGCTAGAAAAGCAAATTATTGGCTCTACCCCAGACCTGCTCAGTCAGTCTCAGTGGGGGGAGGGGGGCAGCCATCTTTATTTTTACACAGTTTTTCTGGGTGACACTGATGCAGTTTGAGAAGCACTGATCGGGGGTTGTCATCGTCATTTCGAAATGAGGACATGGAGGCCCAGAGAGGGGACTTTTGCCAAGAGCATACAGCTGATGAAGGACTCGACCACTCCCCCTCACTCGTATGGTCTCGGCTATTTCTTGTGCACATAGCATGGGGGGATTTTAATGATTTCTTTCTTAGAGGCTATTGCTACGTGTTTATATATTTTCCATTGGTTAATAAATAAGCTGTGCCGATCAGCAGTGTCCCTAGGGCCCAAACCGTGGGTGGGATTGCTGCAGAGCTCAGGCTCCGGAAAGTGGGCTCCAGGTCGGCCTGAGCCCGGCGCCCCCAAGTCCCCAGCGCCCCCCCCGCCCCCCCCATCTGCCCCCAGATGCTGCCTCTGAAGCTGCGGACGGCCAGCCCCACACACACAGGTTGCTCCGTGCGGATGTTCTGGTCAGTCCCCCCTCCCTCCACCTGCCAGGCCGAGCGAGGGGGGACGCGGCAGGCTCAGTTTGGCCCCCCCCGGCCTCGGCTGCCTTACAGAGAAGACCCGTCTCTCCCGCCGGCTCTCAGAGCGCCCAGTGCGGTTCCGATAGTGCATCGGCGTTTGCTTCCCCAGCGGAACAGCACGTCCCCGGGGCAGGTCTGTTCCCAGTAAGGACAACACGTGGCCCTTGTCAGCCGCAGTGAGAGCAAGTCACCTTCCACCGTGGCCATCCGACGGTCACCTCTCGGGGCTCCCACCCCTGGAATCGGAAGAAAGGCAGCTTCCTAGACCCAGTGGTGGGAGGGGGAGGGAGGGGCCCTTGGAGACTTTGGGGGGAGTGACTTCCAACCTAGCGGCACTGCGACAGACAGAGTGTCGTGGATTCCCTAGCAGACAGGGAAGGGGCCAGGTCGCTTTGTCCAGGGTGGAGAGGACCTTAGTGAAGGATGTGAAGTGGGAGCAGAGGGGGGAGGGGCGCCTCCATGAAGATGGTTGACAAGAGGGTGGGGGGAAGAACGGCAGGACAGAGCGGCCCCCCCCAGCCCCTCTTGTTACAGAGCCTCCTCACTGAGCCCCTGCCCTCCTGGGAGCGGGGCGTTCCTTCGAAGCCCGGAGATTCGGGAGCCAGTGTCCCCCACCTGCAGGGGGCTGAGCTGTGTGGGGCTCCGGGATGGAGTCCCGCGAACACCCTTCTCTGCTTCTCCCGCCCCATCGGGGGTCCTAGCCTGCAGTTCAATAGTGACAGTGAATTAACGTTTATTTCACGTGAAGCACTCACAAAGCCCTGGAGATAAGTGGAGCTTCCCCGGAGTGTTGCAAAGCCGGGTTTGGAAATGTCGGATCCAGAGGGCTTGGCCGAGGGGTGACGGAGACAAAGGAGAACAGGAGAAGGGGGGGCGGGGGCACCGCTCTCTGTTTCTGCGGGGCCTCTGCGCTGGGCGCCAGGGCTCGGGCCACGCGCTGGTTGACTCGGACCTGATGGGCGAAGGGAGATGCACGGAGTCAGGAAGTCCCTCGGCCGCCACCACAAGGGCAGAATCCTCCCGGCAGGAAACACCCTGTTCCTGATCTCCATTCCCGGCTCCACCAAAGCCGGGCGGAGAGGAGCGGGGGTGTCTCGTCTGGCAGCCCCTCTCTCTGCGAATGCCGAGTCCGCTGACTTGAGTTTGGCCCCTGAGAACTTGCCTCCCGTCCCCGGAGATTTATTAATTACGCGTGTCATTGAGTCTCTCAGCCTGGGTACAGGGGCTACCGCCGGAGGGCCGCCGTGTTGCCGGTGGCTTGAGGTTCCTCTCTGCTCCGTGCCCGGCGCCTTTGTGCGGCGCCTCAGCCCAGCACCGGCCTCCCGCGCCGGCGTCGCGGAGAGAGCGGGTAGGGGTGCCGGCGGAGGCGAGCAGGAGTTGCGCGTGGGTGGGGGTCTTCGCCCAGCACGGGCCCTGCGCCCTCCTGCCGCCCCGCCCGTGGGTCCTGGTGCCCGGAGCCCGTGTCCCACGGGCGCGCGCCCAGAGTTGGGCGGACCCCTCCCAAAGCGGGAATGCGATTGAAGGAGAAAAAAGCATTCACAGTTTAATGTCAACATCAAATCTCCATAAAAGCAGATCAAAGGGAACAGGCGCTCGGTTTCTCCCCGGATCTCCCGGCGCCTGGGTGCTCGGGGAGCGCAGAGAGCTGCGTTCCTCTCTCCAGCCGGGCCAGAACGCGCCGGGTACGCGCGAGCAGAAAGGGCGCCGCGCCCGTGAACCTGGGGCCCGCGAACTGAGAGCCGCGCGCAGGTCGTCGGCCGCGCAGCCAGGCGAGCGGGGCGCGGAGCCGGAGGCCCAGGAGACCCGGGAGCTGGGAGCGCGGCGCGCGGGCCTGCGAGGGGCAGACGGCCCGATGGGAGGCCAGAGACGCACGGGCGCCGCCTGCCCAGACCCCGCCGCACTCGCGGCCGCTCCTGTTCGGCCGAAGGCCCCGGGGAGCGGCCGGCATCGGATCGCCGAGCCCGTCGGTGGACCGCACCGCGCGGGCTCCCGCGCCTTCCCTGGCCCCTGCGGCGCCCGCAAGGCGTCAGCTTTCGTTTTCTCCGGCCCCTCCCCAGTCCCCCTCTTCGATAAGCTTGTGCTTGGGTTTCCTCTTGCGTTCCCGATTCTTTAAGGTGAACGACTCACTCCCGAGCTTGTTTCTCCTGCTCCCTGACCAAGTTCGCAGGGCGCGGTGACCCTCCGCGGGGTTCGCGGTGGGACGGGCGACGGGCCGTCCCACGTTCCTCAAGGTCCCGACCAGGAGAGAGGTGAATGGAGACGAACCCACACATCTTGAGGATAAATCTGGAGAACTTTATTAGTAGCAAAGTTATAGTCTCTCTCTCTCTCTCTCTCTCTCTCTCTCTCTCTCTCTCTCGCCCCACATAAAAAAGGAACTGTAAACTTCGGACGTTTTCTGTGTGTATCAGTTTTGCGTGGTGTAGCATTGCACACCTCACCCCCAGGACATAAATTTCCTTGTCTGCCCAGCCTGCTCCTAGATGGAACCACGTGTTTGTTTGGAGTGCTTGCGTGTGCTGCCGGCCCAGTGACGGTGCCTCGGGAGCTCCCGGTGACAGGGTGTGGGCGAGCACGGAGGGTCACTTGTGCTTGGACAGCTGGGGGAACTACCTAGGACGCACACTGGCAAACACACTCGCCCAGGAGGATTTCTCCTCATATGTCGTGTGACGTGACCGGCAGCTCGCCGGCGGTCAGGGGGCAGAAAAAGGCAAGAGAGTTCAAGGGAGAGGGGCGGTGGTGTGAATAACGAAAGTGAGAGCGACAGAGAGAAGACGGACGTGGAGAGGCGGGTGCAGCACTGGGAGACGCAGGAGGGACGGCCCTGGCACAGAAGGACCGGCTGTGAGAGGCAGACAGGAAAGACAGGACGCCGATAGAAGAAGAAATACGTGAGGAGAGGTGGAAGGGGAGCAGGGGAGACAGGCGGCCGGAGAAGGGGTAGCACGGAAAGATGGGGAAGGAAGACACGAAGGGGTGGGAGGGGGGCGGCGAGACAAAGGGCCTGGGCCCAGGCAGCGGGTGGGGTGGGGTGGGGTGGGGTGGGGAGGGGAGGAGACGCTGGGAGCCTTGGAGGCCCAGCGCCTCCCCAGGGCCTGGCTTCTCAGATTTCCCCGACGCAAGGGAAATCCAGGGCGGCCTTTGTGGGCTCCGTTTGTTTGCTCCAGACCCGGATCTGGTGATGCCGTTGATTTGGTTTTTAAACAGTGGGTTTGCAGCCTTCTGGGCCGGGGCAGCGGCCTGCTAGCCGTCCTTAAACCTGCAGATTGGGTTGCATTTCGGCCACTTTGATGGTCCCGTAATCGTCTCCCGGTTTTCCAATTTCCAATTCCCTCCGCCGGGCTGGGGGTTGAGAAGGGAGTTTCAAGATGCCTTTGATAACGTCTCACGGTTACAGATTTCCATAACAATTTTCTTTACCAGATCGTTATGTCTGATGCAGCCCCAGATGTTCTGGGGAGAAAGAGGGAACTGGTCTGTCCCCCCCCACCCCCGCCGGGTCGCAGCCTGTGGGGCACTGGAGGCAGGCTCCCAGAGCAGATTCAAGTGCCCCGGGACTCAGGACCCTCCCCCAGCTCCTCCCTGGCCACACTTTCAGCTTCCTTCTCAGGCCCAGGGACCCCTGCTCTGCATGCAGCTCTGGCTTGAGTGGGGGACCCTGGGTGTCTCCTGTGCACCCAAACACACCTCTCCTGAATCCCTCCCATGCTCTCTGTTGGGTGACAGTTTGTGGAGTCGATAAACCACTCTAAGGGCTTAGTGGGTCAAATGAGTTCCAGGTGCCCCTCCTGAAGAATTTTAACAGGCCCTTCTGCAGACACGGGGTCCTTAGGAGCATCGGGAGACTTTCCTTCTTGCTCAGACAGATTTACTGAATGTTACCCGGTGAAGGCGCAGAGACGGGTGCAAAAGCTAGTCAAAGGCGCCCCACCCTTGAGGAATGCAGCCCTGGCATTGCTGGGGAGGGGAGGCCTGCGAGCCAGCAGCTCGGCCCGAAGGCTGAGGGAGTGTGGGAAATGGAAGGAAGAGATGTAGTGAGGTGGCCCCGCGTTCCAAGGCAGCAAGATGGCCCAGGCCAGGGACCTCGGGGAAAGCCTCATGGAAGAGGCAGTGTCTGTTCTGGAGGTCCTGGAGCACATGTGGTAGGCCGATGGGGGAGACTTTGGAGGCAGGGGGTTCCCCCTCCTCCCCTGCCCGCAGCCTGACCTGGGTGGCTGATGGAACAAGTGTCTCTCATGCGGTTCCTTTCACCCAGCATTTGCTGGAACAGGGCACTGAGCTGGGCGGCGCTGCGGGTGGGGGATGGGAACGGAGGAGACAGGTCCTGCCCTCTGGGCACGGTTGGTGGAGCTCATCTGATACAGAACTCTAAGGGGCACCTCACTCGGGGCTGCCCGGGCAGTGAAGGGCGGCCAGGCGGGCAGTGGCCACCAGAGCAGTTGCACGTTTCGTGTAGTGGGTTCCACGTGACATTGCCTCTGGAAGAAAAGGAGGGGGTGCTCTGCTGCTGAAGAAGGGAGGGAGGGAGGGAGGGAGGAGGGGGAAGAAGAAAAAGAAAGAAAATCCCTAGTGCATAGGTGCTTGTGCATTATGAAAAATGGTTAAATGAAAAATGAGCCCTGGCTGGTGTGGCTCAGTGGATTGAGCGCAGTCCTGTGAGCCAAAGGGTCGCCGGTTCGATTCCCAGTTGGGGCACATGCCTGGGTTGTGGGCCAGGCCCCCAGTGAGGGGTGTTTGAGAGGCAACCACACACTGATACTTCTCTCCCTCTCTTTCTCCTTCCCTTCTCTCTAAAAATCAATCAATAAAATAATTTTTAAAAAAAGAAAGAAAAATGAACTAACTGGACGCATGAGAAGATATCAGGAACCAAAGACTACGATTAGACCCGGCCCAAACCCAACTGTGAGCGCGGACTGTGGACTTTAAAACGTCCCAAGCTCCCCTCTGGGCTCTGCCTGCCGAGGCCGAGGGCAGAGCCCAGGTCCCAGGCCGGGTGTGCTCTGGTGTGGTCTCCCCACACCCTGCCCTTCTCTCCCCCTCCCCCGCTGTTAGCAGTGACTGGGTTTCAGCTGTTCCCAGAACTCTCATGAGCTCTATCCCAAAGATACCCCAAGACTGGGTTCCAAATATGGGGGTGTCTAATGGCCTCAGCTCAGCCACAGTTAGAAATCCCACGCCCTGTTTTTGATATCTCGTGAGTTGCAATATGATGTACTGCCACCAGGGGGCAGGCTAGAAACGTGGGGCTCTGTTCTCTGCCGGCCAGGCTTGATGTTTGCTGCTGTTGTCCGTGCAGTGTGGGGAGTCCCCTGGAAGGACCTCCCTGCGAGGTAGACGAGGATGAGTGCATGGGGACCCTGCCTGCAAGAGGCTTACAGTCTGTCTCCCGGTGACTTCCATGGTGCAGGTCCTTACTCCTTCAGTCGGCGGCGGAGTCTGTTGGGGCTGGAACCCCAGCACCTTCCAGCACTTTCCCCTCCCCTCCCAGCAGTCCCTGCGGTGCCCCAGCTGCCTGGCTTCTGCTTAGGGTCCCCAGGGCTGTCTCCAGCTGCATCCTGCCCCCAATGCCTTAGCTCTCCTGCCCTGCTCCGGGGCCCCACGCTGGGCTCAGTGGGAGGCAGAGCCAGGGAGTAGACACAGACCCCGCCTTGGGGAACTGGAGGGACAGACAAAAAAGAGCTTTCCAGAAACATGCCCAGAGGCAGCGAGCAGCGGGCTGGGCTGCGGGCAGCAGAGGGTCCCAGAGGGGCTCTGAGGGACACAGTGTGCGGGCTCGCTGCTGAGGCCTGGTGCCCGGCCCCACGCAGGCGCCCCGTTGCTGTGTGTTGAATAAGTAAAGGTGGTGGGGAGAGGCTGGGGGGTTTTCACACAAGGGACAGTGGAGGGGAGGTGTCTGACAGTCCCGTGGCCAGGGCCACTTGCAGGGTGACCTGCCACTCCGGGTTTAAACCTGAAGCCCTGTCTCTGAGGAAGCCCTTCAGCCCCAGGCTCACCTGACGGTGGTCCCCTGTTCCTGCTCCCCGCTCCCCGCCCCCCTAGGGAAAGGGTCCTGCAGCTGGTGCATCCTGGCCCTCCCCCCGTCCTGCCCCCTTTCTCCTTCTCCCGCCCAGCAGGGTCTCTGCTCAGGGCCCCTGGGCCCAGCCCTGTCCCCGCCGTGACCCCCCATTCTGACCTCCAGGGCTGCCCACTTCCCTTTCACTCGGCCTGTCCCTGATAAGGAGACTGGAAACAGGTTTGCCCTTTCACCTCCGCATATCTGGAGCCCTCGGGTCCCCACATCCTGGGTCACATCCTGACAGTCCCTGTGCCTCCCCCGGCTGCCAGCCACCAGCCCAAGGACTGTGGGGTGAGGGGGCTGCAAAGGCCACCGGCCTTGGGAGACGGGCCTCTCCCGGTCCCGGGCGAGGATGGTCCCAGCGCCCAACCGCAGGACACTGGAGCGGCCGGATGGGACAGCTGAGCTGACCGAGTCCTCCCCTGCACTCTGACTGACATTCTTATGGAATCGGCCGGATGTTTCTCCTTCACGAGAGACACAGCCCCGGGCAAGACAGCTGTGCCTCCCTCAGCCTGCACAGCTGGAGGTGCCGAGAGCCCAGGACCCAGCTTGCTTCCTACTTTTGGGATAACATCCCGGGGCCAAAAGGTCTCCAGGGGAGGGTGTGCTGGCTTCTCTGAAGGCCCCAAGAGGTCAGCAGGACTGGCATCTGAATGCCCTCTCTCCCCTTTTCTCCCGAGCCCCGTTCTCTGCCTGGATCTGTGGACCCCACATGGCCACTGTCATCGGACTCCGGCCAGCGGTGCCGTGCCTGGGCCACCTCAGGTCTGGTCTAGGCCGGGGTCCTGAGTCATGCCCAGATCCAGCATCTGGGGACATTATTGTCCGAAACTCCGGCTGTGTGACCGGACGCAGCTGTCATTTAAAGGGCACATTGTCCTGGCTGGCATAGCTCAGTGGATTGAGCACGGGCTGGGAACCAAAGTGTCCCAGGTTCGATTCCCAGCCAGGGTACATTCCTAGGTTGCAGGCCATAACCCCCAGCAACCGCACATTGATGTTTCTCTCTCTCTCTTTCTCCCTCCCTTCCCTCTCTAAAAATAAATATAAATAAATAAAATCTTTAAAAAAAAATAAAATAAAATAAAGGGCACGTTGTAATCTTTGTCGATTCAGAAGGCATTTCTTGAATTTGCAGCGTTTGGGGGGGGGGTGTCCTCGGTAACAACATCAATTTGGGGACCTAGAGGTGGTGAGAACGGGATGTTCAGAGAGTTTTCCCCGCTGGTGAGGTCCGGTCGCGGCGAATACCAGAAGCAACGCGAGAGAGGGAAGGGTGGGCCACCTGCAGCCTGCAGGGGCCGCGCAGGGAAAAGGAAGTGTTTCTGCCCTTGATCTTGGGGTGGTTTGGGTGATTATGAGCTTTGGGTATGAATATGAGGCTCAGAGCTCTTATTTGCATCCCTGCGTCTTTTACAGCCACGGTTTTTGTTGGGGTCCCCCCCCCCAGATTTAGTCACGTGAATAGCACCTTCACGATTTCGTCCACATCTGAGTGCCACTTGTACTATTAACATTTTTCTTTAAATTAACTCAGCGCGCGCGCACACACATCTTTTAAGAGGAAGTTTTACGTCCTTACCATAAATGGAAGACTAGTAGCACTTGTCATAAACAGAGTCGCCGTAAAAACAAATAAAACGAAATCGTAGCCGCGTGATTACACTGCCGCTAGAGTGGCGTGGGGAGGGCTCCGAGGCGAAGGTTTGCTTTCCTCCCTGGGCCAGGCATGTTAGCAAGTGTTAGAGGGTGTGAAAGCCCCACCGGCCATGGTTTTAGTGACCAGGTGCAGCTGTTATTAAAAGGGCAGGTCGTAATCACATATGAAAGAGAATTGGAAAGGAACTATTTTCTCACACCTCAGGGCGCTGCCTAAGACTGTCCAGGTCTGCCCAGGGGCGCCCAGCCAGCCTGCCTGCCTGGGAGGAACCGCTCCCTGGCCGCTGGCCGGCAGCGTCCCTCAAAGCTAACGCCTGACCCTGCCGTCCCAGGACCCTCTGCCCTCAGACCTGCTCCCAGGGAGAGGGCTGACCTGGTGGAGTCGCTGGAGACCGGGTTGGGGGTGGGGAGCAGTCTGGCTTTCTCTGACGTCACCCAGAATATTCCAGCCTTAAGGAGACCACCCTAGAAAGACTGTTCCCGCTTCCCTGCACAGAGCTACGGGGCGTGTCCGGTCCTGGGTACAAGAAAAGCCCCATCACAGGAGCCAGCAGGGTGCTAGAGTGACACTGTCCGCTGCTGACGGTCGTCAGAGGATATTTTCAGCTCTGCCCACGCCCCTGAGTTCCGGCCGTGTCCGTCCAGCTGTCCGTTTGTCTGTCCCATGTGCAGGCCTGTCAGGCATCACAAACTCGGCATGCCCAAACAAAGCAGAACCCTGGATTCCCGCCCTGAGCCTGTTTCTCTCCCCGGGCCCCTCTCAGCCGGAGGCTGTGCCACGCCCCAGTGGCTCGAGCCAGGACCCCCACGTGGCCACTTTGCTGTACTTACACCGGGTCCAGCCCCTGCATTGTCGTATTGGCTCCGCCTCCCCAAAGCATCCCAAATTCAGTGACTCCTCTAACCCTTCTGCCACTGCCCTGGGCCATGCCCTGCCCTCTCCTGCCTGGACAACGTGTCTCCCCGCCCACCCTGTTCTGCGCACCAGAGCCCAGAGAGTTCTGAAGAGATGGGTCAGAGCGTACACCCTCCGTTTAGGTACCTCCAGGGGCTTCTCATGTCTCCTGGGACAAGATCCAGGCTCTGTCCACGACCCGGGCCCCACGCCTGCCCTTCCTCACCTCAGCACCCCCCCCACTGTGTCCCCACCCTCCCCCCCTGCCCCAGGGCCTTTGCCCCGCCGTCCCTCTGTCCCTCTGCCTGGAGCGCTCTCTCCCTGACCCCTGTGCTCCTCGTTACGGCCCTCGGTGAAACAGCCCCTCCTTAGCAAGGGATGCTGAGCTCTCCTCTGACTCCTCCACCTGCTTTTACGTTCAGGGAGGGTCTTCGTTTCTCTTCACTTTTGAAGGACAGTTTCATGAGATACGCACATCTAGGCCTGGTTTTTGTTTTTTAAGATTTTATTTATTTTTTAGAGAGGGAAGGGAGGGAGAAAGAGAGAGAGAGAAACATCAATGTGCGGTTGCTGGGGGCTGTGGCCTGAAACCCAGGCATGTGTCCTGGCTGGGAATCGAACCTGCGACACTGTGGTTCGCAGCCCGCGCTCAATCCACTGAGCCACGCCAGCCAGGGCTTAGGCCGGTTTTATCTTCTTTCCACAGCTGACATGGTTCGTTCCACTGGCGTCCGGCCGGCCTGGTGTCTGAAAGGGAGTCCCACGTGATGCTCGTCCTTGTTCCTCCTCGGGTAGAGCATTTTTTCCCTCTGCCGTCTTTCACGGTTGGCTGTTCGTCTGGATTTTCTGCAGTCTGAGAGTGGCGTGCCCAGGTGTGGACTGTGGGTACTCGTCCTGCTTGGGGTCCTCCGTTGACACTGCGGTAGGTACTGACGGGCTCACTTCTGTGCCTCCCACACCCGCGCGGCCACCTCCCGGGTCTGGAGCTAGTCCGTCCCTAGTGCCCTGGGCCTCCTGGGGTGCCTTTCAGTCCGTGCCCCACCGTAACCCCGAGTTTAACCTACCTTTATCTCCCATTGATATTAGGAAGGACTGCCTTTTATTTTATCCTCTTTATTTTCTTATTTTTAAAAAAGGATTTATTTACTTATTTTTAGAGAGAAAGGAAGGGAAGGACAGAGAGAGAGAAACACCAATGTGTGGTTGCCTCTCACGTGCCCCCCACTGGGGACCTGGCCCGCAACCCAGGCGTGTGCCCGGACTGGGAATCGAACCAGAGACCCTTTGGTTCAGACACCCGGGCTCAGTCCACTGAGCTACACAAGCAGATGTAAAACACCTTTTTTTTATTTAAAAATAAAGTGTTAAAATAACTGTCATCAGTTTTTTAATGTCCTTACTTGGTTAAATGAAAAGTGAGAACATTACATTATAATGTCACGGTCCATTAATGGCAAATATGGGAACCAGTGAGGTAGCCCCTCAGCCCACCCTGCTCCACACTGCCCGCCTGAGTCTCCTAGACTGAGGGAGAGGTGGGCTTCCGGGGAGCTATTCTTTCTTTCTTTTTTCTTTTTTTGTTCAACAGAGCTCGTAGGTCTGTTTTGATTCAGAAGAGTTCCTCCTCCTCCCCACAGCCCAAATTTTTGGTGTCGACGCTGTTATAGATGTGCCCTTACCCAACTTGGCCGCCCTCTACCGAGCCCCGCCCCACCCTGGCCCCGCCCCAGTCCCGCCCCCTACCGAGGCCCCGCCCCCAGCCGTCACCGCGCTGTTGTCCGTGTCTGTGGGCTTCGGACACCGCACGCATGTTCTCTGGCTAATCTCTTCCAGTCCTCCCTGTCTCCCTCCCCTCGGAGATCGGCCAGTCTGCTCCATGTACCCATGCTTCTGGTTTTATTGTGTTTGTCAGTTTATTTTGTTCATTAGATTCCACATATGAGTGAGATCATATGGTATTTGTCTTCCTCTGACTGCCTTAGCGTAATGCTCTCCAGGTCCATCCAGGTCCATCCATGCTGTGGAAAATGCGGAGTTCCTTCTTTTTTTTTTTTTTTTACAGTTGTGTAATATTCCATTGTGTAAATGTACCACAGCTTCTTTTTTTCTTTTTAAGATGTTATTTGTTTTTAGAGAGAGGGGCAGGCAGGGAGAAAGAGAGGGAGAGGAATATCAGTATGTGGTTGTCTCTTGTGCGCCCCCTACTGGGGACCCGGCCTGCATCCCCGGCATGTGCCCTGACTGGGAATCGAACCAGCAACCCTTTGGTTTGCAGGCTGGCACTCAATCCACTAAGCCACACCAGCCAGGACTGTACCACAGCTTCCTTATTCACTCTTTTACCGATGGGCACTTAGGCTGTTTCCGGGGCTTGGTGATTGTAAATAATGATGCTATGAACATAGGGGCACATATATTCTTTCTGACTGGTGTCTTGAGATTCTTAGGGTATATTCCCAGAAGTGCAATCACTGGGTCAAAGGGCAGTTCCATTTTTAGTTTTTGAAGGAATCCCCATGCTGCTTCCCACGGCGGCTCACCAGTCTGCGTTCCCACCGGCAGGGCACGAGGGCTCCCTGTTCCCCACGCCCGCACCCGCGCGTGTGTGTTGATTGGTGGGTGGCAGCCATTCTGACAGGGGTGGGGGGACTGGGGGACAATTCTGCGTGTTCATTGCAGCGTCAGGCCCGCGGCAGGTCTTTCAAACGCCTGCTCGTGGGTGGGTGGGTGGACGGATGGATTGGTCTGCCAGGTAGATGACCCTTCCTGCCCTTGAAGGGGGCCGCCTTCGTCTGGGCTGGAGGCTCCCCAGGTGCCGCTTGGTGAGGTCGAGAGCCCCGGATGCCAGCCTGGTGCTGTGAACTGCCCACCGCCTTCTGGGGACCCTGGCTGGACTCTCTCAACCGCACCCCATACTTGTGCAGATGCTCGCCACCCCCCACAGCCCCGCCCCCATCATCACCTCCACCCTGTAGCCGGGCAGTGAGGCAGCTTTCTCCCAGCAGGCCCAGCCCCTTCCTGCCCCTCCTCTGGGCCTGCTCCTGCCTCTGGCCTTCTTTCCTCCTCCTCCCGCCTGGGGTTCGGGGCAGCCCAGGGTCAACGCCACGGACCACGTCAGAGTCCAGGACCCAGGGGTCCTACCTGGGGGTGCCCTTCCGGATGGAAGCTAAGGGGCACATTTGTGGGACTGTGGGGGTGGGGATGTGGAGGGGGGTCCTGGGACCCTCAGACACCGCTGCCCCTTGCCCTCCAGCTCCCCCCACGAAGCCGAGCTGGCCACAGGCTCCAAGATTACCTGGCCTGCTGGGGAAGCCAGGGGGGCAGGACCCGGATGGGGACTCGGGGCCGTGTCCGGAACCTCCCTCAGTCCCACGGCCGCCTCCCTGCCCAGGCTGCTCAGAGCTCCCCGACCTCACAATCCCAGCCTCCCCACTCCCGGGGCCGTCCCGAGCGTCAGTAACAATTTCCTGGCAGGCCGGGTGACAGTAGCCTGAGCCAGCCCGGGGAAACCCAATGCGCTGGTGTCAGCGGCGGGTGTCCCTCGGCGCCTGGGGACTGGGGCTGAGACTGTGCAGAGCTGGCCGCCCTGGGGGTGGGAGGCGGCCGCTGCCGCCACCCCCCCACAGCTGCCCCAGCCCTTTCGCACTGATGGAGGCATTTGTGCCCACCCCACCCCACCCGCAGCATCATGGGATCCTGGAAAAGATACCTCTTCACTGCTTCCAGGAAAGGCTGGAAGAAGTCGCCCACACCTGGAGGCAGTGCCTGGGGTGACGGTGCCCCGCTGGACAGGCAGAGCCCTTGTCCCCCCGTGGGGACGAGGACCCTGCCTCAGGGAGGGGCGGAGTGGCTGTACCCCTCCCTCCCCACTCTCACCTCGCTCCAGCACTCAGAGCGGTGGCTTCATCCCTGGGGTGGCCGGCCAGCAGGCCGCACCTCTGCCTCTGGTTCGACCTTGTTGCTGGGTCATGGGGGACACGCACTTTCTCTGCCGGCCAGAGTGCTCCCCCGGGAAGACTGCGTCCCCCCTCCCTCCTGTGTCCCCTTCAGGGCAGCAGGGCTATTTTCCAAGGACAGGTCCTTGAGGCTGGAGACGGGCCATGTGTGGTTGAGTCTCATTGCGCCTTACAGGCTTGGATGCAGTGGGTGCCCGTGAAAGCGTGTGTTCTGAATTGGAACGACTCGGGGCTACCGTGGGCACTGGGTTCCCTCCCGGAGAACGCGTGTGCCGCCCCCCTGCCCCCCCGGGCACAGCGGAGGGGCCAAGTCACGTGCTGCTGCGCTGGGTCAGGCCATCTCGACCTGCAGGGGTGGTGGGCTGCCTGGCTCACCGGGGGAGGGGGCTCGGAGGCTGGCCCCTGGTCCCAAGCTGCTCCCAAGCTTGGGGGTGGTGTGGACCAATTAAAAATCGCTTTTCACGGAAGGAATGGCCAGAGATTTGACCATTTTAATTTTGCCAAGAAGACTTTCTAGAAGCCCTCCTTTCGACGTGGTTTGTGACGAGGACAGAGCCTTTTACATCAGGAAGGGGGTGGCACTCTCCGTTATAAAGAACCCACTACCGACTGTCCCCCTTCGCCTCAGACTGGGAAACGCAACCACGGGAACCCCGCCCCTTCCGTGGACCTGGAGCAGCAGACCCAGCTGTGTCCCAGGGAGTCCGTGTCCCGCTCTGGGGGCGGGGGGGGGGGTTCAGGCACTGGTCCCACCCTCCACCACCACCTCGCAGCCCCCCCACTCCCGCCCCCAGCGAGGGGCCCAGGGTGTTGGAGGGGGACTGGTGTGCGGCCGGAGCCAGCCCGGGCCCTGCAGGCTGGGGAGCAGCAGGCTTGTGGGAAGAAGGGAGGGAGCCCTGCCCTCCTGGCGTCACTGTTTCTGCCCGGAGGCCTGGACCTGAGAACCGGCCAAGGGCGTGACCTGAGGGGACGGAGCGCAGCCCAGGCAGCCTGAGCCTTTTATAGTGAGTGATGCCAGCCTCTGCTCCTCTTGGCTGAGTGACCGGGCCAGTCCCCGGCCCTCCCGTTGGCTCATGGGGCTAACGTGAGTGGAGCCACTCACGGCCAGTGCACAGTGGTCTGGCCGCCGGGGCTTCTGTTAGAAGGCGCTAAGTGTCCGGACCCCAGAGCACCCAGGTGGCTGGCTCCCACTTCAGAGCTCCGCCCCCACACCCCCAGCCTCCAGGCCTTCTTGAACTTGAAGTCCGGGCAGGGGTGTCGGTTTCTCTCCCAGCCTGTTGCTGCATCCGGCCTTCGTTCCCTCAACCGGGCCCTCGCGCCTCCCGGTTTCCACCGGGTGCGGCGTGTTCGACTTCACACGAGCACCTGACCCCCCGGTGCTGGCACAGCTGGGCGCACAGCTGGAGCCCGGACACCTTTGCGCCCCTGGACACGCGGGCTCTTCCTGGGGTCGGATGGCGGAGGCTGTCTCTGACCTTCGCTCACCTCCTTCCCATTGTCTCTCAATCCCAAGACCAGGAGGAAGCCCCTCCCCTGGAAGAATCACTCCTTGTTGGTGCTCTTCTGCCTGGGGGGCTCCCTCAGCCGCCCCCCTCCTCACCGCAGGGTGGGGGGAGTGGCTGCTCCCAGGGAAAACCTGCGTCTTTGCCCCCTCCTCCCCAGCCTCCCCGTCCCCTCTCCGCCCCCACCCTCGGCCCCCAGGTCCCCTCACTGGCAGCCCTTATCGGCCCCAGGATCTGACCCGCAGATGCACTCCCTGCTCAGCGTGCTCCCGACCCCGGCGGGCCCATGCCGCCCGGCCGCCTGCCCCGGGGCCAGCTCCGGCCTGCTCGCCTTCCCTGGAAAAGCCCCCACGTCTTGAAGCTGATTAAAACAAACACAGCTCATATTTTTGTTCTTAATCCAATTCTGCGCTGGGCTGGGGTCGGGGAGGGAGGATAGAATGACAGGAGCCCATTCCTGGCTGTGCAGGGGCCGGGGGTGGGGGGACCCAGCCCAGGTAGGGGCCGAGCAGCCCCTGGGGGCTGGGGAGCCCGTGGGCCCTAGTGGGGGCGCCCGACAATGGCTGCCTCAGCTGCTGCCCCGCAGGGCAGGAGGAGGGCTCCCAGCCGGGGGCTCCCAATAAAGGCCTTTATCCTCCAGTCTGGGAGCAGGACAGGCTCCTCTTGTCTCAGCTGACCCCTGACCCTGTGGCGTCTCTCCCCGGCACTTGGCCTTGGAGTCCCTCAGGACACAGACCCAGACGCACCCTGTGGGTCCCTTTCCCTGTCACCGGGAGAGAGCCCTGTCTGTCCGGGACCCAGAGAACTCTGCAACTGTCTGCACCAGAGGCCGGATTTCCCGATGGAGGCACCTCCCGTCCCAGAGCTCAGAGGCAACGACGACGACGGAGAGTCCGGCGGTGGGTGAGGAGGCCGCGTGCCCGGGTTCGAGTCTCGCTCTGATGCCCTCGCGTGGTGGCACCGTGAGCAAGTCCTCGGATCTCTTTGCACCGCAGTTTCGCTGTCCGCGCAGTGGGGGGCGGAGGGGCTCCTACCTCGGGGGTGCCGGGAAGAGGTGCGTGCTCCGCACTCACACTGAGAACGGCGTCGGGCCCCGGGCTGTGTGCTGCGCCGAGTTGGCTGTTTGGGGGACGCCGTGCTCGGTTCTGGCCCCGCACGACACACTGCCAGAGGGAGTCTTGACCATTCCCGTTATCTCTGAAGGCGGGGGGAGGGAGTCCTGGGTCCGTGGCCCGACAGCTGTGCCATTCTACGCCGACGACGCCTGCTCTCCGCGCCTCAGCTCCGCGCCTGTGGAATGGGAGCAGGCTTGGCCTCCTCCGAGGAGGGTGCTGCGCTTCGACTGCTGTAAGGAGCACGGAAGGGCCTGCCCCCGAGCATGGCACGTGTCTCCTGAACCTCAGGTGTTCGGTGATTTCATTGCTGAGTGAGACCTTTGGTGGCAGTCTTGTCTAGGATAGGAGGGAAGGAGATAAGTCAAATGAAAAGACAGGAAGGGCCCTGGCTGGTGTGGCCCAGTGGATCGAGTGCAGGCTTGCAGACCAAAGGGTTACAGGTTCGATTCCCAGTCAGGGCACGTGCCTCGGTTTCTGGTGGGGGCACATGAGAGGTAACCACACATTGGCGTTTCTCTCTCTTTCTTTCTCCCTCCCTTCTTTCCTTCCCTTTCTCCTTCCCTTCTCTCTCCTCTCCCTCTCTTTCTCCTTCCTTTCCCCTCTCTCTAAAAATAAATAAGTAAAGTCTTTTAGAAAAGGACAGGAAGGGAAAGAGGAGACGAGAAAGGCACAAACATAACAGAATGGCTCAGAGAGTGGCTGCAGGAATGAGGCTAAAGACTCGGAGTCCAGAAGTAAGGGGGATAGAGAAAAAACTGCTGAAAACAAAGAAGGAAACAGAAAAGGCAGAGAAAAAGAGCTGGACAGAGGAGAGTCCAGAAGGGAGGGGCCCAGAGAGAGGGGCCGGTGGGCACACCCCAGGGAGGGTCTCAGCGTCCACCCCATGCCTGCAGGGATGGGATGTCCCGCAGGCTGCAGTCTCTGCGCAGGAGAGGGCAGCACGGGCCAAGGTCCTGGCCATTCCTTCACCTCCAACCGCCTTCTCGAAGCTCTGGACCAGGAGGCCGCCCCTCCCCAAGCCCCCGCCCTCTTACAGCCATCGAGGTCCTGGCCCAGCTGGGATCAGAGGTCCTTCTGCGAGACCGCTGGCCTGGGGAGGTCCTAGCTCTGCCCTGGACAGACGCTCCATAATTCTTTCCCCCAAATCCTCAGAAGTCTTTCGGGCTAGATACCGAAGACCCACTGTGTGAGTCCCAGCCTGGACAGCTGGTGGCTGCCTGCAGGATGGGCCGGGCCGAGCCCCTCCTAGGGCAAGACCCTCACTGCCCTCCAGGGGCGTCTGCTGGGCCCCTTCCAGGATGGACCTGCAGTTACTATGGCGGCAGGTCGGTCGATGGGTAAACAACCACGTCTTCTGTGCCCCCTCTGGAGGGTGGGGTGGGGGTGGCCAGTCAGGGGGGCCTAGCAGATGGCCCGGCCCGGCCTTGGCGGGGAGCCTCGCCTTCCAGGCTCAGGGGTCTCTCACCCTTCCCCCGCCCCGTGATCACTGGGCTTGGGCCGGGCCAGTCCCCCCCCACCCCCAGCTAGAGACCAAGCCACGTCTGTGGGTCACGGGAAGCGGCTGGAAAGGGCCCGTAAAAGCCTCAGGCTCCCGTAGGTGCAGAGCGGGCCTGTGAAAGGCCGGAGCGCTTTTATGTGCCTAGTTAAAGGCCTTCCCGTCGTGTGGGGATTTACAGGGCAGGGGTGGGGCCGGGGTGAGGGGAGGCCAAGTGCAGCCTCCACCGACCCGGGCGATCCCCAGGGCTGTTTGGGACCTGGGGCGCTCAGCCGTTTCTGGGCTCTCACGCTCCAGGTCCCTCGCAGGGACCGTGAGGCTCCACGTTGGTCCTCCGACATCCTGAGCCGGCCCCCCGGGGCAGTGGTGGCCGAGGCAGTGACATATTCCAGGCCAGCAGGGCCCACAGCGGGGGGGAAGGCCCCCTGGAGACAGAGGCAGGGCCCCCAGCAGGCAGAGGTCCGGCGGCCCCGGGGGTTTTAACGTAGGGACTGGGCCGGCCCCCGTGGCTTCCCCCAGAGAGACTGCTCCACGGCCAGCCTTGCCCACACCCCGGGTCTGATCCCAGCACCAGGGGACCCTGGAGAGAGCCGGGCATCCGCCCCATCTCGGCTTCCCGAGCTCACAAGTCCCACCCGGGAGCCTGCCCCAGGGGACACCTGTAGGAAGGTGGTGGCCAAGTCAGCAGGTTACTGAGTTTAGTTTCCTCTCTGGGAACGCTCAGACAGACCCTCTCTGACCCCTGTGGGCGGTGCCCCTCCCTGGTCTTCCACAGTGTTCTGAGCTCACACCCCCGCAGGGCCTGTGCACCTACGTTAAAGGCCCACCGGGGTCCCCCTCCCTCCGGACTGTCAGCTCGGTGCCTGTTGCCCGGAGCTGAAGGAGAGAGCCACGGCCACTGGCCACCCCGGAGCGGGGCACCACGCCCAGTGTGCGCGTGAGGGGACTGAGGCCCACAGACTCGGTGACCTGTGGACGGTCCGGGTGGGCAGTGCCCATGCCAGGGGGGAGCCCTTCCCCTGTCCCTTTGTTTCACCTGAGCTGGCGGCCTCCTGACCTCTGTGTGCTCTGGACACTGGGCTGGAGCCCTGCGCCTCTGCCGACGCTGTGCTATGTCCACCTTTGTCCCTGTCTTTCTGGCTGTCCATCCCCTGGGCCGCTTGCCCTCCTCAGCCCCTCCCCGCTGGGGACACACAGACAGAGCACACCCAGGCGCCTGGGGGCGGAGCCCTGGGACCTGCACCCAGGGCAGGGGCTTCTGCGCCGACCTCACCATGATCCCTGTTCCCGGCCACCGGGGGGCCCCAGGTGCCCACCGCGGCCGCGGGCCTCTGGCATTCTCTCCCGCCGCGGCAGCTCCCCCGCGCCCCTGTGACCCGATTGGGTTTCCCCGTGCCTGGTCAAGCAAACATGCCATCTGGGCGAGAGTCCCATTTCCTGTACGTGTGTCAAAATATCGGAGCGGATGTGAAATAGATCAGACATGAACAAAAATAAACTTTTACGGAGTGACTGACTGGTTTCCTCCAGGGGGAACCAGTGATTCACTCCTCATCTGGGGCCCAGAAACTTGGCCGGGGCCTGGGGGGGCCGTCCCCCACACCCCGCTCCCCGCGGCTGCCTTGCCTCACGTCCTGGGGCTCCGTGCCGGCCCCTCTCCTGGAAGGCACTGTCCCCAGGGCTCCCTGGGCATGACGATCCCCCCAAATGAGGGCCGGAGTGAGCAAGTGCCCTCTCTGGGCCCCGCTCCCTGATGGGGCAGCAGGACTCGCCGTGTCAGCCCCCCTTCCCCTCTGACAACCCGGGGTCCCCGGGCTGGGCTGCAGCAGGGCCATTTGGTCACCTCTTCCCTTGGGCACGAGGCGATGGTGCCATCTCCATGGGCCTTTTCCTGCTGCGTCGGCGTGAGGCCCGGTGGACAAGCGTGCAGGGGTCTTCCTGTCTGGGCAGCCCTGTCTGAGCTCCCCATGCAGGCTGGTCGAGGTCACCTGCTGGTCAAGGTCATCTCGCCCCTCCCCCTGCTTCTGGCCAATGGGTCCCATTAAACAGGGCTTGTTCTCTCTATTGCTAAAAGTGTACGGGACACAGCATCCCAGCCTCCTGTCGGAAATGTCTGTCTCAACATTATTCTCAGCGCTTCCGCACGTACGTGTCTCCTCACCTGTCTCCCCAGCCTGGCCCTTAGAGGGAGGGAGGGAAGGGTCAGAGGTAAGTGGGAGCTTGGGGGAGCGCACTGTGCTTCGGACCCCAAGCACTCTGTGACCCTGAAGCCTCCTGGAGAGGAAGGCCTGTCTGCCGACCCACGGGATGCCCACCAGACCCCACTTTGGGGCCATGGGTTCCCGTCTGGCAAAGCACCCAGCCCGGCCTCCCCAAGGACTGGCCGCAGCACCCTCAGGCCAACGGCCAGGCGGAGAGGCCGGCGCAGGCTGCCCTGTTGAAGGACCGGCCTCAGCATCTCTCCGGGAGCAGCACGGAGCTCCTTGGGAACCAGCGCAGCGGCGTCCTTCGAGTGGCCACCGGCCTTTCCGCCCAGCCTGGCTGCGGACCTGCAGACCAGCACGGGCAGGAGGTGCCCAGGACGGGGCACCGAGGGCACCTCCTCTGTCCCCGAGTCTCATGCGTCGTGTTTGATCTCGGCTGCGTGGCGGAGGGTTCCTGCCACTCTGATTGATGACTCTGATCTTCAAAGCAGTGTCACCCCTGGAGGAGGGGGGAGTTCATCAAAGCCATCCCTGGGCGGGGGGTGCCCGTCAATGTCAGGCCTCCAGGAGCCCGCGGCCCTCGCTGGGTCTCGTAGCTGCCAGCGTTCCGCCTGGCCGGGGAGCCCCTTTGCTTCTCCACTGAGTCTGGCCCCGATGTGAATGCATCTCTGTTCCTTATTGTTGTAACTGAGACGGGCTTGTAGGCTTTTCGGGAAGCGCTCTCTAAGGGGAACACAGCAGTAAGGAGCTAGAGGACACGGGGCGAGTCATGGACCCCATGAACCAGAATCCTCCCCATGGTGTCCCTACAGCCCTGGTGGCAGAAGGAAGCTCCTGCACTGGCCCCTGCTTAGGTGGGTGGTGAGTGCGTGCCCATGAGTGCATGCATGCCTCTGTGTGTGTGTGTGTGTGTGTGTGTACACATGCACACGTGTGCACACACATTTGTATGCCCACATGTGCATGCATGCATATGCATGTACACAAGTGTGTGGATATGTACATACATTTGTGTATATACAAATGAATTTGTGTGCACATATGAATGTGTGCATGTGTGTTTGTATACCCTGTATGCATGTGCCTGTGTGTGCACACATTTGTGTGTGTGTGCGCCTGTGCATGTGTGTGCACGGCAGGGAGCGAGGCATAGCTGTGGGCTGCTCCTTTGGGACCCCCATGTGCACCACGGGGGTCTAGCATGTGACCTGTTTAACTCAGGAGAGTCTGGGCCCCCAGTCAGAACACTTCTCTGAAGGTGGCTGGGCCCTGCCTGCTCCATCCCGCCCGGTCTCTCGTCCCCACCCGTCTCGTCCCCCACTGATCCCATGCACGTCCATGTGGCCCACGTGTGCCGGGCCCTCAGCCAGGCTGCCCTTGTCGCCTTCCTCCCTGGGACAGCTCCTCCTTGACCCACTCAGGACCCTTCCCTGGGGAAGCATCTCTGACCCGGCCTCTTTCCCCTTCGACCAGGGGTTCCCTCCCTCCACGACCCAGTCTGTGCACGGGCTACGATGACAGGTTTACGTGTGTGTCCCCAGCAGAGGGGCGTGTCCCCTATTCTCCCCTCCTGCCTCAGCCCCTGGCCCAGTGCCCAGCGCAGGGGGCACGGATGTCTGTGCTCAGAACACAGCCGTGAGGGCGGGCAGGGGAGGACGGGCATGTGCTGGAGGAGGGGGCTGGTCCCTGAGTGAGGCAGGGGCCTGGTCCAGTCCTGGGTGTGCAGGCCCCAAGGGGTGGGAGCCCCAGCTGGGAACTGGCCTCAGATGCTGAGCTGGCCTGGGAGGTCACCAGTGACATCTAGTGGCCACAGCAGGATGCAGCCCCACGAGGTTTTCCAGAAGGTGAGTCTGGTCCCACACCGTCTCTTGGCTGGGCTTCCGAGCTGCCCCAGCCCGTGTGTGTGGCACCTGTCTTGTCTCCCAGGCTGCAGGACGGTGGTGCAGGGCAGGACCTGGCTTGCCAGGGGACCTGCAGAAATATTGTACTTTTTTTTTTCCAGGAATGATTCCTTTCTGTCCCTCCTTCCCTCCACCCCACCTTGTCTGTCTTCCTGGCACAGGTGTCCTGTAGACCTTCCTGCCCGGCCCCTTCTCTCCTCCCCTCCCCCCCGCTCCTCCCCCCACACCCAGTCCCTGTGTACGCGTCTCCTGGCCCACCTCCTCCCTGTGCTTCCCGCCCCGCCCTGTCCACTGTTCCTGCCGCTCCGTGTGTCTGTCTGTCCTCGGCCGGCTTTGTGGCTTTGTCTCCAGCGCAGTGTCTCTCTCCACTCACCCCCAGCCCTGCCTGGAAGGCCAGCCCTACTGCAGTAGCTCGGCACCCTGCCCGGGAGGCAGGTGGGTCGGGGGCATAGCAGGTCTTTCTGCTGAGCCTGTCTTGCAGCCCCAGGGGGTGGTCGGAGACCCCTCGAAGCCCAGGCTGCCTGCCCACCCACCATCGCAAGCCCTCCTCGGCGCCCCCTCCCCGAGGCTGGCCAGCTCTGCTCCGGGCTGCTGTGATCTGCTCACCTGTGCGAGCGGGCTGTCCTGGCCTGGGGGCGTCATCACCCCTTGGCAGGCACGGGGTCTTCCCTGACAGCTGGGAGTGACAGCGAGCACCTGTACGAGTCTGTGCAAGTCCGCACTGAAGGTCTTTATGGGTCAGGCGCTCTGCTGGGTCCTGAGGGGCATGACCTGCTTCTTTTGGCCCTCACAGCCGCCCTGCTGGGGGTGCTGCGCAGTGACCACAGTCCCATTAGACAGAGGAGGCCAATGAGACTCCAGGAGCCGGCCTGCTCCAGGCGAGCCCCAGGCTGGCAGCCGGACGCAGGCTTTGCTTCTCTGAGACTCACGCTCTCAGGGTGCCGACTGCCGGTCCCCCCCCAGGAGCACGGCCAAAGGCGGCAGGTAGCTGCGCATTCACAGACCTGCCCCAAAGCACCCCGGCCCCACCCCCAACGTTGTACGTGTTTCTGTGACACAGTTGTGCATGCACTTGTTGGTGAGAGGGGCCCGAGCCCACCACCTCCCTGTGCTTTCTCTGCACACAGCTGTTGCTCCCGCTGCAGCCACAGAGGCCCCCATTCCTGCTAATCTTCCCCCTAATTATGGCAATCATTGTCTGATTGCATGGGCTGATTACACAACTGCATCTTCTCATGCTAATTCCGTAATTAAGACAAGCAGTAATAACGCGGGGGAAATTATGAAATTTCCAAGCTGCAAATATGATTTGAGGGCCCGGGAAGGAGCCCCCACTGTCCCCCTTGGGGAGGGCCGTGTGAACTCCAGGCATGGAGGAGGGGTTAGGTGGTGACCATCTCTCTCAGCTTCCTGGGGCTCCCCTAATTCTGAAGCTTTTGTCCGTGTGGCCCCTTAGCACACGGGACTCCCTGACCCAGGGGGCCTGGTTTGGAAAAGCGGGACTCGGCAGCTGCAGCCCTCACAGCCTGTCACAGGGTTACCTGCCTGCAAGCGGCCACTGGCCTTGGAGACACGGGACCCGAGTTGTGCTTCTAGAAGCCCAGGCCTGACTCGTCTTCCCCACGCCTGCCAGTGTCTCGGGCAGACCAGGCCGAGGAGGAGCGGCCGGGCCTCAGCTGCCCCCACGCCCAGAGCTCTGGCTCCTGGCCCTTCTTCCTCAGAAGTCCCATTTCACCTTCCTTTCATCTCTTTCAGAAGATTACTCAAACCCCCCTCCTCCAGGAAGCCTTCCTGGATTAGCTCTGCTCTGGGCGTCTCCCATGGTATGTCCCCAGGCAAGTCCCTCCTGAGGCCTGTCCACCCCACATCCCCTCTTCCAGAGGCCGGGAGCTCCCAGGTGGCGGCAGGGAGACCTTGTTCGCCTCTGCTCCGTCTGCCACCACGGCGTCGAGGGGCCCCATGCACTGTATGCACGTTTGCAAATTCCATCTCATTCCAAATTCACCGAGGGAGTTGGCTGTTTAAAGAATACTACAGAAGATCCTTTGGTAAAGACTGGGATCCCTCTGATTTATTTTTAATGTAATTTTGGATTTTCATCTCCAGGGCAGAAGGGGGTGGCGGTAAGGGAGAGAGACAGGCAGGTTTCTCTCTTTCCACAGCCGCCTTCTCCTGCAGGGCTCAGCGTGTCTAAGTGTCGGTCTTCGTCATTCAACAGTCACGTTTTTGCGGCCTTCTGTGGACCAGGCCCGTCTGCCGGAGGTGGGGATGCCAAGATGGAAGAGACCTTTGGGGGTCTCGTCCCACTCCCTGGGTGCTTCCACACGGGGATGTTCAAGAGGACTCTCGGTGGTAGAGAGGGAAGGGGGATTACCTCTGTCCAGGGCTGAGGAAAGCAAGGAAAGCTTCCTGGAGGAAGCAGTTGTTGTTTTTTTTTTTAAGATTTTACTTATTTATTTTTAGAGAGGGGAAGAGAAGGAGAGAGAGAGAGAGAGAGAGAGAATCAATGTGTGGTTGCCTCTCACATGGTCCCCACTGGGGACCTGGCCTGCAACCCAGGCAAGTGCCCTGACTGGGAATCAAACCTGTGATGCTTTGGTTCACAGCCCGTACTCAATCCACTGAGCTACGCCAGCCAGGGCTCGAGGAAGCAGTTTTTCACCAGGGTTTTGCAGGAGAAGCTGGAAGAGTCCAAACGAGACGAGGAGGCAGAGGAAGTGGCAGGCGGGTGTGGCTGGAGTGAAGGCTGGGGAAGCAGGCCGGGCCAGGACGCCTTCGGGGGCCGGTCTCCGAAGTGAGAAGCTGGGTTGGACTCCCAGAGCAAAGAGGATTAAAGCAGATGGCGTGTGCTCCGAGGGACGGCCAGACGGACGGACATACGCTGGCTGTCGCAGGAATGGGCCCATGGGGGTGGGACCGGACACAGGAGGGGATCTGCAGGTGCTGAGCCCCAGGGAGCCGCCTGTGGGTTCTGGGCTCTGGAGACGTTGGAGGAAGAACGGAAACAAGAGGAGGACCGGCTGGCAGGGGAGAGAGGAGCCGGGAGGCGGGAGGTGCGGCTGGACCGAGCAGCACACGGGTGGGGGGAGGAAGGGCAGGATGTTAGGGGACTCCTGACTCGAGAACTTAGTTTCTCTGGACCAGGATTCGGGTCGCCTGCCAACTGTGAGACCATGCGGCAGGGCAGGGCAGGGGAGGGCCAGCTGAGTCTGTGGTGCCCCAGGAGGCTGCCAGGGCCAGGAGAGAGGGCCGGAGGTTGGAGCAACTCTGGCGCGGGGCGGGGAGGGGTCAGGGTGGGCGCTGGCTGGGGACGGGCAAGGCCTGGGAAGTCCAAGGGTGTCGGGGACAGCGTCATTCAAGTGCAGTCCAGGCTGCAGGGGGAGGAGGAAGCAGGAGGGGAAGAGGGATGGGGGGGCTGCTGGCCGAGGGGACCCCTGCCAAACCGCCCAGCCACTGCGGGGCATCCGCGAGGTCTTCTCCAGGCTCACCCATCTCTAAAATGAGATGACAACGCCGTCCTCGCACACTCACCTGTGCCGGGCCACGTGAGGACCTGGCCCAGGAGACCGTCGTCGAGTGGGACGGAGAGCTGCCCGTGCACCGGAAGTGGCCGGCACAACGGCGTCCCCAGGAGTGTCCCTTCCCTCGTTCACCTTGGCCCGCGGGTGCCTGCTCAGTGTTTCAGGAGGCAGCGCATGGGGGCGGGGGAGGCCGGCGCTGAGGGGCTTGCCCCACCGGCTCTCTAGCGAACGGAGGTGAAGGCGGCGCCTGCCTCCGCAGAGCTCACCCAGAGCGCCCAGGGGCACCGAAGGCTTTCGGTGGCTCCCAAAGGCAACCTGCGCATTGGCACAGCTGGCGGCTTCCCCCCTCCTGGGCTTGCCTCCACACCCCCTACCGGTGCCTCCTGGGGTCGCCTCCCAGCGGAATCCGTGCCCTGGAACCTGTGTCCCAGGGTCCGCTTCTGGGAAAGCCCGTCCAGAAGAGCGTGCGAAGGGTGTGGCCGGAGGAAGACGCTGGACTGCTAGGCCGAGGGCTCGCAGACGGGAGCCCCCTCCCCGCCCCCTCCCCAGGGCAGGGGTGTCCACAGCGAGGCCGTCTCTCCGCAGGGCTGGCCCTGGCAGAGCGGACACTGATGTGGCCGAGTTCCCTCCCGCCGCCCTGTCCTTCTGACCCACCCATACCCGATCCTGCTCCTCTTCCTCTCCATCCTTTGCTTCCTCTCCTGAACCCCCTCTTTTCTTCTCCTCTCCTCCTTTCTCCCCTCACAGAGGAAGGACACTCTCTGCCCCAAATGTCCCTCTAATGTCCCAAAGTTAGAGCTCTGCTGTGCCATTGTGACATCACTGGGCATTAGCCAATGCCTGCCGCCCGGGCTGGGTTCTTGGCCTTGTGGGGCCGCCACCTGTCACTGACCGGGAGCAGCGGCCACCTCCTGCTGGCCCCTTCACCCTCAGGGCAGCCACCGGAGCATGGGTCCCCCCTGACTCTGCTCCCCACCGATGTTCCTCACGGTCAAGCTCCTCCTGGGCCGGAGATGCAGCGTGCAGGTGTCGGGGCAGGAGAGCGTGGCCACGCTGAAGAAGCTGGTGTCGGAGCGGCTGCAGGTGCCCGAGGAGCAGCAGCACCTGCTCTTCCGCGGCCAGCTGCTGGCGGATGACAAGCGTCTCTCCGACTACTGCATCGGGCCCAATGCCTCCATCAACGTCATCATGCGGCCCCCGGAGAAGACGGTGCCGGTGCCCGCACCCGCCGAGACCCTGCAGCCCCAGCAGCCCCTGCAGCCCCTGCAGCCCCAGCCGCTGTGGCACCAGCTGCGCCAGGTCCTGGCCAAGCACTTCGGGCCCCAGGACGCCAAGGCGGTGCTGCAGCTGCTGAGGCAGGAGCACGAGGCGCGGCTGCGGAGGATCAGCCTGGGGCACCTGGAGCAGCTGGCGCGGGACCTCCTGACCGAGGAGGAGCTGCTGGAGGAGCCGCCGTCGGGGGAGGAGTCCTCTCAGGCTGTGGCCTCGGTGCCCGGAGAAGAGGGGCAGGGAGTGGGGGAGGGCGGGACTGACCAGTAAACCAGCCATCCTACTCATTTGCACGCTCAAATTTGCCCAGCCTCGTCCTTGTGTGTGTTCCCTGGGGCTTCCCCGCTAGTGTCCACGGGTGTCGCTGTCTCCTTGCCCCTTTTGGAAACGTTGAGGCAGCTGGAGGACTTTGGGGCCCCTGCGTCCCCTCTTGGGCCTGTGGTTGCCCCTTGGAAACGTGGGATGATCCCACCATCCCCACCCCCTAGAAGGGGTTCAGATGACCCCATGGGCAGCCCGGAAGTGTGGTGGGAAGGCTGTCTCCCCCTCGTAGGCAGGGCACCGCCTCCTCCTGGGCTGGGCAGTTTGCCAAGCACGTCCAGTGCCCTCTTAGCACCCCGCTAGCAAAGCTTTAAGGCTCCAGACAGAGCCTCTCTCTCCTTTGGATCAGGAAGGTGATGTGGGTTCACTGTCCTCCATCCTTGGGCCACGGAGCCGGCCCGCCGGCCCCGACAGCTGAGAGAAGGGGAATGGCAGGAAGCTGCCCCTTGCCCTCTGGGTCAGGCTGCCCCTGCTGTCCGCCTGCTTGTGCCCTCACAGCTTCAGGGACAGGGACCGCCAGGTAGGAGTGGAAGGAGAGCACCTACTGTGTGCCAGGCCGGGAGATCACAGGGAGATACGTACATACCAGGGACAGCAGGAAACTGAGACTCGGGCCGAAAGGGCGGTTTGCACAGTCACCCCCTCACCACGTCCAGCGTGCCCAGAGCCAGGTCCCATGGCTCACGTCTGCCCCAGGTCACCCGTCCACCGCTGTCACGGAGGCCCCATTCCCTGCCCCACACCGTCCAGGCTCCCACAGGGCAAAATGGTGCCAGTCAGGGCCCCTGCCTTCCCAGGCGTGCAGCCCAGAGGGAGGGACAGGCCACCGGTGACAAGTACAGCAGCAACATAGAGGTCGAGGACAGCCCGTGTGACTACAGGCCCAGGCACCCGCCACCGCCTCGCAGGACACAGGACCCTGGCCTCGGTGGGGAGGGGCCAGGCCTGCCCCTCCCTCTGTTCTCGGTGTGGGAAAGTGCTCGGTGTGCACGGGATGGGGGGGGGGCAGGGAATTCACTGAGACCCCGGTCCCCCGGCAAGGTCCCCAAAGTGCTTCCACTGCAGCGACTCCATCCCGGGTGAAGGAGACAGAGGGAAGGAGGCGAAGACAATTTCTGGAAAGAAACGGGTGAGGCTCACATTCCCATTCTGTGCTGGGCCTTTGGGGCTGGGGTTCGAGTCCAGTCCTGGCTCCGGCCTCACCTTGCTGCACGGCCTTTGTTCCTCCCGCCTGAGGCTCACGGTTTCCACCTGTGGGTTCGGGCTCACTCTCAGAGCGCCCACGTACCCCCAGGTGTCGCTGAGGGTCAGATGTGAACACTGTACGACTGACTGTGCGGTGTCTTCTGGGGTGAGACCAGCGACAGAGGCCGGGAGAGACCCGGGAGCCCTCTCTCTGGCTCTGCGAGCCTGCTTAGCAGCGGTCCTCCCCCCTCCCAGAGTGAGAGACGCCCTCGGTCACCTAAGGACCATCTCCTGCCCCATCAGCCAAGAGGAGAGGACAGTCGGGGTGTCCGAGGACAGAAGTGACCTTTCCTGGCGCAGGATGGACTCTGTCCTGGGTGGCTGCAGCCAGGCCGTGGGAGCCCCAGCCCGCCCCCGGGTTCCCCAAAGGGTCCTGGCCCCCGCCTGCCTGCCGCCTGGCCCTGCGTCCTCCTGGCAGAAGAGCCTCCCACTGGCCCTGCGCACCTTGGTTCTGGGGCCGTTCCATTTGCAAGGGGGATGAGCCCGTTATCTCCCCATTAGGGGAACTAATAGCCCATTTCCCAGGAAATCTGTGAGCGATAAAAGTAAGTGGGCCGTTTGGTTTCCTTTGCAGAGAGAAGCTGGACGGAAGGATGGGGGGAGCCTTTATTTTTCTCTCTGGTTAGTGGGAGTGTCAGGACGGGCTGAGAGCAGCCCCCTCCCCGCTTCTGTCCTGAGTGGAGCTCCAGCCCCAAACCAGGAGGAGGGAAAGCTGTCCCGTCCTTCGGGGCCTTGGCTGCCTCCCACCCCACCCCCGCCCTCCCAAGCCCCCTCCCACCCCAGCTCCCGTCCCCACAAAAGCTGAGGCAGGACAGGACACACCAGCCCCTGGAGCTCAGCAGGAACTTGTCTGTCACCTCTTCCCAAGGACAGGCTTGCGTTTCCCACTGGGAGGTGACAGGCTCTGTCCTCTCCTGGATGGACTTGGAGGTGGGGGTCTACGGGGAGGCTGCAGGCAGAGCCGCCCCTCATGCCCCAGCAGTGGGTTCGAATCCCACTCTGTGAGGAGACCCCCAGCTCGTGGGCTGCCTGCCGTGGACAGCCTGCTCCGTGCCCAGGTTCCTCGTGTCCCAAAGGTGGATTCGAACCTGTGCCATCAAACCAGCTGGAGCCTCCCTGGGCCCTTTCCTGCTGTCACCGCTTGAGAGACAGTGGGGATGGGGATGGCACTCTTTAACCTGAGGCCCACAGCACCTCCCTCCTACCAGGGAAGGACACTCGGGTCCCCACTAGCAACAACTTCGCTGAAGCAGCAGGCCCCTCAGGACGGCCCGCCACCCCCCCCCCCCACCGTGGTCCAGTGTAGTGCTCCCGCCCGCAGAACAGCCTGGCCCCTCCCCGCCCCGCCCTGCACCCCCTGAAGGCCACACCCCTCGGCGCACAGGTTCCCGGAAAACAGTCTTTCTGGTTCGTGCGCTATTTCATTGGTCTTTTATTTTTATTGTATTTTATTTTATATTTTTTATCCTCACCTGAGGACTTTTTTAAAAATTGATTTTAGGGAGAGAGGAAAGGAGAGAGAGAAATATCCATGCAAGAGGGAAGCATTGATTGGCAGCCTCCTCCAACCCAGGATCGACCCACAACCCAGGTATATGCCTTGGCTGGGAATCGAACCTGCAGCCTCTTGGTTGTGGGACAACGCTCCAACCAACCGAGACACACTGGCCAGGCCATCAGTCCTTTATTCTTCCATCAATATACACTGATGGCGGCCCTAGTATGTGCTAGGGACTGAGGTTGGTGGCGGAGGAGGGAGCCTGTCTCCAGAGGAGGCCAGTTAGAGAGAAGTGCGCCCCCTGCTGTCCAGGTTTGACATGCGGTGCTGTGCTGTTACTTAGCGATGTTGCTTTGGACCATTGTCCTGAGTGATGGGGCTGGGAATTGTTCATCAGAATGAAATTCTCGAAGATCTTGGAGAAGGAGGGGGTTTAAAATATTCCAAGAGCTCCAGAGAGTCATAGACCCTTCCCACATTCAGAGTGAGGGGATCTCGCAAAGGCCTGTACATCAATCAGAGGTCTGTCCGCCACAGCAGGTGGTGACTGTGTCAAATACTTTGCGTGCATGAGTGAAATCACTGGTAATAAGCCAATTAAAGTGTCAGGTTCAGTCCAGGAGCTGTGGGAGCACAGCTGAGTCTCAGGGAGGCTTCAAGGAGGAGGTGGCATTTGAGCTGGTGGAGGATGGAAAGGGCTCCTGGGGGACTTTTCTTGACACCCAGAGGTTCCCACGTCACCCCTGGAGACCTGTCGCTTGGCTCAGCACACTGGCCTCTGGACTTGCTGGGTGCCTTGCGACCCTCAGAGACACAAGACAGGGAGACACCCCTCAGGTGCATGGCCACAGACACGCAGGCGCCCCCAACTGCTCGCACCCACTGCGTGGGGCCTGCCGTGGTGGAGCTGGGTTTGCAGGAAGGCGCTGTGGGCTGTGCTCCACTTTGGCACCGGAGTCCAGACCGTGCCTTTCAGGGCTCAGGCTGCTGGAGCCCAGCTGACCCACCTGGCCGGGGCAGCTGGTCCGGAAGATCCCATGCAGCACGTTCAAGGGCAGAAAGGAAGGCTGCAGAGGCAGGAACCTCGAGCGTGTCGGGACTTTGAGGGCCGGGACCGACTGTGCTGTGTGTGAGTGGCCCCTGCCTCCCGTCATCTGGACAGGGGTGTCTACAGGATGTGTAGGGACATGTGAAGGGACACGTGGGACACAGGTCTGCGTGCTGGGTGGCTGTGGGGCTTACAAGGGTGCCTGTGTGCGTAGTCAGTCCACGTCTGTCTGAGGACAGCGATGCCTTCTCTGTGGGGATTCTGCAAGGTGGCACCCGCTGGCCTTCCGGGCCCCTGCCTCAGACTGGGTCACCCTACCGGTGGCCTGAGCTGGGCCTGGGTGGCGGCCAGCCTGTGGCAGGGGGGTGACCGGACGGCCGGCCACGCTGGGGGAGGGTCCTGCCCCACCAGCTGTCGCGCACGGACACGGCTGAGGCGAGAGCAGCTGCAGAGTCTGGGCCTGGGGCCCTCGGGAGCAGATGGGGCTCCCTCCGCTGTCTCGTCCCTCCTTCCCTCTTGGGTCGCCTTTCTCCTCTTCTCGTCTTTTCTGGTTTTCCTCCTGCACCGCTTCTCCCTTCCCCTCCCGTTCTCCCTGGCCACACTTGAACTTAGTCACGTGGACATCTGGGTGATTCCTCTCAGCTCTTTCTCTGTTCCTGTGTCCCCTGCTTCCCAGCCCCGCCCCCCCATTTCTTTCATCTGTGGCTGCCCTTGGATTAACACCACCAGCTTTTCTTCTGTCTTCTAGCGTCTTTTTCTCTCATTTTTACCCAGATTCTCGCAGTGAGCAGGCGTGGACAGGAGGGACCCAGATCCCACTACCTTTGGGTACATCCTCACCCCCACCGCCCACCACCGCACCTGCGCTACCGATCCTCAGGTGCCTCCACCCAGCCCAGGGCTCAGGTACCACGCAAAATGGCCTCACTGCACATATGCACTTTTCTGCTGATATAAGCCTCAAAACAGACCACAGCCAGAGAAAAAGCCCAGACATTTATCCTCCCACACGGGGCTGCTCACAGCAGGACATGCTGCCGGACATGCTACCGGGTGGGTGGGACTGGCCAGGCACGGTCAGCGGTGGCAGCAAGCCGCCTCTCCCAACTGCAGCGGCCAGCACTTTGGGTGCTGAGTCCCTGTATTTCCTGGCACGGCTCTGCCCAGCCCGGCCCAGCTGGCACCGGGCACCCTCCTCCTCCTCCTCCTCCTCCTCCTCCTGGCTCGGCTCCTGCAGTCCTCCTGGCTCCTCCCGAGGAGCTACCAGGCAGCTACTCAGCCCTGGGCTGTAAATCCCCCTCTGGAAAGGACTGCAACCCGAGGGGCCGGCAGGAAGCCCCGGCCTCCAGGATGGCTCCCGCCGACCTGCCCTGCGCCCCCTCCGACAGCCTTTCCCGTGTCACGGTGATTTAAGGGCTCCCTCTGGCCTCGTGGACGGGTGATAAATCTGAGGTAACTACTGTCTGCTGGCCAGCTTTAAACCTGTCACAGCCCGCTGCAGTGAGATCTGGTCTGCCCGACGAGACGACCTTGTCAGCCAGCTGCCCCCGAGGAGTCCCAGCGCACCCGCGCCGGGCCATTATTTATTCGCCGCAGACCCCAGGATCAAAGCCCCTGTCCATCAGAGAGGCAGGGGGAGGCCCCTCCTCGCATCCAGAAAACCTCAGGCCATGGCTGCCACTTCACCTTGAAGGATGCTCTCTAGCCCCCTCCGACTGCCTCCCTGACCAACCCCGAATGCACACCCCTTCCTTCCACGCCCACGCACTAGCACAGAGGCTCCGTGGGAGCTTTGGTGAGAGTTGGGGTAACAGAGAGGGCTCCAGCACCTGTGTGTCTCCCCTGCGCCTGGCACCAGCACTGGAATTGGGGACCTAAGAGAGGGCAGTCACATCCTTCCGGTCCCCCGAATGGAGCTCAAGTCCACACACACAGGCGGGGTGTAGGGCAGGGGGAAGGCCAATGCCGGACCCCGGGAAGCTGCGGGCTGGAGTTGGCCTTCCTGGCGGGACCCGGCTGTCCCACGCGATGCTCAGGCTCGCGCAGGCCTCGTGGGAGAAGCCGCTGCTCGGGCAGACGCCCCGGGCCTGTGGGAAGAGCGGAGCGCTCTCAGGGCACCAGCAGGAGCCCCGCAGCCGTCCCCAGGGAGGCCTGTTTGGTTAGGGCTCCGTGACCCTGCAGGCTGGGCTGGGCTGGGCTGGGCTGGGCTGGACCCTGCCTGGGAAAAGCCCCGCACCCCCAGGGGAGGGTGCCGTCTGTGGAGGAGAAGCTCAGAGCGCTCAGAGCGGAGAGCAGTTCCTTGCGGAGGGGTCCTGCTGGGGGTGGGGAGTGGGTGGGGGGAGGCAGGCGGCGGCGGAGGACTGGGAGCCGGGGGTGGGGGTGGGGTTAAAGGAGGGCCGGAGGGCCGGGGCAGGAGAGAGACAGTGCGGGGAATGCGTGCAGAAGGTAAGAGCCTGGATCTCCAACCCCGGGGTGAGAGAACTCACGTTTTCTTTATTTTGTTAAAATAGCTCCCGTGTCTTTATTGCTACAGAGTGATGAAAACTTTGGGAGGAAACCCCTGTCACTTTCCCTGGGACTGTTTTACTTCCTAGGAGATTAAGGAGAGCCGAGAAGTGGGGGTGGGGGGTTGGGGATGTGGGGAGGGGGAGGGGTGGGGCTTGGTAGGGGCAGGGATGGGGGCGGGGCTCTCTGCCTTGGACGGCGCCCGCCCTGGTTGTCAGAAAGCCCCGAGCCCAGGGCTGGGCCTCACGGCCTAGGGGTCCTCTGCCCCTTTCACACCAGTCCAAGGGGACACTTGGACGTCTGAGGGTTGCAGGAAGTCTCTCCCTGAGGACCACGTGCCCCAGAGGATTCTGGGGCCCTGGTGACATGGACTGCCTGAGGGCACCAGGCCACTCAAGAACTCAAGACCTCAGCCTCTCCTGCAGGAAAGGGGCAACTCCTAAGTCCTTGGGGTGGGCGGGGGGGAACGAGATAGGAAGGCGTCTTCCTAGGAGACAAGGATGTCACAGCTCAGTGCCAGCAGGGACCTGGCCCCCCCCCCCAGGAGGCACTGCTCCTGGCTCTCTGGGCCCCCTGGGTGTTCCCACGGCATTGCGGCTTGGGCCAGGGTGGGAGAGGGGTGGCGGGCCACCCCTGGAACCTTGTGCCCCTCCAGTCTCAGGACACCGGCTGTTCTCTGGGGCGTGGGGTGCTGTGGGCGCCCTGGTCTGTGAACGGGGTGTTGGTGACCCTGAGACCTCTCAGCAGGCATCCTAGAGGGTCCCAGGGGCCAGCCGTGATGCGGGGACTCGAACGGGCCGCCGTTTGTGTCTCTTCCCCGTCTCCGGCCTCCGGCGGGCAAGCGGCTAGTTTTTCACGGAGCCGCGTGACTTTCTAGACTGTATTTTCAGCCTCGGTTTGACGTCAGTCCCTCGCTTCGTCCCCAGGGACAGGCTTTGTACTTCGTCAGCCCATCAGGGGCCAGAGCCTCCCCATCCCCTCGGGCTTCTCCTGTGGTCCCTTCCGCCACCTCTGGCGGTTCCCTGGGCAACAGTGGGCGGGGCTCCCTGAGCGGGGTGGGGGAGGGGGCGGGTGTGGGGGGAGGGGAGTCCTCCCGGTGCGTCACCTGGAGAAAAGGAGGTGAGGGGGCGCTGCTCCGTGCGTGCGAGGGTGGAAATGGGTGGGGTGGGGGAGTTGGCAGGTTGGGCTGGAGGTGGCTCCCCTGCCCACACTCCCTGGACTGGGCTCTGCCCAGGGCCTCCGGCGAGGGAGGGAAGAGGGGGCCACGGGAGGCTGGAGTTGGGAGGGGGGAGATGGAGCAGGATGGAAGGGGTGACAGCAGCGGCAGAGGCAGGCGAGTCCGCTAATGGCACAGTCACTAATTACATGTGCCCGGGGCATCGCTTTCCCATTTAGTTCGCTCCTTTAATCCTTGTAATGACTTTGTTGTGGGTGTCACTCCATTTTTCACAGATGGAGAAAAATCTTTGCAGAAAGACTCCTTTGGGCTCACGGCGCCCGAAACTCGGCCCAGCCCGGACCTTGGCTTTGGCGGCAGAGTCAGAGCTGAAGGGCAGGACCTGCTCCCAGAGCTGAGTGTGTGGCATCGGACAGTGGCCCCCGAATACTGGGTTTGGGGGTGTCTCCATCCTCACCCCATTTCTGAACCTAGGCTAGGGCCCTGTCTGTGCCAGGCACCCCAGGTGCAGTCCAGACTCCAGTTCCAGTCCCTGCCCTAACACCAACCTTCCGCGTGACTCCCTGGTAGTCACCTAACCTCTCTGGGTCTCCACGGCCTCATTGTCTTGGATCCAATAAGTGTAGCACGTCCCGGACTGACCTCATCTTCTCTACAACCCCCACACTGCAGGCACAGACCCCCACGCTGCCCATCCTCCCAAAGGCTCTCTCTGGTTAACGAGGCCCCCAGCCCTCCCCAACCAGAGCCCCGAGTCCCCCCTCATGCCCCTCTCCCCTCACATCCTGTGGACGGTGTCTCCTGGCATCTGGTCAATGCCGAGGATTGTTGGTGGTTTTCTTTCTTACCAGCCTCTCTTCCTGCCTTGAAAGTTATCAAGCGATCTGAACCCAGGACTTGGATGCCGCCAGACTGGCGGGCCTCCCTGCTCCCTTCTTCACTCGTCCCCGGGGACCAGGGCCGGATTCAAAACTGCTTCTAACGGTCACCCCATTCCCACTGCATGGCCTGGGGTCAGGCTCTCCTGGCACCTGGGGGTGGCACTGTGTCTCCGTGGTGAAGCACGTGGGCTTGGGACTCCCATCTCAGTTCTGCCACTAACCAGCTGTGTGACCTGGGCAAGTCACTGAACCTCTCTGGGCTGCGGTCTCCTCGCCTGTGCAATGGGACCGATGCTCGATACCACACTTCGTCATGAGACTCCGATGACTTTATACACACACAAAATCCCTGGCACAGCGCCTGGCAGAAACACGCGCTCAGCAGAGATGACCTTCTGTGGCTGTTGCCTGGAGCATGGTAACGCCCCCCCAACAGTCTCTCTGCCCCCCCGTTGGGTCCCCTCCCACACGGTCTCCACTCAGTGGTCAAATGCTCTCTCTGCCACTCGCACCGTGCACAGCTGCCCGATAAAACGCAGAGTGCCCAGTATACATTTGTCTGGATGTCTGGTATTTTTTATTTGCTAAATCCGGCAACTCTCCTTCCCATGCTTAAAAATATTCCCCGGTCCTCTGTGAGCTTTAAAAATAAAACCTGAGCTTTGAAGCGTGACATTCAAGCTCTCCGTGATTCAGACCACTGCCCTCTGTGTCTAATCTTTCCCCTCCGTATTTCTCACCACCCCCGCCCCCTCATCTTATGCCCCAGCCATCTCCAGCGGCCTTCTTGGAAACCCCAAGGATGAAATTGTAGCACCTTTTGGAGCTGGGAAGAACCACTGGCTACGTTTTTTAGAAAGGTGAATGGCCTGCCCAAAGGCACACAGCAGCAAGTGAGGCTCACGCCGCCCAGGCCGGGCTCCTTGCTAGGACCTCAGCCGTCGGTCTGGGAACACCGAACTCCACCGTGAGACCAGGGGAAGGCCCTTTTGGAGCAACAAACATATCAGTTTTAAATTTTCTGGCCTCGGAGGACCAGCACGTGAGCTTCAGCTGGGGTCTGGGCGCGTGAGGGAGGCCAGAGTTGCTGGCCCGGAGCAGTTTCCGGGGTCTGCCTCAGCAAGCTGTGATGCTTGAGAGGCTTAGGGGGGTGGGGGGGGGGCACAGTGATGACCTGGCCAGGCTCCGGGCTCAGGTAAGGAGCACCTCAGGGTATAAGGAAGTGCTTCTGAGACGGGGTGGGGGGAGCAAGGTCCTGTGTGCAGCTCTGCTGGGACGGGAACTCATTTCTGCAAATCCAGGCAGCTGGGAGCGAGGGCACGTGAGGCTGGTGTTTCTAACGTGGGCAGCCCGGTCCTGGCCGGCCCAGCAGCCCGTGGTGGCTTCAGGGACCCACACAGAGGGAAGCCATCACATGGGACTGGGGGACACCTTCCCCGCGGGGCTCCTCGGCAGGTCCCACTGCTGTGCAGTCACCCCCATCCACCTCGAAGTGCACCCACTTCCCGGCCGGGTCCCTGGGAAGTTCTGGCTCCAAGACAGCCCCTCAATGAAAACGTCTCTCTCTGCTCAGTGCTGGGAACTTGGTCCCAGTAATTGACTTGTATCGCATCCAAAGACTGCACATAACCAGCCCAGAGCGGTGCGCCGTCTTTAGCAAAAAGATTTATCACGGGCTGTGTGGCAGCTTCCCATTTGTCTGGCGCAGAAATAGGAGCGACGCTCCTTGCCAGGAGTCAGTCATCCTTTGTCTTCAAAGCAAATTCCTCCATGGCTGGAGGCTTCCTGGCCCCGGTCCCGACTCCTTCCTGAGGCTCAGCGTGAGCAGCGGGGAGCGAGGGAGAAAGTGGAGCGCTGGGTGTGGGAGCCCTGAGTTCCAGACCTGACCTCGCCCCCGGCTGGCCCGGGGCTGTGTGTCACAGCATCCGGCCCACCCGCTCACGACTCCAGGCGAGGAAGTGGGTTTGCAGAGGGCAGGGGCTTAGGCAAGGGCGCCCGCTCGACCGGTCAGTGGCAAAGGTGAGCTTCGAACCCATTTCTAGCAGACTCCAGGGTCTGTGGTGTTTCTGCCACATCGCACAGGCTTACACACTCATGGGACAGAGGGAGAGGACACGCAGCAGTGAGGACCCAGGAGCTGTGGATCCTGGTGGGCTTGGGGTACGTCACCCTCGCCACCTGTTAGCTGTGAGACCGCGGACGAGCCTCTCGCCCTCCGCAAGTCTCACGCATGTCAGGGTCTCGGCGCAGTCAAGGTGCTCCAGAGTGGCAGTTCTTGTCATCGCTGCGACTAAAGGCGGGGTCCACCCTGTGCGGAAGGAAGGCACCGTGGCCAGTAGCCGGTACTGACAGACAGAGTCACTGCAGGGCCTCCTGTGGGCTGGAGGGGACCGGGCAGGACAGCGGGAGACAGTGGCATTGAAAGGGGGCTTTGAAGGACAGAAAGGCTTCTGATGAGTGAAGGCAAGTGGGAGGAGCTTCGAAGCCGACTGGACGGAGCCCAGGAAGGCACCAGGCGGGAAGGCCCCACAGAATTCTGGGGCGAGTGGCCATGGGCGCTGGGCACCCACGAGGATGTGCACTTTGTCACCCACCTGTGGGAACAGAGGCGATGGGTTTCCAAATCACTTCTGCGTGCCAGCCACTCCGTAACCACTGTCCCCAATGTTCACGACTGCTCTTCAAAGTAGGCAACACTGTCCCCTTTTACAGGTAAGCAGCCAGGGCCCACAGAGTCTCCACAAGCTCCCCAAGGCCACACGAGCAGGGACACAGCCAGGACTGACTCGGGTCCGTCTCCAAAGCGGCTCTACCGGCACCCACTGCGCTAACACCAACCAGCCAGGAGTGAGTTCACGCTTCCGGGCCATGGCCCTGCTGTGCGTGGGGGGCGGCGATGGAAATAGGGGGGCACTGTCCCTGGACTCGGGCAGCCGGCGGTCTTGGTAAGTCCACCGGGGGCCCAGCTGGCTGTTGCCCGCACACGGGCTGGCCCAGCCTCCCTCCTCAGACCAACTGCTCTCACCTTCGAGGCGGGGCCAGCCCACTGTGTGGCAGGCCAGCCCTCGGGGGGACAGGGCGGGTGGGCTGTGTCCTCAGCTCCGTGGAGATGGCACACAGGTGACGAACAAGGGAGACCGAGCCTTGCCCTGGGCCACTGCCGCGGCCACCAGCCTCCAGTGGGTTTGCGTCTCCGTGGGGGCCGCTGGACATCTCTCCCACGGCAGGGTGGTGGCAGAGTCTGCGGCTCACATCTGCTTTGGCTCTCCATCTCCTTCAGGAATTTTCCAAGATGAGTGAGTGTTTCTCGTCTAATCAGAATCCGTCTACCCCCGGACCCTTGCTGCTGGCCGCTCGAGCGCATGTGACCGGACCGCGTGAGTGAGCTCCGGAGTCGGCAGCGTCCCACCCCGAGGCTGGGCCAGCATTCCCCGCAGCCCACCGCGGCCAGAGCGCTGTCCCTTTGCCCGGACACCCATCAGCGCCTGTGCCACCACCAGGCATCTCCGAGAGGGCTCCCATCCACCTGCCAGGCTGGACCCTCCTTCCCACCTCCCCCTGGAAGCCTTCCCCGACTTCCATGACGTGACCCACCTTGTCTCCAGACCTGACCGCCCCTGGAACACGGCCGGTGGTCAACACGCTTCTCTTCTGTTTCCTTCCCCGTGCGCACCTGAGCAGGAGCCCCATGAGGGCCCAACGGGTCTTTTCCTGCCTTTTCCTCTCCTCCCCTGCACCGAGCCAGGATGGACAAAGAACAGGGTGATGTCTGAAGGGTTTAGACAGATGGGGGCAGATCTGGGGTGTTCTGATAAAAAAAATGCCCATAGGTTACCGAGGAGGGCATCTGCCTCTGCTCACACAGAGGGGCTTCTCAGGGATGTATCCGTTCTCTCTCCTCATTTATCAGCCGAGGCGGGGGTGGGGGGCAGGGCTGAGTCCTGGTACAGACTCACTGAGCTGTTTCCACCCGACTCCAGCCAGCTGGGATGACCTGGAGATAAAGGTATCTAAAGTCCCGCTCCCCGGAGCCAGCCCCAGCCCAGAGCCGGGCCTGCACTAGGTGCAGAGGGCGCCTGTTAAGGACACAAACCCTGTTCTTGCCCTAGTTTAGCAACTGACTTGCTGTGTGACCTTGGACAAGGCACTCCACCTTGCTGGGCCTGATTTTCTTCATCTGACAGCAAGAGTGGTGGCCCAGGGGACTCCTGAGGTGCTTCAGTCCAGAACCTCTGCTCCTCCCACGCAAACACAAGATGCCTATAGCTGCACAAATAAAACGTCCCTCCCCTGACCGGCAGCTTGGGCAGATCAATAATTCTGTCAGAGCGCCCTTGCAGTCAAGCGAGAATTCTGCAGTCTCCCCCTAGGACCAATGGCACCTGATTTTTATTCATTGTTCATCTCCTGCTCCCTCTCCCGGCCCTCTCTCTAGCCCCCACCCCTCACCACCCCTCACCACCCCACCCCCACCTCGCAATGCGGCAACTTGCCATGAATGAAGAGTGGCTGGTCACGTGGCCTGGTCACCATGGCGACGGATCCCCGCAGCCGAGGTAGTCATCAAAGTCACATGAGAGCCCCGGAAAACTGGCTGAGGTATTTATAGAAGCAGTCTGGTGCTTTTATGGAAATGGGTCTATATTTGACTCAGGTAGGAAAGCTCCACGCTGGCCCCGGGGGCACGCGGGTTTTACATCTGGGCGGGGGCGCGCAGCCCCCTCCCTTCCTCTGTGTCCTGGCACCGCCCCTTCCGCACCCCCTCCCAGCTGCTGCTGCTCTCACTAGTGCAGACCCCACCCCCTTCTGTTTACAAACCGGGCTTCCTCCCAGCTTGGGAGTTTGGGGCCCCAGGATGCCGGGTAGCTGGGCAACTGGGTACCAGGACACCCTACTTCACCACTCCCCTCAGGTACCAACAAGAGCAATGTCCTTGCAGCTCTCAGGAAATAGTAGAAGACACTGTGGTTACTCAAAGGCTTGGCCACTTCTTTCTTCCTTCTGAGTTTGGGGGGAACTGCTAAACGGAGGAAGAAGCAGAGAACAAGACTGGGACGGGGTCAGCTGCCCGGCCCTGCAGGGGTTAGAGCCACTCCCAGAAAAGCGAGGTAATGCTCTCGGTAACTATTGGTTATTGAGCGCTCACGGTGTCTGCTGTCTCGTCCAATGGTAGAGATGCTGCTGTCATCCCCATTCCACAGATGGGGACACTGACCTGTCTGACTCTCCGTCCCTGCAAAGTGTGCCTGAGCGGAGGGGGCAGGGGACCCAGGGGAGGTAGAGGGGCAGCCTAGAAAAGCAAGGAGAAACGCATCTTGCCATTTTAACAAACGGGTAATAAATGCACAGGCTCCGAGAAAAATTAAAACCGAGGTAAGTCCAATACCAATTTCCCTTTCCAGGGTCCTCCAGCCTCCCTCCGCTCTGCAGGGGCTGCCACTGGGGGCAGTTTCGGGCGTCGGTTTCCAGAAGTCTCCTGCTCGTGTAGAAGCAGACAGAGATGTGGGGCTATATTGTGCGTGGCACAGAACACGGCATGAAATTCCAGAGGTGCCGGATGAAAGGTGAACCTTCCTCCCGTGCTTGCCCCTGCCACACAGTTCCTCCCCCCAGAGGCAAGCACCACACCGGTTTCTGAGATGTCGTTCCAGAAACGGTTCCTGTGTTTCCCTCCAAGCACGTGCCTCTTGCCCACATGGCCATGCCCTCCCCGCCATTTTGCGCCCTTATTTCGTTTAACTGTGTGTTTGGAGATGTTTCGATCAGAACATAGAGAGCACACTTGTTCATTTTTTTTTAAATTTAATATTATTCAAGCACAATTGTTTCCACTTTCTCCCCACCAACCTCCCCCAGCCCAAGCACCCCCAGACTTGTTTATTGTAATGATTGCAAAGAATTTCGGTGCATGGAGGTACCACACATTATTTAAATGGATCCTTGTGGATAGGCATCTAAATTGTTTCCATTTTTTTAACATTTTGAGCACAGCTACAAGGAGTATCTTTAAATGCATGTCTTTAAACAGCACACACGCAGAAACACATAAAGCCCGTGCCTGCAAAACTCTGACAGAGAGACGCCAGCGATTTTCAACAGTTTTTAGAACATGCACCGCCTGACTGTTCAGTCGGGGGCACTGACCTCTTTTCCATTCTGTTGTCAAATAAAAAGAAGACAACAGCCAACGCAGCAATAGCCATCCAGCGTGAACGCCCTGTCTGGGACCACAAAGGTGTAGGTCTTATCAGAGAGTTGCATCTTATTGTTTACGTTGCGTAATTGGGTTGCGTCTGATTGGTTAATTCTTGGTACCAGAATCCTTAAGTGCAAGTACAGTCATCTGATTTTTTGAAAAGTCACTTTGCAACAAAAAGGGTAGGTAATTACTCTTATTTTTATTGTAAATCAATCAACATTATGCCTATTGGCAAAAAACATAACATTTTTTTGGTGTGCCGCAGAATTTTCGTAATTAGTTTGTGTGTGCCATGAGGTGGAAAAGGTTGAAAATCACTGGTATACACTAATGGACCATGGGTATGCACCTGGGTAATTTTGATAAATAATGTTTTAATTATCTTCCACAGAGACTGTGCACTTAAATTCTTCCATTAGCATATACGTGTTATTGACCTTTTAACAAAATTATTTGCCAACATGATAAGTTAAAAAATGGTGTCTCGTTTTTCATTTTTCACTTTTCTGCTATGAATGAAATTGCACACCTTTTTTATGTTTTTTAAGATTTTATTTATTTATTTTTAGAGATATGAGAAGGGAAGGAGAAAGAGAGAGAGAGAGATATCAATGTGTAGTTGTCTCTCATATTCATTCCCTGAGGACCTGGCCCGCAACCCAGGCATGTGCCCTGACTGGGAATCAAACCAACGACCCTTTGGTTCGCAGGCCCGTGCTCAATCCACTGAGCCACACTAGGCAGGGCTCCATACCTTTTTATGTGTATAAGAGCCACTTGCATTTTATTTTCTATGAACTTTCTATTCATATTCTTCTCTCTTCTTACTGATTTTTAGGAATTCGTTTACCTCCCCTGCTTTCTAAGCAGCCACTCAGCAGATGCCACTGGATGCCCCGCGCAGGGTAGGACGGTTCCCGGCGTGGGTGACACCGCGTTTGTCTAGCTGGGGAGCCAACAACAAGCAGATAAACGGGACGGCGAACTGAGTGCCAGGTGGCGGTCAGCGGCGTGGAGGACAAAAAGGCAGAAGGAAGAGGGAGAGCTGTGACTCTATCACACTTAGGTCTTCCTCACTCAGAATCACCACAGTCTCTCCCGTCTTTTCTTGTAGTACTTTCCTGATTTCATTGAACAAAATTAGACTTTTCGACGCCAAGGTTCCGACTTGGAGGACCCCGTCTGGTGTACCTTGGGTTCCCCGTGTTACTAAGCCCTGCATTGCTTGTATCCTTGCTTCCGCGGTCTCCTTGTCCTGAGGTCTTGAGATGGTGGCTGGGTTCACTGATTTGCAGTCTTTTTCTTTTTACCATATCCACTGAAGGTGATAAGTGTCCCCCGAAGTACTGCTTTAGATGCCTTCCTATGGCCCATTTTCATATGTTTGTTAATTTTGATACGTCTACAATGTATATTGGCAGAAGGCGTACGGAAAGGATTCTTCAGATGTACTTGTTTTTGGATGGTCGAACCAGTTCCCTGTGTTCAAAATCGGCCTTTCCCCCACTGCTTGGAACGTAATCCTTATCACGTCCTCAGTGACAGGATCTGGGTTCACCTCTGGACCCCGGGCTCTGCCTCCCATGCTTCTCACGGCGTAGACTCGTGGCTTGATGATGTGCTTCACCGGCTGGCGGGCGAATTCCCGCCACGCCCCGCGCTTCCCCTGGTGATTTCCCTGGCTAATTGCTTGTTTCTTTTTCCGTGCGAACCTTCCAGTCAGCTGGTCTGGTTGAAAAGGAAAAAATAGCTCACCCTTTTGTTATTGCCATCAAGTCATTTTAGAACTATAGATTAATTTAGAGTGAATTAACATATTCACGTTTTCTCTTCCACAAAAGAACATGTCGTTTCTTATGTCCTAGTGTCCTTTGCGATCTCTCAGTGGCGTTCAGGTGCTTTCTTTGTTTATAGTGTTAACACTGTGACAGGTGTCCCCCATTTTCCCCCTCGGCCCCCCTCCACCAAGCCCCCAGGCCCACGCCCCCACCCCCGCCTTCGCCACACTGTCCTCTGTGTCTGCGGGCTGTGCGTGTCTCTTCTTCGGCTGATGTCTTCCAGTCCCTGCACCCCCTCCCCTCTGAGATCTGCCGGTCTGTTCCGTGTGTCCCTGCCTCTGGTCTTCCTGTGTTTGTCACTTTATGTTGTTCCTTAGATTCCACGTATGAGTGAGATTGTGTAAGATTCTCTACACGTCTTTTAAAGTTTATTCCCAGTATTTTTCTTTTTTGGTTATTGCCCTTGTTGCTGAAGCATTTCTTGTATCTTCTCACTGGTTGGTGTATTTGAAGGTTATGATATTTCACATGCTAATTTTGCATCCAATCACATCGCTGAGTTATATTCTTTTTATGTTTTTTTTTAGATGTGAATTATTTTTTAAATAAAGCTCTCAGACTTTAAGGGGAAAATGCACATTATAGCGAACTCCCCCCGCCCCAAGCCCCAGGGTAAATGACTGTTTCTTAATTCAGCGAGTTCATGAGTGTAGATGTTTAGAACAGTGCCCTGCGCGTCTAACAAGCTACTGGTGATACCGACCGTCCTAACACGGCCTCGAGTTTACACACAGGGTCTTGTCCCATTAAATCCTCGCGACGACCCCGGGACGACAGAGAACAGATTTTTCCTTCCATTTTCCAGGCAAAGAACCCAAAGGTCAGAGATGCGAACTGGTTTGTCAGAGGCCGTTTGTCGGGCAGTGCTGGGTTGGAACCCAGGTTTCTCCGACACCGCACATCCCGCCGTCTCAGGACGAGGGACGAGGCCAGTCCTTTGGCGAAGGGGAGGGCCCTTTGGAACCACTCCCCTGGGTGTGTCTTCTGCGTGTTCACGCGAGCGTGTGGTTAGCTGGGGCTCCCCACCCTGCTCCGTTCTGCGGATTCAGAATCACTGGGCCGCTTTTGAGACCAATGAGTCGTAATTAAAGTGAAAGGCCGGGCCGGGCCTGCGTTTGTGTGGCTGCCTTGGTACCTCCCAGGAGAAGCAGAGGCCAGGCTCCACCTCGGAGACGTCCACTCCTTCCGGCCTTCTCTCCCACGTGTCCCTCGGGCCCAGGCGTCTAAACAGCCTGGCTGGGCCCAGGCCCGGAGGTCGGGGACGTGGGGAATTCCAGCACGAGCCTGCTCCCGTGGCTCTTCATTTCCTTGCGGCGGTCCTCCAGCTCCGGGCGGGAAGCGAGAACTCGGTGTTCCCCACCCTGCACCTGCCAGCTAGGGTTCCGTGAATGCAGCTCGAACTTCGGTTGCTTCTGAAATGTGGTGCTTCTGTCTGAGCAGCCATCGCACCTCGTTGCTTCATTGTTTTAGCTTGAAATAAAAGAAACTCCAGTAATTTTTTTGTATCAACTCCAATGAAACTGAGGATAATGGGTTTTGAGAAGAAACAGCAGTGTGACAGAATGAACTCATCTGTGCTGTTTCTACAAAGATTCTTACTTGAATCTTTGGAGACAGAGAGAGAGAGAGGGAGGGAGGAAGGAAGGATGATAATCCTATTCCCTCTTCCAAGTGACATAATACTCAGAGCAAAAATGGGCTGGACGCACCCTGTAGGTGCTTTTCACTTGGATGAAGGTCGTGGTTGTCCCCTCACCTCGGGGGCTGCTTCAGGGCCTTTGTCAGGCTCGGGCCTCCACACAGGAAAGCTGTTGAGCTCCTTGACTACACCCTGCAAGCTGTCCTCTGGTTGATGACCCTGCCCTGGACGCGCCACGAGCTGACTTACCTGAGCACTGGCCCCGGGGACTTTCCCTGAGTGTGACCCAGTTGGACCTGAAAACTTGACTGCTGTGTGTCGGCCGCAGCAGGTGGGCTCTGGGCGGTGGGAAGGGCCGCCGTGCCCCGAGGTTGGTAGCAGGTGAGTCAGGTGGGGAGGGCCGTCTGTCTGCGGTGTCCTGCGTCTACCCAGGGAAGTCCCTTCCCTGTTCAGTTCTCACTGTTCCCTCCTCGCCACATGGCTCCAGTCTGGACAGGGGACCCTCTGGACAGCCGCCTCCTCGGGCTCCGAGTTCCGCTCCTTCTGCAGAGGACCCCAGGACAAAGAGCCCCGGCCTGAAGCAGCCCCTTCAAGCTCCTGGCCCAGCTCCTCACTGTGTCACCATTATCATCATCACCACCACCATCATCGTCACAGCGGCAAGAGTGTACGTGTATGCGGTCCTCACTATGGGCCAAGTTGGCTGTTGGCCATTATAAAGGTGTTACTTGGGAAGGTCCCATTTAATAGTCAACATCTGTGAAGGGGGCACTGTTACTACTCCTGTTTCCCAGGTGAGGACACTCCGGCCCCGAGGGGTCCCAGGCTGGTGCTGAGGGGCGAGGCTGTGACCACGACCACAGGGACCAAGCTCTGAACCTCACACACACACACCGTGCTACCTACTGCGCTACACTGGCAGGGACCGTGCTGCTCTCTGTCCCCCTGCCTCGCGGGGCCGAGACCTCCCTCCCTCACTCATATCCTGACGCAGGACTGAGACGACGGCCTGTGACTCCAGCAGACTGGCGAGACACAGGGTAGCCAAGTGGGGGCTCCATGGGACAGCAAGCCGCCTCTTGTTAGGGACGGCGGCCCCAGGGCAGGAAGGGGAGCAAGGAGTCAGAAGTGCCAGGGATGTGGGCCAGCCCTGGAGGCACTCGGCTCAAGTTCTTGCTTCCAGTTTCTGTTTCCCCCGGGGAGTCACCCCGGCACCTGCCCCCTTCCAGCAGGTAGAATTCCACCGCGCACAGGGACCGGCTCCTTCCTCGGGTAACGTCTCTCAAGGAACCGCGGTGAACCTGGTGTGTCCTCTGCACATTCACCACACCAGAGGCGGGTGGGGGCTCATCAGCTGTGTTTTGTTTGGGCCTTGTGCCCTGAATGGGCGAGGTTGGCTCTTGCTCTTTGCTGATTGAACACAGTTTGTCGGGAGGATGGGGTCTCTGAGACTGCAAGGTGCAAGAGCAGCACGTGGGCCAGACCTGCTTGCTACTCCCATAATTATTCAGCAATTACAGGGCTGTTCTGGTTACTTATTGCTGTGTTTCAAAACACCCTAAAGCTTGGTGGTTTAAAACAGTAATTATTTCTCTCTCTCTCTCTCACGGTTTCCGTGGGCCGGGCATTTGGGAAGGACTCCGTTGGTCTCTGCTCCATGCAGTGCCAGCTGGGAGGCCTGACCGGGCTGGAGGATCCGCCTCCAAGGGGACTCCTTCCCAGGGCCAGTGTGGCAGGGCCAGCTGCAGGTCAGGAGCACAGCCAGGGCCGGGCCTCAGTTCCTCTCTGCGTGGGCCTCTCCGTGGGCAGTGTGGGCTTCCGCACAGAATAGGAGTTAAGTGCAAAGAGCAAGCGTCCTGCGAGAGAATGAGTGGACGCCGCCACTGGCTCACAGCCTGGGTCTGGACACAGTGGACAGACATGGCAGGACTGCTCTCGTTCACGGAGTCTCGGAGCCCAGCCTCAAAGCGGGGACGTATGGGTTTCCCTTCTTGGAGACACTGGGGTCAAAGAACTGGGGGGAAGACGCTGGGAAAATGGACAGTTGCTCCACGTAGAACGAAGGCGAGCTCACAGCTTCTTCACTGTCTGTGTCTGTAAGATACTCAGAAACACAGACTCAGGTGGCCAGGTCCAACCTGCGGGGTGTGAGGGGCTGGCCAGCCTGTAAGCTCGGGCGGAGCGCCTGCTGGGTGCCGTCACCGTGCTGGGGACGCAGGCGTGGGGGCCTGAGTGAGGAGGGTCCCGCCTGTAAGCACCACACTCGGACACAGCAGGCAGCGAGTAGACACACGGGGAGGGGCCTGCACTCTACAGCCCTGAATGTCAAGGTTCAGAGCAAGGATTTCGGGCCAGGACAGATGTCACTCTCTGACTTGGAGAGATCATTTAGACACTAAGCCTCAGTTTCCCCATTAGCAAGGTGGGGAGACTGATGGTGCTTACCTCATACTGTTGATATTAAAACCATATCATTTAAATATATTTCTGTAGGCCTGGTAGCAGGCAGAATCAGTGTTCTAGAGAGTCCACCGAGAGCTGGAAGGTTCTGGAAGACTTCATGATGGAAGCCTTCCTTCCTGTAGCCATCTCAGGGTCTTCAATAGGGTGCCCTGCCCGCCACCCATGGGCGCCTTTGGCAAGGACAACTTCCAGGCCTCCCCTGAAACCTGCCCGCAGGTCTGGACACCGCGGACTGCCCGCTCCTCCTCCACCCGGCCGCGTCTGGGTCTTCCGGGGCGGCCGTGTCCTCCCGACCCTTCCTCTCTGCCCCGCCCCCGCCCCAGCTCTGGCCTCTGCCCGTCTTCCCCACCCTTCCCTGGAGGGCTCTCTCTTTCCCTCTGCCGTTTATGCTTGTGACCCCAAGTCCGTCTCCAGTCCACTCTCCGGGACTCAGTAGCCACATGTCTAGCTGTTCTTTATTTATTCTTTCAGAAAATCTTTTTTTTTGTCTCTTTTTAAAAAGTATATGTTATTGTTTAGGCTATTACAGTCGTCCCAATTTTTTCCCGTTTGCTCCCCTTCACCCAGCACCCCCTCAACCCCTCGGGCAACCCCCTCGTGTGTGTCAGCAAATCTTCACGGGGGGGCCGTTCGGTGTGGGAGCCGGGCACGGTCTCCGCCCTGCGGGGCGTGCACACCCGCCGGGGGCTGTCACACCGTTGAGCACTTAACTATGATCGTGACAAAGGCCACTAAGGAGAGGACATGTCCACCCAGGAGGCTGACCAAATTCCTCTCCGTGGTCAGGAGAGGCTTGAAGAATTCGGGTCCGAGGCGAGGGGGCGGAGGGCTGAGTCAGGACGCAGTGGGCAAGCGGAGGTGTCGGTGGTGGGCTGCAGGAGGGGCCGGGGGACAGCAACATGGAATGCAGCTGGGGGTGGGGAGCGCTCGTTAGAGAGGGGGACACAACTGCAAGCTTGAGAAGGCTGCTCCTCGTCATGCTTCTAAAGGAGGAGGCACGGATGGCTTGTTGTTCCAGAACTATCCTTTTAGGGTGTTTGCATAGCAGGCAGCTTTGGAAGCTGGAGACAGGGTCTCCCCAGTGGAGGATAGGCGTGTTTGTGGTCCAGTGTCATAATGGTCATACGTGTAACCACATCGGGGCGAAGGTTGGGCGGGTTTGCTCAAAGCCCGTGGTAGGAGGCTGGGGTTTCCTAAGCTCAGGGTTCCCCTGCACGCGCAGTATCACCTGGGCACGGCCCCAGGCTCCTGCCTTGGACTTGGCGTTGAGGTAGACTGATCTGACCGGGAGGCGCAAGCTGCCTGCTGTGCCTTGAGTAGTCAAGTCCTTTGTCTCGGGCCCGGGAGTCTCGTGTCTCCTGCCAGCATCCAGGAAACCACGGCAGGCCACCTTGTCAGAAAGAAAAGGTAAAGTCTCTGAGCCCTCAGTTCATGACAACGGTCCCACTTACTGCCTTTCAGTAGAGCCGCTGAGACACCCCCCATGTCCCATCCTTGCCAAACACCTGCCTCTCATGCCAGGCTCCCCTTAACGTCCTCTAGAGCAGAGAGAATTCACCCCAGACTCCCCGCATGGTCCTCCACAGCCCTGGAGCCCGGCGCCTACCTCCCTACCCTCACCCCTGCTCCAGCTCAGGCGGTCACTACCCCTGAGGTAGCATCCAGGAAACCATGGCAGGCCCACGGCCACTCTCTTGCAGCTTTGCTCTTGCTGAGCTGTGCCCTCTGCAAGGGGCACCCTCCTCTCCTTCCACCTTCTGAGGCCAGGACCCTGTCTCCCCTCCTCCATGAGGTCTTCCTAGAGCCCAGTCTCCCCTCACTGTCCCCCACTCTCCTCATCTTCTAGAGTCTTCTGTCCTTCTGCTGTGTCTTGTGGCTGCTGGGCAGACCCCACTCTGCCTCTCCCGGAGGTCTCCCACCATGGTCTCCATGCTCTCGACCCCTGGAGCACGTGCCTTCCGCAGGAGCCCACTAGACGAGGGACACGTTGAGGAGGTGAATTGCACAGCGATTGGTCCCGCCGGAGGTGGGATGGAAGGGCCCTGGAGCAGGAAAGGCATTCCAGGAGAGAAGAGGGGGGAAAAAAAGGCAGGAAGGTGCAAGTTGCCAGGGCAGGGGGAGCAAGCACTTCGGGTGCCACGGAGATCACGAAGGTGGACGGAAAGGGCTGGGACTGAAAAGGTGAAGAAACGAGGCCCAGGACTCAGGGGGGCCTTGGCCATTGAGGTCTAATTCCCCTCTGAGGGCTGAAGCCCAGGCGACTCCTCTCCAGGGTCTCGGCTCCTTGGCGAGGAGCCTCAAGAGGCTGGTGCTCTGGGCAGCCCCTGTCCCTCCTCCTGCCCGCCCCCCGCCCCTCCGCCTGCGTCGGCTATCAGAGCCTCGCTTGCGGCCCCAAAGCCTCGCATTGACGCGGGCCCGCGCGTGAGTCAAGCCTGCGTCACGGCGCCCCGCCGCCAGGGTGGCCTTTCGGAAAGCGAGGGAACAGTGCGCGCTGCGCTCCGCCCAGCTTCGTTCCGCTCCGCAGAGCCCGGCGTGACCAGGCTCCGACTTCTGCAACCCCACGCGCTCCCTCTGCCGCTGCACCTGGGTTCCCGGACCGCTCCCCGGAGCACTGAGCGAGCCGCGGGAGGGAGCTGGGCCGGGACCAGCGGCGAGGGAGGGAGCGAGAAGCGAGCAGAGTCGCGGACGCGCGGCTCCGGGTGCCCTCCCAGCCCCGGCCCCTGCCCGTCGCCGCCAGACTCCAGCTGACTGTGGGAGGGGCCGTGCGCCCGCCACCCGTCGGGGACCGCAGGTGCTCCCGGGAGTGCAGGGGTCCAGTCCGTGCGACGGCCCACGCGGGACAGGTGAGTCGTGGGCCGCGCCCTGCCTGGCTTTGCCAGGTCAGCCACCGCAACTTTAGCTGTTCCGGCCCCGCCCCAGCCAGGAAGGCCTAAGAACCCGGGTGCAAGGCGGCACTGCTCTTGTATCCGCCCGGCTCTGCGCGGGCCCTGGCCCCTCCCGCCTCTCCTGCCTCCGTTGCCTGGCGACGGAGCCCGGGGGCTGCGCTCCTCCGGCGTTTCCGGGGTGCCTAGCGCCGTGCTCACGAGTTGGACACCTGACGCCAGCTTCCGGGGCCCTGATGGGCCCAAGAACTCCGGAGGAAATGGGGCAGACTTGCAGAGACAAGCGCCCGGGGGTAGCCGGGAGGAGGCCCCGCGGGTCTCGCATCCTGGAGCTGCGCGCCCAGGGCGCAGTTCCTGCGGGGAGGCATCGGCGCGGCTGGAGACCCCAGCCGAGCGGCTAGGCTTCAGGCCCGTGACCTTGACAGTATCATTGGCAGGAGGAGCAGAGCGCTCACGCCCGAGATGAATATTTAATCCCCCGTTCTGGGGCTGGTCCTCGCTGGATTCGGAGCTAGCGGGAAGCCTATCCTCCCTCGAGGGAGGCGCATCTGGGAGCGGAATGGCGGAGACGGGGAACGTGCGCGGGGTACAGGTCTGGAGGGGGCGCCGCCTCGGGAGAGAGGCCTCTGCCACGTTTATACCTGCGCGCAGGGGGCTCGGCTCTCTAGCGACGCTCGCAATGCTCCAGGGGCGCTGCCGCCGGAAGGAAGCTCGGTGTTTCCTTTTAAAGCCCGAACAGCTCTCTGGGGCCGCGAGTGTCAGAAATCCGAGGTCACTCCGCTTAGAGGAGAACCCAGTCTCTGTCGAGAGGTATTAAAAAAAAAAAACAAAACAATTTGACCCCCCTCCTCTTTCCTTTGGTAAATATTATAACGAGTTCTTTGGATTAGGGACTTTCTAACCGGAGCTATATTTGGGGCCATTCTGCTGTGAGCACGAGGCAGGTGGGGTTGGGGAGATCTTTTGAGGGCACTGGCCCTTGTGAACAGGAACTTCTAGAAACTAAGAAGATCCTGTAATGGCTCAAAAAAAAAATCAATCAAAACTTTAGTTAGGTCCTGTGCAGGCTGTGCAGGACGCACTGATGGACATCCGTCTGTCTGGAGAACACGGTCAGAGTGTGCGGAGGTTAGCCACGGGGGCTTCCCGTGTCTCCGGCCGTGCTTACATTATCGGTGATCTGGTGAGGTGGGCCCAGCGCTGGGCAAGAAGGCTTTGAGGTCCCACCTGGTTGTCCTTGGCTGTAGCCCCTCCACGGGGACGGTCAGAGGCTCCAGCCTCTCTGCTGGCTTTTTCTCAAATGCAGCAGCTGTGGCTAAGTAGGTGGTGAGTGTCAGTGAATCCCTGGCCTGGAGGTGACTCAGTGCAGGAGGCAAATCGTGCCGCCCGCCCCGCTCGGAGGGAGCTGGCTTGGCCTGAGTCACACACGGAATTGCCTCCGCTGCTTGTGAGCTGAATGGAGTTCAGTGCCAGGACTCGGGAGTGGGGATGGCCGGCAATGGGGGCCCCTGACGCCAACGTCGGGGGTGGGCAGGTCCTCAGGGGGAGCTAAGCGGAGCTCAGGCTGCCTGGATCCTGGGCAAGGGTCCTCGGGCGCTGAACCCTGGGAAGGGCAAGCGGGTCCAGGTTGGGGGTGAGGGGGAGGCTTGTGGTTGTGCTCAGACGGACTGGTGCTCTGCTCTGCCACGTGCCAGGAGGGTGACCTTGGGCGAGCCTTTCTACCTCTGGAGCCTGGGCTTCCTCGGTGGAAAACCAAGGATGCCTGAGGTGCCTTTGCCGCAGGCTCATTCTGAGCCCAGTGCGGGCAGGTGGCGGATGTGCCAGACAGGTAGCAGATGCGCCGTTGTTAAATGTGATTTCCCCACCTCTTCCTTCTGGGGCCTTAACCGGAGCGTTCTCTCTCTCCCTGCCCTTGCTCCTTGGTGTGAGGGGGGGTGGAGACGAAAGGAAGTGACAGGCTTCACTCGTGGTTGTTGAGAAGGACTCGGTAGCTCAGCTGCAAACCGACCTACCTCTGACCCTCACTTCTCCCCAGGAGACCCTGAACGGAGAAGCCTGAGGAAGGGCCCGGCGGCGGGGGAGGGGCGGGCAAGGCTTCCTGTTGGGTCTGCGGATGCCCTGGGCCGGCTGCAGTGGCTCCTGCAGAGACCGTGACTCTTGAGGATTGTGCCTGGCTGTGGCCTGGTCCCAGCTTGTGGCACCTGCTGGGAGGACGTCAGGGGCCCTTGCCCTCTGATCTGGTCTTGCCATCCTGCTCCCCACCTGTCCCATCTGTAGTGGAGTCAGAAGCTGCAAGACCGCTGTCGGGGCGGGGTGAGGCTGGCCCTTCCCAAGGGGGAAGGAGTGCGCCCCCTGCCTGCCCTGAGGGATCCCGGGCCCCTGGCTCCCCCCTCTGGAGTGTGTCTGGACTTGGTGCTGCGCTAGGATGTGCTTGCTCAAGAGTGGAGGAGGTAAGGGGATCCCCAGGGCAGCAAGGAGGCCCTGCAGACCCAGGGCACTCTTGTTTGCTCCTGGAAACACGTGCATGTGTTTGCGCACATGGGGGGGTGCTGTGCACCCTGGAAATCAATGCCCTCCCCGTGCGATCTGGCGAACTCCGAGGGTGCTAGGGACAGAGAGGAGAGGAGGCCGAGAAGCAGGCTTCTCTCCCTGGGCACCTTCCCTCCCTCAGGCCCCTTTCCTGTCTGGCTGAGCTGCAGGAGGACGATTCATCACTAATCCCTTTAAAGCCGCTAAGATAAGCAGCCACATACTTTAAAGGGAAGATGAATTTGGGCTTTCCCCCCCCTCCCCAAACCAGGTCTGAGTTATCGCTCGCTCCCAGGCTGGGCTGCTGGAAGTCCTCACCGTCACACATCTGGAGCGCGGGGACAGGACAAAGAAAATTGTCACTCGGCCCCTGCAAAGTGGTCTCACATAGGCCTCCCTCAGCTGGTGTCCCCCCAAGTTCCAAGGGCAAAAGCACAGCCCCACGGGCAGATCTGCATTAGCGCACTCCCCCGTACCGGGACAGAGGCTGTGGGGACATGCCCGCTTCCCCAGCTCGTAGGAGGGCGGGTACCATCCTGGAGTCTAACAGCGCACGCCGCACTCGGCACCCAGCGCTAATATCCAGATTTTCACGGAGGCTTCCGTGCTGTGCTAAGTGCTTTATTCATACACCATCTTGTTTAATCTCCACTCCATCCCAGGAGACAGATGCTGCACTCGGCAGTTTTGAAGATGTGGGACTTGAGGTTCACAGAGGTTAAATAACTTGGTCAAGGTCGCCCAAGAGGCGAGCGGCGCCCTGAGAGTTTGAACTCCGGTCTGTGAGGTTCCAAACTTCGTGCCCTTGACGATGATGTGCTATGTCTCCATCCTAAGTCCTGTACTCACGTTTGCCGGCCCCCAGCACTTACCCACACGAGGTTGTCTAAGCCCGAGGGTCCCGTTCTCAAAGCTCAGGCCCGGAGGAAGGAGGCAGGGAGCCTCCGCCAGTGGGAAGTTGGTACAGAATGAACGGACCTCCACTCGAGAAAGGTTTGGGGAATGCAGTCCGTGGTTCCGCGTGGGCTGGAATCCATCCAGAAGAAGGTTCCAGGCTGTGTCTGGGTGCCTTGTTGTCACGTGTGCATTTCTCTCCCTGACTTCTTGCCGCCCCCGCCCCCACCTCATTCCCTCACAGTTTGCCCGGGGCCGGGGCTGGGGCTGGGGCTGGGGCTGGGGCTGGAACAGGCTGGCTGTGGCCGGGAGGGTTTCTGCATCTGCAGAGTCAGGTGGGAACCCTGGTGTGTCAGGTTTCTCTGCTGGCGAGCACGAGCCAGGACGTGCGCAGCAGGTCCCGCTGAGATCCTGGAGCAGAGCTGCGGACACAGCTCCAGGGGTGTTTACAGCAGCTGCCCGAATGGCGTCAGCTGCCCAGAGGGTCGCTGCTGGGGTCCAGAGCTCCTCCCCCGGAGAGCCCACCCTCCTCGCCTTCAGGGCTCTGCCACTTTGCATCCTAGGCAGTTCTGGGAAACCTGGCGTGTGCTTCTCCCCATCTCTTCTCTCTCTGAGAAATAAATCTCCATGCCCAAGGAACAGGCCCACACCACCCCAGCCTGCCCAGCACCTCCAAGCCACCTCGCTCTGGGCGGGAAGTTCCTGTACCTGCGGGTGGATAGTTGCACCAGAAGCACTAATGTTGCCCCACCCCGCCCCCGAGGACACAAGGGGTTCTTCCCAGACACCCCTGCCCCCCAGGCAGCCATTTTGTGGACATGTGTGTGGAGCCCCTCGATAATCCCACCCCCCACCCCAGCACAAGTCATTTTAAAAATATAAACATTGTGCATCTATGAATAAATCCAGGTATTAAAAAACATAATTAGATATTCAGGGTGCAGGAGACTCGTGAGAACAGAAGCTCAGGCACAAGCTGGATTGCCGGATGACCTTATTCTCGCGTTTGGAACCAGGCACACTCCTTAGGGAATGGCTCTGGGTCAGGTGAGTGCCGGGCAGCCCTGGCTCCCAGTCTGGGAGGTGAGATGCGGGCCTGTTTGCTCTGTGGCCCCTCGGGCAAGCAGAGGGCCCGGGGAAGTCAGGCCCCCGCTCCCCGGCCTGGGGTCACCTCGCCAGCAGCGCCAATCCCACCGAGCCGCCACCCCACCTTCCAGAACCGACTCAGGGCTCCCTGGAAGGTGAGCTGCCTCTCGCTGCAGCCCATCGTTTCTAACTGCTGGTTTAACGAGCATTTCTGCAGGGTTCTGTGCACCGCTAATTTGCCACCTATCCCAGCTGCAAACAGAATTCACTGGTGCACACCCCAAATTCCCACTGGTTGCACCGTCCCTTTAATTACAAGACACCTGGGCTCCTGCGGCTTTAAACCCCACTCCGGGTGGGGAGTGCTGTTTGATAACGCTGCCTTTCAAGAGATGTGAACTCATCTGGTGGAGTGGCTTCCTCAGGTGTTCCCAGGTGAATATGCAGTGAGGACACGGACCTTTTCCTTCCCCGCGTGTCTACAGGGCAGAGTGGGGGTTCTCCTGCGCTGGGCGATATGGACTGGCTCCCAGGGTGGCCCGGCGGGCGCTGTCCACGGTCCTGGCACGCCGCTGAGACACCCTGCCTGCTGGTCACTTGGGGACTCCTTTAGAACAGCTGGAAGGAATCTCCTTGACCGGTTCCCCAAATTGCATTATGTTGCTGGCTTTGGGAAAGGGGCCAGTGAGTGGAGGAGGCTCCTGACCTCAGGGAGAAATGGTGGAGGCCAGACTGTCCCACCGTCCGTCGGCTTGCTGGGTGAGACTCGGGTGAACGCTTTGCGACGAGGCTTGGTGTGTTGGGGAACTCCCTGACTGGTGCCACAGGTGGGTGGCACGTGGCCCAGTAGGCAGGACGCCCTCATCCTTTGGAGTAGCCTGGAGCTGCCTAGGGTGCTGGAGCCCCCTCCACGTGCCCCGGTGTGCCATGCCAGTTCACTCCCCTCTGCGGGTCAGACATGCATGCAAAAGACTGGGAAGCTCTCCTGTAGCGGGAAGAACGTGGGCTGCAGAGTTAGGGAGACCATGGTTCAAGTCCCCATTCTCCCCCATTCATGGTGAGTCATCTTATTTAATTTTTTTAGTTCTCACCTGAGGATATGTTTATTGATTTTAGAGAGGGGGTCAGAGAGGGTGGGGGGAGAGAGAGAGAGGGAGAGAGGGAAACATTGATCGGTTGCCTCCCTCATGCACCCGGACCAGGGAATCGAACCTGCACACTTTTGGTGCATGGGACGATGCTTTGACCAACTGAGCCACTTGGCCAGGGCATGGCTGGGTAATCTTGGACCTGATATTTATCTTGCCCAGGCTTCTTTGTCTGTAAAATGGGAATAACAGTTTGCCCCAAGTTGGTGGGGAATAAATAACATCTGTAAGCATAGTAGGACTTCAAAAATGCCGGCTCCCTCCGCTGTGTCCTGCGGCCGGTCCTGATGGGAGCTCTTTTCTGCCCGGCCCTTCACGAAGCTGCCGGCGAGGAAGCAGACGAACGTTCCTGGTTCTCAGGAAAGAGGCGTCATGGTGGGCGGTAATTAAGGGTTCCTCACCGCTGCTTCTTCAAGGGCTCTTCAGCGGTCGGGTGGGTAGCTCAGGTAATTGGACACCCTTGGCTCCCTCCATGTCTGCCGCTCTGTCCGAGACAAGAGAGAAGAAGTGGCTTTCAGGAAATCCAGGTCAGAGGAGCTGGGCAGATGCCGTGAGGACCCATCTGTCACCACCCAGCGCCTCCTGTGCGTGAGAGAAGGAGAGCGAGGCCTTCACGCGTCGCTCCTGGACATTTTATTTTCACATCTCGTCTTTAAAAATATTCCGGTTTCCAGATTGGGACGGTCTACCTGTCCGCGCCCTGGCGCACCCTTCAGCGCCCTCGAGTCATCCGCTTACCTCTCTGAAACCTGGGGCTCTTCTACCAGCCTGGCCCGGGGCCCCGCCCTCTCTTACCCACCCACCCTCCCTGTCTATTCCCTGGTGCAACCGCGATCCCTGTGAACACAGGCGGGTCCCCTTACTCCCCGTCCCAGGAGCGGCCACCAGCTTCCCGTTGGCCCTGAGAGCAACCCCCCCTCCACCCCGGTGCTTTCCGTGGCCCCCGAGTCCTGCCTGCTCGGGGCTCCGGCTCGCCCCCGTCTCAGCACCCCGCCCCCCTTGCTCGGGACGCTCTGGGCGTGGACCCCTTCTTCCTGCCCTTCTACTCGTCAGAGGCGCCCGGTCCTGCCTCGGGGCCTTTGCACTCCCTGTCAGTGCAGCCCTGGGTGCTTCCCCGGCACGTGCACACGGCTCTACCCGGCCTCGCCCAGAGCTGCTCGCCCCAACCCCCTCTGCATTGCAGCCTCCCCGCCTCACCCTATCCCCTCCTACCCCTCTATTACATATTTACCTGGTATCTTTGTATGTGTTACAGACACAGTATATTCCTGTGCCCTGTTAATTACACATTTGTCTGCGGTATCTGTCCCTTTGCACCAGGATATAGATCCCACAGGGCAGGAACATTATTTGCTCGGTTCTGTGCCCTGCTAGGGCCTGGACCATGCTCAGTGTTCAGTAAATATTTGTGGAGGAAGGAGAGGAAAGGAAGGAGGGGGAGAAGGAGGGGGAGATGCGGAGAGGGGTTTTCAGGATCCCCTAGTTACACTTCAGCAGAATCTCTAGTTCACGGGGGTCTCCGGGCCCCCTTCTCCTTCAGCCCACGAGGGAGGCGGGTGGTCCGTGGGAGCCCTGAGCTCCTGCATCCAGCCACCTGCCCCTGCGTCCCCGGGCACCTGCTGCTGTGCCATGTCGGGGCCAGGACACCGCGGGACAGCGGGTGGGCGCACCTCTGTCCCTGGTTGAGCCCCCTCCCCCTGTGTTCCCGTGAACCTGGCGCTGGCCTGTGGCGTGTCCCCTGTGCGATCTCATCTGATCCCCGTGCCTCCCTGTGAGGTCGGAGCCCCGTTCCCATCATCTCAGGGCCGGGAGCTGAACCCGAGAGAGGCTGTGTGCTTTCCTGAAGACTCACGGCTAGCCAGAGGCCCCGGGGCTCGAACCCGGGTTTCCTGGGTCCAAAGCCCATGACCCTTCTGTGACAGCCGTGTGGTTTTGGAGTCAGACGGTCGGCGGGGACCCGGGGCCTCCACTTCCCGACGGTGCTCCTCATCGTGTCGGTTCCACGGTCCGTACTTGTGTGCACTGTCCCGTCTTCAAGTCAGGACGTGACGCACAGTCAGCGACACCTCAGATTGGCTGTTGGTCAGGAGGCTGTGGGGACCTAGTTGGGTGAAAACCTTCCATTGGCCCTTTCCAGTGAGTTCCAGAAAGTACCAGCATCAAAGGGCCTGAAGGTCAAGGGAATGTAGGTCGTCCATCCCTCTAAGCCTCTCCTGCCTCGTTTGTCGACGGGAGTGATCGTGGTCCCAACCCCACACCGCTGGCGGGGGGGGTTACAGCAGGTGATGCCTGCTCCAGAGTCCGCCCTCAGGGGCGCCGCCTGCCTGCCGCTGTTGTCCGTGTCACTGTCACCACACCTGCTGTGCCGTCGGAAGTTCCCTCAGCACCCGAACTCCAGCACAAGGTCATGCGTCCCTGGGGCGTCCGTGGTGCTGGTCTCGCTGCCTCCCCCCCGGGCACGTATTTCCCCCACGTGAAGCGGTGAAACTGAACCAAAAGACTGGGCTGGCACTGGCCCGCCCACGTTTTCCGGTGCCGGTTCCTGCCCCCACCCCTGCCGACCATCTGCCCGTTTTCTTGCTTCTCTTCCTCTTGACGGAGAAAAACAAAACGCCGACTGCTGAGAACATGCAGGAGCACGGGACGGGAAGGTGCGCTGTGCTGCAGACCGCGCACTGGCTCCTGAGCCCGAGCTGCCGTTTGGACCTGCCCCCCAGCCCCCGGGACACTCGGGGCTGAGCCTGTGCCCATCCGGTGCGTGTTTCCCGGCGGGGAGGATGGATGCCGCCTACAAAGCGGAGAAAGTGGGGCAGAGGAGAGTCGCTCCTTTGTAAGAAGCCCGCAGTCAGTGAGCAAGGGTCAGGCCTTAGCTTTGAACTGCCGCTCGGGGCATCCGTGGGCATCTGGTGTTCCTGAGATCAGAACGTCGCAGCCGCAAACGGGAACAAAGTGGAAGCTGGGAATTACATCAGACTCTAGAAAAATTGGGGAGCTCAAGCATCAGGCCCTCAATTCGCTCATTGAGTCCATTCATATCATTTCCTGTGCACGTGTCATAGTAAGACACCAGGACGTGGCCTCGCGGAAGCCAGGGTGGTTTCAGACCCCGTAAATCCGGGAAGCGGAGTGAGAGGTGACCGCTCCGGTTATTCAGCTTCTCAGTCAGCCTTTCCTTGTCTTCCCCCTTCCCTCCATGTGGTAACCAGACATAGTCGGGAGGTGGGCCCCGGCCCCTGGTGTGCAGATGCAGCAGGAACGGAGAGCCAGCTTCCAAGGCCGGGGTCCTCCCCACATGGGCGCCGGGGCTACACTCCGTCAGAGTCCCCCGCCCCGGCTGGGCACGCAGCTCCCCTGGAGGTTCAGCCGGCTCTCTCTGCAGATCTGTGAGCTCCCCGGGCCGCCTCTGTGTTTCAGAGGTAAAGGCAGCGGGGAGAGAGATTGCACTGTTGGTGGCAGCAGGTGGTTCTTGGGGAGGCAGGGACCCTGGGACATTCGTGAAGTGCCACATTCGGTCCCCTGTGGGCCGGGCATGGCACTCAGGAAGGGAAGCAGCCGTGGAAACAACCAGCTGCATGAGAAGGCCAGATGGCAAAAGCCTAGAAGAGTGTCCCAGGGAGCGGGCTGGGAAGGGGAAAGAAAGGACATTCATTCTCACTTAGGGACGGCAGATGGCGTCGTGGAGGCCAGGCGGTGGACCTTGAGCCGCCCCTCCAAAGACAGGAGGCTTCAGGAGGCAGAGGATGGGGCGGGATTCACGCGGTGGGAGTGGAGGGCAGGCGGGGGTCCAGGGGGGAGCTGTAAATGCCACAGCTAGTCGGCACCGGGCCCCATGGCATTTCAGGGAGCTGCCCCCGAAGGCCTGGAGGAGAAGTGCGCGGGGAGCCTGCTCAGCGTCCAGCAGAGGGGGGTCGGGACCGGAGATGGGGCGGGTGGGAAAGAGGGCCCATTGGGCCTCGCTGACAGGCCTCGGTGACTTTTGGGTGGAGGATGCAGGACGGAGAGGTCAGGAACGGTGCTCGCGCGCCCGCCTGGGTGTCCTGGGCCAGGAAACGCAAGGCGGGCAGCCGCCCGGTCGAGGCCAGGGCCTGCCAGCAGCAGTGTGCTCCAGGTGACTGCCCGAGGTTTCAGCGAAACAATTAAAAATAATTTGGAGGACAATTTGTGTCTCTGATCACGGTGACCTGGTTTGGGCTCGGTGGAAGCCCCAAGGCCCTGAGGTAATTAGGGGAGTTTGTCGAGGCCGACACGGCTTGTCACGCGGAAGCCAGGGGGCCGGCAAGGTCTCCGAGAGAGGCCCCGACCCCGCTGCCTTCTTCGCCCACGGCAGCCTCCGACTGGCCCTTGTTTTGAGGGCCTGGGGTCTGGGGCCTGTTCACGGCTCGGCTTCCCTGATGCAGAGGTTTGCACTTAAAAATGCAGCCCTGGCTGGCGTAGCTCAGTGGATTGACCGCGGGCTGCGAACCAAAGCATCGCAGGTTCGATTCCCAGTCAGGGCACATGCCTGGGTTGCAGGCCATGACCCCCAGCAACCACACATTGATGTTTCTGTCTCTGTCTCTCTTTCTCCCTCCCTTCCCTCTCTAAAAAAAATAAATTAATTAAATCTTTAAAAAAAATGCAGAGCGCTCTTTCCAGAGCAGAGAGACCCGAGGGCAGCTGGCTAGGCCCGCCCCCTGGGGCTCGGGGTCTGCGGCCACCTTGGCTGCTTGCTTTCCCAAAGACGTGGCCTCTCCACTCGGCTCCCTAGGGGTCTGACTTGGACGATTAGAGGCTCCCTTGAGTTACACAGTAAGACCTTCCCAAGGGAGAGCCCCCACCTCGACCCCAGCAGGCGGCTCAGAGGGCGCTGGCTGCTGTGAGGGGTGGAGGGGCTCCGGCTCAGCCTGGTCTGGGGAGAGCAGCTGCCCGCACCCCTTGAGGTGCTGGCTGAGAGCTGTGCTTGGAAAGTTGTCGAGAAGCCCTCCGCCCCCAGACAGGAGATGTTTTTCCCTGTCTGCCTCCCAGTCGGTGTTTTTCTTCTCTTTTTAGGAAGATGCACAGTTCGGCGGCTCAGTCCTGCCCCCCTCACGTGCGCTTTTCTGAGCTGTGAGCCGCACGGTTGCTAGGTGACAGGCTTCCTGGCTGTCCAGCCCCTCCGCATGGTGCTTGGAGCGATGGACGCGTCCCTGCCAGAGAATGCCACGGAACGGCACCTCACGTGCTGCTCCCCAAAGCAACCTCCCAACCCGCCCAGCTACCCCCGGGGGGATTCCAGTACAGCTGGGGCGGCTGTCAAAGTGTCCCCACGACGCCCCAGCGCGCCGTCCGCGGGTGAGGGTGGCCTGACAGACAGGCCCAAGAGCCTGCAGCAGCCAGAGCCTGGGGCACGCCAGGCCTCCCTGTCACCCGGGCGCATGGGGGCACTCCCTGGACAGATGCAGAGCTGAAGGGGACTCAGAGGCCACCCAGACCACCCCCTTTCACTCACAGGGCAACCGAGGCCCCAGAGGTCAGGCCCGCCGTGCCGGTTTGCCAGTTTGCGCGGTTGGTTGGTGGTGGGTCGGGCCCAGCAGCTCGCACCTTCTGATGCCCAGCACCTTCTGATGCCTGGATCGTGGCTGGCTCCCCTCCTGGGTCCTTCGCTGACCCTGGTGCTTGTCCCAGGTCATGCTTCGGGGTCACTGGCTGCGTGCACGTTGGATTCCGTGTGCGGGCCTGAAAGCTGGCCTTGGCCAGCACAGGGACCCCAGGCGGCGGGTGAGGTGAGGAGGGAGGGTTGTTCCCAGTCGCTGCTGGCGCCACCTCCCCTTTAAAATTGTGGAGAGAGCCCCAGAGCGAGGAGACCCGTGGGCCGTGCCTGCCTTCCCTGTTCTAGGTGCATGGGGTGCAGCAGTGCAGGAAGTAAGCCGAGTGTTTCCTCTTGTGGGATTCATCCCTCCTGTAGGAGGTCCAGGCACTAAAGGAAGAAAGGACATCGGCGGGCCAGGGGTGGTACTTGCTGCAGACAGAGCACGCACGGGGTGGGCTGCGGGGCTGGGACCCGGAGGGCTGCCATTCTGTGGTCCGGAAAGGCATCCCTGGGGAGGGGACATTTGCGCAGAGGCACTCGGGGAATGAGGGACGGAATGAATGGGTGAAGGAAAGAAAGAAAGGAGTGGGAGCGCTCACATCCAGGCCTGTCTGGCTTCGAAGCCCCCGGTCTTCGCCATCACCGCCTTCGTCCAGTGCTCGTCCCCCAGGGTCTGGCCCAGCGCCGCTGGGCTGTTGGCGCGCTCTCTCTGGGCCTCCGTGGCCTCATACATAAGCTGGGAATGGTGCTAGGGTCCCTCGAGCCCTCACATTTTAAGTGTCAGAGTCGGGGGTTGTCACCTGAGCACAGAAGGTTCTAGCTGCGACCGCAGCCCAGCCCCGAGCCTCGGCCTGCACGGTGCAGCCAGCACCCTGCGTCCTGCAGAGCTGCCGCTGCCCGGAGGCCCCTGCCCCCCCCCCGCCGAAATGCAGGGTGCTCGACCCACCGGGGTGAGGGCAGTGCCGTCTGGGGAGAAAGGAGCCGCTCCTGTCGAGCTGTTTCCTGCGGTGCTGCCGAGGTAGCTCGGGCCCTACCATAGCCTGCTGATTCTGCCCTTGAGTCCTCCTGGTGGAAAGTGAAGCGTCCCCACCCCCAGCCCTTTCTCACGTTGGCCACCAGAGCTGCCACTCACGGGGCTGTGTACGGAGTCAGCATCGAGATGAATTCTGCAGACTTGCGGAATCCCCCTTGCTTGTCTCCCGTGGTGGCAGGACGTGCAGCAAACCAAGCCTGATGCACTGCAGGTCGCTCTGATCAGATCCCGCTGCGGCCGGGAAGCTGGAGACGGGCTCTGCGCTGAGGCGCCCCACCCACGCGGTCTCCAGCGGGACCCCGACCCTTCTCCCCTGTCCAGTGTTGATGAAAATTCTCCGCGACAGCTGTAGGAGAAGCTAGATGACAGCCATTGCAGGCGCCTCAGGTTCACTCCCTTTCAGGGCCCTGGGGGCGGGGGGCGGGGCTCATCCTGGGAGCCCCTCGGGCACACGGGGCCCCCCCACAGCTGGTGCCCTGGGGTGCTGTTTGCTTCTGCAGCAGCCCAGGCAGGCCGAGGGCTGGAGGGCCCACGGACACACAGTCCCTCCTTGGGGGGACTCCAGGACACAACGGGACAGTCAGCTGACCCACTGTGGAGTCCCAGCAGAGAGCTGCATTTCTTCTAGGGAACTCTGGGGTCTTCTAGGCAGGTGGCTCCGTCCCGGTCACTCCAAAGCCCAAGACCCTGACTGTTCCTGGGGTGGCAGGGGGCAGTCACTAAGGACTCCCTGTCCCCCTTGGATGAAGAGGACAGGGAAGTGTCACCTGCCTGCATGTGGCCCAAGGCCTGGCCTGGGAGGGTTGGCTAACCCCACAGACCGGCGTGAACGGTGATCCCCATCTGCCAGGCCTCCCTGTTTCAGCAGCAGGACCTGGCCAGCCGGGTCCCCTCAAAGGGCGGTCTTTGCTGGAGTAAGCCGGAAGGTCTGGGTCAAGTCCAGCGGGGAGGGCAGCTGGGCACGCCTCTGCTGCGCCGCGCCCTTGTCTGTGCGGTTCAGGCGGCCCGCCCCAGGACAGCAGACGGGAGCCGGCTTCCAGAGGCAGAGCGTCGCTTAGTTAAGTAACGACGGAGCCGGGCAGGTTACATCCCTAGAAAGATGCAGGGCAACGGCAGGCCAGGTGTCCATGTGCTTAGTTTACAATCCTCTGCCTCCCCCTAACGAGGAGGTGCTTTGAAATAGAGCAGAACGCTGGTCCTTCGAAGGGCTCACTTCCGGGGGAGGGGGGCTTTATCTGTGTATGGGGCAGCAGGGAAGGTGGATGAGGAATAGTGGGGAAGGTGCCGCCTTCCCGGCCCCCCCCGCCGCCCCTGGGGAGCAGACAGCGTCTGCTGTCAAACTGCCCCTGAAGGATGGAGAGCCGGTTCTTGGCCGCGGTGGCCCTCAGATAATGTCATCGGTGAGCGATGACCCAGGATTTGTTGGCACCGAGCACACACCTCCAGGACTCCGGTGCCAGAACCCTGAGCCTGCTCAGCGCTCCTGCCTGGGGACGAAGGGGCCACAGGGGCTGGCGTCCAGGGGCCCCACGGTGACAACAACAGCCCCTCCCCATGTTGACATCCCTTCGAATCACCTGGGGATCCTGCAAAAGTACAGAGAGAGGCTGAGCAGGGCTGGAGCGAGCCTGGCACTCTGCATTCCTAACCAGCGCCGGTGATGCCTCAGACCCATGGAGACGTTTTGAGCGGAAGGACCCTCGAGAAGGCAGCCGCTGGCTTCCCTGGGCCCCACCAGATGCTTTAGGCTCATGAGAACCAGAGGGCTTGGCCTTGGCCTTGGCACAACCTGCTCGACCCTGGTTGCCGATGGCCGTGGGGCCACCCTACTCCACTCGGATCTGCTCTTATGGGAGAGAACACGGCTCCATGGGCGGCCTCGGGTTGGGGTTTGGTGTCTGCTGTGGCCTCTTCGGCCTCATCAGATTTGCCCTCTACTGATGCTCCCAGAAGGCCTGGGGGGAAACTGAGGCTGCAGACCCCGGGCTCCTCGGGGGACACCCCTGACAGGGAGACAGGCCAGCCCAGTATTCCACGCCACCGACCAGCCCCGCGTGCGTGACAAGGGGGTGGTTCGGCTGTGCCCGCCTGAGCCTCTCACCCCTCTGGGCTGGCCAGCTAACCCTCTCCCACCCGCCTGGCTTCACAGGTCCCGGATGAGAAGCAGCTGACCACAGCCGGGTCCCGCCTTCTCTGCGCACCGGGCAGCAGGGCCGCGCGGCCCCGGTGGCACCGATGCCGAAGAACAGCAAGGTGACCCAGCGCGAGCACAGCAACGAGCATGTCACGGAGTCGGTGGCCGACCTGCTGGCCCTGGAGGAGCCCGTGGACTACAAGCAGAGCGTCCTGAATGTGGCGGGCGGGGTGGGCGGCAAGCAGGCAGTGGACGAGGAGCTGGACGCCGAGGACCGGCCGGCCTGGAACAGCAAGCTGCAGTACATCCTGGCCCAGATCGGCTTCTCCGTGGGCCTCGGCAACATCTGGAGGTTCCCCTACCTGTGCCAGAAAAACGGAGGCGGTAAGCGGCGGGCCGGCGGGCCGCGGGGTGCCCTGCCAATCGGCTGGGCTGAGGGGCGACGAGGAACACCCCCTGTCCGAGGCGGAACTGGAACCCTTGCAGGCCGGGGCTCAGGATGAGAGTGAGGCTCCCCAGGACTTGCTAAGCGCTGAGACCTACTGAGATCCTGGCCGGCTGGGGTTCAAGTCCCCGTCCTGCAGTCAGCAGTCTGCGGTGCGGCGTCTCGCTCTGCACCTCGTCCGCATGCACAATGAGGATAATAGTGATTCCCACCTGAGCAGGGTGGCTGGGAGGACGAAAGCAGGTTGACATGAGGCATGCTGAGCACGGGATCTTACACACTGTAGGGAGCAGCTTCGGGCCGTTATGATTAAACACTTACTAGGCGGCGCCAGGCACCGTCCTAGGTATTTACTAGGTGTTATTAGGCTGAAATAGACGAAACCGCCGATACTTGAGCATCTTGAAACGATCAAAGCACTAGTCTCCTACGGTTCAACCATCAACCATCGGATGCCCCAGCAACCCCATGTCAGTATCACCCTCATTTTAGAGACTGCGCCGCTGAGGCACAGAGAGGTTCAATGACTTGCTCAGGGTCACACAGCTAGTGATAAAGTCAGGATGCAAGCCGGGACAGCGTGGCCCCAAGTCTGAGCATGCAGTCCCCACATATACTGCCTCCCAGGTAGGGGGGCCCTGAGTTCGAATCCCCCTACAAGGTCTTACTGCAGTATCACGCCCCTTCTGCCCGGGGTCGCAGCCCGTCCTGCTCAGTATGCATCTCAACAGGCTGAGACCACTTTCTTTTTCTTTTTAAAGATTTTATTTACTTACTTTTGGAGAGAGGGGAAGAGAGGGAGATAAACATCAGTGTGCGGTTATCTTATGCATACCCCCTACTGGGGACCTGGCCTGCAACCCAGGTACGTGACCTTTTGGTTCTCAGGTTGGCACTCACTCCACTGAGCCACACCAACCAGAGCCCAAGGCAGTCTTTCCAATCCCAGAAATAACCTCAGGGTTGGCCAGAAACGAGACCCCAAGTGTAGGCTGAGACATAGACTGTCAGTGATGGTGTGAGATCCAGGAGACCTCCAGAGCCGGTCCCCGCAGCCATCCTCCGCTAAACTCCCTAACCCTGAGCGGTGCTCCTGCCCTTCAGCGGGGTGGCCCGAGGCTCCCGCGGTTCAGGAACCTCAAAGGAAGTCCAGTGTGTCCCTAACTTGTATTTTCTGGGGGTGGAAGAGGGTGCATTTACCAGTGATCTCAACAAAGGTTGATAGAAAAAAGTACCTCTGATTACCCAGAAATCCTGCCCACCCAGCCCGCATCCCCCGGGCCCTCCGGTGGGTGAGGCCTCTGCCCGCTGCAGAGACCGGTATCAAGGCAGCACCCTGGAGCCCAGCGGAGGTGGATGGGCCTGAGTGAAGGGTGGTGGGTGGCGGGTGGCAGGTGGCCGGTCCTTGCTGCAGGCCCCTCTCTGGACTGTGCGCACCTGGAGGCTCTCCTGGCTCTCGGGAGGGGAGAGGCGCACCTGGAGAAGAAGTCAACCGCCTCCTCCGACGCCCTGACGCCCACTCCCCAAACGCCTGGCCCACCCAAGGCCACTCGGGCGAAACTCGGAGCCAGCCAGGCCGTGGCCCTTTGCTGCCCCGCAGGTCACCGCTCTCCCTTCCGTTTCCCTGGCCCAAGGCCGAGAGCCAGGACGCGGTGCAGGGACGGACCTTCCCTCCTTTTAGCGCCACGGCCTCTGGGGCTGCTGGTTGGTGACGTGTGGAATTTGTGCGTGCACGTGACTGTGTGTGTGTGTGTGTGTGTGTGTGTGTGTGTGTGAGCTGGAGGCTGTTGTGTGGGCTCAGTGGGCTGCCTCCCCGGGAAACCTTTCCCAATGGGCTCTCTCGGCCTCTCAGCGCGTGTGTGCTGAGCTGGTTCTGTGTGACGTGCGTGTGTATGTGTGTGTGTGTGTGTACGTGTGTGCTGACACTGCTCACGTGAGTCTGAAGGACCTGCCAGCTCGCCCAGGAGAGCGCCTGAGCCCTCCGTTGTCCTGACGTGCCCTCCCTGCGTGGGCCTGGTGCGGGGTGGCCAACACCTGACAGTGGCCAAGGCTGGGTCTTATGCCTGGAAGGTGCCGACCCCCGCCCTGGGTTTGTGGGCAGGCCGAGCACACACTGGGGAGCATGTGGGCCGTCGTGTTGTCTGGGGCAGAGCGGTGTGGCTGGAGGGTCTCCTGGGGACTCTCAGCTCGCAGGGCATGGCCTGGGGCGACCAGCAGGACACTGGTGACCGCGCTGGCCTGATGCCGTTTGATGGACAGGCAGGGCTGGGCCAGCGGCTCTGCTAACAGGACTGAGTCATTGGCACAGCTCTCTGGGGGGCGCTCGACCGTGTCCAGACTCGGTTTTAATTCTCCTGCTAAATGCCCTGTCACTTGGAAATGAGACTGTGTGTGCAGCGAGGCCCAGGACAGCGAGTTTAATTTATCCTTTGGAATCTTTGGCGGTATCCATTCTGTCCTGTATGATCCTCTCAGCGCCGCCTTCCTGAGCCGCTCATTTCCCTCCCGTCCCTCCCGGGTAGCTGTAGATTCCTGGCCACGCTGGTCAGACCCCTCTCCCTGGAGAGCTTCCAGGCCCCACTTCGCCGGGGCTGCCCGCCTGCTGCGACTGGCACAGAGGCGGGGAAGGCTCTGCCCGGGGCCTGTGCCTCTGGGGGGCCCACTCCCTCTGGGCCGAGGCTCCGTGGGTGGCAGGGGTTGTGAGCAGGTCCACAGAGTAGATCAGGAGGTGAGTGTGTCTGTGGCGTGTGACTTGACGTGTGGGTTCTCAGAGGCAGGACGGAGCCTGCCCACCCGCCTGCCTGCCTGCCTGTGGGTCCAGCCTTGTAAGCGGGAGGCACTGCGGCACGCCTGGATCCTCCCTCAGTGCTTCAGGTCGGGGGAGTCGTCACAGGTATGAGCCAGACCGTTCCCGAGGAGCCCAAGGACCAGTGACAGCTCGAGACGACCAGAGAGGTGGGCAGGACACTGCGCCATGGCCGGACACCCTGTGACGCCCCTCCCTCCCCACAGGTGCCTACCTGGTGCCCTACCTGGTGCTGCTGATCGTCATCGGGATCCCGCTCTTCTTCCTGGAGCTGGCGGTGGGCCAGAGGATCCGCCGGGGCAGCATCGGCGTGTGGCACTACGTGTGCCCCCGCCTGGGGGGCATCGGCTTCTCCAGCTGCATCGTGAGTCGGGGGCTGGCCCCGGCACGTCCTTCCTGGGGGGTGGGGGGACGCGGCTCTGGGGCACAGGGTCTGCAGGCCGGAGTCCCGGGCCAGGCTGAGGGCAGGGAGGCACCCCCCCCCCCCACATGAGGACTGCTCCCAGCTGGCGGGCGACTCGGGACCACGGATGCCCTCAACCGAAAGTTGGCTCCACGGCCTGAAGCGGGATCTAAATTGGGGGTGTCACTGAGAGGAAAAGGGGGGATGTGAGCCCAGGGGGTCCCTGGGACACCTCTGCTGGAGCTCTCTGGGGACAGGGAGACCACCCTGGAGACCACGCTCTGCTTGCCCGCCCGTCAGCTCCCACAAGGGAGGCCCTTTCTCTGTCCTTGGTCAAAGGGCGTTTCAGCTGGGCTCGTGGGTGGCACAGGGTCTCCCGGCCATTTGGCTGCGCGTGTGAGCAGAGCCGGAGGGTGGCTCTAACAGGACCCGCCCGGGACCGGTGAGGCTTGGGAACAGTGGGAGGCAGGGAGACCCCTGGGTGGGGAGTGTCATGAGGGCCTCGGCCCATCCACAGGGCCTGGTTTAGCACTCTAGGTGGCGATACCGAGCTCCCTTGGGGCAGAGCGCACAGGGGCCCACGCTCACACCTGGGCTCAAAACCGGGACCTGCCTCTGGACGGGACGGAGGATTCCGTCGGGCGTGGCCGCAGGGCCTGCCCAACCCTGGCTCAGGCAGAAGCCAAGGAGGGTCTGTGCAGCCACCCCTCTCTGCCAGTGTCACCTGTGCACGGGAACACGGCCGAGTATGGCCCCCTGCTGGGCTGGCCGTGGCTGAGTGGGGTCCCTGCTTAGACTGAAAACAGCCAGTAAAGGTGGTGGGGGCCCTCTTCCTCTGTACCCCCTAAAGGATACTGTAGGGTGTCTGCCCCTGCACGCCAGGGTGCAGGTGACATCGACAAGGCCAGGGGCCCTCAGCTGTCACACTGACCGGCAGTGTCACCGATGGGTAGGACAGCCGGGCCCCGGAAGGCAGAAGGGACCTGCCGCCGTCCCTGCAGCAGATCCGTGCACCAGAAAGCACTGCTTGCAGGGCAGCACCTTGGACCCTCAGTCCGTCCCCCCCACGTTAGTTACCGTGCTTCCGGAACACGAGCACGACGCCCCCCGCCGACGGTGGGCCGCGGGCAGTGCCGAGGGAGAGGAGTGTCCCGACAGCAGAGAGGGCCCAGGGAGCCAATGAGAAGCATCCAGAAAACCTCGAAAAGCACCGCAGTCTGGGGGTAGCTGACCACGGAGGCTGACGCCGTGCGTGTCCCCAGGGTCCCGGGGCAGCTCTGGAGCTGTGATGCTGAGGCATCGGCCAAGGATGGGGAAGTGCTTTAGAGCATCTTAGAAGGATTTCACACTGGAAACAATGAACGTGTTAAGAGTGTATTGCCTAAAGGAGAGAACTTTAATATCAGAAACATTCCTCTCTGGATTCTTTGAATACCGGGTGGTGGGAGGGTCAGGAGGGGTCTCCGGCTGCCCAGTCTCGTCCCTCCTCCTCCTCCGAGGCTGTGCTGTGTTCCGTGTGCGGTCCGCCTGGTGCTGAGCCTTGGGTGGGGTGGGGGATGGGCCGGGGAGTGCCCTGCCGCCTCCGTGACCCCTGGCACGGACCCTCGCCCCCAGGTCTGCCTCTTCGTCGGGCTGTATTACAACGTGATTATCGGCTGGAGCATCTTCTACTTCTTCAAGTCCTTCCAGTACCCGCTGCCCTGGAGCGAGTGCCCTGTCATCAGGAATGGGACCGTGGCAGGCAAGTACGGGCTCCCCCCGCCCCCCGAGTGTCACCAGCCAGGGACCCCAGCCGGCCCTGTCCCGGGAGGGAGCCAGGTGAGCCGAGGGGGCTTCGGCACGGCTTCAGGGCTGCACTGAGCGCTGTGTCACCTCGGATAAGACACCCACCCTCTCTGATCCACATTGCCCCTTCGGGCGCCCGCTCACCAGCCTGCCCCCCAGAGTCTGATGGGGACTGAACCAGCTAGTGAGTGCAGGTGAAGCTCTGGAAATGGCAGCTTTTCTCTAGCTGTTGCCCACTGCTCTGCTCTGACCATGCCCCCTTCCTCTCTGGAAACGGCCTCAATCTGTGTGCTGTTTCCGTAAAAGGCTGGGCGATTCGTCCCACTCACAGGCAGGTAAACTGAGGCCCGGAAACCACTCTCCCATGGTCAGACCACCAATTTAACCAGGGGATGGGAACCCAGGCCGTCAGCTCCCAGCTCAGGCCCTTCCTGAAGAACCAGGGGCCGGGGCCACCTGACCCTTGCTGCCTGGATGTGGACAGGGCGTGGCATCAGTGGGAATTGAGGTCGATGTGCCCTGGTGGCCGACGCAGCGCAGGCCCAGCCCCTCCCTGCTGCACGCTCACCCACTGCTGCCCGGGTGGGGGCCCGCAGGGGCGCGGGTCCTGCGGCCCCGCCGCTGAGACCTCTGCTGCTGGCACAGTGGTGGAGACCGAGTGCGAGAAGAGCTCAGCCACCACCTACTTCTGGTACCGAGAGGCCCTGGACATCTCCAACTCCATCTCCGAGAGTGGCGGCCTCAACTGGAAGATGACCCTGTGCCTCCTCGTGGCCTGGACCATTGTGGGCCTGGCCGTCGTCAAGGGCATCCAGTCCTCAGGGAAGGTGAGTGGGAGGGGCAGCCAGACCCCAGAAGTCTGCGAAAAGTAGGGAGAGCGGGGGCCTGAGAAATCTGGGCTGCCCCTCGCAGGGTCCCGTGGGTGGACTTGGCCTCTGGGTGACTCAGGGTGAGGACACAGGCCCCCCAAGGGTGGGATGGAGAGTCCCTGCTGCAGTATTGTCGCCCCCCTGAGGGGGCTCCACACGGGTCTCTGCGGGTGCAGACCAGCCGAGGCCCTCACTCCTCCCCACAGTCGGATCTCCTTCAGATAAGGGCTCATGCTCCTCTGTCATGTGTCGGTGTGTGTGGACTGCGGGGCCGGAAAGGGCGCTAGCGGTCCTGTCGCCCAGTCCGCTCGTTTTTCAGAAGAGGGAAAGGTGGCCGAGAGAGGGGGAAGCAGCTTGCCTAGATCACGCGGCCAGTCTGTCCACCTCGGGGCTGGAGTTAGCGCCCTGGCTGTCTGTCTGGGCCCCAGGCTCTTTACCAGACTCGACGAGCAGGGAAGCCTTGGAACGGTGGCGTGGCCTCAGCCACCGCCCCTGCGCTCTCTGAGGGCCAGGACCCTAGCCCACGCTCTGTGCCCCTTACCAGTGTCGGCATGCATTTGGTCCACAGTGACTTTTTGAGTTAGGAGTTATTGTGCCCGTTTTATAGATGAAGAGAAGGAGGCAAGCTGAGGCTAAGTAAATACTCCAAGGTCATGTGCTCCGTAAGTGGTAGAGCCAGGAGAACACAGGTGGTCTGGCTGCAGACACGGACGCTCTGCAGACACCCACGCCCCTGACTGCACCCCACCGGGCCCAAGCAGCCCTCCCGATCCGTTTCGGTGCTGCAGACACTGTGTGTGTGTGTCTTCCTTGTGTGACACTCTGTGCCAGGCACGTGGGGACATTCAAAGGCGCAAGAAACACACATGCTGGAAAATGGGGTACGATTTATAACCTCGAGAGGCAGGACCTCCTTCTGATCTTTGGCTTGGGAGCCCTGACTGCGACCTCCTGGCTGCCTTCTGTCAGAGGAGCTCTGAGGACAGGGGAGATCCTCAGGGGGGAGCCAGGGACGTGGAAAAAAGTGAGGAAGGGGAGCGAAGGGCTCCTTGCCCCCTTGGTGGCCCTCGGGGACAGGGAGGCCTGGGGCCCAGCCCAGCCAGCCCCTGCAAGGAGAAAGGCAGCCCCAGGCCCAGCCCTGCTGACTCCGGCTTTTCCGCGCTCCTGTTTCTGCCTTGGCTCTGGGCCAGGCGGGCGGGTGGTGGGGTTGGCCCCGTGCCCGGGGGTCCCGGGGCTCTGCTTTCTGCAGCTATCAGAGGAGGCCCGTGTGCCCCAGCTGTGAGCAGGGAGGGAGCTGGCGGCTGAGGGGGGGCCGGCCCCGTGGTGGGTCCCTGTCTTCTCCGCAGGTGATGTATTTCAGCTCCCTCTTCCCCTACGTGGTGCTGGCCTGCTTCCTGGTCCGGGGGCTGCTGCTGCGAGGCGCCATCGACGGCATCCTGCACATGTTCACCCCCAAGGTAGGCGCCCGGCGGCCTCTGGCATTGTTGCGCTCGTGGGGGGGACCCACTGTGCGTCAGGCCCTGGAGGGGTGTGCTGGAGGCGGAGCCTCGGCCCTGCCGTGGGCGTCCCAGGAGAAGGACATCGTGTTCATTTGGGTGAGACCAGAAGAAGCTTCAGGGAGGAGGTGATGGGTGAGCTGAGCCTCCAGGAGCAGATAGGGTTTCTGTGAGCGGCGGGACAGTGCGGCCAAAGGGCCCATGTGGGCAAGAGTGTGGAAAAGCACTGGGCATGCTTGAGGCCGTGGGGGGCGTCAGGGTTGGCTGGGGCTCAGGGACGGGGGGCGGGTGGGGCTTTCAGGGGACGCGTCTGGGACAGCAGAAACCAAGGTGCCTAGGACAGGGAAGCTGCCCCCGGGAATCCCAGCCTGTACCCGGATCAGGGGAGCAATGTCACTGTAGGGATAAGAGATCGCATGGTTAGTGCCCTCACAGAATCCATCCACATCTCCTCTGATTCCGTCCTCCCAGAAGCCCAGGGAGGGGCCGAGCAGGACCACTGCGCCCCTCTCCCGGGCCTGCCGCACAGGTGTCCCGAAGGTGGTCACCCAGGGTTCCTGCTGGAGGTCTCTGCCCGCCATGTGCCCCTGCCAGGTGGTTCCCCTTGAGACCTCTGGGCACGGCTGGCCTGAGCCAGTCCCTGAGGAGTAAGAGAATTTCAGCGCAAGCTGGGATGTCCTTCAAGGTGCCCCGAGCCATGTAATTAGCAACCCCGCTGGGCAGGCTGGGAAGTCCACCTTCAAATGCCAGCTGACAGATCAGCCACCGGCAGGGCCTGGCAACACTCCAGTCCACGCGCACAGGTCAGAAGCCTGCAAGGTTGAGGCCCCCGACCTTGGCCCTCAGTAGTGCTGTGTCTCACGTGTACACACACACACACACACACACACACACTCACACAGAAAGTGCATCCTGGTGACACAGGGCGAGGAGTCCCCATCCCCTCCCTGCTCCCTCTGGTGGGTGGTGCTGGGCAGGACGCACTTGCTCCCTATACACCCGACGGCAGACACCGGCCCTCAGCATGCTGGGAAGTTACTTCTGAGGTTTCTATGGGAACAGCCACGGAGGTCCACTTTATAAGGCCCTTGGTGAATCTCCAGAGGCATGAGCGGGCCACGTGGCTGGCCCCGGGTTGCTGTGAACACGAGGTGTCTGACGAGGGAAGATAGTGCAAACCTGGTTTCTTCAGGGGCTGCCGGCCATGAGGAGGAAGCACGCTGGTTTATGAATCACTTCAACTCTGTCCCTAGAGTCAGTCTGACGCCCACACTTGAGTCTCTCAGTCACACTCTGCTGAATCCACGAGGAAACGACACGCTCTGGAGGTGGTCATAAATGCGGCGATGCGCACAGGCCCCCAGAGGGCCCCCCGTGGTGCTAGGAAGGCCTGGCGTCGAATTCCAGGAGCAAGGGAACCAAATCGTGGCATCGGCTGCCCGTCCCTGCACACGCACTGCTCCCTATTTGAATCAGAGGCTGTTGGAAACATCTTTTTTATATATATGCAAAGATTTATTTATTTTTAGAGAGAGAGGAAGGGAGAGAGAAATAGAGAGAGAGAAACATCAATGTGTGGTTGCCTCTCGAGTGCCCCCAACTGGGAACCAGCCTGCAACCCAGGCATGCCCCCTGACTGGGGATCGAACCATCGACCTTTCGGTTCATAGGCTGGCACTCACTCCCCTGAGCCACACCAGCCAGGGCCGTCCAGTAGTCTTTTTTGAGGTTTAGCTATACAAACATATGTAGCCTAGTGCATCCATCTTTGCTCCTACATAGTATTCCACTGTAGCACCACACTAAGGTTGTTTTTTTTTTTCATTTCTAAGTTTATTGTTCCAGTGCTCACCATTGCTAACAATGCCATGGTAACCATGGTTACTCAGGTCTTCGTGTGCACAGGTCTCTCTAGGGCATATGTATTCAGGAGTGGAATTGCCATCCCAAAGGGTGGGCGTATCTCCAGCTCCAGGAGGTGTTGGCCAAATTGCTCTGCAGAGTGGTGGCCTCCACTCACGCTGCCCCGGTCCATTAGACTTCCGTTACTGTCGAGCAGGTGGGCACAGGTGGTAGGGGTGCACTTTGAATAGCAGGGGGCTGCCCTTTCCAAACCCCCCTCCTGGGTGTTGGGGGAAACCGTGTAATAGCACTTGTGCACCTGCATAGGCCGGAGTCTTTCGGAGATGAAGGATAAGGAACTAAGTCCAGAAGGCCCTGGAGGAGCCAGGCCACCGGGACCCGGCCGGTGTGGCCCCTGGCCCACTTAGCTCTTGTGACTTTCCGTCTGGATGGAATCTGTGGGCCCATCCCGAGACCCTGCCTACCGCACAGTTCTGTGGGGCAGCCCCTGCCCTTGACCCTGGGGGGATGTGTTCAGCAGGGAAGGGGGGCCTGCGGGCCTTAGGGGACGTCCTCCATCCAGGACCAGAGCCTGTGTCACTGTCCGAGGCAGGTGAGGCCAGCAGCGATGTCTGGGGGAGGTTCCTGTCGACGAATCCTTCCCGCCGTCTGCACAAGGCCTGCTCCCAGAAGCAGCTGTCTGACAGCCCGGGCGGGGCGGGGCTGGGCCAGGTCCAGGACAGGACAGGGAGACGGGAGGACCCCTGGAACTGTTGCGAGTTCCCGCCCTGGACTGGTGCCACCGAGTGTCAGGGCTGGGGGTGCACACAGCCGCCCGGGCTGTGCCCTGCCCCACTGCCACCGGCCACAGGGGACATGACAGGGGCCTTGACATTGGGCAGCCATGGCAGAGGCCAAGAAGGTTTTCGGCCAGGGCGTCTCAGCGCCCTGAGGGAAGCACAGGCTCTCTGCGGGCGTGCTGAGTGCCCTGGACGTAAAGTCTTTTCTTCCTCCCACAAAGCCTTCCGACAGCAGAGGCAGTCGAGGCCATAGGACCCAGACTTCCTGTCCATGACTCCAGGCAGTTGCTGAGCATGACAGATGCCCCATGGTCAGGATACCACGATGGCCACTAGCATTTTGGATGGGACCTGGACTCATGTTAATGGCGAATGGGCTTCTCAAATTCCTCAAGCCATTTCTGTCCTGATTTCTTGTTCCCGTCCAGTTAAAACCCAAGTCAGTGTGGGGGTTTGCGCCCTGCCATTAATCGTGTGGTTTGCTCAACACAACTCGGTGGGTGATGGTATATTTAGCTCTCAAAAATTCGAGGGAACAGTCATCACAATGATCGGTGCTCCTGCCCTCCGGCCCAGCGATTCCACTTCCGGGTACTTGTCCCGCCGACAGACTCACCCACAAGCAAAGTGACCTGTGCCCAGTATGGGTCATTACAGCATTTTGTTTTAGTAGCAAGAGACTGAAAGCAGCCCAAATGACTGTCATTCATGTGTTGCCTCCTGCGGCAGAGGTTCACCGAGTGCCTGGGATGTTCTGGGCACTGGTGGGGGCCTGGGACCCGGCCGTGAGCACAGCAGGCGGACTTCCCGGCCGCTGGGCAGCCTGGGTGCTCGTGGAGGGAGACAGACAGTGCAAGACGAAGGAGGTGCTGGGGGGTATGGGTGAGGAGGGAAATGAAGCAGAGCCAGAAGGGCTGGGGGAGGGGTTGCTTTAGACAACGTGCTCAGGGAGGCCTCGCTGAGGAGGCGACGTTTGCGGGGAGACCGAAGGAGGTGAGGGAGCAGGCCGTGGTGTGGCTGTGTGGAGGTGCCAGGTTCCCCTGCAGACACGGAGGACAAACGAAAGGCCTTGAGATAGGACGTGGCTGGTGCATGCAGGGCGGCTGGCATTGCTGGAGTGGAGGGGTAGGTGGTCGGACGTGCAGACCAGGGGCTGTGGGGAGCAGATCCTGAGGGTCTGTGGGCCAGGCAAGGCCTTTGGAGTTTGTTCTGGGAGCCGCTGGAGCCATCTGCTCTGTGACTTGCTCTGACTTCGTCTCCTAAGGGTCGCTCTGGTTGCCATGGAGAATCTGAGGGGTCCAGGGCGTAGCAGGGAGACCTGCTGGAAGGCGGCCTCCAGGTGAATTCACCCAGGGGCTGGAATTCACTCTGGGTGCGTGGTGCCCGCGGTGGGAGCCTGGGTGTGGCGATGGGCTTGTGAAGGCAGTGACGTCAGGCAGGGTCGCTGTTGGATTGGCTGTGAGCCGTGACAGGGGGCGGGGCCCCAGGATGACATCAAGGTCTTTTGCCCGAGAGCAGCAAGGAGGGCGGATTGACATGGATGACACAGGGAGGACGGTGGGAGGAGCCGGGTTTGTAGGGAGCACTGTTTTGGCCGCAGCCGGTTGGTGGGTGGAGATGCTGGGCGGGTGGTTAGGTACAGGAGTGTGCGGGTTGGGTGGACGTGTAAGTTTGGGAGTCCAAGAATTTAAAGTCGAGGACTGGTTACAGGCACTGTGAGAGCGAAAGTGGACAGAGGGGAGGTCTGGACCCCGAACAGTGGGGTCCCGGGGTTGAGAGGTTGCGGGAGAGAGCGCCCGTGAGGGAGGAGGCAGAGGAGGGAGGCGTCCATCCAGAGACAAAAAGGAGAAGGTGCTCCAAGGAGGAGGGAACGGCCAGCCCACAGCTGCAGAGAGACCAGGTAATGCAACCGGGAAACGGCTGGCACACGTAGCCACAGAGGGAGGGGCCGCTGGCGATCCCGCCAGGAGCTGTTTCAGTGGAGTGCCGGGGACAGAGTCTCCTAGTCAGGGGCCCCAGGGGAAACTGGAGGTGAGAAATTGGAAGTGAGTAATGGAGGCCATTTATTTTCAGTTGTGCCGTACAGGGGTGCAGAGGCACGAGAATGGGGTGCTGGCCGGACCGGGCTGTGGGACCAGAGGTGTTATTTCAGCTGATAAACACGATCCGCCCCGCCCGGCCGGCGGGGATGTAAGACGGTGCGGCCGCTTTGGGAGAAGAATCCAGCAGTGCCTCGGACGGCCAGGCAGAGCTAGCTGTGACCCGGCAGCCCCACTCCTGGGCACGGGGCCACGTCAGCTGAAAACCCATGTCCCCCCAGAAACTCATACCCAGGCGTTCACGGCAGCACTGTCGGCAATAGCCAAAAAGTAGGAGCAACTCAAATGTCCATCACGGGTGGATGGACGGGTCGGGGATGGTACATCCACACGGCGGAATAGCACCCAGCCATCCAAGGGAGCGGGGTACCAATCCACGCTGCAGCGTGGGTGAATCTCGAAAACATGACGTGCACGAGAGAAGCCTGTCACGAAAGGCCACACAGTATGTGGTTGCAGAACAGGCGGATCTGGGGGGAAACAGTGGTCTGTGGGGCTGGCTCAGGGTGGGGCTTGTGGGGCGGTTGTGGGGGCATGTGGGGAGCGGCTGGCTGCTAATGGGCACGGGCTTTGTTTGGGGGTGACGAGGGTGCTCTAAAATCGACCGTGGTAATGGCCGCTAGATGTTCTAAGATTGATGGTGGTGATGGCCATTACGTTGCGTTCTGAGGCTCAATTTCCAGCGTGGGGGGAGGTGATCCCCATACCTCCAACCAGCAATTCTCGGAACGCCAGCCCAGTGTCTGAGAATTCAGTTCAATTTAACTCAATTCTGACACTCCTCAGAGATAGCGTCCAATGTCGCAGGTCAGGGGTTCGGTCCCACAGACTGCCCCCTGTCCCCAGATGCCAGCCACAGCCCAGGCTGTTACCTGAACCTCTGACCTCTGACCTCCGGGCTATTGATAAGAGGTTCCCACAACCCCCTCCTTGGGTTCGATGCATTTGCCAGAATGGCTCACAGAACTCAGAGATGCGTGTTACTTAGCAGATCATGGGTTTATCGGGAGAGGCTGTAACTCAGGAGCAGCAAGAGCTGCGTGGGACCGGGCGTGGGGAACGGTGCGGAGCTGCCACGCCCGCAGGTGAGCTGCTCCCTCCCCTTCTCCATGTGTCCGCCAGCCTGGAAGTTCTCGGGATCCGTCCTCTTTGGTTGTTACGGAGGCTTCATTACACAGACACGAAGCATCAGCCCCCGGCCACGGACTCCCTCCCCAGCCCCTCACGCCTCGTCTCACCACACAGTTGGTCCCCGCGGCAGCTTCGCTCACATAACACAAGGCACCTTTCTCGCTCCGCACACTTAGGAAACTCCCAGGGTATCAGGAGCCGTGACGGGGCTGTGGATGAAGACCAAATAGTTTTTCGGTCACAAGGCCGCAGCTGCCAACCCTGGTCTACTAACAACCACTGAATTATACACTGAAAAAATCCAACTGGCGGGGAGTTGGTGCTGCGAGACAGGAGGCAAACAATGCCCTTGAGTGAGCGGGAGGATGGGACCCGCTGCCCAAGTGGAGGGGTGCATCTCAGCCGCGGGGAGCACACGCTGTCCCCACAGGGACTGGAGGGACAGGCTGGCCCGTGCTGGCAGCTGCTGACAGCAGGCCTCCCCTCCCGATCGTGTCTTCCTTCTCTGAGGAGCAGGAGGGAGAATGACGGAGGGGGAGAGAGTGGTGGAGGGCGGCTGGAGGCCTGAGGAGGGCAGAGGGCAAGGTGGGCTCCCGGAGGTTAGGGGTCGGGGCGTGTGCGCTGGTGAAGTGCGCTGGCATGGGACTTAGAACCGTCACGTGTTTTACGCGACGGTGCTCCCTACGTGCTGGGCACTGTCACACGCACCTTCTGTACATGAGCTCATTTGAACACATTCCAAGCCTAGACATGGCATCGCTGTCGCCTCCGTTTTGCACGTGGGAAACTGCAGGGCAGGGAGAGTCGGCGGCCTGTCCAAGTTCGCCCCTGTCCAGGGCGCCAGGGGTGAGTTACGTGTTTGGCCACGTAGGGGCCAAGCCCTGAGGAGACGGAGGCTTGGATGTCCCCAGGGTGGGGAGTTTACTGAGAGATGACAACGGGGGGGATGGCAGGGGAGTTCAGAGTGTCAGCAAGGGAGGGACGGGAAGGATGGGCCGTCACTCAGCTGGTGAGGAAGGGAAGCGAGGGCACAGCCAGGGCGGATGGCAGGAAGCAGAGGTGGGGCCCAGGGGGACAGAAGACTTTTTGGGGTCCAGATGCCAGAGGAAGTGAGCTGGAAAGACAGGGTGTCTGGAGTGTGGGGTCCTTAACGCTGAGGTTACCATTGGAGTGCAGATGTCACAACAGAGGCCACGGCGTGACCACAGGGGTCGGGGAGGGGCAAGAGCCCGGAAGGGAGGCAGTGAAGGGCCCGAGAGGCAGATGTTGAAAGGCTCACCGACGTGGACGCTGGAGCCGCCCAGGGCGCTGGTGGGGCTCGCACTGGGGAGAGGAGGTGGTGCAGCGCAGTGCGGTGCAGTGCGGGGCGGGGCACCCCGGCTGCTGCAGGCCCCGATGCCCCGAGGGAGGGCGTGCCTTCCCCTGACAGAGCCACGTGGAAACCCAGGGCTCAGGGTGGAGCCAGGCTCACTCAGCCCCTCCCCCCGCCCAGGAGGTGCCCCTGGGAGCCCTGGCAGCAGGGCAGACGGGCCAGTCATCAGGCCCGCTCCTGCTACTCACAGCTGAGTGAGGGAACTAACTACCCCGACCACTGCATATGGTGTCCAGTCTCTTCCAAGCTCTCCAGGGGCTTCTAACCTGCATCCAGGCTGGAGAACCCAGGCGTCAGGACAGGGAGGTGAGGGGGCTGCAGGGAAGGGTGGCGAGTTGGGGGTTTTGCTGGTGGTAGACTGAGCCCCCCCCGCCCCCCCGCTGGGTGGAGCAGGGTGCCAGTGGTGAGGAAGGGGTGCGGGCTCGGGCCGGAGCCGGAGACAGGCCTGGTCATCCCAGGTGCAGTCCAGACGAAGAAGGACAGCCCTGGGGTCATGGACGTCTTGCAGCCGCTGAGGTCCATGGGGCCCAGGGACTGCAGAGCCAGGCCTGGTGGCCCCGTGGGCAGACCGAGGGGGCGAGGCAGAGAGGGGGCAGCCGGCCAGGAGCCCTGGAATGCCACGGGTTCCCAGCTCAGCACACTGAGGGGGTGCCGAGACTGGGGTCGAGGGCGGTGGCCCAGGAGGGTGCAGAGCTCCACGGACATCTCTGGTGTGGACAGTGGGGGAAGGGGGCGAATACACACCCACATGGGTATGTGCACAGATGTGTGTGTGTGTGTGTGTGTGTGTAAATATACCGCATTAATATCACCGGCAGGGTGTGCAAGAAGCTGACGTCATGGCTCTGTCTAGGGAAGGGAACAGGGCGTCTGGGCTACAGAGGTGACGAAAGGGAGACCTTACCGTGGACCCTGTTTTGCCTGTTGAGCTTCAAACCACGAGACTGCAGCGCTTCCCAGCAGCCACTCTGGGAGGAGCCACACCAGTCTCCGGGCACTGGACTCGGTGGGCCCCGTGCTCGCGGAGCTGTGGGCATCGCCGCCCCCGGGCTCCAGACAAGCGAGCTCCCAACCAGCAAGCCAGACTGGCCGCGGGGTCAGGGGTGGGCTGGAACCCCGAGAGAAGAGAAGTGGGGCCCCTGCAAGCCCTGAAGGCCGGGCGTGGAGGTCCTCCGTGGGACTTTTCTGCTCCACAGCTAGAGCGGGATGAGGCGGGCAGCCCAGCCTGTCACCAGAGGGGGCGCCCTGAGCCCGAAGCCTGGGTCCCGTCCCAGAGCACGGCTCAGCAGTCTCAGGGCAAGCTCCTCAGCCTGTCTCTTGCTGCAGCTGCAAGACGGGCGAAGCACAGCGGCTCCATCACAGCGTCAGGAGAGGCCCCCGGGAGCATCAGTATTGTTACTCCCATCCCTCTAAAGGTGACTCTGCCCTCAGGCAGTGGCACCCGGAGCTCCAGTGCCAGCTGGTGTCCCGCAGTCCCACCTGGCTCTCGCACGGGCGGGTGTGCGAGGGGACGAAGGCGTGTGCTCCCGTCACAGACCCACCCGGGCCGCGCACTCAGCCGCAGCTCGTGGAGTCAAACAGCATCTCCATGCCCCCGAGTCAGATGCCGCGGACCTCTCCTTCCTGTGTGAGGAGTGAGTCAGTTGTCCTGCCGAGGACGGGACAGGAGACCACTGGGGGAGCGCCCCCTTGGGGCGGGTGTGAGCCTCACCCTCGGTGCAGCGGCCCCTCCCCACCTCTCCCCTGCAGTCTCATTCTGGTGTCCGGAGAGGGCGCCGGGCTTCCTGAGGTCTGGCCGTGGGTTCGTTCTCGCTGACCCTGTGGTCAGGACCTTGCTGGAGTCATGCTCCATCACCCCGGGACCCCTGAAAGGTCCCCTCTGAGTTCAGGGCGCACCGGCATTCCGTACTGAAGGTGCCTGGCTCGGCTCACCTTAGGACACAGGTCAGCCTCAGCCTGTCTCTCTCTCTTGTCCTCCCCTCCCTACTCCCCCAATCCTGCCTTCTCTCTCGTGGGTCAGGCGCTGCTCATGCAAAGATGGCCCAGGTGGGCTCCATCCCTAAGAAGCACAAAGTGTTGGAGACAGACACATTCACCTGTAAGTGAGGTGTGAGCTGTGAGAGCCCAGGACCATGACTAGTTCTGCTAGAGGCAGTCATGAAAAGCTTCTAAGAGGAGGTGATATTTGTGCTGGGTTTTGAGGTATTCATAGGAGTTCACCAGCAAATGCACAGGAGGAAGGAAATTCCAGGCAGGGGGAATATACTGGGCAAAAACCACAGGCAGGAGGAGATGGTGGTGCTTTTGAAGAGTCGTAAGTCCACTGCAGTCGGAGCGTTCATACGGAGCGGGAAAGATTTTCCAGCCAACAGCAGAGAACCAACAAAGACACTTCAACACGCAAATGACGCGACCAGAGCTAGGTCCCTCTCAACCTGCCTCTGTTCCAGAACCTTCTGCTGCTCTGTGGTTGGAACTCAGCCAACTACCCAGAGCCCTCCCACTAAGTCCAGGTTTCTAGCCTGAGAGGGGTGCCCAGGTTCCGGATTGATCGAATGGTCATGATTGACATCTATTGTATCAATGAATGCTGGCGTGAGAAATCCCTCCGCCCATTTCTGGACTTTCTGGGAGGATTTAAAAAAAAAACAAAACCCACCCAGGAGAGGGGAGGTGCAGAAGAGCTACCAGTAGGACTAGGGTTACAGCAGCCCCCCCGAAACCTGCAGGGGATACGTCCCAGGACCCCGCAGTGGATGCCAGAAACCGCGGACAGCACCGAACCTTACGCACCGTCGCTGTTCGCTGTGCCTACACACAACTGTTCACTCACGGCCAACACCTTACAGCTCTCCTCGGCGCACCCGAATCGCCAGCCTCACTGCTCCTGCACTTTGGGGACATGATTAGGTAGAATAAGAGTGACTCGAACACGAATATGCAATACCGCGTGACGGTCCAGCCCATAACCGAGGTGGCTGCAGGGACTGACGCCTGGTCCCGCGTGCAGAGGGGCCCGCCGGACGCAGGGACGGGTCCCATCCCGGGCCAGACGGCGTGACGTTTCACCACACTCCCCAGAATGGCGCACGACTTAAAACTTGTGGATTATTTATTTCTGGAATGTTCCATTTAATGTTTCCGGATGCTGTTGAGCATAGGTCACTGAAACTGTGGGAAGCAAAACCGCCAATAAGGGAGGGCGACTGTGTTCTGTTCTTTTTTATCATCTCACACCCCTGTCAGGAGCGTGTAGAGGCCCCGTGTCCTTACCCACAATGCCTGAATCCAAAGAGCCCGGAAAAACAAAGGTGTTTTCTTTCCTTTTCCCAGAACTCGTTTTGTGTCAGAATGACCTGAGCAGATACGAGGCTATTTTTAGTCGCTATTGATTCTCTCCGTGAGGATATTCATAGTCTGCCGCAGAACCGCGGATGGGTTCGATTGCAGGCCTGTCCCAGACCCCCCTGGGGCGCCGTGTGATTGGCTGGCACTTGCGCTGTATCACCTGTCCACAGCACAGCCGGGAACAAAAGCCTGATTTCCAGAACCAGCCCGGCCCCGGGCGGCTCCAGAAGGAAAGGCGGGCCTGTGTGCTTGCACTTGGGGAAAGAAGAGGACCTGCTCGGTTTCTCCCGCAGGCGTCGCTCTGTGCATGCTCCGTGCGTGCTCCGCTGTGACCATTTTAAACTACTTCACCGGCCTGCACGTCCAGACTGCCCCTCCCAGCACCCTGGCCCCCAGCAGATGATTCCTCCGCTGCTTCACGGGCCAGCGGGTCGGGGGCGGTGTTAGGAGGGCACCACGGCCCGGAATGAGGTGATCTGTAGTTTAGGAACGCCTTGCCCTGGCCTGTGAGTGCCGGGGCTTGGAGCAAGTCATTGCGCCTGTGGGCCTCTGTCTGCTCTGCAAAGTGTGAATCGCAATCCCGGCACCCCACCCCCCAAAGTCCTCTGTCCCGATGAGGGCTGAAGCATTTTTTCAGGGTTAAGTGCTGCGAGGGGCCAGACATGACCGGCGGCTGTCCATCTGATGCTCGCCGTGGCTCTGGGAGGGAGACTTGGTATTCCCACATTCCTGGTGAGGAACCCGAGGCTGCTAGAACAGGCACGACAGCTTGCCTGTGTTCTCAGCTGACTGAAGGTGGGAGTCCAGCGGTGTAGGCAGACTGCTGGTCTGACTCTGAAGCCCCAGGCTGGGTCCAGGCCCTGGTCCCTGCCTCCTCGTCTGTGAAAGGAGAACGGCCACGGTCGTGAAAACGCTTTGGAAATTGCCCCCTGCCTTCCAGACACTGCTGTGGTTCAGGCTCCTGTTGGTCTGGGAGCAGGTGGGGGGTCAGGCAGGGGCTGCCCCTCTCCAGGAGGGGTGGAGCAGGGGGAGGGGGTTCCTCTGTGACCTGGAGCCTGCAGGTGTGTGTGAATGAGCACTGGGCCTTTTAGTTCTGGGAAGAGGGAGAGTGGGTAGGCAGGGGGAAGACGCTGGTATCTTTTTTCATGGTTTGAAGTGGAAGGACACCTTGATGTTCTTAGTTCTCTTGTGCTGTTGTGCAGGCTGTACCCCAAGCAGCTCCAGGAGGCACCACTCACACTCTAGTCTAAGTGAGTGGCACTCCCTGGAGCTGTGTACTACGCGTTATACTGATGGCCCTGGTGATGTCCCTTTATACGATGTCTCCGTGGTAAGCAATGACAGCAATTAGAATGAACAGAGTCTGCAAGCACGCAGTGTTTATTTTCTTACCCAAGCCTGACGGTGATGCTCTGAAGTTGATACTCTTGGTATCTGTGTTTTACACGTGGGGAAATGGTTACAGATGGGCTCGGGAAAATGCCCGGGTCACCTGGCTCTTTCCCACTGCACCAAGGAGCCTCTGAACTCCACTGAGGAAAGGTGGTGCGGTGGGACCTCCAGTGCACTTGAACAAAACTGTTGCCGTGTGTCCCTTTTCTCCCCCCCCCCACGGTCCCCTCCCACATAGCTGGACAAGATGCTGGACCCGCAGGTGTGGCGGGAGGCAGCCACGCAGGTCTTCTTCGCCCTGGGGCTGGGTTTCGGGGGCGTCATCGCCTTCTCCAGCTACAACAAGCAGGACAACAACTGCCACTTTGACGCCGCCCTGGTGTCCTTCATCAACTTCTTCACCTCGGTGCTGGCCACCCTCGTGGTGTTTGCTGTGCTGGGCTTCAAGGCCAACATCATGAACGAGAAATGCGTGGTCGAGTAGGTGGCCCTTCCCCCCCACCCCATCCTTTCTCCTCCCTGTCCGCACCACCCGGGAGGGTGGTGGGCGGGCTGTGGGTGGGGAGTCCCTGTGTCCCAGGCCAGAGGAGCTCTCCAGCCCCAGCCCTGGACCACGAGGTGTCACAGATATCTGTGTTGATGGCCAGGCGGAGGGAGGTCCTGCCGGGGAGGTGCCCCCAGGATCGAGCTCACCGCTGCCTTTTTCCTGGGTCCTCCCCCCCCCCCTTTTTGCTGCAGGAATGCTGAGAAAATCCTGGGGTACCTCCACACCAACGTCCTGAGCCGGGACCTCATCCCTCCCCATGTGAATTTCTCCCACCTGACCACCAAGGACTACGCGGAGATGTACAAGGTCATCATGACTGTGAAGGAGGACCGTTTCCCAGCCCTGGGCCTCGACCCCTGCCTGCTGGAGGACGAGCTGGACAAGGTGCGGGACAGGCTGCCCCTCCCGAGCGGGCTGGGAGGCGGACGGGCCGTGGGGCTCATTCGTGTACCTGATGCGCAGGGCCTCCTGCGTGTCCAGACAAGGGGAGGGGACGGTGTCAGCTCAAACCCCTGCCCTGAGGTGGGCTGAGTCTCGGTGAGGGAACGAGGCTGGCATACTCGTCACAGCAGTCACAGGGAGCGTGTGGGACGACCGACTCTCACGTTTATTGAGTGGGCTTCCTGTGCACCGGTCACTGCCACGTGTCACACACTGAGGACAGTGCCTTGCACACGGCAGACAGAAAACAACGGTTCGTAGCAGCGCCTGCCCTTTGCTGTCTGTCCCCTCCGGCGCTCGAGATGTGCCCAGAGTCAGGAGTTAGTATTGTCCCAGTGTTGGGGGTGAGGAGCCTGCAATGGCAGCTCGGTCAGGGTCACCTAGTCAGTAGGGGTCCCAGGGTTCAAGCCGCCAAGTGCTGAGTCACCCCTTGATGCTTCTGCCACCTCCCCCAGCTGTCCCCACTGCCCACTCTGGCGCCCATGGCCACCAGGGCCCTCAGACCCTGGGGTAGGGCATGGGGGTGCCACTCCCTCATTAATGCCCAGGCCCGGGTTCAGACACCCCGTTCTATCCCTGTTTGTACAACTGGAAGCTTTCCCAACGACTGTTCGTGAGAAGTGGGAACAGGAGAGAAACGTGCCCACAGGTTCCGGGACCTGGCTGGTGCTCACAGGGGGCAGAGCCAGCTCCCCTTGCCCTTGCCGGGGAGGGTAGGGATGGTGACACCCCCGTGGACACCCGAGCTCCACGTTAAGTCAGCTGGCCCCTCCAGGCACCACCGGAGCACTGGGGGAGCTGCACCCCGTCCCCCTGACCTGTTCCCGTGTGAGCATGAGCACAGGGGCTCTGTCCGGGGACCCCTGCCTGTCTCTCCCCCAGGTGACCAGCAGCCTCCAGGACCTGCCCCTCCCCCTAGCACCCCGCCCCGTTCTCACGGGCGAGGCCTGGTCCTTGGAACAAAGCCAGGACCGCAGCAGTGTTTCCGGTGCTTCCCCTTTGACCACACCCACACGACAACACTGCACACTCACACCGTGGGGAGCTGCTCCCGCGGCCACGGGACGTCACAGGACCACGGGGAGGTGGGGTCGGTCAGTGGGCAGGTGTGGTCAGTCACCCCCAGAGCGGGGCCCAAGCATCAGTGCTGGGGTTCTCTACCTGGCTGCCCGTCTGAGCCAGCTGGGGGCTCTGTGATACCTGGATGCCCAGCTTTACTCCCAGACCAATCCGATCGTTGTCCCTGGGGTGAGACCTAGGCGCAGGTGTTTTTAAAGGCCCCACTGTGATCCCGTGGGGCAGCTGCGGCTGAGATCACGCCATTGAGGCCTGGAGACCAGAGCTGGGAGCAATCTGGGAGGACTTCTTAGAGGAGGAGTGCCTTGAGCTGAGTGTGTTTCTAAAAGGGGGCATCTTCGTCTGAATCAACTGGGGTCCTGCCACAGCTGGAGGGTTCTAGGCCCCGCAGCTGAACTCTTGAGTCGGTTGGTGTTTTACTACCTTTGGGGGGATGGATTCTGATGCCCACTCAAATCTGAGACACACCGGCCAAAGCAGCTGGACCTAGTGGGGGTGGGGACCCCTGGGAAAGTCCTGAAGCTCTGAGGGCAGACAGAGGTGGTGAAGCCCGCCGCTGCAGGGCGGACGCGGGCCCGGCCCTCACGAAGCCCCGCCCCCGCCCCGCCCCCCCCCCCCCCAGTCCGTGCAGGGCACAGGCCTGGCCTTCATCGCCTTCACCGAGGCCATGACGCACTTCCCCGCGTCCCCGTTCTGGTCCGTCATGTTCTTCCTGATGCTCATCAACCTGGGCCTGGGCAGCATGATCGGGACCATGGCCGGCATCACCACGCCCATCATCGACACCTTCAAGGTGCCCAAGGAGATGTTCACAGGTAACTGCTCCTGGCCTGCGGGCGGCCCCAGGGACAGCGGCGGGGCTGTGGCTCTGACAGAGTCACTCCTGACCCACGGGGCGGGGCCTGCTGGAGGGAGCGGTGTGATGGGAGGGGCCTGGGCGCCCCTGAGACCCCCGGGCCCCGCCCACCTGCACCTCTGCCCCCACACCGGCCTCCCGGCTCTCTGTAGTGGGCTGCTGTGTCTTTGCATTCTTCGTGGGGCTGTTGTTCGTCCAGCGCTCCGGAAACTACTTTGTCACCATGTTTGACGACTACTCGGCCACCCTGCCGCTCACCCTCATTGTCATCCTCGAGAACATCGCCGTGGCCTGGATCTATGGAACCAAGAAGTAAGGGGGCCGTGGGGGAGGGGTGTGGACAGGAGGAGGGGTCTGTCCCAGCAAGCGTGGCTCCCCCGAGAGTGCCGTGTTCCCAAGGCTGCTGTGAGTGGGCAGGGGGTCACAGAGCCGAAGGTGCTCTCAGGGGTCCTTTAGCGAAACTGAGGCCCAGAGGGAGGCACCCTGGCTGGTGAGAGGCAGAGCCAGGCTGAGGGCATGCGTCTCCCGGGCTCAGGCCCTGACGCCACCCTCCACTGCCTGCAGTGACCACAGCACCTCTCCTGGGTGCCGACTGCTCAGGACTTTCTGAAGCTGAGGCGCCTAGTGGGTGTGCGAGGGGCCCCTGCCTCCCAAGCGCTGGTAGACTCCAGCAGCCCGACTCACGGCTTTAAGGCTGTTTGCACAGGGGTGAGAGGCGGGCTGTGGCTGGGGCCCGAGCTGGGGGTCTGGTGGGTAAGGGGATTCAGCAATGAGAAGGGATGGGGTCTCGTGGCCTGAGCCTGGGGCAGACCTGTGCTCACTGTCCACCCCGGCCTCATTCCTCATGTAAGGACCAAACAGTACCCCCAGAAGGCCCCAGGACTGGGCCCCTCTCCCTTGCTGAAGGCCAGGGCTCCACTGGCCCCCTCAGCCTGACCCTCCCCTGATGTCTGGACCTGGCCTTAGAACCAGGCTCTCTCCCCGTCCCTGAGAGAGCCGCCCACCTCTGGGAGGGTGCGGGGCGGGGGGGCCCCGTGAGAAGGCGGGGAACAACCCTCGAGCCAGGGCTGGGACGCACTTCTGGAAGGCGCTGACTCGTGAGCCCCTTCTCAGAACGTTATTTTTAAATGCATATGATAAAATGTGTAGTATTGTGCAGGTAACTCGATTTATTGAAAATTAGCACACTGTTGAAAACCAGAGATGTAATATTTGTGTACTTCATTTTTACCGCATTAAGTTGCGAGATCTAGCTGTGGGTCTAATAACAGTGGCAACTTTAAATGAGCGATGAGAACCAGTGATATGTGCAGGTAATTTCCACCGCGATGTGATAGGGAAATATCTGAGGTTTAATCTGTTACTGGCAGAGTCCCAGGTGCTGTTAATACTGCCGTGGTTGCTTGCATTTATAATAGAAATGAAATGTGATATCGCAGTGAGGTATTATTGAGGTAAAGGTGATGTTTTAACGCCATTCCTGGGCACAGCCAGCTGGCCCCCCAGAATTCCACCCACTGGCGGGGTAGTGAGAAACCCCTGAGTCAGAGAGCCTTCTGGACACTGGGGAAGGTGCCCTGCCACCTCTATTCCAGCAGGGGGAGTCTAGAGCCAGGCCATTGTGAGTGGGGGGGGGTGGGGGCGCCCAGAGCACACAGCCCTCTGGTGTGCCCCATGGGTTGTATGGTAGGTAGCCTTGGGTGGGCTGTGACTTGATGTGGTCAGAGGAGGTTAGAGGAAGGCGGCAGAGCCTGCCCAGAGGCCAGCGGGGCCACAGATAATACACCAGGAGCCTTGAAGACAAAGAATGGGAGAGCCTGGGAGGGATGGAGTGGTCAGGGAAGGCTTCCTGGAGGAAGCGGCTCTGGAGGAATACAACTGGAGGAACAGGCCACGACCTCTGGGCCCTCTGCCGCCCCTGGCAGGTTCATGCAGGAGCTGACGGAGATGCTGGGCTTCCGGCCCTACCGCTTCTATTTCTACATGTGGAAGTTCGTGTCTCCCCTGTGCATGGCCGTGCTCACCACGGCCAGCGTCATCCAGCTGGGGGTCACGCCCCCGGGCTACAGCGCCTGGATCAAAGAGGAGGTGAGGGTGGCCGCCGGGACCCTCAGGACGGAGGGTCAGGAGGGTTAGTGCACCGATCCCGTCTCTCTAACCCGTGTTTTGTCCCCGTGTGTGGGGAGTGACATCACCCTTCCCTTGTACAAGTGTAGAGACCGGGACGCAGGTGACCAGCTAACTTAAGTAAGGACCCCTGCAGGGGCGGGCCAGTGGGTGGGGCAGCTGGAGAGGGCGGGAAGAGGCTGGGGCAGCGTGCCCTGTGGGGCAGCGTGCCCTGTGAGGCAGCGGCCCCCCCCCCCCGTCTGCCCCCAGGCTGCCGAGCGCTACCTGTATTTCCCCAACTGGGCCATGGCCCTCCTGATCATCCTCATCCTGGTGGCGACCCTGCCCATCCCCGTGGTGTTCGTCCTGCGGCACTTCCACCTGCTGTCCGACGGCTCCAACACCCTCTCCGTGTCCTACAAGAAGGGCCGCATGATGAAGGACATCTCCAACCTGGAGGAGAACGACGAGACCCGCTTCATCCTCAACAAGGTGCCCAGCGAGGCGCCCTCCCCCATGCCCACGCACCGCTCCTACCTGGGGCCCGGCAGCACATCGCCCCTGGAGCCCGGCGGGGACCCCAACGGACGCTATGGGAGCGGCTACCTCCTGGCCAGCACCCCCGAGTCAGAGCTGTGACCGCCGGTCCCCAGCACCGCCCGCCTCCCCTCCACACCCAGCCAGCCCCCGCCCCAGCCTGTTCTCCCCTCCCCAGAGAGGGGTCCACCCTGACTCTTCCCCCACCCCAGTCCCAGCTGATTCTGCTCCCCAGACCTGGGTGGGGGCCGCACCATCTAAGCCTCTGAGATCTCCCCAGATGGTGGCCACGTAATTGGAATAATCCTGAAGTTCTGATTCCCAGCACAGGGGAAACTCCAAGTGACCACTTTTGGGGTCACTTCGCCCTCTTCCCCTCCCCCTAACCTGCTGCCTACAGTTCTGAGGTCTCGGAGTCCCTCTGTGCTGCCGGGCGGTGGTGCAGGCGACAGGCAGGCTGCGGGCAGGGTTGGGGTGCCCCAGAGGCTGCCGGACTGAAGGCTGGAGATGGGGCAGGCGTGTCTGCACCCGGGGCTCAGGCGCGGGGTGGTGTGGGGCACATGGTGCCCCGACAGCAGAGGGGTAAGGGGGCGCCCCTACCCCCAGCTCCAGGTGCGATCTCTGGTGTCCTGGGTTCTGCCTGGGCGGGTGATGACGAGGCCGGAGCCTGCCTACCTCCGTGAGGGCTTCGCCGTCTCCCTGTCCCCTCCCCACCCCCACCCCCAACCTGGAGCCCAGAGTGGCGGCCCCTGCTTTCCCCCGAGGTTTCCAGAGCACACGTGCCCACAGCACAACTCAGACGGTGGGCAGCACGGCTGCAAAGCACATCCCCTCACTCCCCCGGGGCCCCTACTCTCTCTCTAGCGGCAGCTTCTCCCCTGGAACGGGGTCCCTGGGGTTCTGGGGCCCACGCCCAGGACACCCGACACCTGGGCAAAGAGAATTCCTCTGCCCCTCTGGGCCGTCCCTCACCCTCTGTTGTGTGAGCACAGCTCCCCGGGTGCCTGTCGTGGACAGACGCCCCGGGAACCTTTCCCAAGCCACCTGGCCCACGTTGACCAGGGCCACAGGCATTGCTGTGGACCCTGCAGGTTGCCCGGGGTGGGGCGTGCTGGGTCTCTGTCCTGGGGTGCAGCCCCCCAGCATTCCCCACCCCAACTCTTACCTTCTGGCTGACCCTGGAGTATGGCTGCCCTCAGAGTAAGGCTGGGAGGGACGGATGGACCAATGGAAGGATGGATAGACGAGTGGGTGATGGTTGGGTGATGGATGGATGGATGAGTGATGGATGGATGGATGGGTGATGGATGGGCAGGTGGATTGGTGGGTGGATGGGTGATGGATGAGTAGGGAGGTGGGGGTGGAGGATGGAAGGTAGGAGGGAGGGTAGACTGGCTGGCACAGCGAACCTCTGGAGAGCTGTGGCGGGAAGGGAGGGAACAGGCCACATCCTAGGCCTGGGCACCTGGACAGAGGGTTCTGGGTCACTTGGGGTGGGGACAGACTAGACCCAGGGTTCCCTCCTTCCCTCCATAGTCCCTTGCCCACTCCCTTGCCTGGGGAGCCATCCCCCATCCCACCATTTTCCTTACCCACCCCTCCCTCCCTCCCCCCACTTCTGGCCCTCTCAGCCCCACCCACCTCCCTGACCTGAGGGGAGAGGAGAGACCCAGGTCTCCCCAGAGACCCCAGCCTTTGGAGCACAACGTCCCGCCTCAGGCCCCCTCGCCCGGCAGCACCCCTTCCGTGGCCCCAAGCCCAGTCCCAGCCGATTTAGCAACAGGAGAGGCCAGGCCCCAGGAGAGATACCCCACTATACATCCTCCTCCGTGTACCCCACTTCTGTTGTGTAGTCAGTCTGGACATGGGGGTGTCCGTGCTGTCAATGACAACCCCGATAGTATCCTGCGGCTGGCGGACTCTCTCCATCCTCAATGCTGTACAGATCTATTTTCATTGTATATCTAATATATTTTTAATTTTGTAGCTTGTGGCTAGGCCAGGCCCCAGCCCACCAGCCTGCCTCGGGGACTGAGCGGGGCAGCCGCTCGGTCCTGCGGGCTGGGGGCGCGCCTGGCCTGTCCCGGCTGTGTCTGCTGTGTTAGCCGTAGGGCTTGGAGCTTGCGTGCGTGTGTGTGTGTGCGCGCGCGTGTGCGTGTGTAGCGTGTGCGCCTACGTGCGTGTGGCTGCGTGTAGGGTGCTGACTTGTGGACCCCGGTGTTCACCGTGCCCCCGAAGACCCCGCCGCCCTCCTCACCTCCCCCTGCTCCTCTCAGTCAGGCCTCGGGGCCAGCCTGCCGGAAGCTCCCTGCCTGGGCAAGGCGGGCGTTCCTTGCCGGGACCTGTTGCCTTCGCACTGCCGGGAAGGCGGGACCTGCTGAGGCCAGGGGAGCCCCCGCATTTATTTTCCAGTCAGCCTCCTGCTGTCTCCACCAGAGTCCCAAGTTCCTCGTCCCGAGGAAAATCCCGGGCTCCTTAGGGTGGTGCGGCCCCGGGAAGGCCTCTCACAGCACCTGGCCCTGCATGTGTCTCTGGGACAGTCCCGACCGAGTTCAGAAGGGAGCTGCGTGCGCCCGGCCCCCGGGCTGCTGGCACGCACACCTTCGCCCAGGCCTCGGGGGGCTGGAGGCGGGGCCGGTCCAGGGCAGGTGGGGCCTTTGACGAGGTGCGACCCAGCCCCAGGTTTCCCAGGGGAGCAGGAGGCAGCACCACATTCCTGTGCGGGGTCCCCGCCAGCCCTGGCTGTGGTGCTGTCCCGCAGCACCCACGGGAGACGGTGGGCTCCAGGGCAGGGCGTGCCCGAGACTCCCCTGCTCCCTGCCCTGTGGCCCGATCACCAGCGTAGTGCTCAGGGAGCCGTCTCGGCTGAGGCAGCTGGAAGCCCAGGTGGGTCTGGACAGGCAGGGCGCACAGGTCGATGCCAGTGAGGCTGGTCTTGCCCTTCGGCCATAAATCTGTAGAGATGGTCCCTGCACTAGTGCAAGGGGAAGCCGAGGGGCTGGGGACGGGGGGCTGGATGGTCCCGGACCCTGGGCAGGCCTGCAGTATTCCGGGCTGGGGTGCCCTTCCGCCTGTCCTTACAGCTGCACCCCTGCCACTGCCCCCAGAGCGGTCCCCACGGTGGAGAAGAGGAGAGACAGGCAGGTTGGAAGGCACCTGACCCACTGAGCGACCGCTAGGCCCCGAAGCTGGGGGCCTGCTGCCCCATCGGTGGGGCCTGGTGACTGGGGCTGCGGAAGGGCGCCCAGGGCCCCTCCTCATCCCAAGCGCCGCTTTGGACAGACCCGAGTACACACTGAGAGCATCCCTAGGTCCTGGTGCAGGTTTGAGTCCGTGTGCCCATGGCCGGCCGGAGCCCTGGGTAGGTCAAGACCACTCAGCCCAGGGGAGGGGACGAGGTATTGCCACCCTGGAGCCCCTCCTTCCTCTCTGCTCCCCCCATGGTGTACAATAAAGTGTCTGTTCTTACCAACCCCCTCTTGCCTCTCTGACCGGCCCGGGTGGGGGTGGGGGCAGTGTTGGGGTGAGAGCGTGGATGGGAGGCTGTGGGAGCTGCGGGCGCGGCTGGCCGGCTGGGGACTTGGGAAGAGTGAGGAGGGACATGGACCCACTCCCCTGGGAACTGTCCTGGTGTCCTTGCAGCGGGCCTCACCGGGCTCCGGGGGCTCCACGCCGGCCATTGTGTGTGGTGTTTGAGACAGCCGGCTCTCCGAGGCGGACCCAGCCGGCCCTCGGGCAGCAGGGGTTCTCAGTGCACGGCGCCACTTACATGCGGGTTTTCCCAGTGAATACACGGCCGGCCGGGCCCTTGTGCCCGCGGGGTTCACTTCTGTGAGTTCACTGGACTGCGGGGGGCGGGGGGAAGCAGCTCGGGGGAAGGCAGAGCCTCCCGTCTGTGTGCAGCGGGGAAGCCGGACTCTGGCCGTTCTGTGCTGTTCTACAGACAGAGCCTGCTCCCGCCTGCATTTTTGGCTGCGTTGTCCAAGGGTCAGCTGGCTGTCAGGTTTTTGCGTCCGATGTAAGGACGGTGTTTGGTGTCCACTTACAGGGCCTCGAGGGGGGAATTCCTGCCCCGCCTTGCTGCCAGGAAGGGCTATACCTGTCAGCTCTGCAGGACTCCGGTGTGTGGGGGCCCCCACAGGGAAGGGGTGGAGGGGGGGGTGGCTGGGAAGGCCTGGGAGCCAGGTAGGGGCCAGCAGGGGACTTGAGGGTTCATGGGAGCGAGCCACCTTCTAAGCTGCGAGTGAGCGGCCCCACCCCTCTCTTCAAGCACAAGGTGAAGATGAAATACTGGATTTGCCATTACCTACTTCCTCTCTTTTTAAAAAGGATTTTATGTATTTATTTTTAGAGGAGGGGAGGGAGAGAGAGAGAAACATCAATGTGCGGTTGCTGGGGGTCATTGCCTGCAACCCAGGCATGTACTCTGACTGGGAATCGAACCTGCAACACTTTGGTTCTCAGCCCGCTCTCAATCCACTGAGCTACACCAGCCAGGGCGCATTACCTACTTTCTCAAATTTCAATCTCAAGTATTTATGAAGTACTGGAAGGGTTGTGGGAAGGGGAGGTGCTGCTTCTTGCCTCTCCAGCAAGGAGCCCAGACAGTGGAAGAAGCAGATTTGGCTCCTGGGGGAGGGGAAGGCCCCCCCACTCCCACCGGGCCCTCTCCAGCCTGGGTGGGATGCTGCTGCCTGGGCGGACACACGCAGCCCAGTCCCCCAGGCACCTTCCACTTCCTCCTCCGGCCGGAGAAGACAGTGCTGTTCCACGAACAGCCAGCAGATGGCAGGAAAACCTTTCTATCCAGCTCTTGGTCCACTCCCAACTCCATCACTTCACGCCTTTGTGGGCCAGTTTATTCGTTAAACAAATATTTATTAAGCATCCGCTGTGACAGGCTCTGTGCCAGCTATGGACTCACAAAGAGAGATGAATCATCCCCCACCGTTCGGAGTGTGGGGAGGGGAAGGGAACCCCTCCTCCCCCGCTCCCGACTCCCGATCTCCTCACATGCCTCCCGCATGGGGAATGTCTCGATGCTACAAATATCACTCCCGGAAAATTTACTCAACCCTCTGGTTGAAAGTAAAGGTTTTGGTTGAAATGTCAACCCTCCTGCCAGGAGGGACGCACAAGTGCACTACGAAGCAGTATAACAAGGCCTTGGGTTTGAGGGAGATGTGGAGCTGGCCTTCCCAAGTTCAAGTTCAAACGCCAGCCAGGCCTTCCGCTTCTTGGGAGCTCCAGAGCAAGTTATTCGATGCCTCTGAGCTTACGTTTCCCGGTCTGTAAAGTAGGTCTAATGAGAGGGTTGAACCAAGCTGGCACATCTTGCTATGTATCCAGCTACCCCAGATCCCAGTGGCTTAAAACAACTGCTTTATCGCGTCTCATGGGGTTTCGCATGAGGGATTCAGGCAGAGCTTGTGAGTGACTCCCCTAGTGGCAGCTGAGGTCACTCGGTGGCATTCAGCGGCAGGCGGGCTGGCCTAGAGGGCCGAGGGCAGCCTCACGCATGTTCGGGCAGACGCTGGCACGTGGGTGAGAACCGCCGCAGGGCCGGCCTCGGCGTGTCTCCGGAGGCGCGTCCACCGCTGACCGCTCCAACATCGCTCTCCTCTGGGGGGCGGGGGCAGACTTCTTCCGTGGTGGCTCAGAGAGACCGTATCAAGGGACGGGAGGTGGGTGCTGCCACTTCTTAAGGCCTGGGCCTTGACAGTGGCTCCGTGTCACTTCAGTTGTGTTCTGTGGGTCACAGCTACTGCCCCAGGTTCATGGGAAGGCAGCGAGAGCCCACTTGTAGGTGGGAGGAAGCGGGGCAAAGAATCTGTGGCTGCCCATGTGATGGGTCTGTTCCAGGGGGCTAGGGACTCCCAGTCATCAGCCCCTGTGAGGGTACTTTCTCCTAAGGGGGTGTCAGCTTAGAGGCACCGGATGGGGACACTCACAGAGAGAGGTGAGTGGCTGTGTCGGGGCCCGGGTGGAGGGAGCAGGCAGGGAGGACAGGAAACACGAGCAGTGGGCAGGGGAGCCGGCTCCCTCTGCCTCGTGTGCTCCAGACGTGGGGGCCACAAGGCAGGTTTGAGTCACGGCTTTGTCCCCAGCTGCACGACCTTTGGCACGTCACTTAACTCTCTGAACCTCCGTTTTCTAATGTAAAAGGAGAATGACAACAAAAATCTCTTTCCTGCAGAAATGGTATGAGAAAAAAAAATGAACTCCTGGAGTACCTACTCCAGGATATAGTGTAGAATTCTTTCCAGCTGGAACATAATAGGTGCTCATTAAACATGAACTTCCTTCCTGTACCTGTAAGTCCATGGCCTGCTTCCTTCTGGAGGCTTGTCACCCAGAAGTCCCCCAGGCAAGGAGACTTCTCCCAGAGCTATTCAGAAAGAATGGTTCCAGCCTCAAACCCAAGGGAGCCCTGCAAAGAGGCAAGGGAAGGCACTGTTTCCAGGAAAGGAAGTATCAGACTGTGGGGTGGGGGGGTCTCACTAATACGGCGCGCCCTCTTGGAATCGGAGAAAAAGATGCCTCCTCTGACCAGCACGTTATAACAGAAGTGATGCTCTGTGACTTTGGAGGTATTCAAGGGTTACAGGTTCTGCGGGGACCCAGCTGCCACATAACAAGGCCAGCTGCCCTGAGGCCGCCCATGCTGGAGAAGCTGTGTGTTCGCAGGTGCTTGGGTCGACAGTTTCAGCTGAAACCCAAGCCGACCACCAGTATCGACGGCCAGCCAGGTGAACGCGCCCTGGTGGACGCAGCCTAGTGAGCATGCAGCCCAGCTGACCTCCCAGCGTTCACGGACCCGCATGGAACGGTCCAACTGAGCCCCCCTAACCTCCTGACCCATAAAACCATGAGCCAAATAAAATGCTTGCTGGGTTTACACCACGAAACTGGGCGGATAATTTGCTTCACAGCAATCGTAACCACAATACCTTAGTGATTCCCTGGCCCAACACCCTCGTAGAACGGTTGGGGAAACTGAGGCCCAGAGAGGGAAGGGTTCTACCCAGAATTCCCACAACCAAGCAGGGGGGACACTGGGTCAAAGCCCCGGGTTTCTTGACTCCGCCCTGTGCTCCCTCCAGGATGGCAAGCTGCCAACAGGAAGGGCTCTCCCCTGCTCCCCGGCCCCGCTCCTCATCAAGTCCACGCATCAGGCACGAGCGGAGTGTTCTGAGTGCCCAGGTCTGTGCCAGTCACTGAGAACACACAGAGAAGGGCCAGGCAGCGCCCTGCCTCCTAGTGGCAGTCACCACCTGACTCGGAACGACCTGCCACGCTCATAGCCCCCGGTGCCAGGCGCACCACTGCGTTCTTGACTTACATCATCTCCTGCAGCAAGAAGCCCGGGAAGTGAGGAGAAAACGACGTCTGTCCCTCAACAGCAAACCAACCATTGTTATGGTTACACCGTGCCAGGCACAGGAGCGGCGGAGTGGAATACAGTGCTGATCCGCCCTGCGGCTCCCCAGCCTGGGCGCGGCTGGGGACGGGGTCTTCATTCCTCCCAGGCTGGCCCGAGCAGGGGAGGGTCCCCGGGCTTCGAGAGCACCGCAGAGGAGCCCGAGTTTGGTCAGCCTCTCCAGACAATTTCCTCCCCTTCCCCCAGGACACTGCTGGAGGGGACCGGGTCCATCAGGGCTAATTAACTATGCTGATGAAATGAACCAGTTTTGCTGGAGTTTAGCCCGGGTGGGAGGAATCTGCACTTCTGAAGACGGAGGCAGGCTGCATGCCAAACGAGTCTCGCCAGCTGGGCCCCACGCTGACCTGTGTGTGCGTGCACCTTCTCTGGATGCAGGCTGGGTGTCTACCGCAGCTGCCTTGAGCAAGGGGGGTTCTGGGTGTCCCTCCCAGAGGGAGGGCCTTGGCTGGCCTTGGCCGTGTGACTCCCGTGATCACCGTTCTACACGCAGAGGCCATGTGGGCCCCTGTGTCGCGCTCTGCCCTCGACCCAGGCCCAGGCCCAGCCTGGTCTCCCAGAGCTCACTGTTGCTCCTCCGAAATCCCTCTCCAAGACAGTGCCTGCAAGCTGGCACTCAGGTCCCTTCTGGCCCATTGGTTCCAAGTCCATGGTTCACAAGCCTGGAGTCCTGGCCAGGCCTGAGTTTGTGGCCCGCACCCTTCTGGTCCTTTCCCTTAAAGAACTGGGCCATCAAAGGCCACACCTGGAGACCCCCAGAGCCCCAGATACACCTTCAAGCAAATTTTCCCAGCAGCCCAAACCCTGACTTCAGCCCTGGTGCAGAGCCATTCTAGCTGAGCCCACAGGACCCTTGGGCTGTCGTCTACACCGCTGGGTCCTCCTCAGACCCCTCCTGGGAAAGCTCTCCACTTTGATCTGGAGCCTGCTCATCTCTACAGGCTGGGGGGGAGGGGGGCGGGGGAGGGGTGGAGGGGGTGGGAGGCAGGGCTACATGAACTGATAAACAAGCTAGAGGCTTGCAGCCTCCTCTCAACCTCCCTCCCTTTCTCCATCCAGGAGTGGCAGGGCCCTACCAGCCTCCCCTCAGTGATGATGGCCGATAAAGCAATTCAATTAACCCGGCTGGGGAGCAGGGCAGGCCGGGAAAGGGTGCCGGCTCCTGGACCCAGACCTGAGGGAGAAGGGGGTGGTCCCTGGCAGGAGCCAGAATGACAGCGGAGGGAGGCGCGGGTAGCAAAGGACAGGACAGGATCTGGCTCTGGCAGCCACGGGGCTGGCTACGGGGCCTGGAGCCTCCAGACGAACAGAGTCCAAAGGAGAGACCGCATGCAGAGAGAAAGGAGAGATTTCCCGTCACCTGGAAGTGGCTGAGCCCCACACCAAGCTCCATGTGGGGTGGGGGGGCAATGGCTTTGATGTCAGGCTCCCCAGCTTGCCCTGGTGGGACCAGCCTCCTCTCTGAGAACAAGGGCCCTGTCTGAGGGGCTGCGGAAAAGCTGCAGGTGCTCGGAAGGGCCCCTCGTGCCACTCTGGACCCAAACGTGCTTCTCCCAGACCTTTGCCACGCTCAGACTCCCAGTGAGGGAAGCCCGTGGTGGCCGACACTACGGCCTGAACCCGCTCCTGGACAGAGATGTCAGGCCCCAAGGGAACTAGCGTGGAGAAGAGGGGGTAACCGAGGGAAAGAAGCTCGCGGAATTAGGAATTTCCAACTGTGAGTGCTTCAGCCTTGCTTCAGCCTGTCAGTCATCAAGGACGGAAAAGGGAAGGAGCAGGCAGAGTCCCAGATGGGAGGGTCATGCCGGCAGAGATACACGAGGTCGTGGGACTGATGGGAAGTCCAGAATCAGTTACCACCCCATCGGTTCGCCCCCTTTTCTCTTGATCAACACAGCCCCGAGTGGAGGGGAGGGTTGGCGCAAGGTCTCTACGCACCACCAGGGGGCAGCACCCACCCATCCAGAATGGACTCACTGCGGGTTAGGCAGGGGGCTCTCCTCGCTTCCTGGGTTCTGTGCTTTGGGGAAATAGCATGACCTCATACACGCAGAACTGATGGGAGACGAGCCCTAGGATGCCAACTGCAGCATACTGAAGCCCCCAGAAAACTCCAGAAGAGATTAGCCCAGAGCTCTAGAATAAACCTTCAGCCAGTGCTGAGGCTTTCTCTGGAGGCCAGTGGTCTGAGGCTGAGGTCCCTAAATCAGGAGCTCGTCAGCACCTGAGTCAGGGGCCCTCCCGCCCCCGGCACCTTCATCCTCCTGTGCCTCCCAGGCTGGGCCCTCGGATTCCGTTGGCTCTTCCGAGGTTCCCTTACTGTCAGCGTCAGCTTTCTGACCTCCTCTCCAGGGCTCCTTTTTCCCTGGGCAGCTTTCTTCCTCCCCCCACCCCCTACTTGTCAATCATGATCCGCAAACACCGCGGAATGGAAGCACCAACAGCGCGGAGATTCACCAGGGAAAGGATGGGGTGGGGCTCTGTCGTCCTGATTGATTTCCAGAGACCAGAACAGCTTCTGGCACATAGTAGGACTCCAGAAATACTAATTGAATGAACAAATGACTCAGCAGTAAGATGGGTTTTCCCCTCTCCCACCAGCCTCTCCATTTCGTGGGATGATTGAGTTCAGGCCGCCTGAAGAACAGAACGGGGGGAGGGGCGGGGCCAGACCACAAGGGAGTTTGCAGTGCACAACCAGGCTGGCCTTGACTGCTGCTCATTGCGGTCCAGTCGTTCATATCCTCGCTATAGTCCTTCCTTCCTCGCTCCAGCTTACGGCCAGGCCTGGATCTTCTCTTCCCAGTGGTACTTGGGGTTTTTCTTTTTTGCCGCAGGCAACTCAAGGCCAGCTAAACTCTCACATGCAGACGTCAGGTCCGAGGGCCAGGGGGACGAGACACAGACGGGGTGCCCGTAAGTGTGTGTTTCTGGCTGCGGACCAGACGCCCCACCTCCTCTGCCTATTAATGTAGATCCTCACAGATCATCGTCATTTTGGTTTTCTCGCTCCATCATTAAGGAGCCTTTGGCTTATGAGAATCCCTTGAATGAGCACGGGGCTTTTACCCTCCCTCGGCGCACCCCCGGGCCCTGGTCTTGCTTGCCCAGCACTGCCAGTGCTCCTGGTCCGGAAATCCGATGGCGTGCAGGTGTCCTGGCAGGTGTCCCGCCAGGTGTGTCAGCCGCCTTGCATTTCTGCCTTAAGATCCTCCTCACATCACCCAGACGGACCTGGAGGCTGCCCGAGACTGTGAAAAAATAAAATGAAAATTAAGAGGAGGCTTAATTGAAAGATGTAGAAGAGGTTCTGGACTTAAAAACAAATAATCTGGAAACTGCTTTTGGGATGAGGCCAGTCAAGTCGGTTGGTGCCTAATGCTTTGGGCATAGCGGCTTCTCAATCACTTAGCAAACAAGTTCTCTGAGGCAGGCGCTGTGGGAGAGAGCAAGATGGAAACGCAGTGCCTGGGGGAGCTGGGGTCAGAGAGGTGGACGGCACGCAGCAAGGGCACAGTCCCATTGCAGTGGGAGAAACGGCAGCAGAAACAGGACCGGGTCCCGGGGCAGGGCCGGCAACGACGAGCCCGGGCTTAACTTAATCGTCTTCCAGGCCCAGCCACCCGACACCCGTAACAGCGCCAGGACTCCAGTTCCCTTCCCCCAGACCAGGAGCCAGCATGGTCCCCATTCCAACGCGGGGGCTTCCGTGAGTGTGACAGAGGCGGTAAGCATCGAGACACGGGGCAATTGGGCCTGGTTGGGCCTGGCTGGGCCTGGTAGGCGGAGGATGGGGGCGGGGTGGTCAGGAGGCCCAGCACGGCGTCTGGGGCAGAAGGGGACACCATCTCTCCACTCTCTTATCCCGCCTCCAGTCAGCCGCAATGAAACCGCAACAATAAGACCAGCTTGGCGGGGAGGGGGCTACGGAAACCGCCAGAAGGGGAGAGCGGAGGTTAGAGGTCAGGGGTGGAGAGCGCTTCTCTGTCACCGGGGCTGCAGTGGGAGGAGCTGCGGGCTCGGGGGAGGCGGGGAGCCGGGCGGAGTGGGGCGAGCGGAGAAGGTGGCGGAGGCGCGCAAGGGTGGCGCGCTGGGCTGGGCCCTGGCGGCGAGAGGGTTACGCGCCTCGGCTGGGCTCGGCCTGGACGAGGAAGGCTGAGATCGAGCCGCCGAAGCCCTGCAGCTGGCCCTAACCGACCCGCGCCGCGCCCCGCCCACCCCGCCCAGCCGAGGGCGCGCCCGGGCGAGGCGGGGCCGAGAGGAAAAGGCGCCACCGGAGAATGGTGTCCGCTAGCATCGCCGGAGAGAGGCAGAGAACCCCTTGAGCCCCAGCCCACCGCCGCCGCGGCGTCCCCCTCCCACTCGCTAGGCCACCTCTCGCCCGCCCCCTGCTGCGAGCCAAGGCCGGCTCCCCGCTTGGAGATGGGCAGACGCGTGGATGGCATGGCTCCCAGCGCCGCCAGATCACAGGAGCCCGGTGCCGGGGCGCTGCGCTGAGGCTCCCACTTGGCGCATCCCGGGAAGCCTGCAGGTGTCCTTGGCCGCTTGGCCGCCGCCCGGGAGACTTCTTCGCCAGTGCCCAGATCCCAGCTCCCCGGAGCAGTCCCGCCCCCTGGGCTCGGCGCATCCAGGACGCCCCGTCTGAGGCCCCCTTCGCCCCAGCGCAGCCTCCGCCGCGCAGCACTCAGCCCAGCGCCGTTCCCAGCCGCTGCCGAGCCGCGGACGCAGGACCTGAGGCTCGCTCCTGCGGGCGCGCTTGTTTTCCTGCCGTCGCCTCGCCCTGCGCAGCCCCCGCCCGCCCGATCGCCGCGCTCAGCTCAGCCCCGCCCGCCATCCGTGCCCTGCGCTGGATTTATGAATGGGGGATAGAGGCCACATGCCGCCGCCGCCGCCTTGTGTTGACCGCACAGAGCCCGGGCCCGCGGAGCTCCGGCTGCCGTGAGAGCGTCGGCCCGGCCCCGGCAGCCGGTCGGAAGACTTGTTGCTGCTGCGCTGCCGCCGCCACCGCGGGGAAGCCGGCCGCTACCGGGGCTCGGCGCGGTCGGGGAGCCAGAAGGTGGCCCGTGTGAGTGTGAGCGCGCGCGCGCCCCGGAGCCTCGCGGTGCGCGGGTACTGTGCGCCTCCTCGCCTTTTGGGGGGTAAAGTGGGGGTGTGTCCCGGGCGCAGAGCGTCGGAGTGTCCAGTCCTAGCGGGGGAGCTTGTGTGTGCTAGCCCCTGCTCCACCCCCGCCGCCTCCGGCCCTTCGCTGGGGTTCTCGGCTCTCCTTCCCCCCTCCTGCCTCCCTCCCTGGGCTGCCTGCCCAAGCCCCAACCACCTGTGCACCAACTCCGCCCGCTCCGCGCCCCGGGGGGGAGGCAGGGGCAGGGCCACGCCGCAGAGGGGGCTGCCGCCGCCTCCTGCCTCCTCGTCGTCTCCTCCCCCTCCCCCGTCTGACGCTGCCTCCTCGGGAAGGGTGTTTGGAGGGCAGCGGCCGCCCCAAGCCGAAGCCCCGCAGCGCTTCTTATGATCAGCTCGGTGTGTGTCTCCTCCTACCGCGGGCGCAAGTCGGGGAACAAGCCTCCGTCCAAAACATGTCTGAAGGAGGAGATGGCCAAGGGCGAGGCGTCGGAGAAGATCATCATCAACGTGGGCGGCACGCGACATGAGACCTACCGCAGCACCCTGCGCACCCTGCCGGGCACCCGCCTCGCCTGGCTGGCTGATCCGGATGGCGGGGGCCGGCCGGAGTCCGATGGCGGCGGCGCGGGCAGCAGCGGCAGCAGCGGCGGCGGGGGCTGCGAGTTCTTCTTCGACCGGCACCCGGGCGTCTTTGCGTACGTGCTCAACTACTACCGCACTGGCAAGCTGCACTGCCCCGCCGACGTGTGCGGGCCGCTGTTTGAGGAGGAGCTCACCTTCTGGGGCATCGACGAGACCGACGTGGAGCCCTGCTGCTGGATGACCTACCGGCAGCACCGCGACGCCGAAGAGGCGCTGGACATCTTCGAGAGCCCGGACGGGGGCGGCAGTGGCGCGGGACAGGGCGATGAGGTCGGCGATGAGGAGCGGGAGCTGGCCCTGCAGCGCCTGGGGCCCCACGAGGGAGGCGCGGGCCCAGGAGCTGGGGCCGGGGGCTGCCGCGGCTGGCAGCCCCGCATGTGGGCACTCTTCGAGGATCCCTACTCCTCCAGGGCGGCCAGGGTGAGTGGCAGGAGCCTGGGCCATCTCTCAGGCCTGCAAGGGGGCTGGGGTGGTGGTGGGGAGAGGCAGGGAGAATCCTCACCCGAACTGACCTAGCTTTCCTTCACTTCCCTCCCATTGCCCCTGCCTTCCTTAGGCCTCTAGTAGCACACCCCGCCCTGTCCCCTGCACACCTCATCAGGAGACGGCACACACTTGACTTACTACTTGGGTTGGGCCACTTTGCTGTCCCAGCACTTGGGGGTGCCTTTGCTGAGCTCTCCCCCACTCCTGTCTGCACAGGCCCCCTGTGTTGGTGCACCCCCACTCCCCCACAGGGTCAGAGCCCTGGAAGGGAGCCGCTCTTGGGCCTTCTGCCGGGGTCGGGCTGGGTTCAGGGGAAGAAAACTACAGAGTATGTTCAGCGCCCACTCTGTCGCGTGCCCTTGGTGAGCTGCGTCCAGGTGCGCCACCTCTCTGACACCCTCCCGCAGCTCAGAGTGCCGGGAACCAGGAGTTTCAGCGAGGGGGGCGCCGGCTTCGGCCTCCTCTGCTCATAAAAGGCAGGGCTGGGACCAGAACCTAGGCCTGTGATCCTAGGTTTGGGAAAGGTCTCTTATCAGGGTGACAAGATGCCTGCCCCGGAGACTTCCTGGACACCTCGGTGTCCAGGTGAGGGGAGAGTTACTCAGGAGGGGCCTGCTGCCTGGGCCCTGCAGGCCCCCACAGCCGGTGGCTGGCCACAGGCTGCCTGGGGATGAGCCCAGGGTTGCCGCCGCTTCTCCCTGCTGCCGCAGCACTGCCTGGCTTCCCGGGGAGCCCTCATGCGGGGTTCTGCTTGAAATGGGTGAACAGGGCGGGCTGGGGGCGGCCTAGTCCATCCCCAGCCCTCCTTCCCTAAGTCAATCTGGGTACCCTAGACGCCCCTGGGTGGGAGAGGTGGTGGGGCGGTGGGAAGCAGCCCTGCAGGGTGGCTTTAGACTCTTTGAAAGGGGAGCCCTGGGCTGGCGTCTGGGCTCATGGCTGGCGGCGGAAGCCTGGCCGGGGTCTCTCTGGGACACTGTGTGTTGGGTCTAGGGACTGGCTCTGTCACCTCTGGCGTCCCAGGTTGTTATGCTGCTGAGTCTCAGAGCCCTGCTGCCGTCCCCAGCACCTTTGGGGCTGAGCCTCCCCCTGGTCGTGGAAGGAAGAGTTTCACTGCACACCCACTCTGGGCGAGGGCGGGAGATAGGGCGGTGGGTGCAGGCAGGGGCCAGGCAGGCTTGCTAGACCAGGGCGGGTGGATCTCCTGCCTGGAAGACAAGGGAGGAGCAGAGGTCTCCATGGCCGTGGCTGTGGCAGGCCTTGCTGGGGCTGCAGGTGTCCCAGGGCTGGAAGGCAGGGACCTGCTCCAGGGCAGAGAGTGAAGCCAGGGTCAGCTGCCCTAGTTCCTTCCCCTGCGGCCCCCACGCCAGCTCAGAAGGCGAGGTCACGCCCTGGCCTGGGTCTGCTGTGAGTCCCATGGGCCCCTCAGCGCAGTTCCCTGACCCTGCTGGTGTCTTCCCTTGGCTGTGTGCCCTGGGGGGGGAGAGACAAGTGCAGACAATTCAGGCTCTTCCGAAGTGGGGGGCGGGGGAGGGGGGCAGATTTAGCCTGATGGAGATGGGACGAGCCAGGGGGAGTGAGTGAGGTGCCGGGGGAGCTAGGCCCTATTCCTGAGTGCTCCAGGCTCTCTGGCGACTTTGCACCTTCTCAGGTTCTTCCCCCTTGGATTCCAAGGGGCTGTGCCATCAGTGAGTTTATTTCCTCCTCCCCTCACTGGGAAGTGGGCCCGGCCAGGGGCTCTGAGCTCACTCAGCCCCTTGAGGTCCTCCAGGCCCAGTGTCCCTTTGCTGTAGAGTCACATCAGCCAGGGCATTCCGGTTGAGGTGGGAAGTTTGGGGTCAGCCCGGGTCCCCATGGAGGCAACTCGGAGACCAGGATTCGGGAGCTGTTCAGCATCGTGTCGAAGGCACTGGGCCAATAGCAGAGCCAGTAGCCCACTGCGGGTTTCCGGCTTCTGGTCCTTGAGACCGCTGCCTGGGGCTTGGGGGAGGCCCCAGCCACCGGGCCCTGGCCTCCCGCGCAGGAGCCCAGGTGAAGGGGGCCTTCAGCTGTTCCTGGGACTCCAGTGAAGATACAGAATTTTTTTTTAAATTAACTAATGACAATTGCGACTTACTGAGCACTCCATGCGTGTAGTTGGCACTGGACTCTAATCCTCCCAATGAATTTACAGTGGAGGTGTTATCCCCACTAATGGACCGAGGCCGTGACAGGGTAAACAGGGGCCCAAGATCACACAGCCACCTGGTGGCGGCGGGCCGTGAGTCAGAGCCAGGGCTCTGGACCCCCAGCCACCACCCCCCCACACTTTACAACATGCTTTTCCACTGATGGTGGGGAGCTGGCTCCTTTCTCACTCGGTGCAGAAGGTGGTCTGAGGGTCTGTACTTCCTGTGGATGACACTGGAAAGCCCCAGGGCAGACGGTGGCACTTCCTCTCTTACCCTTCTGGGCCTGGGCTCTCCCCACTCTGTCACCCGGGTCTGTGTGCGTGCCTTCCCTGGCAGGGACCGGCAGCGCTGTGCCCACGGCCGTGGGGTCCTCACTGAGGGCCGGCGGGGCCCAGGAGTGGGACTCTGCCCCGGGCATCTCTCCACCCGCAGCGTCTGGTTTGAGTAACATGTTATGACGGGAGCAGACCAGACTCCAACGGGAAGTGAGCTGAGCTGACCATGGGAGCCTGTTGCCTAGCTACCAGCCCGGCCCAGGTCAGGCAGGAGGTGCTCACCCCTGCTCCCCTCACTGCAGCCGGGCCCACGGGCCGAGGTGCTGTGGTTCCGTTTCTCTGGCCGGAGCTGGCGGCGAGCATAAGCTGGTCCTGTCCCCACCTGCCCACTGTCCTCAGTCCCAGGTAGAGTGGGGCTCGGCGACAGCCAGGGTGGCTTTGCAGGCCGAGAGAGACCGGCGGCGGTTCGGGCAGCAGCCAGAGCTGTAGAATCCGGCCTTCCTCCTCTCCTGAGGGCGGGCCGGAGGCTGATGGATGGCACGGGGGACACTCCCTCCCTCGCACCCACATTGCAGAGGTCCCGGGGGCGGGGCCAGCCTAGCTCACTTACCAACCCTCTTAAGGATGAGAGCCCTCCTTTGGCTAAATCGGTCCCAGGGAAGAGTTTCCCCAGGAGGCTTCCCTTCCGAGGAGAGGATGTGGCCCGCAGGGTCCCCGCCGCCCCGCAGGCGGCTGGGGCTGGGTCTGCACGCCGATGAAGCATCCGCTGTGTGTCGGCTGCTGCCCCCTCTGCTTTCTTGGAACGTCTCATCCGGCCCATGGCAGGCAGGGATTGTTGGCCTCAGTGTGTGGAGAAGGAAACTGAGGCCCAGAGGGGCTTGTTCAAGGTCGCCCCTCAGTGGTAAACGAGACTCAAAGCTGTGAATCCACGTCCGCTTACGTGGCTGCCTGGGCACCTCCTGGGGCTGCGGCCCGGGGGCCCTCTGACTTAGGGGGGCTCGGAGGGGCCCCCCTGCTGTCCCGCTGTCCCTTCCCTCACTTTGCCCTCCACACGAAAGCCCCCGTCTCCTCCGTCCCCAGAAGTGCCCGAGTCTGAGCTTGCTCTGTGTTTTCTCACCGTAGGACTTCCACAGGACCAAAGACAAGACTAGGCATCCCCGGCCCAGGCTGAGGACTGGAACCGAGGCCTTCTAGAGAGGAAATGCAGGGCCCAGTGCTTCTGCCCCCAGGCCCGGGCGTTGCCTGGGACCCGCTGCCCAGTGGGCATGACAAGCTTCAGAATGAGGACGGGGTCACTGGTCCCTCCCGTCCAGGCTAGGGAGAGCCAGCCAGCCGAGCCCGGGTGCTGGCTGCCCTGCCTCCTGCAGCTCCCCGGAGGGGCGGTGCCAGCAGGCCCTAGTGCAGCCCCTGCACGGCCTCCAGGGGTAAAGGGGTGTCGGGCGGAGGCTGCAGCCACCCTCCACCCTCCACCCTCCACCTGCCCCGAGGCAGCAGCCTCTGTGTCCTCCTGGGCTGATTCTGTGTTTTTCTCTCTGGCCCATTTGCCTCTTGAACATCTTGTCCCTGGATGACGAGGTGTTTCTGTCGCTGGTTGGGGTTGGGTGTGAAGTGGGGGAGGGGATAACATAAACTTGGGCTATTTTGGAGAGTCAGGGGAGGGGCAGGCACGGCTGGGCCTAGGGAACAGGCAGCCCCCAGGCCCCTCCCCCGCCCCACGGACAGCGTGGGCCTGGGCCCCGTGCACTGGTGCGGTCCTTGTGCCTGGACGAGCCGCTGGCCACGACCTCTGCCCACTCCCGGCCGGGTGGGTGATGGTTACCCGGCCCCCAGCAGGGGTCCCTGTCAGGGGCCCCTGTCAGGCGGTAGACAGGGCCCAACCCGGAGAGCCACAGACACTGAGAGCCCCAGCGAGCGGGGCTGACCATCTCTCCTCAAGACAGCCCCCTGGGGCCAGGGGAGAGGGCGGGCCGCCCGCTGGGCCCCCGTCATTCAGAAAACATTTACCGCCGGACGCCAGGCCAGGCTCTGTCAGTGCAGAGACGAGTCCGGTAGAGGGCCAGGTCAGGGGCAGCTGGTGGCAGTGGAGGGAAGTTAGGTGACAAGACACAGCGATGACGACACAGGACAGGTCAGGAGCGGCGTCCCAGGTGTCTTAGAAGATAGAGTTCAGGGGAGGCGGGGGGAAGCGGGGGTGGGGGTGGGGGCAGTGAGCTGCGAGCCCTGCAGGGTGGCGACCTGGCTCCCTGAGGTAATTTTTAGAAGGAGGCAGGTTATAAATAAATAAGTTTTCGATGTGGGTGGTGTCTACCCGTGCAGACTGAGGGAAGGGGGGACTTCTGGCCAGGGGACAAGCTCGAGCAGAGAAAGGACAGCTGGGGGCAGGGACGGGCCGCGTGCGGCTGTTGGAGCTCCAGGCCAGCGGTCCGAGCCGGGCTGGGTTCCTCCCGGGGCAGGGGCTCGTGGACTGCGGCCTGCAGCTCAGTGGCCCCGAGAGGCCCCAAAGTGCCGGCGTGACGGGGGTGGGACTAGGTAGAGGCTGGCCCTGGACCCCGGAACCAGTGTGGGTCCTGGCCGTGGGTCGGAGGGCCCAGGTCCCGCCTTGGGGGCCCCAGGGGTCTCGGCTAGAACCGGGGTCTCCTAGGGTGGACGGGCCACCCCCGGGAGCCCAGGGACAGCTCGGAGGTGCCCTGCCTTGCAGACGCCCGTCCCCCCCCTTCCCGTAGCCCTCCGGGCTGCCCACTTCCTTCCAGCGCTTCCCGGGCTTCCCGGATCCTGCTTCCCCAGAAGGCTCCGCTCCTCGTCTCGGCCCCACGGCGCTTCCTCTGCAAGTGCCTTTGGCTGTGTTCTCACATTTCTTTTCTCCTACACTTCATCCTTAATATAGGTTCCCGGGCGTGAGTCTCCTTATGTTTATCTGTCCATCTGTCTCCTTGGCCCTCCCTCCTCGGGCTCCCCTGCCCTGCCCCCACGGGTTGTATTCGGTTCCCAGTGCCTGGTGTCTGTCACCTCCCCACCGCCCCCTGGCCTGTGCCAGATTCCCGAGACACTCCAGGCTCTCTGCTGAGTTTGACAAATATCATTTCTGCTCATCCTCGAAGTGGCCCTAGAAAGTAGGTACCACCCTCAGCCCCTCAGCACGTTGAGCATGCTGAAGCCACAGGGCCTTGGTCCTGCCTGTTCCCCCGGCTCCCCCCGCTTTGGGTCCTCTCAGAGCTCCTTCAGTCTCTGCTTGGGTGTCAGCTCGGCGTTGAGGCCCGGCCTGAGCGCCCTATTTGAAACGGCTCCCCCACCCTCACGCTCCTTACCCCCCTGTTGCCTTTGTTTCTCTCCCTGGTACTTAAACACCATCTGATATACTTTGCTTTTTCATGTGTTGATAGTGCCCCTCCACTAGAAGGTAAAGTCTCAAGGCCAGGGGTGTCTCGTTTTGTGTCCTGCTCTTCCTCAGCCCCCAGAACAGTGTCTGGCACCTAGTAGGTGCTCAGTTTTCCGTTCGGTGAACAAAGATCAGAGAGGTTGAGAAACTTGCCCAGGGCCTCCCAGGAAGTCATCAGTGGAGCCCAACTTGCACCCAGAAGTGTGTGGCTCTCCGTTTTCACCAAGGACTGTCCTAGGATGAGCTTGGTGGAGGAGGCTGGTCACAGGGCTGGGCCACTAGCCGAAATACCTGGGGCTCTGGGGACAGGAGGGTCCCCAGGCAGCCAGCGGGAGGGGCCCACGGGGAGCAGCGAGCTTGGAGAAGCAGCGGTCTCCTGCCCAGAGCCGGGGCACCTCCTGTCCTGGGGGACGCAACCCTGCACCCTCCTAGCTGCCAGGAGAGAGCCGACTCCGCCCAGCCAGTGCACGGGGGCCTGGCCGCGTTGGCAGCTTTCCGCCTGGGCAGTTCTGACCTCCAGCAGCGTCGTGTCCTGGGTTCTCTTCGGAGGAGAGTGGTCCCCTTTGGTAGGGGCCGGTGGGAAAGGACGTTTCACGCACGCTGCCAGCTGTCTGGGATGGCCCGGTGGGGGCCGAACGGGAGGCTTGAGGCCCTGACCCCCCACCAGAGTGGTGCCACCTCCTCCCCAGGCTCTTTTCAGCCCCAGGAAGCCCCCCATCAGGAGTGGGGGGAGGAAAGCACTGGGCCTGCCACCGGAGGGGACGGCCCGCTGAGGTGACAGCCCCTGTTGTAGGCAGGGCCCCCACTCACCAAGCAGCCATGTTCGGACAGTAGCGTAGGGGAGAGAGGAAGGACTGGGGCCCTAAAGGGCGGGTGCCAGAGTCCGCATCCCCGCCTCTGTCACGGCTCAGCCTCAGGTCCCCCTGTCTCCTTGGAGGGAGGGCTGCCTGGGCCTGCCGGGTTAGCACCTGCCGCCAGCCCCGGAGAGGTGGGAGAGGAGGCGCAGGCCCCTCTAGGTGCCATCCGGGAGGAGAGGACTGTCCCCACGTGTTTGGTCAGAGGTCCAGACTGGAAAGAGCTCCAGCTGAGGGGCAGGGGGCCTGGCCGCAGGTCCACCCCGAGCGAGCCTTTTGCCCCCTCTTACACCGCTGTTGCCCGTGAGAAGCGGACACGTGTGGCTGCCCTTTGCCTGCCCCCATCTCCTGAGAGGTGGTGGCGGGCGAGGGGTAGAGGTGACAGGATGGGACAGCTCAGTGTTAAAAAAGACAAAAAGCTAAAGTGAGTGAACATGGCAGGAACTCGGGGGGTAAACCCTAACTCAGGCCGGGTGCTCGGCACTCGCCAGGCTGCCGCAGGAGGACCTGGGGCAGCAGTGGAGGGAGGCCCCAGGCGGGCTCCCGGGCCTTGCAGGTGGCTGTGGCCCAGCCACACGGCCCTCCCGGCCCTCCCCGCTCCGCCCCACCCCTGGGCAGCTCCTCCCGAGCTTGTTTTTCCGAATCACTAAGAATCACTAATTACGGTCACACGGGGCTCCCAGGGGGGCCGCTCTCCTGGCTCGCTTCTCCTGGGAGGGAGCGAGTGACGGCTTCCCGTGCTTCCTGGCAGCGCTGGGACGTGCTGTCCCCACCCCTCACCCCGACCCCCGTTGCTTCCGGGGGACGAACATCGAGGCTGGGAAAGGAGGTTGAAGTTCACCTCCGTGGGGACAAGCAGGCAGGAGAAGCTCTGGCAAAGTGGTCAAGTGGAGGAAGTGTCTGCCACCCCCTTCTTCTGCGCTCTATCTGGTCAGCCCGCCCATGTTCAAGTGTAAAGAAGTCCCAGCGTGTGGCGGGTGTCTGTCCTAAGATGCAGGCCCACGTCCCGGAGGGTGGCATGGTCCTCAGGGAGCTGGCTGGGAGCAGCAGCCACAGCTCCGAGAAGGCTGCCCGGGGCCTGCGAACCGGCCCTGCCCGGGAGCGGGTGGGGAGGGGTGTGAAGAGAAGGCACAGCCTCTGACGTGAAGCAGCGCTGAGTTCAAGTCGTCTCCGTGCTTTCCAGGCTGTGGGACGTTAGGCAGGTGTCTAACCTCTCTGATCCTCGGTTCCTCCTCCGTAAAGTGGGAAGAGGGGCCTGCCTCCCGGGTCCCCGGGGAGGACGGAAAGCGACAACGCACAGAGGGCCCCACTGTGTCAGGCACAGAAGAGACAGCTGATGCGGGTTCATCCCCAAAGTTCCCTCCTCAGACTTGCTCCTGCTCCAGGGCCCTGGACGTCCCGAGTTGTCCGTCGGTGTTCAGTGGCAGGAGGAGCAAGGCGCGTGCCCCACACCGCCCCCTCCTGGTGCAGACTCCCTGGGAGGGGAGCAGCTCCGAGAGGCGTCATTCACTAGGCAGGGCAGCGCCATGGCGGGGAGGAAATCGGGTATGGGGCAGACGCGGGGGTGCCACGTCCTCTCTCACCCACCAACTTCGGCTCAACCCTGTGTTCCGGGAGGAAGCCCCCCCCAGCCATCCACCCACCAAGCAGAACAGGCGGTGTGGCATGGTGGGCCCTGGACCCCGCTCCCGCTGCCCTGACAGTGGTGAATGGCATGGCATGAATCACAGGCGAAGGCTCCATAATTGGTGCTATTACACATGCATTTCATCTCCATTCATGATGATTGGGCACTTAAGCCCGGCCGTTGCTCTGCCGGGTGCCCCTGAGGTTCTCCTCGAGACCCCGGCAGCTGTGGGGGCCGGCTGCTGCCGTGCTTGGATCCTGGTGCGGGCAGTTCTTCTTCAGAGCTCAGGGCCCAGGAAGGGCCCGCTCTCGGGAGGGGGAGGGATGGCTACTCCGGCCAGACCGCCCTTTCTGGCGCATTGTCTTCCCTCGGGTGCTGCCCACTGGCGGGGCGGTCAGTTGGGACGCCCCAAGGGGGGAGGCAAGAAAGAGGGGCTCGGACTTGGGGCTTCTGCAGGTGGGTCGCGGCTGGCACTCAATAGGCTCAGCTGGCAGAAAGAGGCCCGGGGTCATTCCCTCCAGCCACCTGCCTCGGGGCGTTTCCCATGATGCAGTGGGCCCTAAAATTAAGCATGCCTCCAAGTCATCTGGAAGGTGTGTTAGAGCAGACTGTGGGGCCCTCCCCCAAGCATCTCTCATTCAGGGGCTTCGGGTAGGGGCTGAGAACTGGCACTCCTAACTAGGTCCCTGGCGGTGCTCTGCTGCCGGTCCCAGGTCCCACCTGGAGGAGCATGGCCTCAAAGTCAGGCTGGTGTGCGGGCAGGCAGCCTGGCCCAGGAGCTCGTTAGAAGTGCAGAGTCCCAGGTCCCACCCCGACCTCCAGGATCAGAATGGCATTCTAACAAAGTTCCAGTGACTCACCCCCCATGACAGAGAAGCCTTGCAGCACACCTGGTTACAGGTGGGCAGAGCTGGGCAGTGAGTGGGGCAGGGCAGCCGTCCTCAGGGGCTTCCAGCCAGGAGCAGCCTCGAACTTCGAGGCGCTGTGGCAGTGACTGGGAAATGCGGCCCGAAAGCCCCCACGGGGGTGGATGAAGACCCTGCACGAGGGATTCCAGCTCCTGACTGTGTGCTTTATCCCAGCCCTCCCCAGCCCTACCGGTGGCCCGGGTCCCCACCCTCTCCACGCAGAGCTCCCTGTCTTAAAGCTGTCCCCACTCCCTCCCCCACCCGCAGGTGGTGGCCTTCGCCTCCCTCTTCTTCATCCTGGTCTCCATCACCACCTTCTGCCTGGAGACGCACGAGGCCTTCAACATCAACCGCAACGTGTCGGAGATCCTCCACGTGGGGAACACCACCAGCGTGCACTGGCGGCACGAGATGGAGACCGAGCCCATCCTGACCTACATCGAGGGCGTGTGCGTGCTGTGGTTCACGCTGGAGTTCCTGGTGCGCATCGTGTGCTGCCCGGACACGCTGGACTTCGTCAAGAACCTGCTGAACATCATCGACTTCGTGGCCATCCTGCCCTTCTACCTGGAGGTCGGGCTGAGCGGCCTGTCGTCCAAGGCGGCCCGCGACGTGCTGGGCTTCCTGCGCGTGGTGCGCTTCGTGCGCATCCTGCGCATCTTCAAGCTCACGCGCCACTTCGTGGGGCTGCGCGTGCTGGGCCACACCCTGCGCGCCAGCACCAACGAGTTCCTGCTGCTCATCATCTTCCTGGCGCTGGGCGTGCTCATCTTCGCCACCATGATCTACTACGCCGAGCGCATCGGCGCCAGGCCCTCCGACCCGCGGGGCAACGACCACACCGACTTCAAGAACATCCCCATCGGCTTCTGGTGGGCCGTGGTCACCATGACGACGCTGGGCTACGGGGACATGTACCCCAAGACGTGGTCGGGGATGCTGGTCGGGGCGCTGTGTGCGCTGGCCGGGGTGCTCACCATCGCCATGCCCGTGCCGGTCATCGTCAACAACTTCGGTATGTACTACTCCCTGGCCATGGCCAAGCAGAAGCTGCCCAAGAAGCGGAAGAAGCATGTGCCGCGGCCGCCCCAGCTCGAGTCGCCCGTGTACTGCAAGTCGGAGGAGACCTCGCCCCGGGACAGCACCTACAGCGACACCAGCCCCCCTGCCCAGGAAGAGGGCCTGGTCGAGAGGAAGCGGGCAGGTGAGGCTGCGGGTCGGGCGGGAAGGCCGCCTCTCCCGCCGTGGCCATGGCCGAGGGCGTCCCCCTGCCGTGATCCTCCGCCCTCGGAATCTGGAATTGCGCTTGCCTGCTCTGGGCCGCCCGAAGTGTAGCCCGTGCCTTTGTGAGGGCACACTGCTGAGGCCGACTCTCTCTCCCCTTTGGTTCTCTGATAGCTTCCCGAGCGTCAGGGTCTGTGGCGTGAGTGTCCCGCCGAACAGGCTGTGATGGGCTGCACCTGGGGCTGTGAGGTGGAGGCCTAGGTTTCTGATCTCATCTTGCCCCTTCTGCTGTGTGCTCTGAGGCCAGTCGCTCACCCTCTCTGGGCAGAGATGCCTCCCCTGTGAAATGGGGATGATATTCATACCCTGTCCCCAGGCCTTTGACAAGACCCAAACAAATGACAGGAACGAAAGTCCTCTGAGACGTCAAACGCACTCTGCAAATCTCAGACGCTGTCGTTGTTGGCCGGAGGGAGGGCAGCACGCTGTTCTTCTGAGGGGCGTGGACACAGGAATCACAGCTCTCCACACGGTCGGGTCTGCCATCTCTCGGCCCGAGAAACGTGCTGACGTAACAGCAGCGGGAAGCTGCCTTCTGCACGGCACAGTCTAGATCGAGTCCTGGGCTCAGGGACTCACGGGGCACCGAGGGGACCCCAGAGGCAGTGGCCCAGGCAGGGCTGGGAAAGGTTGCAGCAGCTGGTCCCCGCGTCCTGGACAGGGAGGGCCCGCGTGTCTGAACCCTGTTTCTCAAGGGCGGGAGGGACCCCCCGGGAACCTCCCTACCACCTGAGTCAGGAGACGGGAAAGGAGGTTGGCTCACTTAACCCCTGGCGAGGTGGAGCTCGGTCAGAGGGGGCACCTCACTGGTGGGTGTGGAACAGCCTCCTAAGGGAAGTGGGATTCTTGGTATGGGGGGCCGTTGGGGACTTAGGGGTGGGCCAGGACACTGAGGTAGCAGCCCCTGGCTAGGCTCTGTGGGCAGAGTGGGACTTGTCCACCGGGGCAGGTGCCTGACCGGGTACACTCTCACCTGTGGCCTGTCGGTGGGTGCCCATCACACACGCCGAAGCCACTCGTGCCTCAGCTGTTCGGGGCCTGGGACTCCGTACCCATCATGCTCCCCTCCGCCCCCCCACCAAAGTGCTACCCCCTCCCTACCCCTGAATAGAGATCCCCGGGCCGGTGCCCCAGGGACTTTCCGCCGCACCCCGAGGCCCGTCAGGGCTCAGAGGGAAACCCGGTGTCGCAGTGTGCAGGTCCGCAGGCCAGCGCTCGGCGTTCGCTGACCTGTGGCCGTCGGCCACGCCTGAGCCGGGCCCTCCCCGCGAGGCCACAGTCAGGGCATCACGGGCCAATGCCCGGCCGCTGCCTTCTGGAGGAGCGCCCCCCTTCTCCAGATCCAAGGGCTCCCCTTCGCCTGGGCCGCTGCCTGAGGGAGCCCGGGGCGAAGAGCCCACAGCAGCCAGAGCTGAATGGGGCCTCCTCCACCCCAGGGTCCCCCAGACCCAGGGGAGCCCCAAGCTCAGAGGGCTCTCTAGCTCAGATGCCTGGTGAACAAGGGGAACCGCCTTCAGGGGGTCTGGGCGGACAGCCGTGGCAAGGCCCCCCAGCACCCCAGCAAGCCAGGCATCCTCTGAGGGAGTGCGCTCGTCAAGGGTCAGCCTGAGCCAGACCCAAGGAGGGAGCAGGGCCTGCCGCCGCCCGCCCGGCCCGTCTCCCAGGGCAGCCGCAGCCGACCTGGGCCTCCCTGCTCGTGGCACCTTCTCCCAGGAAGGACGCCCGGCCGAGGCCGGGAGGGAAGCCAGCACCTGCCCCCTGCCCCCTGCCCCCAGGCCCAGGTCCCCGCCCTGGGTCCCCTCCTCAGGGGGAAGCGACACCCTGGTCTGGGATCGAACCCACCCAAGTGACCCCGTGAGGAGGGTCCATGGCCCTCACGCGGCGGCCCTTCCGTCCGCCCCCCCCGCAGATTCCAAGCAGAACGGCGAGGCCAACGCGGTGCTGTCCGACGAGGAGGCAGCCGGCCTCACCCAGCCGCTGGCCTCCGCCCCCAGCCCCGAGGAACGCCGGGCCCTGCGCCGCTCCGGCACGCGCGACAGGAACAAGAAGGCCGCCGCCTGCTTCCTGCTCAGCGCTGGGGACTACGCCTGTGCCGACGGGAGCGTCCGGAAAGGTACGGCTCCCCAGGCAGGGCTGGGGGCGCGCCCCCACGGAGCTGGGGCTCCTCGGTGTCCCCCACAGAGCTCGAGGTCCCCTCCGCCCCCGAGGCAGTGGCCTCCATCTCCTCTGCCTTGGGCGAGCCCCCACTTTTAGGACCCCCAGCCCCCGATTTCCCTAGAAAGGCCTGTGGCATTCTCAGAAGGTACCCCCAGCCCGCTCCCCAGGTGCCCCCGGGGAAGACAGGTGCCCCTGACCACAAGGGGACCCCACCCCCCAGTCTGTTACCTTCCGCCCCTCTGGCTCCTGCTGACACCTTCAGGCCCCGCTTCCCGGGGTCACAGCCTGCCTTTCCTTCGGCCTCCCTTACGCCCGGCTGAGGCTCCCCGAGTAAGCAGTCCCGTCAGCGCTGAGGAGGCCCACTCCTCCGTCCTGCCCTGGGGGGCCTGGAGCCCAAGAGGGGCTGACCCAGCTCTGCAAGCCGCTGGGATGTGACTTGAGTAGAGCCACAGGGTGATGTGACCAGGGGTGGGGGGTAGGGAGAGAGCGGGTCCCCTCCAAGGAGTGCTCTGAAGAACTTGGAGAGCTCGGGGGCGCCGCCCATGGCCTCCTGTCCCGGAAGGCTGCAGTGCCACCAGTGCACAGGCCCGGGCGCTGGAGCCGGGGTTCCTGGCCTGCAAGGGGCAGGAACCACCAAGGACGGCCGAGGGCAGGGGGTGGGGGTGGTGGCTGGAGCCGGGGCCTCAGGCCCAAGTGCTCCTTCCACCCAGCCCCCAGTTACTTTCCTTGTCTTTCTTGCCCTGACCGGGGACCCAACCTCCCTAAACACCCTGTCTGGTTTCAGGATCCACCCCGACTGCCCCAAAACAAAGCCGTGCCCTGGTTCTTGGGCCACCTCCTAACGAGCCCTCCTCCAGCCCATTCCCCCTGCCGCCTCTCACTGTCCCCAAATCCCGGACCAAGTCTGGGTTGACTGAGGCACGGGCAGTGGCTGCTGTAGGAACAGCCTGTGGTATCTTGGTCCTCCCAAGGGTGTCTCCTGGCCTGTCCAGCCATGCAGCCTCCAGAGCCACCTTTCCAGGCCCCTGGCCCTGGCCCTCTCGGCGCCTCCGCTCCCACAGGATCCCCAGCGCACCCAGACCCTGGCCGGGCCCTGAGGGGCGGGTGTCAGCCTAAGCCCTGCTGGCTGTCAGAAGCGGAGGCTGCGACCTGGCAGCTAGAAGGAGGTGGCCCAGAGGAGAGGCCCCCCGCCGAAGGGCGGCAAGTGGCTGTGCCCAGACTGCTGCACCTTCTCCCGTGTACCCCTGGTCACCCCTGGCCTCTGCGTGCCCCAGTCCTCTGGCTCCGGGGTTCTCTCTCTTCCCTGCTCCCTACTCCAAACACGCAGAGGCTCCACTGTGTCCTGGTCAGTCCCGGCCCCTGCCCTGGCTGGGGCATACAGTCGCCAGCCCAGAGTGTGAGGAGGGGGCCCCCCTGCTCTCGCGCAGGACTCGAGCAGGCCTGCTTGCGCCCCAGCGTTGTGAGGGGCCCCCGGGGTGGTAGCGCAGTGGAAGAGGCCGTGAGGGTGCGAGTCGGGAGGGACCGCAAGGTATGGGGAGCGGGTGGCCCCTGGGGAAGGGGTCACACTCGGGCGAGGTGGCACCTGCGCCCCACCACCAAAGCTCTCTGGGTGCTCGTGGGGCCTGGCTGCTCTATTTTCAAGATGCCTCCACACTGCTTCTTGGCAACAACCGTGCAGCTCAGCCAATTAGAGTAACCTTCGAGAGGGAACAGGTGGGTTGCCGGGAAACAGGCCGTGCAGCTCGCTCGGCAACTTTTCCCTGTGCCAGACTCTGCCGTGCTCACTTCTCCGCGCCCAGGCTTCACGCAGGACCAGGAGTGGGTGGGCGCGGGCCTCTGCCAGGCACTGGCGCGGACCCCCTTGTCCGCCTGTAGCTGCACGCCCATCAGAGTGAGAGCTCCCTGGGAGGAAGGTGGCAGGTGCTCACTGAGGTTTCCAAGGGCTGGGGAAGGAGGGTGCATGCAGCTGGAGAGGCACTCGGCTGGGGACACAACAGGGCAAAGGTCAGCTGGGCATGCGGTCCTGGAGTCCGTCCTGAGGAGCCCAGGCGACCCAGAGACCAGGGAAAGTCAGGGAGCCTTTCCCAGGTAGGCCTGCCCTGCGGGGCTCCCTGGAGCGTGGATGTCCCGGAGCTGCTCGGGTGAGGAGCCCGCCCTCTGACCCCTGTGCCTTTTCTTCACCAAGGCTGTGAAAAGTCCAGGAGTCTAAACAACCTATCAGCAGCGGCTGCAACCAGCCTGGGGCTGTCTCCACTGGCAACGAGATTCAGCTCGCCCTACCCTGCGAGAAAGCTCCTGTTCCCCCTCCCCACCCACCCCCTCCCCACCCCACCCCCCGGGCACTCGGCCTCGTAGCCGCGCCTCGGCCCTCCAGCCTCTGGGCTCGCACTCACAGGCAGCGCACTCATGCCTGCCAGCCCCCTTCCTCCGGGGGCCCCAGACACCTGGGCCAGAGGCGAGAGAATTTAGGCCCCTGAGCTTCCTCCACAGCACCCAGCTCCCCAGAATGCTCGGGTCTGGGCCCGAGAGCAGGGGGAGATCACTCTCGGCCTCCATCCTGAGCTGGATGGGCTGGCACGCCCCCAGGACCTGTGACCCTGAGCCCTGCCTCCCCCACAGGGTCCCACCTTAATCCCAGCAAACACATTTCCATTCCCGGTGGCCTTCAACCAGTAAGCAAACAGCCTGCAACCAAACATCTCTGTCTGTCTGTCTGTCCATCCCACACCCAGACCAGCAAGGCATAAGGCTGTCCCGTGGGGCATCTTGGCTGGTGTCCAGGGGCCCTCTCTCCCGAGGGGAGCAGTGCCCCCCGCCCCTCGGAAAAGAGGCTGCTATTCTCCAGCTCTGGCCTGGGGCGCAGGTGGGGTCCCTGGAGTCCGAGCCCCAGGATAGGCCGCCCGGCCTGGGGAGCCCCTCCTTTCCAGGTGACGCCCAGCAGGCCTCGGGCCCAGCATCCCATCTGCGCCCCTCCGCGCCTCAGCACCCTCCCCGCGCTGCTCCCTCCTCTGCTTCCACGACAGTTCCCCCCCCCCACTCCACTGCCTCACACGCCCAGCCCAGCCTCTGAGTCGCCTGCCGCTCCCACCCAGCCTCTGCGCTCTGTGTTGCTGCCAGAACCAGAGACTCATCTAATTTCTATAATTAAGTGTATTCATTTACCTAACGAGCCCAGGAGCACAACAGATTTGTGAGTCACTGTGGGATCGGGGTGCACCCTGGGCAGGGGCAGCTGCAGGGTGGTGTGGGGACAGCCGTCCCGCCCCCGCCCCTCCTGCACGGGCACCCCGCCACTCCCAGGGAGGGCTGAGCCCCAGCCCCCCACCCTGCCCCACCCCCCAGCGGTGCACGGAGCAGGGCACCCCGGCAGGCCCTCCGAAGCCTGGCGATGGAGGGGCGTCGTTTGCCCTCCACCTGATGGGAATGAGACCTGACAGCAGAGCCGTGCGCCTGGCCATTTTTAGAGTCAGATTATGCAACTTCGTGGAGGGAATGACTAAGTAAAGGCAGTAGCTGCCTCGTCCAGGGTGGGCAGGGATAGGTATGGCAGGACAGTATTCGGGAGGATGCTGGGAAATCTGGGGGCCAGACCAGAAGGCGAACTGGGCAGAAGGGTCAGATCATCTCCTGGAGGGCCGGCAGCCTCCCCAGGTCTGCGTGTCCTTTAGCTTCAGGCAGACCGGAATGTGCCTTCCAGAAAGGCCCATCCCAGGTGGGAGCTGGGATGGCCCAGCCCTGCTGCAGTCTCCAGGGCCGCCTCCCACTTGCTTTAAGAGGTGGGAAGATACAGGGGTATCCATGCGACCACCGTGAAGAAGGCACAGGTCCCTTTAAGGGACGGGGACAGGAAAGCCCTGTGGATGAGGATGGAGATGCCAGGAAGCTTCTCCCCTCGCCGAGTGCGAGGGCCCAGCTGCTCCTGCGTGAGGACAGCCTCAGCTCGGCCCCCGCAGGGCTCCCCGGCTCTGGGGGCCTGGCTGCGACAGGGACGTGTGGTGAGCGAGGTGTCCAGTTCAGCGCGGGCCCCACAGCTCTCCGCCCCGCTCTGGCTTGCCTTTCTCTCCGGGGAACTGAGGTGGCTATTTCGGCGGCGGCCCTGCAGTTGTCAGGAGCCCAGGTTTCCACGGCACCCACCGCCTCCTCCCCTCCCACGGGGACGGGCGTGCTCACAGCACCCCTGTGGCAGGCACAGATGTCCCTGGGCGACGTGATGCAGGAGCGCCAGGCTGGGGCCCCCAGTGCCTGGGGAGTGAGGCTCCCACACATCCCCCCCAGCCCTGTGGCCCCCGTGGGGGAGACCCAGACCCTAGCAAACGGGAGAGCTGAGTAGGCTGTCTGCGCCTCCACTTCTCAGGACCTCGGCCTTACCAGGGCGCTGCGGAAGGTTCTGGAACTCACAGAGACCCTGGGCTCTGCCTGGGGAGGCCGTGCCTGCAGGGCCTCCCGGAAGGTCCTCCCTTCCTCGACAGTCTGAGGGCTGTGTCTCCTTCACCTTGCGTCCTGACTTGGACCTGTGCTTGGCTTCTAGAAGCCTTTCCTCTATAGCTGGGGCTCAGCCTCTCCTGCAGAGCAGGGAAGCAGCCTGGTAGGAGTTGTTAGCCTTACCTCCCCGCTTGTGCCAGGGCTCCTGGCGACCCTAGAGGCCACTTCTCAGCCCCTATGGCTTCTGAGAGGAGTGGCCGTGAGCTGGAACCGGAGGGGAAGGTGTCCGTTCAGCCCAGAGCCCTGGCTGTTGGGGGGGGGGGGGTTGGGATGGGGGCTGCGGTTCACAGGCTTCCCGGGAGAGGAGGGCCTCTGATCTTGGCAGAGAGCGTCACCTTCCAAAGTCCCTGCCCCTGCAGCAGCCTCCCTGCCTGTCCCAGCTGTCCCTGCACTGGGAGGGTGGGGGAAGGGCAGGCCCGGGCCACTGACCTCGTGGGCTGGCGGGGAATGCCCAGAGGGCTCCCAAGGGCTTTGCTTTCTGGCCTTCTCTCCTGACCCTCCCCGTGCTCCCGCCAGATCGGGGAAGGGGGCTGGGCAGGCTGTGGCAGCCCGTGGAACAATGGCAGGGCCCCAGGTGGCGGTGACAGATGGAGCCGTGGGGGGAAGCCCAAGTGGGGCAGGCGGCAGCTCGGTGATGGCTTGTGGGTTAAAGCCAAGCAGGAACCTCCCTCCACCCCCCGCCTCATGCCAGGCTGCACAGCTGGGGCCCCTGTCTCCACTGCAGCGGAGCTTCGAAGACCCGGGCTGCTGGTTCCCGGAGTTCGCTCCCTCAGCACGTGTGGAGATGAGCTGTGACATCACCTGGGAGGCCCATCGGCCCGGAGCTGGGTGGGCAGAGGAACCATGAAGGGGCTTCCCCCGTACCCCGACCCATTCCTGCCTTTCCTGGCCTCTTAGCCCTGGGCCCCCGTGCTGTCCGGCTGTGCTCCTGGCCTGCTCGCCCGCCCACAGACCGGGGGTCGGCAGCTGCCTGCCTTCTGACTTCTCATTCTGTATGTCTCCTTTCCTTTTGCTGAATGCCCTGCCCTGCCCCCCCAGAAGGCAGTGTTGGGCCGAAAGCGCGCGTCCCAGTGTCTCACACCTGTGCTCTTTAAACACAGAGACCTGCCAAGACGCCCTCTCGTCCAACTATGCCCAGGCTGAAGTGCTCACCCTCTCTTAAAGCGGCAGCAGCGTGAGAGAGACAGGCAGACAGACAGGAGCCAGAGGCTCAGGGGGACTCTGGCGCCTAGGCAAGAACCTCTCGCTGGGAGAGACGCAGATACCCTTGTTTGCACAAGACTGACGGAAAACCTCCCGTGTGGCCCTCGGGGCCTGGAACCAGCCGGGCCTGCCGTTTTGTTCTGTTGTACATTGAAGAGATATATATGCACATATAGTATCTATATTCATACATACTATACTCATGTGTGTAGTGCACGTGCTATTGGTGGTCTGTCTTCGTTAGGCTGTCTCCCCAAGCCCTTGTCCCTCCCCCAGGCCCCATTTCCTCCCCTCCACCGACTCCTCATTTCTGCTGTATGTATGTGTGGGGCGTCCCGGGAAAAGTGGGGCTGGAACTGCCGGTCCAGCTGGGTGGTCCCAGGCTGGACTCCGTTGGGGGTGTGACCTCTGTGGGCCGGTGGCTTGTGGAAGGCCAGACTGCCCCCCAGGGTCGCTGCTCCACTGGCCCCACCCCACCCCAGATTGGGGTTCTACCTCCCACCCCACGCCCCAGTTGTGGGGGGACTTCCAGGGGCTTCTCCGCAGCTTCTCCCACTCCCCCCTTACCTGTGACCTTGACTGAGGGGGCATTTTGTCTTTTTTTTTTTTTTACGTTGGGTTTTTCTGTCTCTCTCGTCCACTTGTTTTTAAGATGCTGCTGGGCAGACGGGCAGGGAAGGGCTCGGTCTGCCCATCAGGCTCAGGGGTCTGAGAAGGGGAAGCCTTGGGCGAGCGGAGACCAGTTGCAATACTGTACTTCCTGGCCGGTGGCCAGAGGACGCGTGCAATAGCAGAGGCCAGGTGACCCCTTCGACCTTGGCCTCTGCCCCTCCCTCAGCCCTCCTGCCCCCCTGCCGCACTCCCCGCCTGCCCCGCCCCACCCCGGTGTCGGTCCTTTTCTAAAGCTGTGTCCTCCCGTGTGTCCGAGGCAAGCCGCGGCCGGGGCCCGCCGCCCCGCCGCCCTGTCTGCATGCCTTCGACTGTCATGCCGTGCTCCACTCTCAATAAAGACACCCGGGGCGTCCGCCGCTCCTGCTGCACCCGTGACTGCCTCCGCCTCTCCTTCCGGCTCTGCGTCCGTGGGGACCTCCCTGGGCTTCCGTCCCAACCCCGGAGACAGGCGCCGCCCTCCTGGCCTAACCCCGCCCCCCACCAGCAAGGGTCCCTTTAGAGCTGGGCACGGATGCCCTGGGAGGAAAAGTGAGCTGGCCGAGGCCGCGCGCTCAGCCGGGGACCCCCGCCCACAGGCAGCGTTCGGACCCCGCCCCCCACCGTCCCGTGGAAGCCGAGGCCGCTGTTTGTGTAGGGAGATCCACCGTGTTCCGCCTCGGCGGCACCGGGGCCCCTCCTCTCCTCCGGAAATCGCACCGTTTCTATGTGGGCCAGGGCCCCGGGGAGGGACGCCAGCGTCGCTGAGATGCTGGATGGCTGGCGAAGCGCGGCTGCCAAGGCACTGGTGGCGCAGCGGGACCACGGAGGACCGGCGAACAAATGCCTCCAGGGCCCGGAGAGGGGACGCTGGGGTCGTGGGAAGGGGCAGTCAGACGTGGTCCCTCAACGTCACACTCAGAGGGGCACACGCAGGGCTGGCTTCACAGGCGGGGAGCCAGGGCCGTTGCTCACAAGGGCCCCTACGCTCTGGGCTGTCGCCATCCTGAAGTGGCGAGTGACGACTGAAGAAGGGGCCCTGGGTTTTCACTTTGCGCTGGGCCCGGAGAATTACGTATTCAGGCCTGGGTGCATGTTTGTTCTCCTTGCTCTCTCCCGGCTTCTTACTCCTACTCCAGACACAAGAGAGCCAGCCACACGGGCCTCAGGTTAAAGTCTTGGCCTGCCACTTCCTAGGTGGGTCCCTTGGGACAACTTGGGAACCTCAGTTTCCCTGTCCGTAGAATGGGGATAACGGTGGTAGCCTCTATTTCAGGGCCCTTTATCTCTACACGACCTGCAGTAGATGCAAGAAGGCATTCGCTCCTGCCCCACCCTTTTCCTGGAGTTCTCAGCCATTCGTCCCCAGGTTTCTGCCATTTCCTCGACCCACCACGGCAAGAGAGGACAGGAGCACACTGGGGGGCAGAGTGGGGACCAGGGCAGGGCCGAGGGCAGGGAAGGCGCGAGGGGAAGCCTGTTCCTGAAGCGTGAGGGGAACTCGGGCCGGAGCCTGGGCCCGCAGAGGCAAGGCGTGGCAGGCGGCCAGTCGTCAATTAAAGATAAAACCTCTCCTCCTCCGGCAGCAGAGGGCAAGCCGGGCTTCTGCCCCCTCCGGCAGGAGAAAGCCATTTGCAGCCCGGCTCGCCGCGCAGAAGCTTGGCAGGCGATAATGGGGCAGGACACTCGGTTGGCTCCATGATGATGTTACGCATCAGGGCCCACGTCCAAAATGGCTGGGTTGGTTTTTTTTTTTTTTCCCCTTTTTCCTTTTGGAGATCATGTGGAACCATTTCATGATCAGGGGCCGAGAACCCAACCAATAAGCAGCCCTGGGGTACCAGACACCAGGGTGGCCCTGCAGGGACCCCAGGAGATGCAGCTGGAGTCCCAGTGACACCATCAGATCCCTGGAGGGGACAGGGGCCAGGTACAGGAGGGCAGGGAGCTCAGTGAGAAGTAGGAGCGCCCCCCCTGCCCCCTCCCAGAAACTGCAGGCCCTCTGTCAAGCAGGACCGGGCTTGGCTTCCTGTGGTCCCCACGGCCGGAAGGGAGCCCCGGCTGGGGAGCTGGTTAAAAGGGCAGGACCCTGGTGACCGAGACTGACTTCAGTAGTCAGAGAGACTCGGGTTCGAGCCCTGGCTCCGTCACCTCCTAGTGGTGCAACTTTGGGCAAATGACAAGCTGAGTGACCCTCGACTTCCTCATCTGTCAAATGGGGATGTGACAGTAATGATGCCGCTATGGCCCGGGGCCGAGGGGAGAGTTCAGTGAGCGGGACCTGGGAGCCCAGAGACAGTGCCTGCCTCACGAGTCACTGCTCACCAATATGGGGGAGGGGGTTGGGGAACAACTCACCCCAATAACCACGACCGGTGTGGGGGAACGACCGCACCTTTCAAACAGGTGCCGTGAATTAGCCTCATTTTGGTGACGCCCTCACTTCCCGATGGAGGAGTAAGACGGGGTAATAATAGCAAACAGCGGATGTTTATGGTACTCCGGGCCTGGCCTCTAATGCTCCTCCAAATGCATTCCGAGCTGCGTGGTGTCGTCATCCTGGACAAAACGGCCCCGCAATGTCAGGTTGCGTCTCCAAGGTCACACAGCCCGTAGGCAGGCGGCAGAGCTGGGCTTGAACCCGAGGAGCCTGGCTCTAGGGGCCGCCGCTCAGCTGCTGCGTGAATGGAACGGGCACCTAAGTCGTAACCCCTGGGGTGGGGGTGAGTGCCTTTTAAGGTTTTCACGTTCTCACTGTCAGTGGATCCTCATAGCCAAGGTGTGGCTTCCCACCTGTGTAGACGGGACGCGGAGGCTCGAGGAAGGGAGCGGCAGGACCCAGTCACCCCTGCCCCACCCACCCCACACACGACACAAACGCGAGGAGGCTGTCTCCCCAGGCTTCCTTAATTACTTAGCAGGAGGTCACACCCAGCCCAGGGAGCGGCTGCTTCCTCCCTTCTGCACCCCGCTGCGTCGCATTGTCTCTGCTCTGAAGGGGACGACCGGTGGCGACCTGTCTGGAAACCAAGTTAGGACACTCGTTGGAGACGAGACCCCCGCCCAGGTACTTGCTGAGCATCCGAGAGGAGACGGTTAGATTGGTCTCTCGTCCCGGGCAGCAGACCTGGGCCCAGAGGGCGGGAGTGTCAGGAGAGCAGACGGGGTTCAGACGAGGAAGCTTGCTTGCCGTCCTTGCCATAGCAGGTTGAACACACGGCATCGCAGAGCAAACGAACAGGGCAGCCCCTGCCACCTTCCCTCAAGCCCGCTCTCCTCCCCGACGGAGGTGACACTGTCGACACCTGCCGGGTCCTTCCAGGCCTCTCGAGAAAGGGGTGCTTTCTGACAAAACCATCAGATAGGAACGGGCTGCCCTGCGGGCAGAGGGGTTCCGCCCCTGGCTGTTCAGAGAAACACGGGAGGATGCTGTGCCCGGGTTTGTGGGAGGAATCCCTGCTCCGCGTGGAAGGTGGAGTTAGAAGACCTCTTCCACTTCGGAGAGGTCTCGACGCACGGGGGGCCGCCCAGCTCGTGAGTGGTGGGGACAGGCCCAGAACCCAGGTCAGAACAACTCTGAAAAGGTCTTTCCCAGCATGCTTTTCTTCAAAATCCTAAACTCTGGGTGGAATTCCCAGCTAGACTCCCTGTCTGCCTCTCCCCGGCCAGCCCCGGTGGAGGCCAGGGTGGGGGCCAGCACTGGTGGTGTGGCCAGTCCCAAGGGACTTGGGTGATTTGGGCCTGGGTTGACCACCTATACCTGGCACGCCTTCCCCTACAGCGTAATCACGGTGAGCACCGCCTTCCTGTCCCAGCTCCAAGCCACCGTACATGCATGCTCTGGTACCCACACGGTGGGGGACACGTGAGCTGGCTGTGTCCCCGGGGCCTGCGGTAGCCACACCTGGGTCCCAGACAGCGAGTGTTGCTCCAGAGGCCAGCAAAGGCGGCGGGAGATTCGGGCACCTGCTCTCACCTGGGTAGCGCCTGCTGGGCATCGTAGTCCGAGGAGAGGGAGCCAGGGGAGACCTGTGGCTGCAGGTCATACGGGGCAGAGGCCTCTGCTGGTGCCGGAAGCTTCTCCTTTCCCCACGGGGCTGTGGAACCGGCCCTGCCCTCTGCCCTGTTTGCCTGCTTCTGGGGCCACTCCACAGCTGCAGGGCGCGGCCTTTGGCCGAGTCAGAGGTTCTGCTTCCCAAATCAGCAATACCGGACTTGGGGCGACGGGCTGGCTAGCGAGCGTCCCTTCCTTTCTCTCTCCACGCTCTTTCCCAGGTGACCTCCTTCACTCCCACGGCCTTAAACGCCTTCCAGGCCCTGGGGACAGCCACAAGCCCAGCTCCAGCCCAGAACTCGGCTCTCAACCCCATCCCCCCATCCGTCCGTGTGTCCGTCCGTCCGTCCATCCAACAAACCCATATCGAGCTTGTTCTCTATTCCAGCTCCCGCTCTCCATGCCGGAGGGACGAAAGTGACCCAAACAGCCAACCCCCGTCCCCTCCCTGCTCTCTGGGCCCCTCACTGGCCCCTCCACTGCCTCCCTGACACTGGGCTTGGACCTCAGCTCTCTGCCCCAGGCCCCCCCTCTGTGTGGGCTACCCCCAGCCTCCCCGAGGCTGACCGGAACATGGGGTGCCGTCGTTAGGCCCGCCCTCTCATTCATCGATCCCCTCACTCCCCATGCGTTCAGTCTTTATTAAATGCCTGCACCGTGTCCGGGGGAGCCGAGAGTGAACGAGGCCAACAGGGTCGCTGCCCTCAGGGGCTCACCGTCCAGTGGGGCAGACGCCCCAAAGACCAGTCGATGAAACAGAAACACCGTGTCTTCCACCCGCATTCCAGCCCATGAGCAAGCTGTGTCTCCTGGCTCTGATATATATATTCGCACGCCCTTCATCCCCTGTTCTCCTCTCTCCCCCAGGCTCCACCCAGCAGCGCAGGACCTCTCACCTGGTCCCCCAGGTCCACCCAGCAGCCCGGGACAGGGCTTCTGAAAGTGGAAACCGGTCCAGTTCCCCTGCTGAAACCCTCGGTGGCAGCCCAGCAGCAGGCTCCAGGCTCGCTGGGGCCCTTCCTGCCCCTCCCTCAGTCCTCCGCCCCCACCTCCCGCCCAGCCTGCCAGCATTTTGAACCTTTTTTTTTTTTCACCATCTCTTCCACCATTCGTGGCTTATGCACGCCGACCCCTTTACCGGGCTGCATTCTCACCCTTCAAGTCTGGCTTCACATGTCACTTCCTCTGTAGGCCCCCCCTCTCCTCCCCCACCGTGTGTTTGTTTGTCGCCGCAGCTGGCTCATTTTCCCCAGGGCATGGAGACCCCTTGGAATGGTGGCGGCGTGTTTGTTTGTGGCCTGCCTCCCTGTAAGAGCCTGGGCCCAGCGCGGTGCCGGGGCCCCATCGATCTTTCACGAATGAACGACCAGGTGGAGAGGGCCCTGCTGCACGCCAGCCTCCCTCCTCCCCGCCCGGCTCGGGCGGCAGCTGGCTCTGCACTTCACTTCTAGGGCATTCCTGAGAGCCGTGGGGGAACACGGGAAAGCTCTCCTCTCTGCATTATGCATTTCCTGCCCGAGCAACTGTCGGGATAATGAGGGTGGCAAGGGGGCGGGGAGGAGAGTTCCCAGAGCTCTTCCTTTCTCTTCCTTTGGAACCTGGCGTTGGTACCTGGTGGTTCAGGTTCCTGTAGGCTCCCCCCTCCCCCACGGTGAGCCCCCCAGGGAGCCGCTTCATCCTGGCTCCCCCTGGGGCCCTGCTGCTCCAAGAACAGCAAGTGCTCTGGGAAGTGTCCCAGGGAACAGAGAAAGGGGTGGAAAAAGGAAGAGATGAGGAAGAAGGGGAGGAAAGAGGAAGAAGAGGGAGGGGCCTTGAAGGCAGTGATGGAGAGAGGAACGTAAGGGTGGAGGGAAGGAAAACCTGGAGCTAGGACTCGCCTGGCCCAGCGTGGCCCTTAGGCCAGTCCCCCCACCCCCAGGCAGTCCTTCCTGAACGCAGAGCCTCCTGATCCCGCGTAGGACTCTGGGTGGGGCAGGGGAACGCCCCCCCAGCAGCACCCTGAGCCTGGGCACGCAGACCCCGGGGCCTCTGGGGACCTCTGCAGGGACGGAGCTGAGATCCCTTCACCCCAGGCACCACTGCATTCCTAATGTCCCTAGAGATCCCCCCCACCCAGCACCTCCTTCCAGGTGCCCATATTGAGGCCCCAGGCCTAAGGTCAGTTACTTCAGACTCAGTAGCGGTGATCACATGTTCAGAGCGGACAAAGGGAACCAAACAAAAACCCTGAGCCCCACCCGCAGGGCCCCGGGCCGGGCCAGGTGCCCCTCGGGAAGAGCAGGGGTGAGCCCAGGAGGCTCTGAGGCCCCGAGACGCTGCTCCTGGACTAGCTGTAGCCACGACGGGCCTCCCTGGGGTGGTGGCTCCCAAGCTGCTACGGAGAGCCGAACCATGCCATGGCCACCAACACCCCCCTGGCGAGGCTGCCCCGAGATCCTCAAACCTGGTGGCCAGACTGTGACATCCTCTCAGTGCACTGGGCCACGCAAGACCAAGGGACAGGAGTCAGAACCAGCCCCCTTCTTGACACCCCTGCTGCATCCAGCCTTGCGCCCCAGGACCGCCTCCTCCCCCGAGGGCCGACACTGTTTGTGCTCCTGGCAAATCGATCAGGGACCTCGGTTCCCTCAGGACCCCACTGCAGGTGGCAACCAGCTCCTGGGAGCCTGGGGGCGGGATGTGGAACCTACGGGGTAGGTAAGAAGGTTCCAGTGGTACCACTCACCCTCCAGGCCTCAGTGTGCTGGATTGCGACAGGTTGGGCTTCCCTGGACAGGACTAGAAAATTGGTCTCTAGTTCTCTTCATCTCTCCTGTTGGGTTTTTCTCTCCCCTTGCCAGGGGCTCTCACTAACTGCTACCATCTTACTGACCCTTAAACACACACACACACACACACACACACACACACACACACACTTCCAGGGTCCTTCTCTTCATTTTCTAATCCATGCAGAGGAAAGTATCTTGTATCAGTCAACCACATTCTAGTATAAATGAGGACCCATGTGTATTTTATTTCCTAGGACATGGAATTACTAGACCTCCTCTCAATTTATGGAATGAGAACCTTGTTCTCTGTTACAGGAAACCCTAGCACCCTGAGCACCAGAGAGCTCCAAACAGAGTACATACTTTGTTGTTCAGAGGATAAAGAAAGCAGGGGCTTCCTTGTGTGAGTCAGAGTCCAGGGCCCTACAAGAAGTTCTGGCCTGGCCCTCATCAACAAGAAAGAAAACAAAGTGTGAAAGGGAAATCAGAAAGGGTGTACAATAGAAGTTGCCTCTAGACAGAAGGTCCTCTCTTTTTTGTTCCCCTTTGATATTCCAGTATTGAGGCCATTGTCTGGCAAGCTCTTATTCATGCCTCAAAGCCCACTCAACTGTCACCTACTCTGAGAAGCCTTCCTGGACTCTTCCTTTAAGCTCTCCCAGCACCTCCACTAGACTTACCACAGCGATGGTGTGTTGCTTGTTTTCTCACTTATAGACGCTCCATGGGGCAACACTTCTGTCTCCAGCCCCTGCTCAGAGTTCAGGACCTCAACAGTGAAGGGAGGAAGGAAGGGAAAAGGCAGGCAGGAAGGAAGTAGCAGCTTGCTGCTGACTTCTGTCATTCATCCCTGCCACTCCAGCCCAAGTCTGGGTCTCATAATTTGTCCAAAACAACCCTCTACCACCTGGCCAGTGCGTGCCAGCCAAGCCTACCCCAACTCCCCTCAGCCTCCCAGCCTCTGAGACCCAGGCTGGGCTCCCTCTCCTGGTGCTAATGGCTTTGGACTGGCACCGGAGTCCACTTGGGACCCCAGGGGCTCGTGTCCTGGGTTCTTCGTCTCCATCCTCCTCCTCCTCAGTCTTCATGGGGGTGTTCTTTCCGGAGCCTCGTGCTCTCCCGAGCTCTCCAGGCGCCAGTGTGGCTGCTCGGGTTCGCCCTCTTGGGCAGAAACCCTGCTGTTAAGTGGCCTGAGAGGCCAGAAGGGTCATTCCCACGGGGACCGAGCCAGTCCCATGACACCGCTGGACTGGAGGTTCCACGTCTGTGACGGGGGCATCCGCTTCTTGCTCTTATGCAAGGGTGGTGTGAAGGGCAAAGGAGAAAGCAGGTGGACGGGTCTTGGGGGAGCTCTGGAGCCAGAGAGCTGGGGCCTTGGAACGAGCAGCAGGAGACGGGCGGGGCACCGTGCTAAGCCCTCTCTGCAGATGAACCCTCCGAACACACCCAGGAGGTCAGGGCTCCTGCAGCCACTCCCATTGTACAGATGAGGAGACCAAGGCCCAGGGATGACCTTGACAGACGTCTCCCGGGCGGTAGATTCCACAGCCTGGTGTTGACCCGAACCCAGCCAGCCTGGCTCCGGCCCCCTGTGCTCCCGCCCCTGGCTCCATGGCCACCCACGGCCACGGGCAGGAGCTGGGCCTCAGCACCACTCTTACTGATTTACTGCCACCGGCGTTGTCGCTCATGAGCCGTGTGACATGGGGTAAATGACTTAACCTCTCTGAGCAGGGCCCTCCCTCTGTGAAGTGGGGGAATTGTTTATCTTCTGCAGACTTTGCCAGGAGCAGCGAGCCAGACTCAGGCAGGGGAACGCGCTCAGTGCGCGTCCTGCCCCATTTCCACTTGGAGAAACGGTCCAGGGGGTGGGGGTGGGCCGGCCTGGCTTCTGCAACAGAAAGTACTGGAAGCTCTTTTCCAGAATGCCCTCGCTAGGGCCACTCACTATGGGGTGACAGGACGGTGGCTGTGTCCAGCTCGATGCAGGGCCGGGGGACGTGAGTGCCCGTGAGATGACTCACTGGCACTGCCACTTCCCTCTCGGTGACTCAGAAGCAGTGCCACCTGTGTACCCGCTCCCCAAAGCAGTGGGAAGTCAGAGGGGAGCCCTCAAAGAGGCTGCGGCGCCCAAGGCTACCGCCGCCTGTGCTGGGGGCGCCTCTGTCGCACCTACTCCTCTCTCCCGGGGGCCTGGGGTCAGGAGCCGCCCCGGGTCTGTTCCCCACACACAAGTGGGAGCCCCTGGGAATGGCGAGCGAGGAGGTGGGGAGGTGAGAGGAAGCACCATGGGGGGAGGGGGGGAGAGAGAGATCTCAGGAGATAAGGAAGAGGAGGAGGGGAGGAGGGGGAGAGCATGGGGAGGGGAGGAGAGGAGAGGGGAGGAGAGAGCAGGGAGAAAGCAGGAGTGGAAGCTGGAGGTGTGGGAGGGGAAACCGGCGGGAGGAGGAAAAAAGCGGGAAGGGAGAGACTGGGAGGGGAGGAGGGGGAGGAAGAGGGATGGGTCCCGGCAGTGGGACCTAGGATGAACCGAACAGGCTGGAAATAGAACAGCGGGGCGAACCCCAAGCGCTCTGTTTGGGTGTCTGCTGGGCGAGCACGTGGATGAACAGAACTGGGGGCGCAGTTCAAGGAAGGAATAGGTCCTGTCACCGCAGAGGCAGGTGGGGACGGGAGGAGGCATGCCACCCAGCCCAGCCTGGCCCAGCCCGGCCCAGATTAGCTGGGTTTTTTTGTTTTCTTGTTTTTCCTGAGAACGTTTTCTTTATGTAATCGTTATTTTTAACTGGGTTGCTGGGCTAGCCTGACGCCACCCCATCCTTGGCAGGTGGCAGCTTCGGGGGACTCTGAAACCAAGACCACTCGGGGCTTTGGTTCTAACTGTGGACGCTGCTGACTTCAGGGAAAGGGACCTTAATCCGCGCTCCAAAAGGAGGTTTAGGAATCTGAGTGGTGTCACTGGATACCACCTCCCTTATTAGAACAAAACCCAGTTCTCGGAAGGCTCAGGACTGGCTGGCGGGGGGAGGGGGGCAGCCTCTCTTAGCCCCCCAGGGCCCCCATGTCTCTGGATGACCGGACTTGACGCCGTGAACTTCACCCTGGCAGGTGCGCGGGCCGCCTCCCTCCCTCCGCACCAGCTGCGCAGCACCCTGTCCCTCCCCTCTTCCCAGCGCTTTCTCTCCCTTTCCCCAACTAGGCCCCCGCGGAGACTCCTGCGTCGTAAAGAGAATTCGCTGACTCTTGGGGCCCAGGGAACCCGTCAAGTTCAAGCCGAAGTTGTGTGTATGTGTGCGTGGATGTGCATCTTCTAGAAACAGGGTCCAGCCCTCCCATCAGACTCTCCGAGGATTTTGCACCCAGCCCCACCCCTGCCCCAGAATGGAGAACTGATTTCCAGGCGTGAGACGGGGGCCCAGCCCCGGCTGTGAAGACAGCGGGCGCCCTTGGCCCCTGGCGGCTGCTGTTCCGTCTGGCCCAAGGAGTCTTCCTCACTTTGGAGCTTTTGCTTCATCGTGGAATTCTCTAGAGCTCGGACCAGCTCTGACTTGGGACTCGAGGTGGACAGGAGTCAGGGGCTGGGACTCCGGCCTTGCACCCACCCCTGGCCTGGCCGTGCAGGCTGTGGCCATTGGCTTGACGTGGCTGAGCTCAGTCCCCCATTTGTGAAGTTGGGGACAGTCCTGGGCGCATGCACGCACCCATCCCCCGCCGAGGGACCCTGGATGGAAAAGCCGTCCCAGAGTCTCCCGGTCCTGGCTCGGTCTCTCCTCTTCCTCGCGACCCGAAGTGGCTTGCCCGTGCCTGTCGGGTAGGGTCGCCTGGAAGGAAGGCCTGGCAACTTCCTCCTTTCCGGCCGTGAGGAGGTGGGGGACAAAGGAAAGGGGATGTTTCAGAAAACTCCAGAGCTCTTGGTTCTTGGTGCTGTGCGGGCCTGTTCCGGCTCTGCCTGCCCTTGTTGGACCCTCCTCCTGCAGCAGCGGGAGCCCGAGCCCAGCATCTGAGGCAGTGCCCCAGGGATGCCAGGTTCCTCAGCTGGGAAGGGCCGGAGAGAGCCAGGCCGGCCCTCGTGTCCCTCCCGGTGACTCGAGCAGAGCGGCCCAAGCACGTGCTCTCTCTTGCCTCCCTAGGCCAGCGCCTGAGTTGACGCCAGGCTGGGCATTCTCTGACCCTTACCAGCCCGCCCCCCAGGCTGCCAGGGTGTCAGCTACCGAACCACCGGCCCATAAAAGTCATCTCCACTCTGTCCTGACCTCAGAGGCCACCCGCCCCCCTGCTTTCTTCCCTCTGGATTTGGACGCCCCAGCTGTAACCTGAGGTGCGGAGAATATTTTTAGCTGCCAGCCATGACGCCAGCCTCATCCCCATTCACAACCGGGCGGCTGGAGGGTAGGAACCTGGAAGGCCCCGCCGGCAAGCCCCAAGGCCAAGGCTCCTTGAAGGACAGGCCTGGTCACGCCCTTCCTTTTCTGCAAGCCCTTTATGGCTCCCTCTTGGGTGATGATGCCTCTGTGTGACTCCCCAAGACCCTCGCCCGTCCGGTCCCAGCTGGGCTCTCAGGCCTGGGCCCCCGTCCCTCCCTCTCCACACGCCCGAGCACGCCCACCCTTCCCTTTGCCCGGAGTGAAGCCCGCTCGTCCTCCATGACGTCTTCTCCGACCCACCCCCTTCCGCCAGCAGAATTCTGTGTCGTTGATGCCCCTGCCCAGGGGCGTCTGTTGTGCTAGGTGTTCACCCGACCGCCTGGCACAGACCCTGTTACTGGGGCCCTCAGCTTGGACTCATCTGTCCTGACCCCCTGCCAACGGGGTCATAGAGACCTGGGTAGCTGTGCTAGGAAAAATTACCTGAGCTTTAGATAAGGCCAAGAGAATGCCTGTGTCATTCTCTGCCTTCGGAGTCTTAGTGAAGCTTTGCGTAACAGACCCGCACGAAGGTTAGTGAACTCTCTAGAACCGCGCTGTAACCACACGGCTACTGAGCACTTGGACAATATTTGGACAGGTTGGGTTACATAAAACATCCTGTCGAAATAAATTTCACCTGTTCGTGTTTCCTTTTTAATGAGGCTGCCAGGAAAATTCAAATTTTACAAGCATGGTTACCTATCTACTGGACAGCGCCAGAGGACGGTTTCGTTGTTCCCCTCTGCCCTTCGCTGTTAGTAAGGAGGGGCTCAGACCGCAGAGCTACCCGCGGACTTGGAGGTTCTCATCTGGCAGAGATCCAGATGGTTTCTGTCCGGTAGGAGAGGTCACCCCAGTTGTGTCATACATATGCCAGATCTGTCTCCAACTTCACCAAAAACGTTTCGCTGTGCCCTTCTTTTACACCCTAGCTCCTGGAGGGCGCTCCCAGCCAGCTGTGTCATCGCATCGGTTCTCTCGTTAATGGACGCGCTCAGGAACATCTTTGCCACGTGGTCACTCTGTATTTGTATGAGACGCATGCTTTCAACCTCTTGGAAGTTCTGCTTGGACAGGTCTCTGTCTCCTGTCCAGGATGAGAACGGACATCGAATTATTGACACACCTGGATGAAACAGAGGCTGGGTAAATGTTGAAGGAATGAAAGCGCCTGCTTGGTGGTGGGACCTTATGTTTAAACTTCCAACCACAGTGTGTGGCGAGATACTTTTCTGCCATATGCCCGGGGTCGGGGCATGCACGACAGGAAAGAGGAGACCCTCTTTTCAGGACCCCGAACTATCTGGGTGGTCCCCATGAAGATTCTCTGTTTTTGGGGGACCCTGAAGGGATGTTAGCCAAAGCAAGTCCCTTCAGTCAGCTCAAAGGGGGGGTCCTCCTAGCTCCCCCCAGGATGCTGCTGGAAGCAGGGCACCCAGATAGGTCTCTCTGCCCCAGCTGTCCCCCTGGCCTGGGCTCTCGCCGCCCACTGCACTGTGAGGTCCCAACAGGCCACGCTGACTGCCCACGCCGGTCTGGGTACAGGAGCACCTTCGTGGTGGAGCTCAGAGGCAGGGCTGGGCTCAGGAGGGGGTCTGGACAGTCTCAGGAGCCTGCATCCAGGCAGACAACTGCAAAACACTGTCTCCTCCCCTGACCCCCGCTCTCCGTCTCCACAGTGGGAGGGGCCACCGGCAGGTAGGGGCGGAGGTTGATTGCGAATTCCTGGAGGGCCTAAACGTGTCATTTGTATGCCTGGCACCAGCTGAGCGCTTCGCTGGGGCTCACAGGGGAAGCTCGGTGAATGCTAATCCACTCTCTGCGCAGCTCCAGCCGAATCCAGTTTCCTCCAGGAGCCTGAGGCCCGGACTCTGTGGCCTCACCCCGACAGGGACTCGGCAACCCCGCCCTGGGGTCTGGGCGGGGCCCGCCGGCAGTCAGGCAGCAAATGCAGAGTGGTGACCTTTCAGAAGTGTCACACCAAGCCTGCCCTGTCCACTGTCCTCACACACAAAAGAAATGTTCACAGAGGCTTTGCTGCTGGAGAAGGAGAATAAAAGCACATATTTTTTATTGTGGTGAAATCTACATAAAATGCACCGTTCCAGGGTGCTGAGCACATTGAGAGTGTTGTATGACCATCCCGCCATTTATCCTTGTAACTCTTTTCAGCTTGTGAGAGTGAAACACTGAGCCTGTCCGCCAACAGCTCCGGGCCTCCCCTCCCTCCGTCCCCCCCCCCCCCCCCGCCAGCCACCTTCCCCTTCCTGTGCCTCCTGTCGGTGGAACCACGCAGTATGTGCCCTTTTGTGACTGGCTTAGCATACTGTCCTCCAAGCTCCTTCACATTGTAGCATGTGGCAGAACTTCCTCCTTTCCTGACGCTAAAAAACAGTCCGCTGTATGTACAGTAGTCCCCTTCTCCACGGGAGGTATGGCCCGAGAGCTCCACGGGACAGCTGAAACCGAGGATAATACCAAACCCATGCGTACAAAGTTTTTTTCTATATGTACATGGTGAATACTTACAGGCTTAGCGTATGAAGTCGGCTCAGTTAGAGATAACAGGAACTAATAATTAAACAGAACAATTATAGCAATATGTTGTAATAAGAGTCATGCGGATGGCATTGGGCCATCGTGAAGGAAAGTAGGGTCACAAGAACACAAGCACCGCGATCCCTCGACGGTCCCCATGGTAACCGGCGTGGCTGCTGAGCAGCTAACGGGTGGGGGCGTGTGCAATGTGGAGACACCGCACAACGGAAGGACCCGCGTCCCGGGCAGCATGGCATGAGATTTCATCACGCTACTCAGAAAGGTGTGCAATTTAAAACTCATGAAGCATTTATTTCTGGAAACTTCCATTTTGTATTCTCAAACCTCTGTTGACCATGCATAACCAAAACAGGGAACGGGTGGAGACGGTCGTCTCCACTTTACTGAAAGCGACGTTTCCAGAAACCTAGCGGCTTGCTCGAGGTCATAGGTAATGAGTGGCTGTCAGATTTGGAACCCGGGTTCAGCTCGATTCCAAAGCCACACTCTTCCCAGGCAGCTGGGGCGTGAAAACCAGTGCAGTCCTCAAAAGGACGGGACACACCTCCAAAGCTGTTAGCCGCTCACACTTTCCCTTAATTAACAATTAACACCTCGGAGAAGAGTGGGTCATTCCTGGTTTCCTCTTAAAGTAACTCTGTTTTCCAGATGGCTCCCAGACACAAGCCTTCCTTCCCTGACCTCCCACCTCCCCCCCCCCCCCCGTCCCCCATTCATTTGCTGGCTCAGGCCCACCCCACTCAGCTCAAGCTTCATCTCCAGCCCCCACACCCTCGGGAGGGGGTCCCTCCTCTTTGCTTCCCTGGGCTGCCAGGCCTGCCTGTACTCCCTCCCTCCTGGCTGCACGGTCCTCCGGGCACAGTTCACATGGTCCCTTTGCGCACTCACACCTACCAGGGCCCGGTGCTCTGCAGCTGCTGGAATCAATGAGCAAGTGACTCACCCAATCAATGGCAGCCAGGAAGACGAGGAACGAAGAAAGAGAAAACCAGAATGTTCCTCCTCTACTTCGTGTTTGCGTCAGACCAGGCAGAGAGTTGTCAGACTGACTTCTGTGCCACGTGGGGCGCCACTGCACAAGCCTGAGCCCCTGGGTGGGGGGGCGGGTGGTTGGAAACTCCAGGGAAAAGCGATGGGAGGCTGGTCCTGGAGAAGTGTGCCCACATGGCTGGCCCAAGGAAGGAGAGGAGGAGCCTTCCAGTCTGTAGATTTCCCGTCCGGAGGACAACCGGATCCCCAGGGGACAATGGTTTGTGCGAGCTTGGGCATGCTGACTCACTCGTTCCCTCATTCCCAGTCACCCCAGTTACCAGACGTGCGCCTGCTCTGCGTCAGGCACCTGCTCAGCACCCAGCTCACACCTGAGGGGGAAGAGGGAGGTCAGGCTCTCTCCTGAGATGCCGTGTGCGCAGGCAGAGGCCCCACCCACCACCTTGGAGAAGCCCGGGGCTCCTCTGGGACCAGGACAGAGGCTGGGCAGGGAGGCTCAGCCGTGCCCGCGGGCAGGAAGCGGGTGGCCGCTTCGGAAGCCGAGCCCCTGGATTCCAGGACACACTCGCTTCCCCTGCGGGCTTGGCCGATGCCCCAGCTTTTGCTGACAGGACAGGAGGACCACGCGGCAGGTGGGGGTGGGGAGGGGGAGGACAGTAGGCAAACAGAGACACAGCCAGATATCTGGTGTGGCGACTGTTTGCATCCAGAGGGCAAGGGAAGTGCCTGTCCTTTTATAAGGCTTCACGCTCCACAGGCTATGGACTTAAAAACGTACAGCAGAGAGACGGGATTTGAATTTGGGCGGCAAGGACTGAGATTATCTACCCGAGAGAGGAGGCACTTAAGTGATTTGGTCATTCCTGGTTATCCGTAAGGTGTCAGGACAACGACATTAATTAACCCATGGTCCTCGCGTCAACCTAACCGATGCTCGGGGGAGGCACCATCCCATCATGTGGGGGAAGAAAACAGGCCACGGACAGTGAAGGCCCTCGCCGGCCGCTCAGCCCAGCAGAAAGGGCATGCGATGGCGGTATCTCTGTCCTCGGTTCAGGGTCCCTGCTCGTGCTGTGTTGCAGCCCTGACCACATGGGTACAAGGAGAGGTCCCACACTGGGGGTCCGTGGGACCAAGCTCAGGTAGCTCTCTGAGGACTGCCCACGGGATGGAGGGGGGGTGGGGCAGGCTCTGGGTCCCCTGGGGCCTGTGGAGCCCACCGCACCCCACCCCCTCTCCTCACCTAGGTGCCCAGGCCCAGTGGCCCTGGCGGCTTGAGTGCAATCGTTGACCTTCCCGGGCACTGGCGGAGGTGCCCTGGGGAGCTCAGAGGCTTGTGGCTTGAGGAGGATGTCCCGGCTCCGTTACTCAGTGTGCCTGCAAGGAAATAAATCCACTGGAGGTATTTCTTTTTCTTTCCAACAAAGAAATGAGATTGACCATCCATCCCCGGCTGCCAGAGGAGAGTCCCTTTCCTGCCTGAGTCACAGCCATTAAATCGGTCATTTCGGTTCAGGGATGAAAGTCCACCCCGCAGGGCCGTGGCCGGCCTGGTTAACTCAGGTTCACTGGCTAGCTTGTTGAGGGGGAGAGGGAGGCTGTGCTCCCCAGTGGGCCCTCCCTCCCGGGTGCCCGGAGCACTCGGAAAGGTCGTTCCTTGGTCAGAGCGGGAGAGGGGGGAGGGCTTAGCTGGGACCCTTCCTCTCTGCTCAGAAAACGTCCCAGAGCCCCACTTCCCCAGGGGGGAGGACCTGGCGCATCCCAGTCCCCGGGCGCTTCCTGTGGGCCGCCGTGCAGTTCGCAGCAGCACGCCTAACCTTAGCGCCGTCCTTCAGAGGAGGTGCGACCCCTCTCTGAGGACGACAAACCTGAGGGTCAGGGTTTTCTCGGCGGGTCAGGCAGCTAGCGCATCGCAGAACCATGGCCTGGCTCTAGCACGATCTTCACCCCGGTCATCGCAGGTGTTGCTGTCAACGTTGCATGTCGAGGGCACTGAGACTCAGGCTCCCTGCGCTTGTCCAAGGCAAGCAACTGCCAAGTGGTAGACCTAACACTGGAGGCCAGACCTGTGTTTACGGTCTGATCTCCCCGCTGCCTCAGGCCAACTGTCTGCCCTCAGACCGCCCACAGTGGGGCCTCCGCACCTTGGCTCGCTGGGTCCCTCAGCACCCTGCTCCCGCCCCCATCCCATCGGCCAGCTCTCTGGAGCGACCGAACATCTTCATGGCCTGTGTGTGTAGTTCATGCCAGACTGCGGGGCCCGCTCTCTCCTTCCCACTCTCCTGTGGCATTTACTCACCAGAAGGCACTTCATTATGATCTGTAGGTGTGTCCTCAGCTTGCACACATGTGTTTGTCTTGTTCAAAGCATTTGAATGTCTATTTAAAGATTTTATTTATTTATTTTTAGAGAGGGGAAGAGAGGCAGAAAGAGAGGGAGAGAAACACCAATGTGTGGGTGCCTCTTGCGCGCCCCCTACTGGGGACATGGCCCGCAACCCAGGCAAGTGCCCTAGACTGGGAATTGAACCGGCCACCCTTTGACTTGCAGGCCAGCATGCTATCCACTGATCCACACCCACACCAGCCAGGGCTGAATGTCCTTTTTTTTAAAGATTTTATTTATTTTATCATTATTATTTTTTTAGAGAGAGGGGAAGAGGGAAGGAGAAAGAGGGAAAGAAGCATCAATGTGTGGTTGCCTCTCACACGTCCCCCATTGGGGACCTGGCCTGCAACCCAGGCATGTGCCCTGACTGGGAATCGAACCAGCGATCCTTTGGTTCACAGCCCGAGCTCAATCCATGGAGCTATACCAGCCAGGCTGAATGTCCATTTTTGGATGAGTCTTCCTGAGAACCTGGCCCCGGGGGTGTACGAGTCCCGAGGGCTGGCCAGAGCTAAGGGGATGAGCTGGTTGCTGGGAGAGCAGGACCGCGACCCAGGCTTGCCCCGTGGGTAAGTCTCTTTCTCTGCCAGCCCACAGCCCTGTGACCAACTGCTTCATGGGACCGTGCCCCGACCAGCTGGTTTCCTCCCCGTCTCTTCCCCCACAGAGCCATGAGAAGGGCCTTGCTGGGGCCCTGTTGAGGTTGTCATCACACTGGCTCTGAGGCCGCTTGAGTCAGAGGGGGGCTGGCAAGAAGCATCTCAGGGGAAGCGTTGAATGAGTCCAGCCCTTGGCAAGGTGAGGTCCTGGTTCAGGAGAGGGGGCCTTCCAGCGTCCCCCAAAGGGTTCACGCCAGGTCTTGGGTCTGCAGATCCCTGCCTCACCCCGTGGCCGTGCAGGGGACCACAGTAAGGACAGGCGGCCAGTTACAGACCAGTCCCCAGGGAGCCACAGCGTCCTTCCTCCAGCAGGAGGGGAAAGGAAAACCTTCGGAGGCCTGCTCTTGCCTCGTCTGAGAGAGGGAGTGGAGAAGGAGGCGCTATGGCTTTGCCCACAGAGTTGCAGGAAGGAACCGGAAGCAGAGCAGTGGGTACCTCCTCGGGCAGTGGGTGCCCCCGCCGGGCATACTGTTCTACCGAAAAGGAGGATTAGGTTGCATGGAACCATTCCTGTCCCAGCCAGACAGCCTGAAGGATTTGGGGTGCATCCAGGAGCCCAGCCCCTTCTCTCTGTTCCAAGCCAACCAGTCTGCTGCAGGGCCTGACCCCCCTGAAACTCAGGAGAGTGGTCAAGGTCACGAAGGCACCCTCAAGTAACCTGATGTGTCATTCCTGGGACCCTTCTGTGCCTGCGTAGCACCTACTGTATCTCCCAGCACCGTCCCAAAGAGTCGCAGTTGCGTTCCATCTCTCCGGCCTCATGTGTGAGGCCGGGGCCGGGGCTGGGGCCGGGGCTGGGGCCGGGGCTGGATGTGCGATGCCTGCTCTTTGAGAGCAGCCCTGGCAGGCACTGCGTGTTCCACACTCTGCACGGCTTCCTGCTCTGGGAAATGCAGAATTAATTGAATGACATGTGCAGGATTACGGGAAGGCGATGGGGCGGGGGCGGGGCTGTCTGTCGATCCTGCCAAGGAGACTAGGAATTCATTCAACCTGTCACTTTATACTGAGCTCCCCGAGCAGGTGTCAGTGAGCAGTCACCTCTTCTACCCCGAATACAGTACCTCACAGCCCAAGCACGCCCTTTGCAGAGCTGGCCAGAGCCTCTGGGAGGCCTGCAGAGAGAGAGGGCCTCTGCCCTAGGGTTAGCACAGGCCACAGCTGCAACAGCCACGCCACTCGATTCCACCCCATTCCAGCCCATTCCGTGTTAGCTGATCACCTACTATGTGCGGGAACACTGCGGGGGGGTAAGTAAAGCCATCTTCCTGTTGGGGGACTGGCTGCCTAGCACGGGAGACATCCAGGCACGCAGGCGGCATGTCAGCACTCTCAGAAACAACCCTGGTTTCGAACATTCCTGGTTCCAGACATTCCGTAAACTCCGGGGAGAGCGAGGAACAGACGTGCTCTCTCACGCACGCCTGTCATCCCCGCGCCTGACACAGCCTGGAGCAGAGTGTGTCTCAGTACACGTTTGTCGGGCGTGCAAATGAGCAAATGCCCGGCTCCCCTGAGCTGGACCAGCGCGCTCCCCGGAGTCCTGCAGGGAGGGGGGGCTCCAGGCCCTCGCTGCTGGCCGTCTCCCCAGAACCCCTCAGTCTCCTCTCTCGAGAGCTTCCTCGCCTCGCTCCCCTGCCTTCTCTCCAGCGGACTCCCTGCCCCAGACCCGTGCTCTGTGATTTCACAGGCGGCGCCCCACTCCAAGTGCCCCGGGCCCCAGTGGCCAAGGATAACTGATGTTAGCAGGCGGCTGTCGGCCAGACGCACTAGAAGACGCTCAGCCTGGCTGGAGGGCCGTAGACGGAGCCGGGTGTATTTTTAGCTCTTCGGGTATCTGGACAGGTTTTGAGATGCAGTTGTTGTTACAGACACCCGGGCAAATCAGTATTCTGCTACTGGCCTCCCCACACCAGCAGTTTCCACTCCGTGTCTCAGAAGCAAGGGTTGCCATGGAGATTGAGTGCCAGGGCAACCGAACTTCCTGCAGGGAATCAGCGGCCCAGGTAGAGCTCTGGGCCAATGGGAATGCAGGCGCTCCTCGGATGGCCAAAGCCTCGTGTCCTGAAGGCAGAGGATGGCAGGAGTCCCTGGCACCCCCAGAAGGGGCCATCTGGGTGACGGAGGATGCTGTCTCTGGAACTTCGTTCGGGGAGGGCCTGATTCTGTGTCTTCCTCACACCGGCCATAGGCCTGGGTTGGTTCTCTCCCTGCCCCTTTGCCCGAGGACTTTGGCCATTCGCTGGAAGCTGCTTGGTGGGGAAGGCGGCAGGGCCATTTTGTAAGGGAAGCCAGTCCTGAAAATTACCTAGAACACAAGCTCTGTGTGGGGCTGGGGGAGGCCAGGGGGGCCTCGTCCTAGAGCCCTGGAGATATCATAGACCACGCTCATCTCATTTTAGCCTTGCTGTCATCTGGGGGCGGGGGCAGCCAAGACAGGTGGCATGGTCCCCACTTTCCTCATTCATTTAGCAAACATTTCCTGTGTGTCTGATAGGCTAGGCAACCGACATGAGAAACCTGAGGCCCCAAAAGGCCAAGTGACCCACCTGCAGGTACAAAGCCGGTGAGATGGAGCCAGAAGGGCACTCGGGTCTGTCGAGTCCATGGAGTCGGGGGGTAAGAGCCCAAAGGAGCTCTCAGAGGGCATTTCGCCTGACCCTTGTACTTCACAGAAGGTAAACTGAGGCCCACAGGGAGCCTGACAGTTGGTCACGCAGGGAGTTGGTGGTAGAGGGCCAGGATTCTTTCGCCCATTCTTCCTCACTTCACCCAGAGCTCTTTCCAGAGCAACATGCTACCCCGGATTGTTACTGGACACTCGTCCTGTGTCAGGCCCTAGTTCAGCTGAAATTTACCCTTCATTGTTGTTAACAGAGACATGACTGCATTGATTTAAAGAAACTAGAGTTTTATTCTCTCTCATAAGAAAAAGTCTAGAGGCAGGTATTCTAGGGCTGAGTGACAGCTTGATAAAGTCATCAAGGATGCAGGTGCCTTCCAGCTTTCTGCATCACTGTCTTTAGCACACAGGTTCACTCCTAAAGTACCCAAAATGGCTGCTGGAGTTCTAGCCATCACATCCACATTCCAGGTAGGAAAACAAGGAAGACAAAGGAACAAAAGAGCATGCATGCTGCCCTGTCTGATCCACTCCCTTCTTTAGGAGTCTTCCTGAACGCCCATCTAAGTTGCACTTATAACCAATTAACACTTACTTGTTGCCAGGGAGGTTAAGAAATATTTTTTACCAGAACACATTGCCAACCTAAATAAAAATGGGGTTATGGTAGGAATGAAGAATGGGAGAAAGACGTTGGGAGCCATCAGCAATTTGTGCCTCAGGCACTTCACTGGACACTGCATGGATGTATGTATTATGTAATATGTAATATGGGTCCTATGATTTACAAAGGGTTTTGGTTTCTTGCTCATTAAAACGTTTCTGCCCTTTCTAAACTTTGTGCAGTGTGTGTATATTTATTTGACAAAGAGAAAAAACAAAACAAAATTGCCCATCCACCTCCCTCCTTCCACATGGGTTAGCCCTGCCCAGAGTCAGTCCCTTGTTATACCTTCATGAGGACAGTGCAAAACTTCTTGAAACAGGATTTGACCAAACTTAATTCAGTTCATTTTGAATGAAATCTATAGACCTTGTAGATATCACCCTTGGAGGAGGCTTGGGGCAAAAGTGGCAAATCCACCCAGGAGCTGAAGAAAATCATAGCTTCCTGCAAAGCCAGCTGCCCAGCCCTGAGCTCCTCCACCCCCAGCCCACCACCACCAGCTTCCAGCCCCCAGCTTGTCTTGTCTGGGAGTCCCTCCCACACACAGCCTCCTCCCTGCTGAAATCCAGCACTGGGCTGCTGGGCTGCTGGGCTGCTGGGCTGCTGGGCTGCTGGGCTGCACGCACACCTGGAGTCATACTGAACAGAAGGGGAGGACTCTGCAGGTCCGCCAGGAAGACTCGGCCTCTGCACAGCCTCTCACAGATGGCGCGGGTTATTTATGAATCGGAACTGGCCCCCTCGAGGGCCCATCAGGCAGGTCAAAGCCATGGAGAATCTCTCTGTAAACTGAAGCTGGAGCCCACACATCCGGACTGCTGACTGGGAGCACTGGGAGCCCACTCCAACACTGCCTCCCGATGCGGAGCTTTTTCTCAGCATGTTTAAGGGATGTGGTGTCCAGGTCATGTTGAGAGGTTTTTGAGAGGCGGCCATGACAAAGCAAGGGTCAGGCTACAAGGGGGGACTCAAAAGGAACCGGAGTTATCTTCTGGTGGGCGGGCCCCTTGTAGTACAAGCTTCCCCAGCTAGGTGAGTGTTCTAGGAGCCCATCTGTATCAATGTACCAACTGGCGTTGTTGTGAGAGTCTTCATGAGATTTTTTTTTGAAGACTCTATCATGCATTTGCCCATTTCCAGATGGGGGATTTATGAGCGCACCTGCCCACACTGCGCTGAATGTTCAACAGTTTTTGACCAAAAAACGGTGTGACCCCCATGCCCCACCCTCCCTATTCACCTAATCTCACCCTGAATGACTTTTTTGCTGTTTCCCTGAATGAAAAAAGTCCTCAAAGGGAGATGTTTTGCCCATGTGGAAGAGGTGGAAGAAAAAATGGCAGAAGCGCTGAAAGGCATCAAAATCGACAAGTTCAGAAACTGTTTTGAACAGTGGAGAAAAAGCCTCGATAGGTGTATTGCATCAAATGGAGAGCACTCTGAAGGTGACTGAAGTTAAAATGTTTAAGAATTAAGTACACAATTTTTAATAAATGAATTCCGGGTTTTTTGGGTCCCCCCTCGGAAGCAATATGGAATCGAAGCACAGGGAGTTCGTTCATGAGATGAGGTGAGACGCTCCTAGTATCCCAGAACCCTTGTTGCCTGAATCTGTCTTCGGTGAACACCAATTCCACTGGGGAGCAGTTGGGTTCTCAGTGGAGACGTCTGCTCTCTCAGGGTCACTTGAAGATGTCTAGTAAGGAGAGGTGACGGTCCCTAGTGGAGGTAACGGCCCTCCCTACACAAAGGCAAAGGCCGGAGAGGAGAAGACGGCTGGCTGGCCTCCCCCTGCCCCTCCTTCCTGCCTGCAGTGACAGGCAGCCGGCTCGTGTCCCTCAGGAGGACAGCCCACTGGGGGGGTGGCGGCGGGGGCAGGCGGGGAAGCCGGGCCGGGGTCTGGGGTCCTCCATGACTTCTCGGCAACATCCTGGACTACCTGCCCCCGACTTCCTGTTACATGACGAAAATAAAAGCCCAGTTTGGGTCAGCCGGCATCCCTTTCTGATACAAAAAGTCAAGTGCAGTTCTAACTGACGCCCAAAGGCTGCCGAAGAGTGTGCCCCCTGTGTGATTGCAGCCTCCACAACCGACTCACAGGGCTGTCCCGGTTCCGTCGCCTGGTCCCTGTGGGGTTAGAACCGGGCCAGCTCGGGTCAGACTGCCCCGTGGATCGGGGAGGAAACTGGGGCAGAATCCCCCCACCAGCTGAGCCCCCAGCAGGCCCGGCACGCCTCTGGCCGGCCGGGCTCTTCCTTGACTGTCTGTACGTCCCTCTGCGGGGGTGTACGACCTGCAGCCCAGGAGGGCTAAGCGTGCAGCCCAACACAAAGTCGTAAATTTCCTGAAAACATTATGAGGTTTCTTTGCTGTTGTTTTCGTTAGTGTTTGTGTATTTCATGTGTGGCCCAAGACAACTCTTCTTCTTCCTGTGTCGCCCGGAGACGCCCAAAGGCCGGACACCCCTGAGTATGGGACGCTTTGTCCTGATATTGGTTTCTTAAAAGTTCCGGCAGGGTTTTCCGAGCGTCTTTCAGTAATGTCTGCTGACAAAAGATTGCATTTTTGTTGCCGTATTGTTTTCCGTGTGTTATTTCAGTCATTTTTCATGGTAGACAAAGCAAGTGCTTCCCTGCGGGCATGTGGCTTTTTGTGTTTTGCAATTATTAAGAAATACCGCAAGACTCTGGTAGACATTCATCACTACATTTAATGAAATGTCGTGCTATACTGGGGTAAGTGTTGGAATAACTTTAAGCGTCAATAAAATAATTGATGTTTTATGTTTACGTTTGCGGTCTGGAGTCTCACTTTTTAAATATCTTACTGATGGGGAAGCTTTCTGCAGTTATTAGCTAACATCTTAAGGCCAACACTCTTAGGTCAGTAACCTTCTTTAGTGATAACTGCCAACCGTATTTTAGGGAATTACGTTGAAAATGTTGAATTTTGGGGGTCAACTTTTCAGATACAATTAAGTCGTTGTTGCTTTTGCCATGTAAATACAGCTAACAAAGAACGTATCCAGAAGGTCATTCTGGACATTTTTTTAAATTTTATTTATTTTTATTTTTAGAGAGGGAAGGGAGGGAGAAAGAGAGAGAGAGAAACATCAATGTGTGGTTGCTGGGGGCCATGGACTGCAACCCACGCATGTGCCCTGACTGGGAATCGAACCTGCGACACTTGGGTTCGCAGCCCACGCTCAGTCCACTGAGCTACACCAGCCAGGGTCCAGACATTTTCTTATTGTTTCTGATATTTGCGTTACTGATCACATATTTAACCCAGATGCCTTTGCAGGAAGCTTTTGAAGCCATTTGCGTATTTTGTGAAGATTATGTAGACACAGAGTAGGCAACCACAAAGTTGAATGGAGAAAAGTATCACAGACGATACTCGTGATTTCCTGCCTACAAACCCCTTCCAGATCTCGAAGGACTGAGATCCTCCATCTCTGGGGCCGTCGGCGGGGGGTCGTTGGCGGGGGGTCGTCGGCGGGGGGTCCATCTTACGCCCCCCATGGGGCAAAAGGGTGAGGGAGAAGGTCCTATTCCTGGGTTTGGGAGGGTCAAGTTCTTCCTTCTCAGAGACTGCTCAGCTCAGAAGCGTTGTCCTGCCTGGCGTATTCTCCTTGGGGAGGAGTATCAGCACCCCAGGGGACCCCGTTCTTCGATCTCCCCTAGAATAGGGGTGTCCAACCTTTTGGGGGTCTCCGGGCCACACTGGGAGGAGAAGAATTGTCTTGGGCCCCACATTAAATACACAAACACTAACCAAAATTTAAAAAAAAGCTCACAATGTTTTCAGTAGATTTACGATTTTGTGTTGGGCCGCATTCCTAGCCACCCCTGCTGTATAGGAAGATTGCTCTACATTTGATTAAAAATATAGAGACTTCTAACATCTCCGTGAATGGGATTTGCTGAATTCTGCTTAAATACTAGAAACATGGGAGAAAGACTATTTTTGAACCACTGAAGGAGAGGTGTGTGTGGGAAGAGTCAACGACTTCCTTTACAAAATGCTCCATGAGACGACTACTGACTTGAACAGATGGGTCCTGGGGCGAGGGGACAGGGACGGGCCCACACTGGACATCGTCCATTCAGCCGGCAGCAGAGAAGGGAAGCCCAGATGTGCTGGCAGCGTTAATGTTGCCGTGGGTGTTGTTCGTTTTATAAAACGAAGGTCTTTGAAGTACAATATTCAAGTCTTGACGCCACTTATTACTGGGGTGTGGGGCCGACCAAGAAGATCTGCCCTGTGGCAGGGGGGGTCCCCGGTTTGGCTTGGTTTTTTGAGCAGATTTTGCAGTCTCCAAACTTTTAAATGTATTTTTATTGAATTCACTGGGGTGACACTGGTTAATAACATTATATGTTTCAGGCGCACAGTTCTACCATACATCATCTGTGTATTGTACTGCGTGTTCACCACGCCGAGTCCAGCCCCCCTCCATCCCCCTCCCCACCCCGCCCTTCATCTCCTCCTACCTCCCCCAGCCCCTTTCCCTCGGGTAATCACCGCACTGCTGTCCGTGTCTGTGGGGTTTTGTTTTTTGTCTGTTTGCTTCATCCCTTCACCTTTTCCACCCAGCCCCCCTCCCCTCTGACGGCTGTCTGTTCTCTGTATCTGTGAGTCTGTTTCTACTGTGTCCATTAGTTTATTTTGTTCATCAGGTTCCACATATAAGGGAAATCATACGCTGTTTGTCTTTCTCTGACTGGTGGATTCCACTGAGCATAATACTCTCCAGGTCCGTCCACGTAGTTGCAAAAGGGTAAGGTTTCCTTCTTTTCTGCGGTTTCACGGCACGCTCTTAAACCAGTTACCAAACTTACAGATAAATCACGTGCTTCCCCTGTAAAGACAAACGCTCCATTTTTACGACCCTTCTCTGTGAGGACAAATGGCTGTCAGACTTTTTAAATAAGCACTCTTGATCTTCCCCTTCCAGATAAATGCTTTATTGTCTCTTTAAAAAAAAATACAGTCGTGCTAAGGAAAAAGCACTTGAAAACAGATGTGTGGATGTTTCCATTGACATCCGATTTTGCCCAAAGCCCCGCCTGCCACATCTTTAAATCTCTCATGTCCGCATCCTCGGGAAAGAACTGAGGACAGACGTTTCTGATGTTCTTAAATCTTCTAAATGAGAAGTCTCCATAGGTTTTTATCTCCACGTTCTTACAATTATAAAAATATAATACATACTGCATAAGAAATAATCATAAAAATGTTTCTGTTTGCTTAAAATCAGACTTTTGGTGCTAGAGCAACTGTGTGATGCTTGCTGTATGTGGCCTTCCACTGCTGGCTGTCAGACCCCGTGGGAGGGCACTTTGTCGTCTGCCCCAAGGGAAGCTGGGGGACTCTTTCTCCTTCTTCTGCCCCTGCCCCCCCTCTCCCGTCACCCCGCCCCCCACCACCTTGCCCCAGTCCCATCATTACCATCATCACCTGCTGGTTGCCGGTGCCACATTTGTTCCTGGGAATGTCAAGTTCAGCCAGGAGGGACTTCCTAGTCCTCTAGCCCACGTCTGCAGACTTGTTTCTGCAACACCCTCTGGCTCCCTACGACCATAAGGTAAACCCTGATTTCTATGCAGGACGGCTATGCTCTGCCTGGCCCGGTCTCTACCGGCCTCATCAAACTGCCTTTCTCGATTCTTCTCCGGGAGCCCTCCTCCTCCCGGAGCCTTCCTCCTCCCTGCTGGTCTGAGGTCTGGGTTTGCACCAAGACCCCAGCTCATGCCCCATTTCCTTCTTGCACCTGTTGGCCTGGCCTCCCAGGCGCCCCTCCTGGAGCTTTTCTGGAGCACTTATCCACGCCGTCAGGAACTACCAGCGCTTACGGGGAGGATGTCGTGTCTCTCGAACCTGTGAGCACCGGACCGTGAGCCTCCGTGTCGCCCCAGCACCGAGAACAGAGCCCCGTGGACAACGGAGCACACTGCACGCAGGCCCCGTGCCTCACCGGACCGCGTTACTGCTGAGTACGGGAAATGTTCACTGGTGACAGCGGGACACCTAGGGTCTTTGCGGTCACTTGTCTGCATCTGCCACGTGCACATTTTCTGTGGCAGAGGGAATGGCCCTGTGCTGTGACAGAATCACCGGCTGTCTGGTGGCAGAGGGGACATGTGGGGTCAGGAGACATGGGCTGCCCAGTCTGTTCCGGAGATAGACGGCCAGCCTGAGCCCAGAGACGTGAGGGCTGGGTGCCAGCTCCTCGCTGGGGTAAGAGTTACGGTAATAACTGCTGTTCTGGCCCAAAATACATTTAGCGACGTGCTGGGAGATTTGGTTGCATGAGGCAGACTTTAAAAATACATAAGAATTTAAGGTGGTTTTTTTCCCCCCTACACCTGCTGGGGGAACATATCCACACGTCTGAGCTAATATTAGGACTATTTATTTTCTGTAGCTGACTTCTCCTCGGCGCTCTAAGATTGTCGAGGCAGATAGAATGACCGATGTTGACTTTGGCAGCCCTCGCCCAGCAAGGGTTACCCAGAGTAAGCAGGGGCACGTCTGGACGACACAGGCAGACAGACAGACACCTGGAAATATGTGGGTCAGTCCAAACACAGCCACCATCTGCCCCACCGTTGTTCCTAGGGTTCAAAGTGGCCCTGACATAAAGGGGCCCGTCACCACAGGGTACATTTCACGTGGGGGCTAATAGTTCCAAAGCCAAGCTTTACACCTAGGAAAAGCAGCAGCTCTTCGGCGGTAAGACGGCTCCAAGAAGCAAATACAGGCCTGTAAACCAACGGGTTCTCTAACATGGGGCGAAGATCGGGGGTCTTTGTTTGTCAGGGGCCGCCTCCCAAGCATCTCTTTGCCTCCGGGCTTTGCCTCCCCTTTGAGTACAAAGCTCCCCTGTTCTCCCTGAGAGATGAATGGGGGGGGGGCAGTCTATCTCTGGTGCCCTTAGTACAAATGAGGCAGGTTGGGATTCTAAAAGGGACTCAGTGTAAAAAAAGAAAAAGAGAAAAAAGGCAGGAGCCAAAAAAGTACAAAAGCAATTGCCAATCAAAACATAATTTATTGATGCACTACTGGAACTTCTCGTAACTTTGCCTTCCTCTACCCTTTGAAAGTCCCCAGAAAAATGTCTCCTTTACAGTGTTCAGGCTCTTGCGAGGCAGAAAGACTTGGAAAACATGTTTGCAAGTGGCAGATGAGTGGACAGTAGAATTTTCAGTCTATCTGGGTTTCCAGCAATAGAAAAGGAAGGAAGGAAGGAAGGAAGGAAGGAGAGAAAGGAGAGAAAGGAAGAAAGGAAAGAAAGAAAGAAAGAAAGAAAGAAAGAAAGAAAGAAAGAAAGAAAGAAAGAAAGAAAGAAAGAAAGAAAAGAAAGAAAAGAAAGAAAAGAAAGAAAAGCCGTCCCCACCTGGAGGTCAGCCCTGGCCTCTGACCTAAGGCTGCTGGAAGTTAGAGCCGGAAGCCAAACGGGCGCGACCCCAGGAGCTCATCCAAGGCCCTCTCCCAGGAAGCAGGACATGGTCGCGGTCATGGTCACTGTCCTCCTAGCTGCCTGAGTTCCCTGGATTACAGCGCACTCATGGCAGAGGGTTAACCCTCACTGGTCTGGGGGGAGTGCTAAAGAGACGGCATCCACTGAGCAGCAAGGAGCGGCTCCAGGCCCCAAAGAAGAACCCGGGACCTTGGGAGGTGGGGTTAGGGTTAGGTCCTGCCCAGAACCAGACCCACTACTCCTGAAAGCATGGAGGAGTAGGCTGGGGGCAGGGGTGTTACCAGGGACAGTGGGGCTTGGCTGCTGAGCTCTGCACGAGGACACACAGAGCACCACTGAGCACCCACTAGCGGCAGGTGCGCATGCTTGAGTGGGGTTCACTCACCACCCCAGCATCCCTGCGAATAAGGGGGAGACAAAATGAGCAAGGAGGCCAGTTAAGGGGCCGTCAGGCAGCATCATCCGGGTCCCCCACATGGCTGCAGGGTGAGGCTCTCGGCTGAACTGAACTGAGCAGAGCCTGAGAGGTTCATGGCCGCAGGGCTGGGAGGGGCCGCAGCTCAGAATCACTGGTCCCACACGTAAGTCCAGCCCCGGACCCTGCTGGGAAATTTCTCACTCTCCGCCAGGCTTCCTCGAAACCTGGGACCGCTTCTCTGTCTCTCCACCAACCCTGGGAAGTGGGGGCTGTGCCATTTTTGCAAACAGGCACGGAAAGGTTAAACAACCTGCTGAAGGGCTCACAGCCGCAAAATGGCAGGGCTGGGGTTTGAACCCAAGCAGTCTAGCTCCAGTCCCTTAGCTCTGATGGCCACAGCTGTTGCCACTACTCCCGGGCCCTGAGTGGCCCCCTATGTGAAAACTCACTGTTGGTGATAGGCCCCATTGGTTCCCCTGAAATCCTTGGCTTTTGCACCCCAAAGTACCTCATTACCAGGAGACCCCTGGAATCAAGGGTTCCCTCGTCCCCTGAGGACCCCGGGCCTTGAAGCACTGTTGTCTTTTTAAGGTCCCCTCACCCTCTCCTGGCTGGTTCCCCTGGGGCACCCACTTTCTCTCTTCCGCCAGGCTGAGCAAACAGCGTGTGCCCAAGGGCCCCCGGCACAGCAAACTGCAGCGGCCCCAAAGGTCCTCATAGTTTCCATTTAGCAAGCCGCCAGGAGCCTCTGCGGGCGTGTCCTTGGGGATGGCTGCCATTCCTCACTCCTTTGGCTGCGGTAGGCGCAGGCGCCTGCGCAGGGTGGGCTTTGCTGGGGAAAGGGGCTCCAGCCTTCTGGGGGCTGAGAGGGCCACTGGGACGGGCTGGGGCGCAGGCGGGGCTGGGGCGCAGGCGGAGCTGCCGCTGCACCTCCCACCAGGCCTTCAGGCTGCTTCCGCGCGGCGCAGGTCTTCGCTCCATTCCGAAGCAGAAGAACATTGTGTTTGCTTGTTTGCTATTTATACGGTAGTTGCTGTCTGGGGGTTTCCTTTGAAGCAGGCTGGGGAGGCCGGGCCCGGAAGAATGTTCTGGCTCAGCGCTGCGCTCACACACAGCGGTTCCGCCGCGGACAGGGCGGGTCCTCACTGCCCGCGGCCTCTGCATCCTTCCCGGATCTGTATACTCCAGGTCCCGCGCCTCCCCTCGCCCCCGCATTAACTCACTCCTGCGTCCATTCATGGTCCGGCTCCCGCTTCCTGCCTGGAGCCGTGGGACTCCATTTCAGCGCCCCTAGGACTAGGCCGGGCCCGCAGCCACTGTCTCACTAATTGTCTGCCTTTCGGCGGAAGGGCCCTCTGCAGTGCAGCTGTTCTGAGTCCCCCCTGCCGCTCTTCGCACACACCTCACCCCCGACAGGGCCACCTCCTGAGGGGGCAAGGCCCCCTAGTTCTTACCGTAACACGGCAGGTAAACCTCATGGCTGTTTCGTCTCCAGTCAGTGTCACTGCGGTGAAATTAACCCACCTTTTTCAGCACACAGGTCTGAGACTTGTGACCAACACCGGCGGGCGTATTGTCACCGCCGCAGCCAAGGCGCAGGGCAGTGGCCCTGGCCAGTGGCTCTGTTGGCTGGAGCGTTGTCCTGCACACCAAAAGGTTGCAGGTTCAATCCCCAGTCGGAGCACGTATGGGAGGCAACCGATTGATGTTTCTCTCTCTGTCTCTAAAATCAATAAAAATATATCCTTGGGTGGGGATAAAAAAAAAAAAAGAAAAACAAAGACACAGAACACTTCCATCTCCCCCAAAGTTTCCCTCGTACCATACCTTGTAGTCAGGCCCACCTCTTGCAACCACCACCAACCAGGTGGGTTTTACGGGCCCCTCTAGTGTTGCCAGAATGCCCCAGAATGTGCCGTAATGTCAGCCTGAACCTTTGGAGACTCCTCTGTGTTGCTGCGTGTGGCGGTAATCCGGCCCTCCGCCGCGCTGGGTGGCTGGGCCGCACCGCAGTCTATCCAGTCACCAGGAGGAGAACATTGGGGTTTCCCGTTTAGGCGATTATGAATGAAGCTGTTGTTAAGTCCTGTGTGCAGAGGTCTTTCTGTGGACAGGCATTTTCATTTCTCCTGGGTGAATACCTAGGAGTGGGATCTCTGAGTTGGGAGGCAAGTGTACACCTAACTTTTAAGAAACTGCCAATCTGTTTTCCAAGGCATCGTTCTGCATCTCCGCCTGCAGATGTCTGAGAAACCCATTGCTTCGCATCCCCACCAGCATCAGGGGGTGTTGGTTTCCCCAGCACACCTTTCTCCCACTCTAAAGATATGCTACCTGGCGCTCTCAGGATCTGTTTCTGTGTTGCTCTCCCTCAGGTGGAAGAACTAGAGGGCAGAAAATGGGATCTCTCTATTTCTATTCAATATATTGCCGTCACGGAATACGTCATACCGTCTGTATGAATGAATGAATGCATGCATGAACACTATCCAGGATACTTGGAAGTTTCTAGAGGGCAGCTATCAGTGCTCCAGCACTCTCACCTGGAAAAACACTTTCATTCAACCAACTCCCCTCTAGGCGTAGGGCAGTGCCTGGCCCACCTCTGTCCTCACCCCTTCTTAAAGTCCTGTCACCCCCAGAGTCTTCTCTTTGGCCCCTTTCTCTCAGGGCGCTGCCCGCTGCACTAGCCTCATTCTTCTGGGACTCAGCAGTGCAGAGAGGGCCTTCCCTTCTCAGGCCAGGTGATGGCCGGTGGGTCCTGGGCGTGGTCTCCTGGGGACACGTAAGGACTGAGGAACTAAGAGGGAACTGTTAGGAAGGACAGCTGCTTCTGCCCACAAAGTTCAAACCACAGCCCCGGAGTTGAGTGAGGATGTACTGATGCCTCAGGGTAGGCCGGGAGAGAGGCAGCCCGGTGACCCTGAGTCCACACACTCACTGTGAGCGCTGTGAGCTGTCCCCACGGCGTGGCTACCAGGCTTCTTCAGGGAGACCCGCCGCTCACCCGAGAGTGTGAGCACACACCGAGAGGGTGAAAACACGAGCTCGGAGAGAAACGGCTGTGGGGAGCTGGGGACGAGGGCGACAAGGAGCGGCACCGTGTGGTGGGGGCACGAGGCTGCAAGGCGGGGAGGGGCTGCCTGCCAGAGTGGGCCTGGGTCTGCTGACGCAGCCACACAGCGTCCGAGGGCGGCAGCCAACCAGGGCTCTGAGGGGCTGACCGTGGGGTGCCTGGCCTAGCTCGGCGGCCACAGCGCCCCTTTCGTCCCCTGCAGACTGCTGTGGCAGTGGCCTCAGTTCCGAGTTACACATTCAGGGACAGTGGGGGGACTGCCGATGTGGACGGTCAGCCTTTCAGTGGATTTAGGCGCGGGAGGCTGGTTGGAACTCTCCTGAAGGTTCTTTTCAGGAGGGCTCGGGGGCATGCGGAGGGGTGCCGAGGACTGCGGTCCTGGAGGAGGGGAGAAACGGACAGAAAAAATGAAACAGGTGACTCTGCAGAGTCCAGGCCATTTTGTGCCCCTTGTGCAGCCTGGGCAGAGCCAGAGGCCGTGGAGATGTGGAGCAAAGAGAAGAGAGACGTTGGCCCTTCGGAGCGGGGGGCGGCGGCGTTCAGTGCACGTCCCTGCCCAGGCCAGGACAGGTGAGTGCTGACGTGGGGTCCTGGTAAAGGTGGGCAGGAGGCGGTCTAGAAGAAAGAACCAAGGAGAGCATCTACTCCAAACTCCTGCAGCTGAGGAATCTGAGGCCTAGGGCAGGGCAGGGCAGGGACTTGCCGACGCCACCCAGTAAAGCAGCAGGGATAAACCTGGACCCACGTCTCCGGACTCCCTGTCGAGAGCAGTTTTGAATCAGAATCCTGGCAGCTCATCGGGAAAATCTCGTCTAGAACACTTCTCTTAAACAATGAAAAGCTTAAAAAAAAAAAAAAAAAAGGGAAGCCAGACTCTTTGGAGCCCAGATGTGTTTGGACTGGTTCATTCGTATCCAGAATATCTCATCTTTGCGGCCTCTGGCTACAGGGCGTTAAACCCGAAGTGTGGTGCGCGGCGTTCCCTTCCCCCTCCTTCGGAAGAGCGTTCCGCCTGCAAGCAGGCTCCCTGCTCCGGGAAGTGTTCAGGCCCCGCTTTGCCGAGAAGCAAGCAGCGGCGGCGTGGGGCTAGTTTAGGGGACGGCAGAAGGGGGCAGGCCACGGAGTGGGGGAGGACACCGCCCCACCACATGCTGCGGGAACCTCCCCTTTTGCCGACAGCTGTGCGGTGACTCGGTGACTCGCGGAAGCAGGTCTGGTGCAGGAGGCCCCGCTTGCCCGGAAAGGCTATCAGCGACCTGGAGCTCACACCACGCAATCCCCCACGGTTTCCCTGCGTTCCTCCAGCCCATCAACACCGTGACCGCACAGATTCCCTCTTCCTGACACAACTTTCCCTAAGGGTGTGGACCTTTGGTGATCTCAAAACTGACCCAACAGTAATTTTGTTCTGAGGTACCTGGATATCTCTCTCTCCTCTCTCCTCTCTCCTCTCTCCCTCTCTCTCTCTCTCTCCCTCCCTCCCTGCCTCTCTCTCTCTCTCTTAGACTAGAAAGCCTACTCAAAGGACAGACCCCGGCTGCCGTATCTATCCCATGAGACTCCCCCCCCGCCGGGGGCGGGGACTGGGGGCAGCTACAGCTGATTGGACCAGAATCACGTTCTCTCAGCGCTGAATAATCTATTGGCTTGTCAGTAACCAATCAGATTCACCCTCTTGAGAATTCTAATTGAATGATGCAAAGCCAAGCCTCAATCAGAATTCAGAGGTTATAGAGAGCTGGGGACTTTGCCCACAAACCAAAGGTGTGAACAGGCCAAAGTTATCAAGAGGCCAAGAAGCTTCTTGAGTAAGCTGAACAGAGGAAAATGACACCTGCTTGTGCAATTGATGAGCCACCATGGAGGCCCCATGGAAAGAGAACCAAAGAGAGTGGAGGTACCAGGCTGGGTTACTAGGGGCAAAGTGAGGCCTGGATCCTGAGCTCTGCACAAGGACAAACAGAGCACTATTGCGCTTACTAGCTGCAGGAGCATGTGCTTAAGTGTGGTTCATTCAGCACCCCAACAGCCCTGCGGAATAAGGGGGAGACAAAATGAGCAAGGACGTCAGTTAAGGGGCCAGCCAGGCTGCGTGGTCCAGGTCCCCGCAGGGTTGCAGCTCTTGGCTGAACCAAACTGAGCAGAGCCTCAGAGTTCAGATCGCCCAGGTCTGCTCTCTAAGACCCTGGGCTGCACTTTATTTACCTCCTTTACTGTGGCTTGCATGAGTGCTTTCTGTCCTTTGCATCCAGTAAATCCCTCCTAAAATGCCTTGATCTGCACATAATCTGATTTCATGCATTATAAAGAACGATCACTCCCCAGGCTCCCTGGAGTTGGTGGTGGTGTCTGTCTGAGTCGCCGCAGGCCCCATGACGATCACCTTGGCAGAAGGGAGGATCATTAAGAAGCAGAGCGAGGAGAGGAAGGAGTGAAGCTCCACCCTGCAGCTGCAGCGCTTCGGGGAGACATCGGGCTGGGGGGCTGAACACGGGCAGGCGTCTAGTTCGAGTGGGAACGTGGCTTTCACTGCCTCGGCTGGTCCCCGGAGAAGAAGCACTCTGAGCTTCCTCAGCCGGCTCCTCCACTCACTCTGCGATCATTTACAGTGCCCAAGTGGTCATTATGGCTTGACCCTGGGTTTGGCACGGAGGACGCAGAGAACTGGACAGTTCCTTCTCACAGCTCGGTGAGGGAGACAGACACGTGAGTGCATGGTTGCTTGGGACCGTGACGAAGACTTTCTTCTGGCCTGCCTTCCGTGGGAGCTGTTTCTCTCTGCGTTGGTCTCTTCTGTGAGATGAGGAGTCCAGGACAGACAGGGACGCCGGGTTGTCATCTCTCTTCCCCGCACTGAGACCCGGGCGGAGCCTGGCTCCCGGGAAGCGACCGGAGGGTCAGGGCTGCAGATCTGAGCTGTGTTGCTCCTTGAGGCCCTCTGATGGTCGCCCTGGCCCTGACCAGCAAGTCTTGGAAATATGTGCTCCCGGGTCACAGAAGGAGATGGGGGAGGGGTGAGGAGTGTAGGTGAAACCACTCAGACCGCCTTGGGGAGAGGACTCAGGGCGCCTGCCTCTGAGCGCCGGTGAGTGGTGTCTGTAGAGAGGTGCCCCCCGCGCTTAGAGCGAAAGCCACTCCTTGGGGAGTAGAGCTGGGAACAACGCCAGTCATCCCGAAGCTAGTTCACCGGATGCTCTGTATTTTCCGGGGGGCCACCCAGGCCTGAGAGTCTAACCGGTTGTAGGGGGGCCTGAATACTCCCAGGACTAAAAGGCCATTGAGAACTGAACACGTGCTTTGTGACCTGTATACAGGAAACATGAGTTAGTTGAAATGGGATGGTTTTCTTTACTTTTTTCTTTAAAATTTTAATTATTTATTTTTAGAGAGGAGGGAAGGCAGGGAAGGAGAGAGGGAGAGAAACATCAATGTGCGGTTGCCTCTCATGCTCCCCTGTTGGGAACCTGGCCCACAACCCAGGCATGTGTCCTGACTGGGAATCGAACCAACAACCCTTTGGTTCACAGGCCAGTACTCAATCCACTGAGCTACACCAGCCAGGGCAAAAAATGTCTTGTTTTTTAGCTGGAAATGTGCAATAGCCTAGCAAGAGGGAGTCTCGCCCACAGGAGGAAGCTGACAGAAAGCTCTCGCTGTTATTCCCTGTGCCACCATGAAGGTCATGGGCACCTCTGGGCTCTCACAAACTAACAGTGAGATTTTTTTTTTCTTTAAGAAAAAGAAAACAAGATTTACTAATAAAATGGACAGCCGACCACCTTTCTTATTCAGTCATCTTCTCCACCCTGAAGTAGCCCACCTGCTGCTAACCTCGAAGTGCTTCCCTTCCTGGGCAACTCAAGGAAAGTCCTTCTTTTCCCTTCGATGCCATGACCGGTACAGTCTGACATTCAGGTCAGCCGGCCTGGGCTGCCGTGGGATCAGCCAGTGACAGGTTGCTGCCTCTGAAGCTGATACATGCTGTTCTAAGCTGATTCCAGGAAGGGCTGGGTGTGGAAGCAACACTGTGAAAGGCCCCAGACCAGCAGAAGCTTCAGGAGCAGAGCTAACTCGAAACTTTTTAAAATATATTGTATTTGAAGTTATCCGATCACATTAGGTGCATATTTATAAGGCCCTGTCTTCTGTGGGGGGTGTTACAGAAGAATTCTCCAGGGACAGTCCCCAAAGGACAAACCAAAGTTTCCTTGGGCAGGCTGCCTGTCTCGACCTCAGTTTCTTTATCTATAAATCAAAAGGATTCGAGTCTGTTTTTCAGCCAGGATGCCTCTGTTCCTAGGAGACATTTGTCAGAGTCAGGAGATTTTTTTTTAATCTTTACTTGAGAAGATTTTTTTCATTGCTTTTTTTAGAAAGAGGAAGGGAAAGAGAGAAACATGGATATGAAAGAGAAACATCAATTAGTTGTCTTCCAGTTAGCACCCTGACTGGGAATCGAACCTGCAACCTTTTGGTTACAGGATGATGCTCCAATCAACTGAGCCATAAGGACCAGGGCTGGAGATCGTTTTGGTTGTAACAATATGGGGGAGTGTGCAGTGCCACTGGTATCTATGGATGCTGCTAAACATCCCACAATGCAATGGACAGCCTCTTGCCCCCCAAAATCATTTGGCATAAAATGTCAATAGTGTCTAGACTGAGAAGCCCTGGTTCATGATCTCTAAGTTCCCTTCAAGCTGCAAGAGTATCTGACCTTTTGCACGAATATCAAAAACCCACATGTAGCCCTGGCCAGATGGCTCAGTTGGTTGGAATGTAATCTCTTGCTCCAAAAGGTTGCAGGTTGATTCCCATTAAGGGCACATACCCAGGCTGAGGATTTAATCCTGGGTTGTGGCATGTATGGGAGGCAACCAATCAATGTTTCACTCTCACATCAATGTTTCTCTCTCACATCAATGTTTTTCTTCCTTCCTTTCTTCCTCTCTCTCTCTCCCCCTTTCCTGCTCCCTCTCCCTCTCTCTGTCTCTCTCTCTCCAAAATCAGTAAACATATCCTTAGGTAAGGATCTTTTTTAAATATAAAAAATACCATCACCCTGGCTGGTGTAGCTCAGAGGATTGAGCGTGGCCTGTGAACCAAAGGGTCGCCAGTTCAATTCCCAGTCAGGACACATGCCTGGGTTGTAGGCCAGGTCCCCAGTGGGGGGCCATTTGAGAGGCAACCACACATTGATGTTTCTCTCCCTCTCTTCCTCCCTTCCTCTCTCTCTAAAAAATAAATAAAGTATTAAAAATACCCACATGAGCATGTATATTGGGGCCCCCTGAGTTTGCATGGCAAGGCCCAAGGCACTGGTTTCAGGTACACGGAAGGAACCCTGTTTTTGTCCCTACCTCCTGGGGCTCACCTTCCAAGCCAAGACCCAGGGCCATCTGCTGCCACCGTATGTATCATCCCCAACGTTAGCAGAGCATTTGTCATCAAGAAAGACATTCCCCGTTAGAGAAGCTGACGGGGGTGGAGACAGAGACCATGGTGGCATCACTCCATCACTTGGCTAGGTTGTCACTTGTCACTGGCCTTTTCTCACCGCCAGATCTCTCTCGTTATCTGGTGAGCTCAGTTTCCATCTGTCAGGCACCCGGGAGTGTGCTCTTACTTCACTGTCCCTTTCTTTCCTCCTTCGAGACTGATGTCTGCCAGCTGCAAGACTCACCTTCATCGGAGCTGGGGACTCAAGGAGACTTGGATTCAGTCCTAAAAAGGATTTCAGGATGCAAGCTGTGAGCTTCTATCCCAGGGCTTGGCATGCAAGGAAATGCTCAATGTGCATGTCAATGGCACCTGTGGACCTCTGCCCCCTCCTGCACCCACGGCAGACATCACCAATCAATCACAAACCTCTCCCCATTGCCCAGGAGCATGGCTCCACACAGCATAGCCGCCTCCGGCCGATCAAAGATGGCATTCTGATGTTAACCAATTTTCCATCCCAGTCTCTGAACCATTCAAGTGACTATGGCAGCAGTTGGGCGAGACAAGGAGATGAGACCCCCAACTAGACTGAAGTTCCTTGAGGGCAAGACCCAGATCTATTTCGTTTACTAGCCTGTTCCCAGGACACACCAGAGAGGCTCACTTAAAGTTTGTTGGATGAGTGAAGAGCCCCGCAGCTGGCGAGCTCCCTGTGTTGCCCACTGCGCACTTGGCTCTGGGCTAACGCTGGAGAGAGCCGTCCCGGGGTGGGGCGGGGGGGGAGGACAGCAAGGAGGAGCAAAGGCGACTTGGTGGGCTCTGCTCCCAGGTGCAGAAAGGGGGCTGAGGGGAGGCTGGTTTCCATTATTTTTAGAAGAAGGCTGGTGGCTGGGAATGAGAACTGTGAAAGAATCTGGTACTTGTGTAACCTCCCCACATTTATTATTTTTTAATTATCTGTTTCCCGGTTCCCCGTGGAGATGAGAGGGCTTTCGGCATTTGAAGCTCTTGTTTATTGAGTGCTACGTTCCAACGGCTTTATCAACGGCAACCCACCAGTTGGTCACGACGGGTCGGCTCTCTTTCTACCCCCGCTTCTCAGACGCCGAGGCTCGGAGGAGCTCACGTCAGGCCCAGAGGCTCAGCTAGGGGGTGACTGGGTGTCACGTGAGCCCAGGCCAGGGCACCCCCGCAGGCGGCACTCACAAACCCTTCAGACGAGGTCGGGCGCGTTCAGGGTGGCATGGCCGTAGACTCACAGACCCTTCAGCGGGAAGGAGTCCGGGAGCTGGAGCTCGGGGCTGCAGGGTCGGAGGAGACAGCGGCCTGTCCCTCTGCCCAGCTGGTGGCTCCGGAGCAGCCCAGGGCCCCAGAGCTCAGGGAAGGCAGAAGAAAGCCCCAAGGTGCTGGCCTGGTTAGGAATTATCTTCACAGAACCGAACTCTGGGAACCTCCCCAGGGTGGGAGAGGAATGAATTGGGGGTCCAGGACTGGGTATATTTCTGCTCTACCGCCTCATGACCCCCTGGTTACTGCCCACCATCTCCTATCGACCCTATGGTCCAAGCTGCCCCACCCCGTCTCCTGGTTACCTGTCCCACCATTAGGGCTGCCAGATTGTGCACTGAAACACACCGAGTGGCTAGTTCACTCGGCAATTCAAATCACAACAAATAATCGTTCGGTATAAGTATGTCCCGGGAAATGTTCGGGACATACTTATACTCAGAAATCATTGATTGTTTATCTGACATTCGTGTTTAATGGGTTGTGCTGTATTTGATGTAGCAATTCCATCCATCGTCCCTGGTTTACAGATCCGCCGCCCCCTGCGCACCCCCAGCCCTCCTGTCCCCAGTGGGAAGTCCTGGCTCACACAGGCCGCTGAGAGCCTGTGCCCCGCTCCCTGCCCGGGGCTGCCTGGTGGGTGATCCTCACGCAGCTCGGGCGCTCCTGGAGCCCTCTTGGAAGCGAACGGCCGTGGCCCTGCAGACAGGGCCCTGAGCTTCCTTGTTCAAGACCCCAGCTCCCCGTGGGCGTGATGAAGGGGCTTCTGGCCAGCAGAACAATGAAGCTAATGAGTCCCAAAAGGTTGTCTCGCCATTCGGAAAACAGCACCACTTCCCTGGCTCTGGGCCAGACCATCATTTTAAGGTGTTTAGGGGGCGGGGCTGGGGGGCGTGAGAGGAGGGTGGTTTGCTGTCGATGTCTCTCCAGCTGCAGACAGGACAGGTTAATGAGCTGTGGAAGCAGAATCCCCCCGGGGAAATGATGCTGAGACCCTCCCGGGTCTGTCCCTGAGGCCGTAAAGCTCCTGTTTGGAGCCCGAGGAACCTGGACGCTCACTGCCTGCTGGGGGGCTGCCACCCCTCCATTCAGACACGGCCGCAGCGGTGGGAAGGCGCCCCCCACACGGAGGGAGATGAGGAGGGGGCCCAGGAGGGAGGAGGAATGAGAAGAGCCAAGTTTTCCATGTTCTCCCTGCCCCCCCCCGTGCGCATGCACACACACACACACAGACACGCACGTGATACACGCGAGCACACACGCTCCCATCACAGGAGCTGGGAAGCTGGCGCTCACGCCTCTTCTGCAGCTCACGGTGAGGCAGTCGCTTCCCCTTGTCTAGGCCTCAGTGTGCCCCATCGTCAGATTCAGGACCAGGACCTCAGGCCTTGCCTGGAAAGGCCCAGGAGTTCAGTAACCTACCCCACCGTGAAATCCCGCGGGGCAGGACCTGGGCGTCCACCCCCTGGGTGACTGAGCACCAGGAGCCCGCCAGCCTCAGGGCGGGTCCAATTGCTTCTGTTGTTCCTGTCCCTAGACCCGGGGACTGCCCACCAGGCCAGAGGCCTTTGTCAAAGGGGGAGCGGGGACCTGCCCGGGCTGCTCTGGCTGAGGCTGCAGGAGGAAGCTGCTTCTGAGTCAAGACCCTGAGTTACCAAGCAGGCCGCCCTGTGCACTGGCACCTGGGGACCAAGCAGGGGACTCCCACAGAGGGGCCAGGACACATCTGGCAGGCACCTCCCAGGGTCCCACCCACCCTGAGTCAGAGACTGCAGCGAACGCCTTTCGATTTTGCTTAATTAAGCCATCTGCCCACATTAACTGGTACATTATCTCAGTCACTCCCCGAATCCCAGAGGGGGAAAGAGACAAAAGGGAGCTGTCATCCCTCAAGAGTGGAGCTGGAGTACCCTACTCTGCTCCCCCCGCACCGTCCCCCCCACTTCTCTCCACCCCGTGACTTCTCCCTCTGGGGGACAGACAGCCTCCAGTGTTTACCAAGCCTCCTGCTGCCCCCCGAACTCTGCCTCCATCTGTCGTCTCACGGCTTCCTTCTCCTCCCGGGGGAAGGAGCAGGGCTCATGCACGTCTGACCTCGTGGAGGAAAAAAGATGACAGCCCTTCTCTGGGTGCCCTCTGCCTCGGAGTATGGGGTACCTGCGGCTTTGTTCTCTGCCAATCACCTGTGCTATTTTGAGCAGCCAAAAGCATCCCTGTAGCTCCTGGGATCCCTGTGCTCCCGATGGTGGCGGGTGCCCAGCAAGGTGTCACCGAAGTGACCTGTGAACCTCACTGCACTCTGCAGGTGTGTGGCTGAAGGAAGAGAAATCTCACTCCAGACACCCTGTGCGCATGTCAAGGGTTTCCCGGGCACCTTTGCAGGGCTGCTGTGGACCAGGGCATGCTTTGCAGTTCTAGACCTGGGAATTCTTTTTTTATTTAGATTTTATTTATTTATTTTTAGAGGAGGAAGGGAGGGAGAAAGAGAGAGAGAGAAATATCAATGTGCGGTTGCTGGGGGCCGTGGCCTGCAACCCAGGCATGTGCCCTGACTGGGAATCAAACCTGCAATGCTTTGGTTCGCAGCCTGCACTCAATCCCCTGAGCTACGCCAGCCAGGACCAGACCTAGGAATTCTAAATATGATTGTAAACATGCCAGCTCAAGGGGCATCGACACACTCTCTGAATCCATCCAACACCGATGAGCCTGACTCCAGCATCACACTGGAGACCAAGCCCAAGGGGGGTTGACTCAGTTGTGAAACTCCTATGAGACTGAGAAACCCAAGGCAAACATCAAAGGGGCAACCACTCCTACCAGGTATCCCTTTTCTGGTAGGCAGCTCACCCAGAAAACTGCCAGTCGGAAGGCTGCTTAGTGAGGACAGAGCAAAGGGACATGGTGTCCAGGCTGTAGACCGTTGAGACGGATTGTGCCTGGCCCCCCAGCGGAGTCTCTCTCCCCAGAGCCAGAACGTCTCCCGCAGGCAGAGCCGGAGACACGGTGACTGGTTCTGGCCTTTGATCATCCCCTCCCCGGGCTCCGGGCCGACCACAGACCTTCGGTTACCATGCCCTTTCTGCAGCCCGCCTGAGAACTATTGATTGGGCTGTGAGTGTCGAGCTCCATTTTTAGTCCTGGTCACCTTTTCGGGCTTGGGAATTTCCCAGTCTCTTCATTGCACATTTACAAAACACCATTTAGAGTGGGTCTCTTCCATAAATGGCTAAATGTGTCCATTTTTTTGGTTATTAGCTGTTTTGCTTTCTTCTTAAAAGATGTTATTTATTATTTGAGGGGGGAAGGGAGGGTGGGAGAAGGAGAGGGAGAGAAACATCGACTCAAGAGAGAAACATAGATCGGCTGCCCCTTGGAAGGGCCCCGACTGGGGCCCGAACCTACAACCCAGGTATGTGCCCTGACTGGGAATTGAACCGGAGACCCCTCCCCGACCCTGCGGAACGTTACCCAACCAACTGAGCCATACTAGTTAGGGCTGTTTTATTTTCTTGAAAGCGACTTCCGCTCCAGGTTCTGAGACTACCTTTCTGTAGCTCCCTAGGTACATAGAGTCCTTTTAATGAGCCATAGATCAGTCCCTCTGATCTCAGGATTTTTATCCTATTTTTGTGTGTACCAGGGTCTCTGAGGCCACTTGCTGTGTTACGTTAGGCAATTGTTAAACCGCCACACGCCATGGTTTTGTTGGGACGAAATGGCAACATTAATGATGATGTCACAGGGTAAGGGTCAAGGGACACGGTGATGTTTTGTATCTCAATCATGTATGGGATTAGACTGGGTCCTGCAATTCTGACACCCACGCGTGGGCGGTTTTCCTACACCACCAAGCAATTTCCCTACTCCTGTGGGGTGTCCTTCAATTTAATTGAATTCCTACACTATCTACCTGGAGATAACATCAGATCCCATGGGTGAAAGGCTCAGTCCTCCGAGCTGGAGCATTGAAGATGTGACAGGGTCCCTGAAGCTTTGTCCTCTGCATTCTCCTCAGCTGATATGCTGGGACAGCCCTGTCACCATAGGGTTACTGCCAAGTGACAGTTCACTCAGTCGCTCTGAGGCCCTGACCACCTTCCTGCCACCCCCGCCCCCGACCAGCCGGCTCAGCAACTCTCTCGGATTCCTGGTGATGGCTCTGGGTAGGAACCATGGTCTGGCACCTTGCTACCCAGAGAGTGTCCCTGTCCAAGGGTCCACTGGCCTCGCTTCTTGAGAGATTGTAAAGAATGCAGAACTTCAGGCCTGACCTGGCCTACTGAGTCCTTACCTCCATTTTAACAGGATCCCCAGGGGACTCAGATGCACAGGAAAGTTTGAGGTGCAGGGGCGCTTAACCTTGGACCATGGACTTGAACGGGGAAAAGAAACATGCCATCTTCACGTGCACTCGCCGCTAACCAAACTTTGGCCTTTGCTTCATCTGTGGATGTACACAGCAGGTCACAGAAGTATTCGCAGCACTTGGGCTTTGTCACCAACTGGAATCTCGGGTCTGTCCCTAGCACGCCACAGTTATTTTCAGTGTCTTGAAATAGCCTGTGTTGTGCCACGACTTCAAAGTTACAACAAGGGTAAGATCTGAAGCCAGATCATGCTATTCCATATCCTAGTAATGAAGCATATGTTAGTACATCACCAAACTTTAAAATATGTTTGATAGCTATTTCAGAGGAATCGATTCCCTTCACAATCCTATGTATTTTATTTTAAACACCAGACACGGGTGGGTGATAAGCGCCGAGGACCCGACCTCGCTGGTTTGTGCGGGGATGGGAGGCGCATGGGTGTGGAAGGCTGAGGACTCTGCCGGGGAGTAAAACCCATCGGCCTCTGAGCACTCCTCCCTCCTGCGTTGGGTTCCCAGGGCGCTGTGGCAGGGCGTGGCAAACCGAGTGGCTTAAGCAACAGAAACTGACCGTCTCCCGGGCGAGGGGGACACGAGCTCTCTGAGAGCGGGGCGTGGGCAGCTGTCCCGCGCCTCTCCTCTAGCTCCTGGGGTCTGCGCGGCCTCTGGTGCTCCAGCCCCTGTAGAGCCACGCCCTGATCTTGGCCTTCATCTCCACACGGCAGGTCCCCGTGTGCGCATCTGGGCCCACATTTCCCGCTTGTGTAAAGACACCAGTCATGTTGGAGCAGGGGACGCCCTCCTCCGGCGTGACCTCATCTGAGCTCGTTACATCGGCAAGTGCCCTCGCTCCAAATAAGGTCAAACATTCCGAGGTGTTGAGAGTGAGTGCTTCAATATATGAATTCAACCCCAATCACCTCCATGAACCCCATTGACCCTCCTTGGCAGTGGGTAGCCCAGGAGAATGAATGCACAGCGAGGTCAAGTGCAAGGTCGGAATAAGGTAAAGAGGTTCCAAGTCTCTGAGGTTGGTTCCACTTTCAGGCCTGCAGCTGGACTGAGTCCCACCACCCTTTATAACAAACACTTAAACGTTTGTTAAATGTCTACATATCCCAGACACAGAGGATAGAAAAATGAGTAAAATACTGTCCTTGACTTTAAGGGAGAAGAAAGACAGCTGTGTATACAAGTCAGTCTGATTCATGCAGTAAAAGATTTATGTGATAAAGGTGGGGGTAGGGGGCGTCCAGATAAGATTGTCCGGGAAGGCGTTTAGGAGGCGGTAACCTTGGAACGGAGTCTTTGAAGACGATGAGGAGGTCTCCAGGCAGACAAGGGGCAGAGGCACGTCAGTCAGAGGGAGGAGCACCGTGGCTTGGAAGTGTAAGAGCCCAGCCTGGCCTGGCTAGAGATGTGGGCTGTGGGAGACCGAGGTCAAAGGTAGGTTGGACCACGTATTAAAGTGGGCATCCACAGCCTAAAGAACGTCACCTTTGTCCTGTAGCACAGCCACGGAAAACTTTTTCTCTGCTGGAAGCTCTGAAAAGGCAGGGATTTCACTGGGTGTGAAAAAGGGGGCCAGAGTGCTAGGCAGGAGCTGACATCCTGTCTGATACAAAGTAGGCACTTGATAAATCAGTGAGTGAATGAATGAATGAATGAATGGATGGCTTTTAAGCGGCAGAAGGGCACAAGAAGAGAGGCAAGAGTGGGACGGGTGTGAAAGCACAGAAGTGCAGCCTGGGTAACATACTACAAGCCTGACGAGTGTTGTGAGGACCAAATCAGGCTCCAAGAAGGGGAGAGACACGAGGGGGCTGAAACGGGACGGCAGGCAGGTGGGAGCGGTGAAAAGCGGATACACGTGCAGGGCCCTGGGGCTGGAAGTCGAGGGAGCGCCCGCCCACTGAGCTCCAGGGTCTCCACGAAGCCTCATTCCCGAGGGAAAGGCACGGACAGGCTGTGGGAGGTCCTCTCTCGGCTGCGGATCAACCGAGAATGGGGAGAGCTAAAAAGACGGGCTCCGCAGCCCCAAGGTCGGAAGGGAGATGCCGTCTGCGGTCGCGGGCCCAGCTCGGGGCTTTGGAGGGCAGGCACCTTAGAAAGAAACAGGCGGCCTGAGGTGGGTTGGATAGTGTCCTCCCGGAATTCATGTCCGTCCAGAACCTCAGAACGTGCCCTTGTTCGAAAACAGGGACATTGTCGCTGTAGTTTGGTGAGCATTGAGATGAGACATACCGGGTTAGGGTGCGCTCGGAATCTAACCACGGGTGTCACTGTAGGGGACAGAAAAGGACGCGCAGGGAAGAAGGCCATTCGAAGACGTAGGCAGACCCTGCAGCTCAGCTGCCACGAGCCAAGCACTGTGCACGCACTCTGTGGCCTCCGGAACTGTGAGATAATAACCTCTTCATTGTCGTAAGCCTCCCCCCACACACACCGCACCCCCGCCGCCCTGGCTTATGGTACTTTGTTACGGCAGCAGCCGGACCTCAAGAGGCTGGTGGGGGCTGGGTTAAACGGCCAGCCAAGGGGAAGAGACCTAGTCAGGAAGGCAATGAGGTCAGGAGAGAACAATAGATTCAGAGGAGGGGCTCAGGGCTGAGGGTCCTGAGGAAGAGGAACAGCTTTAGGGGAAAGCAGAAAGGACAAATTTGTAGCTAGAGAGCGGTGTGTTGTGTTGGTTTTTTAAAAAATATTTTTATTTATTTTTTAGATAGAAGGGGAGGGAGGGAAAAAAAGAGGGAGGGAAAACTGATTAGATGCCTCTTGCACACCCCCAACTGGGGACCCGGCCTGCAACCCAGGCATGTGCCCTGACGGGGAATCAAACCTGCGACCTTTCTGTTTGCAGGCCAGTGCTCAACCCACTGAGCCACACCAGCCAGGGCAGAGAGTGGCATGTTTGAAATGAGGGTTTCAGAGACAGAGCAGTGCCAGGTTTTAGATCCATCTCCCAAGGACAAAAGGTGCGGGGTAGACAAATTCGTACCCAGCCAGCACGCCAGCTCACCCTGACCTCGAGCCTGCACTTGACGTCCCAGGCCTGTAGAGGAGCCTACCTGTTCTTCCAAGGAACCACTGTTGGGGGAGAATTGAGCGGCATTTCAGACACCGCCCATGAGTCTGTGTTCTGGGAAAGGGAGCATTTGGCAGGGGTGGGGGCCTGGTGCCCAAATCACCGCTCGTCAGCGGGTCTGCCAAGCTGGGGCCCAGACACTCAGAGGGAGGCCCCCGGGGACTTTCAGAAAGGCGTGCTCTGCCAGAAACCCTAGGTGGCAGAGAAAACACAGCGCACGAACATGGCACGCAAGGTGACGCCGGGCCATGTGAGGAAATGCAGAAGGAAAAACCCCAAGCAGAATCGTAAGGCAATGAAGTGACAACTCCAACGCCAGCCAGAGAAACTCTCCGAGTTGCCCTGGGGCCAGGAATTACTCAATTAAACAGCACAAGCCCCAAGGGAAATGGGGGAGCAGCGCCTCCCCCTCCTATCCCGAAGCTCAGCTCCCCTCCTCTGCTCACCCCACGTGCCCTCCTCCGCCAGCCGCCCCTGCCCCAGGCCCTCCCCGCAGCTGTCTGCCTGCCCCACGCCCCAGCTGTCTGCCGCACTCTCCCCCTCCACTGACGGGCCTTCCCCCTCCAGCGCCTCTCTGGCCCTGGTCCGGGCTGCTTCCCAGCACTGCCCCGCACCCCCGGAGCTTCCTAGCTGAGCTGCTGGGGGTCCTCAGGACAGGGCCTCCTGATGTGCAGGCAGGGAAGGGTGCTGGTGTGGAGGGCGGAGTGGAGGGGCAACACTGAACTACATCTCCCCACACGCGATGCCTGGACGAGAGGGCTCTGACCCTGTACCCTCCTCCTCAGCCCCTGCACAGTGTCCCCACGGGCCATCCTCTATGCCCCCCAGCCCCCACATTCTCAGGGGTACAGCCCACCTGACCATGTCTACCTCCAGCCCACGCTCCCCTCCAAGACCTGCCCTGGGCCCTGCTTCCTCCTCAACCTCTCCCCAGCAATTTCTGCAAAGCCACCAGGCCAGGGGGATGCACTGGAAACAAAGGCAGTTTAGCTCTCATATCCCAGTGGTAGGATCAGCTAGGGCCCGTGTTTTCCAGGATGGATTCCGCATCCCATCAGTGGAGGTATTTCTGTCCCAGTAGACAGCTCATCTGCCAGAGTGCGAGCCCCCGCCCCCTCCTCGAGGTATTTACCCAGGTGGGGAGAGGCGGCTCGCGTGCCCGTCTCTCCCTGAAGAGCGGTCTTCTCCCTTTCGTCCTGAGCCTGTCCCTGGTAATACCTGGGAATAACCGTGCCTTTCCACCAGCTCTCCCGTGTGAGGAGACCCAGAGGCTGCCGAGAGGAGGGGGCCTGGTAGGCAGAGTGGCAGGATACGGCGACAGGCCGTGACAGTTTCCAGATTATAAACTCTCTGCGATGGCATGTTGCGGGCGATAATTCTGAGTCACCGCCGCTGACACATTTATTGAGCCCTGAAGGAAATGCTGCAGAGGAAAACGGAGAATCGGCAACTGATTTGAGACGCAGGAGTTCTAGTCCTCGCCCCCTTGCCTGGCTGGGCAGGCTGGGCAAGCCCTCTCCCTCTCTGGGGCCAGGGCCGGGACGGCGCAGGGAGAAGCTCTGCTGAAACCCCACTTACTACAGATGAGGACGTGGAGAGGCCAGGCGGCCCGAAGCTGAAGTTCCAGATGGACAGGGGCAAGGACACCATCAGGAGCCAGCCTCCAGTCCCTGGCCACTGTCCTGTTTGTTGCTAATTAGCTGAGAAAGCCCTGGGCCTGTCTGGCCAACAGAGAAGCTGTTGGCTTTCCTGCCAAGCAGCCCTAACAGTAGCAGCCTCGGATGGAGGTTCGGAGAGGCGTGCTCAGACCCCAGCGGGAAACAGAAAGACACGCAGCAGCCGGGGTTCGGAAGGCGAGTGAACGGAAGAGCCATTGGCAGGTAATCGACAAGGACCTCTGAGGCTTCCAGAGCATCAACGGGAAGTTCTTCCCGCCCGGAGGCCAGCAGGGGTGCCTGGAGGAGAGGGCATTCCCAGGACAGAAAGGGTTGGAGCCACACAAGGGGATGCACCGAAGGAGCTACGTCACAGAATCAACGCAAGACAGGGCAGGAGGGACAGATCAAACACCCCGACCTCTTTTGGGCGGCTTCTGATCCGCCGGAGCTTCCTGTTCCTCTGACCCAAACAGGGAGGCGGAGGGTACCGAGCACGGAGGTCGCCACTCTCCCGGGACACAGAGCAGGTGGGAGATGGTCTCGGGCCCAGGGAGAGGCGCTCGGCCTGGGCCTCTCTCTGGCCCTCCTCCACCAGGTCGCCCAGGCAACGGGAAGGGCCGGCCTGCTTCCCCACAGCCGCCAGGGCCACGCTGGGACTCTAGCTGGTTTTCAGTCGGAGGGAAACAGAGGGGAAGGGAGACGGCACCACAGGACTAGACCTTACCCCCGTACCCCCGAGGCCGTACCCCCGAGGACTGATTCGCCAAACACTCACCACGCACGAGGCCCCATTGGAGACGCCACGTAATGAGCTCTCATCGGTCTCAACAACACTGTGAAACCCTAATGCTGGAAGAGTCACATGAGCCCGGAAAGGCCACGGGACTTGGCCAGCATCACACAGGGAGTCACTGGCAGAGTCCTCACTTGAAATCAGGGCTGGTTGTTCCCAAAGCCCAGGCTTGGGCAGCCACGCCAGGCAGCCTCCCCAGAAGGTGGCCCGTGGGTTGAACAGCGGTGGAGGGGGCTGGGAAGCGGATGGGAAGACAGGAGTGGAGGCCGGGCCGGGAACAGAGGTGTGAACGGTGTACTTGGCCATCTCTGGGCGTTGCCCCAGGAGGACTGGACGCTGAGATCTCTGGGGCTCCTTCCTCCCGACACCCAGTGAGCCAGAGCCTGACCCTCCAGGTCCTGGAGGGGGAGAGAGCGATCCTGCTTCCCAGGCTCCAGAAAAGCCTTCCCTCCTCTCCATTCCCATCGGAAGGTGCCTTGGTCAGGTTTCTCAGGGCCCTGAGCTCCGGGAGGGCCTTGGGGCTAACCGCTGAGCTGCTGACCCTCTCCGGGTGTGCCCCACAGGGTGCCTGGAGGGCTGCTGTGGACTTCCGGAGAGTGGTTGGGGGAGAGCCTCTCACCTCACAGCACCCAGGTGCGCCGCGTCCGCGGGCCTCTCTGGCAGGCCCCAGGTGCTGGCTGCGTGGCCCGAGGGTCGTGGGGAGGCAGCAGAGAAGCCTCCAGGGCCTCCGTCAGCCTCCCCAGAGCACAGGTGCTTTTGGGGGGTCCCCTGTAGCCTGGACGAGAGGAGAAAAGCAGAGAAACCCAGGGGCACTGATGTGGTGAGGGGCCTGGCCCATGACGGAGCTGGATGGGAAAAGGAAGCCCAGCGCCCCCCCAGGGCCCCTCAGAGCTGGCCCCGAGGCTGTGTTCTAACTAAGTCGCTGGTTTCTTCACCGAGTCCACCAGCGGTTGTCCAGGGCTGACTGTGGCGTGAGCCCTGGGCGGGCTGAATCAGACATCACCCGGCCCTCACGTTCTTAGGTCTGGTAGGAGTGATGAGACCTGTCCCCACCAAAACAATACCAAAGCATGGAAGTTATCTGACCCTGACCTTGGCATTTGCCAGAGTCACAGGGGCTCCGAGGAGGGAGTGTCTGCTGGTGGGGGAGGGGGACGCTCACACAGCACTCACCCCGCGTCGAGGTTCTCAGCACTTGGCACGGATTCACCCTTTTAATCCTCGCCACCGCCCCGCCATTTCGCAGAGCAGGAAACAGGCAGGGAGAGGCTGAGTCACCTTCCCCAAGGCCCCAAGCTGGTGAGTGGATTGGATCAGCTCGCGAGGTGCTCTTAACCCCTCGGTGCTCCGCCCGCTCCTGCCCCACCCTCTCATCTTTCCACTCGATGGTGAAAAGGCGATGATAAACAGTAGCATTGCTGCGTCGCGGGCATTGTGTGCGGTGTTAACAATCACTCTCTCTCCAGCGTGCTCGGGTGCCATTGTCAGATTATAAGCTACAAAGAATCTCATTCAGCTAAAAAGTATTGAGTGCCTGCCAAGAGGCAGACACTGCTGGAGCTGCTTTCGCATATTCTAGGTCAATTTACTTTTTGCGGCAGCCTTGGGAGGTGGCGGCAACGTCTCCCGTTTTCCAGAGAGGGACCGTGGGAGACGGAGAGGAGGGGGTTTGGCTATGCCAGGGACTCCGGGAACGAAGCTTTGGATACACTTCTTTCAACACTAACTTACTGCTTTTAATTTTAGAACACGTTAGTGCTGTTCATCTTTATGCCATAGAACCACGCACAGCCTCGCTTAGCACTAGTATTTTGAAATTTGTTTTTGTTTACTTGTGAGGTAGGCTTTACTTATTTACTTATTTATTTATTTTGAACTAGCATCTTAACTGCCAACATTAAAGAGTATGGAATGCAGACTTCGGGCTGGCTCTGAGTTCGAGTCTTCTGACTGGCACTTCGGGTGTGTAAATTTGGGCCTGTCCCCTCGAATCTCTGGCCCTCAGTGTCCTCGTCTGTACAAATGCGGCTATAACCACCCAGCCCACCAGGTGACCGAGAGGATTACACGAAGCAGCGTGCAGAGCGTGCTGAGAACTGTGCCCGGCCCCGACGGGCTCCCAGTGACCCGCAGCCATTGTTCCGGAGAGCCACACGGCGTGGGCCCGATACACGCCTACGGGAGTACTGGGCTTTACTGGGACTCTGACACGAGCGTTCACGACGCCCCGTCAGTGACCCTGCGAGAGAACGACCCCACGTCAGAGAGGGAGAGAGCCCACAAGCGGTGACGGGCAGAGCAGCGTCTCAGATGCACGTCCCAGGACCGTGCCGCCTCCCAGCGCTCTCTCCGCCTCCTGCCACCTGTGCAGTGGGGGCGATGGCCACGGGAGCCGCACCGTTCAGGGGGATGATGGGCTAGGTGCCCAGGGGCACTTCGTAAACGAAAGGACACTGAGGCGCTTCCTCCCTGATGGCAGAGCCCGGCGCTCTCACCAATGCCTCCAGGACACGTGACCGCGGTGTGTCCTTAGGCACATCGGTCTCGTGAGGTGTCTTCCACATAAGGGTTTCTCAGCCACATTTGTCTGGCTGTGGCCAGGTCGGCCTCTTGGGAAGCCCCCCTGTTTTCCTTTCAGTCCTGGCTTAGAACCTTTCTCGATCTGAAGCTCAGGTAGAAATTCTGTCTCTGGAGTCTGGCTGCCGGGTCCGGGAGCGTGGTGGGTGGAGGGCAGATGTAATGGCTGAGCTGTGGATGGCATCCCGGCACTGCCCGGGGCTGGGGGGATAAGCCCCCCAGAGTGAGGAGACGCACGCTCCCCTCCCCTGATGGGATGCCCACCTGGCGGTGGCGGTGTGAGCCAGGCCGGATCAGCCGGCTTTACTTGCTCACTCGCCCCATCCCAGTCTTCGCCCTGACCAGATGTCTCCTGTCCTCTCCCTGGGACACGGAGATGGTCCCCACCAGGCTGAGTTCCTGTGCATCAGGGGCCCCTGTGTCTGCCAGCCCTCGACCATGGGGGCTTCGGGCTCCCACGTCTTCTTTCCTGAGAAACCACAGTGTATGCGCGAACATAATTAAAGGCATGAAGAAATACGGTTTAGTTGATCGTGGATCTCTTTCTTCTGTAATGCCTGTTAATGTCCTGCAGCCCGCAGCACACTCCCCTGGCAAACACGGTCCTCGGGGAAGCGGTCCCAGTCCCATTGTCTTAATGGACGAGATCCCAAGTTTCACAAGCCCCTTAATGAGCCTCTGCGTCAGAGCAATCGATATAGAGGCATTAAAGCTCACCGTGCGCGGGCAAGGTCCTGTGGGATGAGATGGACAGTGTGGGAGGATATGAGGCTGCGCTTCGTCCGGGACCTGCTCTCAAGGAATCCAAGCAAGACCGAGGGAGGTAAAGCATCGCTGAGACTCAAGGAGGCTGAGTGCCGTTTGGGACTAAAAACGGCGTGATGAGGGCCCCGCAGCATTCTGGGAGATGCACCCTGGGCGGGGGATGGGGGAGGCCCAAGGAGAGAAGAGGAGTCAGGTGGCAAATGCGTGAAGGCCGAGGCCCCATGGGCGCTCCTTCCGAGAAGAAGAGCAAAGCCGACCTGACTTGGAGCCGAAGGAAGCACCCCCGAGCGAGGCTGAGAAGCCGGCCAGGTGCACCATCAGGTGTGGAGGAGGGAAGCTGGCAGGGCCCCGGCGGAGCAAGTGGCAGAGGGGCGGCGGAGTGGCACCGCCGAGGCCCCGCGCAGAAGGCGCATCCGTGAATAAGACGTGTTGGCTGCTCCGGGGGATGGGGGAGGCTGCAGGAAGCCGGCCCCAAAAGAGCAGCCCAGAGAGCGGGGGAGCCTGCTGGGCTCCCCCACCTCTGAAAGCTCCGACTGTGCATCCACAGAGGGAAGTGGGCGGAGAGGAGCGGCTCACACTCCCTGCCCCTCGGTCTGTCCTTTGCACTGCCCCCCCCCACCCCCCATAGACCAGGCAACAACAAGGAAGGAAACAGCAACAACAAAACTCAACCCGAGCTCAGCGTCGTCTTGAGAACTGAGCACTGGGAGCCAATCACCCGATAAATACTGACGGAGCAGCTGCTCTGTGAAGGGGCCCAGCCCGGCCCTAGCTGGGTCTTCGTTCTTTAGAGAGGAGAGGGCGGTGAGGCCGCTCGGGGGCATCGACAGCTCTCAGGACCGGGCGTCGTCTGAAGGGCTCTTGATAAACATCAATTGTAGGTCCTGCCTTCATTCTTTCATCTGCTGGGGCTGAGCCAGGACCCACGGTCTGGCTTCAGGCCGGGAGAACACCTCCTGGGCTGATGGTCAAGGTGGGCTTCCTTCCAGCCAGCCAGCTGATATGAAAGAGCCCGCCGGGTGCTGGGGGCTCGGGGGGGCTGCAGGGAGAGGCGATGGAGTGAGGATGATGACGCCTCGCACAGGTGCTTTGGTGGCGCCGAGGAGGGCCCCAGCCAGCCGCCTGGTGTTAGGGGGACGAGGGGTCTCTTCCCGAGGTGGTGTGCCTGAGCAGCCCATGAAAGGGGGTGCAGGGCGAGGCCGGTCGCTCCTTGAGCAGGAGAGAAGGGAGTGGACTTAGAGACAGCTCCCAGGGGCTGGGTAATCCCGGCTAGGCCCAAAGAGGGGGGCTTCCTCTGTCGGGGGACCGTCTTACCTCCCGTGTGAACTGTGGGGTGGGAGTGGAGCGGAGCCTCTGGCGGGGTTACAGCGCTAGGCTAGAGAAGAAGAATGTTTTCTGTGTTTGTTTTGTTTTGTTTTGGTCATTGTTTATTGCTTTTAGAGAGAGAAACACTGACATGAGAGAGAAACATCAAATCGTTTCCTCCCGTATATGCCCTGACTGGGCATTGAATCTGCAACATTTTATTTAAAAGATTTTATTTACTTATTTTTAGACAGAGGGGAAGGGAGGGAGAAAGAGAGGGAGAAACACATCAATCAAGGTGTGGTCGCCTCTCACACGCCCCCAGCTGGGGAATCTGGCCCGCAACACAGGCACGTGCTCTGACTGGGAATCGAACTGGTGACCCTTTGGTTCGCAGGCCGGCACTCCGTCCACTGAGCCACACCAGCCAGGGCTCAACCTGCAACCCTCTGGTGTACTGATCAAGGCTCCAACCAACCTGGCCACCTGGCCAGGGCGAGGAGTAGGTCGTGACATGCCTCCACGTCGCGCCAAGGAGTCCAGCCTCTCCTGAGGAGCCACCGAGCTCCCTTGGAAGACGTTACACAGGGGCCGGAGGCCTTGAGAAGGAGGAGCGTTCTGGCCCCCATTCTAGGAAGGCCTGGGGGCAGGGGCGCCTAGTGAGACCCGAGGCAGGGGGCCCCCGGAGGCTCCAGGGTGGCTTCAGGTCAGGCCCCGGGAGCGTGGGGCAGCCTTAAGTCGGGGTGGGGGGGAAGCTTGGGCTTGAGGAGAAGCCGACCCTGGGTCTGGGAGTGAGGAGCAGACCAGACACCGCTGCCCTCCAGGCCATGGCCCGCAGCCACCCCGTGCCCCCTCTCTCCGTAAATGCCCCGTCGCCAGCCTTGGCACTATTCCGGGGGGGCCCAGCCCACCTTGCGTCCTGCAGACGGGAAGAAACCCAGCCAGCTCTCCCGGGGGGGTGGCGGGGAGAAGAAGTGCGCTGAGAGCGGAAGGAACTGCTGTAGGCCTCGCCCTCCAGTCCTTCTCCTGGGCCCAGAGCGGGGCAGGGGGCAGCCCTGCGGGCGGAGGGGACCCCAGCACTCAGGTGCAGCTCTGAGCACAGGCAGGGCCGCCCTGGACCTGGAGTGGGGGTCCCTCGGGGCCAGAGAGGACAGTCATGTCTATTGATAACGCTGTCCTTCGGCGTTCTGAAGTGATGAGAGGATGGCAGGCAGTGACAACAGCCTTTGAGGCCCAGCTGTTCCTGCGGGTCTGGGCACCGGGCAGGGGGAGGTGCCAGGAAGGACCGAAGTGCTGACAGTTCTGTGTGGAGCTGGGGGCGGGGCGCCGTGGGGGCAGGGAGGGGTGGCAACAGCGGGCATCAGAGCATGTACCGTGAAACGACCCACCCGGGCTCGGAGCAGGTGAGTGGCAGATGCCACCCCCAGCTGTCACACTGCCCGGAGCAGCTTGCAGAGTGCATCAGCCAGGCCTCAGCGTCCCAGACCCTGCTACCCAGGGAGGAGCTGTGACCCAAACCCAAGGCAGGGTCCCAGTCCCTTCTGGAGCTCAGACCAGACGGAGGACTTCGAAGGCTCAGGAACGCTTCCCTGCCACCCGGCACTCTGAGTGACGCATCTCTTCCCCTCACTGTGCTGGCCAAGTCAGAGAGACCCGCCAGGACAAAAGCAAACGAGACTTTCAGAAGCACAAAGCCGTCCGTCCAAGGCCCATCTGTAGGCAAAGCTGGGGTGCCAGGAATGGTGACAGGCAGAGAATGGGGTGGTTCAGCTCGAGTCATCAGCAGCCCCCCAACCTCCGCTGAGCTGAGACTGTCCCTGGGCCGTCCAGTATTGCAGCCATGAGTCGTACGTGGCTCTTCCACCTGAGATGAATCAAAGTGGGGTACCATTTAAAACTCCGCTCCTCAGCCCCACGAGCCACCCTTCCAGTCCCAGGGGCCACCTGCGGCTCGTAGTTACAGGATCGGACGGCCCAGATACAGAACGTTTTCAGCACTGCAGAAAGTTCTGGTGGAGAGCTCTGTGGTGCCCCAAAGGAACAATAGCAGCAGTAGACATCGAGACACCCCTCTTACACTGTGTACAGAAGTGGGCTCTTCACCCCGTGTCCCATTCCCCTGGAGTGCCTTCTCTCCCCACTCTCCGCCCCTCCTGCTCGACGCCCTCGGGCTCCTGGCTCCTGGCCTGACCCTCCTCCTGTCTGCTGACCTCCAGGCTGCTTCCTCCTCCTCCTGGACCCTGGCTCCCCGGCTCCCCTTCCACAGGAGGGAACGGCACACAGGCCCCGCGGTGCGGAGTGTGTCTGGGCCCCTGCCTTCTTCCCTGCCCTGGTGCCCTGGTGCCCTGGACTGGACCTTAGGGACCAGCCTCATCGGACTCCAGACGTCGCCCTGATTGACCAGGCCCTGGCCCCCTCTTCAGAACATTCCCGGGGCCTCCAGAGCACCCCTAACCCCAGGCCAGCAGCTCCCACTTCTTCTAACCTCCCAAGTCGAAGCTCACGAGACTCCTGCCATCTCTTTCCCACGAGGCCCCCTCCTCCTAAGACTAAGGAAGGGGCCACCTCCAGGTGGGGTGTGGTTGCAAGCCCTCCATGTCTCTCCCGCCTGTTCCTTCCCCTGGTGCCTCTTCCCAGGCCCCGATCACCAGCTATCCCACGTGATCTGGGGCGCATGGCAGCGACCGCTCACAGATCACCCAATCCCCCGGCTCTTTCCTGGGTACGCGGCTCGGCTTCGTGTCCCCGCCTCCCCCGCAGATGAGCTGTGTCCTTGCGAGTGAGTTCCGGCCGATGGCCCGTCAGGTGTGGGCGCCGTTTCTGGGCCCGACCACGGGGCGCCCCAGGTGCAGATTCCCTGTTCTCTCCCTGTCAGCCAGATGTCGGGGTGCAGAGCAGCCTCGGGGTGGAAGGTGGCAGAATCAGGGCGACCGGAGCCCCTGAAAAACCGAGTAGAGCAGAACCTCCCCCACCACCAGCCCAGGCCTGCACCGGAGTGAGAGGGGCGCTGGCTCACACACACGCGGGCGCACGTCTGCCCACAGGGTCGCCTGACACCGGCTGCAGGGGGTCCTCCAGGCCCCCAGCTCCTGGCACGCCTCCTGGTGAACAGGCAGCGCGTGTCTGCGGGGGGAGGAACTCTTCCTTCCCCAGACACTTCCCTGCCCGCGTCCCTTTTCAAGTCAGTCCGTAAATCGCTTCCGACGGTCTCGCTTGGCTCCCGAGGCCAGAAAGACCGTCTCTGCCCCGCAGGCTGGTTAACGACTCAACTCCCGCGCCCTGGCCGGCTGCTCCCGCCCTCGCTGTGGGGAGCCCAGCCCAGTGACGGTCAGAGGAGACAGCAAGGGCCCTGGGTGAGAGCAGCCCCCCAGGTTCTAGATTATGAAAACAGGCCCCTAACCTCCTCTCTCCACGCCCCCCTCCACCTCTTACAGGTGGAAGCCCCAGTGTCGGCAAATTCTGATTTCAGTTGCAGAGCTGAGATCTGAAGGTCAGAAAGACCCTGCTGGATGGGCCAAAGAGGCCCACTCCCGGCTGAGAGCGGGGAGCAGCCTCCACGGACCATGTCCGTAGCCTGGGCACCTTCTGCCCCGCTGACCTCTGCCCTCTCCGGACCAGGGCTGCCATGGGCGCGTGCTCCAGCTGAGGAGTCGCAGTCCAGACTGCGTGAGGAGGAGGCACTGAAACCCGCCGGAGAGGCCCAGGCAAGCGTGCATCAAACCACAGATGAGCAGCTGCCTCCCGCCCTGAGCCTGACGCCTGGATTGTTCATCCTTTTTGGCTTTCAGATCCGCCTGGGGATCCAGAAACTGCTCCTTCCACGGCCCCGCTGGTTTGTGACGCCATCCTCCCAGGCCCCCCTCGGCCCCCGACTCCCAGCCTTTTTTTTTTTTACTTCAGATGGGGGCGCACGTCTCTCCCCTCCGGGCCCCGTCTCGGCTCCTGGACAGAGTCTCGGAGACACTGCTCCAGAATTCTCTGGCTCCCACCCAGTTCCTTCCCCCCTCTCGTCCCTGCAGCCGTGCACTCATTTTATTGGCTCCTCTCCATTTTCGTGAACTTTCCTTAAAATATCTCTTTCCTTTTCATCTGTCTATTCTGCCACGCCCTGAGAAGTAAGCAAGTTGGGTCTCCAGTGGCGTCCCTGTTTCCCCCGCATGTCTCCTGGGGCCACCTCCTCGTACCCTAGTCGTCACCATCTCCCCTGTCCAGTCACCCGCCCCCGCCCCCCAGGCGGGTCACTTAGGCCAGGCACTGGGTAAATGCTTTGCCCGAGTTTTTTTCATTTCATCCTCACAATGCCCCCACGCTGCTGGATACTGCCATCCCATTTTAGAGGCGAGGAAACTGAGGGAGGCCCAGAGAGGTTGAGCGACTTGCCCAGGGGCACACAGTCCGTGGGAGTCGGGATTCCGCCCCGGGCCTGTCACGCTGTCCACTCACGCTGCCAGACACAGCGTGCCTCAGGTCAACAGACACTTACCAAAAGCCAACAGCATGCAAAGCAGTGTGGGAAGTAGTTGTTGGAGAGGAGTCCTAAGTGGAACGAGAGTCTGTCCACACCTCTAAAGAGAGTGTCAAGAAGACGTGTAAATGCATGTAACACTTGAGCGTGTAAGGGGTAAACATAACCAAGGTGTTCTGAATGTTTAGAAGGAGGAAGAAACAGCAGGAGGGGCGTTTAGGAGGGTCTTGTTTATCTAAACAAAAATCTACAGGAGAAAAAAGAGCAGATTTCGGGGAAGGAGCCCCCAGACGCTGCAGGAACTTGGGAACTGTTGCAAAGCATCTTAGATGTTTAGCTCTTGGGCTCTGGGTCAGAATCTCGATCACTTTGACCTTGGGCAAGTTACTAAACACTTTCGATGTTTGGTTTCTTTGTCTGCGAAATGGGGAGGCACCCCTGCCTCAGGAGAGCCGGGAGGCTCATGAGAGACAGCACGGCGTAAGTATGATGATCGTTCCCATAATCTTTCTTTTTGTCACAAAATCCCCTCCTCCTCCCCCGAGGAATAGTATTGAATATTTATTAAATATCCCCTTGGAGTTAGGTGGCTTCGCACAGGTTCGCTCCTGCGAGCCTCAGAACGAGCTGCGGGTTTCCGTTTGGCACGGGCGGTTGTCGTTGTCTCGACAGAGGAGGGAACCGGGCCTGAGTGGGCTCTGAGCTTGCTCAAGGTCATTGGGTCATGGAAAGGCCTTCACCGGGGGTTCTCCCAGCTCTTCAAAGCCGTGTTTTTTCCTCTGCGTGAGTCACCAAGAAGTCCTGGAGCGGACTCGCCAAGTGGGAGGGAAGGCATCAAGATTCAGGGGGGCCTGGGAGGATGTCGCGTTCCCAACCGAAGCGTCCGTGGATGGAGAGGGCGACCAGGCATTCTCCTGGTGACCCTGCAGACACCGAGCTGTTTTCCTGCTTCCAGTGGGGACGGAGGACCAGAGCAGCCAGTGTTCCCTGGAAGTGTCTCCATTTCTGTACAGTCTGCCCAGTCTGCACGGGCGGGGTGTCGGGAGTGAGGGTGGGGGTTGTGCGTCCTTGCTCCAAGGCGATAGTGGGAGTCGGCGTCTTAACAAAATGGACCCAGGATGCGAAGGCAGTTGGACGCGGGTTCAAATCCCAGCTCCCAGCCTCAGAGGCCGAGCGACCTGGGTGCAGCCCTGCGACTGGCCTTCAGGTTGCCCGTCTGCAGATGCCGAGGATCATAATCACACTGGCCCCGGGGAGTCTGCAGGACAGTGGTCCCCGGTGCCAGCGAGTCACCGCGGCACGCATGGGGCACCCTTCACGGCCCCAGGCGTGCCCCACTGCTGTCGAGTAAATGAGGCGGATGTTCTGGGTGGCTCCGTGCCCAGGGGAGGAAAACCGACCTCCTGACACAGGAGGGCAGCCAGCTCCTGCTTCCTCCTGGGAGCCCCCCTGGAATTCAGTTCTCCCCGCCCTGCCCTGTCCCGCCGAATGGCGCGCACCACATACGTTTTTCCTTGGTCAGAAAGTCCTCCAAGCCAGCCCCGTCTGACCCCTCTGGTGACGCCCCCACAGCCGCCGCCCGGTGCCACGCACAGAGGACATGCTGAATCACTGCTTATTGACTGACTGAGTCAGTGATGGGGCGGCCACGGGGCCTCTGCCTTTGCAGAGCCTCCTCCTGCCAACGCTCTTCCCTCCAGGGAATCCGTCCCTGACCCGGGCCTTCCAAACAGGAAGCATCCCCTGGTCCCCCGCCCCCCACCCCCACCCCCAGTCTCCTGCCAGGTCTTCCTTTCCCAGGTGGCTGAGGTGGTAGGTTTCAAAACAAGGCCACAGAGTGTGAGCTCCAGGCTGTTTTCCCAGCTTCTGCCAGCCCTGCTTTTCCTCCCGGCCCGTCCCTGGAAAGCTCTGGCTGGAGCCAGACGCCAACAGGCCCAAGTTCCTGTTGCCGGGCCCTCTGCAGCATCCAAGCCGGCAAACCAGGGGCTTCCCTGGGGCTGAGTGACCTCCTCCGGGCCGTGGGCCAGGGCCCGGCCGAGTGCTGCCTCTTTAGCTGCTGCGGCTGTGGGAGGCCTGGGCTGCATCCCAGAGAACGCGGGCCGAGCCGGGCAGCTGGGAATCTCAGAGGGTGCAGGGCTGCGGGGACCGTAGAGGTCCCCAGGGTCCACGTCCCTGTTGCCTGGAGGAGGATATTCAGCGTAGAAGAGGCCCAGCAACCAGGACCCCGTCACCATGCAATCTGGGGGCAGCGATGCTCCGGGCCCCAGCTCCGGTCTGCAGCCCTGGACGACGTCTGCCACCCCAGAAGCTCCCTGTGTGCGGACTGGAAAATTCCAAAGCCTGACTTCTGATCCAGCACTCTCCTTCTGGGTCCTGCTGTTGGGCTTTCCCAGGGAAGAAACAGGCTGTTTCGTTTATTATTGCTTTTCATTTCAGCTTAGGAGGGACCGGGAAGAATGGTATCTCTGATGAAAATGCTACTGTTGCCCCCATTTTACAGACGAGAACACTGAGGCTCAGAGAGAGGAAGTCGCTGGCCCCAGGTCTCACAGCTAGTGCACGGTGGCGGTGGGGTTCCACGTGAAGCAACTGGCTTCGTCACGTTGCATCCTGTGACGAGGGGCCCAATCCCCGTCAAGCTCGGAAGCCCGGGCTGTGGTGCTCACAGCACCAGAGGGCAGGCCGTGCTGGAGAACTCGGTCTGTCTCGTGCCTCAGGCTGGGCGATGAACGCAGTGGCCAGAGCTGAAGCAGGGAGCCCGTGGGTGCAGGGAACCCCCCGAGGAGATGGGGACACTCCCAGGTTTGGGCAACTCTGTGTAGGGATCCAGCCACCTTCTCCAAACAGTCACCGATGAAGGAAGATTCTAGAAGCAATCGAAAGGGGCAGGAACTTTCCTTTCCCTGGCCCCTCTGCCTCCGTTTTCTTTTAATGTTGTTTTTAAATCAGTAAAAGTGGAGGCTCCAATCAGTTCTCCAAAATTCCTCCTTCACTAACACCCAGCAAGATCCAGCACTAAGCGCTGACCGGTGTGACTCGGTTGGGCATCGTCCCACGAAGTACAAGGTCACTGGTTGATCCCGGGCAGGGCACACGCCTGGGTTGCAGGCGCTGCCCCTGGTCAGTCGGAGAGCACGTGAGAGGCAACCAATCAATGGTTCTTTCTCACATCGACGTTTGTTTCTCTCTTCCCTCCCCTCTCTCTAAACATAAATAAATAAAATCTTCAAAAACAACAACAACAACAACAAAAGAGCCAGCACTGAGCCGAGCCCCCCCACAGAAGTCCCCCCACCCCCCCAGGCCCACCACTCTGCTGGAGAGGAAGGGGCAGCGCTGCCCGTACATGAGCGGAGGAAACGCAGAGTCGGGGAGAATGCACAGACGGGTCCTTGACTCTGGGATCAAGTGGCCCTTCTAACCGTCACCGCATCCACGGGAAGAACTGGAGTTTCGGGAGTGGCTCTTCCCTGTTCCACTCTGCAGGCCCCCTCCCAGTCCAGGTCTGCTGCACCTCCCTGACTTCTTGATTCTCAAAGACCCCAAGTGGCGGAGAGCCATCCCCCAGGCTCCCCGCAGCTCTCCACAGCGGGGTGCTGTGGGCTGCAGAGGGGCCCGGGAGAGGCGGCCCCATGGACCAACACAGCAGGAGGAGTCCGACCCGCCCAGACTAACAGCACTGTGGGCGCCCCCACCTCACTGCTGCGCTCTGCAGGTCCCTGCTTCTGTTGTCCTGCCCTGCAGATGGTGTCCACCAGGCGGGGGTGGGGGGCGCTCTGGGGAGGAGGAAGAATGGTTCTCAGGCACACTCACATCAGTCTTCTGTTTGATCTGTGCAACAGAGCCACCCGGCTATGGAAAAGGAAACTGAGGTCTGAAAAAGACTCGCCCGAGTCCTATACGTACAGGTGGCGGAACCAGGACACAGAAGTACACCTGAGCCTAAACCTGCCTCCCAACCACTGAGCCAGCAGGTCTAGCATTTCTGGCTCCTGTCTAGCTGTGAGCCCCTCCCCCACCTCCAGTGGCTGTTTCAACCCAACCCTAAAGAGAACCCCACACTCCTCAGTGAGGTCCCAGGTTCCTCTGAAGCAACCACCCCATGTTCCCCAGCCTTGGCAGACCCGCCCCAGCCTTCTCTGCAGGGGCTGGGGGTGGGGGTTGCGGATGTCCAGCTACGTGAAACCCTTTGCTGGGAGGGGATCTCCCCAGCCTTCTCCCCCGGTCCTGAGCCATCGCAGGTCATCAGCCTCATCCTCCCTTCTGCAAGCAGGGGCTCCTGCTGCCAGGCGGGGGCCCGAGGGCTGCGACGGCTCTGCCAGGGGCGTCAGGTGGCACCTGGTGCCGCACAGCCGTTGCTGGGAAGCCCAGTGTGCCCACCCCCCTCAGAATGTTTGCCGCTTGGCAGGACCGAGCGACCCAGTTTCCCCCAAAGGGAAGCTGAGCCAGCGTGCTGCGCAGTTTGGCATCTGCGTGTCTCTGCTGCCCCCTGCTGGTCACTGAGCAGGAGGCGCGAGAGCGCAGGGATCCATCCCACGGGAGTTCGCTGGGGAATTTCTTCTCCGGCCTGTAAATGTTTGCCGAATTAACTGAATGAATGAGTGGATTGTGTACAGTCACAGGCTCTGGGGCCTACAGCCTTTGAAGGAAAGGGGACTGCCCTTGACCAAACAGTGACTTTGGCCTTGCTGAGTCTGGACTCCCCTCCCCCTTGGCTGCCTTTTCTCCCTTCCTGTGGGCCTCCCTCCCCCAGGCAGGCAGCCTTGCCCAGAGCCCCCGAGTTTCCCAGGCCCAGGTCAGCTGGTTTCTGCCCTGCTACCTCACTAGAGTCTCCTCTACCACATGCCCACTGAGTGCTCTCAAGTCTCTGCTTGGATGCCTCTTATGACAGGGAACTCATTGGCTATGGTTGTAGCCTCTTCGACTTTCTGAGCGCTACAATCCAAAACATGGTCTCCTTCCTTTCGACACTGAATCTGTGCCTTATCACTTCCCCTCAGGGACCCAGTTCTTGCCCCCTGGGTGAGTCACTCAGAAGGCTGACCTGTGCACCTCGTGACAGCTGTCACTTCCTGGAGCGGGCAGTCACACCAAAGCCGCCTCAGGGGCGGCTTTGGGAGGGGCGCTTCGGGAAGGCCTTTCCCTGCCCCAAAGCAGGAAGGAATCTCCAAAGAGCAAGATGACCCAGCAGGGCGTTCCTGCCTAGGCGTGCTCCGGCCGCCAGGAAGCTGGGTCTAGGTTCCTGACACTCTGGGGACAGGAAAACAGCTCCTCTGTCTCCTTCTGCAAGCGCTGGAACGCTGCCTCTCCGGACAAAATCTTATCGCCCTCCCCCGACCACGGCTGGAATGCTGTCTTTCCAGACAAAAATAATTGCTCACTTGTAAATTCCCTTGGCGTTTGGGCGCCACTTTATCTCCCTAGTGAGTTCAACACACACAGCACCCTGTGAGTCCAGGAAGGATCCCCGGCTCTGTTTTGTGGGCTGGGAACAAAGGGCTGGGGAGCAGGGCCTCAGGCCGCTGCTCAAGGCAGAGCGGAGCTGCTTCCCAGACCTGGCTCCCTCTCGGGCCCAGCGCAGCAGGCACTGGTCATCGGCCAGGGTTTCCTCTCTCCTCTCCCGCAGAAAGACAATGAGGCGGTGGTTTTCTACACCGTTCATTCTGCTATGGTGACGGAAATTGAAACCAGCACAGTCTCTACGTGAACCACAGACTCTGGTCAGTGGATCCCCAGGCACCTCTTGGGCTCTGCCTAGAAATATATGTGTACCCACCCCTGCGCTGATCGTGCTGGGGGAGGGTATGCCTCTGCTGCTCGCCTCAAAGAATGTGTAACCGGGCCGGAGCGGAATGAGGCGAAATCAAGCATGTGAGATAAGCAGAGGGTGAGTCAAGTGAACAGCGATGTGGAATGGAATTTGCTGAAGGTCAAATGACAGGAGGCCTTGAAGCTGAGCCTGCAAGCACGGAAGAGGTGCGTCATGGGTGGTGTGATTGAAAGGGCAAGGGTCCAGGTGAACACGGGGGGACTCTGGGACAGGCTGTCCGCTGTCCCTCAGCGGAGGAATTACTCCAGCTCCCGAGAGTGGACACCAGCCACTTTTCAGGGGACACCTCTCCTGCAGAGAGCTGCTTTGCCCAAGGTCACGCTCCTTCCCACAGGGGAGATTCCATGTTAGACTTGAGTTGGAGTTGGCAACAAGACTTCCAAGGGGAGATATCTTGAGGGCAGTGGGTACAGTCGAGGGTGTGATGCAGAAGTGGGGGCAACGCTGAAAGCCGGTAACCAGTGGTTCGCTGGAGCTCCAGAGCTCCCACGGGGCCGGCCCCGGCCGCTGCAGGGTCTGTACTGCAGCTGCACTTTTCCTTCTTCCCGATCCCAGCTCCTCCCCTTCCCTTCCCTTCCACGGGTGTCAGTCTCAAAGCCCCTTCTGAAGAATCACCCTGCACGCTAACCTCTGTCTCCCAGCTCACTTTCCCGGGAGCCCACTCTCAGAAAGTTCAGTAAGTGGCTGTCCCTTCTGGGCCCACTTCTAGACGGTTAGTAGGGAAAAGGGATGCGGGATCTGGGAAGGACTAACCAGGCTGGGTCGTGGAAAGTGGGGAGACGCGGGGCGAGGAGGGAGGTGAGAAGGCCAGAGGCGGGGCCAAGAGGTGAAGAGGAGCCGGACCAGGCCGACGGAAGGGGCTGAAGGGGATCGAAGAGCCGAGATGAAAGAAGGAAAGACAAGACTTGAGAGCGGATGGTTTTCAGAGAAAGAAAAGCCGATGGTGCAGTGGAGAGTCCATGTGTGGTTTTGAAGTCATCACATTGCCAGAACAATAAATGAGACGGTTGGGGCGGAAGTTGGTTGTAACACATTCTGGTTTAGACTTGAGTTTGCGCTGGCTAGAGACTTGAGGAGTGGAGGTGTCCTCTGGGCGGCTGTGGCTCTAAAACAGGGGAGGGGAGGGGAGGGGAGGGGAGGGGAGGTCAGGACAGAGGAGGTGGGTTTGGGAGCGATGGCAGACTGTCCCTTCCAAAGATGGCCACAGCTAGATCTCCCATCCCACGTGACCTTCTGCACTGTGACTGGGCCACCGCCCCCATTGGGAAGTGGGGTCTCATTCCATGCCCCGGCCCCTGGAGTCTGGGCAGATTGGGGACCACTTTGACTAAGGTACAGTGAAGGCGAAGCTGAGTGACTTCTGGGCCTAGGTCAGAAAAGGCCACGCGGCTTCTGCCGGGTTCTCCCAGAATGAAGCCAGATGCCACGGAGAGGTCTGATGACCCCCAGGTCACCCTGCTGGAGAGGCCATGGGTGACAGATGACAGCCAATGTCACGTGTCAACCATGCAAGTGACCCATCTTGGATAACCGGCCCGGAGGAGATAAGGAAAGCTCCCTCCAGCCAACATCTGACTGCAGCAACATGAGAGACTCAGGCTTTCATTGTCTGGCACCGCCGTTCTCTGGTTCCTGGCGTGTGACTGTTTCAAGCAGCCAAACACCGGGGCACGCGTTGGGCAGCCGTCGTAAGGGGAACCGGCGTCATCAGCTGTAAACATATAGTTATATATATTTATATATAAAATATAGCCATGGCGCTCTCTCTCTCTCCCTCTGTTTCCTCTTCGTTCTATTTTTCTGGAGAACCTTGACTGATACAAGTGGAGCCCAGGAATTTGCTTTTTAAAACACGACCCCCAGGTCATTTTATTTTGCCGCTGGTTGACACACTGTAACCTGCAGAATGCAGTCCTTACAGCCCAATATTCCCCAATATTCCCCTCTCCCTCTGTTATTAACAGTAAAAATCTCACGGCGACCCTCAAGAGGATAATGGTTTGGCTGAACCTCTGTGTCCTCTGTATTTATCTACCAGCCTTCCTAGTTTGAGGTTTAATTCCTGTCATTTATATTATAGAAACAATAATGTTATTCTCAGTCTTGATAAATAAATGTACAAAATTAGAGTTGCGGGTTAATAATTTATGTCATGTGCCTTTTAAATATGCATGTGCATACAATTTATAAATTACATAGTAACAGGAGGAAAAATTCCTCTTTTAGATAAGCATTAGCCCTACCACCACTCCTTCGGCGCCGGCAGGGAATCTGATCTCTGCCCCGCCCCCGCCCCCCGCCCCCCCGCCCCCCCGCACTGAAGACTGGGACTCTGCCCCTAGGGCTTCCTGTGGATTCCCTAACCAGGCACTCTCTCTGCCTGCAGCGCTTTTGGTCCCTTTGACAAACATTTACTGAAGTTTAGCATGTGCCAGGCACTGTGCTCTGCCACACAGCCACCCCTCCTGAGAGAAGCAATCGACTCTTTGTCCGAGGGCCGCGGCCGCGAGAGTGCACTTCTGCTGAAGCTGTGTCCTTCCCCTGCGTGTCCGTCGTCTCCACCGCGAGACGGCGCAGCGTCGCGGTCAAGCGCTCGGTCCCGCTCATCTTCGCGTCAGTCGGTGGCGCCGCGCCCGATCCAGCGGGAACTCGGTTAATGTTGATGAATGAGTTCATAAACGCACGATGATAGCCCAGCATCTGGCGCATCACGGATGATCGATAAATATTGGTTGAAATGCAATTGAACTGAACGTGCAGGGCACAGAAACAAGGGCAGAGAGAATTGTGAGGAGGTGGGGTTGTTGGACTGTGAAAAAGATACAAAAGACTGAAGAGGGTGAACACTGGGCTGTGGGTGGGGGCCGGGAGGCGGGGAAAACGCTGGAGTTGATGAAAAGAAAGTTGATCTGAATCCTAGCCATTGACAGAATATTTACCACAAATAGTTATTCACAGAAAGTAGAGATCAGTATTTACCCTCAGGGTGTTGTCGGTGGTACCTCTTTAAATCCCGTTACTGAGCGAGCTCCTTTGAACCCTGTGGTTTATTATGCCACTAATTCACTAATTAGCTAGCTGAAATGTCCACACATTAGCTCTCAAGCTTAAACGCCATCTCCTTGCACTTGAATCTGAAGTTTGAACATACAATTATCCCTCCGATGAAAAGATGGGACAAACACAATTAACAAGAGCAACAAACCAGAATACGAGGCATGCAAGAGCACTCGTGAGATTGTGCAATTCTGCTGAAGGAAATTAAACGAGGTCCGTGCACTCACTCTTCCAACAAGCACGCATCACGCCACACCCTGCGCGGAGCAGAGTCCGTTCTCCAGCCCGTGGGGCAGCTCCTACATGTCACCTGTGGAATAATCTGCCCGTTTGTTCTAAAGTTTCCCCCGTCACAACAAAGGAGGGGAGAATGGGGACTCGTCTGGTGAATGGGTGAAGCCACAGGCCATATCAGCCATGTGTGAGGATGACTTCAAGTCAAAGGCTTTTCGCAGACTGGAAACCAAAACAAAGTCCTTTAGAGTACACACCTCCTTAAACTAAATGTTTGTGAGACATACTGGTCTCTACGCCTCCATTTCTTTTTTTTTTTTTAAAGATTTTATTTATTTATTTTTAGAGAGGGAAGGGAGGGAGAAAGAGAGAGAGAAACATCAATGTGCGGTTGCTGGGGGCCGTGGCCTGCAACCCAGGCATGTGCCCTGACTAGGAATCGAACTTGCGATGCTTTGGTTAGCAGCCTGAGCTCAATCCACTGAGCTATGCCAGCCAGGGGTCTAAGCCTCTATTTCTTTACCTAAAGAAGGGGGGATTTTAAGCCTCCCTCCTCCTGGGGCTGCTGTCAGGGTAAAGAATAAGCTCATATGAGGGAAGTTTTAGCCAAGTGCCTGGTGTGCAGCATGTGCTCAATCGGTGATGGCTGGCTTCTATTTTTACTATCTGTTGATGAGTGGGTTATTTCATAAGATGTGTTTGTGGGATTTCTGCCTGTGGGAAGGAGGGGCTGCAGCTGGAGAGCCGTGTTATTTCCAACAACTGGGCTCACACGAGATACAGTGGAAAGTGTCCCACAGCGGCAGCCAGGGACCTGCGTCCGTCCCACTCCTTGCGGACCTAGGTGCCTGATGGAGAAGGCCTCAGAACAAAGAGTTACACAACCGTGGGGGAGGCAGACGCTATCTAGAGACGCGAGGGCTCCAGAACTGGGTGGCTGACCTTTTCCCTCTGACTCTACTGCCTCCTTCTTTAAAGCAAAACAAACACCGTTAACAATAGCAATAAGCCCTGGCTGGCGTAGCTCAGTGGATTGAATGCGGGCTGCGAACCAAAGTGTCGTAGGTTCGATTCCCAGTCAGGGCGCATGCCTGGGTTGTAGGCCATGACCCCCAGCAACCACACATTGATGTTTCTCTCTCTCTCTCTCTTTCTCTTTCCCTTCCCTCTCTAAAAAAATAAATAAATAAAATCTTTAAAAAAAAAAACAATAGCAACAAACCAGAATAAAAGGCATGCAAGAATACTCATGAAATTATACATTTTGCTGAAGGAAATGAAATAAGATCTTATTAAAGGAAAAGATAGCCCTGTTCACTGAAAGAAAGACCGAGTTTCATAAAGATGTCACTTTTTCCTGAATTAACTCATAGATTTAATGAAACCCCAATCATAGCTGTTCATGGAATTCGATGAATTGACTCTAAAATGTATGAGAAAGAACAGAACTCCAGGCCCCGGCCCAGTAGATCAGTTGGTTAGAGTGTCGACCTGACACGCCATGGCTGTGGGTCTGATCCCCGCTCAGGGCACATACAAGAAACAGCCAATGAATGTGTAAATAAGTGGAACAACAAACTGATTGTTTCTCTCCCTCTCTCTCTCTCAGATCAATAAACTAAAAACAATTTTAAAAACTTTAATAATATAGGTAAAATATACTGGTGGTGGGATCAGGGAAAGTGAAGAGGATTTCTTAGACAAGATACAAAAAGTACTGACTATAAAAGTTTATTAAACACAGCTTAAATTCAGAATTTCTGTTTTTTGAAATACAACTTAAACTAGGTGAACAGATATTTGCCAAATACCTTACAAAAGATGAGAATCGGGACTATATGAGTAACTCCTACACATATGAGAAACAGATAATTCAATAGATAAGCAAAAGATATGAATAGATACTTCACAGATGAAGAAATATATATGGCCCATAAGCCTGTAAAGATATACACAACCTCACTAGTAATCAGGGAAATAAAACAGCAAAACCGCAGAGAGATACTGTTTGATGCCCACTTGTTTGACCCCCCAAAAAAGTTATAAAATTCCAATGATATAGATCAATAAGACATCTTATGCATTGCTAATGAGACTGTACACTGATGTAAAACAAAATCTTTGGCAAACAATTTGATATTATCTGGAGACATCAACTGTTGGGAACCGCCCTGCCTGGTATCAGAAGCTGTAACTCCCACCAAGGCTAAGGCTGAGGGAATGAACTTAGACCATAAGCCACCAAGGAGACAAAAGCTGCTCTCCCTGGCAGGAGCGCCACTTCTGCTCCTTTTACTTCACCCTGCCTGGCCCCCAGTGCTTGGTCGGTTAGCCAATGATGGGTAAGGTTCCCCAAGGGGGAAACGATATAAGACAGGCACGATCACATGGGAGGCCCCCAACAAAGGACTTTGGGGGCTACAGCAAAAGGGGATGATGGACCCTCGCCCCTCGGCTTTGACATAGCCTGAGTCCTCATTGCGAGAAAATCTCCTAATCTCTTGGCTGCCTTACTTCCCTTGCTCCACCTAAGCCTGAAACAATGACAGAGGGTGGTGCAGCCCTGTGCTGGAAAGGGCAGGTCCCTGGGTGATCAGGCCTAAGAAAGAATATGTAAAATCCTGTGAAACCTGCTTTGTTTAGAGTGCTCTCAATTAACTGATAAGGGTCCAAGGAAGAAGTAAGTTTGTTCCTCAAAGTTTTACTGCTCTTTAGCTATCTGACCCTGACTCAAAATAGGCCCTCAGGGTTCCTTGTTATTTGATCCTTACTTCCCGGCAATGAGTAATGAGCTTTGCCTGAATTCTTATGCAAATGAACCCAATAAAAGCCTTCTCTGGCTGGAGAACTAGACACCCTCCCCTAGGGAGGGTGGCCATTTCGTACCTATTTCCCCACAGGACTTGGTTGTCTCTGTGTATGTTTTTCTCATGTTTCAATAAGCCATCTGCAGTGTTCCGAGGTCACTGCAGGCCGGTGGTCATGTCAATCAACCACTCAATATACCTTTTAACACATTAATTTCAGTCCTTGGTATCCCTTACCCACCACCTCCCTATCTTATCCCAGAAAACTCTTTGCCCGTGTGCCTCAGGACACATGAACAAGAATCTTCACAGTAGCACTGCCCACAATAGCACAAAACAGGAAAGGGTCCATATGTCCATCAAAAGAAGAAAGCATGCATTAATGGTGTACATTCAACACAATGGGATATTTTACAGCAAAATGAAAATAAACTATAGCTACATATGCTAACGCGAAAGAATCAGAAACGTGTGAAAAATGCAAGTCTCAGAAGATTGCAAATACTATATTTTTCAAGTGTAAATGTATATAAAGCTTTTTAAAAAGCAAAAATAAAATGATACTGTTAAGGTACGTGACTAGGTACGTGCATACACCTATGTGCCCTTGTACACACACATACAAATTCTTTAACGTTCCTTTAAAATAGTCCTTCAAGCTCCTAAAACAAAATGAGACATTTCTAAATATTCAGGATATTACTATGCAGGATAGTAGCTACCTGTGAGCGTGGGCGATGGATAAGGAAGGAACCTCGAGGTAGAGGTCAATTATTGGTAACCTTCTCTTTCTTGGATTGAGTGGTAGCTTCCTGGGAATTCACTATGTTCTTGATAAATAAATGAAAAGTTAAAAGGCCCATGGATGAGCTGTTGATGACTGTATGTCATGAACGAAGGGTTTTGATTAATCCAATTCTACATACTCGAGTGCAAGGAGAAATATGGCAGTGATACCAAACATTTATATGGCGCTTACCATGCATCAGGCATGTGCTTTATCCCATTTAATCCTTCCAGTGAAGAGATTCTATGATTTTCCCTGTTTTATAGGCAAGAAAGTCAAGGCTCAGGGAGATTACCAGCAGAGGCCCACAGCAGAGCTGGGATTTTAGTCTAGGCTGGCTGGTTCCTGAGTCCATGCACTTAACCGCTGCCCTTTAAGATGTCTGGATAAATGAAAGAGGTAATTATATTAGGTCTTAGTCACCTAGCATAAATGACAGCAGAGCACTTTCTGTAATGATGTTAAAGAATGAACCGCATGCATAGCCCTGGAAGCACACACTAAAAACCACTGGATTGTGCGCTTCAACTGGTTGAACTTTATGGTATGTAAATTATACCTTAATACAGCTGTTAAAAACTCCACAGGCCACAAATAAGTGCCTTCATATTACAAACTGGGTCCTAAATGATCGTTGGCTATTTTAGGGATTTATTATGCGCCTATGAGTAAAATACACACTTTTTTGCAGACCAAACAAACAAACTTCACTGTCAGGAGACCATTCATGTTATGGAGAAATGGCAAAATCTTTTCTGTTCCCAGCTGCGGGCCTTTTCGCATGTGCCAGAAATTGAAGAGCTCTCTGCTCCCCACATACAATTGCTGTTGCAGTTATAGTTGTCTGTGTGTGTATTGAGGATACACAATGAAACCCAGGAAGGAAGACAGTGGAAAGAAGACACTTCATTGAAAACATCCTGATATATCCTTTAATTGCAGTTTTCTTCCATGTGCGTAACTTTGATTTCTGCCTTTTTCTTTTACATTTAAAGGCAACAGAGAAAGCGCTTCACATAGAAAACCTGTGGTGGCCGCTCTCCCACTGGGCTGTGTCGTCTGGGGCCTTTGAGTTGTGTAGCTCCAAGGGCCCAACACGGATCCCCGAATGGGCTAGGGCAGCTTCTCCTCAACACACTTGGTTCTTGACAAGGCCCGAGGAGAGATCAACACACTCCTTTGGTGCTCAGGGAATCTGTTGGTAGCTTAACTCTGGTTTCACAACTGCTGAAAGATCTCTCTTGCCCAGGTCAGCTGCCATCACAGATCTGGCCATCGATCGTAAGATCAGATGAAAATTCGGCCTGGACCTCAACAGCTCCATCACCAACACCAGAAAAGGGGTTCTGAGTCCTGGCTCTCTAAACCATGGGCCACTTTCATCCTCTCAGCTCTCTGATGCACACGTGTGAAAATAGGCTGGTTCAACCTAAGAAGCTTCATAGAGAACACAAGGAAGTAAAAAAATTACTTATGTTCCTGGCTGGCATAGCTCAGTGGATTGAGCGCAGGTTGCGAACCAAAGCATCACAGGTTCGATTCCCAGCCAGGGAACATGCCTGGGTTGCAGGCCACGGCCCCCAGCAACCGCACATTGATGTTTCTCTCTCTTTTTCTCCTACCCTTCCCTCTCTAAAAATAAATAAATAAAATCTTTAAAAAAAAACTTGACTTAAAAAATTACTTATTTTGACACAGCATGGATCCAATGTTATGCCATTGTTCAGTTGTGTCATGGACACACACACACACACATTGCAGGCTGTATTTTGGCTCTCTTACTGGAAATGGCCTTCAGGCCTTTTCTGCCTACCCACTGAGCTTACCAGTCCTCTCCACACCAGACAGGTTATCAGTCCCCTTAGGCAAGCCTTCCTGCTTCAGCCAGCCAAGGACAGGCATTTCCATGAAGCTCACTGGTATTTCAACTTGCAAGCCACTAAGCCCAGCTGAGATTCCAGCACTGCCGCTCATAGGGGCAGGAGCTCCCTCAATTCCTTCCAGTGCTCCCTCACTTCCTATCATGAGATTTGGGAAACTATACTGATCTGGTCATTATCTTTTTTCCCTTGATCAATGAGTCACCTACACAGGTCATTTAAGACAAAAATAGTTATTTTGGAGTCTGATTTACTTGCACTACCTATTTACCTTAAGTATCAGGTAATAACTTAAGTTCGATTTTGTGTGTTCTATTAGTATGTCCTTGAGCCGTAGCTGGTGTAGCTCAGTAGATTGAGCGGGGGACTGCAAACCCAAGGGTCGCCCATTCAATTCCCAGTCAGGGCACATGCAGGCCAGGTCCCCAGCAGGGGACACCTGAGAGGCAACCACACATTGATGTTTCTCTGCTTCCCTCTCCTTCCCCTCTCTCGAAAGAAATAAACTCCTTTAAAAAAAAATATGTCCTTAAAATAGATTAAAATCCCCTCTATAAAGTTTTTCTTTGAGTGTTTTTAGAAATGTGTTGGTCATTGTTGTTGTTTTTAATCCCCTAACATCCAAATTTTTATCTGTACATATCATTCCCCACTAAAAGGAACCAGAACTCTTTCAAGAAATGACTGATTCCCTGTCTAGGGCAGAAAATGTAGCTGATAAAATCTGGAACAAAATAATCAAGAGGGGCAAGATCGGGCAGAGAGTATGGGTTAAACGAGATTGACAAGTTAATGTTGAAATTGGGTGGTGGGTGCATAGGTGTTCTTTCTACTTTTGTAATTTTTTACTTTCTCCATAAAAACTTATTAAGGAAAGCTAAAACGAATTTCTGTTAAAAAGTAAAACGGTAACAGCACACACATGGTAAACACAAGTTTTCTTTTAATAACGCACAAAGGTATACAATGAAAAGCCGAGTCTCTCTCCCACCCAGACCCAAGACGCAGCCTCTTCGGCATGTTCCTAGTAACAATTTTCCACGATTCTCAGTGAAGTTTCTATGAAAACATATGCATACATATATCATTTTTAAAACCACAAACGGCAGCATACTACACATTGTTCTATGCCTTAGAAAGTTTGAACAGCTCGTTTTAATCCAGTGAGTATGTCTATGAACCACAATATCGTGAATTTGGAGGCTTTTACATATTGGGCTTCTTTCAAGCTTCTTGGATGTAATCGAGACCAAAGGCCTACATCTTCACCCTCCTCACGATTATTTAGGAAGAGAAGCAGGGCTAAGGAGGGTTAAACCGGTTCTGAAGTTGAGGTTTCGGTTTGGGAGACATCAGTGCTGCCTTGAAAAAGGTCATGTTGAGAAACACTCATTCCCTCCTCCATAGAGGACCTCGAGAGATGTGGCTGAAGGCAGGATCAATACGACAACCCTCATAACCTCTGCTCTCCGCATACCTGGTCGGACGGCACAACGCCCAAGGGCTGCGATGAACTGAACTCTACCTCCACCCCACCCCCGCGCCTGACGGCGAGCCTCAGGACGGGGGCTGTACCTGTACTGATCTCCCTCTCGCCAGCACTTGGCCCAGGGGCTCAACTGTCTAACACAGTCAAGGTCTCTGCAAAGAAGGGAAGTTGGGGTTTGAAGCGGATAATGATCGAGGGAGCCCAAAGAGGTGGATTTAGAGACACAAGGGGGTTTGCCAGTGGGTTATAATACCGGGGACGGCGGGGGAGGGGGGTCGCTAGGTCTAGGAGGCCACAGAAAAAATATGCGACACTTCCACGTGGGGGGTAAATTTCACTCTATTATTTAGCGGGGAGGAGCATTAAAGAAAAAAAAAACATGCTCTATTACGGGACTACAAAATCCCACAGCCACGTGAATGCCTAACACAAAACAGGAAGCCCACAGACACGCCCGCAGACCGCGAGGCTGAGAGCGTCGGCCACTCCCCTCGGTTACCAGGGGCGCTCGGGCCGGGCCTGGGAGCGCCGCGGCGAGGCGGACTCCCCGAGCCAGCGAGCACGCGTCCCAGCTGCGCAGCGTCCCGGCTGCGGGAGCCTCTGCGGGAGAGCCGCGCCTGTCCGTCCTCTGCACCGCCCCGGGGCATCAGTGTGATTCGGGATGTGTGAACTGGGAACTGCCGGCCCGGCTGGCCCCGCGGGCTCCAGGGGCCGCGGGCAGCGCTCTGGCCGTGCATGAAGGAGCCAAAGGGACTAAGATGGTGCACGCTGGGCGCACCCGGAACAGCCTCCAGGATTCTGGGATCCCGACAGCTGGAGGTAGGAAGTGGAGGGCTCAGAAGTTTCGAGCTCCCGAGCACACCAGAGTACGCGTCAGCACCGAACTACTGTTTGCCTGCAGAACGCCGAAAGCGCGAAAATGCTAAGGGGGGTTTCGGGTCACCTTCTCGCGACGTCTAAGTGACGTCGCACAGCAATCGCGTACTCCACTGGTTCACCTTCAGTCCACTCCCTCAGTACGCGGGCCTACCCCTTTAAGCGAGTGATGGACAGTTATTTCAGCCTATCAATTTCCCCATCACCATCCAATCAGATTTAAACTTCTCTCTGCGGCCGGAGGAGTTGGAAGAAGGGGGACGAAAGAGGGAGCGCTCTCTCGCGCGAGACGGCTGTGAGGCGGCCTCTCAGGAAAAAAAAAAAACGCCAGAAAAGATGGCCCGACTTCTCAAGTAGTGGGTTAAAGGACGGGCTCGAAAACCAATGAAAGGGATGAGGAGGTGGGATCGTTGCTTTCAGAGAGCAAGAGGTACCGTTACAGGGCACACTTTTCGTCCAATCAACGCCCGCAGACTTTGGGTCAGGTGACCATAGAGTGCGAGGGGCAGGGCTACAGCCTGGCGCGAGGAACCGTTAAGATGGACAACGAACGTAACCAATGAGGTACTCCCACTGAGGCGTTGGGAACCCAATAACAGTGGTTGGGCGGGCGCCTTCTCCGAGCGCGGGGAGATGTAAAGACGGGCAAGTAGTTTTCCCAATGAGACTGTAGAAGAGAGGAGCTACTTGACCAATGGAGACTGCGGGGCGGGATCCTTTGCAGCGGCGGAGTCCAAGATGGCGGCATGCGGTTCCGCTGTGTGAAACCAGCGCGGGGCGGCGGGTTACTCAGCTCCGCGGAGACCACGTCCGGCGACCCGCAACAATGAAGGGAAAAGAGCGCTCTCCAGTCAAACCCAAGCGCTCCCGCGGCGGTGAGGATTCGACTTCTCGCGGGGAGCGGAGCAAGAAGTTAGGGGGCTCTGGCGGCAGCAATGGGAGCAGCAGCGGAAAGACCGACAGCGGTGGCGGGTCGCGGCGCAGCCTTCATCTCGACAAGTCCAGCAGCCGAGGTGGGAGCCGCGAGTATGACACTGGTGGCGGCAGCTCCAGTAGCCGCTTGCATAGTTACAGTTCCCCGAGCACTAAAAATTCCTCGGGCGGGGGCGAGTCGCGCAGCAGCTCCCGAGGTGGAGGCGGGGAGTCACGTTCCTCTGGGGCCGCCTCCTCCGCTTCTGACGGCGCGGAGTACAAGACGCTGAAGATAAGCGAGTTGGGGTCCCAGCTGAGCGACGAGGCGGTGGAGGACGGACTGTTTCACGAGTTCAAACGCTTCGGTGATGTAAGTGTCAAAATCAGCCATCTCTCGGGTTCTGGCGGCGGGGATGAGCGCGTAGCCTTTGTGAACTTCCGGCGGCCAGAGGACGCGCGGGCAGCCAAGCATGCCAGAGGCCGCCTTGTGCTCTATGACCGGCCCCTGAAGATAGAAGCTGTGTATGTGAGCCGGCGCCGCAGCCGCTCGCCTTTAGACAAAGATACTTATCCCACGTCATCCAGCGTGGTCGGGGCTTCTGTAGGCAGTCACCGGCACCCGCCTGGAGGAGGTGGTGGCCAGAGATCGCTTTCCCCCGGTGGGGCCGCGTTGGGGTACAGAGACTACCGGTTGCAGCAGTTGGCTCTTGGCCGCCTGCCCCCTCCACCTCCCCCACCATTGCCCCGAGACCTGGAGAGAGAGCGAGACTACCCATTTTATGAGAGAGTGCGCCCAGCCTACAATCTTGAGCCGAGGGTTCCTGGAGCAGGTGCTGCAGCTTTCAGAGAAGTGGATGAGATCTCACCGGAGGATGATCAGCGAGCTAACAGGACGCTTTTCTTGGGCAACCTGGACATCACTGTGACAGAGAGTGATCTAAGGAGGGCTTTTGATCGCTTTGGAGTCATTACAGAAGTAGACATTAAGAGGCCTTCCAGGGGCCAGACCAGTACCTATGGCTTTCTCAAATTTGAGAACCTAGACATGTCTCACCGGGCCAAACTAGCAATGTCTGGCAAAATTATCATTCGGAATCCTATCAAGATTGGTTATGGGAAAGCTACCCCCACCACTCGCCTCTGGGTAGGTGGCCTGGGATCTTGGGTGCCTCTGGCTGCTCTGGCAAGAGAATTTGACCGATTTGGCACCATACGCACCATAGACTACCGCAAAGGTGACAGTTGGGCATATATCCAGTATGAAAGCCTGGATGCAGCTCATGCTGCCTGGACCCATATGCGGGGCTTTCCACTTGGTGGCCCAGATCGTCGCCTTAGAGTAGACTTTGCAGACACAGAACATCGGTACCAGCAGCAGTATCTGCAGCCTCTGCCCTTAACTCATTACGAGCTGATGACAGATACTTTTGCACACCGAGCACCTGATCCTTTGAGGGGTGCACGAGATAGGACACCACCTTTGCTATACAGAGATTGTGATAGGGACCTTTATGGTGACTCTGATTGGGCGCCACCCCCTCCAGTCCGGGAACGCAGCACTCGGACTGCAGCTGCTGCTGTGCCTGCTTATGAGCCACTGGATAGCCTGGATCGCAGGCGGGATGGTTGGTCCTTGGACCGGGACAGAGGTGATCGGGATCTGCCCAGCAGCAGAGACCAGCCTAGGAAGCGAAGATTGCCTGAGGACAGTGGGGGGCGGCATCTGGATAGGTCCCCGGAGAGTGACCGTCCAAGAAAACGTCACTGCGCTCCTTCTCCTGACCGCAGTCCAGACTTGAGCAGCAGCCGGGATCGCTACAACAGTGACAATGATCGATCTTCTCGCCTTCTTCTCTTGGAAAAGCCCTCTCCCATCAGAGACAGACGAGGTAGTTTGGAGAAAAGCCAGGGTGACAAGCGAGACCGCAAAAACTCTGCATCAGCTGAACGTGATAGGAAGCATCGGACAGCTGCTCCCACTGAGGGAAAAAGCCCTCTGAAAAAAGAAGACCGGTCTGATGGGAGTGCAGCCAGCACCAGCACTGCTTCTTCAAAGCTCAAGTCCCCTTCCCAGAAACAGGATGGTGGGACAGCCCCTGCAGCAGCAGCCTCTCCCAAGCTCTGTTTGGCCTGGCAGGGCATGCTTCTCTTGAAGAACAGCAACTTTCCTTCCAACATGCATCTGTTGCAGGGTGACCTCCAAGTCGCCAGTAGTCTTCTTGTGGAGGGCTCCAGCGGAGGCAAAGTGGCCCAGCTCAAGATCACTCAGCGTCTTCGTTTGGACCAGCCCAAGTTGGATGAAGTAACTCGACGCATCAAAGTGGCAGGCCCCAATGGTTATGCCATTCTTCTGGCTGTGCCTGGAAGTTCTGACAGCAGGTCCTCCTCTTCGGCCACGTCAGACACTGCCACCTCTACTCAGAGGCCGCTTAGGAACCTGGTGTCCTATTTAAAGCAAAAGCAGGCCGCTGGGGTGATCAGCCTTCCTGTGGGGGGCAACAAAGACAAGGAAAACACCGGAGTCCTTCACGCCTTCCCACCCTGTGAGTTCTCCCAGCAGTTCCTGGATTCTCCTGCCAAGGCACTGGCCAAATCTGAAGAAGATTACCTGGTCATGATCATTGTCCGTGGTGCGTCCTAAAGTCATGTGTACCTGTATTTACTGCTTTGACATGGTTCTTGTTTTGTGATGTATGATGGGGTACAGCATCAGATGACATTTTCTTTTTAATTAGTTGTTTAGTTAATAGCTTTTTCTTTTTTATATTTTTATAAACCTCTTAAAAATAGACATCAGGACAGTCTAGCTATTAAGTGAAAGGGATGCCCAGGAGGTAGCAGGCAGATAGATTTACTTTAATTAGGAGTTCCTACTCTTGAGTGACTTTTTTCCTCTTCTTTGCTTTTTTTCTTTTTTAATCTCGAGCATAAAAAAAATCCTCAAAGTTACAAAACCAAAAAATTGAAAAGTCAAAATTCGGAGAAAAGAGCGCATTCACTATATAAAGGTGGTAATACACACCTAAAAATGGCTTGATTGGTATGTAGGTAAAATTCCTGTACCAGAAGTTTTAACGTGTATGAAAAAATCGGATTAGGTCCCTCAAAAGTATAAGCTGGTAAATTGTATAGCAGTGTAATTATTTTAATCAGGTATTTGAGTATTTCTCTTAAAATACACGGTTTATTCCCAGAGTTTGCTTTAACATACGCATTTTTATCATTAGTTCTTGAGTTCTGTATCCTTTATATGCACTTTTGGTTTGTAGCTGTAACTGTTCAGTAAAAATTGAGGAATATGTTACAGACCATATGTCTTATGCTTACACTAGTGTGCAAGATGTGAGTAGGTGCTTTTAAAATCAGAATTCTTTGGTCAGTTATCGGTATGTGGTGGCGTTTTTACTTTTTCAGGGAGTTGTAGTAGGTACAGTTCTAGTTGTGCATATTTCAGAACTTCAGTGTTTTTCATTAAAGATGAGTTTTTGGTTTTGTACCCATTCAAATTCTTGATTTCAATAATAGAAAGAAGAGTTGTCTGCAGGCTCATGATTCATCTTTTGTTTCAGTGGGCATTAATTAGCCATATCTAGATTGCAGAATTTTTTAAAGTCATTGTGAAGTGCTTTTGACGTGCTCTTTTAAAATTTTGCTTGTATTTTTTATCTTCATATTTAAACAGCAGCAATGATATTACGTCACTGAAAATATTTTGGATACTTTTGAAATAGTGTGTTTAATATTTCTACTGGTGTCCAACCACAGAGAGTTGAAATGTCAGTGTAGGAAAACCGTTTTTTAATTGTTTTACTTTCCCAAACATCCGGAATTAATTCAAAATAATTTAACCCACCCTTACAGTTTTTTCAAAGCTGAAGATTATAACAACTTTTGGTTCTTAACAAGGGCTTTTTTGGCTTAAAAATAATGATTTTGGTGTTTTTGTTTTTTCATCTATCCATAGCTGCCACTTTAGTTTCTCAGCTGGTTAGTATATTTTCCCCTCTTGATTTAAATGCTGAGGACTTTAGCTAAGGCCCTGAATTTAGTTATGATTAGAAACTTTAGGACCATTTGGATCATGGTCGTGTTTCTATTCTGTGAAAGTGACTTATTGAAAGCCTGGCAGGACCCAACTGTTTTCTTTCTGTTAATCAAAGCTGGTGGTTTAAAATAGCACCAATAATAACCCAGGGAAACGTCATGCAATTTTTAAATTTTCCATTATGACAGGTGTGTAATGCATGTCAGCCTGAAAGCCTCATCACTGCTGTGTTTTGTTTTGTGTTTTTCTTTTTGGTCTTCATTATGCATTCATAAATTTTCTTTTTAGGTTTGGAGGGTTTTGTGGGTTTTTTGTTTTGTTTTTAAACTGGAAAAACTAGCCATTTTTGAGAGAAGGAAAGTACTAGGCTATGAACACAAACACCCTTGGTTAGCTTGTAGGGAAAATACCTAATGTGCTACGGTTAAGGCTTTGGGTGCTTTTTGCTTTTAAAAGGCCGAGCTTGGCATGGTAATACGGCGTAGACACCTGGTCAGAAACCAATGCAGTATGCAGCCTGCATACATGAGGTCAAAGTACAGTTTAACTAGATACATTTTTCCAGTTTAACTCTGACTAACCATTAACTTTTGAATATCTTTTCATAAGATGGTTGGACAAATAATTTTGCTCTTTTGGAGAGTGAAGTCCATGACATCTAATTTTATGATAATCCAAAGTGTGTGCAGCTCCTCCCCACCTCTTTTTTTAGTGGTTCATGCTCCATATTTGTTTGAATCGTTCTTTGATATTGCAGCTTTTGTTAGATCTGGGAAATTTGTGCTTCAGTGTCTTTGAAACAATGGCTTGATACCATTTCTAAATGTATGTATTATAAATAACTAATTATGTTTAGTTTGGTGCTTACCAGCAAGAGTGCCATCATTCAGATGAATCTTCTTTGTGATGTGCATTCTGTTTATGCAGGTTTATAACATTGGTAAATTACTGACTTAAACCTTCAGAACGGAATGAAAGCAAAAGTCTAAAACTGGTTCTGATGCTCATTAGTCAGAATTTCATAATCTCAGCATTGGGTGTTCTTTGTAACAACCAATTTTTTTCTTTTTCTTATACTTTAAGAAAATACTTGTTTAGTTGATGTTTCTGAAACTTGGTCTGAATGAATGGAGAGAAAATATCTTCAGTATATCATTTAATGACTTATTAAGTATTACTGGTGAAACACATCAAGCTAATTAAGACTTTTGGATCACTGCTTCAGAACTTATGGAAAATTAAGCCTTCATCTCCTAGCCAATTTTTAATTATTTTGTTGTCTATAACTGGGACCCTTGGAGTTTTCCACCCCAAAATTTAAATTCCCGGTTTAAGATGTATACTTTGACTCAGAATTGAGCATAGATATACTTCCTTTTAAGGATTAGACCTTAAAATGTCCATTCTCTGGCTGGTATAATCTTTTGTCACATTTTGAAGGTAATATATTCTGGCCCTTCTTAACTCAGATCATTTGAGGTCAGCAGCAGTGAAAGTAAGTTGTGTGTCTGTTGCTTTCATAGTCAAACACTGTTTAGGTTTATTTTTAAACTTAAGAGCAGGTTTTCACTGACAGCTGTTTTTTTTTTTTTTTTAATTAATTTTAAATCCACTTTCTTTAGGCAGTGAAATTGCTCATTATGCAGGTATAGCTTGAACTGCAGTTGGGGTTCGTGTAGGAACCATTCACAACAAACTCTGTGGTAACAGAATTAGGAAATCCTCTTGAGAAGAGGGCCTTAATGACTTTTCATGTGAAAAAAATTCGGGGGAGAATTTCTGGACCTTTTTTTTCTGTCTCTGCCACAGTGCGTGGTTTTGAGATGCATGGGAGTCAGGTAGTACAGCAAGCAGAGGAGAAGTGGATGTGACCCTGTCAGCATTCTGGTGAGAGTGATGTCCCTAAGGGGAGAAGGTGATTCAGGCAACCACAGTGAACCGTCCACCTTAATGAAGACTTTTATGAGTGTGATTTAAACAGCACTGAAAAGTCAAAGTCCTAAAGTGTTCTTTGGCTGTTTAGCAATGGTTTGTAGGAGTGTATTTTTATTTTTGTTTTTTAAGTAAGAGTTGTTGTCTTTGGTAACACAGATGAAGGTGGATTTTTAAATGGCTTTGTACCTGGAATCCTTTCTATAATAATGGAGCAGTTTATTATTGCTCCATTCATAAATTACAGAATGAAAATAGAGGGGGGTAAAAGTTTGACTAAACTCCACCTTTTTCCAGTTTCATTTTTTTAAAGTTATATGTAGAATATATTGATTATAGGTTGATTATAAACTTACTTTCTTCTAAATTCTTCCAATATGTTTTACTCAGTTACATGAGTATAAAGGATATTTTCAGTCCTGTAATGCTCACTTAATTGCAGTCTTTAAAAAAAAAAATCCACCCTGTTCTATTTGTTATTTGTCTGCTCATACAGGAAATTCATTTCAAGGTTTGTGCCAGTGGGTATTATTGGTGCTTTTTGAGGTCAAGGTGGACTATCTAGGAAGGTCTTGTTAACATTATGTTCATCTATGATGGCATAGGGGAAATATATATATATATATATTTTTAATATTGTAAACATTTTTACTGAATAACCTTTTTTTCCCTCCTGCAAGCAAAGCTGGTGAACAGTGGATGAAGATACGGAAATCAAAGCTCTAATGGACCTTTCGAAGAGGAGTTGTGGCTTATGTGGAGTTTACATGGGCCTCTTGATGGAAGAAAGCTAATCTGTTTAGTATTTTGTGCATTTTACTAAAATGGCAGCTTAAAGTTGTGTATCTGCTATTGTGATGCCAATGCCGGTGTTTTAAGTGGAAAAAAAATGACCTCTTGCTTTGTGCTGTGTACACAAGATTTCTGGAAAAGTAAAGAAAAACCCTTTTTATGGCTCACACAGCTTAAGAGTAGCTGTCACTCAAACGTGCGCTCACAGTTGAGCTGCTTTTGTTTTATTCTAAATAAATTGTTTCTTTTGAGGAAAATGTTTTTCTGCCTGGAAGTGAATTGACGGCAAACCTTTGACCCCTTTGTTTGCAGCCGGGGTTACTTGCTGCTGCTCAGATCTCGTGTGTCTTGAGCAAGAAGCAGGGAGACCATCATTTTGACTTATCATGGTGTGTCAATTCTGAAGGATCTCTAGTGTTACTGTGACCCCCTTTGTTTGCAGTGAAGGGGATCATTTGCTTCTCGGTCCTCAACTTGATGAGGAAATGGTGCTGTTGGCTGGCACGCAAGAAGCCGGGGCAAGCACCGTAAGCCTCACCACAGTGCACGAGTCGGGGGCTTTGCTGGTTGGAAGAGCCGGAGTTGCTGAAATTTAAGTTTTGATTTATTTTGTTCACCCATCACGTTTGGCCTTAGTTTCATTTTTAATTTGAAGAAAAGTTTGCGATTGCTTTATCTTGCACTTAACATTTGCACCAAATTGCCAAAAGAAGGAGAATGCTCCGTTTGCTTTTTAAATGTTAATGCTGATGTTAATAAAGCCTTTCCTGACACACTTGAGGAGCTCCTTCATCTCCAGGGGCTTCTCACCAGAGGTATGCGGTGATGGGTTTAGTTCTGAATGGATGAAGAGTTCCTGAGAGCTAGTGTTTGTAATTAGAACCGTTACTTGGTATCTGTGCCTTATCTGACCTGTGGTTCCACATGCCTCGGATGTGCATGCACCGTGACGGTTCCGTAGGTACGAACGCACACTCAGGCCCAGTCACCTCGGTCGGTAGTACAGATGGTGAGGAAAAAATGGAGGCATCCTTAAGGAGGAAAAAAGTGTTTGCCTTTAGTTCCTGCATTATCCTGCACAGGGGTCCTGAGCTTTGGAAGCTGTTCCCAGCACAGGAGAGCAACCCTGTTTGCAGCAGGAGACTTCGGTGCACAGTGACAACGCTGGAGTTCAAGAGGAAGCCAGCAGTGCTGCACCTTTGGCTTCAGACACCACTGTTGTTTGCCAGTTGTAAACTTAACTAGTTGCAGACGAAGACCACCTTGAAATGCAGGCTTGTTGGGCTTGTTTTGAATTTTAACCTCGGACGGAAGAGCCCTAGTGCTGTCTGTCTCCATGCGGGATGATGATTACTTAGGCAACAGGTGCTTACCAACAAAGGATGCCACGATTATACTCTGCAAGGTGGTGTTCCAGTGGCAAACAGCTGTATAAACTCTTGTAAACAGGTAAGAGGGTTTTTAGAGGTCAAAAATGCATTATAATTAACAGGGTGAGAACTTTCAATGGTGGGGGTATGTCTCTCTGGAAATCTTTAGGCACTCTGCTGCTATTACTAGCTACGTCCTTCACCAGAGTGATGTATTTGTAAAATTCCAGGCCAGAATTTTTGTTCTATGGATGTTTGTGTCTGTATTTTTTAAAAAATTCTTTTAATGAACCAAAACATTAAAATCTTGGCTATGGATTTGGGGCCTACAGCCTTGATGCCCTTTAAAACTGTGACATTTTCTATTAGCTGTGACATTCGCCCTCAGTGGTGGTTTAGTGGTGTGCTGGAAGAATTTTCTGCTGTATAAACCTCCAAGTTAACAAAACTATATAGCCAAAAAAAAAAAAAAAAAGTGGACCATCAGACTAGGAATGATGGATAATTTAGCCAAAATGGTTAGGTTTTTTTTTCTTGTCCCACAAAGAGATTAATTATTAAATCAGGCTACTACAACTTGAGGGGAGTGAATAGACAGTGTTGGCGGTGCTGTTATCGTCGTTTTCATGGTCCATTTGGTCCTGTCAGCCTTCTGAGCCCTTCCAGCTTCTCCCCCGACAGTAGTCAAGTGGGAGGTTTTGGCAGCTGAACACAAGCACAACTTTTTCATGCATAATACAATTTAGGTTTTCTCGCTCTATTTTAAATGGGATTGAAGATTTTGAGGGTAATTTTTCTCTTTCATGAAATGTGTATCTGTCTTTTTCCAAAGAGGAAACGTCAAGTACAGTGGTTTGTTTCAGGTCCTCGGTGTCTTTTACAAGAGTTTTTAAAAACCTGCTTATGAATTGGCTGCTTTCTAAAGCTTTGCTAAATGATCTCTTACCTACATGCCTTTAAACTTTCTCTACCTGTTGGGAATGTCAGTTTCCAATGTATTTTCTTTCTCTGACTAGTTCACACTGAAAACCCATTAAATAATTTTTCCCGTTACTAAACAAGTATTTTAAATCACTATAGTGATTTGAGAAAGATTATATTACACTCCACTTACTTCTGCATATTTGGTATCTTTCTAAGATCTCAGGCTTCCTCTCTCAGGAACAAGAAGAAAATGTTGGCCCTGGGCATTTGTTTGTTTGTTTATGAAACTATACAAAATGGAAAGGTACACAGCATGACAATTTTAAAACTACTCAAGAAATTTTATTTCCAGCTACACCAGGAAGGAAAAAATACTAATTGGGTTGACTGTTAGATCTAGAGTTGAGGCTTTATAAATTGGAAACTGCCCTTTTGAAATATTTGTGTGGTTTCCCAGTAGCTTTCATATATTCTAAATTTAGGGTCCTATTCTAAAGGAAATAGTTCCATGAACACTCCTGAGTTGGTTTCTGCTCATTTGGAAAGCCTGGCTGTGAGTATTAAAATTGAAAATAGGGATTACCTTGACTTTGGTAAAACAACCTTGATTTTATAAATTGCCACTTCTATAGCTTAAGTCACATTGTTATTTCCAAGCTGTTTATCTGAGGCAATAAATTGAGTGCATATGGCTTGTACAGCATCTTTTTTTTTTTTTCTTTTTTTCAATAGGATATCTGGGTATGGCTTATCTGACCACCACCTTTCTCTCCCAGCTTACTCTCTAAGCTTCCTTGGTTAAAAGACGCTTTTACTTAATAAGTCGAGTTATAACCTAGTTTTGAGTTGTTAGCAGAGGAATTTATTGAATAACAAAATTCCTTCAAACTTCAGACAAGTTTGTTCTTAGCACCAGAAGCGATTTTGACGTTGAAGTAAAGTGACTTAACGTGTTTTCACCCAAATGGAATGCTGTAATATTAAGCTTTCAGGTAGGGTTTCTGTGTAATCATTTGAATGCTGGTTGTGTATTAAGAACCAAGGTGCTGAGCATATAGAAGAAAGTATCAGATAGTCTCTACCCCTGTGGGCAACTTATACTCTAATTGGGGAAACTAGATATAAACAGGTAAAGAGTTAAATATCAGGGAAGGTCACAGTTTAAGACAACTGTAAGAGATTTCACAGGTTGATATTGGAGTTGATTTGCTAATAAGTGTTTTAGGTGATACGGGTATAGGAGTGAGTATATGAACAGGTTCCTTTAAGGTGGGACAGTCAAGAAAGACAAAAGAGTTCTTTGGAGAAGGATGTGGAATGGAGGAGGGAGTTTGGGATGGAGATGTCAGGCAGGCAGTCATGAATAACACTCTAGCGGCCTGTTGATCCGGGAAAAAGGTGCAGGTTGAAGCTTGGAAAACCAGTGAAAATGGTTGGGTCATTTACTGAAAGGGCATCCTGAGGGCAAGCCAGTTTGAGGAGGGCAGGGAGTGAGGATGTCGAATCAGTTGAGACATGTTGATAAAAAGCAAGAGTACTAATAATAGCAATCATGTGTTCCATGCCCATTTCAGGCCAGCATTCTGAGTCCCATACCCGTTGTCTCATGTGAATCAGCACAGACCATAATCAGATGCTAGTAAGTGATAGAGCCAGGGTTCAGCCAGGCCTTTGTCGTCACTATACTGTCAGACTTCACTACTCTTTTTCTGGAGGCTGGGATGTGGTGAGAGCTGCAAAGTTGAGTTGTGGGCAGTGATTTCAAACTATGGAGTGTATCGACATTTGTAGTTCTTGGGAAGCGAACAGGCCTTTGGCTCCAGCCCCAGAGTTCTGGGATGCGTTAGGGCCAGCATGGCCCAGGAGTCTGTCTTTTCACATCTCCCCAGGTGAATTCCCCCAGGATGTAGGCTGTGGTCAGTGGCCGCATGTCGAGCAACACTGGCCCACAGAGTAGAGTGCTTAGGTATGTACTTGGGGTGATGACCCATTGAGGACACGGGAGGGGAAGGAAGGTGGCACTGGAGGAGAGGCCCAGTCGGGGAGCCAGGATGGTGCTCTGTCCCGGAAGCTGGGAGGAGGCGCTTCCAGAAGATAATTCAAAGCCGTTGCAGAGACAAGCAGAATAAAACTGCAGTGCTGCGGAATGTATCACTAAAAATGTCACTTAAATAACAGTTTTACAGTCAAGTAATTATTTCTCCAAGGCAGTCAATCTCGCATGGTATTTAATTTTGCCTTATAACAGTCTGAAGAAGGGCCCCTGTTGAGTTTATGAAATCCTCAAGGGTCACCAGAAAAGTTCTGTGACTTGGCTAAGGGTTACATAGCCAGGAACTGATTGAGATATCCTTGAGTTTTCGATGTTAATCTAAAAATAATGTGGCTGTAGTTTAACCTAAATTAAAATTCGAGGATCGCATGTGGAAGTGCACATCTAAGGTGTTTTCTGTGGGTGAGCGTCACCTGTCTCCTGCCTTCTGACCAGGTTCCCAAGAGAGCGGAGACGATGGGATTATAGGTAAAGTCAAGTGTATCTTTGGCTTGTAAATGGTTGAAAGATTTTCTATTTTGAATTATCTATACTGAGTTGTCTTCTATTAATGTAGCATTATTAATTTAAATCATGTAGCATTATTTAAATATTTAGTTACCTACTGTATTTTGTCATGTATAATGTGCACTTTTTAAAAAATATTGTATTTATTTATTTTTAGAGAGGGGAAGGGAAGGAGAAAGAGAGGAACAGAAACATCAGTGTGTGGTTGCCTCTTGTGTGTGCCCTACCGGGGACCTAGCCCACAACCCAGGCATATGCCCCAACTGGGAATCGAACTGGCAACCCTTTGGTTTGTAAGCTGGTACTCAATGTACAGAACCACAGTAGCCAGGGTATAATGTGCACTTTTTTTTTTTGCCCACATTTTTGAGGGGGAAATAAGGATGCGTATTATACATGGGCGTTACTAACATGTGGGTGTGCATAATTCATGGGAGCGCATTATACACAGCAAAATACGGTATTATATATAGCAGGCATCATTCCGGATCTTGGAGGAGTGTATCGGTGAGAAAACAGACAGGTTCTCTTTTCTCATGGAACTTACATTCCCATGGACAAAGGGAGGTAGTGAGGTAGTAAACTCTAAGTTAGGCCTCGTTGCCAAGGACAAAGGGTTTGGATTGTGTTCTGAGTGCTGAATGCACTGGAGAGCCACTGGAGGTTTCTAAGCAAGGGGAATGGTGTGATTTGATCAAGATTTGCCTACTTGTCTCAGGAAAGTAACACAAATTTCCTTCAGATACCTTCAGTTATTTCCAAGATCTAGAATAATGCCTGCTACATAATATTTGAAAAATTAATTAGCTACACTAATTGAAGATAAGCCAGTACATAGATAATTCATAGTAGGAATTCTCTCAGCCATTTACAAGTCAAAGTTAACATTTCTTTCAAAAATAAATTAGCATTTAACATTCTCTGTGAGACTGTATGTTCAGATCAGCAGTGTTCCATATTTAAAGACTGTTGTAGAGATTTTATTTCTTCTTCAAGCTAATCATTGTTGGCCACCCTAAGGTTTCAAAGCTATCTTCCCCCCAGCACCTCATTTTTCATCATGTTCTCATTCTTTTTGCTTTCAGCAGACTCTCATGAAAGTTCCCATCGCAGTCATACTGTGTACTTCTGTTGTAACTTACTACCATGCTTTCTGTATTCCACAACTTGCCATTTCTCCAGTGTTGTCCAGCCACACTTCCTTACTAAAAATCAGTTGAGGTGGTCTTTTCGTAGAATGACTGTCATCCTGTGCAAACCAGATACATGTGCTGAATTGATATCTGACCTTTTCCAGGTGACCAACAGATTTCCTTTTACCCAGGAAAAGAACTTAATGAAAACATGTTATGCATAAGCATGTTAATACATCTGTGTCCAGAGTAGAGCTGTCGTCACAGGCAAAATTAACACTTTGAGGTGCTACATACAAATATATTTTTATTACATATTTTAAGACATCTTGGGAAAACTGATGTTTCATAAAATTAGTATTTCAACATATGGAAATTGACAATATTTTTACCTTGTTCCCTAGGTAAGAATCTAGTGTGTATATATTCTTTATATACAGGAACACTTCAGTAAACTAGACACCTTAATTAGAATTTTTCTGCATTCTATAGTAGAGATCTTAAACCTGGCTACGTAGTAGAATCACCTAAGGAACTTTCTACTACCAATAACCAGGATACTTTCTCAGAGCTTCGCCTAAATTGATCTAGGTCAAGTGGGGCTCTGCCAAGTTCCCAGTGTTGTTTTTGTTTTGTTTTCAGTGCCCAGGTAACTCTCCTACGTAGTCAGGATTGAGAACCACTGCTCCAGAGACAAATCTTCAGCATACAATACACCATCAGTCCCTTAAGAACTGTTTGAAAATGAAAACCCAAAACTTTGAGACTCTAATTGGGGTTCAGTACAGCAGGTCTATGGCTTGGTTTTCTAGATCGCTGCTGTTGAAAGTGTGGTCCTCCGAGCAGCAGCCTCAGCATCGCTGGGAAGGGTGTTAGAAATAGAGTTGCAGGGCCTCACCCTAGACCTCTTCTGGGCAATTTGCATGAACTTTAAAGTTGGAGAAGCACAGCTTAAGTTGTAGATACATAAATACATGTATCCTATGTAATAAAAGCGAGTGATTAGACTCATACCCCTTATGAGTAAGATTCTCAGATATGTGTATTAGTCAATGACATTTACTTTAAAGCATTTAAAAAAAAAATTTAAAAAAAAAGTAGGAACAGCCCTGGCTGGTGTGGCTCAGTGGATTGAGCCACAGGCCTGTGAACCAAAGGGCTGCCGGTTCGATTCCCAGTCAGGGCACATGCCTGGGTTGCAGGCCAGGTCCCCAGTAGAGGCATGAGAGGCAACCACGCATTGATGTATCGCTCCCTTTCTCTTCCCTCCCTCCCCCTCTGTCTAAAAGGAAAAGTAAATAAAATCTTTTTAAAAACTAAAAGGTTTTTAGGAAAGTAGGAACAAAAAGAGTTCTTAGTGAGCTTCTGGTAACCAGAAAATGACCAGAGGTCTCTGCCATCAAGAGGGGGAAGGTCATTACTGCCTATCCTACTTGGTTGGTTCTTGATTATTTTGTAATGCATACTTTTTTTTCTCCCCTTTCTATTCTATTCTAGTCCACTCTTCATTGTGAGATAGAACATGTTACTTTTTATAGATACAGATGGGGATATTCGAGACACTGTTTGATGATGGCTGTCTCATAATTTAGAAAATTTGGTAGAGGTCAGTTTAGAGCTTTTAGTGGGAGAATGGCTATGGACAGGATTGAGGAGTGGTTCCTTCATGGCCTATGTGTTTTAATTTTAATATGACAGTAACTTCATAAATAAATTGATTTTCCTCATATAGCAGTAAGAATTAAAAAATCTAACATTTATTTCATCTTAAAGTTCACAGTGGCAGATAATACAGTGTTTAAGATTCATATACATTAACCGGAATGGTCCAGTATGAATGTACTTAGAATACTCTAAATTGCAACATACCGATTTAGATGAAGAAATGATATTCTTAATGTGTCCCTTTTTATGATGAAAGCTTCTGTAATACATTCTCCAGGCAACCATGTTGACATCAAATGAAAAACTGCAACCAGACTATTCTCACGTCCCGCAGTTTTTAAAAATTTTAAATTGGTGTATGTGTTTTGGAGGGATTTTTCTCAAGCACAGCACTCTTGAGACCTGAGAGGTTTTCTTTAATGGGGACTCACCTGTATCACCATTTATTTCTTTGTGCAGTTTACCATCTGCAATGTTACGATCTTAAATGAAAAATCATTCTAGAAAAGAAATGAATTCATTTGAACTTTAAAGTTGGTGGTTGAAAATATTTTATTTCCGCGATAGATTAGTGGTGTTTTTTGGGGTTTTTTTTTTTTTTTTTGCTTTAATGTATGGGTTTAAAGATATTTTGAACCTTCAAAGACACTTCTGTTTGCTGCTTCCTAAGTTTAGAGATGTCTGAAGCCCTAATACAAATTTTTAAAAAATACACATGTTATTGGATCGACCTCCTCTATTGTAATAGCCATATTAAAGGAGGGAGCATTTCTAAGTACAGCAATTGGTTAAATGTCTTTTTTTTTCCTCCGGGTTTCTTTTTAGGAACTACTGACAATCAAAACCCTATAGCCGACTTTGGGATATGGCTTTATTATTCAGCACCTAAAAGATGCGTTCTAATTGGCAGACTTCTGGCCCTGGTACTTGTCCTCCTGTTTCTGTAGAAACTGGGTTGGAAGTCAGAGCTGCACAAAGGGAAAGGGTAAGTTTCTTTTAAAGTCCATATTTATAAACCCGTATCTTATTAACTGTGGCATGGTGTCAGTTTTCACTATAAGGATACCCATCGGAACTAGAACTTAAATACGAACTACTACTTTTCACTTGAATGGAAACTGGCATCAAGTCATTAAATGTAATAGGAGGGTTTAAATATGGATTTACTTTTCTCATGACTCTGACCTCAAATTTCTTGAAGCAGTTAACTTAGTATAATTCTCATTTTGAGTTATTTCTAATTTGGGGGTCATAAAGTTGATTTTTATCCTCTTAGAACTTACTGTTTTGTACTTTTCAGTAAACGGAAATTGGAATATAAAATATGTACAGAGGACATTTCAAAAGTCTGCATGAATTATAAGCCTCTTTGGAGCAAAGTCTTAGTCTTTGCGTTATAAAATAAGTACTGTACTATTGACCAGTTTTTCAGCCTCTCTCCTTAGCCAAGTAGGAGGGGTCACCTGCTGGACACAAACATTGGTCCGCTCTCATCCAGGCAGATGTCCATTATTTGTAGAACCTCAGCCACCTGCCATTGGGTGAGTCATCTTACTGGTAGGGCGTCAGAGGGCTATGCTGCCGGCTGGGGCCCTGAGGCTTGAACTTGTTTAATCAGGTGTGGAAACCTCCTGTGAGCTATAGGTTGGTGTTTGGAAATGGTTTATACTAGACTGGCTGGTTTGGAGAAACTGGACGGAGGATAGTAATAGCTCTTGTCCTTTGAAATGTATCTGTCTCATTTCCTTGATAGACTTCTCTTTTCCCTGCTACATGAACTTCAGTGTTCGTTGACACGGACCGCAGAGTGGGACACCTTGGCTTTATGTTAGGTCAGATCGTCAGTTTTGTAAAAATAGCGTAAGAAGGGAAAGTCGGAAGTTTTTTAGTAGGGAAAGAGAATTCATTTTTTAAAATTTCACAAGTCCATTCACAAGTTCATGCCCAAAAGTAGATTCTCAGTAAAAATGTACGCCTCCCTTTCTTAACTACTGTGTATCCTGTTCATTTCTGTTTGCTCACTGTGGCTTGAATGAGGCAAAAATAGAAGTGAATTTGTGATATTTTGGGGGGAAATGGCTAGGAAAAAATTTACTTTTTGTGTATATGCTATCGAGTATCTCAATGGGTTCTCCAGTCCTCAGTGTAAGAGTTGCCACCTCATCCTGGTTTTAAAACTGGAAGTCCAAGTCCCAGGGGTGCCCTCGTTTCCAGCCAAACCCAAACAGTTGGCCATCCTCTCTCAGTCTGTTCTCTGCACCCCTGAAAAGGCCTCTCTAGGTTTTTATTGAACATTCTGGAGATTTCACCATGCGCTGGCTTCTGTCGGAATGTACCAGGGATTAGGCTGTTTTTTTAAAGAAATGATTGTCATATGGCAATGCCATCTTACCTCTCTCGTAGAAATAAGACATGAATTTTAAACTGATTTATTTAAAAATTTAGGTCTTCTAATATTCCCCAACCTGACCAAAAAAAGGTAATGCCTAAGTATAGGCCAATTATATATATATATTTTAATTTAGTCTATTCTATGATGTGCTTCTTTACAGCTTCTCTTTATTTTAAGGTTCTATTTATTATATATTTTTTAGAGAAGGAAGGGAAGGAGAAAGAGAGAGAGAGAAGAAACATCAGTGTGCGGTTGCTGGGGGTCATGGCCTGCAACCCAGGCCTGTACCCTGACTGGGAATCGAACCTGCGACACTTTGGTTCGCAGCCCGCTCTCAATCCACTGAGCTATGCCAGCCAGGGCCAATTATAATTTCTTAATATGAAAATATTAGCTTTAATAAATGAATTATGTCATTAAAAACTATTTCTGATACTAAAACTCTTATTACCTCACGGTACTTTTAAGTTCCTTGCGGCCTATCCTCATTATCATCATGTCAGTCCTGTGAAGGAGCTGGGCATGTATCATTTCCATTTTATAAATCAAGAGCAAAAACAATTTAAGACCAAGGACTTTTCACTGTTGTTTGTGTGTGTTAAGACCCTGGGTGACAAAGGTGAGACAATCGGAGAGATACTTGTGGCAAATGCGTGGCTGAATGAGGCATATGTGTCGGCAGAAAGCCTCACAGAAGCTGGTTCTGACTTAAGAGAAACCACTCAAGGTTTTTAAATAGTAGTGGGCTTTGGTTTTACATTGAGGTCTTCCGAGAAACCTCTGTCCAAGTTTTGTATTATGTCTCTCTTAAAAACAGTTAACATTGCCCTGGCTGGTGTGGCTCAGTGGATTGAGCGCAGACTGCGAAGCAAAGGGCCACTGTTTCGATTCCCAGTCAGGGCACATGCCTGGGTGGCAGGCCAGGTCCCTGGTGGGGGCATGTGAGAGGCAACCACACATTGATGTTTCTCTCCCTCTCTTTCTAAAAAAATAAAAAAATAAATAAAAAATAAGAAAAAAACACAGTTAACATCAACTATTTATACACAGTGTGTTTTTTCTCTTACGGGAAAAGCTGATTTTGCAGTGAGACACATTGATCCATTAAGGAGCTAATTTTTTTTTTGCAAACACAGGATCATGTATATTAAAATGCCTAGATTATTTGATCACAACATTATCACTTCAGTCCATTCAAGTATGACTTTTGCTCTTATTAAATGTTAAACTACAGCCCTGGCTGGTGTGGCTTAGTGGATTGAGCGCTGGACTGCGAACCAGAGGGTCGCTGGTTCAATTCCTGTGTCCGGGCTGGGGGGTGTGAGAGGTAACCTAGTGATGTGTCTTTCATGTATTGATGTTTCTCTCCCTCTCCTTCTCCCCCAATTCCTGTCTCTCTAACATAAATAAATAAATAAATAATCTTTTTAGAAAAATGTTAAACTACAGAATCGTTAAAGGAGAGAAGCCAAGGGCCATGATCTGACGAACACTGGTCACCAGGTGTTGGAATTGACTCTGTCTGGGATGAGCTTCCTAACTTTAGGCAGATAACTTGGTCTTAATTTGCTTTTGTTCCTTAATTATAAAATAGAAATGGTACATTTCCAGCTTCCTCCCAGGACTTACAGAAATGATGATAATGGGGTGACAGATTGGAAAGAACTTAAAAGTACTGTAAGGTAATAGAGTTTTAGTATCAGAAATAATATTTAATGACATAATTTATTTACTAAGCTAATATTTTTATATGAAGGAATTACAAGTGGCCTATACTTAGGCATTACCTTTTTTGATCAGGTTGGTGAATATTAGAACATCTAAAGTTCATTATCTTAACAACTATATAGTTATTGCATTGTAGCAGATGTGTTTGTTTTAGTTCTTGGGTACTTTGCATTTTCATTTCAATCTACATATTAAGATTTTATGCTAATTTGAGCCAGAACAAATTTATAATTGTAAGATAATTTTGCCCTCGCCAGTGTGAGTCAGCAGATTGAGTGCTGGTGGGCCAGGTTCCCCAGCTGGGGGCCTGTGAGAGGCAGCCAGTCAATGTGTTTCTCACATGTTGATGTTTCTCTCCCTCTCTTTCCCTCCCTTCCCCTCTCTGTAAAAAATCTGTAATATATATACACATTAGTTTTTATATATACATATATATAAGCTGCTTTCAGTTCATTGGCTTCGTAAACCCGCGGTGCTGCCAAGAAGCCAGGACGGTCTAGAGAGGGAAGGAAGCGTGGTGTCTGGCGTCGGTGTGTGTTTGCTTTGTGACTCCAGCACTTCCCGGGCGTGGGGTCTGTTGGACTGTTCGCTCGTGTGTCCAACGGGCATGATAGTATCTGCCGAAGACTAAACCCGATGATACATGTGCAGTGTGCCTGCCTCGGTGACTAGTATGGATTATATTAGATATTAAGGTACAATTATTCACTGCCCTCCCACTCCAAACACACATGGTGGTGTGACCGAAGTCTAATACTTGTTTTCCTTGCCCCCGGGGGACCTCTTGAGGAAAAATGAGAACAAAAAACACCGTACTATTTTGCTTTTCTTGAAACCCTATCTATATCTATCTGGGATACTATTTCTAGATTATGGGTTCTTAAAATTCTGTTGACGTCTGATAATATTGTCCAAGAAAAGTGGGAAAGGAGCAGGAACGTCGAGGCGCCGATCACAGGGAATACGTCAGTGACGGAGGTCCGCGCCGCCGCGTTGTCGGGCCGTTCCCATCGAGGCCACTGAGGAGCACGAACGGCTGTTGTGTAAGGTTCATGCACCAGAATTCAACTTGGGGTTGATTCCCTCGTTGGTCCTGCCTAAAATGCACAGTCTGCTTTCACAGGAGGGAAGTGAGTTGCCTTAGGTAAAGGCTCTTTTGAAAATAATTATTGCTCAAAGGGGAAGGGGGGGTAGAAGAAAGTGGTTCCTAATAATTTATTGATTTTTTTTTTTCCTGACATAGAAAGCAGAAGAAAGGAAATTAGAAGCTACTGTGTATGAGGGAGTGTTTTGCTTGATACCAGTGTATTTTCATTTAATCCCCACAATATATCTGTGAGGTGGGTGGGTGATACTCTCCTGAATTGACAGAGCAGGAAATTGGGACTTAGAGAAGTGGAGTAAATTTCACGGGGTCACATGGCAACAGGTGGCAGAGCTGGGATTTTTTATTAACTACATTTGCCGTTGTGTGTGTGAGAGGAGGAGTGTCTGTTGTTTTCGTGTATCTTACACCTAAAATGTAAAAAGAATTGTTAGATATTACATTGACATGTAAACCCTGTGCATTTTAAGTAGGACCAGCTACTGTTTTTAAGATAACTGAGGTTGGAACCCAGATTAATCTCGTCCAAAGTTTATGCTGGGCCTTGGGGAGTACAACAGTGAATGAAACACCATCCACGTTGTTGATTTTGCAGGCCGATGGAAGTGGTTGACATTTAAGCTCACACGGTTGTACTCTGGTGAAAGGTAGGTGGGGTTCCAGACAAGAGGATGGCTTACGAAATGCTAGGGAGGGTTTCCCAGAGGAGCTGGCCTGGACTGAGTCTGACTGGGAGGGAAAGTGAGACCACCCGGTGGGGGGGGCAGGCCCTGGGGAGGTGGCTGGTGGCCAGCCTTGCACAAAGGCGTGCCCTGGGAGTGAGAGGGTGTGGCCTTCTGGAACTAAAACCAGCTTTCAGTTTAGGGTTTTTCTCTGTAGGGAATCAGTGGCTATTTTAAAGCAGAAAAGAATGGAAGGATGTACTAATAATAACAATAGTAGTAGTTTAAAGGAGCATTCTGAAGGAGATACTGAGCGAGGTTGGTGTTGCAGACAGTTCGGGGTTTTTCCTTCTTAAAATCACCAAATAATGAAGGGCTGGCTTTTGGCATGTAGTTGCTTAGTCTAAGGGACATTATTAGTTAACATAATTGTTCCATGTTTAAGAAATATCTTTTAGTTTAAGGGTATCTCTGGGTAAATGCCACCTGTTCGCCCTGACTGGTGTGGCTCGGTTGGCTGGTCATCGTCCCTCAGAGCAAGGACAGGTCTTGGCTCGTTGCTGGTCTGGGCACAAGCCTGGGTTGCAGGCCAGGCACCCTGGTGGGGGAGTGTGAGAAGCAACCGTGTTTCTTTCACACATTGATGTTTCTCTTCCTCCTTCCCTTCCCCTGTCTCTAAAATCTTTTTGTAAAAAAGTCACTTATTCAGCTTTCATAAAACTTGTTGTTCTAAAGACACATCTAGACATTGAGCTTGGTTATTTTAGATAATTTGATGTAGTGAAAAAGTAATGTTGATGGGTAGGAATACTATTTAAATGATCTTGAAATAAAAGTTATTTTTGAGCAATTCTTATTTATTTTTTATATAGCAATGTACATTACAGAAAATTTAAAAAGCAAAATAATGCAGAGAAAATAAAGAACCTCTAATGAATAAGCAAAGATAAACTTTTGGGGGATGTGGAACATTATAGTTACTAAACAAGGTTTTAATATTCAGATTCCAGAGTTCTGGTCAACCATTGGCTGTATTTAATACTTCTTTAAGAAAAAAATTTTTTTTTGTCTTCACATATTTTATTGACTGAATTACTACAGCACAACTGAGAATTTGGTTAATTTATTATTATAGAACATTCTGATTTTCATTTAATACCTAAGGTAGCTGCTTTAACTGATTAAAATTGTGACCTATTAAATACTAACAGCTGGCATAATTTAAGTTGCTATTACTCCTCTCGTACTACCAATTAGACACTCTACAGAATGCTAAAGGAAAAAGGAACCTTAAAGACTATCCATATTTGACTTGCTTTCTTATTTTACATGTGAGGACACTTTTCTTCTGAGCTTTTGCTTCCAGCGGCTTATTCCCGCAGGCTTTCTTCTGTTTCCGGTGGCTTGCCCCTTTGGCTCTTCTCCTGCTAAGCCCGCGCTTGCTGGCATTCCTCTCCTTCTGCCTAAGCTCTGCTCCTCCGGCGCTCAGCCAGGGGCACAAAGAACAGGGAGGCCGAGGCGAGGAGGTAGCACGCGCCGGAGAGATAGAAAGAGCCGGCGTAGGTCCGGGTGTAATCATACAACCAGCCTGGAAGGGAAAAATGGCTCTGTCAGCCAGGCGGACCTCATTGGTCCCCCTCAGCCACGAGCCGTCCTGGAAGAAAGGAGTCTGCAGCGCTTACCAGGCCGCATCTCGGCCCATTAGAAAGTTACTTGAGCTCCTTACCTGTCTTATTTTCTGCCCATGGAGGTAGTAGGGACTCAACCCGTGGAGAAAAAGTCATTGTGGACCCAGAACTCATCTCTGATCTTAGAGTGGAAGTTGGAGAAAGTTGGGGACACATACCACTTTGTTTTATGATGACTCTTATTAGAAGGCCACTGTTCTTACAAAGAAAACAACTGTGAATTCCTAAGGTTTTCCAAAGGAAGAAAGAGAACTGATTGTCTTCTTCCTTCACTGAAGAATGTTTGCATCTTGACTGTGTTCCCTAGGGGCTGAGGATCCGGTCATGAGCCAGAGCAGCCGTGGCCCCTGCCCTCACAGACTGTCAGGTTCCGTGGGGTTGGGTGTTAGTCACAGACAGTGCACCGCGATAAGGGCCAGGAAGGGAAGTTCAGGACACCGCAAGAGCAGATGAAAAGGAACTGGCTGCTTGGTTGGGTTTCACGATGACTAATTCACCCCGAAATGCTCTTTCAAAGCAAGAGTGGGGAGGGGTCCTCAAAATCATTTGGCTAACGGCACATACTAGAACTGAAGTGTAACACTTTTTTTTTAAAAAAAAGCTGCGTGTAGTGGCAAAGAATATTAGTGCGAGGTACCAGTATTTAAACACTCGTGCAAAAGTCAACCCTGTGAAAGAGGCAAATAACATCTCATTGTTATGAAAATATTTTTGACCTTATAGACTCCCTCAAAATGTCTCAGGACTTCTGCGGGGGTGCTGCTGACCACACCTGACAGCTCCTTTTCTAGAGATTGTATGCCTGTTATGTTTGTAGATGCAAACTTGTATCATGGCTTTTATATTTAAAATCCAGAAAGTCCTTAGAAAAGCTAAAGCTGTTATTCTGATCATTGATTGAAAAAATGTTGGTGCTGTGTGCTCGCGCAGTTCTGGGTGCTGCGGGCGGGTGTACCTGTGAACAAAATAGGTGGAGATGTCTGGCCTCGTGGAGCTTACGTTGTGTCTTTTGATTTTCGTTTGTACTTGGATTTCTCACGGGATGGGTAGACCATGGACCCTTTCTTTGGTCTGATTGTGTATGTCTCTCTCCTGTCTTCTTTGTTCTTATTTGGCTCTGATGCAGACTTGGAAATGTTTTGTAGTTGTTTCATTAGCTTGATGTTTCCTGTTCTTAATGTAATGAATGAATGTTTTAGAGCCTCTTAAACTAGCTAACTTTTAGTTGCTTTTTACTTACTGACTCCATGTTTATCAAGGATCTCAGACGTTTCTTGGGGTTAAGCAAAAGACTGGAGTGAAAATGACTAGGACAGGTCCTTGTAGTATGCTGTGATTGACCTTTATGCACCGAGAAATAGGTGACCAATCTCCCAGCTCCTTTAGAAATTTCTAGAAAGAAGGGAATGTGGAAAGCATCAGCACCCCTTTTGTCCCTTGTCATTCTTGCCTTAGTCTCACTAATACAGCAAATTTACCAGTATATACATAACCTGTGGGTTATGAGACCAGCAGTATTGGAAAGAATAACTGTGGGAAAAAAACTAGAAATTCTTGGATGTGGAGGTAAATACTGCTGCTAAAAGGTCAGGAGAGCACAGCTAAAAATAGTGCAAACCGGTGGTTGTTGCTGTTAAGAAATCCCAGAGGGCCCAAAACAATTTAAGAGAAAACTGCTTATAAGCCTGTCATTTCACCTATATACGTACACTTAAAGTCAGAATGTTGCTTTAGAGACATTAAAGATTAAAATATCACTTAGCATATTTTAGAATTGTGTCCATGTATTTCCGTGCAAAATGTAATGACATAACTTGTTTTAGATCTGTTTCTTGTACTTGATAATTGAGATACTAGTATACATTTTTATCCTGTCTCTAAGACCCAGCTGCCATTTCAGTAGGACTGTAATGTACAGTTGAGCATTTAGTTTCAGGAGTCTGTAACACCAAATCTGAGGGAAGATATAGGGTGCAGGACTGTGTTATTAATTAATTGCCTTGTAAAAGTATTAGCTGTCATAATCAGGCTTAGACTTAAGTGGCTCCTGGGTAAGTGAAATTCAGAACTTTGTGAATATCGAAATATCTGCTCTGTTTGGCTGGAACAATTAGCCTGTCTCCACCACAGAACAGCAGAACACTGTGTATTTGTCCTGATTTTATCAGAGCTTTGTACTTTTTTGGTAACAGTAGAAAAAAGCTGTATACAAATGCACTTTCAACCCTAAACAGTTTAATGCTTCCAAGTACATATTTTTAAAAGAAATTATTGCTGGTAGTTTAGAAGCTACTGTGTGCTGTTTCAAAAGGAAACACACACATACGTTGATGTTCAGGAGACTGGGTTCCTTTGTGGTCATAGCAGAGCCTTGTGTGGGGCAGAGACGGTCGTGATGAGGTGACAGCCGCAGTTCAGAGAGGTGTCTGCTCCATGCTAGTGTTTCTGTGTGCGGCCCGCACGAGGGGACACCGGCAACCAGCCTGCTCAGCGGCAGTCCCCTGGGGCATTTCCTCGGTGTCCCCGCACCACCTGCATCGGGTTCGCCTGAGGTGCATGGCGCCCAGTGATTCTTACGCACAAAAACTGGTTCTCCACACTACTTCCTTATGTCTGTAGCTGTAACCCATGTTCTGGGCAGAATGTCTAATAATGTTTCCTGTGATAATTTGAAACAACTAAGATAAGGTTCCACTTCCTTCAATAGTTTTGCAAACCAGCTTTCTTATAGCCAACACAAAAGGGATTAGAAAAATCTGTCGTTTGATATGTATATAGGATTCTAAATTCATTTTATAAGATGTCAACATTATGAAACTAGCCCCGGCTGGTGTGGCTCAGTGGATTGATCGCCGACTTGTGAACCAAAGGGTCACTGGTTCGGTTCCCAGTCAGGGCACATGCCTGCGTTGTGGGGTGGGTCCCCAGTAGGGGCTGCACAAGAGGCAACCACACATTGATGTTTCTTTCCTTCTCTTCCCCTCTGTCTAAAGATAAATTTTAAGAATCTTTTAAAAATACACTATTTAACATCACTTTACAGGTTAAGCCATACATGTTTAAAAATGAGTTTTAACATCCTGTCTAAATATTATACCTGTGGTATCTCAGGGCTTGATTGAACTCAGTTATGAATCCTTTTTATTAGAATTACTACTTTCAAGTTTACTGTTGGTCATCTTATGAAAACTTGACATATACCCCAAAGCTCTTAATTCCAAAGTTCCTTGATGCTAGTTCAAATTAGTGGTTGAGAATTCTGTGAGTGACTAGCCGGCCGGCGTTGAACCAGAACTTGGGGCTGTTGGGTTGCAGCCCAGGGGCAGACTTCCAAGGTGTACAAGACAGTGATCTTATCCCATCCCTGGGGTCACTGGAGCTGCTGGCTGGCTGGCTCTTAGCAGCCTCATTGTTTTACTTTGGGTGTGCTATGCAAATATTTCCTATATGCGCCATGATGGGAAAGTACGTACAGGTATTTTCAGTCATCTTGGGAAATGTGGTCCAACCCTTGGTGCTTTTAAGACTGGAACTCTCCAAAGGCCCATGATAGAGACTTGCAGTAAGGTAGGTAGGTACTGGCTCCGAGCTGTGGATTTTATTAAGAAGGTTGTGGTCTGTGTTAGGATTTTGAAGCTTGCTTCCTTGGCCTTGCAGAGGAGTACATTTGCAAGAGAAGGAATAACCGCCTTCTTTTTTTAAACCTCACTAAGGAGCTATTTGGAATTTATTTTGTGATGTTTTTGTAGGGATTCATCAATCCTAGAAAAACTGGATCGAAATAAAATTTAATGGGGCATTGTTGTTTATGGGAAAAATCACTGGATAAAGAAATTATTTAGATGATTTTCCTTTGTCTGCTCAGAGTCTAATGTATCCCTCAGGACTTAGGAGACAGAGACTTCTGCCCTGCTTTCTCACTTACTCCTAACCTCCGAAGGGATTTATAGCAGACCAGGGGGTCAAGTTGTTTTGTCTGTCTTCCAAACACAGTTTCAGGCTGTAGAGCAATTCCCCACTGACAGGCAGAGATGGCTGACAGGCGCGGAGGGCGTGGTCGGGCACGGGGAGTGGGGGCTGGGCGGAGTGTTTAATGTGGGACCCGAAGTGCGGGTGGGGGAGAGATGGGAACGGACCTGTCCTCCCATGCGGGGAACCCCTCTGTGTTAGTGGCACAGAGGCGAGCTTGGCGGGATGCGTTTCCATCTAGCCACCGTCCTTTCTTACAAAACACAGGCGATGGCTGGTGCAGCATCCCCAGTTTCACCCCGTGGTGTTGTTGAGAAGTGTGAGGTCGGCGAACAGTAGCAGGAGAGCCACGTGCTTCTCCTTTAGGGACTGGTTGGCTTGGACTTAGGCTGGTGTGCAGCTGACAGAATTATTTTGCCTTAGAAATGGCTTGCCTTGAGTTTGTGGGAAAAAATTACTTTTGTAAAGAACCTGCACTGGATTGCATGAAGCTTTAATGGGATTTAAGGTCGTTCTTTCTGTAGGACGGCTCAGAAAGTCCTCATTTAAGGGTAAGGAAATGGAGACGTGGGTTACAGTGGCCTCCCTAAATTTCCCGTCAGTGAAGTGGAGGGAGGACGCGTGTTCTGTTAGGACCCGGTGCTGGAGCTGAGGCCGCTGTTCTGGAGTTAAGTCCCGTCAGGGGGCGCGGCAGGGCGGGGCGCCACCCCCCCCCCCAGGAAACTGGGGGAACAGTCGGAGAAGAGCCTTTGTCTGCTCCCCGTCCCCCGCAGCAGCCGGCAGAGAGCTGGGCCGGTAAGTTCCTTGGTGTTACTGAGTGAAAACTGAGTTTCCAAATAAGTTGCTTGTGGTGTTTTAAGGGAGTTTTCAGCAGGTGACTGTGATTGATTGGAATGTGTATTAGCATGTTACGTGCATCCATCAGTTGGGGATGGGGACACGGGGAGGAGAGCGGACTGCGTTGAGCTTTAGTTTACGGGCAGCTAATAGGGGCCCTTGGTTTTGTTTTTACATGAAACGGAGCCTTTTTAGCATTTTGAGCTCACGTGCCAAATGCCTTTGGATGGAAGATGAGGAATTTCACATAACTGGCTTACACCTGACTCGTGTGTTGGAGAATATGATGATACACTTGCTTTTTTGCCAGAGGCGCTATCACAGCTTTCTGCAGGCTTACTTTTGGTAACAGGATCTACTAGAATTGAAATAATGTTTTAAAATAGCAGTACTTCTTAATTTTCCCACAACCTTCGAGGCTTCCATCTGGGTGCCAGCTCCCGGCAGAAACAACAGCGGCTGGGTGTGGCTAAGGGGCGACGTCCAGGCTACACTTAGGTCTCCTGGTCGCCTGTGCGGGGGACCCCAGAACAACCCCGAAGCTCACCCCGTCTGAAGCAGGCCACGTTCTGCACTGCGAACTGGTCACCGAGTCTGTGAGGGGAATGGGAGGGGCGGGCGGTGGGGTGCAGCGGGCAGGGCGTGGCTTGTGGAGCAGGTGTGTGTTACTGGGGCGTCGTTTTAAACTCACACCCATTTTAGCCCCTGTCAAAGAGCTCCAGCAAAGACTGGATAGAGAATTTTGTTGCCTACTATACTGTCATAATCATGGTTTTAAAAGGTGTATAAATTTCTTGCCTATATATTCATACATTTTTTAAAAGAGAAAAGTATATTTTCAAGAAGCTGTTATGATTCCTATGGATTTTTTCATGGTTTTTTTTTCCTTTCCATGTTGTATTAAAATATGCTGTATAGGACTAACTTGTTTTTCTTTCTCGTTTCCATACAGGAAGGAGAAAAATACTGTTCAGGTAACTGGCGTTCCCATTGTTGACTAGTGTTCTGGCTGAGGATCACTGTGGAAGGTTGCACTGTGTGCTAGATTCCTAGTGTAAAATGCCTGTGATCTTTTCTAGGAGCTTCAGCCTTTGCAGTTTGCTAGTGAAAGATCTGACAGGTAAGTTCCAGAGTGAGAATCCCGTACCGTTTTGAAGATCTAAGTTTGGTTGAGAACTCACTGTTTTATAACCAGTGGCAGCCTGTTGGTCGATTTCAGGCTAAGGACGGGAACGGGGCTGCCCGGTCCTGTGGAGGCCGAGTGAGTCTGTAAAGCAGAATCTCGGGTGTTTCTCGGGTAATTGCTGCTGGAGTCAGAATTTAGGAACAAATCTAGTGGCCTTCCTAGCGTCCTCTGTCACCTCCCAGAGGCAGGAGTTGCAGGCGCAGAGGCCCCGCTGCAGCTCCCCGCCGTCCACACAGGGCCCGAGTCCTGAGTCGGGGCGAGCAGGCTCGCGGTAGAGCAGGGGGCCTGCCTGCCTGCACTACTTCCCGTCATCCTGTTGGGGACACGGGGAGCAACTTGAGACTAAAAAGTCTGTAGGTTAAGCTTTCAGCAGCAGCTTTAGTGTTTCCTTTTGACTTTTTAAAGAACTTAAAAAATTTATAGTTGCCTAATGAATATTCTCAGAATTAACAGGTGTGAAGATTCTACCGTGAGCTTCCTTTCTCTCACATACACTGCTCGGGTGTTGTGGGCTTTGGGTAATAAAAGGTTTGTAAATTTTTTTTGACTCACTAACAGTAAGAAGTATCCTTTACATCACATATACTTAAGATACATAGGTGTATGTGTAAAATAAAAGCTTTATAATAAAGCGATGCATTCTGTTTTCTAATCTGCTGTTGTAGTCTGTCCTTTTACATTAAAAAAAAAATAAAAGATCACTGATCTTGATCTTTTGATCCAACATGGATTTCAAGACCCACACACATGTATAGCTTTTGCCTTTCGGGCCGCGGTTCTCACAGAACTAGCCATGTCTTCTCCTGTGTGGAGCTCTGAACAGTTCATTTCAAGGAGTGCACAGAAAGGCACAAGACATGGAATCTCTAAACATGCCGTAGCTTTACTTGCCTTTATCTTATGGTCTGACCGAGATGCTCCGTGCACTGGTGGCGGGCACCTCCCTGCACTTTTGGTCTAATAGGCTGCAAAGTCCCAGGAGGAACAGAATGAAGAAAACAAAACAAGGCAAAACTGTAACTGGGCTGTTTTCTGCATCTCGCTGCGCTGGGCACTAGCCGTGAGGTAGTTCTCGTGTTTGGTCTGCTTTCACCAGGCCCCGTGTGCTGATTCTGCCTCGACTTGCAATCCTAGCCTGCTCTCCGGGTATGCTGTGCGGGCTGCGTTAGACAGCAGGGGCAGATGTGTGTTCATCGTGCAAATGAGGATTCGGTTGTATACTTGAGTAAGTTTTGCCTTTAGATTAGGTACACCTAACCGCCCTGGCTAGCGTAGCTCAGTGGATTGAGTGTGGGCTGCAAACCAAAGTATCGCAGGTTCAATTCCCAGTCAGGGCACGTGCCTGGGTTGCAGGCCATGACCCCCAGCAACTGCACATTGATGTTTCTCTCTCTCTCTCTCTCTCTCTTTCTCCCCCCTTCCCTCTCTAAAAATAAATAAATAAATAAATCTTAAAAAGAAAGATTAGGTACACCTGACCTAAAACTAAAAAAAAAAAATTAAAATTAAAAACCTGCATTTTTTCCTTTTCCTTCCACTAGTCTTCGTTATTAGATTTTTATACATTTCTTTAGATATTTGCCTTTTCTAAGTCTTAAGTTTATAGAAGTGCACACCTAATACTATATAACTTAGTTTTTAAAAAATGATATAGTGGGCAAGATCAGATCCTTTTTCTGTCTCACTTTACGACTGAAGGAGGCAGCAGTAGGTTTTAGGCTGCGCTCCTTTCTGTGGGCGATTGGAAATGCTGTGGCAGTGATTTGTATGGTCAGATACATTGAGAACTGTAGTATGGAAGATACAAAAGCTTAAGTGTGTTCCCTAGAAGTATTTCTGCGTGAGCAGTCAGTCTTCAATAGTCTTGGGGTACACGTCCGGATAGGAAGAAGTGGGTGGAAACCAACACCTGAACGCCCCCGGCTTGCACTCTGCTGTGTGCCTGCGGGCCCGCACACCCCACCTCGAGACTCTGGCCTGCGGGCCAGGCGCCCTTCCACCCTGGGTGCGGAGAGAAGACAAGGGCCTCCGGCGCTCTTCCAGAAGAAGAGGTGTCGAGAAGCCCTGGACACAGCTGCAGAGCAGAGGGTCGGGCCCACAGTTTCAGGCTCTAAAAGAGACTCCTGTGTGGGTAAAAATGGTGGTGGTTCTTTTTCTTGGGAGCATCATAGGTTTTTCAAAGTCTGATAAAACTGGATTGCCTTCCCCAACCAGCAGACGTACACACAAGCCCTACTCTGACGTGCCCACGGGGATCCAAGAACCTGTTCGGTGCACACCTGTCTCCCGGGCTGGTGATGCAGTGCGGGGGTGGGATGGGAATAGCATAGGCGGCACTAGCTGCTTCTAAGCTGATGTTGTCATTACACGTTACTATTGATCATGGGTCAGCATTGTCTCTCAGTAGCTCAGACTGTGGCTAAGCTGTTACCTGCCATGGGTGGTCCAGAAAGAATAGCTGTCCCAGCAAAGAAGGCGGAAAGGCCCAGCACCTTGTAACATACTGAGTTCCCAGACAAATCAACCTGTAGGGGATAGAATTCAGTGTCAGCCACATTGAGGGGGAGCTCTGTGGACGCCTGTGCCTACCAAGGGACAGATCCTGCTTATGTCATCTCAGGCTGTGACCCATGGACTCCTGAGGTGACCGGGATGGCCCGTGCCCTAATACTGGGAGGGGGCTGAGGGGGACCAGCGATATACCGCTAGGCAGGCGGTGTTTTCCCTGCATTACAAAGGAACTTTGGTTCTGTGGTTCTCTTTTTAGTCTTTTAGGTGGTTCCGGAGTACTTCTCCTCCTTCCCCCCCGCCAACCTTACTGCTCTTCTCTTTTAGGAAATGGAATTCATAGTCTAGCTGACAGTGGTATTTTCGAACCCTCCTGAGGCTCAGTTCCAACCATGGGTTTGTAAGATCCTGTATTAGGAGGAGCTGATGGCAGCTTTAGAAGGCTGGGTTCTGCCTGAGCCTCACGGGATGTCCTGCAGCACTCAGCTAACGCTGGCGTGAGGCCAGAACTTCTGTAGGGACTGCCCTCCCGCACACTGGGGGCCTGGTTCTAAGAAGAATCCAGAAGTTTGTACTTCAGTTCCCTTTGTGTCCAGGACTTAAGACATTTGGGGGTAAAAATAAGGAAGACTTAAAAAAAGTCCCCACTGAAATGCACAGAGCTTCTCAACAAGAGGAGCCACGCTGGGCAGGAAGCGCCTTCCATCAGGAACACTTAGGTGCCGTGTCTCAGAAGGAGCCAGACAAAGTGTCACAGGTTCGGTTCCCAGTCAGGGCACATGCCTGGGTTGCAGGCCATGACCCCCAGCAACCGCACACTGATGTTTTTCTCTTTCTTTCTCCCTCCCTTCCCTCTCTAAAAAAATAAATAAAATCTTTTTTAAAAATTAAAAAAAAAAAAGGAGCCAGGGAGGTGGCTGGAGCTCAAGGGGAGAGGTGAGGAGAAGCCCAACCTGGGAAACGGGTAAGCAAAGTGGGATCCTGCGGATCCCATGTTTTTCCCTTTTCTCTCCTGTTTCGTGTGGGCAGCTCTCTCCACGTCCCAGCCCCCAAGATTAGTCGAATGGCCGGGCCAGGGTACGGCTGCAGGGGTTCTGAGGCCCTGGGCATGGCAGTTTTTAATTATGTAATTATTCCTGGCTGGCGTAGCTCTGGATTGAGCACAGGCTGCCACCCAAAGTGTCGTGGGTTCGATTCCCAGCCAGGGTACATGCTTGGGTTGCAGGCCATAACCCCCAGCAACTGCACATTGATGTTTGTTTCTCTCCCACTCTCTCTCTCTCTCTCTCTCTGTCTCTATATCTCTATCTCCCTCTCTTCCCTCTCTAAAAATAAATAAATAAAATCTTTTTTTAAAAAGTATGTAATTACTACAAAGTATGTCTTCTCTTTGGGGGAGAGTGTTGTATTACCCCTTGCCTCTGCTGAACGGGGTGACAGTGGTAACAAGCGCGCCCACTCACCAGCACGGGTAGTATCAGTGCCAGGTAACCACCAGAGAAAATGGCAAAGACGACGGTGTAGGTCATGAGTAGTGGGAATGTGGTGGCCAAAGGAGCAAGCAGGTTGGCGATGCCACAGAGGGCCAGGTAGAGCTTGTGGTAATGATACCTTCTGATCCAGTTTTGATCAGCAACCCATCCAGAGAGAATCTGACTGACTGCCTCAGTGATGCCTGGAACAGTTTTGAAAAGGTCTTATGAAATCCTAATTCCATGTTCCCAGCCCCTTTGAAAAATGTGAATACCTAAGATGTGTTTTCCTAAGTCATCTTGAGGCTAGGACATAGGAGGAAAAAAATGCTCTCCCTTGTCTCTCTGTAGATCATATAATTTACTTACGTATTCCAAATACATAAAATAGCAAAGAGTTCACACCACCAAGCTGAAATCCCTGGTTACAGGCCCGTGTCGGGAAGTCAGAGGGTCATGGGGTCATGGGGTGGGTGACAACTGGAGTATAAATAATAAAGGCTGATGTTTTTAAAAAAATGTCAGGACTCTTTCCTTATATTTGAGTATTTGGGGTTTTGTAAGTCCTTCTCCAAAATTTATTATGCTTGTTTTGAAAATGTGTAGGAAATCTGGAAATGGAAGATTACATTTTGAACACTGGGGCTGTGATGTAACTAGAATAAAATGTAAGAACCCCATTTTTGCTCAATTCCATGATAATAAAGCATTCTTAATCCCTTACACTGTTAAAAGCTAATGTGGTTGAACACCAAGAGAAGATGAGCATGAGCTGCAGTTTTATATTTCAGATCCTCCCTACAGTTCAGACATAAACTACACACCCCCACACGCACGCGCAAAAGGAAATGAAAGTACCGAACACCGCCGTTGCTGTTCCTAGGATACATACTTGGTCTGTATGTTACGTTCTTTTGTTCTGTTGGATAGCCCTAATCTGACCTAAACTGACACCGTCTGGCAGTTCAGTGAAAGAGCGTTTAGCTCTGTGTTTTCTGTGTGCGTGCGTACACTCGGTCTGAAGCAGACACCTCTGCAGTTGGAAGTGAAGTGCGGTCGGCCTGTGAGGACTTGGTACATGGTCTGGCAAGAAGTTAGCGAGGGGGCAGTCAGCGCTGCGCTGCCGAGAGTTTCCAGGTGACAGCAAACCGGTTCCCTTTCCCCCTGCTCACGTTTTTAGACTTCCTCTTTCTGCAGGTGTGAGAGCCTGTACTGGGTCAAGCATCCTGTTCCCATACATTTTTATGCTTAACTGTTTTTCCTTTTTAACTTACATTCTAATTTACTTTAAATGTCAGCTGGTCCCTTAGTGACTAGCCTCATCAAGCATAATTATGTCTTACTGTGAGTTCAAGGGAAAAAGTAGCTACAAATGTTAGTAGAATATTGTTGAATGCTCACAATGGGCCAGGCACTACGCTAAACCTCAAACGCGTTACTTGTTTAATCCTAATGGCCTTATCAGGGTGCATGCTATTATCCCTATGTTGCAGATGAGGAAGTTGAGGCACAGAGAAAGCATGTGACTTGCCCAAGGTAGCATAGCTCAGGAGTAGCGAACAAAAAGTTGAACCCAGGAAGTCTAGCCACAGAACCAAACCTTTCAACCACGGTGCTAAGCTCTCCACCTAGAATTTCTTTTGCTTCCTTGGGTGGCAGTTGCCACTAAGCACTAGCTTTTAAAAATGCAGTATTTTCCAACCTGGCTGGCTGGTGTGACTCAGTGGATTGAGTGCTGGCCCATGAACCAAAGTGTCGCCGGTTCAATTCCCAGTCAGGGCACATGCCTGGGTTGTGGGCCAGGTCCCCAGTAGGGAGTACGTGTGTAGCAACCACACACTGATGTTTCTCTCCCTTTCTCCTTCCCTTTCCCTCTCTCAAAATAAATAAAATCTTTTAAAAATTACAGTATTTTCCAACTAACAATGTCTACTGGGTCAGATGGGCACCTGTGAAAAACTACTAAGACCTCTCTCCTTGGCTGAGTGTGAGGCTGCAGCAGGCTTTCTTACCTGCAGCAGCGACCAGGTAGGAGGCGTCCGTGACGTCGATTCCCAGTGTTTTGGCTCTGGCTACCAGGTGGAAGGTGGACACCACGTATGCCAAGTTACTGAAGAGAAGAGACCACGTGAATATGCAGAAGAAAGGCTTCTTCAGAAGAGACATGTCACAGAGTTGTTTACAGCTCCATGAAATACCCTTTGGCTCGAAATGTTCTTCCTTCATTACCAGGAACAGCCTGTTCCTGTTCGGCCCATTGTTGACCTCTTCGTTTTGATCCTGTGAGCCTATTGCACTTGCACCGGCTGGCCCAGCCTTCTGCAGAGCACTGTCCCTGGTGGGAGACGCCGGCGTTGCACTGCAGCGGGGCGCGTCTGGCCTGCACGCTGCCTCCAGGCCACCTGCAGACAAACTGCCCCCTTTATCCGTCATGTCAGAATTGTTCTCGCTGGTGACGTGGATGGGTCTCAAGAGCATACTAGAAGGCACCAAGTTCAGCATGACAGCTCCAAATAATACAAGGGCACCTTAAAGAGAGAAGTTGAGAAGTGAGAAATTACCTCTCATTTCATAATGCTGAGTTCTTAGGCTCAGAAGAGCCCGCCACTAAATGCCCATGGTGCAATAATTCCTTAAGATGCTGCTTTGTCCCCTGATTTTAACTGAAAGTAAATGTGGTGACTTAATTGTTGGCCATACACACTGCTATGTCCTTGTGAAAAGGGTGTCCTTCGTACCTACGGTACCAGAAAGCAGCCCCAGTGCGTGGTGTGGAAGGAGGCAGTGCCATTTGTGCTAAAGGAAAAAAGAATAAGGGTTTTCTTGGGGTGAGGGGAGAGATTTCAAATGTCAGACAATTGCATTGTGTCTTAAATGGGGATTTGAAATATTCTGAGGTGGGTATAAACTTGGGCGTAATAAACACAGGGCTTGAATCATTGGGAAACTGCTGTGCAAGAGGGGACAGCCTTTCATCTCGTGACATTCTTAATCTCCTTGAAAGAAGACAGATGCCAGTATTGCCTTTGAGGCCAGTAGGTGCCTGATTTCAGCGTGGCCTACCCAGTGCTGGGACTCGTGTGCGGTGCTTCCAGAGACAGACTCAGCTGCGGTTCTGCTCTCCCGTCACGGCTTTGCCAGCGGGTCCTGTTCACTACGACACTGCTGGTGGTTTCTTACTTGGAAAAGGGCAGACTCAACAAAACTGCTCTGGGGTATATGCTTATCTAGAAATGGGCATATCCATACACATGCGCATATCGTATTTTTCCAGTAATGTAAGATTACTCAATCCAGTTAGTTATCTAAGGCACAAAGAAGACTGTGGAGGGAATGATTTTCATCCACTTGTGAAAATTTATAGTTGACAGTATATAAAAGACTAAGTATTAAGGAACATAATCCTCTTTTTACCCAATTCTTTCTTTTTTGGTTCTGTTTTAATAAGGGTGATGGAGAAGGCATTTTTTTTTTTAATGCAGCTTTTTTTCTTAGAGGGAAATGTTGAAAAAAAGAGTGGAAGGGAGGGGGAAAGGGGTGTCCTTGTTTCCCCAGGAGTATCGCTGTCCCCACAGGGGACATTTCAGTGCCCTCAGGGCCCCTCCAGCTGAACTTGGAGTTGTCACTGGCTGAGCCTGTAGGTAGTTCAAGATCTCTCCTGTGTTTTCTCCAAGGAGGAGGAGCACGTTTCCTTTAGAAATTATTCCCACTCTGGCTCCAAACATCTTCACTTCCAGCCATCAGAGGGAGAAAGCTGAACAGGAAATGGTGCAGAGTTCATAGGTCAGAAACGTAGAATGACTCACCTGTCCAGTCATACAAATCTATCATGGCTCTTGCAAAAGGTACCAAGAGAAATGTCAGCCCCATCCCTGAACGGGCAATGGCTGTAGAAAGTGCTAATCGTTTTTTGAAGTATTTGGTAATTATCAGCAGAGCTGATTGGTACAAGAGAGCGGAACCCAAACCTAAAAAAAAAAAAAAAAAAACACACAATAGGTTGGAATCAAATGAAGGGCCGTGGTGCCGGACCAGATATTCTCCTGGACCCGAGATAATAAAATAGGCCCTTTGAACCCAGGGACCGTGAGAGGTTTCTAGTTCCCTCGTCAGAGCCTTTTCGCAGTGGACTCACCGGGTAGAAGTCCCATAGTCACCAAGAGGAAGGGGATGCTCGTAGCCCAGCTGCTGATCATATATCCACCGGAAACAAGAAAAGCCCCAAGAAGGGAGGTAGTTTTCTCTCCGAATCTCTCCCCGATAATGGAAACCAGGGGACCTCGGGAAAAGAAAGAGAAGCCAGTACTAGGCGAGTGTGCTGTGGCCTTTCTCACCACCGACGTGCAGCTGAGGGGGGCGGCCGCAGGTAAACAGGAGGACGCTACCCGGGAGTACGCTGTGTCCTTCAGAAGGGTCTCTGTGTTGGGTTTCTTACCATCCCCAGTCCCACATTATTTTGCTTTTAGGAAAAAGAGGGTGTTTGTTTGTTTGTTTGTTTTAAGGAAAGGACTGTAAATATGCAGGTTCAGAAGAGAAGGTTACTGAAAACGCATTGCTTTTAAAACCTCCACAGAAGGAGATTGCATCTGGTGACCTATGGCTAGAAGGAGCTTTGCTCATTAATCTCCACCCCACGGCAGCTCCACACAAAACTAAAGGAACAGGAGGTGGCTCTCCGTTTGTTCTGAGTAGGCTGAGGCGATCAGGCCAGGACTCCAGGACCTGACTGCCCAGCGGGAGACTGGCTGGCTGAGCCCTGGTTAAGGCCCCGTGGAAAGGAACAAGGCGTGAACCACTCAGCGATGGAATTAACTAGTTGGATTCTTTAGCGTCCTTTGCTCGAGCTCGAATTTGTCCAACTTTGCCAAGTCAAGTGGAGGCTACACACTGCAAGTTGGGACTTTGCTCAGCAAAGTGGGACTTTCCACATTAACAAACGAGCCTGAGTCAGCAAGGCCTCGGTCGCGAATGACAGACGAGTGTTGGAGTTGCCTGCCCTCTGTGATCCCGCTCCTGGGACAGCGAGCTTACCGCTGGCTCATACCTCCGGAAAAAGCCAGCGATGCCATGATGGAGCCGATCCACACAGTCTGCTCCGCGCTGCTTTCAAATTCTTCTTGAAACACCACAAGGAAAATGGCAAAAGTCTTGGTCATCCCCACCACAAACACGTTTACCTAAAAGCAGACCAGAGTCCCAGTCATGTGGTGAGCGAGCCCTTACAGAGGAGGTTGCAACCACTCGAGGTTCCGATTCCCCCAGCACCTACAGGTCGCTGGGCAATTCCTCGTACATTCGGTATTTTGCCGGGTGGTCATCCCCTAAGGGTTTCTCTCAGCACTTCACGAGGAAGTGTCTCATTCAGTCTTCACAAGGCTGTGGAATAGGTGTGTCTCTGTCATAGCAGAGATCAGGAAATTGAGGTTTAGAGAGCTTAAAAGTTGCTGAAGATGGAGGTGCTGGAGCTGAGATTAGAACCTGGAGAGAGTGACTCCAGATCAGCCGCTACCCTGCTGTCCTGTTACAGTGACATGGAACAGAACCCAGCCCCCTTACCTTTGGGAGAGAAGCACACTGGACCAAAAGATGAATTGTCCCTATCAGTTCTTAGGTCAGCGTTGCTTTAACTCAGCTCTTGAGCTGAGTGCCCGGCCCCTCACATCACATATAAATAGGGTAACTATGTCATTTATCCAAATTGAAAACACTTTTGAGAGCCTACAGGACCGCTGTTAATTTGTGCCAGGGGAACAGGAGTAAACGAGGTCACCTGGTTGGGTCATGTGCCCTTCCTTTTCTTCTGCCCCACGGAGCCCTCCTTACCTGCACCACCTCCCCCCACCACTAGGAGGAGCACTCCTTGGAGGTCAGAGGTTTTTTGTGTGTGTGTTTTGTTTGTTTGTTGGTGCTAGCATTTGTTTCTTGCAACTTGGATAGCCTGGGGCAGTGAAGAGCAGGGCTCAGGAGGGAGGAACTGGAAGGAAAGCCACCTACTCAGACTCCACAGTCACTCTGTCCCCAGGGACTTCCTAGCTTCCCATTTCTTTGGCCTTAGTTTTTTTAAAGCGACTGTCTCTGCTCTCATCCTGGCCATGCATTACTTAAGAATCACAGACCTTGCCCTAGCGGATGTGGCTCAGCGGATTAAGTGCCTACTTGAGAATCAAAAGGTCACCAGTTTGATTCCCCTAGTAGGGGGCGTGCGAGAGGCAACTGATTGATATATCACATCAATATTTCTCTCCCTCCCTTCCTTCCCCTCTCTAAAAAATAAATTACATTAAATTAAAAAAAAAAAAAGAATCACAGACTCTGAGTGCTCTGTGACTGATTTCACTTTCTCTGTCCAGCTACTGAAAAGTCTGCCTTCGGTTTCTGTCTTCATCTCCCTCGATCTTCTGTGTGCCCCTGTAGGCAGTCATTCACGCTCCCGGTTTCCACTGCCACCCACGGGCGGTGCAGAAGTGGGTGTTCTGCAGAGTCAGCCTCCTCGGCCTGGCTCCTGGCTCCGCTTCCTACAAGTGGTGTGACCTTAGGCAAACTCTTTATCAGAAATGAAGCTTCTTCTTTTGTAAGGCGGAGGTGAAGTAAAGGTTAGTCAGCTCACAGGACTAGCTAACCCTGGATTGTGAAGATTGAGAAAGTCCCCATGAAGTACTTAATACGTTATTCTGGGGTTAAACCCCGACGAACCCATCATACATTGAAAATACCCTTGCTTGAAGATGCATCAAAGACACCTAACCTACTGACCATCATAGCTTAGCCTACCTTACAGGTATGTCAGAACACCTACAGCTGGGCAAAACCATCTAACACAAAGACTATTTCGCAACAAAGCATTGAATTATCTTGTAATTTATTACTGCTTCTTCGCCATCAAAAAGTGGAAAAATCATTAGATCAAACAATCATAATCCGGGACCATCAAGCAGCACTTAATAGTCAAACTATTCATGACTATTGTATTATCCTGTGCAACCGGAGTCCTTTCCCAGGAGTTTCAGACTCCTTTACAGAACCGTTCACCATCTCTCTCCAACTCAGGGCGACCCCTCTCAGATGAAAACCTCGCTCTTAGCCAGGCCCACTTTCCCACCCACTCGGCCAAGTCAGAGCCCGACTCCTCTCGGCCTCCTCATCCCTCGACCCCTCTCTGCTCGGGAACCGGGACCTCCCCCTCCATCCATCCCCAGCCGGACCCTTACTGCAGACTAGGGTTGCCTCTCCTCTGCAGCCAGGGACCGAGAACCAGAGGCGGTGCCCCAAGGCTGCAGAGGTTGGGGGTGGTGAGGAGGCGGTCTCTCAAAACATTCCCCCCCATTCCGATGCTGGTAGAAGCTACCAGTGTTGCATGATGTGGAGTGAACGGTGCTGTGGACACCGGGGCTACGCATTCAGAGTGAACAGTGTTCTACCAGGCCCTCAGTCAGAGGGCTCGCAGTCCGAGGGTTCCCAAAGGTGCTTCTATCAGGCAAGGGGGCTGGAGGACCCGCCAGAACCTCGAAGGCCCCGGACTGGTTTCTGCCAGCTCCGAGCACACGGAGTGGTGACCGCGCCTGTCATCAGCCTGGAGCACTACAACGGGGCGCCACTCTGGGAAATGTCCTTCTTCTTTTCCTGTGGATGTGGGCTCTGGGCTGGCCTCCGCACCCTGAATTTGGTGAGCCCCTGGGCCCCCCAGCTCTGAAATTGCCCTCTCTGCCCCATCTCTGCGGTCTGGGCACAGCAGCAGTGAGTGGACATGACTTGTCTCCAGTAAACGAGTCTGCGCCCTCCACTGCGGACGCCAAAAAAGCCGAGGTCCGCCTCGGCCTCTACCCTGCCTCCCTCCCTTAACTCGTAACCTTCCAACTTTGTTTCTGTTCCACTCAAAGATATTTTTTTAAAACGTCCCCAAGGCCTGGCTGGCGCAGCTCAGTGGACTGAGAGCAGGCTGCAAACCAAGGGATCGCAGGTTCGATTCCCAGTCAGGGCACATGCCTGGGTTGCAGGCCATGGCCCCCAGCAACCGCACATTGATGTTTCTCTCTTTTGCCCTCCCTTCCCTCTCAAAAAGGGATTGGGAAATCATAGCTTGAAAAAAAAAATGTCGCCAAGGGTTTCCCCTTATTTAAGCAGACTAGATATATCTGTGTTCACCCCATGCTTCGGAACAGCATGACTGGGGTTCGGTCCTTTCCCAGGGCCCACATCCGACGTCGTCAGCGGGCTCGCCCCAACACTAAAGCTCCTAGGAGCTGTCCTGCAGCTGACCCAGCCCAGTCATTTCCTCCACCCCACCCCACCCCACAAGAACCTCCTCACCCAGATCACTTAGTTAGCCTATTGCCTTGGGGCTGGGCTGGCCACAGGGGCCGCTTTGGAATACAGAGCATCAGGCTTTGTCTGAAATGGTTGAACAGCAAATTCCCCAAGCACCCTGGGTCCCTCGCTAGCGTCACTTAGCTCCTCCTGACCTTCCCAGACCAACTAAAGAGTAGTAGGTAGGTGGTCTCCACGTCGCCCCATCCCAGCGCCCCTCTGCACTGGCCCTCACCCAGCTAATCAGAGGCTTCCCTGTAGCCCATGTCATTTCTACGCTACGCGACTTCTCGGCAGCATCTGCTCCCCATTCTCTCCGGGACGTTGCTGCCTCGGCTTCTGTGACACCGCATTTCTGGATCTCGCTGACTTCTGACTGCCTCCGGGTTTCCTCCGCGGGCGACTCCACCCGCCCCCTACACATCGATTTCCCGAGGGGGAATTGCCCTTAGTTGCTCTCCCCCCCTCTCCCTGGCGATTTGACCTACCCCGCCCCATGGTTCAAACCCCCAGGGATGCCGATGACTCACAGTCTCGGGGTGCGGATCCGTGCCCCGCGTGCACAGGCCGTCTGCACCCATTGGTTACACCACACGTCCCCCAGACTGTCCAAAATCAAGCCGTCTGCTGATCCCCCCTTCGGCCTGTGTCCTCCAGCTCAGCAAAGGGCACCCATCATCCCCTGAGCCGACAGCCTGGGGCTCCCTCTCTCCCTGAACTCCAGTTACTCTCCGAGTCCTGTGAATCGACCGCCTCAGTATCGCTCGGATCTGTATTCTCTCTGAGCTCACGGCTGCTTCCGCAATTTAGGGCCGCAGTTCACCTGGATTATTGCACCATCCCTCCCTGGACCTCCTTGCCTGCAGGCCTGGGCCCCAGCAATCCATTGTCCACCCCCTGCCGCCAGAGCTGTTTTCCTGGGGAAGCAAGTCTGACCCCATCACGCTCCTGCTTCATTTTATTAGCTCCTCAAGATGAAAACCCAGGTTCTTAACGTGTCGTACGAGTGCCCTGCCCTCTCTCCGGTTCCAGCATTTACCGCCTTCCTCCTTGTTTGTTCGTGAGTCTGTCCACCCGTCCACCCATGCCCCCACCAACAGTGCCTGCTGGGTTCCAGGCTATTTAGTAGGGCCTGGGCTTACAGCGCGGAACCTACAGTGGCGAGTAGACACAGTCCCTGCCTCACGCGACATCTAGTCCCGTGAGACGGGCCACACTGACAACGGTCATGCCAATATAAAAAGTGGAGACTTAGAGCCAGTCCTTTCTTAACATGTGGGGAGCCCCCATAGAACCTTTCACCCGATTTTCGGGAGCTCATCGATTGCAGAGAAGGATACTTGCGACGCAGAGTCACCCAAGCGCCCACACCACCACCGCAGGCGACGCGCCAGGGTTTACTGTACACTGTTTGAGGACCTCGTTTAGTCTTCATGCTTTTATAAGCAGCATCACACCGCCCCCCCCCAAAATGGGACAGGCTTTATTAATCTCTTTATGAAGCTACTTTTCTTCCCTGCAACTACATCGGTTAAGGAACTCCCTGCCCCCAGAGGATAGTGCAGGAAAAGCCAGGGTGGTTACTGGGGAGGAAGGTGGGAGAGCCTCACCAGCGGTGCCCACTCTGCAAAGCCTGTGCCTCGGGAGCTGGCCCCGCGCAGGAAGGGCTCAGACCCAGGGCGCCCTTTGCTTCTCACTACAAAAACGGAGGTTCCGCATTCTTTGGTCACACGGCTAATGTTCCACCAACGTTCACTCGGTTAGGGGTCTGTGTTATATGACCTCTGCCCTGGACTCACATTCCCTTCTCTGGCATCAGGGCAGAGACGTGTGTTTCCTGTCGTCCTGTGCTATCCACACTGTGGACTACGGGACATTCGTGGTCACCAGGGCCGGCGCTCCCCTCCCCGTGAGCTACCGCAGGGCGGGGGGGCCGGGCTGGGGAGGGAGTGGTCAGGAGGGGAAGGGTCTCTGTGCGATTTGGGGATGCAAGAGGGACTATGGCCCCAGTGCCACGCTGCAGGGCTGTTTGGGGCTGAGCTGGGTCGGGATGCGCCGATACTCGAGGATGGCAGTCAACGCTGAGCCATCAGATTGCCACTCTAACCCTGAGAGCTTCTGGGAGGACGAGGGCGAGAGGCTCGTTAAAAAAACTGATGCTCAGTCCAGTTGCTTATGAATGAAGGAGAAAAACTAGGCTGCCGTTTCAGAATCTGCATCCTCGCCCTTTGCAGACATATCGGAAACACACGTGGCGCCCAGTCCCGGCATTCGCAGAGGCCGGTGGAGAGGGGGTGGGAGGCGGCAAACAGGACAGAGAGGGGACCGGCCCTTCCCCCTGAGGGAAGGGGGTAGCTGCCAGCCATCCGCCCACGCTGGGCTGCCCTGGCGACCCCACCCCAAAAACACTGTCTCGCACTTCCCAGTGCTACTTCTGGGGAGGTCCGATGTGTCATGGTCCCCAAACCTGAGTGCCGTGCAGCAGGGCAGAGCTATTGGTGGAGAGTGGAGGGCAGGAGGACCCCAGGTAGGGGGGGATGCTTCTGCTTGCGGTCAAGGTGGACGGCTTCAGCCTCCTGGGCTCCCGGAGGGCCGCTCACTTGAGTGACCATCCGCAGTTTCTGGCCTTGCTCTGCCCCCCTTTCTGTTCAAATGCCAAGGAGTTCAGAGCAATCTTGTGAGGCGGGCGGCTCGGAGCCTTCCCCCAGAGCGCAGTCTTTCCGGCCGCAGGAGAGGGAACGGGCATTCTTACCAGGAAGTAGTGGAGCACGACCATCCATCCCCAGCCTCCGTCCAGGGCCCCCAGGTAGGGGGAGCCCTTCCCCGCCCTCTTCGGCATGGTGCTGCGTCCGTCTGTGTCAAGTGCAGACAGTCCCTGCAAGGAACCCAAGACGTGGCTGTTCCGGTTGGCAAGAAACAGATCGAAACGTTTAAACTTTATTTTCCTCGGTGGCATGAAGCCATTTGCACCGTAATTTTTTTTTATTAGCCTACCCCCTTTAAAAATAGATGGTTTCCTCTCGTTCTAAAAGTTGTTCATTGACTCTCTAACCTCAACCTGGCAAATGCACGCAGGACTTTGGACCACCTGTGGGGACTTCTCTGCCGGTCTGAGGCCTGGCGTCAGCTGGCAAGTTCACGCAGCTTGACAGTTCCCTCAAGGCATGTCCTCAGTTGCCTAGAAAGTCCGCTCGACTCAAATAACCCCGGTCCCTGCTTATTCCGTAATCACGGTGCAGGCAGAATCTTGGGAGAAGGAAGAACAGGCTGTGGTCTGAGGGACTTGGAAGCCACCGCAGAAAAATCTCTACCACTAGTTTGAAGGGCGGCAAGAGGACCACTCAGTTTGTCTCAGGCAGGAATTTCAAAGGAGTTAACCTCGAAGCCTGACCTTCCCGACTGTGGGGGTGGCCGCTCCTGGCACTGTCCTCTGTGTCCTCTGGGTGAGCTGTGGCCTTTAGAGAAATAAAAAGGGTGGGTGTCTCGGGTTTAGGAATTCCATTTGCAAAGCACTCGCTACAATGAAAATACTCCCAGGGACGAAATGGACACAACAATGAAATGCAGTAACTTCCTTGAATGGACCCTGGACCAGGAAAAAAGCGGCAAAGGACTTTGGGAAGTCAGTTGGAGAAGTTTGAATATGGACCATGTAGCAAAGTTAAATCTCTTGGGTGTGATGACGGTCTTGTGCTTCTGCAGAACATGCTAGAAAGTATTCAGGAGCAAAGTGTCATAGTCTGCTACCTTCTCACAAATGGTATAAAGAGAAATAGCAAGAAAGAAAATGTGGACGTTCTGAGGACGGGGTCCAGCATTCTTTAGTTCCTGCCGTCAGGCTGGCGGAGGGGCTGTTTCTCACCGGGAAGGAGGGTCCGCCGGCCCGGCACAGGGAAGGGCCGTGTGGTGAGCAGGCTGGGCTGGGAGGCTAGCTGGCGGATCGTGGAGAACATTCTAGAAAACCAACCCCAACACCCAGTCCTATACTCCTCTTACCTTTCATGTGTGGTGTTCAGCACAGGAACCCTCCACAGGCAAGACACTTTGGGAAGAAAAATAAACCCTGCCGTTTTCTAGAATGTTACTCTTTTTCTAAGGCCGCTCATGACGCAGTGCTATGAAAACAAGTGAGCATTGTGAGAGTCCAGGACGTGAGAGCCAAGGTCGGCGCCCCTGGCCGGTGGACTTCACTTCCTGAGGAGACTCCACTCTGACCCGACTCGGGCCCGGGGGGCCCCCCCACCCCCCACGCTGACTCGGGGTAGAGCATTCACCGTGGGCCGGAAAGAAAGCCAGCATCGGAGTGAGAAGCGAAGCAGGAAATCCAAGGAGCTCCTTGCAGAGGTGGCCCCGGGCCGCGGTGGCCTGCCAGAGCAAACCCAGACCTAGGCCTGCAGACGCTGCAGGGGGCAGAAACCTGAATCTGAGCACGAACCGGCAGCCAGGCTCGGAGCCACAGCCAGTCAATCATTTCCTCGCTCGGCCTCGCTCTTCTCTCTCTAACAGCCTCTCCCCACGCTGTCGGTGCGCTGCTCTTACCTAAGTCCTAGCTGCATCCGGTTTGGTGCTGCCCGGTTCCATTCAGACTGAATTTTGCTCAAATAAATTGCTTCAAGGTTTGTTTGTTACTTATTTTTTAAAGATTTTATTTATTTTTAGAGAGAGGGGAAGGGAGGGAGAGAAACATCTATGTGTGGTTGCCTGTTGCATGCCCCCAACTGGGGACCTGGCCCACAACCCAGCCATGTGCCCTGACTGGGAATTGAACTTGTAACCCTTTGGTTCGCAGGCTGTCACTCAATCCACTGAGCCACACCAGCCAGGGCTCCTACAAGTTGTTTTTTTTTTTTAAGATTTTATTTATTTATTTTTAGAGAGGGGAGGGAGAGAGAGAGAGAGAGAGAAAAACATCAATGTGCGGTTGCTGGGGGCCGTGGCCTGCAACCCAGGTATGTGGCCTGATTGGGAATCAAACCTGACACTGGTTCGCAGCCCGCACTCAATCTGCTGAGCTACACCAGCCAGGGCTAGGCTCCTTCAAGTTTTAATATGCCTCAGTTTACTTCTTAACACTATGGTCAAGGCACAGATTGGGACCCCAGGACTCTGACACCTGTGCCTCTGCTGTTCTTGGGGAACCTTGGGATATGCGTGTTTCACAGGAGGAGATACGCCCCCTCCCAGAGTGGCGGGTTCATTCCCTGGGTTGCGAATGGCCATGCTCAGGAAGTTCAGCTCATTTGTGTGGCCTTTTGTGTATTGTGAAAGGACCTGGGGAGCAGGCTGGAGTTCTGTTACAGATGAAGCATGCGGGCCCAGACATTGTCACCAAAACACGCCCCCTCCCCTGGGGTCTTTCTGTACGATGGTTCTTTGCCTGCGGCCCTTCACCCTTCGGAACTGTGGCTCTCGGTGCCAGAGTTTGGAAAAAGGAAAGGAACTGTTTATTCCACAGTTACACAGGTTTTAAAACATCGGTTTGGTGTGTTAAAAAAAAGTTACACAGGTTTAGAGTAATGGCGGAATGTTGCCGTTAAAAATCTCTAAGTCCCTTAAACCCCTCACACACACACACACACACACACACACACACACACACACACACAGAGTCCTGCCTTCCCCGCTCTGCCCCATCAGGCCAGGCAGGGGCGCCGCATCTCAGGAAGAGAGTCGAGGTCTGTAGCGCGGCCAGACTCCCAGTCCCTCCCGGGCGTCCGTGCTCGGCTGGCAGGTCTCCCGCCGTCCCCAGCACCATCAGCTGTGTCACCGAGGTCTCCAGTTCTCAACCCAAACCCACATGGCACCTCCTCATGGCCTGCCAGCGAGAGTCCCTTTGTTGATGAGAGAGACCTGGTTCTTCTTGCTGACGCATGTAAAGAATTACATACCAGCAAATCTAGTAGCATGTAATCAGTTTATTAGTGGCCCGTTCCCAGGGAAGAGAACAGGACTGGGTAGAGTAGGGGGTGAAAGGCAAAGTTTCAGGGCAAAGCAGGGTGAGAAAAGCAAGAGAGGCTGGAGACCAGGGTGGCGAGCCCCTGGGCAGCCTGAGGCCAGGTGGCCAGAGGCCCTGTGGCCCGAGAGCCAGGAGAGAGAGAGAGAGAGAGAGAGAGAGAGAGAGAGAGAGAGAGAGAGAGAGGAGAGAGAGTCCTTTATTCTCAGGACTTACATAGTTGGTGGGCTAGGAGGGGAAAAGGTCGCATATTGATTAGCGGGTAAATGTGGTGCCAGCTTTCCTGTGGGACTGTGACTGCCCAAACTTAGGGATGTGTGGGGGTCTTTCAGCCCCAAATCCTTATCTTGCTCCACACTCCCCTCGGTCATCCTGTTGTAAAACAAATATGAGACAGGAGGAAGTTAACTACAATTGGGGCACTTTCCTTCTTTCTTGCTAACAGTGTTTCTTGTGATGTTGGAACACCTGGCAGTATTAACAGACCAGTTTAGGACTGCTGAGTTAGCGTGCGAGACTTGTCTCCTTCCTCCTTCCTGCCTCGGTTTACTTTTTATTCTACTTAATTGGTAAAAGGTGTTTCCTGGCAACCAGGGTGCTGAATGCTGGCCAGCGACAGTACTGCAGTCTCAGAGTTCTTCCTACACTGTCTCCTGCTTCACCTTCACCCCGTTCCTTCCCACAGGGTCTCCCACTGTCCTCCGTCTCGCGTTGTCCCCTGTTCCTCGTGGTGGCCGCCTTTAGTTTAAATCCCAGCCCGCAACCTCCCCCATGGCCCCGTTTCCTTCTCTTCCCAAATCGACTATACCTGCCAGCACCTCCCCTTTCTGCCTTTCCAGGCCGCCCCAGTGGCCCCGGGCCGGTGTGGCCCTGTGGCGTGGTCACGCAGGTGTGATAAGGGGCGCTGCCTTCCCGTTACATCATGGGTTTAAGTGCTGAGTACCTTCTGACCCCACTCAGGCTGGAAGCTAGCCCGCTGTGGATATGCAAAATAGCTGTTTTGCATCTAGATATGAAGACTAGTCTGCTGTTACTGATATGCAAAGTAACTCTGTGGCCCTGCTCCAGGTCTCCCCACGCCCAGCCAAGCTTTGTGCGGGGTGGACATCCCATATTCTCCGACACCCCAAGTTCTAGACATTATTACAAATCCCCCCTTTGGGGGGCCCTGGGGCCTACCGGCCTACACCTCATTACAGTTCCAGGCCCCATTTTAATTGCTGTTTTTTTATACTTGATAACCTGACTGCCAAACACCTCCCAGAGAAGGTGTATCCTTGAATTTTAATCAAACTTTTTCCTTATTGCATTTTGGAAATGGGTAAGGCTGAGTGTTCTGGAAAACCACTGGGATGATTCGGCTTTCTCATTCCATTTCCTTCTTCTGTTCCACCCTCCACCTCAAAAAAAAAAAAAAAAGTCAACAGGAACTTGCGTTTCATCTCCCAGCACCAGCATTCCAGGTTCCAAACCAAAGTGTATTTTAGGCCAAAGTGTATTTTTCATGTTTTAGCTGGACAATCGGCACATATTTACGCATGTTCCTTTTCACTTATTTTATTTTTTTTTAAATCCTTACCCACGGACATTTTTTTCATTGCTTTTAGAGAGAGAGGAAGGGAGAGAAACGTTGATTTGAAGGAGAAGCAAACGGTTGTCTCCTGTACACGCTCAAACCGGGGATCGAACACGCAAGCCGCGTCTGGGCCCCAACCAGGAATCGGACCCTCGGCCTTTCGGTTTTGGGACGATGCTCCAACCGCCTGAGCCACAATGGCCAGGGCTATGCGTGGTCCTTTTTAAGAAGTAAGAGGCTCTCAAGCTCTTAAAACTAGACTCTCTGATACTTTTTGATGAACGCGCTAGCATAATTCCAGCCTCGTGGCCCGGGAGAAGCCTCGTGCGTCAGTGACAGGGAAGGGGACGCAGTCCCGAGGTGCTGGTGGCGAGGACCGAGCAAGCCTCCAGCAGGAGGCGAAACCCCTGGAGAGAGAAGGGGAACACTATTCGGGTGTCTTTAGGAACATCCTCAGGAAAGGATTTCTGGTAGGACTGATTCAGGTTTTCGTGGCAGCTGGCTGCTTTGTGAAAGCCAGGCTGGCTCTGACTCTGACGGCAGGGTGAGGCGGGCCGGGCCTTTCATCGACGGAGAACTCTGCGGGGCCGGCCGGGTCAGAGCTGCGGTCTGGCAGAGCCGCGAGTCCTTCGGAGGCGCGAGGGATGCGGAGTCTTCAGAGGTGGGCACCCCTGGAAAGGGCCTGCAGAGGAGCAGCTCGGGGGGTGCAGTGGGAAATGCAGACGGGGTGAGGATCTCAGCTGCACCCCCTTTCAGGTCTGCGGGCTGCCGGCCATTACTGTTTCCTCACCCACCTGTAGTAGCACGTGGCTGGTGCCACTCTGCAAGTTTGTTGTGAGGACTGATGCCAACACGATGGCTGCACATCAGACCCACTGCCGGTACTTAGTTCATTGCAAATGGTTCTTATCAGTCAGGTGGGGCCCCATGTCAAGAGTAAAGGACCCGGACGTCATTGTCATGATACAAGCATTTTCCTATCTGTACCCATTGGACTTAATAAAGCTTATAGGGTATGTAACTAAACATAACTCCCTTAACCTCTGACCTTTTTTTTCCTTTGTAAAAGATTTTATTTATTTTATTTATTTATTTTTTTGAATATTCATCAGTTTTTAATTTTTTTTAAAGATTTTATTTATTTATTTTTAGAGAGGGAAGGGAGGGGGGGAGAGAGAGAGAGAGAGAGAGAGAGAGAAACATCAATGTGCGGTTGCTGGGGGTTATGGCCTGCAACCCAGGAATGTACCCTGGCTGGGAATCGAACCTGGGACACTTTGGTTCCCAGCTCGCGCTCAATCCACTGAGCTACGCCAGCCAGGCAGATTTTATTTATTTTTTGGAGAGACGGGGAGTGGGGAGAGAAACATCAGTGTGTGGTTGCCTCTTGAACGCCCCCTACTGGGGGCCTGGCCTGCAACCCAGGCCTGTGCCCTGACTGGGAATTGAGCTGGTGACCCAGTGCTCTGCAGTCCAGTGCTCAATCTACTGAGCCACATCAGCCAGGGCATCTTTTTTTCTTTTTAAAGGTTCTATTTGTTCATTTTCAGAGAGGGGATCAGGGAGGGAAACATTTAGGTGGGGAACATTGGTGGATTGAGACAATATTGGTTGCCTCTCACACACCCCCAACTGGGCACCTGGCCAAAAACCCAGGCTTGTTCCCTGACTTGGAATCAAACCGGCGACCTTTTGCTTTGCAGGACGTCACCCAGCCCGCTGAGCCACACGGGTCAGGGCCCCTTAACCTCTAACCTCCTAACTTTTGGCCTGATGCTATTCAGCAAGAATTGCAGCTTGATTTCCTATGTCACCACAATTGCCCTCACCCCACTGTCAAATACAGCCCATGCACAAAACTGGGTGCACTGCCTCCTCCTACTGCAACAGACAGGAATACACAAGAAGTTCATTTATTCGTGTCCCTCAGGGAAGTGGCCTCCTACGTGCCAGGTGCTGTGCTGGACAGAGGGGTGTGTGTAGGCAGAAGGCGGCATGAGCCCGAGCAGAAGGTGGGCTGGATCACGTGGGCCTGGGAGACTGCGGTGGGAGCGCCGGGTTTTTGTTCTAGAAGCAAGGGAGGTCCCCGGAGGGAGGTCAGCACTGTGTGTGGTGCATAATGAGCACACCCAACGTGTTTGTTGCTGAGCGCTGAGGACGTCCTGTCAGAATTTGCATCAACAGGACCAATCTCAAACCCAGCCGTCTTTCCCACGTCATCCTTCCTGAGCCGACTTCGAAGGCACCCAGGTCTTATCTTCTAGACTAGGCGGTTCAATTATCTTCAATCGTCCTTTTTTAAAAAGAATATTTTATTTACTTTTTTTAGAGAGGGGGAGAGAGGGAGAGAAACATCAACGTGCGGTTGCCTCTCATGTACCCGTTACTAGGGAACCTGGCCCGCAACCCAGGCATGTGCCCTGAGAAGGAATCAGACCGGTGACCCTTTGGTTTGCAGGCCGGCACTCAGCCACTGGGCCACACCAGCCAGGGCCTCTTTTATTCCCCCTTCAATTCGCTCCTAGTCTCCAGTACTTCATTCTGAGCTACTTTATTTCACAGAGCCTATTTCTTCCTAACATGGAGATGCCACCCCATGTAGTTAGGACTAAAGTAAATGCTTGTGCATTGCTTAACACGTATCTAGCACACAGCAAAAGCCCACTCAAGGTCGGCCATCATTACTTTGGCCTGGGAACTGGAGACACGTGGATAAGCAAGAGGAAGTTTTTCCCCTTGAAAAAAAAAAACGAGCCCAGTCCACCTCAGATTTACCTGAAAGCTCAACTCTTGACTCTCACCCATTTTTCTAACAGGGTAAGGCAGGCCTAGGATTCTTTATTTAAACAAAACAAAATAAACCAAAAAGCAAATCTTCCGGTTCCTTCAGGCAGCTGCCCCACCTCCTCTGTCAGACCGCACTGCAGCGTTCAGTGTCACAGGCGTTCCTTCTGGTTTACGTCCCGTCTTCGCCATTGCCACCCCTTCCGCCTGCAGAGGCCTGGTTCGTGCCCAACTCCCCTTTGTGATGTCCACCTACTCTGCGGGGGTTTATTCCGTGCCCACCGTGTGCTGGGGCTGGCCAGGGATCAGAATACATCCAAGAATAGGACAAAGCTCCTGCCTCGAAGCGCCCAAGCTAGTGGGGCAGATAGGCGATGAGATGAACACGCACAGCATATGCTGGGCACTGGCGAGAGTGAGGAAGGCGACACGCACGCACGCCGGCCTCCGCCCCCCCCCCACCCCCCCGTCTGAGCTCCAGGCTGGAGCCCCGCCTCACACAGCACTTTCTACTGGGAGGTGCTTGCCGTTTCTGAGTAATAGTAAGGTTCTGGAGACTTTTTTCATACTGTCAAATGCGCAGTTGCTCAACAGAAGCTGTATGCAAATGCAACAAGATCTTTCATGCCTGCTGGGGAACCACTGCCGAGAACTACAGAGGCTGAAGAGGAGAGAATGGTCTGCACTCTCACATGGTTCTCTCTCTGGCCAATCTCCACAACAGCCTGGCCGTGGACAGCACAGGTTATGGGCTGGACTCTCAAGTCCACATGGTGACTGCTGACCCCTTAGCCTCACAGAATGGGCAAGGAAGAGGGCCTACCATATAGAGTTATCAATGAGAATCCAGGGGGTTACTAGCATATAGTAAGTACTTAATGATATTAGCCATTATATTTTTATTATGGGGCAGGAATACGCTTAATTTAAATATCCATGGATGGGGGCTGGTGAGGGTATGGAGGGACTGAGCAAAAAAGAAAAATGACTCGTGGACAATAGTGTGGTAATTGTGGGGGGAGGGGGATAAGGGGACTGACTAAATGGTAATGGAAAAGTACAATAAAACTCAATTGAAAAAATAAAAAACAATCCATGCGCACTTCTGTGAGAATGTATGTATTTCAGGAAGCTTCTGAAAGAGAGTAATTTGGACAAAGACCTTTTTAAAAAAATTATAGTCTGATGACTGTAAATACGAACACTTAGTTAGAGAATCCAGAAGAGACCCAAGCTTTCCTCCAACCACGTTTATTGAACACGACAAAACTCTCTGTGCCAAGTCACCTGCACCTGCCGCTGCAGAGCAAGGTCCGTTCTTGCCAATGTTTTAAGTCAGCCCCGGAGCGGCCACGGGCCACTCACCCCGAACTCAGCACACAAGGGCCCAGAGCACATGCAGGGGGCAGCCTGACTACTGCAGCCGGCGCCGCACGTGCCGCCCCAGTCACACGGAGGGGCGCGGACCCCGGGGGCGGGCGGCGGCAGGGCGGCCCGGGCGTCAGGAGGCCATCTTGTGCACCGCCACGGTGATGCCGTCGTGCTTCTGGATCATGATGTTCCTGGAAGGCAAAGTGCAAGACGTTCGTAAGACGTTCCACATGGGAGCTGGTGGACGATTAAAGGTGAAGCTTGGATTAGGATACAACTAAAAAAAATATGTAGCACTTTTCACTTCTTTCTTTTTCTAAAGAAGATTTTATTTATTTTTAGAGAGAGGGAAGAGAGGGAAACATTGATGTGCAGGAGACACTTTGATCGGTTGCCTCCTGCACGCCCCCCACTGGGGACCCAGACTGCAACCCAGGCCTGTGCCCTGGGAATCGAACCAGCGACCTTCGGTTCACAGGCTGGCAAGCAATCCACTGAGCCACACCAGCCAGGACAGTGCTTTTCGATGAATAAAAGCAATATATGAACACCACAAAACATTTGGGAAATGCAGAAAAGAATGAAGTATAAAAAGGAAATGAATCCTATTACCAACCACTCCTGGTTTTATCTGCACGTATCCTATCATATGTGTTCTCCTCTTCCTACAGAACTGTGACGACACCACATCTAGTCTGCTGTGTCCTCCTGACAATGTGGGACAGCTGTAGCATTCCCGTTACTACAGAAGTAGTTTCTGTTCTTTGACTGGTCTCCCTCCATTTTACTTTTTTCCTTGGTGGACTGACAGCTCATGGCAACTCTTCCTCTTCGCGTGGGCGTCGCTGTTGTCTGAAAGCGCAGGGGCTTCAGAGACCGACCTGCCTGCGCCTGTGGCCCGAGCAGGCTTCCCAGGCACTTTCTGACCGGAAGGGAAAGGAAGGGACCCGCTGACTCCTACTCACCCACTGTCGGACTCTAGACATACCACGGGAATGTCGGTAGGGTCCGAGGTCAGCTTGGCCGCCTGCTGGGCCAGCACGGATATCACCCCGGCGTGCTCATCCGACAGGGTCCCGCGGCCTGGAAGACAGAGAGGACGTCGTGGCGCCTGGCTGCCCTAAAGGGGGTGTGGGGCTGTGGTGGTCGTCCCTGTCACCGAATTTTTCACAAACAGAGTTCACTCCCAGGTTAGAAACTCCCAGGTTATAAACGGACGAGAAGTGCTTCTGCGCCAGTGTTCTCAGCTGGCTGCATCGGCGAGAAAGCCGGACTTCAGGTCTCGAGTTAATAAAGCCATAACCGACACTCCGTTTTCAGCCAGTCCCATCACCACCTCCAAACACCTCCGCAGGCATGTAAGGACGCTGTGATTCAAGTCAACCTGAAAGTCGTAAGTTCACTTTATAGGAGCCTTGCTGAAACCAACAAGCAAGCTGGAAGTGAGATCGACAAAGGGCAGTCGGCAAGGGCGAGAGACCTGTTGAAACCAACTCCCCGAGTGAAATCTGATTTCCCTTAACTGAGCTCAGCCTCAAGGGGCGTGAGAGTCTTTACTCCGGGGCTCAACCGGGAGACCACCTTGACAGCACATGTGGGCATTCTGCGAGCAGTCAGTCCCACCAGGGCAAGCTGGCTGTCAACGGAAAAGCCAGTGTCAACAGAATCGGCTTTTTATTGCTTGTTTCAGCCTGTAAATAGTAACTGAATCTCGGGCAGCAGGTGCAAAAGAGGAATCACTAACTTCACAACGTATCTGCACGTATAACGGCAACACACGCCTTGTCTGCCCGAACCCGAGTCCGGTGCCAGGCACGCGGCCGCGCAGAGCGAGGGATGGGCACTGCCGTACAGATGGCGCAGCCCTCCGGGCGGAAACCTGAAGGTTTCCTCGCCCGAGTTTCCAGGCGTGAGCCAGGCAAGCGCCCCACGCCCCACCCGCTTCTCCTCTCCCGACTCACGGTGTGTGCAAAACCCGGGTCACACGGACAGGCTCCCTTCCGGCCGCCCTCCTCACAGAAGTTCATTTCCAAAAAGTCCGCAGTAAAGAGGAGTTCCGGCTGACTAGTTCTGATATCAATCAGCCAAATGCGTTATTATCTACCTTTCCGGATTTCGTTCCTCATCTGCAATTGTCACCCTCTATCGAGCATGACGGCTGGGTTGTGTGCTGTGTTTGGTGCACACTATGCAACCTTACAGTGCCGTGACCAAGCAGCTTCGGAGCCGGCCTCAAATCCCAACAGAACCCCTGCCCCTCTTTGTCGACCTCCCGTTATGGGGATTAAACGACTTCCCACACACACGAGTGGCGCCTGGCACCTAGTAAAAGCTCAGTAAACGCAATTCAATAATTACTATCATTATTAAACAACAACTCAGTGAAGAAACTGAGGCTCAGATTTTTGGTCCAAGCAAATTAAATGGGAGAGCAGGGGCTGAACCCAGGTGTGTCCAATTCTGAGGCCCCATTGTCACCGCCTACTCCCTGTTTGAGCGCAGACTAAGCAACAGCGTCCCGCAGGACGAATGTGAAAACTGGAGATTAGTACACGAAGCCCAGCATTGCCGGCAGCCGGTACCCATTCAACCCACATAACTGCTGCCATGACCGGAAGTCCCTTCCCCATCCACTGTGAAATGAGTCAAACACTGCTTTGGTAGAAACAACTGTGTACTGCAAGGAACGTTCCTACCTTCATAAGCACAAAGTGAAAAGTTTTAATTTTCTAGTCTCGTTATTTGGAGGTAATCTCTACTCTCACAAAAGTAGCCACAAAGTGGCGGCCGAACGGCGCGCTGCCTCCCCGTCAGCATCAACGCTGTGCCACCCACCGACGCTGACGGCGATACTTACAGCCCAGGTTAAGCCCTTGCGAATCTGTGCACAGGACTCCAACAATGGACGGATTCTTCATTCTAATTCCAGAAACACACGATGTGAAAAAATGAATTTAAATATCACAGCAACACACACACAGGCATTCTACACATCAGGCATTGTTGCAAGTTCTACAAACCAATGCTTCTCAACCTTTTTCCATGATCGCCCCGCCCCCCCCACACCCGAGAAAAATTATCTAACTCAAATAGTTAAGCCAATTTCTCTCCGATGACAGAAAAGACTGTGTCAGGGAGCTTTGGAGGGCCACAAACATCGCAGTATCTAGGACTCTGCTGCCCTCGTTGAAAACGCAGGCTCTAGGGTGCTAACTCGCTCAAAACAACCGCTGAAACACTCAAGCAACACGGCTGCCTCCCGCAGGGGCTGGGAAGCTGAGGGGCACCGGGACGACGGAGGCGTTTCCCTGCACGTCTTCTTATTCTGAATTGTACGTAGCTAGTGCCCGTTGAAAAACTAAAGGGACGTCTTTCATTCTTAATCACCAAGCAACTGGTCACACACGGAAGGAGAAGAAGCGTGTGTGTGTTTACGTCTACACTGCAAGGCTCGTCCGCACCAGTGGCACGCACTTCCCCCAAATGAAGCCATTTCCCGAACCCCGCGCAGAACGCCCCTGTCCAGAGACAATTTCACCGTGAACGGCGGCTCAGGCCTCGGGCCGCGGAGACTCGCTCCGCAGGGAGGGTGCGGAGCCCCACGGCACCTGAATTCCGGGTTAACAGCTCCCTACGGCCCCAGAGCTCCATTCACCGCCCGACCCCGCCGCCTGGGGGTCGCGCGGTGTCCTCAAGCCACCCTACAGGCACAGTTCGCCTCTTTGTCCCGCTCAAGAACCCCCGCCGCGACCTCAGGACGTTCCGAACCGGCCGCACCACTCACGTGTCTTCCAAGTGCTGCTCCAAAGTCGCCTCCATCCCTCCAGGGGTCCGGTTCTTCCTCCTCCAGCCCAGGCCCCCCGACACTCCTCGGTCACATGACACGAGTGGGGCGTGCGCAGGACGGCGCCTCCGCAGGGTCAAAGTTCGCCGCGCCGCCGCAGCGTTGGGAACCGGAAGCGCTCACTCCGCTCCAGCCGCGGGAGCCCTGCGGAGCATCCAAAGGCTCATCCGCTGGTTTCTGGCCGGCCACCTTGTGTCAGGGGTGTGACCATGGCATTCCGATTCAATCAACTCCGAAACGCCCGCCAGATTTCGTGTTAGTTTTACCGTGATGCGGTGGTCAGGCAGGGTCTGCGCAAGGGGCTGGGTCAGGGACCGAGAAGAGACACGGGACCCCATGAAGGGGTCCACAGGCTTGGAGGGGAAACGACGGGCACACGGGGCTAGAGGGCGAGGGAACAAGATGAAACCCCCGCTAGGTATTGGGAAAGTGTCGGGATTTTAACCAAGACATTGGTTCTTTCTTTAGCAAGGGTTCGGGACAGGTTGGGAAAGAAGGTGGCATTTGAAAAGAACACGAGGTGGGACAACTTAGTAACTTTAAAATTAATTATAAAGTAGCTGCAAAAATAAAGAAAGAAAGCCACCCATGGTCTGCCCAGAGATGACTGTTAATCTCTTGGACTATATCCTTTCAGCCCATCGTCTTTGCAGATGTACGCTTTTAATTTGTTTTTCATTTTTAAGTGCAACTGACATACACGCTGGGCATACAATTCTGTAGCTGGCCCTTTTAACCGAGTTTACCATAAATATCTCTCCACATTCGGTAAACGTTCATTTACATTCTTTGTAACACAAAATATTCCTTATTATAGCCATACCTTACTGATTTAAGCACCCTCTTATTAACGTGCAGCTGGGTTGCTTGTGACTTTTGCCTGTAGTGCTTTCCTAGCTGCGTTAGTGAAACTTGCAGCTTCCTTAAAATTCTAGTCTGAATTTTAGAAGAAAGACAGCATTAGATAAAGAGCCAGCCTGCTTCCCGCTGAAGTCGGCGCTGCAGTACCGCCCCCTTGTGGTCCCAGGCGGTGTAAAGCTTTGCGGGGTTAGTGCTTCCCAGCTCCGGCTGGTTTACCTCCAGGGCAGTGACGTCCAAGAGAAATGTCATGTGAGCGACATCTGTAATTTTAAAAGATCTGGTAGCTACACTACAAAGTAAAACAGGTGAAGTTAATTTTAATAATGTGTTTTATTGATCCAATAATATGTCCAAAATATTACCATGTCAACCTGTAATCAATTTAAACAATACCGCCGAGATACTTTACATCCCCCCCACATACACACACCATCATAGTCTTCAAACCCCAGTTCCTGTTTTGCACTGACAGCACATTTCAGTTCAGACTCGCCGCATTTCAAGGGCTCGACAGCCACCTGGGCCTAGCGGCTGCCGGGCTGGCCAAAGAGCTCCAGGGCGTCTCCGATGATCTCAAAGCCAGATCCATGACGAAAGGATTCCCGGAAGAGCTGACGGCATGGTTCAAGCTGTAAGGAAGGCCTCTGAAGAGGGAAGGGAGCATCGGGAGGGGAGGACCAGCGGCCCAACCGTCCTTGCCACACCGGAGAGGGAGGAAGCTGCTCCACCCCATTCCCTTTCTCTGCCCAGTTTTGCTGTCTTGCCCCAGGGTGGTGGTGACGGAGGGAGTGGGGGGGCTTATCTAAATGGGGGAAGTGCGGGGGGCGGGGCTGATGGTTGGGGGAGGTGCCTGAGCCCTAAGTGTTTTCCACTGTCTTCTGCTCCTGGAGTATTCTATGCCTCTGGAGGCTCAGTTTTGAGTGCTGATAACCATTTCCAGGGTGACGGGAAAAGTCTCCCGACTCCCGGTTAGCGTGCTCCCCTCACTGCATTGTCATTGACGTGTGTACTTTCCAAAGAAGGGAGGAGAGTGTTCCCTGTTTCCTCACTTGCGCATTGCAGAGCTCAGCAGGAATCCGCCCGGATCCACCGAAGGATCTTGGTGGGTCTTTTGGGAATGGACTCTGTGTAAACTAAAGAACCTTTAATCCCAAACTCCAACCACCTTTATCGTCTTCTTTCTCCCCTCCTGCAAAACACAAGCTCTCGGGAAATGGTCATCCCAGGAGGGCCTAGCAGAGGATGCCCTCCAAGGCCACGGAAAACCCTGCCCCGGCTGGAGGGTGCCAGGTGCCTGAGCTAGCGAGGCTCGCAGAGGAGGCCCTGCACTAGGTGGGGGCCTCCGAGTCAGACGGAGCTGCAGTTGTGTCCTGGCTTCACCACTGCCTGCCTGTGTGACCGCTGAGCCTCCAGGACTCATCTGGGACATGGGGGTACTGTCACCAGCCTCATCAAGTTGTGGGGAGTTTCTGTAAGAGGGGCTGGTGCATTGTGGGAGTCAGTAAATGAGCTTTGCTAAATGGAGTCAGGATGCAGCAAATTCTGACTCAGAAACCTCAGGCTGTTTCCTCAATTTGCTTACAGTCCAGGCGAGGACACGGGAGAGAATCGCCGATGGCTCCACAAAGGCGGGAGCCCAGGGAGGGCCAGGGTCCTCCAGTGGGCTGGTGTTCGTGGGGGATGAGACCTCGGGGCTGGCCTTGCATGGCTGCTCCAGAGCGCCGTGTGTCTGAGATGATCACGTAGCTTTTATTACACATTTTGATGCTATTAAAAATGACAAAATACAGTGAGAAAAGTCACCTGAAATCCCAGCCAGAGCTCCAGTGACGGGAATGGGAATGAGCTAAGTGGAATGGAGTAGGATTTAGGGAAGGTAGGGGTGGGGAAGACACTTTGGGAGTTTCATGGGAGACTGGCCAGCCTGAGCCTGTCACTCCCTGGGAGCCGTCCGGTAGGGCCCCGGGGCTCGCCCGGGAGCTGAGTCCTAGGTCCAAGCCTGACTCCTCATCACGACAATAGCAGCGGTGCTGTTAGCCGTTCCCGTACTTGAAGGGACAGCCAGTGCCCAGGAGTCACAGTCCTCTTAGTTTTCACAACGTTTTTGAAGTAGGTGCTATCGAGACCCCTGTTTGCAGTTTAAAAAGCCCTGAGGCTCAGAAGAACAAGCTTGCTCAAGACCACCCTGCTGGCAAGTGGTGCAGCCTCCCCAGGACCCCCCCCCCACCCCCCGCCCCGCCCCAACTGCCTCAGCTCCTCTCACTCCGTGTGCAACCCAGCCCTGCAGAGAAATGGGAGGGCTTGGAGGCCCAATCCTAATCCCTTGTTCTCTTAAAAAATTATTTTAAAATTTATTGATTTGAGAGAGAGAGAGGAAGGGGAGAGAGGGAAAAAAAGAGAGACAGAAAAAGAAAGACATTGATTTGTTGTTCCAGTTACTTATGCATTCACTGGTTGCTTCTTGTATGTGCCCTGACTGGGGATTGAACCCACAACCTTGGTGTTTTGGGACGATGCTCTAACCAACTGAACTACCTGGCCAGGGCCTAGACCGCTTATCCTCTAGAGAAGAAACCTGAGGCTTGGAGAAGGGAAGTGGCTAATTTATTTATTTATTTAAAAAAGTAGTTTAAAAATTTATTTTTAGAGAGGGGGAGGGAGGGAGAGAGGGAGAGAAAAATTTATTTTTAGAGAGGGAGAGGGGGCGGAGGGAGAGGTTGCCTCTCCTACTCGGGGAAGTGGCTAACTTAGAACTTCAGCTGAGGATTCTCAGTCTTCTCGCGCATGCCCTAACTGGACTGTGCTGCCGGAGGCTGTGGTAGAGCTTTAGTCAAACCAGCGATGGGGACACTCATTGTTAGGGGCTGAACTGTGTCTCCCTCAAGTTCACGTGTTGAAGTCCTAGCCCCCCATACTTCAGAATGGCAGCTGATTTGGAAATAAGGTCTCTGTGGAGGTAATCAAATTATAGTGAGTTCATCAGGGTAGGCCTTGATCCAATGTGACGCGTGTCCTTATAAAAGGGGGCAGTTTGGGGACAGAGGAAGAAGCAGTGTGACGAGACAGAGGGAGAAGCCGGCCATCTACAGGCCGGGGAGAGAGGCCCGGGACAGCTCCTTCCCTCGCGGCCACGGACGGAAGCCACCCCGCCAACACCCTGATTTTGGACAGCTAGCCCCCAGAACTGAAAGGCAATAAATACATTTCTGTTGTTTAAGCTGCTCTGTTTGTGGTGTGTTGTTACCGCAGCCCTGGGAAGCTAATATACACGAACATCGATACATTCTACCAGTCAGAGCCCTGCTGTGAAATCACCAGCCTTGGGCGGCCCTTCTGTAATAGAAAAGCTGGTTGGGAGAGCCACCCTCCCAAGGGCAAAAGGATAGAGCAGACAATCTTCCCAGCTCTCTGCCAACCTTGATTCTTGGCTAAGATCTTTTTCTGACATTGGCCAACAAGGGTGGCACGCCTCATTCGACTGTGACCTCGAGCCTGGTTTATACCCCGGAGCCCGGCCCATGGAAGGCGCTCGCTACGTGTGTGTGGAGGGAATGGCGGGGAGGACACACTCCTGGCCGCTCTGATCCCAGCCTCTCTAAGCAATGAGCCGGGCGGTCAGTAGGTGGCAGCTGGCGTTGGCCCCTGGGCTGGAGTTGACAGCCGAGCTCCAGTTCTGGGGGACACCCGCAAAACAGATTTGAGGGGACTCAGGGTTGGAGGAAGGAGTTCCAGGGCAGGAAGCTATTTTTCTGCTGCTTTATTCATTTTGCCGTTGAGGAAAAACGCCCTGCAGACTTCCACATCTAAGCCTTCATCAGCCGCCCTGTTAATGCAGCTGTGACAAATCGCAAGGAAGCTCTTATGAATAAAAAAAAGATTAACCCAGTGTAAAAAATGGTAGAGCCGAGAAAAGAAAATTTAGTGGAGCTGCGAAAATACCTTATTCTTAATTTAGCTGTCTGCATGACACATCAAATCCGCCTCAATGCTAAGATTTATTGGCCTGGGAATTATGCAAATCAAATAAGCGCCTGAGAATGAATGGAGAAGAATCACCCGTGTTAGCACGTGTTGGCGGTGCAGACCCGCGCACGGGTGCGTGTGGGTCAGGGCGGACTTGCAGCGTCTGCCCGGCGCTGCCGCCCATCCCCCGCCCCCCCCCCTCCGGTCCCGCTGGGTTTCAGAGAGCGCGCTGGCAGGACGACAGCACGTTCCATGGTCAGCGATCTCTGCCACTGTCCTGAGCAAATCCTTCTCCAACAGTGAAACGTCGTTGGGTTATTTCAGCACCTGTGAGCATAGGAGGGTGTCCCTGGTCCGTCCTTCAGAAGACAGTGTTGAGAAGACACGACGGCCCCTGGGTCGTGCCCATCCCACCACGGGGGGCACAGCGACCAGCTTCCGTCTGTCTTGGAATCCAGGTTTAGCTTCAGGAGCTGGTCTATTCTCACAACATTGAATTATTGAATTACCCTTTTTAAAGACCTTGGGCAAGTCCTCTCATGTCGCGAGAACTGTTTTTCCCACTGTGAATGAGGGTAAAAAAGTACCCACCTCACGGTGGTGCGAGGATTCCGCCCCGAGGTGCGCACGAAGCCCATGGCGCCACCCCGCGATGGTTGCCCTGAGCAACAGCTGTTGCTGCTTTCTGCTCTTGGGCCTGGAGAAACCAGGCCCAGGCAAACCTGCCAGAGATGGTCGTTGACGGTCCTTAGTTGCAAGCAACAGAAGCTGGCTTTGGTGTATGGAGGGAAAGGAAGTTTTATTTTAATTTTTAAAGACTTTATTTGTTTTTAGAGAGAGGGCAAGGAAGGGAGAGAAACACTGATGCGTGAGAGAAACACTGGGGACCTTGCCTGAAACTCAGGCATGTGCCCTGACTGGGAATCGAACCTGCGACCTTTTGGTTCACAGGCTGGCACTCAGTCCACTGAGCCATACCAACCAGGGCAAAAAGGGATTTTAAAATGACATTGGGGAGCTCGTGGTCACTGTTGCAGGGAGGGGTCTGGAGAACTCAGTCTAAACTTCCAGAGATAAAGCTCTAAACCCGCCCCCCGGCCAGGAAAACACGCCCCCCCTTCCTGCTTAACGGCACCCACAGCAGTTTGCAACACCCACGTCACTATGACAGAAAGAACTTCGTCCTATAGCCCCTAGGCCCCTGCTCAGCCCCTGCCTTTGCCAGCGAGTGGAATTTTCCCAGAGCCCCTGCCTGGCAGGCTGTGTAGGTATATGTCAGTGGTGGGCCTGGGTCACGTGCCAGTTTCAGTGGCAAAGGAAGCCAAGCACAAAATAGTCTGTTTTTTGTATTTGTTTTGAAAGTGCCCCGGACACGGCAAAGGCATTCACATGGGCGCATGGACAATGTCTCCTTCACAGGGCTTCTGGCATGGCTCTGCCCGAGGACACACTCTGGGGTGGGGCCCCCAGCCCCTTGCACAGCTCGGAGAGCCCCTGGGCACGCTCCACTCTCTGGGGAGGCGGGGAGCAGAGCTTTCTGCCCGAGCCGGGTCTCTGTGGCCTTCGAGAGCGGCGGTCGTTTTGCTCTGTGCTGTACAGATAAAGGCCGTAACCTGCACCTCAGAGTGCGCTGGTCCTCCAGCCTCACGCTGTGGCCTCGCATGGCTCTGTGGTCCTGTTGCCCTCTTGCTTCTCACTGCTAGTTCGCCAAAGTCTACGCTGGGGGCCATAGTCAGTGGGGCACAACTCCCCTAGTCAAGGGCCTTGCGTTCTATGTGGTAAATCAGCTAGAGATGGTGGGAAAAACCCAAGGTCTATTTTGGATTAGAGAAACTTTTCAGGCCAAAGGTCCTGTCTGACCAGCAACAACCCGCGTGTCCGGCCCTGCCCGGAGCCTGGGGGCAGCGCTGCCTTTTCGGGCACCAGATTTTAAGGAGAGGCCTCAGCGCGCAGGCAGGGCCCCCTCCCCACGCCTTTCGGGGAGGCAGATGCTTCTGGGACAAGACGAGAGGGAGGGGCGGGAGGGTAAAAAGGGAGACACCAAATCCTCAGGGTCAAGGCCTTTTCAGAATTGGAGGGTGTGGTCTGTCTTCAATGCCGTGGCCCCTAGCATGGGGCTCAGTCAACATCTGCTCTGTCAGGGAGGGCATCCCCGTGGGGACGTCAGGGGGACCTGGGGGAGTCTCATGGGAGGCTGGCCCTCTCCAGCCACTGTCTGCACGGCGGTGCTCCCACGGAGCCAGGAGAAATGACGGGGCGGGCCACCCGTGTCGGCAGCAGCGGGGACCGTCTCCCTGACTTGCTTGACTGCTAAGGGTTTCACCTCTCCAGGGTTTGTTTTTTTTTTAAGATTTTATTTATTATCATTTTTGGAGAGAGGGGGAGGGAGGGAGAAGGTGAGGGAGAGAAACATCGATGTGTGAAAGAAGCATCTGTTGTTTGTCTCTCACGCCTGCCCGCCTCCCACTCCCCAACCAGAAACCTGGCCCGCAACTCAGGCATGTGCCCTGACTGGGAATCGAACCCGTAACTGATCAGTTCACAGGCCGGCACTCATTCCACTGAGCCACACCAGCCAGGGTGGTGAGGTTTCGGTTTTAGTATCTGTAAACTCGGTCAGTTTCTCACTCAAGAACGCTGCCTTTGCCCATGTACTTAAAGATGGAAAAATTAACTTATACCAAGCACATCCATTCACACAAATTTTCTCACTTTAATCTCACGGTCATGCTTGGAGGAATCTCGATCCCATTTCGTGGATGAAGTCACTGAGGTCTGGAGAGGGCAACTAACCTGTCAAGGTCACAGAACTTGAAAGCATTCATGGCCTTGGGACTTCAAACTAGGGCAGGCCAGTCTCCAGGATGTAGATCCCAGATGAGTCGGCCCCTCAGCAGCTGGCCTCTCACCCGGGCCGGACAGCACAGGCCTGCGAGTCAGCCCCATCGAGTGGCCGAGGGCGGCTCTGGGCCCTTCTCCCCTCCTGGCAGGGGGAGGGCTCGTCCCGGTGCCTTTAGACACTGGAAGTAAATCAACCGCCACATTAATTCTGGGCCATCAGCATCTCCCCCCAGAAGAAGGTCAGAGGCAACGAGACTAATGTCTCGTTGATGGTTCCCATCGCCGGAGGGGCAGGCAGAGGAATGGAACCCCATCCGTCAGGGGGAAGCGGCCCGTCTGGCGGCAGCAGAGGTTACTTCCCGGAGACAGCAGTTCATCACTCTCTGGACGCGCGCCTGTGAAACCGGGACTAACCTGCCTGATGAGCTGCTGGTAGACACATCGATCAGCCGAGAGAACGTCTAGGGGAGTGAGCAGGTTCCCTGGCTTTTTTCTGGGGGTGCTTTCCCTGCTGCTCGGTGTGTCTGTCTGTTTTTATGCACACACATCCCCACAGACAGAGCAAGGTCCGCCCTCGACCCACAGGAGACAGACATTTGCTGAGGGTGGCTGTTGCCAGCTGCTGTCCTCAGTATTTTTATTTACAATGTAGCTGCTTTCTAGAGTGTTCTTATTAGCACCTTTTAAAAAAAAACAAATCATTTTTTTATTGTTGTTCAAGTACAGTTGTCTCCACTTCCCTCCCCCAGGACCCCCCACTCCAGCCACCCCCACTTCCCTCCCTTGACCCTACCCGCCTTTGGTTTTGTCCGTGTGTCCGTTACAGATGTTCTTGAATTAGCGCCTTTTTATGGCTGTAGACATGGGGGCTCAGAGATGGTGAGTGGCTCGCCTGAGGGTGCTCAGCTAATGAGGGGTGACGTCAGAGGCAGTGTGGCTCCCCTGGGGCTGCCCTTGACTGCACACAGGTCCTGCAGGCCATGCAGCCTGAAAAGAAGCCCTGATGGCTCTGCTTCGGGACCCCTGAGCCCCCCCCCCCCGCCCCGCCCTGGCCCCGCTCCACTCACCTCTTCCGGGGCCAGCCCTTTGGGTAGCCTGCTGGACCCAAGGGGCTGTGCCCTGTGCTTGGTGTGGAGGCTGAGCCCCAGCTGAGGGGCTGGAGCATCTGGAGGCCTCCGTCAGAGTGTCCGGATGGACAGCTGAGGCTCGAGAAGGGGTGGAGGGGTGGGCGGTGGGCAGTGGTGGTCTCGGCAGGCTTGGGGACAGTCTCTGAGCAGCGGACTGGGACGTCTGGAGCGTCCAGCTGCTATGCAGGCTGTGGTGGCCACTGAGCACCTACGGGAAGGTCATGGCCGCGGGTCAGGGAGCTTAGGTTAGGAAAGTCTAGAGACCACAACAGTGAGGTTTCGAAAACCCAGGAAGGGACGGGTACACCCGAGATCCTCAGCAAACACAAGTCTCTCCCTAAAGTCCGATTCTCTGCTTCAACCCGGGGGCAGACGCGCCCTCCGGAGGAAAGCGCCCCCATGCTGGTGGCGACAGCACTGCCATCGCAAAGGTCACTCGAGGGCTGCAGTGTTTATCCTCTGTGGCTGGAAATCAGTTTCTAATTAATGCCACTTTGGGTCCGCCAGAGATGGCTCTGTGGCGGGGCTGCTGGTGGTTTATTTCTGTGATGGATGCTGGTGACATTCAGAGCCTGTCGGGGAGCTAGTTCACGGCCGTCCCACGAGGGGGCGTGGAGTCAGCCCGGAAATGCCGTTCCCCGGTCAGGGCAGGGTCGGAGAGGAGTCTGGAGCGTGACGGAAAGGCCCAGGTTCTTTATAGGCTCTTGTGGGGTGGTGGACGGGGGGATGTGAGGGGCAGGCGGGGTCACGGGGGGTGGGGGGCTGGCCTGTCCTGGAGCTGGGTGCCGGCCGGGGAGAAGGGCCATGAAGAGACAGAACATATGAGGGGCAAGCGGTTTTTTCCGGGGCTTTCTCGTGTAAAGGCATCACACGGTGTTGCCCGTAGATTTTACTGTCCAAGACACACGTGAAAAGAAGCAAATACGAAAGGAAGCATTCTCCCTGCCATCCCCAGGGTCTGAAGCCACTGGCCCCCAACCCCCTTTTGTACCTACCAGCAGTCCGCCCGTTCACGGTAAGGCTGATCTCAAAAGGGAAAAGGTTTTTGTTTTTAAAGATTTTATCTATTTATTTTCTTTTACGGGAAGGGGAAGGGGAGGGGGAAGAGAGGGAGAGGAACACCCACATGCAAGAGAAACATGGATCCGTTGCCTCTGGCACTCCCCCAGCCAGGGGCCTGGCCCGAGACTCCGGCGTGTGCCCTGATGGGGAATCGAACCCGGGACCTTTCAGTTTGTGGGATGCCGCCCACCCCACTGAGCCACGCCAGTCAGGGCGCAGAAGTGAAAAGGGTTTGGGACCCCCCACCTGGAAGCGATCCTCACCCTGACACCCACAGCCCTTGGAGCGTTCCTGTTCAACCATGATGTTCAAACATTTCAAAGCACGGCTTTCCAGAAGTACGGGCTGGACGGGTGTTGAAGACATAGTGAGTCCCGCCTGGGGAGCCACAGAGGTGGCGGAGCTGGCTCAAAGCTCACTTTGAGGGACCGGAAACTGATGAACGTTGAGGGAAATGCCTGAGTAAAATTTCCAGGTTACAAGACCAGCCTGGTTGTCTTCGTGTGTTTGGGCAAATGATTTTTGACAAGAGTGCCAAGATTAGCCTGGCTGGCATAGCTCAGTAGATTGAGTGTGGGCTGCGAACCAAAGTGTCACAGGTTCGATTCCCAGTCAGGGTACATGCCTGGGTTGCAGGCCATGACCCCCAGCAACCGCACATTGATGTTTCTCTCTCTCTCTCTCTCTATCTCCCTCCCTTCTCTCTCTAAAAATAAATAAATAAAATCTTAAAAAAAAAGAGTGCCAAGATCACTGAATGAGAAAAAGACAGTCTTTTCAGCCAAAGGGGTGGGGGAAATGCGACATCCACATGCAATGGAATGACGTTGGGTTCTTACCTTAGACCTTGTACAAAGCTTAAGCCACTGTGAAGTGGCTTACAGGCCTGAAAGGAAGAGCTACAACTACCAAACTCTTGGAAGAAAACAAAGGACATTCTTCATGCCTAGGATTTGGCGATGGTCTCTTAGATATGTCACTAAAGGCACAGTAGATACCTTTGAATACAGCAAGATTAATTTTTTATAAATCATAGGACACTGTCAGTGGAGTGAAAAGGCGACCCACGGGATGGAAGAAAACATTTGCAAACCATGTATCTGATAAAGAGTTACTATTCAGAATATAGAAAGAGCTTCTACAATTCAACAACAAAAATGTCAAACAACCTGATGAAAAAACAGGCAAAGAACTGAACGGATATTTCTCCAAGGGAGATTGTAAGTGACCAATAGCACCTGAAAACATGCTCCACAGACATCACGAGACAGAGGGAAATGCCCGTGAAAACCACAACGAGATTCCCCCTCCCACCCGCTAGGACCGGAAGGGTGAACCCACAGTGCTCGCGAGGATGTGGAGAAGTTGGAACCCTTGTGCACTGTTGGTGGGAATGTAAAACGGTTTAGCCACTGTGGGAGCTAGTTTGGCGGTCCCTCTAAAAATCAAACAGAATCATATGATTCAGCAATTCCACTCCTGGGTATATATCCCAAAGAACTGAAATCAGGGCCTCAAGAGATATTTGTACACCTACGTTTATAGTGACATTGTTCACAACAGCCAAAAGGTGGAAGCAACCCAAGTGTCCATCAACAGACGAATGGATGAGCACAATGTGGACCGTGCCTATATTGGAATATTATTCAGCCTTAAAAAGGAAAGACGTTCTAACACAAGCTACAGCATGGCTGAACCTTAAGGACACGATGCTAAGTGACATAAACCAGTCACAAAGATAAATAATGTATGGTTCCCCTTAGACTGGGTACCTCGAGTAGTCAAACCCTTAGAGGCAGGAAGAAGGAGGGTGGCTGCCCGGGCTGGGGGAGAGGAGTGGGGGGCTACTTTTGAATGGGTTGCAGAGCTTCCGTCTGGCAAAGATGAAGAGTTCCGGAGATGGGTGGTGCTGATGCACAGCAATGTGAATGTACTTAATGCGCTAAACTGTGTATTTAAAAATCGTTAAGTTAGTAAACTTTTATGTTGTACATATTGTACCACAATTGAAACAAAACAAAACAAAACAAAACAAAACTGGTTAATGTCCTACAGGGCAATGAAATCATCAATAATCTTTGGTGTTACCTTTACTGCTGGGTGTAAATGCTTTATGTCCTTGCTGGACTCGATCTGCATGTTACTATGTAACCTCACAGAGTCCCAGCTCTTCGTGAGCGGCACACAGCCAGTGCCCACAGGGACACACTCCCCTAGGTCACTGAGTAATGTAACCCCTGGGTGGGCTTGTGGAACAAAGGCTAAGTGACGTCAAAGGACAGACTGTCCTCCTGTGGCCTTATTTCCAGCATGCCCACGGTTAGTATTATTGTGTAACACCACAGTCATTGATGCCATTGTTCTTTCAACTGGTCCCTGGAGGGAAGGGGCTGGGTCTCACTTGTCTTCGCCACCTCCCTGGTTCTGGTTCGCGGAATGCGACGGAAAGAAAGAGCAATGTGGAGGCGCCAGCGAGGAGCCGTGGGCGTGTGTTTCTGTGTGTCCGTGGCCACGACCATGGTGACTTTTCGATATTCGCACCCATCCAGTGAGGACCTTGCCCCTGAGTCCTGGGAGCTGTGCTGGGCACTGGGAGGCAGTGGAGGTCGGGGGTCGGGGGGGGGCGGTGCTGCCTCCTCAGGTTTCCTTCCAGCTCCCAAACTCGCGTGGATTCCCGTTTGGGCTCATCACCCGCACGAGAAAGGAGCTGCTCAGACTGCTTCCAGAGGGATCCATGCAGACACGTAAGTGGGACGTGCAACGAGTAAATGAAAGACCTCTTTCGGGCACACGCGACAGACAGAAGCGTTTTTCTTCTTCTTGTTCTTGGAAGCACCACACTTGATGCCATAACGTCTGTGGCCCTGGCTCCCGTGCTGGGGAACTGCAGCTTCGTAGCTTTGCTAGAGAGGGAATGGGGGTGGTTCGCTGGCGGCGGGAGGGTCTCATCCCACAGTCGGGGATGGGAGAGGGCGGGGGGGGGGGGCTGGCGGGTTCAGTGAGCCCCAGAGGGAGCGTCTGCAGCCTCCCAGTCTGCCTTGGAGAACAGAGCAAGTTACTGTCTTATTACGTATTCATGAGACTCTTATTGCTGTTTTCAATTAATTTCTTGACAGCTCTGGCTGCTCCTCTTCTTGTTTTTCTTAGGCGGGTCTGAGCGATCCATCAGGAATGTGGAATGAGCTCCCAGCTGGGATGGGAGGGGGGAGCTCTGGCTGAAATTAACTCGGAGTGCTCTCTCTGCAGGAGGCTGGCGCAGCAGGAGGCAGCCGGGGCTGCTTTTCTGGCGGGCGGGGCTGGGCCACTGCTTTTCCCATGGTGCGCAAAGTCCCCGCAAGCCTTTGGAGCCAGGCTCAGTCTCATCCCAGTGTCCCTCTGGGTCCCTCAACTGTGGGTGCCACCAGCTTGCCGGCTAATCCGTCTCTCTGCCCCCTGCCAGCCCAGCTCGGCTCCCCACTTGCAAGCGCTCGCACAGTGTTTCGGAGAGAACGTGCCCTGTCTGCACCAGGAGACGGTGTACCAGACCCTCCAGCGTCAGCGCGCATTAGTCACGGCCAAGGGGGCTGCAGTCTGGCTGGCTGGAGTCCCGGCAGTGTCTGGTGGTCTCCGCTCCCTATGCCCGAGTTGGAGGTGCTTCTGGGAGCTTTGGTGGCGAGTGTGCCATGTCTGGGCTCCCCCAGGCCACCTCCCGTCCCCTCTACCTTCTCAGCTTCAGCAGAGGAAGCCAAGAATCTCTTCCCAGCACCACAACTGTCTTTGCTGGCTGCCGAACACCCTGGCCCTGAAAACAATGACCAACTACCATGAGAGCCATAGGTGTGGCTTCTCTGTCTCAGCAAGCACTGGGTGATTTAGGGAGAGGACACAGATGCCCGGGGAAAACAAGCAATTTGTCCAAGGCTGCCAGCCAAAAAGAGGGAGAATGACACTCCATCTGAGCATAGTTCTAAATGATCCCCGAGTTCAAGTTCTTTTTTAACTTCTCCTTTTCCACCACTTTATAATTATTTAAAAGTGACCTTTACTGCCCTGGCCACGTGGCTCACTTGGTTGGAGCGGTGTCCTGTACACCAAGGGTTCCCTGGCTCGATTCCTGGTCAGGGCACCCACCTACCTAGGTTGCGGGTTTGATCCCGGGTTGGGACGGGTACGGGGGGCAACATAGCAATGCTTCTATCGCACATGGATGTTTCTCTTTCTTCACCTAGTTTTCTGTTACAAAGAGAACACACCCTCCAAGAGACGACGTTGAAAGTGTACAAACATATGCAGAAAAACAAACAAACCAGCAAAAACAACAAATAACACCACACCCAAGGTTGTCGGCGACTCCTGCCTGCCGGGATGAAATATTAACATCGTGGCTCCTTCTCTGTCTTTTTTCTCCCTGAGGGTGTGTGCACACACACGTGCAAAACGGAATCGCGTTGCCCCTTCTTTCTGGTTTCCAGCTTTTTCCACTCGACAGTATAAACGTTTCCCCACATCAAAACACGGTCTTCGGTCCCATGCCCCGGAACGTCCTCATGCAAGGCAGGCTCCGCCCTACTTTGCTTTCTCTCTGTCTGGTCGTGTGGCGCCTTTCTGGGGACCCTGAAGTCCTTTCCAGCAGATCAGGCTGGTGTGCACCCCAGGGACTTGCTCCGTGAGGGACCCCCCCCCCTTTGTCTGTGCATCTGCCCCGCTCTGCTCAGGGCGGCCTGTCCTCTTGTTCGAGCTCGTGCTGGAGAGGGAGGGACGGGGAAGGGGGAGAGGCCACGCAGCCGCGGTCGAGCGCCCTGCCCAGAGGATGCCCCCGGAGGTGGTGTGGCTTTGGGAGACAGTTCCCAAAGTGATGTCTCACGGGCACGTACATGTGTCACGTAGCCTCTGTCCAGGACGGCCAGGGCGGGGTGACCTCCCAGGAAAGGCAGGGCCTCCAGGGTTCAGCCCTGGCTTCTTTGACAAAAGGTTAAACAAGCAAACAAAAGGGCAGTTTGTTCCATGCCCAGTGGGGGTGGGGAAAGCTGCATGGGTCACACCTCTGTTCCATCACCCCGGCCCACGGCTCTGACAGGCAGGACTGTGAGTCCTGTCACACGACCTGCCCGGGAGGCTGGCGTCGCCGCTGGAGTTCGTTTCTGTGACGGCGGCAAAGACACACCCGGGCCTCCCACCGGGAGCTGAGGCAGTCCTGAGCCTGTGGCTGTTATCTCACTGATGTTTTCCTGTGGAAGTGGATTACTTCGGAGCAGAGTCCCCGGTTAGAATACACGTGGCGTGAGTGCCACCGCGTTCCCGTCTGTACTTGTGACAGGCTCCAGTCAGCGTCGGCCGACTTCTCCACGGGGCGGACCCCCACACGTCCCCGGACGGCCAGGGGATCAGTCAGTCTGCAGACTGAAACCCTTCGCCTGCCCTGGGTCGGTGCACCATCACAGGAAGGGGTTTGTGCCAAGTTCCCGCTGGATGGCATGTTTGGCCGGGATGGGGGTGGGTAGATGGAGGAGGCTGAGCTTAGGGGAGCCCAGGGGGCTTTTTCTGGTCCCGCCGTTTTCCTAGTTAAGGCGAGATGTGTCTCAGTGCGCAGTGTCGCAGGCCACCTCCACTCCTGCCTGTCCTAGTCCAGCTTGGGACTCTTCCCACCTCTGAGCAGAACGGCTGCAAGCAGGGGCCTGGGGACCCCTCCCCCCAAAGGGCAGGCAAGGAGCAGTGTCCCTGTGCCGCACCGCTGGCCCGTGCCCTCGGGTCTGGTGTCCCTCAGCCGCCCTCTTCCCAAGTCCCTCTCCTTCAAAGAGGCCAGCTGCACCACTCCCAACCCTGCGGCTCGTGTTCCCAAGGAAAGGCCAGTTTAGTCATTAAATCCATCGTGGGGGAAAAACAAGGAAGTAATAAACACCCCTACGCTGGGGAAGGTCCCCAATCTGCCATCAAGAGGATTATTTGTTTTTAATTGCTTTTATTTAATGAAATGTTTCAAATGCATAAAAGTGCGTGGATTAAAGGATGCCATGAAAGCCCTCAGCCACAGACCCTCTACAGCTGCAGAAATGGGAGGATTGTCCTCAGATGAGAAGAAGAGAGCCATGTAGCTCCTGAACGGGGCAGGGGCCCCCAGGGGCTCCCCAGCGGGATGCTGCTGCCGCCTCTTAGTGGGAAAGTGTCCGGTGCAGACTCATTACACACATGGAGCTTTGGCTGTCAGTATTCCCAGAGCAGCTTCCGTTTACTGCCTCGTTCAATCACTGCACTGGGGGTGAGCCCCAGCTCTGTGTCCCGACCACGGGCAGGTGCCCCCGCAGCTCCGACGCTCCGGCAGCTCCCAGTTCAGACCATCCTGAATTTTTCCCCCGAGTGTTTCCGTGGCTCATCCTGTGCGAGGCATCATGGAGCTCAGCAGCTCTGCCAAACACCATTTGCTCCCTCCTGGCAACTCACAGGGATTGCCACAAACCCCTGGTAAAATCTTTTGGGTTTGTAAGAGCAGAGCGCAGAGGGGTGGGAGGGCGGGAGGGAACAGGCCTTGTGCATATCTTAGCTTTTCCAGGTGGGTGGGCTCCTCCGACGAGCAGACACGAGACACACGGGGCTGGGCTGCCTTTGAGAGGGCTGACTCACTGAGGGACTGGCCTCGCCAGGGACCTGGGCTTTGCTCCACAGCCTGGTGGGCCGGGGCCTTGGCCCGTCTGCAAGGACGCAAGCTGCACTTGAGGAAGCCTTGCCACAGTCATTATTATTGAAATGATCACTCCGGTGCGGCCCACGAAGGACCCTGGCAGTAGTCCCCCCCCAAACCACGCCTGACTATGCTCTTCTCCTGCTCAGAGCCTATCCGGGGGGCCCCGGTGCCTGGGGCTTGGTTAGAAGTCCATGTGTGAGGACGCAGGCCTTCCGGAGCTCCTGCTTCCTCTCAGGCCCACTCTGGTCTCTCCTGCTTGCCCTGAATCTGTGCTGCAAACAAAACTGGACTGGGCTCATTTCCGCACATCCCCCTGACATACTCCCCCTCACCCCAAATGAGCTCTTTTCATTCCCAGGATGCTTTTCGACTTCCCTGCCTCTCAATCTCCTTACTCACCGGTATCCTTTTGGGCTGAGAGAGGCTGTGGGGACATGCTCTGTTACAGGGAAACTGTCACGCTTGGCCAGGTGGCTGTCCTCAAGCCCAGGACTGCGCCTCTCTGGTCAAGTGTGGTGCCCGTCACATGGGCTCCCCCAGGGCATGTCCATCAAGTGGACGCAGGGGCTTGCGGCCGTGACTCAGCCCCAGGCCCTGTCTCCTACCCTGGGCTGACCCGTGCCCTCTGCTGGAGCCGCTGACCCTTCCCCCAGCTCTCAGGGGCAGGTTCCTCAGTGCCACTGAAGCAACAAGGGCTGAACATGTGTGGGCTGAGACGGGCAGGTGGGCAAGGGCGCTCACACTTTGATGGGCGGCACATGGAAACAGTGGCCACAAGATCCTGTGAGATGAACCGAAGGAAAAGTGCCAGAGGAGCCCAGCAGAGGGCGCTGTCCACCCTCCCTGGTGGCCCTTTCCCAGCTCCTTCCATAGAACCCCCCCTCAGCCTCCCCTGTGCCCCCCAGGCCCTCTGCTCCCACTTCTCATTCTCTAGGAAATGGCAGCCACACCCAAGTCTCTACTCCCCATTGAGGACTCCCCGGTATTCAGCCCCAACCTCTCTCTGAGGGTCAGAGAGGTTAAGTAACCTGGCCAAGGCCACACAGCAAGGAGCCGCAGGGAAGAGGCTGTCCCTGGGACTGTGCTGTGCTTTTCGGAATCTGTGCTGTGCTCCTCAGCTCCACGCGCCACCTTCTTTTCCCTGTTCTGTGTCCCGGAGGCTGACCCCCGGGGACGGTGGCATGACGGGGCCCAGTGCCGCTGGCTTCCCGCTGGGCTTGGCTGCTGGGGAGCTTGCAGGAGACCGGAGGGAGGACACCAGGCGTTGATTCCTCTGGCACGTTCCCAGGAAGGTCCCTAGGTTGGCTGTCCCTTGGCCAGGGGTCACAGATCCTTTTGAGAGACCTCTCTCTACAAGACTCTGGCCTACTGGCCCAGGTGACTGTCCCCCTCCTCCCCCCCCCCCGCCCCCGGCCAGCCCCCTGGGGCCTGGAGAGTAGAAGCCCTTTCACCCTGTGGTTACAGGCCCCAGCTTCCTGTACTAGCCCTTGTGGTTGGCCTGTACTGTGCCCACGCCTTTGTGAAAACCTCCCCCTCCCTCCACTGCGTTACCCCGATTTGGTTCCGATGGGCCTCCTTTCCCTCCAGCTCCGGGGTGTCTGCTCGCTCACCTGGGACTAATTAGGTCCCCGGGAGGCTGAGCCCGCCCCTTGCCTGCGGGAGCGCCCCGCCCCGCCCTGTTTGCGGTCTCTGCCACTTCAAAGACAGCGCTGGGCTCCCGCGGAGGGGGTGGCTTTGACATTTATAGGGGAACCAGCAAGTTAATGAGCCAGAGAGACTTCTGGTGCCTGGGGAATCCTCTGATGGGAAGAAGAAATCATCCCAGACAGGACTGTCCAGAGATTTATTGGAAACATCCAGCCAAGGCCACGGACTAAACTCACGCTGCTTTGTGATGCCAGCTCACGACTGGGCCAGAAAGGGCTGTGCGCGCGTCCTTGGAAAGGAGACCCCAGTCCCGCCGCCTCCGACGAGGGGCCCACCTGAGCAGGACGGCCGTGGGGACTGGGCTCTCCTTTCCGGAGCAGCCCCTGGGTCTTCGACAACTCAGAGCCCACATCCTCTGAGAGAGGGAACCCACGTGGGACGCCACAGCCGAGGTGGGAGCTTTCCCGTCAGGCAGGGCAGGGACCCCTCTGCGGGGCCTCACGAGCCAGGGGAGGTCCCCCTTCCTCCCGCACAGCGTCCGAGGACCCCCGATTTGCAGAGGAGGAAGATGAAGTCCTAAGGTGCCGTGTGGCATCTGGCGTGGGTGTCTCTGGAAGCAGAGCCTGAGGCTAAGTCCTAGCGGCCAGTGGTTTATTCCGGAGGTGATTCTGGCAAACTGGAGGGAGTGGTGGGGGGAGGGTGGAGAAAAGGCTGGAGGGAGGGGCATGTGTGTGTGTGTGTGTGTGTGTGTGTGTGTGCGCGCGCGCGCGCCAGTGAGTTTTCACCGCCTGGCACCAGGGGGCTGCGGGTCACACAGGCCAGGAGCCCGGGTGGGGATACAGATCCACCATCTCAAGCATCTGTGGGCCTTGAAGTTCATGTGGGCGTGTGTGGCGGGATAGGAGACTAAACCTAGGGAGCAGCCTCGTTTAAGGGATGGAGGGGGACGGGAACCCCCGGAGGGGACCCAGGGAAGGGGAGGGTCTGGAAAGGTGCAGAGAAAGAGTGGGCATCTCTGTCAAAGACCGCAGCAGCGCAACGGGCTGAGGGATTACTGGGCTGTCGGCCTGGAGGAGGGCAGGTTAGCTCCGAGGGAGAGGCTGCACTGGCGTGGTGGGGACAGAAGCTGGCCCCGTGTGGGTGTAGGGGCGGTAGGGGAAGAGGGCTGCAGTCCATCTTTCGAGAAACCTACTGGGTAGGGATGGCGGGGAATGAAGGAGAGCCACGGGGGGTCCGGCCCAGAGGGAGGCGCAGGCAGAGACCTTTGGCTTCCTCGCACAACCAGGAGGAGGATGACAACTGATCTAAAATTGATAAACAACCAGAAGCACCAGAAAATCAAACTGCATGGAACTCCGACAACCAAGGAATTAAAGAAAAAAGTCAACCAGAACAACCGGACTGGTGCGCCAAGACAAAGAAGTATGGCCCCCATGAAAGAACACAGCAAAACCTCAGAACTAAGCGAGGAGGAGATTGCCGACCTATCTGACGGAGAATTTACAGCCCTGGTGATCAAATGCTCACAGAGCTGATGGAGCTTGGTCGAAAAATGAAAGAACAAATGAAAGATACCCACAATGAAATAAAGCAAAATATTCAGGGAACCAACCGTGACAAGAAGGAAAGCAGGACTCAAAGTAACGGTTTGGAGCAAAAGGGAGAAATAAATATCTAACAGGATCAGAATGAAGAAACAAGAATCCAAAAAAATGAGGAGAGGCTGCGGATCCTCTGGGACAACCTGGAATGTTCCAACATCCGAATTATAGGGGCGCCGGAAGGAAAAGAGCAGCAGGAAATTGAAACCTTATTTGAACAAATAATGAAGGAAAACTTCCCCAATCTGGCAAAGGACATAGACTTCCAGGAAGTCCAGGAAGCCCAGAGAGTCCCAAAGAAGTTGGACCCAAAGAGGAACACACCAAGGCACATCATCATTAAGTTACCCAAGATTAAAGACAAAGAGAAAATCCCAAAAGCAGCCAGAGAAAAGGAGACAGGTACCTACAAAGGAGTTCCCATAAGGCTATCAGCTGATTTCTCAAAAGAAATCTTGCAGGCAAGAAGGGGCTGGAAAGAAGTATTTGAAGTCATAAAAGACAAGGACCTACATTCAAAATTACTCTATCCAGCAAAGCTATCATTTAGAGTGGAAGGACAGATAAAGTGCTTCCCAGATAAGGTCAAGTTAAAGGAGTTCATCATCACCGAGTCCTTATTATATGAAACGTTAAAGGGACTTATCTAAGAAGAAGAAGATAAAACATATGAACAATAAAGTGACAACAAACTCAAAACTATCAACAAGTGAACCTAAAAAAAATAAAAGAAAAACAACGAAAACAAAAACTAAGCAAATAGCTTGAACAGGAACAGAATCAGAGAAATGGACATTACACTGAGGGAGGGCGGGGGAAGGGAGGAATGGGGGGGAAGAGACAGAGAAGGTACAGCATAATTAGTAGGCGTAAAATAGACGGGAGAGATAAAAAATGGTACAGGAAACAGAGGACTCAAAGAACTTATATGTACAACCCATGGACATGAACTAAGGGGGGGGATGCTGGAGGGTTGGGGGCCAGGATGGAGGGGGGATAAAGGGAGGAAAAATTGGGAAAACTGCAATAGCATAATCAATACAAATACTTAGAGCAAAACAAAAAGATTGTGATTGCAAAGGGTATTTCTGCAGAAGAATGGCTATGTTTCATTTTACCGTACAAAAAATAATTTTGTCTTAAAGTAAAACATACCTGGCTGCGTCAGAATAAAAATGGTACTAATAGACAAGAGAAATAGGAGAGGCGCGGGCAAATGGTCACGGTCGAGCGGAAGGAGCTGCTCTGAGCAGAGAGCTTGCTGGGCTGGCGCTGCCCGGGACCGCGCCTGCCGGGGTTTGCCCTGCGCCCACGAGAGTGGCCCCTGCTCACCACACACACACACATGGGTGCACACACACACACGTGTGCACACACAAACAGCCCTGGGGAAGGGTGGCAACGGCACAACCCGCAGCTGAGAAGGAGGCCCGGGCCCTCCGCTGCGCACTTCGCTCCTCTCGCCAGCTTGCTCCTTCCGCCAGGGACGCGGTGCCTTCTTGGCATCACGTCCCCCCCCCCCCCCGTTTTCCCCACTCGGCCTCTGACCTCTGACGTCCTCCCTCCCTCTGCTTGGCCCTGGGCCCCCCTCGCTCCCTTTCTGCACTAAGCCTGCCAGCCGGAGGGGAACGCTGACCTGGCCGGCATGGCTGACACCCTCCCCTTCGCAGGCGCAGGGAGCTCTCCGTTCGGGAGAGAAACTGGACCCACTAATTGTGAGCTCGGGGGGTGTTCGCCTCACTGAGTTACTGGGTGCAGACGCCCTAAAGCTCCCCAGAGTCTCCTCTGGGATTTCCACGGAGTCACCGTCTACCCCTCACCTTCCTCTGGCTAAACCGGCCTGTCCTCGAGCGCGGCGTTTGGGAGAGAGAAGAGGCTCCCAGTGAGGGTTCTTGGTTCCGTCCGCAGCAGGGCCTCTTGCCCCCATCCTTCCGGCCGCTGCGCGGGACAGTCCCGCCGGCAAGGGCGGGGGGTGGGGGGGGCATGGGAGGTGGGGGATGGGTGCCGAGAAACCGCTGTGGGCTGGCACCGCCTGGTGGAAGGGTCTCTGTGGGAGGTGGGCGGTCTGTCCCCGAAGCCTGGGAGCGCCCCTAGGCACTGCCTTCTCCTGCCCTAGCAGGGGTGGGGGTGGAGGGAGTGAGGGTCAGGAGAGTGGGCCTGCCGACTTCCCCTGTCGTTTGCCGGGCTCTGCCAGAGTTGCGGGGACTGTGCAGGCTCATCACTGTGAAGGCCACTTCCCAGCAGGATTTTGTGTTAAGGCAGACGGGCCCATCTTCTTCTTTTATTAAAAAGTGCCAATAGGTCACCAACCAGCAACGTACCAGGCGTTGTGCTAAGCGCTTGCCCCTGTATCACCGCACTCAGATCTCCAAGGCAGGCAGAGATCCTTTCAAAGTGCAGATCACATCCTGCCCCACCCCTGCCTCCAGCTGGAGAACTAGGCCCGCCTCCCCCATCCCGCCAGGCTGACGGGGCAAGACCCCCACCCCGCCCCCCATCCCCGCCTGCCCCTCCCCTGCTCGCCACGCCCTGTTGCTCCTGGCGCTGCCCCTGCCACAGGGCCTTTGCACGGGTTCTTCTCCCAGGCTCCGCCCGGCTCACGCCCTCGCTTTGTCAGGCCTTTGCCACTGTCTCCTCAGACAGGTCTCCCCCCATGTGAAATGTCACCCATCATCACGCTCTGTGTCTTCCCTGCCTTCGTCTCCAACAGCGCCCAGCACACCTCGAATCAAAGCTGCACGAAGGCGGGGCCTGGTTTTGCTCACAGCTCCACTTGCGGGACCAGGGAGGTGCCTCCCATGGAACCGCCACCACGAAATAGTGAATGAATGAGTATGAGGGTGGGTGCTCACAACACCTCGTGCTGTCGGTGCCAGGATTCCACCCAGGTCACAGATGAGGAAACTGAGGCCGAGCAGGGTTGACCCTGTCCTTAGGGTCATGGAACCAAAGAGCCAGGTGGGATCGGAAGGCACGGCGCCTGCCTGTGGGTCTGCCTCTCTCTGCACTCGAAGCCGAGTCCCCACGTGAGAGCCCTCTTCCCCAGGCGCTCGAGACAAACGCATTTTGTGGCTGAACCCACGTGGCAGATGCGGCAAACTGGGTTTCTCCACTTGCTGTTTCCAATGCTTGTTGCACCTGAAAGGCCCTGAAAAGTCCTGCGGGAAAAACCTCGGTTGGGCTCGGGGAATCAGTGTGTCCAGAAGCTCTGACCGCGGGTGTTTGTTTACTTATCGGCGTGGGTAGCGCCTGTGAACATGTCACAGGAGTGGCCTCCGGAAATCACGGCGTGTGTCCTTGTGGAGAGGAGGCAGGTGAAGGGTCCTGGGACCTCTCTGGGTCGTCCTGTGGGGAGGGTCCCGGCCAGGGGCCCAGAGTCAGGCCCCGCCGTGTTTGCTTGCCCACCCCCTGCCCGCCCCAGACACAGGGAGGCAGCAGCGTGGCTCCTGGCACCTTCTGGCCACAGCCCGGCGCTGACCTGCGGGCTGGCTCACCTTCCGCCCTTTGGTTTCTGGACCCAGGGACACTGGTGTTTGTCCCGAGTCTGTTAGAGGGCAATTCTTCCCATGCATGCTGCCCCAACCACTCGTCCTTGTTTCTCACTGTCTCCTGTCTCCTCACCGGCACTGGAACCTTCTAGAAGGGCACTGCCTTACCTATGTGTGTCCCCCCCAGCGGCCTGCACTCTGCTGAGCCGGCCTTAGCTGCCCAGACAGTTCCCGGTGGCTCCGGTGTGGACATGGGGGACTGACGATCCTGTTTGCTGCATGGTTTGGTGGGGCAAGGATGGATGGCGAGGCTGCAACCCCCTTCATTCTCGACCAGAGTCCCTCCTCAGCCCCGGCAGACAGGGGTGCCCCGGAGGCGGAGGGGCCAGCAGCGGCGGGGTGTCCGTGACGGCCTGGTTCAGCGGGATTTGGGAGGCACAGAGCACAGGCCCCGGCGCATCCATTTGTCTTGGTGTGGATGGTGATTTGATGTCATTAGGGATTCAGGTCTCATCTCCGCGTCTGAGATCATCTGGGGATGGGAAAGGGAGGAGAGGAGGCAGGCGTCCACAGGCAGCCCGGATCCGACCGGATAAATCTGGGAGGGGAGGTGCCCAGAGCCTGGCCCTGCTGGTGGGAGGACGAGGCTGAGCCGCAGAGAGCCAGAGGTGGCGGAGTGGAAGGTCACCATGAGAGGGGCCACGCGGGTCTCGGTCCTGCTGCTGCTGGTGGCGGTGTCCGACTGTGCCGTGATCACCGGGGTGAGTCGGCTGGCGTTTCCCGGGGTTCTGGAGGGCATCGGGGTCGCCGGGGGAATGAGCCGGGAACCGCCGGGGGCCAATGGAGGGGAAGGGGGCTGAGCCGTCCCCCGCCCGCGTTCCCGCGGCTCACACGCGTTCCCCATTACTCAGGCCCGGCCCTGCTGAGCGCGTGTGCTTGGCAGAAGCCGCGTGGAAATCAAACCCTGTGTTCTGTGTACTCGGAGAGCGATGAAAACTCTGTCGTCTGGGCCTTTGGTGACTGGAAGATCCCTGTTTGGTGTAATACACCCTTAGAAAATGGATCAGCGTCTTTTAATTTGTCTTTTGTGCAAATCTGGGTTTTTGCATACAGCCGGGGCCGTGTGTCAAGTTCAACTCCTCCGGCGGCGCGTTGGCCTCGCTGAAGGCAGGGACCTTGTTAGCGTCTGCTGGGCACCGTCAGCCTCTGCTTTCCCTGCTCTCACCGAGGCTGTCCTGAAACTGTCCCCCCCTCCCTCCCTGCACACGTGTCCTCACTCTGTGCCCAGTTCCGGCGGGAACAGGGGCGGCTCCACAGTGGGCCGAGCGCGCCCAGAAGCAAGCGTGGGGCCCCCCGGAGCACACGGCCCCACACACGTTAGTGCCCCAGACACGCTGGTGGCGAGTCTCTCCCAGAGCGTGGTTTTCCTTGGGGCTGCCCTCGGAGGGGCGCGCGCTGTGTCACGACGGCGGGACGCTCTTGGTCCAAAAGAAAGCGACAGTTGGCCCGAGAGCGTTGCAGGTGAAAGCCACTAGGATGGGAAGGGAAATTCACTGGCGTTTCCACCTTCTCCCACGTTCCCCCTGGAGAGTGACACTGCAGGGGAGTGCCCGAGGGCTCCTGGAATCAGGCCGGTTTCCCTGGTGAGAGGAAGGAGAGCCCCTGTCTTCTCCTGGTTAAAGGACAGAGGCTGAGTTTCAAAGGGCAGACGTGAAAGGCCAGTGGATGCTTTGGAGACCCAGAGCGGAGATAAAATTGCTCGTGCAGAATCTTTCCTAGCGAAGCAAACCCCGCAGCCTGGCCTCCTGCTGGGCTTCGCAGACCAGGAGGGGAGTCAGAGGGGAGGAGCCGGGTCCCCCTGCCGAGGGGGTGGGGGCCGAGGGTTGACCCCATGCCCAGGTCACCTCACACTGTGAGCCCAGAGCGGAGGCAGGAGGCAGGTGCGAGAGAGGCAGGAAGTGCCTTCCTTTGATTCCTTTGAGTCACCGCTTTGAGAAGCACCGTGAGAGAGAAACCAGGTGAAGAGGACATTGGTGACAGAGGTGACATGGGAGCAGAGGGCAGAGCCTGTGCTGAAGGCAGGACCTCCCCCGCCAACTCCCCCAGCCCCACCTAGTCTGACTCTCGGTGAGGAGCTGGTTTCCAGCATCCACACTCCTCTGCTTCCCAGACCAACCCCATCCCAAATTCAGGCCTGGGTGGCCCTTCCCCCCTGGAGGGACAGCGACTCCCCGCCTCTGGGGGGAGGGTCGGGTGGGGTCTACTTGGCCCTGATCCTGAGCTCTCAGGGGCCCTCTGGTGTGTGAGACATTCGCTCACTGGCCCGGGGACCAGCACGGCCAGGAGATGGCCACCTGCAGCTCCTCGGGGCGACAAGCTGTGCACACCCCCCACACCACTCCCGGGGCTGAGCAGGTGGGCAGTGCCCAGGTCCTGCCACCTGCTTCAGGCAGCAGCGGGTGCCCCGAGGCCTGTAGTTGTGGGTGGGGGGGGGGAGCAAACTCACACCCAGCTCTGCACACAGCCACACAAAGCTGCAGAGCTCTGGAGGCAGAGGGGTCGAGGGGTCCCGTGCTTCTCTGTCGTGGCCCTGCTGAGTCAGGGGCTGTTCTGTTTAAAGGGGGCTCACGGGGCCTTCTTCACAAATGGCCCCTTCCAGGCACTGGCAGGGCCACTCAGCCCCTTCCTGGGGGCCTTGCCCGGAGGGGTTCACTCCTGTCGAGGGGGGAGGCAGCTGCTCCGGGGGGAGCCTTAGGTGGAGCCGGGCTTCCTGTGAGAGAGTGGGGCACCAACGTGGGGAGGGCAGGCACCCACTGGGTGCTGCTGGGTCCAGGGAAACTCAGCACCAACCCCCTGGGAACCCAGGCCCTCAGGGCCTCTCCCCTGCCCCACGAACGTGAGCTAATTCAATCCCAGCAGTATGGACTGTGCCCGAGAAGCCGTCTCCTAACCTCTGGACTTGTGCGAAGGGGAGGACTCTCCCTGCTGAGTGGCCTGGAAGGAGCTTTTGGACGGGTGGGGGGTAGGGGGGGGGTCCTCAGATCCAGGTTTGAGGCCCCGCCGAGTCTCCCGCTGCAAGGGGATCCGGGGCAATAATGCAAGGTCCCAGGTGTCCTGTGGGGCTTGGGGGGTGGGTGCCGCTCTCGGCGCCTCCCCCCAGTAGTATTTGGATGTTCTTTTTTGCTCTGGTTTTTCTTGGGTGACCTGAACCGCCCCTTTGTCGCCCCCTGCAGGCCTGTGAGCACGATGTCCAGTGTGGAGCGGGCACCTGCTGCGCCGTCAGCCTGTGGCTCCGGGGCCTGCGGATGTGCACCCCGCTGGGCCGGGAAGGAGAGGAGTGCCACCCAGGGAGCCGCAAGGTGCTGCAGGGGCCTGCTGGGGCCTGCTGGGGCCGCGGTCAGGGAGACAGAGTGGGGCTGGAGCCCCTCTTCCCACCGAGTGCTTTAGCTTTCTCAAGCCTCTTTATAACCTTAGGTGGAAGGCTCTGTTATTAACCCGTTTTACAGAGAAATAAGTTGAGGCACAGAGAGGCTAAATACTGTGTCACTTGTCACACAGCCGGTAAGTGGCAGGGCTGGGATTTGAACCCAGGCCGTTGGACACTAGCTATGCTCTTCACCGCTCCTATTGAATCCCCTTGGTGGCCGAGCATTCCTCTCTGGCTGTGGGTCCCAGCGCAGAGACAGCGTGGGTCCTGTCCAGCTGCCCCCCAGCCCCAGTGCAGTGTCCCACACACAGTGGACGAATCACAAGTGACGTACAATCCAGGAAGGCGTGTGTGAGTGTGTGCACGTGTGTGTGTGCACATGTGTGTGCCAGGGCCAGCGGGAGCAGGCAGTGTTGGGGGCTGTGGGGTTGTAGGGTTGGGGGGTGAGCAGCATTGTGCTGTGGCTGATCTTATAGTCTCGGGTTCAAATCCTGGCTCCTCCAAAAATTAGCTGTGTCATCTTGGCACGCTGCCTGGCCACTCTGTGCCTCAGTTTGCCCCTCTGTCGTGGCTGTCCCTTTGGGCTGGGGTGGGGGTGATGAGATGGCGGTCAGGGCTGGTGCCCGTGTCCCTTTGGTGAGGGCACCCCTCCCTCTCCACAGATCCCCTTCTTCAGGAAGCGCCAGCACCACACCTGCCCCTGCCTGCCCAACCTGCTGTGCTCGCGGTACCTGGGCGGCAGGTACCGCTGCTCCGCGGACTTGAAGAACATCAACTTTTGAGCCCGTCTAGCCTCAGGATGCCCACCAGCCTTCTTGCTGATGCAGCCAGGATAGTCTCTTTCGTACTTTTGCTTTATTTCTGCCACGTGGCCCGTCCCCGCTGCCCCCAGCTGCCCGCATTGCCACTCCCATCACCGCTTACCTCGATCCCTCCCGCCCGGCACGGACTCGCCCAGGGACCTGGTTCCCTGCGCTGGCCCGAGGGTGTCCCAGCCCTGGCTGTGGCCCTGGAGGTGGCCTGGCTGGTTCTCCCTTCTCTGTTGCTCAGGCTGCCAGAGGGGCTTAAGGAACAGGAAGGGGCTCCCTCCCGCGTCCTTGCCCCCCCTGCCCTCTGCTCCTCTCAGAGCTGACACGTCCTCTGGGTCTTGCTCCTCTCCTCCTCACACGTGCTCTCCCGCCCGAGCCCCGTCCCAGCACAGGCCTGGGGTGCCCGCTGGTCCTGGCTGGAGCCTCATCCGGCTGGTCCTGAAGCCTGTGGGGGTCGCCCTGCGGTCACCTTCCTTTGACCGCCTGGCTCCGCAGTTTTGGGTCACAGGCCCGAGGTCAGCCCTGCCCGGAGGGGATTGGATGGTGACCTCGGTGACCTCGAGGCGGGTGTGAGGAGCCAGGGAGGTTGGCCCCCTGCCCCTGGGTCAGAGTCCCAGGGCCTCCCAGGTCTCTGTGCACACACTTTGCCGGTGAACAGGGACGCCCTCAATTCCCAGGGCCCCCCAAGAGGCAATGGTGGGTTTTAATCTAATCCACATTTTAGGAGGTAATTAGGGAGTTGCTTTAAACAGCCCCTTTCCAAGGCTCAGCCCCTGGGAGCAGGTCTGGGAGAAGGGAGCGGAGAGGGGCAGCTGCCAGCAGGGCCCCGTGGCCAGGGGAGGTGTCCGGGGAAGGTGTCCAGCTCTGGGAAGCAAGGGCATCTGAAGTCCGCAGCTGTCTGTCCGGGAGCTGTGTCACCCCCAGCCCCACTGAGCACCTCCCATCCGGACCCGGCTCCCTGGGGACAGGGCGGTGACGCCACATGCTGTGCGCCCTGGCCTGCTGGGCGCAGAATAAAAGTGTGAACAAGGGGTGTGTGGCTGTGGTGTCCCTGCTGTGCCCGAGCGGGGCCTTGGGGGCAGGCTGGGTTGTGTCCAGGCGGGGGACAGGTGCCACCTGGGCCTCCTCCCAGCTAGGACGGTTTCTTGGAGAAAGTGGATGTGTCGCTATAAAAAGAATCTACTGATAAGTAGAATATTTCCATAGTAAGGATGCATCTTAGAAGAATTAAGTTAGGATTGGGTAAAATGGACACCCCTCAAGATGCAGGTCTTTTAGGACTGGGCCTCCCCATTCACCCCAATCCTTTGTCTCCAATTGCTGGAGTCTGGTGCCATCTAGTGGCTAAAGTGGGGATGGCACAGAAAAGCTGCACGGAAAAAAAGGAAGCTTCAGAAGGACGTCGCCTTCTCAAAGCAGATGGGGACCAGGCCCCGATAACCCCAAGAGTTAGACTCATTCAGAGGTTTAGAGGGGCAATGTGTCCACCTGTGGGAAGAGGACCGCCATTCTAAGGAGCGCAGGAGAAAGGCTTAATTGCCCCTTTGGGTCCTGCCCCAGCCTGGGTACTTCTTGGAAGCCACTGTCACCTTCCCTCGAGACACCTGTCACCCCCTGCCCAGGATCAGGAAAGTGTGAGGTGGGCGGGGTCAGACAAGGACGTTTGGGTGTCCCTCCCCATCTATCTGTGTGCTGGTCCTGTGTTAGAGTTTCCAACCAACTTACCCCCGCCGCCGAGTATCCAAGTTCAAGGTCAGCCTAGATTTTAATTTCTCCCACTATCCCTTCTTCCCGAGCTCCACGCAACGGCATGTTCCTTAGGCACAGAAAGTGGGACCAAGCACCTGGAGAACACTATGCTGAAGAGCCAAACCCCCAAGACCACATCCTGTCTGATTCGTTTTGCGTGAAAGGTCCACAGTAGGCAGACCCGTGGAGACAGAAAGCAGCTTGGCTGTTGCCAGGGCGGGAACACGGACCAGTATGGGATGGGGGGCGGGGCCTCTCTCTAGGGCGGCAGCCGAGCTCTAAAACCGTGTCTAACTCCTAAAGACGGCGGGGTCACACGTGTTAAGTGGGTGACTTGGGACACAATGCAAACTATGTCATAATAAAGCTATTTAGAGGAATGAACATGAAAACCCACACACTGGAAAACATGCTCCCCAGGGTCAGCTGGCCGGGTGAGGCCAGTGCCCGCAGGCTGGAGGGAAGGCGGCCTGAGGCCGGGCCCTGCCTCAGGGCCGGACAGAGCGCCCGTCTGTACTGGAACCAGGGCTCGGCTCCGGCGGTTTGGGGCTGCCAGGCACCCGAAGGGGGGCGGTCTCCAGTCTGGGCACCACAGGGCGGAGGCATTGCGGGCTGGCGAAGGGCTGGGGTCCCCTCTCCTTCACCCGACCCTGACTCGGTGGGGTGGGGAGAGGGATGGGACACAGACGGCGTTTGCCCTGAGCGGTCTTCTCCACCAGCCAACGTGAATGGCACCTTACTTAACCCATTTCCGTTTATTGTGACGGCATCTTAAAATGTGTGTCGGCTGGCCTGGCCGGGGGGAGGGGTTCAGTTTGTGGGAGTACACTGAAAGGTCTTGGGGTTCCACCCCAGTCGGGGTGTGTATGGGAGGCAACAGATCTATGTTTTTTTGTTTCTTCCTCTCTCTCTAAAAAAAAAAAAATCAATGCAAACACATTCTTGGGTGAGGATTAAAAAAGAAAATCGGGCAGCTGGCTGCACTCAGAGCCCGTGGAGCTGCACCTGCGGCCTCAAGGGTCTGTGCGGGAGGCAGGCTGTCTCCTGCAAGGACGCTTTTAATTTTTCCTTGGGGGGAGCAGTGCCCACGCTGGCGGGGGCGGAGAAGACCCTGTGGTGGCCGCCGAGGGCTGTGTGGGTCTCTTTCAGACCTGTGCCCTGAACTGACGACCCTGGGGAGGAATAAAGTTGCATGACGCACCAGCCCCTCCGTGTTCCAACCGCCTCAGCCCCCGAGGCTCCTGTCGACCTTGACAAGCTGCTACTGACGCCTTCCACTCACAGTTTATAAAGAAGGGGCCCCAGGGGAGCCTGCGGCCAGCCACAAGCCCGAGAGAACCGTGCTGGGGCCTTAGGAAGACCACTTGGCCCAGGCCATGGAGGAATGACCTTCAGTCCAGAAGATTCTTTCGTGTCTCAGCCCTTGCCTACTTGGAAGGCTCTGGGCGTTCTTACCGTAAGAGGCTGTGGGCACAGTTCGGACCCAGACAAGACGTAGGGGCCTGTGACATTCCATCACAAAACAGCCCGAAAACCAAGCGAACACGTGTGTCAGGTGTCAGCGTGACATAGTTCTGTCATTTTGCATTTTGCTCGGTTGACATTTCTCTCGGAATTAGCAGCAAAGCCACCCTGGCGATGTTTTCCCACGGGCCGGGGACCCGGTGGTGAATAGCTTTACGAGGTAGGGACTTTGACCAAGTGACTGAACCCCTCTGCCTCAGTTTCCCCACCTGTAAAATGGCGCTAATAACCATAGTACCTGCTCCCGGGGGTTGCTGTGAGTTAGTGCACGCGAAGTGTTTAGGATGGGCCCAGCATGCATGAGATCCCTGGGAACGACTCGTACTTTTTTTGTTTATTTATGAAGACATCAAGGGCAGTTGGCACTGGGGGTCCTGGGCCGCTGGGAACTGGCTCCTATGCCAGCGTCACCTGGAGTCACCTCCACAGCGGGGTGGCCTGACCCAGCTGCCAGGAAGGGGTGAAACCCTCCACCCGATGGGGCTTCGAGTGCCCAGCACTCACACTCGGTGGGAAGAAGATTGCTGCGAGTCCAGACTGTGTTCTGTTATTATCAGGATGTTTGGAAGCACAGTTTACGCAGGCAAAGCTCCAGAACAACTCCGTTTGGGAACACAGATATGCCAATCTTATCGAGGTGCGCCTGGACCCCTTGCTTAAACACTCGAGTCGCCATATCGTAGTGAGGTGCAAATGTTTGCTCACGATCTTAATCCTGCGCTACTCAATTTCTTTTTCTAGCGAAAGCAGGAGAGTGGGCTCTGAATTCTCTCCTAGCTCTTCTTGGGTTGTGTTCAAATTAAACCTGCCAAAGTGTGAGTGTCCCTTCAGACAAGTGTCACTGGGACTGGTGGCTGCCCCCCCTCCAAGCCCCCCAGGAGCTGGAAGCCCCAGGAACTCCCATTCCCAGACTGTCCAGAGGAGCACCGGAGGGAGGGGTTAGGGGGCTGATTCCTGCAGTCCGATTCAGCAGGCTTGGAAAGAGCCCTTCCCAGCTGTGCCAGACACAGGTGGTTCCCCTGCCCCCACCTCCCTGGAGAAACATGGGACTACCTATCCACCCCAGCTCCAGAGGAAATCAGTTAAACAGAGAATAAAAATTCTAACTTTCTTTCCAAGAGGCAGAGAGGTTAGTTCCCATCAGAAAGCACTCCAGAAGACTTCCGGCCAAGATGGAGGCGCAGGTAGACCCACTGTGCCTCCTCGCACAACCCGAAGAAGGGCAACAACAAATTTAAAAACAAAAAACAACCAGAACTGCCAGAAAATTGAACTGTAAGGAAGCCCGACAACCAAGGAGTCAAAGAAGAAACACTCACCCAGACCAGTAGGAGGGGCAGGGTAGCTGGGGTGGGGAGGATTCCTGGCGAGGCAGCAGCTGGAGGGGAGGCCCAGCATCATAGCACCTGGGTTGCCCCGCCCTGGTGAACACCTAAGGCTCTGTCCCTCATACGTAACAGGTGCTCAGAGACAAAAAAAAAAAAAAAGACCTAAATGAAAGAACAGATCAAAGCTCCAGAAAAAATACAACTGAGCAACGAAGAGATAGCCGACCTATCAGACCCACAGTTCATAACACTGGTAATCAGGATGCTCACAGAATTGGTTCAATATGGTTGCAAATTAGAGGAAAAGATGAAGGCTATGAAAAGTGAAATAAAGGAAAATGTACAGGGAACCAACAGTGACAGGAAGGAAACTGGGACTCAAATTAATGGTTTAGAGCAGAAGGAAGAAATAAATATTCAGCCAGAACAGAATGAAGAAACAAGAATTCAAAAAAAAATGAGGAGAGGCTGAGGAACCTCCAGGACAACTTTAAACATTTCAACATCCAAATCACAGGGGTTTCAGAAGGAGAAGAGGAAGAGCAAGAAATTGAAGACTCATTTGAACAAATAATAAAGGAGAACTTCCCAAATCTGGCAAAGGAAATAGATTTCCAGGAAGTCCAGGAAGCTCAGAGAGTCCCAAAGAAGTTGGATTCAAGGAGAAACACACCAAGGCACATCATAATTACATTAGCCAAAATTAAAAATAAGGAGAGAATCTTAAAAGCAGCAAGAGATAAGGAGACAGTTACCCACAAAGGAGTACCCATAGGACTGTCAGCTGATTTCTCAAAAGAAACCTTGCAGGCAAGAAGGGGCTGGAAAGAAGTATTCCAAGTCCTGAAAGACAAGGACCTATATCCCAGATTGTTCTATCCAGCAAAGCTTTCTTTCAGAATGGAAGGGCAGATAAAGTGCTTCCTGGATAAGGTCTAGTTAAAGGAGTTCATCATCACCAAGCCCTTATTATATGAAATGTTAAAGGGGGTTATCTAAGAAAAGGAAGATAAAAAATATGAACAGTAAGATGACAACAAACTCACAGTTATTAAAATGACAACAAACAGTTATTAACAACTGAACACACAAAACCCCTAAACAAACAACTAGAACAGGAACAGAATCACAGAAATGGAGATCACATGGAGGGTTAGCAACAGGGGAGTGGGAGGAGGAGAGAGGGGGAAAAGGTACAGAGAATAAGTAGCATAAATGGCAGGTAGAAAATAGACAGAGGGAGGTTAAGATTAGTATGGGAAATGGAGAAGCCAAAGAACTTACATGTACGATCCATGGACATGAACGAAAGGGGGGGATGCAGGTGGGAGGGGTGTGCAGGGTGGAAGGGAATAAAGGGGGAATAATGGGACAACTGTAATAGCATAAATATATTTAATAAAAGAAAGTGCTCCAGTCAAGCTAGAGTGTGGCCTTAATGTTAAAACAAGGACTAGCAAGACAGGAGAAGAGGGACACGGGGGCCGAGGGAGTGGAAGGGGGCGTGTGGCTGAGCCTGGGTCTGCGTCCAGCAAGGATTTGGTCTCAAAGGGGGGATGGCTGCCCCGAATGCACCTCAGTCACTGAAGTGGCAAAGTGGACAAAGGATACAAAGGGAGGGGTGACCGTGCAGGAGAGGCGAAGGCCCCTCTTGGGGACTGTCATTTCCGCTCACAGAAGGCCGGCACCTGGCCCAGCAGCTGGGGGCTGGAAAGCCCCGCAGGTGAGGAGGCCGCCCTTGGCCGCCCGAGGCCCCAGTCAGGAGGCAGACACGTGTCCAGTGGGCCCCAGCTCCCGCATGGGGCCCAGCTGGGGTGCTCGGTGCCTGGAGGGGGTGTTAGGGAGTCGTGGCTGCAGAGAAGGGGGCCCATGCCCCTGGGCCAGGGGCTGGCCTGCGCTGCCTGGGGCCTGCTGGGGCGGGTGAACTGGCGAGGAGCCTCGAGGACAGAAGCAGCCCGCAGCTCCCTCCCAGGGAGAGGGAAGGGAGTCAGACAGCGAGAGCCCTCCCTGCCAGGCTTGTCCCTCCGGGTCTCCATAATCCCAACGGAGGGACACTGAGCAGAGGCCCCAGAGGTGGGGTCACAGAGAGGAGCCACGAGTGTTCTCAGGCAGCTGAGCCCTTGGGGGGCCAGGTCCCAGCAGGGCCGTCGAGCCCCAGCTGGGGAGCGGTGGGCGTGCAGGCCCCCGCCTTGCTTCTGCTGCATGCTTGGGTGGGCCAGATCGGCCGGGCTCTCACTGGCGAGGCGTCTGTGGGTGCCTCTGACCGTGGGGAGGGAAGGCTGCCTGGGGGCCACTTCCACCCCAACAGCTTACACCCTCCCAGGAGCCCCGGATGGGGGAGACCCGTGGACACAGCCTAACAGCACAGTGAGTGGGTCTGCCGGGGCTTCACTGCGCTGCCCCAGAGACACCTGGAGCCCTTGGGGGCTGGGGACCATCAGAAATGGAGCTGGCCTCCTTCCCAGAAGCTGCCCTCCCACGCCCCACCTGCCTTCCCTCCTCCACGGTGGCTCTGTCCTCTCCCTGCCCTCTGCCTGGTGGCCCAGCCCCTCCCTGTGGCCCTGGGAACAAAGGTTCAGATTCTCAGCTCCCTGAGGCTCCAGCAGCTCTCAGTCTTGTTTCCGAGTCTCATACGCGGGGACACTGACCCTGCCACCTATGGGGCTGTCTTGAGGGGTACCCCTCACACTGCTTCCCCAGCCTTCCCTGGTCGTGGGCGCCGCCTGGGTGCTTGTTAGGCACCCACAGGCCTGTCCCCCACCCCAGAGCTGCTGGATCCTAATGGCTGGAGAGGGGGCCTGGCACGCTCTCTTTTAAACAAAAAATATGTTACGCTCCTCCCCAAACAGACTGCGAAGGACCTCACTGCACAGTGCAGCCTTCTTCCTGCCGTAACCCGACCCACAGAGTCCGTCTGTTTATTTCAAGGTGAAGATTTTAACTCGAGCTATTTATAATTCCCGCCGCCCTGCGGGTGTTAGTTTCAAAGCCCTCACGCCAGATGTCGACTCAGAAGTTGAGAAGGAGACAAACGTTCTCATAAATTAATGTTGCCAGTGATCAACACTTGATATTTTTAACACACATTCATCTCAGAGGGAAAAAAATCCTCTGATTCGAGGCTGGGTTTGTGCATTCCTCCCCTTGGCGAGGGACCACTGAGATCTTTGGGTGTGGCTGCAGGCGAAGGTCCGACGGGAGGAGATGAGTGGGTCCTGAGTCGGAAGCTCTTGTGGGCGTCCTGCCCTTCCTTCCCTCCGTCCATCCTTCTCCGTGGACCTCGGCCTCCCGTCCCCGCGGTCCAGGCCGGATCAGGGCCTGGCAGCCAGACTTTTTCTTCTCGGCTCTGCCAATAGGTGAAGTGGCTCCTGCTGGAGACCACCACTAGGGGGCATACTGGAGAGCGTCACTGAGGGGGGATGGCCTGCAGACAGGTCAGGCCATCTGCACAGTGTTAAAATAAAGGGTTACCCTTTTATAAAAGTTGGTGGATTTCCCCCCCAAATCGCATTTCCTGTATCTCTTGAACAGTGGACAGTCCTGGCGTCCCTGGGCCAGGCTCCCACAGTGACACTAGCTGACCGTGGTGGCAGCCAGCTGTCGGTGGTAGTTTGGACGCACCGAACCCACCCATGATGGGGCCTCCAGCACACTTGCCTCACACCGCCATCTGGCGGCTGGGGTTTGCAGCTGCCTCGGAAGTCATTTGGTCTGCTCGGTGTCGGCGCTAATCGTGCTTAAACAATTTTGGAAGTTCTGCGAACCACATGGCAGGCTTTGCCTTAGCTTTGATGCGTACGCCACCCGCCTGGGATCACCGTCTTCACAGAAAAGGAAACCGAGTCACCGAGCTGTAAAGGGACGTGCTCAAGGTCACTTCACCCTGTGGCGGGCCCAGGATTTGAGCTCAGGATGGCCACACCTGCACTTCCCAGCCGGAGGGGTCTGTCTCGTTGGGTCACCTCTGCGAGTGCTCACCACACAGGGTCACCGGCTCGACCTGTCCCCACCCAACTGTGGGCTCCCCGGCGTTGGAGATGATGCCAGCTTCACATCTCCGGGTCCAGCGCGAGCCCGTAGAAGGTGCTCCAGACACCGAGTTGCGCTGGCTTTGCCCCTGTCGAGTGGCGCTCCCACAGGCTGGGCGCCCAGGGCAGCTTGTCCTGGGCTGTGACTGTGTTTTAGCTGCTCCTGTGGGTCATTCCCGGGCACCAGGAGTCCGGGGCAAGTGGAGTCGTCCCCGCCTGGCACTGGGTGATCAGTAATGAAATCTTATCGAGCTTTTCTAAAAGCCTTTGCAGGTCTTGGCCTGCACACCCTGCCCCGCGATACGCAATCATAACGCGCGGTGCATTGTGGGGCAGCGTTCCTGATAGCGGGCACTCGCGTGCGGCTGCAGCGATCCCAATCTCGTGAACACACACACGGAGCAGCCCGTGCCAAGGGACCTGCGTTTCTTGGTTTTGAGGGTCACCTTGCGGTGGGAGAGGCGGCGGAGCCTCACTTCCAGCGCTCACTGTCCAGGAGTGCTGGCTGCTGGGCCAGCCCGGGGCACCGGTGGCGTGGAGCAGAGCTCCCGCCCGATGTTGCCCACAGCCCCAGGTGGGCCCACCACCCGTGGGTACGGCTGTCCCAAGCGATGCCCAGAGGCTGGGAGGAGTGACAAGGGGCAGGGCTGCCCCCGGACTTGACATTGTGAACTGATGATGTGCCCGTTGTGTGCTTAGGCCTGTGGTGCCTGGGCAGGGGCCTTGCGACCGTGCAGACTCTTCTCCGTGACGGGCAGGCCTCCCGGAGCCTCCCTCTCCCCGTCCGCCGACTTAATGAATGCGCCTCCGCGGCGGAATCAGGTTCCTCCGTTCACCGGCTTAGCCCAACGCGGATTGAGCGTCTGCTACCACGTGTCCTGCTCCGGGGCGGTGTGTGGGGGGAACCCCACTCAGATGCAGCCGCTGGGACAGGGCAACGTCCCTCGGGGGAGAAACAGGAGGGAGCAGTACCGTTTAGTGTTTCTCCCAGCTGCTTCCCCGGCCTTGGCGAAGGGCGGGCTCATGGAGACAGCAGGGCGTGATGTGGCCGCTTCTGGGGCCTGAAGACCAGCCGGGGTCTGGCCATCAGGGAAGGGACGGGCGTCTGGCCACCTCCGCGCCTCCTGTCCTAAAACACTCAGTTTCCTTGACGGCAGGCCCCCTGAGGCTCCCTCCCGAGGCTCTCCCAGGTCAAATGCTCCAGAGTCTGTCCCTTTCCGTGCCCTCAGCCGTGTCTGGGGACCCCGCCCGCACATGCCCACCTGTCCGGCTGCCTGGCCTGCCCTCCTGGTTCCAGGTCCACGAGTTCCTCCTCCGTGGACACCAGGCCTCCTCACCAGGCCTGCTGGGTCGGAGGCTGGCACCGTGGTCCCCCTCCCCGCACTGTGGTCCCAAAGCCCCTGCCTTGTTATCCTGACTTGACCTTGATTTCTGGTTTGCAGCCTCCCCCCACCCCGGGAGGTGATGTTCCCGCTCTTCACGGCTCAGTCTGGTTTTCCTTCTCACCCTACTCTGGGGTTGCAGGCTGGAGTGCCTCTCTGGCCTGGCCCCCGGTCCCTGGCCCCCTGTAGTCATCACCCCCTGCACGTGAGCCCCCCCGAAGCTGGACCCCGGCGTGGGACTCGGATGCCAAGCCTCTGCCTCACCCGTCCTTCCCCTTCCCCTCTGTGTGGGGCTCACGTCGGCCTCCCCGGTTCACCGCCGTGGGCCTCCGACAGCTCCTGGGCACCGGCATCTCCCCCTCCCCCTTCCACACCTTCCCAGCGGGGAGCCAAGGGCCACGGCCCTGGGGGTGCGGGAATCGTGGGGTTGCTGTCTCTCCTAGATCCTGGTGACAGATTGACCACTCTCTGCCTCAGATGCCACTCTGGGAACAGACCGAGTGCCCCTGGAAAATGGGGGATATTCCTGGACGGGGCTGGCTGCTGGCTCCTGTGCATCAGGCCCCGGGGTGGGGGGAGGGCAGCGAGGACGGGAGTGGGGTCCTTTGCATCAGGCCTCTTTCCAGACCCGAGAGTGGAACCCGAGACGTGTTTGTGCAGGTGGCCCACCTGTGTTAGCTTAAGGAGTCTTGTCGGGAAGGGCAGAGCGGGCCAGCGAGGCCTTTGAAGTCCCTGTGACGTGGAAGGGGGGGTCTTATCAGAGTGGGCGCTGCCTTAATGTGTTTGCGGAGCAGCCCGCAGTCAGGGGCTGTGGCTGCAGCCCGGGCTTCTAGCCAGAGGGGGCCTGGCGCCCTCCATAAAGGCAGGGCCGTGGGCACCAGTGGCAGCAGTGTCCTGCCCACCGTCCAGGATGAGGAGCCTCGTGGTGCTACTGGCAGTCCTCGCCCTGTCCCAGGGCAGCAGGATCAGCAGGTGGGTGTCGGGCCCCAGAGGAGGGGACGGGCGTCCACACTGGTGGGCCCCTCCCTGGCCGTGCGGCCGCCGTTGGTCCCCCTGGGGAGCCTTCGGGGGGAACTCGGGGGGAACTTGGCGGGCCCCCGGGGCATGTGCTCTTGTCGGTCTTCCTGTCCCATTTTGGGAACTTGTTCTCTCTGTTCACTTCAGGGTCAGGGGTGGGCAGCCCTGATGCTAAGGGCACAGGGTCTTAACCGGGCTGCCTGAGATTTGACCCCTGACTTTGCCACAAAGTTAACTCTGTGCCCAGGTTCCCTGTCCGTTGCCCAAGTAGGGTGGGGGCTATGGCGAGGGCCAGAGGAGTTGATATTTGCAAACAGCCTTGAACCCTGCCTGGCGCCGGGTGAGAGCTGCACGTGTATTTCTGCCGCAGAACCACGTTCTCAGATGCAGCAGGTCCTCTGTGGGTCAAGCTCTCCTTCCGAAATAGTAACAGATCTTTACTGAGCCGCTTGCTACCAGGGGCCAGACACTCCGAGGTCTTCCCTAGACTCTCGTGAATCCTCACGGGTGCAGTGGATATTGTTATTTGCATTTTACCGGCGAAGAAACTGTTGTTCAGCGAGGGTCGCACGTCCACGTAATTAGGAAAGGCGGAGCCAGGACTCGGTCCCACGTGGACTTGAACTGTTGACATCACATCAGGTTCAAGGTCCCTTTGAGGGAGGCTCTCGGGGGTCGTGGGCTGGGCTGGGACAGCTCAGCAGAGGCACAGCTCCCACTGTGGGTGACCCTGAGCTGCTCAGGGACTGCAGCCCACCACACAGGCAGTGCTGGGGGCCGGGACGTGGGACAGAGGAGAGGGCAGCCGTGGGCCCGAGCCCAGGAGCCCTGCCTGGGCTCCTCCCGTTAGGGCGCTCGCCCTTGTCGGTCCTAGAGACAGGGGCTGAGGCCCATCCCGAGAGCCTTTCGCTTGTAAGTGGGGCCCCAGCGGAGGCCACACAGGAGGGCTGGGGGCGGGGGTCACCAGACGGGGAGACGCCTCGATGCTCACACGAGGCTGTGCCGGGTGGGGTCCCTTTGGGCTCACCCACTGAGAAAACCCACTTCTTTAGGGGTCTCAACACGGCTGCCCTTTATCATCCCCCCTGTAGTCCCCAGGCATCCTTCCATCGGCCCCACACCGGGGAGCGCGTGACCCTCGGAGCTGGCTAGGACAGGGGGCCGGTCGACCTCCACTCCTTCAGCCTCCCGGAGAGGAGACACCGAGCCAGAGAGGTTAAGCCCCCGGGCTGGTCGAGCGCAGGGCGGGGAGAGTGGCTGCAAAGGAAGGACTGAATCTGTTTTGTGGAGGATTGAGCTGAAACTCCAAGGGCTTTGGGGGAGGGGGGGCAGCGCCCAGTTGCCACAGACCAGCTTCTGCGGTTTCCCCTGTCCACCTGCCACCACCACCCGACACCTGAGCTCTGTTGGGAGCTCCCCGGGGACCAGACTCGGGGCTGGGGACCTCTGAAGGGTTTCCGCCCGCCGAGGGCCCCTCAGAGAGCCGCGCAAAGGGCTGGAGTGTTGTCACAGCACTTGCTAGAGCGTGGGGACAATGCACCCTACTCACTATTGCGTCTGGCACATAGTAGGTGCACAGCAAGACTTTGGAGACTGAGTGATCATGTGCGTAGTGTCTTTTAAACCTCAGAGTTGCAAAACTCATCAGCTGGTTATAAAATGTATCCATTGAGTCTCTACCAGCATTAAAAAAAGAGAAAGAAATAGAAAATAGCTTGTGTTGCTTTTACTAAGGGTAGGCGTTGATTTGTGAGCGGAGGGAAAACATGTATTTTCTTCCTTTGGGTTGTGAGACGTCAGCGGGGGCGTGGCTGACGGAGCCCCGAGCCTCCGGCACTTCGCAGAGGCCAGGCAGCCCCGGGGCGCTGGCCGCCCTGCCCACTGGGTGGCCCTCCGGTCTCCGCAGGATCCCTCTGCACAAAGGCAAGTCGATCCGGAAGGCCCTGAAGGAGCACGGGCTGCTGGACGACTTTCTGAGGACGCACCGCCATGCCATCGGCAGCAAGCACTCCAAGACGGGGCAGGTGGCCAGCGAGCCCCTGGTCAACTACCTGGACGTGAGTGGCTCCGCCGGCCTCCCGGTGACAGCGGTCACCCAGGGTGTGGTGGCCACCTCGCCCTGCCCGGGTCCCCACCTCTTTCCCTGTTTGGGGGAGTCACGCAGACCCGAGGGGTGTAGTGGCCGCATCCCTGCCCCTGGGTCAACTTCGCAGCGCTGGGCGCTGGCCCTCGCCGGTGGAGGGGTCTGAGCTCAGACAGGCTTCCCCGCAGATAGCGTCCCTCAGGTCCGCGGTCCGCCCCCAGGTCCAAGCTCACACCTGCCTCTCCCGGCCCCGGAGCCCGTGTCTCCTTCTGGGCTCGGCAGGGTGGGGCAGCCGGTGGCCGGCCCACCGCTGCCCAGGATGCAGCAGGACGGCCCCGCGTGCCCGGCTCCTTTCCGGAGCCTGGCTCGCTCTCACCTGTCGCTGGTGGCGGGAAACGGCCGGTTTCTTCCCTTCTGTGCTCCGTTCCCCGTCGGGGTCTCCCTGCCCCCCGCCCCCCTCCTGGGCTCTAGTTCTGACTCACAGCGAGAAGGGACCGACCGCTGGGGGGACGTGGGGCCCGTACCTAGCTGGTGCCCACCCCTCTGTCCCTGCCCCTGGCAGGGTGGCCGGTGTCCCTACCAGGCAGGACTTGAGGTTTGGTCTGATGTCTGCTGCAGTGTTGCTGGGCTCGCGGGAGGGTCAGGCCAGGCAGGGCCGGGGTGGGCGCTCAACAAGGGGGCTGCAGACCCCGCCCCCAGTGAGCCTCTCCCGTGCCCCCCGACCTCCCGGGTCTCTGGGCAGAAAGCACGTGGCCTCCAAACCGAACGGGCTCCACGCGCAGCATGCGCCCTCACCCACCCGCACGCTGTGCCTGGGCCCCTGACGCCCTGCCGTCTGTCTGCCCGCAGTCCCAGTACTTCGGGGAGATCCACATCGGGACCCCGCCCCAGGCCTTCACCGTGATCTTCGACACCGGCTCCTCGGACCTCTGGGTGCCCTCCGTCTACTGCAAGAGCGAAGCCTGCCGTGAGTGACCGGCCAGCCTCCCCGCCCACCCCTGCACGCTCGGGCCGGCAGTGGACAGGGTGGCGGGCGGGCCCTGAGAGGTCACGGGAGAGCTTGCTCTGAGGGTCCCAGCCTCCCCGTGTGTCCCAGCTGCTTGCTCAGCCCTCGCAAGTGGCCCCAGACAGGGAGGTGCGCAGGTCTCAGCCCTGACGTGCCGCACGGCAGCTGGTGACCAACAGCTGGGAGGGAGGGGAGCGTGGTTCCAGTTTTGTCCCCGTCGGGAGCCAAGACGAGCTGCTCACTCTCCCGGGTCCTCGGTTTTCCTTCTGTGAAATGGGGCTGCAACACGCCAGGGGCGCCGGGCGAATGCAGCGAGAAGGCCTCTCACGACTGGGGAAAAATAGATGTTATCACTTCTTCCCCGACAACCCGGGAGCCCCGTGCTCTCTTCGGCCCCGTGTACCAGATGAGGAAACCAAGTTCAGGGGGAAAGGGGCTGGCCTGGGATCACGGAGCTGGCGGAAGTGAAGCGCCCCGGGAAACCACGGGGAGGGCTGTTTCTCTTCCTTAGTTTGGCTGGAAGCTGCACAGGTCGCGCTTGGGGTCGGAGAGGTGGGTGGGACAGCAGAGGCTAATTTTCTTTATGAAACTCTCGCTGCGGGCCCCAGGGAGGGCGGGCGGCTGGCTTTCCGGGGGGAGAGTGGTGGGCGTTCAGCCCGTCCTCTGGCGAGGCCTGCTGAGGCCCACTCGTCCTGGTCTGTGCTCCAGAGAACCACCGCCGCTTCGACCCGTCCAAGTCCTCCACCTTCCGGGACCTGGGCGAGCCCCTGAGCATCCAGTACGGCACGGGCAGCATGGAGGGCATCCTGGGCTCCGACACCGTCACCGTGAGTGAGGCCCAGGCCGGCCAGTGCGCGCCTCTCCCTCCCCCCACCCCCCCCACCCCCGCCCCCGCTTTGCCTCCCCTGACCCCCGGCTCTGGCGGGCAGGCTGCCTGCCCCTTGGGCCGGTGCTGGGGGGCCCTCTGTGTCCTGTCGCTCCCAGCCATGGCCCAGTGGTGGGTAAGAATTCTGAGAAGGGCTTCGGCTGCCTTCACTTGCTCATCGTGGGCAGCGGGTGGGACGGGGAGCCTCAGGTGCATCCAGGCCCCGTGCAGGGGGCTCCGTGGACATGAAGGCGACTTGGGGGACCCGAGGAAGAGAAGGAAGATCAGTGGGGGGGAGTTAAGGGGCCAGAGGAGGGAGCAGAGGTGTAAGGAGCAGGACCAGAGCACAGGAGGGGACTCTAGGACGAAGGCTCCACCCTGAGTGCCACCCGGAGCCTTGGGGGGGCGTAGCAAGCGGTGACAGGGCCTGACATCCGTGTTCGAAGATCACTCGGGTTGCCCGTGTGGAGGGCTGCGGGTCAGTGGGGACAGCACGGAAGCCAGAGCCACTGAGGTGGCTCAGAGGAGGCTGGGGACGCGCCCCCCCCGCCGTCCAGAGAAGTGGGCAGCCCAGCAGGCTACTTCGGGGTCAGCGCTTCCTCAGCAGAGTGTCAGTAAGTGCTGGACGACTGGACGCTCGGCGAGTGCTGGGCCAGTGTTCTGTCGGGAGGTGGGTGTGGGCGCCACTACCCCACGAAACACGCGGAGAGTGAGGCCGGGAGAGGTCTGGTCCCAGGTCACACGGTGCCTGAGGTCTTTTACACGCTAAGGACACACATCCGGCTCTTTCAGATGCAACATGCATGTTTGTCCTTCCCGTCCACTTGCATCTGTTCCCCGGGAGCCGCTGACGGGAGGCCTGCAGGCCGGCACAGGGTCCTGCGGCCTCCCAGAGCCCCTCCACCCAGCGGAAGGCAGGCTGGCTAGCAGGGGGTGGCCCGGGCCCTGCTGCGTCGGGTCCAAGTTCCCCCGTGGACGTCTCCGCCTCCCCCGCAGGTCTCCGGCATCGTGGACCCTCAGCAGACCGTGGGGCTGAGCACCCAGGAGCCCGGGAATGTCTTCACCTACTCCCAGTTCGACGGCATCCTGGGCCTGGGCTACCCTTCGCTGGCCTCCCAGTACTCAGTGCCCGTGTTCGACAACATGATGGACAAGCACCTGGTGGCCCAAGACCTGTTCTCCGTGTACATGAGCAGGTAGGGGCTGCGCCCTGCGGGGCCCATGGGCCGGGGACCGTGCCCACCCCTCAGGGACGCCGCAGCTCCAGGGTGGACCCCGGCCTCCGGGCTCATTCGACCTTGTGTCCAGAGGTCCCCAACGTGGCCATTGATGGAGCGAGAGTCCCCTGAGCTGAAATTTGACTTTCATTTATGGCATTAAAAACAAATCCCCAAACAAGCCATCTCTGCACAGGGGATTTTACACTTTTTTCCCAAAGTGGCAGGCCTCGGTCATCACCTGTCGATGTCACCGAGAGTCACAGACTTCGCAGAGCCCGCTCCACAGGAGCCTGCCTTCTCCTTTCACAATTTGGGAAACTCTGAGGCCGGGAGGAACAATCACCCTGGGAACTGGTGGCCCAGCCGTGCCTGCTGCCCAGGGGTCCTGCTTCCAGCTGAGCGGCCCCTACCTTCCCGCCTGCCCCTGGGACGGTGCCGCTGGGCTGGACAGAGGGGCGGGGGCAGGGCCGGGAGAAGGCTGATGTCAGGGGAGCCCAGGCCAGGGGTAGACGGGTTCATTCACTCACTCACTCGCTCGCTCATTCACTCCACAGATGTCTGTGGGTCCTTCCTGTGGGCAGGGGAACTTTTTAGCTGGGGACGCAGACAACACACAGTGACACACACGGTCTGATGACAAGTGTGGAGAGGACCGCGGGGACGTCTCCCTGTATTACAGGCTGAACCGTAGCGGGGAGGCCTGGTCTCACCGAGGGTGGTTGTGGAGGGGCCGGGAAGCTTTGCTGAGGCCTGAGTGGGAGCCGTCCAGATGAGACAGGGACAGCGCGTCTTAGGCGAGGGGACAGTGTGCGCTGGGGCCCAGAGGGGGGACAGGGCTGGGTGAGGTCTAAGAATGGGGGGACGGCAGAGTGGGAAGCAGGTGACGCCAGTGTGCCACGTCTCCCGGCTGTGACCCAGAGCCTCAGAAGGGACAGAGGGGCTTCGGCTGAGGGGCAGGTTTCATGCAAAGTGTGTGGGACTTTGCTGACGACCCTCTCTCCTGATCACAGTCAATGCCCTTGGGCGACAGCGCAGGGACGCAGGGTGACAGCCGGGAACAACCGAGGGTGCTCTGAGCGGAGCCTGGCAGCCCTGTGGCCCATGGGGCTACGTGGCTCCTGACACCCCCTCACGCAGCCTGGGCCCCCGGGGGGCTGCCGAGCTCGGGCAAGTCGCTGCAGCCGGGCCCGAGGGCCACAGCACGCCTGTCCTTGTTGCAGGAACGGCCAGGGGAGCATGCTGACGCTGGGGGCCATCGACCCATCCTACTACACAGGCTCCCTGCACTGGGTGCCCATCACGGTGCAGGAGTACTGGCAGTTCACCGTGGACAGGTGGGCACGCGGTGGCCGGGGCCGCTGGTGCGGGGGCGGGAGGCCTGGTGTGGGCAGCTCGGAAGCGCATCCCATCGGAGTCCAAAGCAGACGCCGCCCAGGGCCGCGGCCTGGGACGGCCACCCCCTGGGACCAGCCAGGCTGATCCGGCACTCACTGCCTGCGGGGCGTCGGCTGAGTGACGACGTGACTGTCTCGTCCGGTCCTCGCTGAAGCCCAGGGAGGCTGCGTCCTCATTTTCTAGTTTTCTAATGTGGAGTTAAAGGCCTTAAGGAGGTCGAGGGAGCGGCCGTTAACGTGCCCATTCTGTGGATGAGAAGCCTGAGAGAGGAAGGTCAGGGAAGTCGCCTGAGATGTGCGGGGTTGGGGGGGAGGGAACTCGGCCCTTCAGGCCACGAGCGAGGTGCCCGTTCCACCCTGGGTGGGCGTGCCTTTGCTGTCTTACTGTGGTCCTCACCCCACTGAAGGTGGGTGGTCTCGATCCAGCCCCTGGGTCCGGTTCCAGGCCTTTCCTCTGAGCTCAGGAAGTTATGGGGCCTCCAGAAAGGGGCCCGAAGGACCAGGTCTGGGGCGTTGGCCGGCCTCCCTGCCTGAGGGTCCTGGCAGGAGAGGCCAGAGGGGACCCAGAAAGGCAGGACCCGAGGGGACACGCGGCGGGGCTGTCCTGTCTGCCCTCTGCAGTGTCACTGTCGATGGCGTGGTGGTGGCGTGTGACGGCGGCTGCCAGGCCATCCTGGACACGGGTACCTCCTTGCTGGTCGGGCCCAGCAGCGGCATCCTCAACATCCAGAAGGCCATCGGAGCCACCGAGAGCCAGTTCGGCATGGTGAGGCCAGGCTCTCACGCCCTCCCAGACCCCCCTCCCCCGGGGAGGGGGCCCAAGGGAGGGAGCCCCAGGTGTCGGGACATCTCGGGGCCTTGCTCCCAGGCCCCATGCAGCCGCCGGAGCCTGACCTCCAGTCCCCCGAGCCGGAGGCCGGCCCCTGGGTGGGCTGACAGCTGGTCCCCCCTCAGCGTGACTCTGGGGACCATGACTTGGGACCAAACCCCAACCTGAGGGTCCTCTGAGAAGGCAGGCCCTTCCCCGCTGCGTGGCTTCCAGCGCAGAGGATGGCCCGGGACCTTCTCCGTGGCTCCCCGGCACACCCATCCCCCCCTGCAGAGGGCCTCCCTCTGGCCTTTTAAACAATAGTCTTCAATGAGTTGGTAGAGTCTAGCTGACATACAGTGTTAGTTCCAGGTGCACAGCACGGTGATTCGACATTTCTGTATCTTACCCGGTGATCACCCGTAAGTCTAGTGCCCATCTGTCACCGTACAGAGTTTCGGTGATATTAGTAACAATCTTGCACTAACTGTGACTGTTAGTAGTGATATCGTAATAATAACACAGACTGCTCTAAGCTGGGCACGGCACCCCGCGACTTACTTAGTTTACAGCTGGGAGTTTGTACCTCCCCGGCCCCTACACCGTTTCCACCGCCCCCGGCCCCGCCCCGCCCCCTCCCCTCTGGCAGCCGCCCGTTTTCTTCTGCATCTGTGAGTCTGTTTTGTTGGTTGGTTGGTTAGTTTGACATCAACTGCGGGAGCCTGAGCAGCATGCCTATGGTTGTCTTCGAGATCAACGGCAGAAAGTACCCACTGCTGCCCTCTGCCTACACCAGCCAGGTATGAATCTCAGCAGAGGGAGCCCCAGGCTCGCTTCGACCTCCCCCCCGCCCCCCGCCGGCCCAGAAGGTCAGCACAGTTGGTGATTAGGGGCAGGGCTCCGACGGAGCGAGCACTTGGTCTTCTGAGGGGCCCCCGTGGTCCTTGGGTCTCCCTTGCGGCTGCTGCAGCCTCGCCCCCCGGGAGAAATGGGGCAGAAGGGAAGGACCGAGTCCAGGGGCTTGAGGGAGGGGGCGGGCAGGGCCATAGCCGGCCCTGCCCCCCTCCGCCCTGGGAACCTCCGCCCACAGCTCCAGTTTCTAAGCCCAGGGGCCTAGAGCTCTGCTGGCATTTTCTCACAGAGCCTGGGTTTTGTGGGGACCCAGCCCTCACCCCCACTGACCTGCTTTGACCTCATGCTAAGCACCCCAAACTGGTCAGGCCCCCTGGCCCCCAACCTGCTCCGGCAGGCCTCCATGGCACCAGGGGCTGAGAGTGGAAAGCCGGGGTGCGGGCAAGAACGAATGAGGAGGAGTGGGGTGAGGGAACCCCACCAGCTGACTCTGGACTTCCTCACCGAGTTTTTGGAGGGGCAGTGTCTTCACCTGCTGAGGGAGAGGAGTCGGACACTTGTTCGCCTGCCCCGGAGGGTGATTTCGAGGATGAAAGGACGGAACGGATGAGAGAGTGCTGGGGGGTGGGGGTGGGGGGGTGGGGGCAGAGGGGTAGGCGGCCTGCAGGCACCGTGCTGCGGGGCTGGCGCCGGCCTCAGCACGCTGGCCTCAGCGCACCCCCCGCCTCTGCAGGACGAGGGCATCTGCTTCAGCGGCTTCCAGGCTGACGACAGCTCGGAGCAGTGGATCCTCGGGGACGTCTTCATTCGCGAGTACTACAGCGTCTTCGACAGGGCCAACAACCGCGTGGGGCTGGCCAAAGCCATCTGATGGCACCTGGCTGCGACCCTTGTCCCGACACACGCGTGTGCCCACGCCTGTACGCCTGCACACGCGTGTACACACACAAATCAGTTCCCAATAAACACCATGTCTCTGCAGAGCCTGGCTTTCCTTGGGGCTGAAGCCCCGCCCTGTTGTGGGGCGTCTGGCGGAGCTGGGACCCCATGGGTGGGGGCATGTGGGGGCCGCTGTTGATGGGTGAGACTTTCACCAGGGGACTGGCCGTTTCAAGCTCAGGTTGGGGAAAGTCTCTCCTTCCCGTTCTCCTCCGAGAGATCTTTCTGGGGAAAGGGCTGGGCCGGGAGCGAGGGCTTGGGGCTTGGGACTTGGGGCCTGAGAGAGGAAGACTCTGGTCTGTGAGGAGAAGGCCTCGATGCCTCAGGGAGAAGAAGCTAGGGGAGTGGGCAGAGGGCATCTGGGAAGGTCTGTGGGTCCTGAGGTCGCCATGACCTTGGAGAAGAGCCACAGACCACAGGTCCGCCCTCGGTTCCAGAGGCTCCAGAGCTGACCCGCCAGCGACCGAGAGTGTGTCCCTTGCGCCAGGGGCCAGGCGAGTCTTTCCCCTCACAGGGGCCGGTGCGGTCCCTCAGTCTGCTGTCCCCACTGCGCCCCTGCCCACAGGGACCCTGCCGGCAGCCTGAAGCTGCAGGTTTGCCCGGCGCTTCACAAAGGAGACTGGGCTTCGTGTGTGTGTGAGTGTGTGTGTGTGTGTGTGTGTCCCAGCAGCAGCTGTGGAGGGGAGGATGGGGTCCTGGTGACAGGCCCCTCTGGGGGCCTCTGTGGGGTCCCTGTCAGCCGTGCCCAAGGAGAGACAAGAGGAGGGGCCTGGGCAGCGATGCTATCTGAGGTGCCAGTGCCGGCCACAGGCGTGGGGCCTCGGGCAGGAAGGACAGGGCCGGGCTGGGGGAGGAGGGGCTCAGGCTTCGGTCTCAGGTGAGCCGAGGGGCCTGGGGTGGCTTCGGGCTGAGGGTACAGGACAAGGTCAAGGTCACAGGCCTCCCAGGACAGCGTACAGGGTCGGGAAGCAGGCAGGGGCCCGGGAGGAAGCCCTGGCCCCCGAGGACGAGGACAAGGGCTCTAAGCCTCCCTTTCCTTATCTGAGACCAGAGCCGTGTGCCTGCCAACAACGAGACAGAACTGGGCCACCTTCATTATTTTTAGGCTTCTTGTAGATTAAAAAAAAAAAAGTGCCGAACAGGCTCACAGGAATCGTGTTCTATTTCAATGATTTATGCTTAACAAATCGTATTTTAAACATCTGAGCCTCGGCTGGAGATAAAAAGCCTAACCATGTTGACTTTCATAAACCAGGAGCTTGGGCCAAGTGGCCCCTCATCACACCTCGGCCCCCCCGCCCACCTGGCCCTGGTGGCCGCCCCTGTCCCGAGAGGGCAGCGACCACACCGTGGGGCGGCTCCCTCTGGGGGCTCATGGGATGCTGGCAGCCCCACACTCTGGTCCTGGGGCTTCCCTGGCTGCTGAGAAAGCTCTGCCTGGAATGTTCTCCACACCCCGACCCCTTTGACCTTTAACTGTCCTTGAAGCCTCCCCTCAGCGCAGATCTCGTCAGGATGCTGCTGACCAGGCCGGGGCCCTCCTGTGCTCAGTGTCCTAACCCTTGTGTCCTTGTCTGTCCCCCTCCCAGACACTGTGTGTCTATCATCTGGTGCCCTGGGCACCTGGCTCACGGAAGAGCCCAACTCAGGTGTGGTCGGAGGAACAGATGACTGGCGAACGAATGAATGAGTCACTCAGGGGGTCCCTGACAGCCACGCTGCTTGCCGCAGTCTCCTCTTCCCTCTTAGGTCTCTATAACCATGCCCCCCCATCTCTGAGCCCGGAACACTCCCGTCCTGGGATGCGTCCCTGGGGAATGAATGGCTCAGTGCGCTTTGGGAGGGCGGGGAAGAGGAGAGAGGGTGGCTGAGCTGTCCCTGGCGTTTCTGGGTTCTGCTGAGGGGCCCACACTTGGCTCTGCCCCCGGCACAGCTGTCTGCAGGGTCTGTGGGGTCTGTGAGAGGGTGAGGGAGTGCTGGGAGGTGCGGTCAGCACGTCTGCTGTCTGCTCGTGGAGAGGGCCAGCCCGCAGGCCCAAGGGGAACCGGGAGGGCCCTGCAGGGCTGGGCCGACTCACTGCCCGGTTTCCTCCAGCGCAGGGAGAGGGCAGCCCAGGATCCCCATGGCCATTCTCCTCCTCCCCAGCCCCCGTGCGCCTGCTGCTGCGTGGCTGCTGTCTCGGCCACACCCAGCACCCTGCAGCGCCGGCCTAGGGCCCCGTCCTTCGCCCGTCCCACTCTCTGCAGCCTGAGACTGGCTCCCCATCCTCCAGGAGCAGCTCTGCGTCCTCTGAGGTGACACCCCCATTCCACCTGGCTCCCACCTTCCCACTTCCTAACTGCTCAGCATGGGTCCCGCCCCAGTGCCTGTGCCCTGAACCTCAGGACCCAGGAGAGCTCCTGGCACCCGAGGAGGCCAGGCACAGACTTGGGGGAGCTGTGCCTCGGACGGGAGCCGGCAAGTCTCTGCTCGAGCGGCATGAATCAGGAGTGCTGAGAAAATGCGTTCACAAAGACACCCAGAGACACATAACACACAAACACACATGTGCATACATACAGAAACACACCAACACACAGACACACATATGTAGACAGACAGAGACACACACACACACACACACACACACACACACACACACACACACACACAGAGGCAGACAGACACAGCATCCCACCAGCGCCCGCCCGGGCCCTGCAGAGGGGCGGGTGGGCGCAGTCCTCGGCCTGGAGCCCCCGCCCTCCTCCTCCTCGCAACCCCATCACTCCTTCTTCCTGCCAGTTCCTCTCGTGTTTGTGGGTGAGAGGAAGCTTTTGGCCAGAGAGCAGCTTGGAAAGGAAGTCTTTGAAATGGAAATGTTATGACACAATGATGGATTGTTTTCCGCGCTGCGCAGTTTGTTTCTTGCTCGCAGCGCCGGGAGAAAGGAGCCGAGGCAGGTTGCCCGAGTCAGGGAGCCCTGGACAGCGGAGACTGTGCAGGCGCGGGCAGCGGGAGCCGGGGGCTAGGGAGAGCCGCGGGTAGGCGGAGGGACGCGCCTGGCTGCTGCCCAGTGGCTCTGCTCGTGCCCGGGGCCCCGAATGGCAGGGGGTGTGGCAGCCCCCAGCTGAGGGACATTTGGTCCAGCCTGCCCTGGCCACACCTGCAGGGCTGGCCCCGGAACCGTGGCACCTGCTGTTCCTTTTGCCTGCTGCCCCTCTCCACGGCCCCTGACCTGTCCCTGCTCTTCAACAGCGGCTCCGAGGTCACCTCCCCTGAGCGGACCCCTCCTTTGCAGCCCACTTGCCCCAGATGCTTCGAACCGCAGAATTGCTGGATGGCTCCTGGACACTGGGTTTACTGGGACTAGTTAGAACGGTCACCGGCCTTATTTATTAAAAAGCGTGTCCCGAGTGCCTGCCGTGGGGGGCGCTGTTCTGTGCAGCGCCCATCAGAGAGCGCCACAGGGGGAACCGCAGCCTCGCGGAGTGCCGCGGAGGACGCGGGAGGTACTCCGTGTGTGGCAGGTCGCCTGGTTTTAAGCGTCGTGGGAAGACGCAGAGGGGGTCGGGGATGACCAGGAGCGCTGAGGGTGGCGGGGGGGGGGGGGGCTCCAGGAGAAGGAGGATCTGAGCAGAGACTCGAGAGGCTGAGGCCTGCGGGGTGGAGGGAGAGACGGGAGTCACAGGTGCTGTGTGTGGAGGTTGACCCCCGCTTCATAAACGGAAGCTACCAGTAGACAAAGGGGGTACATTATCCTCTTTCTACGCCTCTCATCGTTCTAAGGAGACGACCCCGTTGCTGAGGGCAGGAGCCACATAAAAATCATTGTGTATCCTTCATAGCACTTAGTGGGTATCCATTGCTCAGCAGGCGTGTTTGAATGTGAGGGCGGCCGGGACTCAGGGCTTGTCCTGGAGCGCCCTCTGGTGATCAGATCCCAAACGCCCACTTTGTACGCCCTGTTTTACACCCTGCCGGGTCCTCCTCCCCACCCGACCCGGGGTTCCCAGGGTAGTGGCCAACTGAAGAGAATTCGCTGAGTGACTACTATGCTCGAGGCACAGGGCCAGCTGGGGCAGGAGGCATAGACCCAGAAGGCGTGGCCCCCGCCTGAAACCCACACTCAGTGCACGTCTCACTGGTTAGCCTTTCCTTTCTCAGTCCTTGTTTTCTGGTGTCCTCCCTCTCGGATGGCTCTGCATCATCCATGATATCAGGTTTAAACTAGAGCTGGACAGCAAGCGTGGCTTGTTGTAAGTGCCCGAGGGGCTTAGGGGCAGCATTACCCTCGAGTTGGTGGCATAGCCCTGCACCCCCCGGAGTTACAGCCCCCGGGAGCTCGGAGAGCAGCCAGAACCCGGTGCATCAGAAACTCCCTGCAGTGTCGGGGCCGAGGCTGGGTGAGGTGCAGACCAAAGCCGTCTCCCTGGTCTGGCTGGTGGAATTGTGCCTCCTTTGCAGTCACTGCTCATGGCCTGGACCCCTCCTCTGAGCTGGCGGCCTCAGTTTCCTCAGCACCGATGCCGAGGCTCCGTCTGTGGGTGCTGAGCCCCTCCCACCTTTTGTCCTTGCTCTCTCTGCTCTGGCCCCAGCCACGAAACCTGAGAGTCCCTTTCTTTCCCCGGGCTCCACCGAGCACCGAGACCAGAATAACTGTCCTAGGAGCTTTATTTTTAGGGCTTGTGCGAGGAAACAAGGAGCCTCTGGAAACAGGCCTCTCGCGTGTCAAGAGGTGCCGTGGGCAGGGAGCAGCCGCACGTCCTGCAGACTGAACTGTGGCCTGGGAAGTCCTGCAAGCTCAGCCACACACCTTAGCTGCCCCTGTGCCTGACCCCCGGGGGACATTTCTCATCGAGAGAGAGTCACTCATAAGCAATGAAGGGGACTGGGGGCAGACTGGGGGTCCAGATGGCCTGGCATATGCCCTGGGACTCCCTGAGTCACTCTGTGGCCAGCCTCTCGGCCTCTGCTTCTGAGGCAGGTGGGGCAGCTGGCCCCAAGCTGAAGGGGTGCTTGGGCCCGAGCCCCAGTACCTGGCCTGCGGCCTTGGTGGGTTCGCATCACGTGCCAAGAGTAGAGGCTCTCCAAGTTGCTTCCTGAGGGCAGGGAGTCCCGTGCCAGTTAGGGGGAGAGTGGACTGGGTCTGGGGACTTTAGAAATCGGCGTCCTGGGCCTGAGAGTCAGACGAACGGCCTGACTGGCAGGTTGGTGCTGAAGGGGCCGTGAAGATATCCTAGTTACCTGGTGGCTCTGGACTTAGCCTGGATTCCAAGGATTTATTTAGACCCAAGTAGGGAGGAAGGGCTTCCTCCTGCCTGGGGGCTACTCCCGGGCAAGGGTCCTTGGGCACCTGTGTAACCCTCTCTCCTCTGACCACCCCGACTTCTGTATCTTCCTCCTCGTCTCCAGTGGCGTGCTAGTCAGTTCAGGCGGCCACAAGAAAGTGTCACCTACTGGGTGGTATAAACAACACCCATTTATGGGTCATAGCTCTGGTGGCTGGAAGTCCAAGATCAAGGTGTCGGCAGGGCTGATTTCTCCCGAGGCCTCTCTCCCCGGCTTGCAGGCAGCGGCCTTCTCACTGTGTCCTCACGTGGCCTCTCCTCTCTGCCCAAAAGTCCCTGGAGTCTCTTCCACTTACGAGATTAGGTCCCTGCCTTTACGGCCTCAGTTAATCTCAGTTGCCTTTTTAAAGATCCTGGCTCCAAACCCAGTCATATCAGGGGTTAGGGCCAAACTGAGACGTAGCTTCATGACAGTACCAGCTGTCCCAGCAGTGGGATCTTAAACCAGTCAATCAGGAACCGCCTGCCCGAGGCCCCTGCCGTCCTCTGGAGGACGGGGACTTTGCAACAGCCCGCCGGCTTCCTGCCCCTGTAACTTCCTTGTTCCCACTCCCGTCTGCCCGCAAAAGTCTTTCATTTCGTGCTGCTCCTCGCAGCTCCTTTCTGTTTGCTGGGTTGAAAGCTGCCCAATTTAAATCAACTTTTGCTCAAATGAACTCTTTTTTTTAAAGATTTTATTCACTCATTTTTAGAGAGGGAAGGGAGGGAGAAAGAGAGAGAGAGAAACAATGTGTGGTTGCTGGGGGTCATGGCCTGCAACCCAGGCCTGTACCCTGACTGGGAATCGAACCTGTGACACTTTGGTTTGCAGCCTGCGCTCATTCCACTGAGCTATGCCAGCCAGGGCTCAAATGAACTCTTAAAAAAATTTTGAAAATATGCCTCAGTTTATGTTTTTAACAGTTTGCAGCCCCCCCATGTCTCAGGCCTCGGAGCTGAGGACTCTGGACCACTTCCCGGGACGACTTTTCTCCTTGATGAAATAAAGGCTGACCTTCTGGGCTGGATATGGTTTGGGGGCTCTCTCTGCAGGGGCTGCACCTCGCAGGTAAGTCACCTCCTGTCCGGGGGACTCTGGGAGTGCCCCGCCTTCCCCACATGGTCCTGGGAAGGGTGCTGCTCCTCTGACGCTCCGGCTGGAGTGTGGGTGCGCGACTCCAGCCCGGGCTCTGGTGACGCAAAGGGGAGTGAACGAAAGCGACGTGCACCCAGACGGTCAGGTGTGGGAGCCGTGGTGTTGACCCACTCCGTCTCCCGGCTGAGTCTTATTTATTTATCTATGTTTAGAGAGTGGGGCAGGGAGGGAGGGAGAGAGGGAGAGAAACAATCGATCGGCTCCCTCTCATGTGTATCCCGTCTGAGGACGGAACCCGAAACCCAGGCACAGGCCCTGACTGGAACTCGAACCAGCAACCCTTTGCTTTGCAGGACGGCGTCCAACCCACTGAGCCACACCGGGCAGTGCTCCCAGATGATTCTTCACAACAGATTCCAGCTGCACGAGCTTTCTGCTGCTGCTACAGCAAATGATCACAGACTCAGGTCTGGAAATGACCCAGATGTACGATCTCAGCAGGGCTGCCTTCCTTCGGGGGCTCACGGGGACCATCCCCTCATTGTCTCTCCTTGCTACAGGAGGCTGCCCGCGTCCTCTGCCTGGCGGCCTCTGCACTGCGACCTCTGCTGCTGTTGGCACATGGCCCCACTCTGACCCCCTGCCTCCCTCTTATTAGGACCCTGTGATTATAATGGGCTCACCCTTGTGTCCAGGAGTAACCTCCCACCTCCATATCCTTAACCTAGTCACACCTGCAAGGTCCCTGTTGCCAGGTTAACATAGTCAAAGGTTTCGGGGAGCAGGCTGTGGGCATCTCTGAGGGGCCGTTTGTCTGCCTCCCGTACCGTCTTACTGCCTCCCGCCCTGACGCTCATATTCAGACAGTTCCCCCTGAGAGGTCTGGATGCAAGACCCGGAGGTTCTCATGGAGGCAGGGGCTCCCCTCCACCTGCCCCAGGCCCGCCTCTCTGACGGCTGGCGCCAAGAACCCACTTCCTGTGGAGCGTGCCACGTCCTCTTCCTCTCGGGCTGGCCTCTCTCTATGGCTGCTGTGGGTCAGGTTCCTTCTCAGAACGCCAGCCGGCATCTGCAACGTCGGTACCCCTCCCTCCAGACCACGGCAGGAAGGTCTTGAAGAACCTCAGAGAGCCGAGGACTGAAGCTAAGACACCATAGCCAGACACTGGTCCCTGCAGATCCCAGGCCCTGCCCACCCAGACTGCTGTCTTCTTTACTGCGAGCTCTCTCCACGAGGGAAGGGAGTATTTGGCCTGTAGATGTCTACGCTGGGTAGAGGACCCTCCTGTGGGGGGAACAGAAAGAAGGAGCCACCTTCAAAACCTGAAGCTGCCAATGCCTGGGGTCCCTCTAAAGTCCCGGTTAGGACTTAAGGTGACTGGGGCTCTGGCTGACATCACGGGGGACTCTGAGCCAGGGGACCCGGCTGCACCGCCTGGACTCCTGACCCACGGACACTGTGGGATAATAAATGCAGGTTGTCTCAAGCTGCTAAATCTTGGGGTGATTTGTTATGCGGCGATAGCTAGCTCATGCACACTGCCAAGCATCATTCAACACCAGAGAATCCCAGTGTCATCACGCTTTAATTCGGTCAGTCCAGCTGAACACTGACTACATGTGCCAGGCATGGAGTATTGAGGTCCTAAGGCTGCAGTGATTGGGTGGGCCAGACTCCGCCCTCTAGGAGCTCCCGGTGGAGGGACAGGGAGACACAGCGCTGGCGAGGCAAGAGCAGAGCAAGCTTCACAGGAGAGGGGGCATTTGGAGTGGCTTGAGGGGTGGGTGGAATCTGAAAGGCAGGAGCCCCCCTGGGCTCAGCCATGCAGGCCCTCCCGAGACAGAGCTGTGAGCAGAGGTGGCTCTGGGCAGACTGGCAGCCCGGCCTCTGGGCTTGCGTCCTGATTCACTTGCCTGCTGGCTGCGGCACCTCGGGCAAGTGCGAGACAGCTCTGTGCCTCCGCTGCCTGGTCCACGAGACGGGGCTCAGAGAGGTTCGCACTGTGCCCCGCGTGCGGTAGGTGGGAGTTACTGTTTTTCCAAGGGACATAATCTAATCTCTGTGCCATCTCTAGTGCTCTCCCTTATTCTTTTTAAATACAGTTTATTTATTGATTTTTTTTTTGAGAGGAAGAGAGGAAGGGAGACAGAGGGAGAAAGGGAGAGAAATAATGATTTGTCGTTCCACTTACGCATTCCTTGGTTGCCTCTTGCCTGTGCCCTGACCAGGGATCGAACCCGCAACCTTAGCGTACCAGGACGATGCTCTAACCAACTCAGCCACCTGGCCGGGGCTCTCGCTCACTCTTTTCCTTCTTTTATTTGTTGAGCGTCTGCCACGCACCAGACGCTGGGCACAGCTGTGGCCTTTGAAGGGTTTTTCACCTGCAAGCAGGTTCCCATCCTATGCCTCCTCTGTCTCCATCCTGTTTTGTGTCCACGTTTTTATCTTTTGCCAAGGAATTTCATATATTTTCTTATTTAATTCCCACCATCACCCAGGCAGCCCAGCATTATCATTTGTTCGATTTATTTTTTTCTGTTCTGTTTGCGAGTATTGTTGCTGTTAACAAGGAACAACAGGGTGGTGGTGGGAAGGAGGGGCTCCAGCTTGGCCCTGCTGGCTCCGGAGAGACAGAAGATCCACCCAGAATTCCTGATGAGGTTCGCTGTCACCCTCTCTGCGTGCATCTGACAGGCGACACCTCAGTGACAGTGAAGCAGCATTCATTATCTGGTGACATTTCGCAGGTGACTTCCTGCCTCTGCTTCCCCCGAGAGGCAGTGACAAACGTTTGTCTGATCTTCCTGTTGCCCCCCTCCTGGTCCCGGCCGCCCCCTCCCATCCCCCTCCCACCCCCTGCCCCTTTTCATCCCTGCATTTGAGGTGGCTGCGCTCCTGCCTCCAGGATCTGCCACCAGGCGACACAGTGGCCTCAGGGGAGGCCAGAGCAGCTTCCTTCCTCTCTTCAAAAGGTCTTTGGAGAGGCTTCCCTGCGTGGGGTGGGTGCATTTTATTTTCTAGGAGGCTGGACAGCTGCCAGGAGGGGCAGGGGCACCTTGGGAACCCCCTTCCCTGCCGTCACCAGGACCTCATGAGGAGGGGAGAAGGGGGTGAAGGGAGGGGCCTCGTCACTGGTGTGAAGGTGGCCTGAGCAGGACTTCCCGGGAGCAGGCTTTGGCTGAGGGGGGTCAGGCTGGGTCAGCGCGTGGGGTCTGGCAGAGTCCAAGCTGCCCTGGGAGGCGGGACTCTCCAGGATGCCTGTGGAGAAGCGCGGCCTTTTGAAGGCTCAGGCGTTCCCCTGGACAGCTTGCAAGGGGGCTGACATCAGATCTTGCAGCAAACAGGAGTCTGGGTGGGCAGGTGGGGAGGGAGCTCCCAGAGCCCGTTGCCCTGGATTGCTGGGGAAGAGCGAGCTGGCTCAGTGCTGGCGTGCAGGGGACAGCACCCCCTAGTGGCAGGGGGAGCTCCTGCAGCCTCACACCCTGGCACCAGCCTCTAGACCCCACCTGCTTCCTCAGCACCGTGCAGAGTGGTGCTGCGGCTGCAGGCTGTGTATGGGGCTGGGCGCGTTTCTGGGCTGTGTGTCGTGGGTTGTGGTTTGGGCCCCGTGGAGTGGAGCCGTGCAGTGATCCGGGGCCATTGTCACCTGTGAGCTGTGACCAGATGTTGAGTATGGGGCCCAAGGAAGGCAGGGCCCCCATACTTGAGGGCGTGAGCAGGGAAGGACCGAGTGCAGACATCCTTCCCCCCCTTTGGGGATCCCCAACGCCATCCCCTCCTCCTGGGAGCTGGGGGCTGAGCGGGGCCCTCTCCCAACAGGGCAGTTCCTCAGCGGGCCTGGCCTCCAGGCACACGTCCTAGCACCCTGCTACCCCCACCCCAGCTGCCCCACAGGTCAATTCCCGATGAGTCAGAGGGAGCCAAACCCCAGGGCAGGGGCCTTGACCATTTTCCTGGGGCGGACCTCCAGGGCCCCAATGTGGACGCTTCTTCCTCCTCTTTGCAGGAGGCCCTGCGCTCGGGGGCACCTGTCTGTGCGTAAATTCAGGAAGATGCACCAGGTGAAGGGCACCTGGAAATGCTTCTGCGCAAGGAAGGGACCGAGGGGCTGGGGCCAGGCAGATACGGTCTCCCCAGGCTGCACGCAGATGGGGCGACCCCCGGGGAAGGGAGCTCCTGCCCGAGTGTGCTGCCTGAATCCTCTGAAGGACAGAGCCCTCAGCCCGTCCCCCACCCCCCAGTCCATCACACCCACTGGTGGGAAGAGCACTAGACCAGTAGGTGGGAGATTAGGGTCCCAGCATTGACCGTGTCACTGTTTCTGGTGACCTTCGGGAAGTGGCTGTCCCCTTGATTGTTCTGCATAAGTATTATTGTTACAGAACTGACCCGGGGGGAGGGGTGAATGATACACTGTTACCGAATGGAGTTACCCTTGTGCTCCAGGGGTCCCCCCCCAGCCGACTGTACTAGGTTCACCTTGCTCACCGCCAGGGAAAGACGTCTCTCAATGCCAGAGACTGGTGAAAAGGAAAAGGGAGTATTTACTTATTTAAAGTTATACAGACTTAGAGGAATGACTTAATGTCTTCATTAAAAATACTCAAGTCCTTTAGAACACCCACAAACGCATAGTCCTTCCTTCTCCCCTCTGCCCAGTCTGGGGTGCGGTATCTCAGGAAGAGAAGTGGAAGTCCGTGGTTCAGGCAGCCCCTCGGTTCTGGCACCATCCGCTGTGTCGCCACCACGATCCAGTTAATCCAAAACCATGAGGCATCTTCTCACGGCCCACCAGCAAGAATCCTTTCACCCCTTTTCTTCCAGGCAAAGTCTCTCCTGCCTCCTAAGCCACATAGCAAAAAGGGCGCACCCTAATGCTGCACGGTCCCAGAAAGCTCCCCGTGGCTGCCGCGCCTGGGTTTAAATCCCAGCGCCAATCTTCCTCTGCCGCATCATTTCTGACTCCTCCCACAATTGGCCACAGCTGTCAGCATTCCTGCATTTTTCCAGCTTTTCTGGGCTGCCATAGTAAGTCCGGGCAGGTGTGGCCCCGTGGTGTGGAGCCAATCATCTCCAAGCTCTGACGCAGGCTCTGTAACCAGGGGGAGTTGCCTCCCAGTTACATCATGGGTTGAAGTCACTCCCATCCCCTTGGCTCAAAGCATGGCCACAGCTGTTTAACATATCCGTGAAACCAGGTAAATGTTATAGATACATTAAATGACTGTTCTAGAGGTTATCTGCAAAACCGTTGCTATGCAAAACTGTTCTCAATGGCCCTGCTCCATGCGTCCCATCCCCCAGCTCAGACTTGTGGGGGTGAGGACATCCTATATAAATATATTTTCTTAATATTTCCCGGACACCCTGAGTTCTGGACCCCATAACAAATCCCCATTTGGGGGACCTCTGTTGGCTGTACCCTGTTACATTATGAGAATAATAATAAAATCTGTTTTAGTGGTTATTTTTTTTTAATCCTCACCTGAGGACATGCTTATTGTTTTAAGAGAGAGGGGGTGGGAGGGACACGTTTATTAAAACAGCTTGCAGGGAGGGAGAGAGAGAGGGACAGAAACATCAATTTGTTGCATTTTGCACATGCCCCGAGAGGGGACCGAACTCCAAACCCTCACCAGGAATCGAACCTGTGACCTTTAGGTTTACGGGACGATGTTCCAGCCAACTGAGTTACACCGACCGGGGTGTTCTACCACTTATTTTTCAGTACAGTGAGATAATGGGAGGGAAAGCGCTTCAGAAAATGCGCACGATGCCACGCACAGGTGGGGTACTATTGTTAAACCACCCCGAGTTCTCACTCACGGCTCGTGGCAATCCCAGCCTTTCAACGTGCTTCCTCCAAGGGAGAGCAAGCTGGAGCCTCCTCATCTTCCTTGTGAAATGGAACCTCCTGGGATCTGGTTAAAATGCAGATTCTGAGTCAGGGGGTCTGGGCGGGGCCTGGATTCCGCCTCTCCTGGCCCACCCAGGTGACGCTGATACTGCTGGGCTCGGAACCGCAGGCGAGCAGCAAGGACCCAAAGTGCCCACCTCCCCCGAGAGGAGAAGGAACTCTCCCTGCGGGGGGCTGACTTAGAAAATGCAGCAGAACACGTCTATTAAAACGGCTTGCAGTCACAGACAGCCTGCTGGGCACGAGCCGTGCATGTTGGTCTTTGGGAAAACAGAGAGCAAGAGGCAGGGGGAGGGAGAGAGACCCAGAGACACACAGACACAGGGATGCAGAGACGCAGAGACGCAGAGACACAGAGACAGACGCAGAGACGCAGAGACGCAGAGACACAGAGATGCAGAGACACAGAGACACAGAGACGCAGAGATGTAGAGACGCAGAGACACAGAGACGCAGAGACAGAGAGACACAGAGATGCAGAGACACAGAGACACAGAGACGCAGAGACGCAGAGACACAGAGACTCAGGGGCCAGGAAGCGCGGGACAGTCACTCCCCAGACTTCTCCGCGGAGCAGCCGCCGTTGGTCTTGCTGAGGGAGCCGGTGCTGCCCATCCTGGAATCCTCACTGTGGAGGATTTTGTTGATCTGCTTCGGGATGCTCTGCCTCTCCTCATTTTCCGTCTCCCGGTGGTAGAAGTAGTTGAAGTTGGAGACGATGACGGGCACAGGGAGGGAGATGGTCAGGACGCCGGCGATGGCGCACAGGATGCCCACGATCTTACCCCCCGCAGTGGTGGGGCACATGTCGCCGTAGCCCACGGTCGTCATGGTGACCACCGCCCACCAGAAGCCGTCGGGGATGCTGGAGAAGTGGGACTCTGGCTCGTCCACCTCGGCGAAGTAGACGGCGCTGGAGAAGAGGATGACCCCGATGAAGAGGAAGAAGATGAGCAGCCCCAGCTCCTGCATGGAGGCCTTCAGCGTCTGCCCCAGGATCTGCAGCCCCTTGGAGTGGCGGGACAGCTTGAAGATGCGGAAGACCCGCACCAGCCGGATGACCCGCAGGATGGCCAGGGACGTGTTCTGCTGGGCGGTGGGTTCCGTCTCCTGCACCAGCTCCGTGATGACAGTGGCGAAGTAGGGGATGACGGAGATGATGTCGATGAGGTTCATGATGTTCTTGAAGAAGCCCGTCTTGCTGGGGCAGACCACGAACCGCAGCACCAGCTCGAAGGTGAACCAGAAGATGCACACGGACTCCACCATGAAGAAGGGGTCGGTGAACAGGGAGTGGGAGAGGGCGGTCCTGTTGGCGTGGAGGCTGGGCTCCCTCGCCGCCGCCTTCAGCTCCCGGTCCTCTCGGAACTCGGGCAGCGTCTCCAGGCAGAAGATGGTGATGGAGATGATGACCACCAGCACGGAGACCGTGGCCACGCCGCGGGCGGCGCTGGAGCTCTCAGGGTACTCGAAGAGCAGCCAGAACTGCCGGTGGAAGTCGTTGGCGGGCAGCGGGATGTCGGGGTCTTTGATGAAGCCCTCGTCATTCCGGAACTCGTCCATGGCCTCGCTGCCCAGCTCGTAGAAGGTGATCTCGTCCGAGAACACGTCGATGGGGACGTTGGCCGGGCGCCGGATTTTCCCGCCGGACTGGTAATAATACAGGATCCCGTCAAAGCTGGGCCTGTTCCTGTCAAAGAAATACTCGTTTCTCATGGAGTCGAAGAACTGCATCCTTTTCTCCCGGTCCCCCAGCAGGGTCTCCGGGAACTGACTGAGGGTCCGGAGCTGGGTCTCGAACCTCAGCCCAGCGATGTTGATGATCACCCTCTGGTTCCCTTCATTCATGGCTGCCGGCTCGGGCTCCGGGGGGTCGGGCAAGTCGCCGGGGAGCTTGCAGAAGGCCGTCTCGTGGCCGCTGCTGTCGCTGACGAGGACCCTCCAGCTGGAGAAGGGGCTGCTGCCAGGCCGGCCTTTCGGGCCGGTGGGGCTGAAGGCTGTGGCGTAGCCTGGCTGTTCCTGGATTTCGTCCGCGTTGTCGAAATCCACCAGAGCGACCTCCATTTCCTTCCAGCCGCACGCATCCATTCTAGGGGACTCAGGGCCGCGGCATGAGGACGCTCTGTCTTCCCGGCCTGCTGCGAGCTGCGGAGGGGAAGAAGTTCGTCATGTCGGAGCTGGGACCGGGACGGCTGGCCCTGGGTCATTGATATAAGGCACGTCGTTGGATGAAGGAGTGACTTGTGTTCAGCTGGGGAAGGAACCTCTTGGCGGTTTGGGCACCGTTCCGCCCTTGGGATCGGTTTTCACCCCGAGTCTGCGTGAACGAGCAAGTGGAAGGGATCGAGCAGAAAGAGCCTGGGGAGTGAGAACTCCGCCAGCCGAGGTGGGGGCCCCGTACATCACAGCACACAGAGGCCATAAAGAAAGAGGGAGCAGACATTTCTTTTATTTAAAGATTAAATTAAAATTATTTGGAAGGCAATGTTTCCTAATAATGAGACTTTTTTTTTTTTTTTTGCCTACGTCCAGTATGTGTATGGGAAATGATCTGAGTTTTAAAAACCATCTTAGGCAGGGGGGGAAGTACGTGACTGAGTGTGTGTGTCCGGGGTGGGGGTTGGTTAAGGAGAGCGTGCCCACCGGGCTGGAACTCCCACGAACGGACCAGGGTCCCTCCCTCAGGCCCGCTCACGCTTGGTCTCAGCCTCAGTGCCCTGAAGGCCGGCTGGCGGGGCCGGGGGTCCCGGCCCGGGGAGCAGTTCCCCTGACAGACGACGAGGCCAGCCTGTAGTCTTTCCAAAGTGAGTCCACACTCCCGCTCGCTTACCTCAGAACCACGTGACAACAAGCCACTAATTGACAACAATCGTGTGAGCCACGATTAGCGTTGGCTCTTACCGGCTGCCTTCCTGGCCCCTGGGTGGAGCTGGGTGCTCTGCGTGGGTGGGTGCTCCAGGGAAGGTGGATCTGGGGGGCTGGGGTCTTTGGGGGCCTCCTCCCATCGTGCTGAGCAGGGTCCTGGAACGTGCTCTGCCCGCGAGTATGGGGTCCTTCGTGGCTCCCCCTGAGCCCTGCACCTTCTCCTCGGCCTGTTTGCAACCTGTGGCTCTGTGGTGCGACAGGCACTTCCTGCAGACAGGGTCTCGGGGGGCTCCGTCGTGTGCCTCTCCCAGGGTGGACGTCCCGCAGCCGTCTGTGCGAGGGCCAGGCTGTCCGACTGGCCTCTCCAGGTCACAGAGCTACAGGGAGCATCAGTGTCCCCCGCCCCTCCCTGGCCTTTCCCACCACTGGCCTCTGGTTGCTTAGCAACCTCAACCCCAGGTGACAGGGGAGCCGTCTCAGAGTCCGAGAGTGGATGGAAGAAGTCACTGTGCGAAGAGAACAGAGTGTACTGCACACGGGCCCGGAGGGCCCCAGGGACGGGACCGCACAGCTGTGCAGAGGGAGGGCTCAGATGTCACAGGGTGGGTGGCCGGGGGTGGGTGGGCGAGGGGCTGGGAGGTGGGCCTGGCGCAGGGTGGCTTCCCACTGCCCGCTGCTGAGTGACGGAGGGGACTGTGGAGGGAGGAGTGGCTGGAAGGCCGACCTCGGGCTGGCCTAGGGCCAGACAGAAGAGGCCTGTCCCGGTGACCCAGGCCAGGTGGCCTTCCTGGTACCCGCCTGCTGTGGTGAAGCTGCCTCCTCCGGGTGCCCCGGGCCCTACACTCAGGCAGGCCACGTGCTCCCGCGCAGGGTCTGAGCGTAGCTGGGGCCCATCATCCCCACGGAACAAACAAGGAGGCCGAGGTCTAGCATGGTGTGTGACTGCCCACAGGTCCTTCCGCCGCTCAGTGATGCCATCGTGACTCGAACTCAAGTTTCTAGTTCCAAAGCCAACCTTCTTCCCGGTCAGTCCCACCGCAGCGGACCCAGCGCTGCGTGTGGTCCGTTCCCATTCAGCCCAGGAAAGTACCCGGGACACGTACACCCAGGGACATGGATACACACAGGTGTGCGTGCGACATGCACAGACACGCACTCAGACACGCCACCAAGATGGCGGCGCACGCCCACCCATGCACATAGTCACAGACACACACCTGCTGCACGTAAAATCACCAGGACTCCCGATTCCGTGCACAGACATGTGCTCGTGCACAAATATGCAGACACCTGTGGGCTCCGTGCACACACCTGCAGCCCTGACCCCATCCTGGTCACAGATGTCTATCCAGGTGTCCCGACCCTCCCCCGCCTAGTCTGTCTGCCTCTTGGAACAGGAGGAGGTTCTGTCGCTCGGAGCAAGTGAAAGGCAGGGAGGGCTGTGGCCCTCCTCCTTGTCAGAGTGGGGCGGGCACAGCAGGGGCTGTCTCTCTCTCTCCTTGTGGGGACAGCTCAAGGACAGAGCCGTCGTCCCGTCGAGATGGAATGACAAGAGCTCCTTTGTTTCAAACCTGAGCAGGAGCAGCAGACGCTGGAAAGAAGGGTCACGGGATCGTTCGCTCCGGGGGGAGCAGCGGGGTGCACAGTCCAGCTGCTCTTCTTCGCGGAGGCCGGAGCAGCCCCTCCTGACCCTGCAAAGGCACCTTCTGCTCTGGGAGGCCGCTGCGGGGCAGGACTTGCGGGACCTTCTCCTGGACCCCCGCATCCTGTGGGCCTGTAACCATAGTGACAGCCTTGACTCTGGAGCCCGCAGGCCCAGATGTGCCACTGTGACCCACTGGACCAGGGCAGGCCATTGACCCTTGGCCTCCGTTCCCCGCCCCCCGTAAGACGGGGAGACACCTCAGGTTGTGGGCTGTCCAGGTGATGAGAGGAGTGAACGTTTGTGCTGCGGGAAGGTCGGTCCCAGTGTGTCCAGGAGCCTGGGCCCGGCTGCCCCGGCTGCCCCGGCAACGGCCGCCCGGCCTTGGCCTGGTTCTGAGAGCCTAACTGGGACTTCCTCTGGCTCCTGTTGCGTCTGGGCTCACGCTGTCTTCTTCGCCCCCGACTGCGTCTCCCCCGAGCCCAGTCCTCCATTCAGGGAAAGGCACCCTTCTCCCCCACTCTCACACCCCATCGGTCTCCACATCCTGTGGGATCCGCCTCCGCAGGGCCCTGTCTCCCCACCGCTGCCCGGCTGCCTCTCACACTGCGGGTCTGTGCGGACCTCCCCTCCGGCCTGGGTTGCTGCCGCGGCCTCCCCACGTGGTGCCCAGGTGCTCCTGCTCACAGGTGCGTCCAGTCACCCCTGCACAAGGCCTCCAGCGGTTCCTCCACACCCAGATCAAAGCCCCCACCCCCCCCAGCTGGGGACTGTGCGCCCTCTTTCCCCGCCAAGCAGTGGCGGGCCGCGGGCCTCATCCAGTCTCTGCAGCCAATCTGGAGTCTGTGGCCCCATGCGGTGTCCTTCAGGGGGCTGGAGCGGGGGTGGGGGGGATCCACTGCACCTCTCCGCTCCCCCCCTTTCCGGCTCAGGCAGCTGGGGGTGGGGACACAGGTCTTGTGGTTAAATGTTGACACCAAACAACAAAATGCCAAATGCTTGCCTCTCCTTTCTGCAAGCACCCCCAACCTCAAGTTATTTTCTTGGGGTCCCCTCCCTAAGGAACCACCCTGAAGCTACTATGTTCCAGGGTGTAGTGCATGAAGCTGTATGACCTGGGCAAAGTCACCCTCTGTGCCCTGGTTCCCATGGTAATAACAGTGTTATTACCACGGTTAATAACAGTCTCTACAGAGAGAGCGGAGGACGGACGGCTAGGCTGGGTCACCCCGAACCTACTGTGCTGCCTTGCCCAGAGAAGACCCCCTGGGAATGGTAGCTGGATCACTCGTTGACGGGAACACGCAGGGCTGTGTGGGGTGGGCGGTGGAAGCGGCCCTTGTGCCCGGCCCGGCAAAGCCCCGAGGAAGCCCGGGTCTGCCTCTGGGCCTGGGCTTCCCCCCGGTTCCTGTGGGGGCCACTGAGCAGCGGGGCCGCCGGGGCCTCCTCACACCCAGGAGGGCTGCAGAGCTCCGGGAGCAGAAATGGGCAGAGTGGGTGGGGGTCCGAGGGCTGCTTTCTTCTGGAGCAAAGACAAGGCCCAGGCTTCCCTGGGGGACTGAAACTGGTATTCTAGAAGGCTCCGAGCCCCATGAGCTAGGGACGCGGACCGTGAGAATAACACGTCTCCCTAAGAGCATGCTGGGCACCGAGCCCTCCTTCTCGTGCTTGTTGCCACGTTCCCAGCTGAATTTCCCAGAATGCTTCGGGGGCTGTGGGGGAAAGGGGCGCGGGGCCCTTTGAGACGGCGGTTAAGGTCCAGCTGCAGAGAACGGGGGGACAACACAGCCAGCGACTCACCAGCGGGCGGTGGAGGAGAAGGCACCACTGGCGGGCCCGTGGGTGCTCCGGCTGGGTTTGCGGTCTGTGGCCGGGACCCGCTGGAGTCGACGCAGGCGGGAGCTCTGGCCGGGAGGAGCCGGCCAGCTGATGCCTGGATTCAGACACCCGATCCCACCGTGAAACGGGATCGCCCTTGCTGTCTCCCTTTCTCTCTGGAGGGAGGAAGCTTGGGAGGGGACCCATCAGGGCCGGGGGGCGGGTGCGGCAGGGTGTGGGGTGCAGGGCATCAGGGCACAGCGGGCGACGTGAGCTTGGGACAGGGCAACGCTGCGCCCTCACGGCAGAAGGTGCCCAGACCAGACGTTGACCCAGGGCCTGGGTTCGCTGCCTACTCAGGGGCCCTTTCCTTAGAGCCGGTGGGCACGTGTAGGCACAGAGGGTGGAGGCGGTGGTGGGCTCGCGCCTCCCAACTTTACCCCCGGCTCGTAGGGGACCTGGCCCGTACGTGGGTGGTCGAGCCCGTCCTGGCTCTGCTGGGCTCCTCAGTGACAGACCCTGGCCCTGAGGTTCCTGTGACAGGGACCTGGGCGTTGTCCAGGCCTCTCCCACCCGCCTCTGAGCAGGGCCAGAGCAGGCGTGCAGCTGGGGGTGTGCTGACATCCCACTGGACCTGGGGGCCAGAACCTGGCCTGACCGGCTGGGACCCAGCCCCGTTCTCCATCTCCAACCAGATGCCGCCCTTCAGGTCCTCTGGGAAGGCCGTGGGCCGGAGGAGAGCTAGGACCGGGGAGGACACTGCAGAGAGAGGGCCCCTCGTCCCCTCAGGGGACAGCCCTGTGCTCTCTGGCCTCCCTGTCGAGAGGGGCTCTGTTTGGAGAGGCGCGGAGCTGGGACAGAACCGCACTGGGGCTGTAAGCGGACATTGCTCTTTACAACATCTCCTGGCCGGTCACCCCCGTCACAACACGACGGTTCAGCACAGGCCGTGGAGCCGACGGCCAGGGTCCAAATCCAGGCTCAGCTTCCAGCTGTGTGACCTTGGGCAATGCACCCAACCTCTCTGGGTCTCCGTTTCCTCGTCTGTAACGTGAGGACGAGGCTAACAGCACCTGCCTCGCGGCAGTGCTGTGGGGTCTGATGGACACACGCAGGACACGTGGAGCCACGCGGGCCTGGGGACGTGGCGGAGGGAAATGCGGGCTCTGGCTCTCAGGGCTCCACGCGGCGGGGCCTCACCTCCACCAGGGCCTCTCCCGGGGGTATCTGGGCCCCCCTGGGAGAGAGACCTCCTGCTGTGTCTCAAGGAGGGCCAGCGAGGCAGCCTGTGGGCATGATGCGGCGACGAGAGTCCCAGCTAAACAAGGCAATACCACAAACACCAGCATCTAAATTGTTTTTTAATTTTAATTTTTTAAAGGAATCGTTTTTTACTGTTGTGCTATTACAGTTGTCTCAATTTCCCTCCATTGCTCTCCCCCTGTCCCCCCACCCCCCCGCTGTTCCCTCAGTCAGTCTCCACCCGTGGTTGTTCACACAGGTTGTTTGACTAGGCCCCTCCCCCTCTTCCCTCTCCCGTCCCCTCCCCTCCGCTCCGTCAGTCTGCTCCTCGTTTTCACGTCTCTGGTTCTCTTTCGCTCACTCGTTTGTTTTGTTCAGTAGGTTCCACTTACAGGTGAGATCATACGGTATTTGTCTTTCGCCGCCTGGTTTATTTCACCCAGCATAATGCTCTCCAGTTCCATCCATGCTGTCGCGAAGGGGAGGAGCTCCCTCTGTCTTTCTGCTGCGTTGAATCCCATCGTGTAAATGGACCACGGTTTTCTGATCCGCTCATCCACTGAAGGGCACTTAGGCTGCTTCCAGCACTCTCTCCCCGACATTGCCTCTCTTCTCTCTCACTGGTACAGGAATCCGTCCTTTGTGTCCAAAGAGTAAACTGAGACAAAAATGCAAATGTCCTTGGTGTGCTCGGAAGTCTTGTAGTGGGGCAGGTGCGGGAGACAGGCCGGGGCGCTGGGCCGTGGCTCACCCTGCCAGGCCTGGGTCCTCGTGCTTCCGGCAGGTCTCATCTGCTCCTCCCCACAACAGCAGTGGATGCGAGTGTTACCCCAAGTTTGGAGAAACCGAGTCACAGGGATGTTTGCTTGCTCAAGGTCATCTGGTTCCGGAGAGGGCAGAGCTGAAAGGTGAACTTGCAGACTCCAGCTCTGTGCATCAGGGGTGCAGCCATGTGGCTGCAGGTGGGAGAGGGCCAGTGGGTGTCAGTGGGACTCACTCTGCCTGAGGAAGTCAGGGAGGGCTCCCTGGTGAGGTGGCATTTGAGCTCAAGGAGGGGTTCTGAGGCCGAGAAAAGGACACACAGGTGATGAAGGCGGTCCCGGACGAGGGACCTTTCAGTGCAAATGGTGTGAAAGCCCAGAAGAGTGGCCCTGTGAAGACAAGTGTGGGGTGCTGGGAGAGAGGGTGTACATGGGGGAGTGTCCACACAGGCCACGCGGGCTGTGGAAGGACGCTGCAGACGTCTGGGGCCTCTGGTGGCGCCCTTACCCCACCGGGTGACAGGGAGGCAGAAGCGGCTGAGGTGCAGACACAGGGCGTTTGCAGTCCAGGGCAGGGCCAGTCGTCCTCCTCGCTTCAGAGGGAATTCTGCATGAGTGTTCGACCCATAAAACAGACAGACAGAAGCTGCTCTGCCCGAGGCAGAGGTGGGACCGGGGTCCTGCATCTGCTTGCCGCACCCCTGACTCCCCTACTCCTGGGAACCTCCCCTGGGCCCGGGAGCACAGCCCGACACCCCCGGCTACAGTCCTAACTGCTTGTCATGCTGCCCCGTTGAGGTCTGACCTCCTAGTCACCCTGGCCTCCGCTCCCCGGACACGTCCTCTGGCCCCTTCTCCCCAGCGTGCAGGTCGGTGACGCAGTCCAGTTTGGTCCCTGCCCGTGAACTTGATCTCCTTGCTCTCCACTCCGACCTCCGGCTCCGTTACCAACACCAGCCGGGAGCAGGGGCCGGGGCCGGGGGCCCCCACCTGATCGAATGGACACTGAGCCTCGAAGAAGAACAAACTCCCTTATCACATCCTGGGGCCTCTCGGGCTCTGGTCTGGACTTGCCCTTCTGACCCAAACTCCCACGCTCCAGTTTCTGGGGCAAAAGGACGAGCAGGGCCGTGCGCTCTCAGGGGAGCCTCCGTCACCCCCACTGTGTACCCGGGGACTAGACCTGGCAGGGAGGGGGAGAGAGAAGCAGCGGGGTGGGGGAGGGGGAGCTGAAGGATGCGAGTGAATAGGAAACCGCGTCAGGCCCGAGTGGCCCAGGCTCACATTTCCACGGCGAGGACCCGCTCCGTCTCTCGGCACCGAGGACAGCGGGGCAGGCCGGTTGTCCTCCTGCAAGCCGGGATTGCTCAGCCCCTGGCATGTGTCCGGCACTGTGCTCCGTGGTGGAGACAGGGAAGTAGTGGGGGGAGGGTGGGGCCAACAGCAAACAGGTGTGGACTCGTGACTGTACAATGGAAACATCGGGAGCCGCGTCCCAGGAGGCGGGAGGGCTGGATGACGGTCGGACGCACAGTGCCCAGCTCTGAGCCGGCTGCAGGGAGCGGCGGGGGTGGGACAGAGAGGCGCGTGGTGTGGGAGCGCAGGGGAGGGGGGAGCTCCCTCTCCGGAGCAGCCTGGGCGGAGACTCGGAGGACAGTGGGGTCTCCTGACACAGAGAAGACGGTACAAGAAGGGCATCCCAGGCACATGCAAAGGAGCACGTGCACAGGAAGGCCGAATGCCCGCGAGAGCCTGGCTTACCTGCCGACTCCCAGCTCAGGAACGTCTCGCCAACAGGAGGCACGGCGTCCAGGACCCTGCCGGGCAGCACCACCCGGTGCACTGCTGCTCGGGACTCCGACGGGCCTGGGCTCCTGGCGGTGTGGCCCGGGGCCGTTACCCAACCTCTCTGAGCCTCGGGTCCACAACTCTTTGCTTTTTTCCTTCCCGAGTCTCTCTGCTCTGCAGGGGCCTTGGCTGTTCACCTTGCTGGACTGTTGTCAGACGAGGGAGAAAGGGAGCGAGGTGGTCAAGGACAGGCCCGCGGGAGTCTGCTCCTGCCTCTTCTGGGAGGCGCAGGAGCAGACTCGAAGTCTGGAGTCGGGAGATGTCGGGAGGTGTTGGGAGACGTCTGCTGCAGCCCCTTCCCAGGGCAGACAGCCCCTGCCCCGCAGCACGGCCAGGTGGCGCCCCGACTCTGCAGGACGCTCCAGGACTCGCCCGGGAGAAGGTCCTGGGCCCCCGCAACGCCGACTACGGCCGTTGACCCCATCTCGCTGAGCTGCTGGCCTCGAGGGACAGGAAACAAAGACAGTGACTGGGAATCGTGACCCCTGGTTCAGAGATGCAGAGACATCGACGGGGCCTTGGCTGTCACTGATCCTGATTTCTGAGTGGCACAGACACAGAGGGCTGGGACATGCCCCAGGTTCCCCCAGGGAGCTCCCGGCAGGTCTCCTGATTTCCCCGGGGCAGGGCGGGTCTACAGCAGCCTTTGGCCGAGCGGACTCCAGCACGGTGACCGCACAGGGAGCCGACCAGTCCCTGCAGGCTCTGCCCCTGGGGTTAGGGCTGTGTGCATGGAGGGTCTGGCACTGAGTGTCCCTTGCATCCCCCTTACTGCCCTGGACCCTGGAGGGGTGGGACGGGCCAGCAGGACTGAGTGCCGTGCCTGGGACCTTGTCCTCGCACAGTCAGGGATGCTGGGCCGAAGGGACAGACGGGAGCTGGCTGGTGCGACCAGGCTCTCGGAGGGGGGTCAGGCTGACAGTAGCTTCAGGAAGAATGTCGTGCTGAGGAACCCGAAGGGTGTGTGACTCCAACGAAGAGGCCGACATTGGAGGCTGGGCACAGGTGGCCACGGTCCCCACGAGCCCCTTGGGGTCATGGCATCGAGTGGAACCACCAGGCAAGACTCAGCAGTGGGGCACCTGTCACTCCTGGTCCCGAGGGGGCAGGAATGGGCGAGAGCGAGGCAGGCCGCCGAGCTGGAGGAGGGGCCACGGGCTAAGTTCCCAGACGAGGGCTCAGGCTCTGGGGACCAGGCAGGGCTCAGCTGCGGCCTGGCCGAGGCTGCTAGTGGGGTCAGAGGGTCCGGCTGTGGGGATGGAGGCTGGCACCATGAGGCTGGTGGGCAGGCCGGGCCAGGAAGGGGGTGGTGCCTCCAGATCACAGCTCCTGGTGGTATCAGATTAGAGGCGGGACTGGACGCGGGGAGGGCTCCCGGAGCAGCCCCGCACTAGCTGGCGGGGTGACCTCGGGCAATTCCTTTAGCTGCCCAGAGCCCTGGCTTTTCATCTGCAATCTTGGGGCGCTAAGCCCTGTCCTGCTGGCCTCACAGGTTCTTTGGGTGTTACCACGACTGCCACCTGGCCTGGCACTGAAGTGACCCGCTGCCTCCCCTCACACTGAGGTCCTTCGACCTGTGAGCCCCCAGCACAGCAATCAGGCTCCCTCTGTGTCCCCCAGGGCTCGGGACCCGGCTGCAGGCCGCCGTGCAGACAGAGGGAGAGGCCAGGCCAGAGCCGAGGCCAGGCTGCGGTCCGGCAGCTGGCAGGGCTGGGAGGAGGGAAGCCTGGTGATGCTGGAGGCTGCCCGCCCTCGCCCATCTGGCGGCAGAGCCATTTGCATAAAAACAAAGGCAGCTCCGGAGGCTTGAAATATTGATGCCCGGAGGCTTTTCAGAGTGGCCCTTGGGTCTTGGCCAGCGAGGGCCTGGTGGGAACGGTGCCTACAGCCTGTCCGTGTTTGTTCCAAAAGGCTTCAGGGAGGGAGAGTGCCCGTGTCCAAGGAGCCACCTGGGAGACCCTGTGGACATGCGTTCGTCTTGGGTTTCAGGTGGTACTGACTTTAATTAAACTGGTTTGGGGAAAAACCCCACATTGGATCAGGTTCTGAGTGGCTCAGTTTCTAGTCTGATGAAGTCAGACGGGGGCTCGGTCCCCTCGGGAGGCCCCGCCTCCCTCTTACCCTTACGAAACAACCCGCTGACCAATCCCTCAAGAGTGACACCTTTCAAGAGCGATGAGGGTGGAGGGGAGGCCCTGCCCTGCCCTGCCCCGCCCCCGGAGGGCGCTCTAAGATGGGGAGAGTGTGATTGTGAGGGGTGCATTCTCACTGGCGTCCTGGAGGGGGCGCTGTAGTGAAGAATGCTCACACAGTCCAACCAGCATAGGGGAGGGGGGCTGTGTCCCAAGTGGAAAGGGGAGGGTGCTTTAGGCCCAGGAATAGCGCTTTGGGTCCCTGTCCTTGGCTCAGGTCCAGGACTGTGTGTATCTCTAGTTTGGCTTCTCCCAGAAGGTGGCAGCGGAGGGGGGTCGGGGGCGGTGGTAACATAAATCCCTTCTTTGCTGTGTCCCGCAGGTGTCTGGCCCAGGCCCCTCCACCTCCATCTGCCACAGGTGCGTGAGCGCTCAGCTCCAGCCAGATTCCGACCTCCAGAGCAGGCGGTCCTAAAAGGTCTCTCCGCGGGAGCGCCTCCAGGCCCCGGCCAGGGCTTCGTCATCTCTGCTCCTCCGCTCCTGGCACCCAGGAGGCACCCCAGCATATTTGCTGAAATTAAGGGAGTGTTGGAGCGTGGGCGGGCGGGCGGGGTCCAGGGCTGACCAACGGGGTGAAGGGAGCGCCCTCGGGCCAAGAGCAAAGACTGCTGGCTCCTGGCCAGGGGGCTTGGTGGGGGAGAGGGGGCTCCTCCTCTGCCCTGGGTGGCTGATGAGAACCAGCAAGCTTCCTCTTGAACCCGCGGTCCCACCTTTCATCAGAGCTACAGCAGGCCAGCAGATTGGGTTGTCAAAAAATGCTTTTAAATTTTATGTTCCTCTTATTTGAAAAGAAACACACATTCACAAGAGAAAAATGGTAAAAACATAGAGAAGGGTAAAATAAAAAACTATGATGTTCTCAATAAGTTGCGCCATTTCTTAAACATTCTTATTCTAAATATGGCTGACTTGACTTGGCTGGGGTCGGGCTTGGAAAGGTAACCCCCCATCAGGAGAGCAAGTGCTGCTAACCTGCGGCCGCCCGCCCCCCAAACCTCACGGAGCGAACCGATGGGCCCAGCACTTCCCACTCCGCTGGGTTGAGAGTAGAACTCCCTCTCGCTGCTCTGGGTGGGCCAGCGCGGTCTTTGTGACCCGGCTGGACAACGCTGGTCCATCTGGGTCATTCCTTTTGTCTGCTGACCCAGCACCGACAGGGCCTCCCGACCAGGACCAGGGTGCTGGCTGCTCCTTCCCCGCAGCTGGGGTGTGGACAGGGGCCGGAGGAGGGGGTGGAGGGGAGGGGAGGAGGGTGTCTGGCCCGGTAGGAAAGTCGGTTAAGCTAAGCCTTTCCCAACTCCAGAGAGTTCCTCACTTTCTGAGGGCTCATGGTGTGCTGGACGTGGTTCTGAACACTTTACAAATGTTACCTTACTTAATCCTCTCTTCCTATTTATTCATTATTGATCCTCACCTGAGGGTATGTTTTCAGAGAGAGAGGAAGCGGGTGGAGAGAGAGGCAGAGAGAGAGGGAGAAACACTGACCTGTTGCCTGTGGCAAGCGCCTGGACCGGGGATCAAACCCGCAATCCAGATACGTGCCCTGAATGGGAACTGAACCCGAAACCTTTTGGTTTACCGGATGATGCTCCAACCAACTGAGCAACCTGGCCAGGGCTTCATTTATTTTTTTTTCATTTAATTTTTTAACAACAATGTATTGGGCATTGCTGTTGTCTCACTAGAAGCTGGGGGTGGTTTCTGGCTGCCTGCCACGCCCCCTTCCTGTTCTAAGAAATCACCTGCTCCCTTCACCCCCACTTCCCTGGCATCCCCCTTTCTGCCCTCCTCCTCCTTGCCTGTCTGGCCATAGGTGCCTTGAGGTGGGCTTCCTACAGGTCTCCCCTCCTTTGTCCTCCCAGCGCTCTCCCCACACAGCACCCCCAGCGACTGCTCCGTATGCAAATCAGGCCTGTCACCCCCCACTTCCCAGAATTCTTCAATGACTCACCATCTGCTACAGTGCAAAATGGAAATGCCTTTCATGGTGTAGGGGGCTTGTTGTCCTTGAATTGTGGTTCTCCCTTCTTGCTTAACGCCATCCTTTTTGGCTACGAGGTTGCAAGAACAAAGAACACCTTTCCCAAACTCCCTGGTAGCGGGGCGTGGTCATGTGACCAAGGAGGGACTGAGTGAGGGGTCCCTGGCAGCCTCCCCTGGGGCCCTGTGTTCAGACTCCGCACTCACACGCTCTTCTTTGCTCTCCCTGTCCCTTTCTCATCCCTGCTGCCTACATGTTCCTTCCTGACCACGAGGTCGAATCCAGGCACAGGGAAGAGACGAGACAGAAGGAGCCTGGACCCCTGACAGTGGAGTCCACGCCGTCCCCCAGGACGGTGGGTTGAGGAGGGAGTACACCACACCCCCGCCAGCTTGGGCTGCAGGCTGCGGTGGAGGCGCAGGTGGAGACAGTGTGGGGGGGAGAGGCTGGACAAGGGCCCAAGGAGCCAGCTGGGGGACGGCCAACTGAGAGCCGGGGCGGGCGAGGGTCTGGGACCAGGCCCGGAGCACGCGGGCCAGCCGCAGGTCCAGGAAGGGGAGGAGGCGCCTGACTCCGCGTGGAGCTCTGCCCGGCAGGCAGAAGCCGCGCGGCAGGGGCAAGGGCACGTATCTGGAGACAGAGGAACTGGCTCAAGCCTGTTGCTCTCAACTCACCAACATGCTTCGGGGGTTCGGTTTCCTTCTCTGCAAACAAAGCAGGGAAGACAGTAGTCCTAATCTATGAGGTTTCTTGGAGGGTCAAATGAGACAATGTGTGCCACAATGTTCTCAAGCCTGAAGTGTGCTAACGGCATCGGTGGTGGTCGTGCCGCTGGGGGGCACAGGGGGCAGGAGCAAGGTGCCTGTGGCCGTTGAGTCACTGGCCACGTTCTTGACTCCTTTCTGTATCCCTGCCCCTTGTCACGTGCCTCTGTAGCTCCTCCTGGCCCTTGACAGTGGGTTCAACCACATGACTTCTTCGGCCAATAGAAGGAGGTGGGAGTGAGGGTGTGCCAGTCAAGCCCCAGCCGCAGGAGGCCTTGTGGGTTTCTGCTTGGCGTCCTTTGCCTTGTTGCTTTGAGAGGAACAGTGCTCAGCTAGCTTGCCAGTCCCAGGAGGGCCAGGGCCACCGAGACCAGAGTGGCCTAGCTGAGCTCAACTCAGATCAGAAGGTCCCCAGCAGACCCCCGGAGAGAGCAGCAGACCTGTCCACGGTCAGCTGACCCACAGTGCAGGAGAAATCGCAAAGGATTGTGGTACTGAGCCTGAGTCTGAGGGTGGTCTGTGATGTAACAATATCTAATTCCCAAACTGCCACGTTACCGTAACTACGTCCCAAACTTGGCGAAGAAGTGGTAGTCAATACCTACTGACCAGCACATAATGGATCAGAACAGTGAACACAAAGTGACCTTAAAGAAAGAGAGTTTCAACAAGATCAAAATGACTCTACGGTAAATACATTTATGTAATACATTTACACACCTACACTCACTCACACCAAGAAAGCGTCAGTCGGAAGAGTAATTGGTCACGAACGGAAGCAGAAGGTTTAGGAGCGTCAGACAGGTTAGAACGGCAGGGCCCACCCACCCCTGTCTGGGTGGAGCTTGTCTGGCGGTGTTGGGGGGCTGGTCTGAGGGCAGGTGAACCCCAGTTGTGAAGATGGCAGGGCAGGAGAGCCTGATGCCATGAAGCAATCAAGTAATTTAATTAACTCATCTTGGCGGATTCCTCCATGTTTCTATAATTTGGCTCCCATGGAGAGATTGCGGTCGGCCCGAGTAAGTTTCCAACCTCTTTGACAGTTCCATTGCTCCTTGTGATTTAGTTGGCGCTCTGGTCGTCGGGTTCATTTAAGGTTTATTAATGTACGTCAATATCCCCAGAATTGATCAAATTTGATTTGGGATCCTAATAGAGTTTGAGTCTATCAGTCTGTAAGGGTGAGTCCTGTTGACAGCGGACTCATCAGAATAAAAGCTGCCTCCTGGTGTCCGGCCAACTGGCCTCACGTAGCCTGTGCATTAGTGTCCACCCTTTCTTCCGGTTCTACAGTCACGTTGTTGTCCAGGCACATAAAAATCTCTGGTGAGTTCGGAGGGGTGATGGCTCTTGGTTAGCAGGGAAAGCTGGGGGAGGGGCATCTTCCCAGCCCCCTGAATCCCACTTAGAAAAACATCCCGGGACGGTGGTCCTGGAAGGATGCTTCTAGACCAGCCCACTCACTTTATGCCATTGGCGTCTCAGGCTTGGGGAGTTCACACAAGTTGTCCCATTTCCAGGACCCCATGGGAGGGTTCGCATTTGGGGGAGCCATGGACTTGTTCTCACTGCGGTGTGGCTGACTGAGCTGGCCCGGGTCCCTCTCTGAATGCGGGGCGGGGGGGGGGTGCCTGTTTAACACCAAGAATTACTATGGCGCATGTCTGTTGAGGTCTCTAGGTGTGCTGCTGACGCACTGCGGTTTGGGGCTTGGGGAATGGTCCCTCCACCCTGGCCTCTGTCCTGGGTTTGGCTGGCCCAGGCTTCCCATCTGCCGTCCATTCTCTCAAGCTGCGATCTTGGCAGGAGCCATCCACTTACTTGTGCTTCATTACCTGTTCTGTCTTTCCAACTGGTTGCACTCCCGGAGGGTAATCAGCAAAGTGTTCCCAAACGAGGAGCGATGGCATCTTCTCTTTCCTCTGTGTTTTCTACCCCTCTCCCGCCCCACCCCCCACATACACTCGCTCCTGGCGCCAAGGTTGACTGAGTTCTGAAAACTCAGGGAAGCTTTCTGCAGAGCAGCAAGAAGATGATCTTAATCCGACCCTGGGTCTCAGTGTGGTGCAGGGGAGGGACTCAGGGCTCAGAGTTAGGGGGCCGAGTTCTAGCGTTCTGGCTCTGGAATGTTAAGTGGGTCGTTTGATGTTTTGGGGGACCCAGATTCTTCACCAATGAAATGAAAATGCTGAGCGACTCAATTGTGTCTTGCATTAATATCCTGTAGTTTCATTTCGAACTTGGAAAACTGTCTTGTCTGCAGAGTTGAGACACTCACTGCCCTGGAGCCCCAGATCACGTGAGCGCTGTCCTTGGTGCTGAAGCCGTGGGTCTCACGTGGCCGGTCGGATTCGGGGAAAGAAGGATCCGCTTCATGGAATGCGGGCACTGACCACATTTTTGACAGCTGGGAGTTGGACCGTAAAACATTGCTCCAGTTAGTGGGCCTCAGAATTGGGGCTTGAAGGTTTTTCATAAACCTATTGTTACAGAATTTGATCTATATTTTCTATGCTTCCAGGATGGTTTGGCAAACTGTCCCCCATAAGCAGTCTGTATTTTGATGGTAGGACCATATATTGTGTTGGCAAGAAGCCCACATGTTTTTTTTTCTGTAAAATAAAAGAGGTATTTTTTATTTTCACCAGTAAGTTTATTGATTTGAATATTTTGAGTATGTTGGCTATTTCTCACGTGGTATAACATTGATTGTTCTCAATTAATGTCTCAATTGGATTGCTATCAACTTCAACCAGTCTACCTGACCATGGAGCATGGTTCAGCAAGAAATCTCCAGCATGAAACTCTGCAAACCACCTTTGACACATCCGGCCAGTCACAGCACCTTCTCCACACGCTGCACAAACCTTTTTCTGTGTTTCAGTTGCATTTTTACTTTTTTTGACATAATACAGCATAATATGCCAGAAATGTTGCTTATTTCCTTCCATCTTCAATATTAAAATGACTTCACAAAAATAAAAAAAATAAAAATGCACGCTGATATGACAGCCGTCACAATACAATATAACAAAATTGTTTCGAATGAAGTGAAAGACAACTAAGTGCTACCAGAAAGTGCCATCGTATGGAAAAAACCAAACAAACTTTTTGGATAATCCAATCAATTATGGATGCCTGCATTTTCTGGGACTGCCCCAATTTCAAATATTCTATCACTTGGGTTCCATAAATTATTGCAATGTCCCTGAAATTCTAATATTTTGCCAGCTCGCCCACACCTTCAGGTGTCTCTTGGCTATGGGGGTAGTGTCATACTCTTTCGTTCAACTGTGTATCTAGATTTCTGGCCTTGAAAATACGGCCTGGGCATGGAAACAGCCTGTTTGATGTCTCTTCTGTTGAGATTGCAAAGCTTCTGGAAAAGGAATTGCCAGGACTCTTCTTTTTCATAAAAGTCTTTTTTGATTAGAGGGCACGCCTCGCTTACGATTTGAGCTTCCTTTCTCTGGACAAAAAGACAAAGGAATAGGAATTTCTGAGTGGATCTTGCCTACGCAATGTCACGGAGGAGTGAGCAAGGATAAAATACGAGATACGTGAGATTTGGGTGTCATGCCCTCATCCCCCCGCCTGCTTAGCCAGCTGCTTTGAGACTGTGTTGACGTAGTAGTGGTGACAGAGTGGGGACAGTCACACAGGCAATGACCACTCCTCTGATCTTGTCGGAGAGGCGGCTCAGTGGCCGTAGGGCAGCGACAGCCCGGGAGCAGCCTGTGGGTCTGGCCGGAGAACTTCTCAGCACCACACCGGGAAGGTCCCATCTCCACTCCCCTCTCCACTCCCCCCTGAAGGCTTTGGTCCTCCGCCTCCCTCGGGGCTGGGTCTTCTCACTCTCCGTGATGGGGAGAGCAACCCGGTTTAGAGCTGACGCCTGATATTTAATGCAGCAACTGTTCACTGAGCATGTACCTTGTACCCATCCTCCTGCCTTGACCCATGAGGGCTGTGGTGGGCAGGGGCAGAGGAGGGCTGTGGTGGGCGGGGGCGGAGGGGGGCTGGGAGGCAGGAGGACCTGAGGGGGACGATGCCTGGAAACCTCAGGGTGGGGAGACAGGGGCATTCTGAGTACAGAGTCTAGACCAGTGAGCCCCATGTTTAGAGCCCAGCTTAGCTGCTTAATAGCAAGCTGTGTGACTCCTGTGTGACTCCTAAAGGTAAACCTATACGCACTAATTTTTAAAAGGCAGGGAGTGTAAAAATATCACCCCTACCTTGCAGGATTGTTGTTGGAGTTCAACACGATAATCTACATGAAGGATGCGGCTCAGGGCCCATGGTGCTCAGTAAAAGGCGGTTCTCCTTATTACAGGCGTGGGATGTGCGTATGACGCGTGGTTTGCTTGGGAGCAACAGCCAACCCCTTAGGGTCCATGCTCTCTGTCACCTCCCTCCTGCCTCCTTGGACTAGGGGGTTGCTGAGGTCGGCCTTGCACTCTCTGCCCTTCCTCAAGGACACACCAGCAACCTCGTCGCACCTCGTCGTCTTTCGGGGGGCTGCCCAGGAACAGTCTGGGTGTCTGCTCCACATCTCGCCTGGCGCAGACAGAGTCGATGGCTTTGAACCTGGAGAGTTAGCTGGGCTCTCGGTGTAAACGTGGCCTCAGTATCCACCCATCGATGTCCTCAGGGGTGTGTCCCATCCCCTGGGAGTGGAAACGACCCCTAAAGCCTCCGCCAAACAGTCACAGTTTGCCCGTGACCTCGGGTGTGAGTCGAAGGGGCCAGAGCTTCGGAAGGGCTTCTGCAGGCCTCCCGTTGCCTCCCGCCGGGATCGGGTGTGACTCGGCCCGCCACCGAAGGAGGCACCTGGGTCACAGGGTTATTTATAGTCGATCTTTTAAAATAAAGACAGCAGCTCAAAAAACGCTCCTGCATTCTCCTTGTCTCCCGTTACTCTGTCACTCAGCTGGGTGGCGGGGGCGGCTGCGGGGCTGGAAGTGGTGGGACTTGTCCCTTCCTCCTCCTCCTGCTCCTTTTATACTTGGGGACTGTATTCCTGTTTCCCTCTCTCCCAGCCAGACCTGTCCTCCCTGTTCACACCAGTTTGTGTCACCACACGGCTCAAATGCGTTCCTTTGTCCCTCTCTTCTCTGGGTCTGATGACACAGGCATCGGAGAGCATGCCCAGGTCTCGGAGCCCCAGGCGCCCTCTGTGGGGTTCAGACAGCGCCGCCCTGACCGGAGGGCCGGGGCTGCACTGACGCAGCCGCCACCACCCCCGAACCCTGCGGGTAGCCCAGGCTGACTCTGTGCGGCTGTGCTGGCCGCTCCGGGCGGCCAGCACTCCTTCTCGCTCTCCTCCGCCCCCAGGCTCTTGGGCTCTTCCTGGGGGAGGGGGCCCTTCCTGTGGCCGCCGGGTCCCCGCCCACAGGTGCAGCCCCACCCCGGTCCTCTCCCTTCCTCCTGTGCCATCGATCTCCTTAGCCTTCATCAGCATCACAGTCACTGTCTTTTAAACAACTTTACTTATTTATTGATTTTAGAGAAGTAGGGAGGGAGGGAAGGAGAGAGAGACACACACATGGATTTGTTGCTCCACTTACTGATGCATTCATTGGTTGATTCTTGGATGTGCCCCGACCGGGGATCAAACCCACAACCTTGGGGTATCGGGAAGATGCTGTAACCAACCAAACTGGCTGGCAGAGCTGTATTTATTGTCCTATTACCCATTTCCTCCACTCCATGAGGGCAGGATGCTTTTCCGTTTCATCTGCTAGACCTCCAGGGCCTGACTCAGGGGGACATTCAGTGAATTCAGCGAATTTTTCCTGAACTTCACTTTTGACCGCTCACAGTTCCTTTGAGGAGTAGGAACTGCCCTGCATCTCTGCGCCAGCCCCAGGCCCCCAGGGGCCGGGTGGAGAGAATGGGAGCATGGCCGGGGCCTGGGGCCTCAGACCCGCCTGCCGGGGCTTCTCCCCCAGGCCCTTCCTCCACCGGGACCGCCGGCCACTCGGGGACGAGCCGGGTGGCTCTGCTGGGCGAGTTTGCCACGGAGGCATTTTCCAGCGCTGGAAGGAGCCTGTGCCGCCAGAGACCTGGCCACCCGCCCACTGCGGCCACCTCGGGCCACAGGAAAGGTGTCCTGGGCTGACCTGAGTGCTGGGCACACAGGCCTGGGTGTGCTGGGGTCAGGGAGGGGAGCGCTGGGGCTGGGCCGTGTCCTGGGCAGTGGGTGGGGGAGGGGCAGAGGCTCGGAGGGGACCCAGGGTGGGGCCGGGAAGTGGGCACCAAGGACCAGCAGCAGGCGGAAGGGCAGTTCGGGCTGCGCCCTGCCTCTCCAGACCCCATTCACCCGCCTGTGGTGAGTGGGGGTAAGGCAGGCACCCCTCCTGTTACCCTGCCGGAGCCCACCCCCGAGGAGCCTGGGCCCGGCAGTGCCAACTACAAGGTAGGACACCCAGTTAACTTGAATTCCAGATAAACAGTGAGTGATTTTTTTTATGAGAGTATAGTCTAAGTATGCACAACCCAGTACTTACAGTAAAAAACGATGCTTTGTTTATCCGAAATTCACATTGAACTGGATGTCCTATACTTTTAATTGTGAGATCGGGTCAGACCACCTGGACCCTCGCAGCACCGCTCACGCTTCTCCCGGGCCGCAGGAGCCCCCGGGGCGGACTGCCCTCCCGCGAGCTGGTCCCCACGGAGCAGAGAAAGAGGCTGCTCTTGCAGGGGGCTCTGAGACGCTTCTGCCCTTAGAATGCTTCAGCCACCGGGCAGCGTGTAGCCTGAAACTGCACGACCGGTCCTTGGTCCGTGAATGAACCGCAGTGGGAAGCCGACCGGGTCGGGGAGGCTCTGAGGGGGAGACAAGCGCCTGCCCTTGGCGAGCTGTGTGGGCAAAGGCAGGCCGCCCCGAGCCCGCGCACTTCCTCCCCCACTGAGCGGATACAATGTTTTCATAGCTTCCTGTGCAGATAAAGAGTACCGTGTATGTGTAAGGCACTGGGCATATAGAAAGTGCTCAAATGCCCTGGCTGGGTAGCTCAGTCAGTTAGAGCGTCATCCCGATACGCCAAGGTTTCGGGTTCAATCCCCAGTCAGGGCATATGTGAGAAGCAACCAGTGAATGCATGGATAAGTGGAAGAACAAATCCAGGTCTCTCTCTCTCTCTCTTGCTCTCTTTCAAATCAATAAATTAAAAAAATTAAAAATAGCCTTAAAAAGGAGGAAAATGCTCAGGCTGACCCCCAGGTGTCTGCGGGGCTTCCTGGAGGCTCCGGGGCAGGAGAGCTGGCCCTTTCCAGCCTCCAGAGGCTGCCCACACACGTGGCTGCGGTCCCCCCTCCTCCTCCTTCAAAGACAGCAGCACAGCGTCTTCGAACCTCCCTCCTGCGTCCCTCTTTCACTGGAAAGGACGTTCGTGAGTAGACCGGGCCCACCTGGATGGTGTAGGGTATTCTCCGCACCTCCAGAGGCTGCATTTAACCACAGGTGCCGAGTCCCTTCGCCACGTCAGGCGACACTTGCACAGGGGATTGCATGGGGACACCTTCGGGGGCTGTGATTGCTTCTCCCGGGTCCTCGTGCACACCGTGAGGCTCCCCCACACTCCCCTGCCCAGGGGCCGCGCGATCCACACGTGGGGGGCAAGGTCCACCCTTGAGAGGACGGACCAGGTGACAAGGAACACGCAGGACGTGGAAGTGGGCTTGGAACTGTTTGGGCAATGAAGCAAGGGTCCCAGGTACCTGGAAGGAAGATCCAGAAGGGGGCACATGAGCTCCAGGTGTGAGCGCCCTCTTGGCCTTGAGGACTCCTTGCCCTGGGGAGCAGGACGGGGCGAGAGAGGGACTGGAGTGGGGCCTTCTAAAGCCTGAGGCCCCGGGGAGGGTTCCCCCGCCAGCTGCTCTAAGGGTGCTGTATATTAACTTGACTTCAGGGGACTCACTGAGATTGTGTGCAAACTCTTGTTTGTGTGTGTATGAACATTTTTTGGGGGGGAAGAGATTTCACAGTTTTCACCAAATCTTCAAAGTGACCCAGAAAAGTTAAGCACCCTACCACTCTGATTAGTCCCACTGGGCAAAACTAGCCGCTCTGGGTCATTCCCGTGTCTTCCCATCCACAGGCAGACAGATGCCGCCGTGTCTCTGAGATTAGCCCCTCCCCCGCCCCCACCTCCGGACCTGGCCTCTGCCTACCCAGGGAGCCTTTGCAATGACTATTTGGGGTGCAGCGGGGGCCGTGGGGGTTGACTGACGATCTGGCCCGGGATGTGGCGAGAGGGCCCACCTGCGGGAGACTGGAAGGGGCTGTTCCTTTCTTCCTCCAGCAAACAGGTGCTCAAAGGCGTTTTCCTGGTCCCTAGCCTCACCTGTCAAGCAGAACTCGGGACAGCGGCAGATGGGAGGCTGCAAACTGGGCTCTGGCGGTCAGCTGGGCCTGACAGGTGAGCCGGAGCCGGAGCCTGCTGTCCTCAGGAGGGGCCAGGAGGGTGTGGGAACGGTAGCCGTTTCTGCCGTGTGCTTTTTATTTTCCAAGAAATTAAGCCGAGTTTCTTCCTCCCAGTGAATTTCCTTAACAAAGATATTTTAGAGCCTTGGAAAACATTCTTGTCCTACTTTAATTGTGTAAAGACTGTGTGTGCTGGAAAGGAAAGAGGAGGAGGGGGAGAGGGGGAAGAGGAGAGGGGGCATGGTGAGAAGGGGGAGAGGGAGGGGTGCGGAGAGCAGGGAGGAGAGAGGGGGAGGGGAGGAGGGGAGGAGAGCAGAGCGAGAATGTGTTTCAGGATGCGCAGAGCGGCTCTTCCCTCCCAGGAATTCTCTCTCTCCCTGGTCTTCTCTCCAGTCTGCCACTGCTCCCCCGCCCGAGGCTTTGTCTCCGCGTCACGACTCAGCTCCGCGGGCCTGCCAGCCTGCAGGAGGCCTCTTTGATAACGGGGCATCTTCCCCCGGGGGCATCCGAGGTGGGAGAGCAAGGCAGAGACAGGCCCTGGTGGGCCCAGAGGCTGGACTGGGGTGCTGGGGGGGGTGGCACCCAGCCGGAGCCCACTGTGGGGAGCTGCTCGGAGACCTCTCTCAGCCTTGTGTCTCAGGTCCCTCCTCGCAGGGTCCCCTGCAACCTCAGCACCTCTCTTCAACCGCACCTGGAGCCGGAGCCGGAGCTGGGGCTCCACCGGAGGGGCTCTGGCGGCTCCCCCAGGTCCCTGAGGTCGGTCTCCTTCCGGAGGGCAGCAAAGAGGCCCCAAGCGCGGGAGGCGAGGAGCCTTCCACCGGCGTGCCATCTTCTGAGAGGGAGCTTGAAATTCTCCCCCCACAACTCCCCCAGAAATCCTTGCTTCTGAGGGAGAAACTGAGGCAGTTATGAGCTACTCATTGAACCCCCCACCCCATGACACCATATTCCTTTGGCTGATGAGCACGAGGACTGGCCAGCAGCCTTCCCTGCCGGCCCCCGTCAGCACTGATGGGCTTCTCTGTCCTCAGGTCACCCCCTAGCATCCTGCTGTCACACTCGCTTTGCCTCCAGAGGACACGTGGGGAACTGGGTCGGGGTGGGGGGGGCAGAAGGAGAAAACCTGGGGGAAAAGTGACTGGATGGGAGCTCTTGGAGGGCAGTGACCCTGTCCTTGTTAACTCTGGGTCCCCAGCACCCGTCCCGGCGCCTGGCAGGGAGAGGAGCCCAGGGCTGGGGACACCCTGGGGATGCCAGGGGCCTTGGTCTGCTTCTCTGAAAACACCGGGGTCTCGCTGAGCACGAGATTCTTTGGTTTCACAGAAGAGAGTTGTTCTGAAGAGGAGTCTATTTCCCCAGCACTCCGGGGTGGAGGTGAAAGCCAGCGGTACCCATGCCCAGGGAAGGTGAGAGGCGGTGGCTCCACTCAGGGACAGTGATGCGTGGGGCCCGTGATGTAAGCTAGGCATTGTGCAAGGCGCTGGGCCTCACTGCTGAGCCAGAGAACAGGGCCTGGGAAACTGCATGGACTTTGCTGTAGGAGAAAAGGAAGCCACGGAAGGGCCGGAGACAGGGGAGTGATGTGATCACACTTTGTGGGCGGGGCCACGGTTGGGAGGAGGGAAGGGCTAGGTAAAAGGTAAACAGGGTGGTTTCCGTAGTGACTGGCAGTGGAGATGTAAACAAATGCATGAGCTCTAGGATCATTTAGGAGATAAAATTGATAGGTCTTGAGGATGGGATGCATTGAAAGAAGGATGATTCCTGGTGCAAGAAACCTGCTCATAGTCACCGCACAAAGGGTCTCCTTTGGTTGGAGAAGTGGAAGGTGTGAGGACGTTTTCTGTTGTAACAGAAAACTCAACTGCTAGGAGAAAGACTTGGCTAATTCAGGAACTTCACAATATAACGATACAACCAGGTTCTTCCCGGCTTTTCACTTCTCTGTGGGTGGAGGGAGAGAGGGGCTGACCTCAAACTATCTCCTCACAGTTGCAAGATGGCTGCTGACGTTCCGGCCATCACATCTAGTCATGACTATATCCAGGAAAAGAAGGGGAAATGGAAGGAAATGGGATTGCCAGAACTGACTGAGACGAATCAGGATTAATATCACCTTCTCTGATGAAGGGATAATTTAACAAATCTGGGCTTCTCTTACCAAAGACGGCAAGAGACATGAATTTCAGGAAGGCGACCAAGAGTATCTGCTAACCCGGAGGCATTCCCAAAATTCCCCCTAGGAGAAACAGACCGGGAGAAAACATAGCCCTGGGGGAGCAGGTGCCCGGCAGGGCTGCCAGGGAGGCGCAGTCCCAGCTGCACGGACCGAGCGCCACCAGCAGAGGGCACTGCCTGGGAGGCGACGCGGCGCGGACGCCGAGCGGAGCCGGTGGACGGCCGCCCACCCCACCACCCGCACGGGGGCCTCCTGCCGCAGTCCGCAGACTGGCTGGTGGGGACGGCCAGCCGTGGTTCTCACCATTCAACCAAAGGGCCTCCGGGTGCTGTTGGCTGGGCCGCCGCGGGTGTGAATGGAGAGAGGGCTGGGCGGTGGAGCCCCGCGCTCTGCAGCGGCCGGGCTGGAATGTTCCTGATTCCCCCGGAAGCCCGGGGCTGCAGCGCGGGGCTTCCGCTGCCCGGGACTCTGGCGCGGGCAGGGCTATCCGAATCCCATCCCTTGGGTGTGTGCGGGGGTTGGAGGCAGTGGAAGCTCCGTTCCCTATCACTTCTGTGGGCTTAGTTTAGGGATTGAATTTTAGGGCAAGGACACCGCAGAACACTAGAGGAGGAGACAGCACGGAGGCTGACGGAGCAGACTGTCCCCAGACTGCAGGGGGCAGAGCCCTGCCCTGCCACTTCAGCGGGTCACCTTGTACAAGGGGTGAAGGTGGCACCTGGCTGGTGGCGCGTTGTGGGGCCTGGGGAGTCACTGCGGCTTGTGCAGTGAGTGCTGGGGCCCGCCTGGCTTGGAGTCGGTGCTACCTGGTGTTAAATATTACCATTACCATTACTAGTACTGGTATTATTATTGCCCCAGTGCCCTTCCAGGCCTGCACCAAGTCCTCAAGGGTGAGGCGAGGACTCTGTTGGTGGGGCTCAGGCCTGGCGGCAGAGCTGTCTATGTCACTCAGGTAGCAGGGGGTGGGGCCACGAGGCAGGGCTGATGCCCACCCACCGCCGTGGCAGGTCAGAGAACATGGTCCTGATGCAGCATTCTCCTGCTCCTCCTCACAGTTCAGCAAGGTTCAGAGGCCTCCCTTCCAATGATGCGGTGGCCCCTGGGAGCCCGTGGTGCCCTCCCCAGGGTCTAAGTGAGGTCAGGCGGGACAGCAGCCTTGGCCACGAAGGCCAAGTGTTTGGTGCATCCCTGTCCCCTGCAGATGGGCTCAGCCTCTGGCTGTGTCCTCAGAGGGCTCTGCAGCTTCTTCCCGCAGCTGAGGCTCCCAAGGGCTCCTTGGCGCCTGCGTCTGCTGACGGGGCTCTTTGCACACAGCCATATGGGAAAAGGGTGGCAGTGGGGAGCTCCCTCAAGTGCCTGCCAGTGTCTCCCAGCCCCCTGGGTGGGCGTGGGCCCTCGCTCCCACGAGGAGCACGCTGCTCAGCTGCAGGCCAGACGCCCAAGCTCCCAGGCGCTGCCAGTCTCCCCAGCACTGGGCTGCCCACCGGACAGCAGCGGGAGGAGCCCCAGGCAGGTGTCCAGGGGCTGGGGTTCTGGCATTTGCTGGCTGGGTGTCTGTAGACAAGTCTCTTCACCCCTCTGGTCCTAGGATCTTCATTTATAAACGGGAGACAAGGATAGCTTTCCTGCCTCCCCCCACCCCACCCCACCCCACTCCAGAGGTTCCAGAGAGGCTGTGCATGCAGGGCTTTGATGGGAATAAAAGGCTAGAAGTCGGTTGTGTTCCGGCTTCTAGTTCTTGTTGAGTTATTGGGCTGTCATCAGATGCTCTCACTGGTCGTTTCTGTGGGCAGCCAAGCAGTTGCCAAGCAGAGAGGGTGGTGGGGGAGCCCCGGATGAAGGTCCTCCTTGATCTTGGGGGATGCCTGCCCCCCTTTATTGGAGAAGCAGAACACACATTCCTGAGGGCAGAGAAATGCATAAATATAGACTTCAAAGAAACCCACAAGCATGGTTTTAAATATCCATCTATAAACACTCAAAAGTTTCCAAACACACAACAGCTGGAAGTTCAAGTGCTCCAGGATTCTGGAATCATCAGGCTCAGGGAAGGTAGTCTAGGAAGGCTTCCTGGAGGAGGAAGTCTCTCTCTCTCCCTCTCTGTGTCTCTAAAGAGGTATAGAGAAAAGGGTAGTGAGTGGTGGTGGCAATGGAGGTCCAGGCCAGGACAACCACATTTATAATCATTTTAAGGCCGGGGAGGCTTGGAGCGGCTCCTGGAGTATGGAGACCCTGGAAGCACCAGTGATGTGTAAGGAACCGTGAACAGGTGTCCCCAGTGGGACTGTCGAGTGGGAACTGGAGTTTAGATGGGAGGGCGGGCCTGTCAAGGGAGCACCATCCCAGGGCCCAGCTCAGTATGGCCCGTCGTCGTAGGTGAGCTTCCGGAGGAGACAGACTTGGAGACAGAGACTGGCACTCGGGGGTTCCGGGGGGCACTTCAGGGGGACCGGGCGGGACGGGGCGGGGGGGGCGGTTGAACTGTGATCGGCGGCCGCAGAAGTCTGGGCCGGTCCCACAGGGAGCTGCGGAGCTGGCACGACCTCCTGAGTTCCTGCGTGAGTCTCCGCGACCAAGGGCAGCCCCGCAGGTTCTCCTAGGGCAGGACGATTCGGCCCCTTTCCCCAGCCCACCCTTTGCCAGAGTGGTGGCGTTAGAAGTGAGTTTGGGAACCGTGTAATGCCCGAACCCTCAGCCTGGGTGGAGGGCGCATTACAGGATCATCCAGAGGCTTTTTCAAACCGCCCTCAGTAGCTCCTGACCCGTGCTGACCCCTGCCACCCTCTGGGACAAGACCGCGAGCTCTCAGCTGGCCCCTGGGGCTCTGTCTCTGTCTGGCACAGTTCTAACATGGGAACGGCGGGGAAGGGACCAATGTGACCTCTGCCCTCGTCCTCAGCCTCTTCTCTCGCCGCTGGCTCATCTTTCTGCTGCGCTGCAGCCGCAGTGACCTCCTGGCCTTTGCACGGACTGTTCCCTCCCTCCGTCTGGAATGTTCCCTCCTCCCGGCCCTGGGACAGAGGAGGTGAGCCGACACGAGTAAGTGGTCACGAGCGAGCCGGCCACATGGTGAGGCGCCAGGCACTGCTGTCACCCCATTCTCCGTCGACAGGCGCTGCTGATCGCAGCCCCAAGACGGGTCACTCTCTGTGTGAACGGCTCGTTCGCTGGTTTGTCTTCTCAGGGACAAACGAGCCATCGGCAAGCAGGTACCCTATCCTTGGCTTTGTGTCCACAGCAGCTAGCGCACGCCTGGCACCTGGTAGATGCTCAGCAACACACGTGGAGTGGGTGGAGGAACCAGTCTCCTGGGGAGACAGTCAGAGAAAACGGACTTTAAAGTCGTTGTAACGAGGGGCTAGCTGAGTCACAGTGACAGGCCCTGGCTGGGGCGGCCCTGTTCCTGCCGGGACACACTGAACCCTGCGTGAATGACCTCGCACAGGAAGGGCATGGTGAGGGTCAGACAGGTGGAGGGTGATGAGCTAGGTGGGTGGGTGGCCGGGAGCTGGAAGCGCCTGGGTGACAGGGAGGGTGGGCAGCAGGGGGCTTCCGCGTGGCCCACCCGCCCAGCCCGCTGGGTGTGAGCGGCGGCGGCGAGGGTGTGGGAGGGAGCGCCCTGTGATCTTGCCCCTGGGGCTCGGGGAAGTGCTACCCCTGCATCTTCCCACCTGCGGGGAAGGTGCTGGGGGCCATTAGTCATTGTGACACAGCTCTGAGGTCAGTGTCAAGGCCGGAGGACCGAGGTGCGGCAGGGCGCTGACTCAGCCGAGGAGCTGGGCTGCGGGGGGACGAGTGTAACCACAGCAAGTCGGGGTAGCCGGGGCGAGGGCCGACGGCCTGTGCTCCTCGCGGGGGCTGGCAGAGAATTCCCACGGGAGGGGATCAGGGGGAGTGGGAACCCTCCCGCCCCCATCACGGAGGTGCAGAGCAGGGCTGGGTGCAGACGTGTGTCAAGTTCCAGGGGATTCTTGTTCCAGAAAGGCCTTGCTTGGTTCTCCCGGCCCCGCGGGCATCGGTCCCTTTAACGGGTCAGCCTATCGGCCAGGCTGCCAGGCAGGCTGGCGGCAGAGATGGTCTGTCTCACCATCACCTGGACGGGACGCTGGGCCGGGCGTGGGAGCGGGTTCTGTGCGCACCGTGCAGGCTGAGAGCAGCATGGGGTGCCGTGGGCAGAGGGCGTCTGTCAGGAGGGGGGGCGAGAGGCCCGTCTCTGCCCTGGGGGGCCTCTCAATGGGCCGGGTTCTCCTTAGGAACCGCTGGAGGTGGGAGGTGGGTGTTGGTTGCAATGGCATCGCAGGGTGTCGGCGCTGCACGGAGGACCCAGGGCCGGGAAGGCCAGGCATCCTGCAAGGAAGGATCATCCTACATCCTACACGGTGAAGACAGATCCCACTCCGAAGGCCAGGAGCGCCCCCTTTGAGAAATGCCGAGTATTTACGCAAACGGAACCTTCTGTGCACATGACTCTCAGGCTTTGTCCCAGCTCCGCTCCCTCCCCCACACCCAGACCTCCAGCGGCCCCTTCACTCTCTCTCCCTTCTCTTCTCCTCTGGAGCTTCAGAAGTCGCTCCCTCGGGAAGTTCGCAGGGTGGTGCCAGGAGCCGTGGGGGGCGAAGGGGCGAGCCGCTGAGAAGTGGGGATGCCTGTGCCTGCAGGTCTGGCTCCCCCAGGCAGCCGGAGGAGGGGGGCTTCTGGGGAGCACGTGGGTGGGGAGCTGCTCCCCTGTGCACACAGCTCCCGACGAGCCCCCAGCTCGGCCATGAAGGGGGACCCAGCTGCTGCCTGTTCGGGTGTGGGCCCCAGAAAGGCGCCCTCCACCCCAACCTTGCTCTTCCCACGTCCCCAGGATGGGCGTCCAGTGCAGCAGGTGGAGGGAGGGAACTGGCAGGAGGTGGCTTCTCCCCACACGGGACGTCCTGGGAGGGTGGACTGTGAAATGTAAACAGCCCCTGGTCTTGGAGCCGGATCACACGCCCGGCCGGGTGGCCGGTTGCCCTGGCTGCCGGGTGATTGCTGGCGGAGAAGGTGGGGCACTGGCGAAAGCTGAGGCCGGGGGACTGAGCCCTTCCTCTGGAAATGCTGGCAGCCCCCGGGGCTGGGCTGGGAGGGTCTGTCTTCACACCCACTTTTCAGATAAGAAAACTGAGGCTCGGGTCCACGGCCGGCTGGCTGGCGGTGCCAGGACTCAGACCCACGTCCGTGGACTATGATTCCATGCGGACTTCTCCACAGCGGGATGCACTCTTTCCTGCAGGCAGGGAGCTGGCCCAGGGAGCAGCCACTGGAGACCTTGACCTGGGGGACGTTCCGTGGGGGTTTGTGTGGAGGGCTCAGCCCCCGCTGCGGCCACCCAGCAGTGAGCGTGTGTGAGCAAAGGAGGCGGCCAGGGCTGGCGTTGGGGACTGCATCTACCGTCAGCTCAGAGGGGACAGGGGACCTCTGTGATGACAGGCGCCCAGTGGCCTGCAGGGCACTCTGTGAATCCCTGGCAGGACACATCCCCGGCATGTGGGGGGGCGGCCAGTGAGGGAGAGGGGGTGGCTCGGCTGGGCTCCGGGAAGCGGGGTCTGGGGCTGCTGGCTCCCTACCAATCACCTGCTCACAGCCCCTGGTGGACACCGGGCGCCCCGAGGGGCCAGGGCCGGGGCTACACCGTTCATGCCGCCTCCGCCCCCCCAGGGCAGCCAGGAGCCTCTGCCCCTCGCTTCTTTCAGACTCTGCTTGATGCTCCTGGATCATCTGGGGGCTCCCCTGGGCCTCTGCTCGGCCCAGCAGCAGGGCCAGGAGGAAAGTGAAGCCGTCAATAATTCATGTTCCAGCTCCCCCTCACTTCCCCTGCCGGGCTGGCTGTGAATATTTCACGGGCTTCAGGGGACAGACACCGCCCAGTAGAGACTCCCAGGATGGGGCTGGAGGAAGCTTCACCCTTTTCCGGAGGCTGCCGCCCACAGCCTGGGAGGGGCGGACCCAGCCCCAGGCCTGGGGGTTGGGGGGCTGGCCCAGCCACCTCTGGCTGGGAGGTGTTGCGGGGTCCTGCCCTCTGCGGACTTGCACGCCCTCTGCAGGCTACACGGTGTAGCTGGTCCCAGGAGGAGGTGGCGGGGTGCAGCCCTCTGGGGCCCGCCCTGCAGTTGTGTTGAGGCGGAGGCGGAGGCGGGAGGAGGGCAAGTGGAGGGGGTGGGAGGCCATGCTTTAGGCTCTTCCATGACCATGACCTTCTGTCATTCACTTGCTCGTTTGTTAATTTGTCCTTTTTCACCACGAACGGTAATTTCTTGGCCACCCACTAGGTGCCACGGAGCAACCAGATCGATCTAAAAATGACCAGCTTGTCCTCTGCTCCTACCCTGGGCCAGAGGTCACATGGGGCCGGATCAGGGCACCAGGCAGAGCTGATGAGCGGGTGGCCCTGTCTCGGGGCTGTGGGAGCTGTGGGGACCTGTCTTCCCTCAGGTGCCTTCTGCTCAGGGCTGGGGCGCCCTCTCTCCACCCCCCTGCCCCCCAGGGTGCTCCGCCTTCCCGCTGGTCTGAAGGCGCGGGCACTGCACCAGGGGGCCCTGCTGCTCCGAAATCTGGTGGACGCGCTGGGCAGGGCTGGCGGAGGCGGGCGCAGAGGCCGGTACGCGCACTTCCCAGGGCGGGTGTGTGCTCCTGTGCGGGGTCGGGGGGCCACCTCCCTCGCTGTCTGCTCACACATCGGGAACAGAGAAAAGGGTCTTTTCTTTCTTCCCCCTCTGCTCAAAATCTTCCAAACCCCCAAACAAACAAAACCCAAACTGGTGTGAATAGCGATTCTGGCAACTCTCTCCATCCATCCACTCATCTAGACGTTGTCTCCCAGACCTGGGGCCCCAGAGAGGAGAGGGGAGCTGATGGGTCCCCTCATTCTGCAGTCGCAGCCTGGAGCGGCCGTCGGAGGACAGCTCCAGTCCTCCCGCAGCCACCACTGTGTGTGGCCTCCTGGGACGAAGTCACCCGTCCTTGAACCTCAGTTTCCTCTCCCGGAAGCCAAAAGCGGATGATTATGATCTCGGCGACCTCACGGGTTGTTAGGGGGCTAGAACGAGGGTCTGGATGTGGGGCATCGCAGACGAGGAAATGTCCCCGTCCTCTTCCTTGTCCTCATCTTCGCCTTCCTCACCGTCGGGGAAGAGCAAACCCTTCTTGCAGCAGCCTGGCCGCACTCAGAAGCGCCTTCGGAACGGGCCACACGTGGAGGAAATGGCCTGGATTTACAGTCAGCTTCGTGACGGGTTCCCTTCGGGGTGGGTCCGTGGGAGTCCGCCCTGGGCATCCGCTGGGCTCCCCTCTGTGCCGGCTCGGGCCACCCCCTCTGTACAGAGCGTGGCCGCGTGAAGGGGGTAGAGGAAGCTGCAGCTAATGAAAAATTCAAGCTAATTGTTTGTTAAAAGGCCGTGTCTGCTTTGGATGGGATTTTCTGGGCTGGGGAGGGGGATGTGGGGTGGCCTGTGGCTGCTGTCGGTTTCCTGGAGGACCCGGGGGCAGGGCCTGGAGGGGGTGGGAGCTTCCTGGGCAGGTGGCCAAGGGCCGCTGTCTGCATCTGGGGGGGAGGGGGTCCCCACGGAAGCTCTGGCTTCCACTGTGCTAAAGCACAACGCCTCCGTCCCGACAGCGGCGTCTGTGAGCCAGGCGTGTGCTTCCTGTGTGTGTGTGTGTGTTGGGACGTGTGCCGAGGAAGACGGAGAGTGGTCAGGCCTCACTCCTGACGGGTCTGTGACTGCAGAAATGCTTCCTGCCTCTCTGGTCCCTCTCTGGTCCGGAGGGCAGGCCCCATGGGCTGGGTTGACGTGGGCACCGAGAGTCACATGACAGGCCCTGCCGAGGGCAGAGGGGGCGGCCAGGATGTGGGGAGGGCCGCTGGCCCCTGGGGATTCTGGGAGTGGTCCCAGCGGCAGGGGTGAAGAGCGCAGAAATTAGATCAGACTAGCTGATAAATAGGGGGAGGCTGCCAGAAGTGGCCATTAGGATCCGCTCAGGAGATGCAGGTAGAAAAGACGGGGGCCTGCAGGGGTGCGTCTGCACGTGGGTCTGGAAGGGGAGATGCAGCATGGAAGTTGGGGTTCTGGAGGCCATGCAGAGAGTAGCTTCAGCCCCCATGCCGCACTTGAGGTACACTGAGGAAGGGCTGTGCTTCCCAAGGCCAAGGCCGAAGGAGAGAGCTGGTCTCCTTGATGGCGTTTCCCAAAGTCACGGCTCATTTGGGGCACAGCCTGAGCGCAGTTCTCACGCTGGTTCTCATTACGATCTGCTGGCCTGACACCGACCCCTCTCGTCGCGTGTAATCTGCACCCCGAGACCTTCTCACTGGGAGGGGTGGACTTTGCAGTGTGGCACAGGGGACAGGCCACAACGCCTGGCGTCACACGGGCTTGGATTCAAATCCTGGCACAACACTATTGGGAAGCTCAGCCCCCACGTTTACTCTGAAGACCGAACCAGCGGGAACGAGGTGGACTTAGAAGAAACGTCCGGATGCCCCTAACGTCGGTCGTCTCATTTCCATCTCAGGAGACTTTTCTAGAATCAAAACAATTCCTGCCAGTCTGGTTCAGGAGAAAACAGCCGCAGTGACCTTGCCATTATTTCATTTTATGGCTTTCTAGAACACCCAGGTCACAGAGACGTGCAGTGGTGCAAATGATTCGCACAGTCCACACATTAGCAAATACAGGAGATGAGTGATGCCCCTTGGTTCCTTCCAGAGAGACGCCTCTGTTCGCAGTTTCGTGTGTGTGCGTGTGGAGTTTGGCCCACTCCTTGGCATGTCCGTGAACATAAATGAGAAGGGATATCCATGTATATAGTGCAAATAGGGTCGTACTATTTGCACTGCTCTGTGACGTGGTTCTGTAAAGTATGTCTGGGGATCTCGCCACGCTTGTACAAATGGGTTGGCCTTCATGAAAAGAATAACGCCTCCACAGTATTCTATGGCGTGGAGTATAATTTGTAACCTCTCTCAGTAGGTGTTGATGGGGGTTCCTATTTTTAAAAGACTGTGTTTACTTTTAGAGAGAGGGAAAGGGAGGGAGAAAGAGAGGGAGAGAAATATCGATCAGTCGGTTGCCTCTCGTCCAGGGACCGAACCTGCAACCCAGGCAGGTGCCCCGACTGGGAATCACACCAGGAACCGTTTGCTTTGAGGGGTGATGCCCAACCAACTGAGCCACTCCAGTTAGGGCTTGATGGGTATCCTGATTATAAACGAGATGGAGCATCTTAAAAATTGCTTATTAATCATTTAAATTTCTTTTTTTGTACTGAATTGCCTATTTATAGTTTCTGTTTATTTTTATTCACTTAGATGTCTGGTCTTTCATAATTGATTTTAGGTTATTTCCTAAAGTCTAAACATGAATCCTTTGTGTGTTATATATATTGTAAATGTTTTCTCCCATTTTCTCATTTGTCTTCTTTTGTTGCACACAAGTTTTAATTTATAAGTAGTCAGATCCGTCGCCTCTTTCTTTATGGCTTTTGGGTGTTGTGATTTGCTTAAGAAGCCCTTCCCCAGCCCAAGAGTATGTGCTTATGCACTGTTTTAAAGTTGTTCACAGTTGGCATTTTGATACACCTGGAATCCATTTGGATTGTATTCACCTGTATCCTGACCTCAGCAATGTTACCTGAGATTCATTTTGGTTGGTGGTGTGAGTCTATTATTTATTTCTTGTCTCTGAAGTAGGTGGACAAAGGCAAATGCTGGCAAAGAAAATTCCAGACAGCAAAGAAATATTTAGTGTTGAACTTATGCGATGATATATTTTTCTATTTTAGAGGGCCAGTTTTTTTAAAAGTCCAAAACATTTGTAATAATAACTTTAAAGGCAGAAATACCTAATGTAAAAAGTGAAGTTCCCTCGAGCTTCCCCATCAGTCCTTCTTTGAATGCTTTGAATTTTTTACGACAAACACGTCCGACAAAAGAAGAGCATGTATTTGTTGGCTATTTCTATTTCTTCTTCTCTGAATTGTCTCTTTGCATACTTTATCCTTTTTCCCTCTAGGGTTACCTTTTTCTTGTTGATTTTGTAGGCATTCTTGGTATATAGTAAGACGTTATGTCTTGGATGATTGTGTGTTTTAAATCTCATTTTGTAATGATTGCCTATTAAATTACAATACGTGATCAATGTTTCACTCATCCATTCACTCACTCATTCACTCACACACTCCTTCATCATTCTAGCAAGGCAGCACAGTGTAATGGAGAGGAGCACGGGACTGGGAACTGGCAGAGCTGGCTCGTGCCTCGGCACATCCATGAACCGGCTGTGCAACTTTGTGCGAATCACTCAAGGTCTCTGTGCTGTAGGCTCCTTGCGGGCAAGTCGCAGATATTGCATTAATCTCAGATCTCTAAACACTATGATTTTAAAAAATTATTCCAGCCGCCGTACCTTCAGTAGCCCGGTTTTCTGGACGGAGCACTGCAGATGCACATCCTGAGTGCGTTGTGCCCACGTCCCGTGGCAGAGAGGCTGGCCAGGGGGTGGGGAAGGGGGTGAGCGGCGGCTGGAGAGCAGAAGGTGCAAGCCTGGGGGGCTGACAGCTCACGGTCCCCCAGAGAGGACACAGGAGGGCTGCAGGAGTGGGAGCGGAGAGACCTGGCGTCTGAGACCAGTCAGTTTCTCCACCCTGGATTCTGGGTAGTGGGGGCGGGGCGTTACCCGGCGTCTCTGAGCTTCCTGCCAGCTCTGCTGTCCTGGGGGGCCCATGGGAGTCACAGGCAGGTGCCTCTGTGGCTCCCCGGCTGGCTGTGTGTCGGCTGCTCCCCGCTGCCCCCTCTCCAGCGCACGGTGCCCGGCAGCCTTCACGGCATGGACGTGCCTTTCAGTCTGGGTCTCAGTCTGAGCAACTTGAGAACAAGGCTGCTCAGCAACTTTTTAAGAAAATCCTCCCCCGAGAATATATTTATTGATTTTAGAGAGAGAGGAAGGGAGAGAGAGAGGGAAACACTGGTGTGAGAGAAACATCAAACGGTTGCCTCCTGTACACGCCCCGAGTGGGGATTAAACCCACCACCTGGGTGTGTGCCCTGACCGGGAGTCGAACCCGCAGCATTTTGGGGTAGGGGACAACACTTCAACCAACTGAGGCACCCAGCTAGGGCTCAAACATTTCTATAAAATCTTTATAAAAACCATCGGAATCCCCCACCCTGTTCATTACTGATAAATGCTCACTGTAGGAAAAATGGGGTTCATAGAGCAGGCGAGGGGCAAAATAATCAAATACATCTACTGTTAGCATTTTCTCAGCTTTCCTTCTGGGTTCTTCTAGGCACTTTTTTTTTCTTTTTATGCTATACACACAATTTTGTATCATGAATTTTCACTTACCATGCGATTATTTTCTCATTTCATTAAACACTCTCCGTAAGCATAATTTGTAATCACTATATATGAGTAGGAAGGGACATTTTGTTGTTTCAGAGTGTCTTCACACATAAATGCCATTTTTGCTTCCCAAGCGACGCTGAAGAACAGTCGGCGTGACCATCCCCACTGTGGGGAGGAGAGTGACCCTCACAGCGATTTCTGGGACTCGCCAAGGTCGCGGAGCTGGCCCGCCGCGAGGGGCGCCGCCCAGCAGCCGGCGTCTCGCTGGACATCCGTGGCCCACTGCCCCTTTGCACTCCCTCATTCTCTTTCGCTCACAGCTCCGCAGGCCAGGAGCCAGCATCCTCTTGCCTGACGGGCAAACTGAGGCTTAGAGGGTTGAATGACCCGCCCCCACCTGCCGGGACACAGTCAGGGGCGGGAGCGGGCCTCATGGCCCCGCCCCTGACTCCAGGCTGTGTGTCCTTGCGTTGCCAGTGCAGACGCCTCCTGCAGGAGGGAATCCGGGTGTTGCAGGTGGGCGGCGGGATTGCAGAAACGGGAGGTCACGGCTGCTGCTGGAGGCACCACCAATTCCCTAATCAATCCAGACATCATTTATTTATAACTGTAGAGGCTCAAAGAAAGTGCATGTCAGCAGACGCGGAGGAGGGGGAGGAAGAACAGAACTCACCTCAGAAGAAGCCGAGAGGGGCGCTGGTGGAGGGAGGGCTGGGCCCTGAGGAGGGGGCCGGGTCTGGCACTGGGTCGACGGAGTGGGTCTTGGAGTGCCTCCTTCCTCTGTCCTTCTGCAGAAGGTCCTTTAAAAGAAATGCGCCTCTCTCAGCCAGCCTTCGACTCTCTGGACAGAAATAACCTCTAAGAAACGGCTCTCTTGGCCAGAGCAAATGGTGGGTTTGGTGTTTCTCCAGAAAGCACTAGTCTCGGCTTGATGTTTCCAGAACGGACCTGTCCGGTCTGATTTTCCCGCAGCGGTCAGACCGTTCAGTTCCCGGGCGTGAGCCCTCAGGGGTGGGGGCGCTGGGCGGCGTCCCCTCTCCTCACGGCCCCTGGTCCTGGGGGCGCAGAAGGGCCACTCGAGAGGTGACAGGGAGACCACCCCCCCGGGGGTCTGGAGGCCCAGGCTCCCGTCCAGCTCTGCCCCTGCACACTGCAGGCTTGGGCGGGCTCTCTTCTCTGCTGAGCTCTCAGTCTCCTTACCTCAGAAACGAGGGGGCCGAGTGGGTGTTGTCCAAGGTCATCCTGGTGTCCCTCGATTCATTTAGATGTAGTATAGCTTACAGGACAAGCGTGTGGGGCCTGGAGCCACCTGGGGCCACCTAGCTGTCCTGGGGCCAGGACAGCTAGACCACCTGGGTGTGCACCTGGGCGTGCACCCATGTGACTTGTTACCAGCAAGTAACTCGACCCCTCTGCCTCTGTTTCCCCACCTGCACAATGGGGGCAGCGTCTCCCTACACTGTCAGGATGACTCATGGGTTAATTTGGAGAAACCCTTGGAGCGGTGCCCGCTACGTAGTAACTGCTTTCTAGACATGTGCTAGGTAAACATGTATTACTGCGGAGCCTGGGGGAAGACGGGCGCGGGCACCCGACGGGAGGTGCTCGGCTCCCGGCAGGTAGCGGGCGCTCACAGCTGTTCCTCCGTCTCCGGGCAGAGCTGTGCTCCCGAGCGGCGGCGGCGTCACGCGGGAGAGTCAGGCTCTGCACGGCCAACTCTGTTTCCCAGAAAATAACCAATGTGGGTGATTTCAAGGGGCCCGCTTTCTGCAGAAACTGACTTAATGACCACACAGAAGTATACAGATTCGCCATGCTTTTGAAACTCACCGCCTTGTTGTGGACCATCTAGGCTATTTTCAACTTTAAGGTATCATTAGGGGCCTATTAAATTAGTAAAAAAATAATTGTTTCAGAGCGTGAGAAGCAGTTACATGTTTACCGCTGATGGCACCATAAACTGGTCCAGTTTTTCAAAGGAACAATGCAGTAATATTTAAGAGCTATGAAATTATTCCTACCCTTTGACCTGATAATTCCACTTCTGAGAAAATGCTCCAAGGAAATGGCCTCAGAGAGAGAGAGAGAGAAAAAAAAAAGAAAGAAAGTAATTTGTACTTAGTTGCTCTTAGAAATTCTATTTATGAAAATTGGAAGCAACCCAAATGCCCAGCCATCGGGGTTTGGCTTACAACCCCGGTGTAGTTACATTCTAGAAGCTGATAGAGCTATCGAAAATGACAACTCTGGGAATTACGTCAAGATGTGGATAAGCCCGTACATGCAACACAGTGATAAGCAGAAAAAGGGCTAAGTGCCTATTTTCTGATGGCAGCCATGCAAAACAATGGTCTATAGTTGTTCAATGAACCGACAAAAATTAGGGCAAATTGGCATAGATTTTAATATCCATCGAATGGTGTGAGCGAACAGTAAACATAAAATGGTTTCTCTTATACTGTACTCCTAGATGAATAGGACCAGCTACATAGTTTGTGGGGCTCATTGTGAAGTGAAAAGGTGGGACACCTTGTTTGAAACCTAAACGAAGTTCAAGGTTGCAGCAGAGCTGTGCGCCAGGTGTGGGTTCCTCCTGGCACGGGGTCCCGGGGGGCTGCACGGTGTGCCTGTGAGGCCGTCGGTCCTATGAGCTCCCTCCACCGGTGAGCAGGCTGAGTTTGCCAAGTTCAGCTCTGCTGAGGAAACCTCAGGAGCACCAACGATCGGATCCGCAGCTCCTTGGCGGCGGAGTAAGTGCTGAGGTCACTGAGCACCAGGGCTCAAGCCTTGTCCCTCAGCCGGGCTTCTGCCGGAGGGTCCACTGTGCTTGGTCGGCCCATCCATCCACTCACTCGTCAAGCGTCTATTCGTTGGTCATTGTGCCCTGGACGCTGCACTGGGTGCTGGGCTACAGAGGGCAGAGACACGGGAGCTTAGGGTGGACTAGCAAAGACAAAGGAAGTGGCTGATTATCAGACACTTTGGTGAAAGTTATGATAGGTTCGGACTAATGGTTTAGTTTTGTACTTTTAAAAATCCTCACCTGAGAATGTGTTCACTGATTCTAGAGAGAGAAGAAGGGAGAGACAGAGAGAGAAACATCGATTGGCTTCCTTCAGTACGTGCCCCAACTGGGCATCAAACTCACAACCTAGCTGTGTGCCCTGACCAGGATTGGTACCCACTGCCTTTTGGTGTACAAGATGATGCTCCGACCAACGGAGCCACCTGGCCAAGGCTGGATTGATGGTTTAGACAACACAGAGGGTCTTGGGGGCTGGGGAGCTCTTCTGAAGGAGCTGACGCCTGGGACTTGGAGAAGGAGTGCTGTGACAAGGAAGGTGAGGAGCACCTGAGTATCTAGGAAACAGCCCGTTCTACGAAGCCTGAGTGAGAGCCGTACACTTGGGAACGGCAGTTAATGGCTTGGGGCGGGGGGCAGGTACTGCAGATGCTTTACTGTGAGACGAGTCATCCACACCCCCTAAGTCTTTGCCTGAGGAATGGCCGCCAGGCTGGTACTGCCCCTTCCGTCTTTATTTAGCCGGCCTGTTACTTTGCTCCCGTCTGTGGAATCTTTTAGGGCAGACGCTGACATCTCTCCTGCCTTCCAGCCATCTCAGGTTCGACTGGGACGGGGCCGGCCCCTGGGGGCCAGAGCGGCCTCCACCAGCGATGTCCTGGAGGTGTCCACAGGACATGGTGAGAGGCCCTGCTGGACATCTCCCTGACATCGCAGCATCGTGACCTTCTGGCCGACCGTGCGGGGCGGGTGGTGGTGTTCTGGAGATCCCGCCTGGCTTCTGGTGGGCTCTGCTTGCTAGTCTCAAAAGCCCACAGACATAGTAGCTGAGGACACTCCCTCCCCGCCCCCCAGAAATGTCTGCGCTGACCCACTCCTGAGACCGGAGATGGTCCGTCGTGAGCTTAGGAGCAGAGAACACAGAGCTCCCTCCCTTTCTCCCCACCGCCTCCCCGCACCACACGCCTCTGGGCCACAGGTTTGCGGTTGGAGGATGCTTGGAGATCAGATCCACGGTGTCCAGGGGCTGGAGCTGTGGGTTTGGGGGAGGAGTTGGCCATAAAAGGCCAACACAAGGCAATTAGTTGGGGTGATGGAACCCTTCTGCATCTTGGTTACCGTGGCGGATATGTATCTGTACACATTCGCCGGCCTCCCTAGAAGTGTATACCACGGAGTGAATTTTAGCGCATGTGAACTTAAAACTCTAAGTCTACCTGAATGCCTTTGCCAGAAACATCATATAAGTAAAAGCATCTATTATACAGCCTTTTGGGTCTGGTTTCTTTCACTTAGCAAAGTGCACCCGAGACTCACTCACGTCATTGTGTATGAATACAGATCGTTATGTTTTCTTTCTGAAGGTTCTCCGTCGTCTGGACGTGCCGCTGTGTTCATCCGGCAGCTGGTCAAAGGGCCTCTGCGTTGTTCCCGGCGTTGTCCAGTGACCACGGGTGACGCTGCTGTACATAGCCTCACGGCGGTGTCCGTGTGCACGTACGTTTTCATTTCTCCTGGGTGAATATTTCAGAGTGGGATTTCTAGGTTATACATTAAGTTCACGTTTGGCTTTCGAAGGAACGGCTAAACTGTTTTCACGAAGTGGCTGGAGCAGTTTGCAGCCCGTTGTCCCTGAGAGTCCAGGTACCCTGCGTTGCCTTAGCGCTCGCCGTCGTCTGGGTGTTCTACTTCGGTTGTGCGAACCGGTGTGCGGTGCCCTCTGCTCGTTTGGTAAAACCGCACACGCACGTATTGCAATTTTGCATGTCTTTAACGATTGATGATGTTGAGCACCCTTGGATGTGTTCGTTTTCCATCAGTATGTATTTTTAGTAAAATAGCTGAAACTTTTGCCCATTTTGAAAGGAGGTTGTTGGTGTTTTCTTACTAGTGAGTTTTGAGAGTGCTTTATATACACTGGATATAAGTCCTGTGCCAAATATGTAATTTGCAAATGTTTTATTCCAGCCCATCGTTTTTGTCTTTTCATTCTCTTAATAATCTCTTTCATGGGGCAAAAGTTTTTAATTTAATAAAGTTCAATTTGTCATTTAGAAACTAGGAGTGTGCTTTTGCACCACCTCTAGAACTTTTTGCCCAACTCCAGATTATAGAGACTTTTCTCCCCAGGTTTCTTCTAGAAGGTTCATAGTTTTACGTTTCAACTTGAGGGCTGGGGTGTATTTCGAGTTAACCTTTGCACATGGCGTGAGGGTTCAGGAGTTTTCCGGGGGGCTTTGTCTGGGTCTGGGGCGGAAGGCCCTTCTGAGGGGGATGGGGCTTTTTCTGGGGCTGAGGACGGACTGACGGGAGGAACCAGGTTTCCACGCCAAACACGCCGAGGGGTGAGAGCAACCCTGCTCCTCTCCCTGCAGCCATTGTCTCCAGGAGGAGGCCTCGGGAAAGAGGGAGGTTGGGATGGGCACGAGAAGGAGGCTCCAGAGAGTGTGCACCCCGAGAGCTGTGGTGGGTGGGGGATCTGGTGGCGGGGAAGGCCTGGGCGTGTGGGGGGGAACAGTAACAGAACATGTTTGCGAAAATGGTAGTGGCCGTCTCTCTTTCGAACAGCGAATCTGTGCCAGGCACGTCATGTGCGTGCTGTCTGATTCTTACAGCGCCTCGGCCGGGAGGGGGTTACTGCTGTGGCCCAGGGGAGGGGACCAGAGCTCAGAGCAGTTACCTGCTCAGGGCCATTGGTGGGAGGGCTGGGTGTCAGACCCGGGCTGGACAGTGAAGCTGGTGTTCTGGATGTTCCAGAAAGTGTGACTCAGGGCCTGGGGGCACCTTGGGCAGAGGCCGACAAAGGGCAAAGAGGGAGACAGCTGGAGGGGGGTCGAAGGCAGGCGCCCATGAGGCCAGAGGACATTTGGCTCTTGGCCTGGGCCAGGGAGATTCCATGCTCTGTCATATTCCTCCTACGATGTTTTCTGAAACAGGTTGATAACTTTCGTCCACAGAGGAAGTGGAGGCTGGGGACTGGACGCAATGACCCCGCTGGCCACTGAAGGAGCCATCTGCGTCTGGTGTCCTAGATGCTCCTGTCCCAGGCTGACTTTGATACATTTTTAGGTCAGTGCCAGCCTGGGACGCCGTCTGGGTGATGAGATGACCAAAACACGAGTTTCTGCCTGCCAGATGGGTACCTGCATCTCCCCGTGGCATCCCAGATGGGGCAGGCCAGCAGAGGTCGTGACCTGTTGTTGTCTGTCAGGCACATGCGGGGTGTCTCGGGGTTCTGGCAGGGGTCAGGGGGCATCCGTGCTGGGAAAGCGGGGCCTGGAGTCCGGGAGAGGTGGCCTCGGCAAAGGACAGCGGTCCCGGACCATTCTGTTGTTCTGTGTGAAGGTTTTCTTCCCTCTGCCAAATACGGGGACTCTTTGGCCTAGGCCACTGAGCTATTCCTGGAAGGCGGGCCGTGTGCCAGGGTCCCGGGCGCTGGCCTCGCTCTGTACATACACGCAGTGGACCCACACTGCCCGGCACCCGCGGGGGGCTGGAGCCTCCAGGGTGCTGCCAAGCAGGGCTCCCAGGAGGTGAGGGCCAGGGAGGCAGGGGCCTGGAGTCCACCCACGGCCCCCCTCTGGGTGGCCCCAGGCACAGTCCGCCAACCTTGTCAGCCCTTCTCTGGCAGCTGTGACCAAGGAGAGTTCTGGGTGCAGTGGCCCCTGGCCTTGGCTCCCGAGCCTGGGGGTGAGGAGCCAGGCGAGCGGTGTCTGCGTGAGCCTGGACAGCCCAGGCCCGCGGGAGGGCCGGGTGGACACCCCAGGAGGAGTCGGCGCCGCCTCGAGCACAGCGGGCCTCTCCGTAGACCAGAGAAATCAGAGGCGAGAGGGGATGAGGGTCGAGTCCGTGAATTCAGGGAGCACCTCCGCAGTCGGACACAGACTTGGCGTTCATAACCTAGAGCCCCGGAGAGAGAGGGGCCGAGCTGCGGTGCGGGCCCACCCCAGCTGCGGCTGATGAGCCGGGCGAGTTACATCCGTGCGCTGGGCCTCAGTTTCCTCCGCGGTAAAGCTGCAAGGCTGTTGGGAGGAGTGATGGACGTATCCGAAGTGCTTCGCGCGGGGCACAGCTTGTGGTGACTGCTCAGCGATGACAGCAGCGGCCACCTTCAGCCCACCATCATCAGCACCTTCGTTTGGCATCTGGAGCTGCAGGTTGGAGACCGCCTCTGACATTTAGTTACTGTGTGGCTCTGGTGAAGCTTCGTGACCGTGATGAGCCTCGGTTTCCTGATCTCTAAAATGGGCTCGTAATAATAGCAATAACAGTAATGTGTTTCAGAGAAGTGCTGGGGTAACGAAAGGACTTAATATGAGAGCGCCCGCCACACGGTAGGCTCCACACAATTTAATTAGACGAAGGAGACCCTCGTAGAGCTCCAGAAGGCCAGTGTAAGGCCCTTCCCCCAAGGAAGTGCAACTGTACAAGGTGGAGTCACCTCCCAGGACCGTTTATTACTGCTGATTACCATTGGGGATGATGCTGATTAGTGGCTGAGTCAGGAGTGAAGAAATCCCATCAAATTACCTTGAGAAAATGGAGACAATACTTGAGGGAGTTGATCTGGGCTTCAGGCATGGCTGGATCCAGGCATTTCAAAAAGGGCATCTGCATACTGTCTCACCTTCTCAGGCTCTCTATTCCATTGCGTCTTTCTCAGGCAGGCTTTCTCCCCATGCGGGCAAAGCTAGCTGCTGCCCGTGCCCAGTTTGCCTCATTCCATAGCTTGTTTTGGGAAAGAGCAACACCGTCAAAAGGACTGTTTGGGTCACATGACTACCCTTGGACCACGGACTAGATTGGGTCTGGGTCACATGCCTAGCCCTGTGGCAAGGCCTGTGGGCCCTTTGATCCACAGCCCCACTGGAATCTGAGGAGCGGGGGGGCCATTCCCATAAAGCAAAGAGGGTGCAGTTACCAGAAGGGAAGAAGGCTCGCTGGGCAGGCAGACGCAATAGCTGTCGACGTGAGTTAAAAATATGCTCTAGGTAAACCCCTGGAAGACCTAATGCATCATCTTAATGGGCTGTTAAGGGGAGTGGGAATGCTTATGATTTCATTCTATGGGTCCCTCGGTGCTCTGGGAGGGCAGGATTCAGAGGCTGGGCATCCGCTGGGCTGCCTTGTCCTATGCACGCAGCAGGTCCCAGCTGGCCCCAGACCACACCCAGACCCTCACCCCCACATGCAAGCTTGCCTGGGAGGCCAGACTGCTACCGGCACTGGGGTGCGGGGTCCAGGCACCATGAGGTTCTGCAGGCTGCAAATCTGGACCAGCTTAGATGGGTGCTGGGAGGGGACAGAGTGGAGTACAGATGGCCCTGAAAAGAGCCCTGCCCTTGGACTTGGAAGCTGAGGGGCGGCTCCGCCCTGCTCCATCCCAGCTGCATAACCTTGGACACGTTCCTGCTCTGTCCCCGGCCTCCTCCGCCCCCAAACGAGGGGCTTGGCTGGCTGGTCTCTGACGTCTCTCCCAGGGCTGACATTCTGGGAATCTATGAATGTTATTAAATTCATGAATCGGCTTCTTTGCCTGGAACAAGTTAGCTTAAAATACATGCAAATGGCACTAAGTATAGCTGTTCTCTTGCTGAGGAGGCAGCCTGGCATAGTTACATACTTTGAAATTGGCTGCTGCACGCTCGGGGGGACGGGGTGGGGGAGCAGTGCAGGCTTGGAGGCCGCCCGGCAGCAGCCACCTCTTAATGCAAGCGGGGTCCCGGACCTTCTCCAGCCCAGAGTCCCGGACCCTCCCCAGCCCAGAGTCCCGGACCTTCCCCAGCCCGGAGTCCCGAGGCCTGTGGTTAGCAGGGAGGGGAAGGGAGCTCCTTGATACTGGAGCCGGGATAGGCCAGGGTCCAGCTGGGCTCCTTTTCTCTCTTGCCTTATTTCAGCCTCACAGCAGCCCTTGAAGAGTTATCGTCACGTTCCCGCTGAACCAGGGAGCAAACCAAGGGCTGTGGCTTTCCCAGGGTTGCACAGGGAGGAAAAAGGCTGAGGTTGGAGCCCCGGTCTGGCTGCCTGCAGAATCCTCGCGCTCTCTCCGGCACCCGCCCGCTCAGCAGGGTCACCGCACCTGCGCAGAGCCTTCTTCATTTATTCCCTCTGCCAGTACGTGACCAGAGCACCTACTGTGTGCCAGGCTGCGCTCCAGGGATCCGGAGTGGAGGCAGAATTCTAAACGAGACAGGCGAGACAGGCATGGTCTCCATCTTCTCGGAGCTTGCACGCCCGTGGGAGAGCCAGGAGCTGAACGGGGGGGATAAGAAAATGAAGCAAATTGCAGAGTGTGGTCATACTCAGAGGAAAACAGAGAGTGGACAGGGACAGCACCGGGGGCCTGAGACGGTGCCGCCCAAACCGAGAGCAGATGGGCCCAGTGACGCCAGCCGACCAGTGGACCAGCGGGCTCCTGTCTCCTTGCTTCTTAGCTGTGTCACCGCGACCCAGGCACGTCCTCGCCGGGGAGGGAGAGTGAGGGTGCTCCTGGGACGAGGTGGCTCCGAGGACTGCAGACTGCCTATGAAGCATCCGGCGCAGTGCCTGCCGCGTAAAACTCGCCCTCTGTTCTTGTTCCTGTCCCTGTACTTTGTGGTTGAGCTGTGTTTCCCTCGGCAGTGAGCCTGCACGGTCGACCCTCGGGGCTGACCCCAAGGACCACCAAGCTTAGGGCGAAGGCAGGTACCAGGCCAGGACCTGGGGTCCTGGACCCAGTCCTGGCTCTTCCACCTGCTGCATGGAGACCGCGGCAGGTCAGGGAGCACAAGGGGCCTGGATGAGGCCGTTCCCCACCCACCTCCCAGGACGACTGTGACCACCAGGGCGTAAAAATCCTCCGAGTAGCTCTGCGTCTGTCCAGTTCTCCATCCAACCAGCTGCAAGATCTCAGAGAGTTTCTTTGCCTCTGGGCTCAGTTTCCTTTTCTGCCCAGACGACTCACAAGAGCCACCTCGCTGTCACTGTCAGGCGCAGGTGGGGGTTAGGAGGTGAGAGCTGCCGGTGGGAAGGAAGGGGGAGGTCACCGTGCTCAGGCCAGCTGTCCCTGCCTCCTGCCAGCTGGCAGAGGGCTGGCGCGGCTTGCTTCCTGAGCACCTGCGGGCAGCGCCGGGGCCCAGAGAGAAGACACGCTGGCCGCGGGCGAACCCTGGAGCCGCTGTCCAGTGGGGACAGGTACCAAGTCTCATGAGCGAGCTCTGCAGAGACGCGCTCGACGGGGCGCGTGACTGGGTGACGTCAGTGTCTGCACTGTCCACCCAGGGGGTAGCTAGACACTGGTTTGTGCCCGTCTCTGGACACACTGGCGGTCTCGGGGCTCTGCTCTGCTCCCGTGAACCCTCGCCCCAGCCTGTCCCAGAGAAGAGGTGCAGTTTCAGAGAGGTTAAGTAGCCTGCCCAGGATCACACAGCCTGTAAATGAATTTGAGCCTAGGTCTGTCTGACTCCCAAAGGCAGGTCCTGTTCCCCTGGTCTGGGAGGGGCCATCGGCTTGCCTGAGCTTCCAGATCAGCACTAGGTGCTCCCCAAGCCCCGCCCTGTGGCTCGGTCAGCCTCCCAGGAGACAAGTTCATTATTCCGGGAGTCAAGTTCATTATTGGTGGTCCTTCTCCTTTGCCAGGAGTCCTTCTCTTTGGATGGTCCTTCTCCTTTGCCTGTTCCAGCCCCAATAGGCTCTGTCCCCCAAATCCTCTGGCCTGGGACTACTCTGGACCAGCCTCTTTTCAGACTCCAGGTGGCCTGTGGCAGGGCTGGCGAGGCCTGCTGGGTGGTGGGCCCCGGGTGGGGGGAGTGAGGCTGACCGTCTGGCCAGCCAGGAGCTGTGCCCCGGGGACACTCCTGCCACCCAATCGATCTCACCGTGAAATCAGGGCCAGGCCTGACTGAGCGTCTGGGCTCTGGCCGTGCCTGGGCTCTGGTCCGTGGCTCCCACAGCTGGACAGGGTTCGCTCCTGAGAAGGCGGAAGGTCTATGGTTGGGTGGGGTGGGACAGTGGGGCACCTCATGACAGGGCTACCTTGATTCTGTCAATGGCTAAGAAACGCCCCCTCAGGGGCGCTCAGGTGCCCATAGCTGGGACTGCGGGGAGGTAACAAGGTCAGGCTCCTTAGGTGAACCCCTTGGGGGAGGGAGATTGACCCTTTTTTTCCTCGTCAAGGACATGCTCACTCGCCTTAGAGAGAGAGGAAGGGACATAGAGAGAGAAGGAGAGAGGCGTCAATGTGAGAGACATTGATTGGCAATTGCCTCTTGTATGTGCCCCATCTGGAGACTGAACCCGCAAGCCAGGCTGGTCGTGCCCTTTCAGCACACGGGACGACACTCCAACCACCTGAGCCAGCCCGGCCAGGACAGTAAGTGGCCTCCTGATCCACTGGGGCAGGTGGCTCTGTCACGAGAAACGGCAGCCTTGTCCTGCCAGCTGTTCAGGCCAAAAGTGTGGGGTCACTTTTTCCTTCCATCGCACGTCAGTCCACCAGCAAGTCCTGTGCGCTCCACCTGCAGATCCGGATTCCAACCACTGCCAACTAACCTCTCCACTGCCACCGCCATCCACGCCTCCTCATCTGCAGCAGCCTTCTTGACGCTCCCCCATCGCCACCCTTGCCCACTACAGTCTACTCTAAGCAGCAGCTGGCATGATCCTGGGGGAAAAAACGTCCCGTCAATTTTATCTTCTGCTGTAAAGCCTCCCTTGGCTTCCCACCTTACCCAGGGTAGAACCCAGAGTCCTGTCCCTCGCCCACGAGGTCCTGTGTGATTTGCACAGTCTCTCCCTCTTCTGAATCCCCGCCCTGAGGCTTCCCCGCTTGCCCACTCTGCTCCAGCAGGACTGGCCTCAAAGGCGCCCGCTCCCCTGCCCTGAGCCCTCTGCCTCTGCTGTTCCCTGAGCCCGGAACGCTGGCCCTGCGTCAGTCGGTCGGCGTGGCCACCTCCCTGGCTTCCCGGAGGCCTCTGCTTAGGCGCCACTTTATCTGAGAGACCCTCTCTGCTGGTCCCGCATGCAAGAGTCCCCCACCTTCATCTCTTTAACCCCCGTGAGAACAGGCGCTCTGCTTGCTTTGCGTACTTGTATGTATCCCCAGACTAGCAAGAAGGGCGTCCAGTTCTTTGCACACAACCAAGGGAGGTGCTGGAACGTGATAGGGGCTTAATTCCTGCTGCCTGACCTCACGGGCCTCTCCCTTGCCGGGGGCTGTGGCTCTTGTCCTCTTCGCAAGAACAGCCTGGTGCCCTGGGCTGGGCCGGCCGTCGGCAGGCTGCAGTCCAGGGACCAATTTGCTGTGTAGCCTTAAGCAAGTTGCTGTCCCTCTCTGGGCTTCCATCTGCTTGTCTATAAATGAAGCAATTGGTCTGACTGACCCCAGAGGCCCTTTCTAGATGGGACAATCCAGGATTCCATTGCCCTCAACCTCCCCACCCCTCCCTCGCTGTTGAGGGGCCGTTGTGCTGCCACCAGACCTGAGTTCTTTTTGTTTGTTTGTTTCCATCCGGTGTCCTTACCGTTCTCGCAATGCCTCGGTTTCCTCCTGGACAGTGACCCGGGATATTAATGCCTGCCTGGTCGGCTGCCACGGAGAGGTACTGTGAAGCTCAATGGATGACATACCACTTTGGAGTCTGGGTCATGATTGAGAGGGAGGGTTAGCAGTGTGGGCTGTGGAACCAGATGGCCTGGGTTCAAATCCTGGCACTGCAAGTTAAGTAAGCCCATGCCTCAGTTCCCTTGTGTGTGGCACAGGGAGAGTTAGCATCTATCAGAGGGTAGTTGCAAGGACTAAGCTGACTGATCTAAAGCCTTGGCTGGCGTAGCTCAGTGGATTGAGAGCAGGCTGCAAACCAAAGTGTCGCAGGTTCGATTCCCAGTCAGGGTACATGCCTGGGTTGCAGGCCATGACCCCCAGCAACCGCACATTGATGTTTCTCTCTCTCTCTCTTTCTCCCTCCCTTCCCTCTCTGAAAATAAATAAATAAAATCTAAAAAAACCCAAAAAACTGACTGATCTAGGTAAGGCGCTCAGAACAGGGCCCAGCATGTGGTAGGTACCGTATAAGCATCTTTAAAGATTATCATCCCTTCCTGGAACCAGGCGCCCATCCCGCAGTGACTGACCGAGGGCCTATTCACGAGCAATGACCGGCTCAGGGTTCGCGTCCTCCCTGCCCCTGGCTCAACTTCCCGCCACCTTGCTCTCCCGAGGAAGGAGCCGTCTCGCAGGTTGGATCTGACATCTCCTTTAGCTCTGGTCCCCAGAGTGGGCACAGTGCCAGGCCCACACAGCCGGCCCGCCAATGTCTGCCGAGAGAAAGCACAGGTGGCGTGGGGCCCCAGCGCCGGGCAGCATTTCCTAGAGACCTGTCAGGCTGCCCGAGGGGTGTTTTATATAAGGCTCCTCTCCCCACAGCTCCGCAAGGTGGGCGGTAGCTCCCACTTGGATAGACGAGGGCGGTGGATCCAGTGAACTCCCCCACCCAGACGGAGGACCCGGGCTGGGGTGCGGGGCAGAGCTGGAGGTGCTGTTTACTGGGCACTTACTGTGTGCCAGGCATGCGCCAGGCATTTCACCCTCTCGGCTGCCCGGGAGGGCACTTATCCTGAGGCCCGTCCCCGCTTTTGTAAATGAGGAGACTGGGTCAGGCCGCCTAAGGGAGGAGGAGGAGGAAGGTGTAAGCAGGCAACCCCTCCACCAGCCACTTGGACTCTGAAAGAGCACGTTGGCGTGGTGGCTGGGGGAGGGCCGCAGAGGCCCCAGGGCCCCTCCCTTTCCCTCTCTGAGGAGTCGAGGCGCAAGGGACCAGAGCTTTTTCAGGAACTTTTAATAGAGTGATTGCTCATCCACACCCTGCAGCCTGTGAATCCCATTGACAAAAATACCCCAGGAGGATGATCCGATTCCGCCGCTCCTCACGGTCCCTAGACGTCCCGACTCTTCCCCAGGGTGCCCCTCCCTCTGTTTCCCCGGAGGCCCCCAGAGACCCCAGGGCTGCCGGTCAGGGTTGGAAGCCTTGGGGATTTTCACGGCAGGGTCACTGTGAGACTCCGGCTGGAGGTGCCACCGGGCGGCTGAGGTGTCACAGCAAGGGACTGGACTCGGCTCTGATGGCCTCCAGCTGTCTTGGCTCTGAGTCCTGTATTCGCCTCGCCCCTCTCAGTAGCTGCGGGGTCAGGGCCATGGCTGTGCCTCTGCGCCTCGGTTTCCTCATCCGAACGCTGAGAGGCCACGGTGCTCTGACTAAACCACTGGAGGGTCCACCGAGGGGAGGTGGGCGCACGGCCCCACACGGCCCCTGCTCTGCGGCGGCGTTCCTTCCGTCACGGGAGCGTTGGATGCGTTTACCCAGCCAGCACGTTTCCTGAAAATCCACTTCCCAGGAGGAATCCTTCTTTCCTTTCCATGTGATGGTTTTCCAGGGTCAAGGCCTGCAGTTAGGCTAAGAAGGGTGAGAGCAGGTCCCGGGACTTTGTGAGGACTTGTTCAGTGATGTGCGTGCATGTGTGTGCGTGCGTGTGCCATATGTGCACACCTGTGTCCGCCCGTCCCCAGGCCGTCCTGTCCCAACCTCACCCTTTGAGGGGGAGGAGGAGAATCCATCCAGCAGCCACAGCCACCACCCGAAGCAGCTCGGGCAGGCTGGGCTGGGGGGCAGGGTAGAGTGCCCGGGGTGGGGTGCCGCCAGGACAGTGTTGTGGGGAGGTCCAGCCCCAGCTGTGGGGAGACGCTGGGCACGCCATGGCCTCATGGGCAGGCCCTGGTGCCTGCTGCCTTGGACACTGAGACGACTGAGGGCTGACGTGGGGAAGACGGTTCTTCCTGGGGTTGGTGCCTTTCCCACCAGCCTGCAAGGCCCAGATGCCATTTCCCAGAGCTCAGTACGACGGGGTGGAGAGAGGAGATGGGGCCTTCCAGCCTCGCTCGCCCAGGCCAAGTGGAAGAGGACTCCTCTGATTGTATCAAGGCTCCCTCGGGCAGACGAGCTTTTCCTGCTTGTCTTCTTATAAGATGTGTCTGCGTGCCCTTGGCCACGTGAGGGGAGAAGGTGGCGGTGGAGGAAGGACGGACTAACACCGACTGATCAGCGTACTCACTGAGGTATGGGCTCTGCCACACACGGGCTCTGCCAGGCACGAGCTATGTGACCTCGGGCTAGTTACATAGCCTCTCTGAGCTTTGGTTTCCTCATTTGTAAAATATAGACAATAACGCCCGCATCGCAGGGCTGTAGCGATAAATGAATGACATCATGCGTGTCAACAGAGCATCTCCTGCAAAGTCAGCCTTTGCCACATACACGGTAATAAATATATATTTTATACATACTACATAGAAAATATACAAATATAACATATGGTGTAATATTATATTATATGTACTATAACATATTATAGGATCTATACCATATAACATGTAAAATACAGGGTCCAGCATAAACGATGTCCCTTTGTTGTTATAAAATCGTTTATTACAAAATCACTAGCATGCCATTCTGTAACCTAACAACATCACACTCAAGCACACACACCATAGGACGTTTTAGATGACATGTTCAAATTAAAACTATAAATTATCACACCCACATTATTACCTTACCAGCCACACTCAAGCAGGCCTCACTTCTGCCATGCCCTATAATTTGGTACATTAAATATATGAAAACATAAAATACATAAATATATACGTTTAAAAAAGTCCTCACGACGACCCTGTGAGGCAGGCGTTTTAATCTCAAGGCAGAAAGCGGGAGTTGAGAAGTGCTGTCTTCCTCCCTGGGGCCACGTGGGCGACACGGCTTCCCCTGCGGTGGAGCCAGGGACGCCTCCAAGGCCCGGCGTCTTCTAAGGCGCCGAGATCTCCCCGGCCTTCGAACCTGGGGCCTGCGGGAACCCGTCAGAGCTCCAGTCACTGGGGATAGGGGAGGGCCCGGCCCTGGCCCCTGTGGGGTGTGCGCTGGGGATAGGGCCCTAGACGCACGGCACCTCGACATTGGACTCAGGCGACTCAGACCATCTGTACCTAAAGGCCACTCTGACCTCAGAGGACGGAGATCAGAGGTCTCTCGTTGGGCCAGGGAGAGGTACTGGGGTCATGGGGTCCTAGAACTTGGCCATAGCCCTGTGGTCCCAGTGACCTGGCCCTCTTGGCCGCCATGGCGACTTCCGATGTAGATACTCATTCATTCCATGGGCGTTCGTGGTGCCCGGCACTGTGCTGGGGGCTGGGACGGCAGAGGTGACACGACACTCTAAGACGCCTGGCTTAGTCTGGGAGAGATGGGCCCCACCAGCCACGGAAACAGAACGGGTGTCGTTTTCCCTGCACGGCTGTGGGTGGCCCTCCAGGCGACCAGTAGGGACTGTGCTGTCTCCTCTCAGAGCCCGGAGGGGGCAGGCTTTCCTCGGGTCAGGAAGCCACTCACGCAGCTGGGAGCTTTTCCTCCTAACCTTGGTACGGACCATGAAGCATGGCGCCCTGGCTGGCGTTCGGGTGGGCACAGGCAAGGGCCGCAGAGCCGTGACCTTTCCTTGACCAGCCCGTGGTCTGTGGGCGTGCTGCTCACTGCCCTGAGTGAGGGGCAGGGGTGAGGGCTGGCCTCAGGGCACAAAGGGGCAGAGGATCATCAGAGCTGACAGCCACATCCAGCAACGCCCCAGGCCTGGGGTCAAGGAGATGCGGACTCCCTCATTTGCATAATATTTACATAGCACTAATTTCCCAGCCAAGTCGGCGGTCCTTTCCCTACTGCGGTGTTAGCCAGCCTGGGGAAACCTCGGGTCTGGATCCGGAGGCCAGCCCAGCGCGGCGGACAGGTTAACGGGAAGCTCTGTCCTGAGAGCAGGGACCTGTCTCGCTGGGTCGACCACCCTCCCTGTGGGCGGGTTTCTGTCTTCCCCGGGAAGACCCACGAGGCCAGAGTATCTATCCTAAGCAGCAAGCACTGAAATATTTCTGGAGTAAGTACTTTCTTTTTTTTAATATATTTTTAAAGATTTTATTTATTTATTTTTAGAGAGGGAAGGGGGGGGAGAGAGAGAGAGAGAGAGAGAGAGAGAGAGACATCAATGTGTGGTTGCTGGGGGCCATGGCCTGCAACCCAGGCATGTGCCCTGACTGGGTGGGGTAAGTACTTTCTTTTTTGAGCAAATGACAGTGACTCCAGGACAATCCCTTTTCCTTCCGGGACACTGGGGAGGAGTTGACAGGGTCTCAGTTCGACCGGCAGTTTTAACTGTTGGGGCCGAGGACAGCTGTGGACGCTCTCCCTGGGGAGGCAGCCGTACGACCCCGCGCCGTGCGTGGTGTCAGCAGTCTGCGGGACACGCTGAGGTTCATTCTTGTGCCTCAGCTCAGGAACCCCTGGACCAGAACAGGCTGACAATCCTTCACCTTTTAAACGTTTTAAGAGTGGGGAAGGGAGGGGGACAGAGAAGGGGAGAAACGTGGGTGCGAGAGGGAGACGGATCGGTTGCCTCCTGGACGCGCCCCGACTGAGGACTGACCTGCAGCCCAGCGTGGGCCCTGCCAGGGAATCCAGTGGGTGACCTTCTGCTTTGTGGGACGACACCCGACCCACGGAGCCACACCGGTCAGGGCAAGAAACCCTCCAACGTTCACATCTCGGATTTCTGAGTCTCCAGGTCCACTGGCATCTTCCAGGCGTGGGGAGCCAGGAGAGAGGATGCTGGCCCCACCTTGATGGGGCTCCTGCTGTGCGCAGGGGTTCATTCAGTCTCCACGAGACAAGGCCGGTGTCGTGCTTCCTTCAGTGAGGATGAGACAGCGGAGGCCCAGGGTCGCAGAGCTGGTGAGGGGACAGAGCTGGGGCTCCTTAGGGTCGGACTTGTTCCTCAGCTGTTCCTGTCCGGCCTCCCTCCACCTGCTCACCCCACGGGCCCCAGGACACAGGACGGGGTGGGCTCGCCCCCTCGCACCGCACGCATCAGGCACCTCTCCTCATCGGGAGAAACTGCCCCCGTGAAGCCCAGCGTCCCAGACCTGGCCGGCGGGGGGCGGGGGGGCTCCAGTGGGCTTGGGTGGTGTGGGTGGTGTACACTTGAACTAACTGAATCCCCTGCCGCCCCAAAGTGGAGAGCAGAATGGGGACCTTGATGCTGTGGCTCCCACACACCCAGTCTCTCTCACTGTTCCCCCGGAGGTATTTATCAGAAAAATCTGCTCCATCAGGGCCAGCCCCACTCCCCCCAGCACCCAGCCCTCGACTCCTCGGAGGCAGGGCTCTGTGTCCGGCAGGGGAAACACGCAGGAAGGACCTGGCCTGGGGGGCCTGGCTCAGTTTCCCATTTTGGGGGGAGGACCCTGCCCCAGTAGTCAGCTGGCGCCGCTCTGCCGACGTCCAGAGCTCTGGGTGCTGCCCGCACCTGTGACCTGCTTCACCTGGGGGCTTCCCAGGGGCCGAGCGGGGCAGCCTGTGAAGGGGCATCCCTGCAGATCAGGAACGGGGGGCGTGGGGGTGGAGTGCGCTTGCGGGTGGCTGGGGGCAAGGGCTTGTCGCAGCCCACGCCGTGGCCACTTAGGAACCATCTGCCTGCTGGGGGATCCAGCTTCGACCTGGAAAAGCCCTCACAGGGAATCGGATGGAAGTGCCTCAGCCATGTGAGTGTGTGCGTGTGTCTCTGTGTGCACGTGGGTGCACCAGAATCTTCCCCAAGGAGGTGCTGCTGCACCGCTGAGTGGCCAGAGACCCAGGCGCCTCCCCCTGGAAGGCCGAAGGGAGGAGGGCTGCTCTCTGAAAGCTGAGGCTGGTCGACCCCGACTGCTGGGCGCCAGTGGGCACAGGCAGAAGTGGGGGTGGGGGACACCATGGCGGCAGAGGCGGGTGTAGTCAGAGTTAATGACTCCTGGGGGTCGACTGCCTTTGGTCATCAGTCTGGGTCTCCCTCCCCACACATCCCCCAGCTCCACAGGAAACCAAGAAGCCCCGATACAGTGTGGGCAGGGGTCTCAAACCCACCTGCCCACCCTCCCGCCCACAGCCTGCTTAGGAAGGCCCGTGAGGCACCTGGGGGGCCATCCGCTGTGCTGCCGCGCTCCCCGGCGGGGCCCTCGCGGCCGCAGACCCCGGAGCGATGGTGAGGAAGTCCCGCGTGCGTGACGCTGGAACAGTAGCTCAGTCAGGTGAGAAAGAAGGTGGAAACACCTGGTGTCTGTCAAAAATTTTATTTTATTTTTGTTTCACACAGAATGATGTTAAAATAAATCCTCAGTTAATATATATTTATACACTTATTTACTTGTGTGGATATTTACAAAAGATTGTGGAGCTCTGTGAAGTCTATGCACACCCGTGATCAGGTGGACAGGCAATGTTCACTGAGGCACGTATGTACACACATATGTGTAACCTATGTACAAAGATCAGACCCTACTGACACAGGAACTCTCAGCTGCGGAAGTCCCGGGCGGGGCAGTGTTGCTGGGGCTGAAAGCTTCCGGAACATGTCAGCGAGAATGGTAACAGCTATACGTCCTGTGTGATGCAGTTATAGCTGGTGTCTACATTTTCGTGAAGCAAACAAACAGTTAAATGACTCCCAACACCCATGAGTCTTCCCCACAAGCCCTGCTCCGCCTTGCGCTCCGATTGGTCCCCAGCCTCTTATCACCATGGAGACCCCGGTTCCCTTTCAGCATCATCCTTTACGAAGCTTTACCATCAGCTCTGGCATTCCTTCTCCTATTGATCCCAGGGAGGTTTATTTATCTGCCTCTCCTCTTTGGCTTTTCAGCAATTATTAGAGACGAGATGCGGGAGGGCAGCTACCCAGTGGTGCGTGAGCGAGCGGAAAGGAAGCGGGCAGGAACTCGAATTAGATTCTGGGCTGCGTGAGCCTCTGCGAGCGGCCATTTCCACCTTTCCCGTCTACGTGTGTGTCATGCACAAAGCCCGCACAGGCAGCCTGTATAAGCACGTGAGTGCATGGGTGTAGAAAAGGAAGCAGACCCTGCACTCCTGAGCCTTACCTCTGGGCCCCTGAGGGAAGGAGAGAGCCCTTCTGGACCGCTGGCAGCGTTAACTCTCCCTGTTCCAAGAGTGCCCTTGGAGCCGGGAGGGGTGCAGGGACGCAGGGACGCGGAACCCCAGGCCGAGGCCAATTTGGCTGGGGCGCTGTGTGCTCAGCAGGCTGGGGCTCGATCACGGGGCTTTCCAGCTTCCTGGGGCCCTTCAAGTGCAGGGCTCGTCCAAGCGCCACAACCGAAGGAAACTGGGTCGCGGATCCCACGTGAAGGCGGAACTGGGGCAAGCACAGAGCATGTTCAGACCCTCTGCCACTGCCGCGCCGAGCCAGCCGGGCCCGCTGCCTGCCTTTCCCTCCCACGTCTCAAGGCCGAGGCTGAGGCCGCCTGCTCTCGCCCAGCCCTGAAAGGTCCCTGTCCTTGCCCTGCACTTCACAGGCTCAAAAGGTAGTCATGTCAGCAGCTGGCACGGCAATTGTTTGGTGGCCAAGCCAGTGCCTGAATGCTCTCTTCCTCCCGGCTCCTCCTCTGGCTTCTCCTAGCAGCCCAGAGTGTGGCTGCGCTCAGACAAACAAGGCAGCTGGTGTCTAGGGAATCGTTTTCAAGAAGCAGGGCTCAGAGGCCTCTCTCGAGGACTGAGAAGAGAGACAGGACTGAGTCCTCTGGGCAGCTGTCCCAGGCCGTAGTGCAGAGCCACGGCGGCAGCACGCTCCGTCATCTCGACGTTGCTGCAGCTGGCCGCCTGGTTACGTAGTCACACCTGCCCTGGTGCACCCATCAGTGCAATGACGCAAACTCATCCGGAACATATCGGACTGTTTTGGGGGTACAGAGGAGCACAGAAAGTTACGTCTGTTCCCAGGCCCAGATTCGATTCACGCCACGTAAGAAGTGGCCATGCAGACAGGTGACCCCAATAGCCCCTGTTTACCAGTGGGTCACACGCATTCTGGTTTATGGACTTCTCTGTCTGACCATGGCCAGCTTGCCCAGTTTGGTGGGCTGCTGGGAGCGCTGGGAGGCGGCAGGGCCCCCTGCACCACCTACATTGCCCCAGGTACCAGTGAGGGATCCCCCCGCCCCTGTCCAGGGAGTGTGCACACAGCGAGGTGAGGCGAAGTGTCTCCCGTGGGTCTCAGACGCTGCCAGGCAAGGCGGAGAAGGAGAACGTGCTTCCACTCAGACCCAGCTGTTTCTCCAAAGAGGCAACTAAATCCTAGCTGTTCTACCGCCCACGTCCACAACCTAGATTTGGTCAAAACTGACAGCAGGGTGGGTGGGTGTGTTCCATCGCTTGCCATACACCTCACCTTCCACGGGGCAGACACGCCTGTTAGAACGAGGTTACTTTCAGATCTCACGCAAGTCAAGCCTCGGTCACGCCACCAAACGGCAAAGACAAAGTGACAACAGATCACTCCTGTGCCAGGTCTTCCTGCCCCCTCCTCCCCCTGAGCTACCGAGTTTGCTGTCACTGTTCCGGGCCCCAGTGATGAGGTCACAGCCAGCCAGGGTGCACAGCACAACGGGCGAGCCCTGGCCCTCAGCTCGGCCTCCCTGTATCCCTGAGTCAGGCGGCCGCCTGGGAGGGAAGGGAAAGATCCTGGAGCCGCACCTTTTGTTACGAAAGAACCATCTTCTGGAGAGATCTCTGCGTGGAAGGATAAGCTGAACTGGAGAACTGGGGAGGATGCAAAAGGAAGGTCATTTGCAAAATTCAAATGAATTCAGTTTATTTCTTGGATTGCCAAATGTATTCCACATTGGTGAAGCAAAGGGGACTGGTCATTGTGTAGTCTGATTTTTAAATAATGGTATACATATATACACATACTATACATATATACACAGACATATGTATATATGGAAAACCTCTGATAACTCAGGACCCGTGAGCCAACACCTCGACTACCGAGGTCTCTGTTTTCTGACCACACGTCCAGCAGAAAGAGGCCAAGGGCGGCGAGGGCCTCTGCTGGGCCCCTGTGTGCCCGGGCGGCCAGCTTCCAGCGGCGCCGGGCAGCCAGCTCGAGGGCGGCCTGTCCCTTTGGTCTTGTCCCTCACGCTTCTGGACAGTGAGCCCCGAGGTTCCCAAGGTTGACCCTGAGCAACGCCAGGTCATCTGTCGTCTTGGAACACTTGTTACTAAGGCAGGAAAGTTTCTACTAACCTACTTAGGAAACGTCTTTTTTTTTATTTTCAATAACAAAAGGTTGACCAAAACGTATTTCCCACTCCCATGCAAACAACCTGAACTGTAAAGTGAGCAGGACGTGCCCTTCCCTGAGGATTTCGCCGTCTGTCAACTGAGGTTTTGCTGCACACGGGTGTGGGGGCAAGGCGGGCTGAGCAGGACTGGAGCGGGACGCGGGGTACTCGGGGGGCGCTACCTTCTCTGATTGTCCAGTCGGGAGGGGTGTCCTCACAGGGTTTCTCTGGGAAAACGGCCTCGTCTGAAGCCCCCTCGTGACGTGTGCAAATGTTCGTGCAGCTGCACCTCGCAGGGGGTGGCGGGGTCTCTGTGTCACGAATGTGACGTCCCGACCACCCGAATTTCTATCCCTGTCGACCTCCACCCACAACCACCTGTGTCCCTCCGTAGCTGTCACGGAGCCCCTTTGGGCAATCACGGCAGCTGATCTGGAAGGACGGCCAGAGGGTGACCCCCCAAACCTGCCGGGGCTGCCGGTCCCAGGTGCAAACCTGCAAGCCACGTTCCCCCAGCATCCCCGTCCCCGGGGTGGGGAGGAAGGGGAGCAAGCGGATCAAGTGATGGCTTTTAGTGGGGGGACAACCTTCTGTAACGGCTCAGGATGCTGTGCTCCTACTGCCCTTCTCAACCGGGAGCGCTCTCCCGCGGGCTTCCATCACAACTTCCAGACTGACCGGAGGTCCGGGAGGTGGGCGGACGGGAGGCCACTCAGACCCCAGGCTCCAGGGCCCAGAGGCTGTGAGAACGCCGGGGAAGGGGGGCGGGAAGAAAGGAGAGGAGGCCGCCCGAGTCGAGAGGACAGACACACACTTGGAGAAGGAGGAGAGAGGCATGTGCGGGAGGGAGGGAGACCGGAGGCAGAGAGCCTGCTCTGGACCTCCCCCGGGCGCACACTGAGCTCCCCCCCACTCCCCGCCGCTGGTCGGAGCCTCAGGAGGAGAGGCGGGTGAACTCCGGGCAACCAGAGGGACTACGGAGACAGTGAACTAACAGCTGGAAGCCAAGAGCATTGCCTCCTAATCCAGGTACTGCCACTTTTCAGTCCTGAGAACAAGATTTTTTGAAAGAGCTATTGCTAAAGAAAACAGTCACTATTGATTTTATTGCACTTTTCCTCTTTAAAAATAGTCAAACACAAACTATGAGAGACGGAGCTGAGGTCTGGTGGGAAGGGAAGCAACAAGAAGGGAAACGTGAACTCGATTCCTTTGAGGAAGAGACCCACCCACTTGTAGGGGACCGCCCCCTGTCGCCCGCTCGCTGCTGTGACAGGGACGGGGTTCGCCTCCACGAGGGCCAAGTCTGAGGATGTGCAGGATGGTCCCGGCAGCCAGAGGCAGCTCCCTGCATCCTGCGCCCTGCTCCTCGGCTCAGATGGTTTATGATCTTTGTAAGGTTAGGGTCTCGGGGTCAAACCTAGCGATGGCCACTCTGCCGAGGCTAGGGGAGCCCTCCATTGTGCTGCCAAGGAGCACCCTGGGCACCACAGCCCACGGGGACCCGCCCTCTCAGACCAGGCGGGGACCCCAGAGGAAGGCCCATGGCAATGGGCCCCAGGGGAGCCGGAACTGGGTCCCGGCTGGGTCCCGGAGGGGAGTCCCCATCCCCTCTGGGGTTCACAGTTCAAAGCTCTGTGCTCTTCCTGCCCAACATGGGGGGTGCCGTGTCACCTGCTGTGGCATTTGCTGAGTGTCCTCTAGTTTCCTTTGTAGAAGGCAGCTCCCACCTCTCTTCCCTGTGACCGTGGGCAGCACTGAACCCCCTGGCCCGAGACTCTGCACATGGGTCGGCCCTGATGTTTACGGCAGACCAGGAGGAAGTCGGGTGGCCAAAGACCTCACCGTGGTGGGGTGACAGATCCTGAGAGGACAGGACGAGCAAGTCCTGCAGCGCTCCCCGTACAGGGCCTCCGGGCCGGGGACTCCAGCCGGCTCTGCTGTCACGGGAGGCCTCTCCCCACGGGCTGATGGTGGCCGGAGACACACTCCCTTGGGGCCCCTTTGACAAGGCTCAATTCCTGGCGATACTCCTCCTCCGTCCTCAGGAGCCCAGCTGAGGGGGCAGGGGGCGGCAGCCGAGAGTGGGGAGGAGAGAGCATCAAACACTATGGAAGCTCCAAGCCTTAGCCCTGTCCTTCATTCCATCTTGGCTCCTGAAGAGCCTACTCCAAACTCTGACCCGCTCGGTCGCCCTCTCTTCCTGACGACCTGCCCACCTTTCCTGGCCTTCCTTCCCTTCAGCCTCCTGAGAACGCCAGCCTTCCTGAAAGGCTGCCCCTGCGGAGGCACTGCTGAAGCTAAAGGGAAGATTGCGATCTTGACTTGGAAGCACTGGGAAGGCCAGCACGGTGCACTGAACGTGCAAATCAGGGCCCACTCCCCTGGCCCCTGCTGTTGCTGCTTTCCGCCATGGAGACCCGGAGCTGTGGCTGCCGAGAGGGGGCTGGGACACGCCTGCAGGGGTCCGGACCGTGATACCTGCCCTGACACCTGACCTCAAACCCCAACCTCCATTTGAGGGGAAGCCTTTGCCCAAGGGCCCAGCTAGTGCTCCTGGTGGGAAGGCCCGGCTCCGTGGGCAACCCAAAACAGCGAGTCGTCTCACAAAGCACTTGTATCAGGCCTTGGAAGATAGGACCAAAACCAGACCCTTTAAAACCTGGTGTCGTTTGCTTGCGTAGCGTTAGGATCGCGTCTCTAACCGTGTTTTACTTAAGCTGGACTGGTGTGTGTTTCCTCGAGGTGCAGCGATTGGATGGGGGGCAGGGCACCCGCGTGGAGCCCAGTGGGGGGCAGGGGCATGCCTAGGGTGGAACACCCCCCAGGGGGGACTCGGGAGTTGACCCCATGGGGCTCATGCCCATGGGCAAGTGAGATGCCACGAGCAGGTGAAAGGGGCTCGTTTAAGAGGTAAATCTGTCTTCAGTCCAACTTTCTGACTGGGTCCCCACAAAGCCGTGGGGCTGGAGGGGCAATAAGGTCTGTGGACTGAGGGCATGTTGGGGCATCTTCGCTGTGGTTCTGGGCCCAGGACTCTGCAGTTTCTTGAACCATCAGTGCTTTTAACCGAATGGAATGGAGAGACCCCAGGGGCTGGGAGCTGGGGAGACGAGGCTACTGAGCCCTCTGCGTGGACTGGCTTTGAGGGAAGGCAGGTGGCGAGGAGGTGTATTAATAGGCCACTAGCTGTCCCAGGTCCTTCCTTCCACACTCTGCACCCGGGTTTCTGGTGGGAGGGAGGTGAGTAAGTAGAGACCTCATGCGATTCCCAGTTTGAATCAGAGATCTTCTTGATAATGGGTGGCCTGTCTTTCTGCTTTAAATCTTGGGGATTGATTTAAATGATTTAAATCTTCTTGGGGGTGTGTGAGGGAGGGAGAGAAGAGACTAGAAAAAGAAATTTCCTGAAGGATACTGAGGGGTATACATGCAGGCTAGGGAAAGATGTTTAAATCTGATCTTCTGCCCTGGCTGCTGTGGCTCAGTGGACTGAGCACCAGCCTGCAAACCAAAGGGTCGCCAGTTCGATTCCCAGTCAGGGCACTGGCCTGGGTTGCAATCCAGGTCCCAGTAGGGGGCGAGCGAGAGGCAACCACACATTGATGGTTCTCTCCCTCTCTCTCTTCCCCTCTCTCTAAAAAATGAATAAATAAAATCTTAAAAGGAATAAATCTGATCTTCTGTTTGTGCCTATTCATTTGTAGGTCTGGGGGCAGAGCCGTGGATCTGAGTGTGTGTATACATTCTGTGTGTATTGTGTGTCCTCGGTTGTGCATGCTGCATCTCGAGTGCCTTGTACGGTGAACGTGACGTGTGTGTAAACCGAGTTTGTGTGTGTTCTGCATGCAGAAACAAGGGCAAGTTGCCCTTCCTGTGTTCCGTAGGCAGACTCACTGCGCTCACGTAGCTTGTGTTTGCCACACCTGGGTTGCAGGTCACACCTTTGACTTGGTGTGTGCAGGCCTTTGTCTATGTTCTGTATTAGTGAATCTACTCTGTGTCCATGCTGGGAACACATAACTTGGACATGGGTATGGCCACATATGTTCTGTGTATGCCCTTCTCATTAATTTGGTCTCTGTGTTGTGCATGTGTGTTGCATGTTTTGTTTCTGTGTATGTGGCAACGGTGTAACTCTTTGTGGTGGGTGTGCATGCAGGTGTGTCTATGAGTGTGAACACTTTAGAGTGGCAGGCCATGGACGTGGGGATAAAGTCTCCACCCTTGACCTAGGCCTCAGGTAGGGGTTGGGTCCCTCCTGCCCCATGTCTTGGCAATGCAGCACCACCTCCCATGAGGAGAGGAAGAGAAGCACAGACGCTTTGCACTGGGCCTGGGATACCCTGCAGACACCTGGGGATGTGGGTGACCAGGAACTAATGAGCACCCTGGGCCTAGCACCCTGAGCTGGTGCCCCACCCCCAAGGTAACTGTAGGTGCTAAACAGCCGACAGTAAGGCTGGGGCCGGGGCCGCTGCAGTTGGGCAGCCCGACCACACAGCTCCCTGTGTCTGGGGAACTTCCGCTGTTACACTGAAAGGCAAAGAAGCCGGGATGAGCAGCAAAGCCCCCCCACCGCACCCCCTTCTAGGGCCAGCCCGCACTCGACCTGCAGGCTGTGTGGAGCTCAGCCATGCTCAACCTCTTCCGGGGGTGGGGACCCCTTCTCTACCCATCCTTCAGGTTGCTGAAGCAGCTCCGGTTGCCAATCTAGTGGGGAGCGAGTCTGAGCCTGTCCATCAAAATCACGCCTACGGGTCATCCGGGGACTCCGCCCCACTGGTCCTGGGCTTTGGAAGTCTCCCCGTAGGGGAGGAGGATCCCTTTAAGTCCAGGCCTGTGGGATCGGGTGCCCAGGAGCCCTCCTCGCTGGTGACCTTGGTTTCAAGGCAGGTGATCCACTCGAGCCCTCTAGGGGTAGGTTCCTGAAGGTGACCGATGCGGAGCCAATGACAATGAAAACCTAACACGGTAGGGACGGAGGTGGGGGAGATGGTTACCACAAGGGACTGGAGGGGAGGCCCGGGGCCGGGCTGGCCCAGGACAGCAGGAGCCGCGAGGGCCGGGGGGGCCCTCGTGCGCTCGGTAAGACAAGCCTCAGCCGCGGGGACTGAGGCTGCAGCACGTGGAGGGCAGAAGACAATTCTAACGTCTGAGAGTCCGTGGAGACCGGAGCGCCTGAGGCGACGGCAGCACACCCAGGCCCGGGGGGGTTACCGGCGAGGTCGATGAACCCGGGAGGCCTCTTAGATAACCAGCCCACCAAGCAGTGGGTCTGCTCCTGAACCTGAACTCCAGCGAGTGAAGATATATGTGAGTGTGTGTGCATGTAAATGTACACACACGTACATGTGTACATATACATACATACACGATAGTGCACATAGTCCGGCACATGCATCAGTTGCCCTGTGTCAAAAATATTGCATCAGCTTATCCAAGGTTCAAATGCAATGGTCTCTAGAGCTTGCTAGGTGGAGGAGCTTGGGAAGGAGACGCTTGATATATATTTATATATAGATATATATAGATATATATAGAGATATATACATCGGATCCACAGATCCGCCTTCCTCGGGACCAGACGCCCTGGTCGGCTGCACAGTCACGCCTGCGGCTCAGTTAACTCCTAAGGGGCAGTCTCGGTGAGGTGTTTCGGCGCTGCCTCCCCTGCCCACTCTCCCGGCTTTGCAGAGGCCTGTGCCCCCGTCTGGAAGAACAGGTATGGGGAGGGCTGGAGGGCCAGAAGTCTTGGGCCCCCCTTCCAAATAGCCTCTTTTTTCTCCTGACTGAGGGCTTTCATCTTCTGATGGGGGAAAAACCCTAGTCCGACGCCATTCCTAGGCTTTTAATACTCTACGTGTGGATACTGTATAGGCTACTAAGAAAATAGGTTATCTCCTGTGTGTTAAATACTGAGAGTCATGCAGCAAACACCCATGCAGCTCTATTGCATCACTGGAAAATGTCACTGCAGCGTCAGAGTGGCTGGCCCACGGCGCTAGGCAAGCGGATGTCTGCGAACCCCCGTGCCACACAGCGGCGGGACCTGCTTCTGGGACCCTGAAGCCTGCGGGAATGGTGAGATCTGAGACCTGCAGCAGAGAGGTCCCCGGGTTTGTTAGCTTCTCCCCACAGGCCTCCGGGGGAGCAAATGTGAAACTTGACGACTCCCCATCAGTCCCACTTAACTGTCCCTCCCTCAGGCTTCCCTCTCATCGACACTGCAGAGGAAAAAAAAAATCAAATGCAGCATTTTCCGTTATGAAACACAAGCCTCTGTCTGGAGCACACACTTGGCAGCTGCGATTCGCAGACCCCAGCCTGTGACAGAGACAGGAATTCCAGCACATGGGACCATGCGTTCTGTTCAGCGTAACACGGGGACGACCTCTCAAGTAGTTACCAGCGCTTTAAAGCTAAGCTACCGCGGTTCTCCTCTGTGCAGGTGGACTCAGATGGGCGGGGGCAGGGGCGGGGTTGGGGGTGCACCTGCTGGGCACTGCGCTGCGTGCATCGAATCAGGAAGGAAAGGTGGATCTCACGTGGCAGGTTACGTATGTGCTATGAGGTGGCCTCAAATCCTGGCTCCACGGGTGACTCCCCATCTTTGGAAACCCCTCAACCGGTGATGAGGGTTCACGTGAGAGCCAGGGATAGCTATTCTGTGTTCTAAATCAAAAAATCGGAGGTTCAAGAGTCACTGGCACGACTGCTGCTCTCCATGCAGAACCAGAGACACACGGTGGGACGGACTGACTACGGTGCAGGCTCTTACGCAGTGTCTGCGTTTAGTTCCACTGAGAGCTGCGAGCGTGTGGCTAGGCTGCGGTCAGACATCGGTTAGCATTTTGGTGATATTCACATAGTTTGTGTTGGCCAGGGTGCAGTTGGCCGTTTTCAAGTTCTCCTCTCTAAAGTCCTCGTTACTGTTGTTGACCCCCTCCTGGATCTCCATGTAGTCGGACTTACTAATGGTAGAGGCACTTCTACTTTTCTTTAGGTCAGGGGAGGACGGGATCTTTGGACAGCTGGTCACTTGCAAGTACTGGGCCTGCTCCTCTCCCTCTGTCTCCCGGTGGTAGAAGTAGTTGAAATTGGACACTATGACGGGGACTGGTAAGGCAATGGTTAACACACCTGCAATCGCGCACAGGGAACCCACTATCTTTCCCCCAATGGTGGTCGGGACCATGTCTCCATAGCCTACAGTTGTCATGGAGACCACTGCCCACCAGAAGGCATCCGGGATGCTGGGGAACTGGGAGTCTCGTTCATCGGCCTCAGCGAAATAGACAGCGCTAGAGAACAGAATGACCCCGATGAAGAGGAAGAAGATCAGGAGGCCCAACTCGCGCATGCTGGCTTTGAGGGTCTGACCTAGGATCTGGAGACCTTTGGAGTGTCTGGACAGCTTGAAAATCCTAAAGACTCTTACCAGCCGGATGACGCGGAGGATGGCCAGCGACATGGCCTGCTGGCCCTGCTGGGCGTCCTCTGGCTTCTCGGCCAGCTCCGTCCCCAGGGTGATGAAGTAGGGGATGATGGCCACGATGTCGATGATGTTCATGATGTTGGTGAAGAAGCCGGCTTTGCTGGGGCAGGCGAAGAAGCGCACCAGGAACTCGAAGGAGAACCAGATGATGCAGAGCGTCTCCACGATGAAGAAGGGGTCGGTGAAGGAGGCGGACTGCTGGTACCCGACGGTGCTGTTGGCGTAGGTGTGGAAGGCCACCCCGCCGCCGTGCACGTCCTCGTTCTCGTCCCGGAAGATGGGCAGCGTCTCCAGGCAGAAGCTGACGATGGAGATCAGGATCACCATGACCGACACGATGGCGATGATCCGGGCGGGCCCTGAGCTCTCCGGGTACTCGAAGAGCAGCCACACCTGCCTCTGAAACTCGTTTTCGGGCAGGGGCCGCTCCTCCTCTTTGATGTAGCCTTCGTCTTCCCGAAACATCTCCATCGCCTCTTCCCCCAGCTCATAGAACCGGATCTCTTCCGAGAAGATGTCTAAGGGCACGTTCACGGGCCGCCTCAGCCGGCCCCCGGACTGGTAGTAGTACAGGATGGCGTCGAAGCTGGGCCGGTTGCGGTCGAAGAAGTACTCGTTCCGGAGGGGGTCGAAGTACCGCATCCGCTTCTTCGGGTCCCCTAAGAGGGTCTCTGGGAACTGAGCTAAGGTCTTCAGCTGGGTCTCAAACCGCAGCCCCGAGATGTTGATCACCACCCTCTCGCAGCACTCGTGGTCGGCCTCTGGGTCGTAGGTGTCCTGGGGGTGCCCGGGGAGGGCAGCAGCCTCGTCCGCTGGGTCTCCGGTGGCCACTGTCATAGTTGGGACTGAGAGATGCGCCTCACGCTACGCCTTCCAGCTGCCTGGCGGCAGGGAGCTCAAGGTGCTGCTGACGGCCCCAGGAGGCGCCGGGGCATGGGCCTGGCTCCTGCCGGAGAGCCCCGAGGGCTCCCTGAGAGCCAGCGGCACAGCGTGGCTGAAAGACAGAGGCGGTTAAAGACATGAGACCACTCAGCACTGGCAGCCTGGCTGGGGTTGTCCAGTGTGTGCCCCCCACCCCCGTCTCTCAGACAAGAGTTCAGAAGCACGACTGCCACCACCGGCAAGCGCAGTTTAATTTCACCTCGCACCCTGGCTGGGGCTCACAGGGGAGGAGCTGGTGGCAATCTCCTTAAGAATGCTTTGGGACATCCTGCCCTGCGGGGAGGGGGCAGTACCGGCCCCTCTGCACCCACCACAAGCAGGCGCACAGTCCAGTTCTGGAGGCTGGAAGAGAGCCATCCAGCGGGCGCTGAGGGGATGCCTTTCGGATCCCTGCACCCTGGGAGGCGTCCGCAGTGGCAGGGCTTGGACCAGGGTCTCCCGCAGTGCACCCACCACAACAACCACACGTGGCTGCTCTTAAACAACAGACCGATTTACCTGGCAAGGCAGGGATCTGGAGCTCTCTCCCCTGCAGAGCTGATTAGATGGTGAGGGAATCCTAGCTACACAAACAGGCAGCCCGGCTCCCCATCACGTCTCCGCGCTTGAGCTAGAAATAATGGTGAGTCATTCTGGGCAGGAGGGCGGGCTCCAGGTCCTGGAGGTGAGCTCCGGGTCTGGGTGGGCTGCAGGGGCGGCGGGGTGCCTGGTCAGGGCCACGCGGGATTCCAGGAGAGCTGCGCGTGGCTCTGGAACCTTTGGAAGGAAGGAGGCGAGACGCAAAGGTCAGCAGAAGCCGGAGTCCTCCTGGCTGGCCTCAGGAGGTGCAACATTGCTGGGAGACACAGCCGCCGGGCGGAACCGGGGCTCTCTCTCGGGCAGCCGCTGCCAAGCTCCGGGAGGGCTCTGGCAGCCTCCCTTCCATGTGCCTTCCATTCCCGCTGGAGTCACACCTGAGGCTACCCCTCCGCCTTCCAGCCTCGTCTGGGCAGGCTTCCATCAGCTGGAAGCCTTTTCTCCCAGGAACAAGCCTCCTGGCTTGGCTGGGCCTGCCTCTCCAGGGGCCTCCCTGGGCTGAGCCAGATCCCCTGTTGGTCCTCGGCAGCCAGCGAGAGGGACTGCGGCCAAAGCCCTCCCACCCCTAGGTCAGGACACGGCGTCTGGAAGGGGGAGAGCTTCCTACACTGCAGCCTACTACAAGCTCTGACCTCGGCAGGGTGCTGGAGGGAGGGCAGTCCCCACAAACGCCCAACACACTCCTTCAGAGCTCATCTAGGGAGACTCCTCACACAGAAAGGTCGCCTCTACAGAGCGGGCTGGCTGGGGCCCAGGGCTGAGTCGCCCTCGAGTATCCCTAGGCTGTAGGCCTCCCTCCCTGGGAGCCTGGCATTTGAAAGGGAAGGCGCTGGACCACCGGTTTCTCCTCAACAGAAAAATCCCTCCCATCTCCTGGGCAGGGCGGGCAGAGCGGATGCTCAGCCTTCCTGGCTGTCAGGAGGCTTGGCAGCAAGAGGAGAGCCTGGGGGAGGCCGTCTGCTGAGCTGGCCCTGCCGGTCCCCGGGCGGGCAGGGGTCTAGGCCCTCTCCCCAGCGTCCGGGGCTGCAGCTGGGATTCTGCCGCGCATGTTCCTCGCCGGGCTCCGCGCTGGCGGCCCAGACCCACCGGCTGCCCGCGGCATCCAGAGCCACCTTAACCCCCTCCTGCCCGGTCCGTAGAGGGGTGTCTTGCTGCGGGCCGAGCGCACCCCGGCTCTTTCGCCCTCAGGGCTCCAGCCGAGGGAATCAACGAACCTCCATCGCCACCGCAACCACGGAAGCCTGAACTCTGGGGGCGCGGAGCAGGCGGCCGCCCCAGATCTGAGCCTTCCCGGAGCGCGGGGGCTCCGCGGCAGCCCGCCGCCCCGGGGAAGCGGAAAAGCCCTGCTTGGCCGCAAAGCCGCGTTGGTTCCGAGTCGGAGAGCAGCCTGCAGCCCACCGTCCCAAGCGATGCGCGTCCCACCACCCGGTGCTATTTACCAGACGCAGCTGTGCGGTGGCCGCACTTCCCCTCCTCCGCCAGCGCCGAGCTGCACCCTCCGCGCCGCGCCGCGCGCAGCCCGGAGGGTCCCCGAGCCCGTTCGGTGCCTTCTCCTCCCGCAGGGCACCAGCCGGCCCCCACGCCCCGGTCCTCCCCGGCCCAGCCCTGGCTCCCCCGCCCAGGACTCAGCCCCAGCCCGTCGCGCTGCAGGCTGCGCCCGGCGCCCCGCAGCGCCTCCGGGCGCCGCAGCCCAGGCAGCGGAGCGGCACGCGCAGCCCAACGCCCTGACACCGATTTACCCTTCCGGACGGGCAGCGGGCGCCTCCATGTTCCTGGCGACCGCGAGCGCCGGCGGAACCGCGGTGGCGGCTGCAGGCGGGTGCGGGCGGCCAGCCGGGAGCCGGCTCTGCAGTCCGGCGGGCGGCGCGTACGGAGCGCCCGGCCGCCGCCCGCAGCCGCACCGCGCCGCACCGCGCCACGCAGCGCCGCACCTGGCCGGCTGCGAACTCCGCTTAAAGGGGCCGGCGGGGGCCGGCAGGGCTCGGTCGGGGCTGGCGAGGCGCGCGCCTGCTGCCCCGCCGCGCGGGTCCGCCCGCTGAGTGCCGGGGTCGGCCCCCTTCCCCGGAAAATACCCCCTTATTTGGCAGTGGCCGGCTTACTAACCAGAACCTCGTGGAGAACTCAGCTGGGCCCGGGGAGCTGGGGGAGAAGTTGAGGAGCGGTCAGGAGGGGCTCCTGCCAACACAGTGAAGCAGTCACAGGGCAAACAATGGAAAGCCGCCATCCCCGGCCCGTGGAGGGAACCAGTCCCGCGGGACAGGTGTCGTGCTCATGACGACGCTGCCAGGCCGAAGACCCTCTCTTAGCCCCCTCCTCCAGCACGGCCTCTCCAGTTCCCTCTCACCCAGCCACAGCTTTGGCTTCGGAGGAACGCAGCAGGTGCGGCCGCAGCGTGGCAGAAACTTGCTGCTGCGTGGGCCCCCGCCGGGGCGGGGGCGGGGGAGCCGCAGGGACCCGCAGGATTGCAGAGCCGGCCCTCCAGACCCCTCCCCCACCCCACCGGCTCGGGGTAGGGAAGGCTGGGGCACCTGCATTCACCCACTCACCGACCAGATCCCTCGGAGACCTTACGGAGCCAGCTGGAACTCGGCTCCGAAACGGGGAGGGCAGCCCCAGCGCCCTGGGCCGGGGAGGATGCCTTCAGCTCTTGGAAGAGTGTGTGCGGGAAGCGCAGCCTGCCCTCTGTTCTGATCCGGGACCTGAGAAAGTCCAGGGTGCTCTTGGGAGCCTCCCGGCAGCCACAAGCCCCTGCCAGTCCTGTTCTCCAGATCCACCTGGCGAACAGTGGTTCCCTGAGCCCAGACTGCAATGCAGAGGCCCGGGAAGGCGTCTGCTGGGCCCCCCTTGCTCAGACCAGCTCCTCTCCAGGCCCGTAGCTTGTGATGGAAGCTCTGAGAGGCCAGAAGGTCCAGCTCTGTGGGATGCTGCCAGTTCATCTGGGTAGTCTACCCAGAGCTGTGGGGGGCAGGGGAGGGTTGTCTGGGAGGGCAGTGACCTCAGTGAGCTCTGGGGACGGCAGATGATTACAAGGCAGGGTTTCCAGCTCCTCGAAGCTGGGCGGTCACTGTCCCAGCCAGAGTGTGGCCTGGGGAGTTGGGAACCGGGAAGGTTGAGACCCGAATCCTGACCCACTCACTAGGCAGGTTAAGTCCCATCTCTGGACCTCGGTGCTTTCATCTGCAACATGCAGGCACCTCCTGGGCTGCTGTGAGGGTGATGTTGTTTGCAGGACGAATGTGGCACCCAGCAGACCCTGCACGGACGAGAGCCTTCCACTCTGCCTCGCTGCGACACTGCCCACCTCACGCCTGCCTCCAGCTCAGCTTTCGACTGTTTCTTCTCCACGTGCCCCGTCGCCGGGGCTTGTTGCCCCATCCTCTCTGCTTACGAGCTTGCCCCACCCCTCACTCCCCCCCCCCCCAGGCCTCAGCCTTTCCCACCTGTCACCACACTGTCCCCAGAACCTGCCTGGCGCTCCCAGAAGCCTCCCTGGACCAGCCCCCGCCCCCCACCCGCCCCTTGCCGTCTCTCCTTCTGCCACATTGGGTCCTCACGTCAATGAAAGCCCAATGGCCTCATGCATTGGACCGCGTCTGTCTATTTTCTTCACCTTCCTTCGTCAAAACAAACGCTGTGGACAAAAAACAAAACAAAACACAAAACAACAAACACAACAACTCTTGAGGGAGGATTAACAGTCAAGCTAATTGGCGGCGTGCGCTTGCCGCCCCAGCCCTGAGGGGCGTCGACTCCTTGTCGCTCTAGTCGTTTCCACACCAGTTCAGGGAGAGGAAACCGAGGCAGAGGGAGGTGAAGCGGTCTGCCCAAGGTCACCAGGGCGTGGCCCCAGGACTTGAACGGGGACTTTGGGGCGCTAGGACTCACACCGTCAGCCCCCACACGTCACCGCTCGCAGAGCATGAGCCGCCCTTGGAGTTCGTTTCCCCGTCTGGGATCCTCCTCCGACCCCTGTTCCACCCGATGGCCTCGGGGGTACGTCATCCTACCTCCCCCTTTAACGCCTGAGTTTGAACAACAACAAAGAAGGAATTAACTGAAGGAGGACATTTAAAAAACAGCCCATAACAACAGTTGTTCAGGAGCGTAGGGCTAGGGGCGCCCTGCAAGTGAGTTCCTTCGGTTTGGCATTGCTGTGTGAGAAGAACTCGGACCCGACTCCTGGCTCTGACACCTGCTTGCTGTGTGAACTTGGGCAGGTTCTCAGAACTCCCTGGGCCTCAGTTTCCTCACCTGTTGGGCAGGACAGCAAAGCCGCTTCCCCGGGTGGCGGGGCAGTTCGTGTGACCTGGGCGCCAATCACTGTCGGCTTACTTTCCAGGTTTCTGGCCCCCAAAGAGCAGCTGGAGTGGCCCTTGACCCCTTCCTGGGATGGTCACACCCCAACGCTCCCTTCCCCTTCGGTCTGTTCCTGCTTGGGGACCACGCCGTGTCCTCAGCAGAGGGGAGGGCTGGTGGCGGCCACAGTGCTCGAGCTGCCGCTGCCCGGGGCAGCTGTTGGTTCCCGTGCTGCGGTCACTGCGAGACTGGGGCACGACAGGGTGCCCACGGCCCCCCCCCCCCAGCCACCACAGTGCCCACCACAGCTGTGAACGCAGAAGGCCCCATGAGCTTCCTTCCCAGGCATCACCCCCGGAGGACCAGGGGGCTTCCTTGCCTGGCCGCCACCTCTGCTGAGGCCCCTCCCCCGGGCCCCCCCACCAGCCAGCTGGGCCGGGGCGCACAGCCATCTCTGGCCCATGGGGAGCAGGGCTGGGAAGTGTGGGATTCGAGCCCAGGCAGGGACAGACGGCTTCCCATAAGCCCTTTGATGTAATCCTTGCAGCCGCCGTGTGGGAAGGACGCCATTGTCTCCACATCACCATTGACACTGAAACTCGAAGAAGACAAGTGACTGTCCAGGGTGATTTAGTGGCGAGGCTGGGACGAGGGAGGCCGTCTGACTCCACAGATCTCCTGGCCTCCCGCGCCCGCTGCCCCAGCTGCCCCAGCTGCCCCAGCTGCCCCAGGGCTCCGTTCCCAGTCTCGGGACATGGATCCACTCCGGAGAACGCGCACACGCTTGGGGCACACGCCCACACGGCAGGCGGGGGGTGGTCCCTCCGGACAGGAGGGCTGTTTTGGAAGGGGGTGGTGCTGGTGGTGATGAACTATTCACACCTCGGGAAGCGAGGCAATAGGGCGAAATTTAGGAGCCGAGGGCTCCGCTCTGTGCTCTTCCCTGGAGCAGGTTTCCCGACGCTTCTCCCATCCGCAGGGCCAGGGCCCAGCGCCCCTCAGTCCGGCGGCGCAGGGCGTGTATGAGGGAGAGCCTCTGACCGCCGTCACAGTCTGGGTTCAGTCTCAGCACGCAGAGCTTCGTGACCTAGAGTCGCTCGCTTGACCTTTCTGTGCTGCAGTTTCCTTGTGAGACGGGAAGGACAGCCTTGCCCGCCCCTCCGCCCCCTTGCTTCACAGGGGCTTTGCTTTGGAGAGAGGAAGGTTGGGAGGAAGGAGAGAAGGAAGGAAGGAAGCGAACCTCACTCTTGGTGTGCACGAGAATCTTGTCCGTGAGGACCAGGGAGGAGGAGACAGGCGGACGTGCTGGGCAGCGTGGAGGCTGGCCAGTGTGCACCAGCACGCCGTTCTTGTGACTGTCCCCCCTGCGGTCTTGGGGGCGCCCTGCTGGTGGGCGCCATGCCTGCTGTTGGATGACTTCGCCCGGAAGTGGAATGAGCTGCCACTCCAGCTTCCTATTTGCCTAAGGGCTTCCTCCTCCAAGAAGCCTTCTGGGATTAGCTCCAGCTGCCTCGAAGGAACTCCTGTGTGGAGGCCTGGGCCTCGGCGCCTTTCCCAGAGTAGCTGCTGCACTCGTCCTGCTCTATGGCAAGCCGTGGCCTAGTGACACAGCGTGCTGAAGACCGCTAAAGGTGGGCGCTCCCCGCATCTTGGAGCTGCGGCTCTGTGCCGGGCACTGTGCTGGCTGCTTTACCGTCAGACTCCTGCTGTTGGCAGGGTGGCGTGGTTCAAGTTCAACCAGCCAGTCTAGGGCCTCGTCCCAGGCCTGCCGTGCTGTAGCTCTGCACTCAGTCCTTGCCTGTGACTTGTGACGGCATAAAGCGCTCAGAACAGAGCCTACCCCAAGGTCAAGTGTTAGCTGTGGACACATCATCAGCCCTGCACTGCCACCCAGAGAGACTCTGAGGAGACGGAAGAGGGAGAGGTTTATGATCAGTGTGATAACAGACACCCTCTGTGTCTGGGCCGCCTCCCCGGACCGCCTGTGATGTCAGCGGCCTGAGGAGGTCTGCCCCTGTGCACGCTGGCCGTGTCCTCTCTGAGCCACTGTGTCCCTCTGCTTTTCTGGCTCAGGGCTGTTTCTGAGGCCACCGCGGCGACTCACTCAGGGTGCCCAGGGTGGCCTGGGTGTCCGGGGAGGAAACTCTGAACGGCCCCAGCTCCCTGCTGTGAGAGGGACAGGTCCTGTCCTGCGCTGGCACCTCCACTGGCGCCCACCTGCACGGAGCCCCGATGGCGCACGTGGTGACCAGCTCAATCCCCGGGGCCAGCTGGCCTGGGTCAGCTCACAGCCAGAGCAGAGGCTGCTGGGCGCAGCTCCCCGGCCCTGCGCATGGCCGGCTCCCTGGGACCTCTGCCTTCAGCCCAGGCTCGTCTCCGAAGCAGCAGACCCGCGAGCCCCACTCCCCGGGCCGGCTCCTCCCTCCCGTTCCCCTGGTTGGGAGAGACGCCGCCTTTCACCCTGTTGCCCAAGCCCGACACCCACCCGGTGTCCTTGTCAGCTTCTCCCCTGACACCCCCACATCCTGTCACTCCCTTGGCCTTGGCATTGGTTCACTTCTCTCGGATTCCCTGTTTCTGCCCTGCCACCCTGCTGTTAGCCACCGGCAGGCATGGTCTGGGCCGCTGCAACCGTCCTGCTCCCCACCTTCAGACCGGCCCCCCACCCCCACCCCGTCTCTTCTCCTCACAGCAGTCCTCCTAAAGCGCAGGTCCAGCCACGTCACTGACCTCTGAACTCCTCACTGGCTCTGTGCTGCTGTGATACCTCCAGCTCGTCCTAAAAGGCAAGCAAGGCCCTTTATGATCGGGTGCTTCCCCTGGCACGCACCCCCTGGGTCCCCCATCCTTTGGCATCAAACTAAACTGCCTTGAAGGCTCTCACTGGTTTAAACGGGCGGGTTAGGTTAAGACCTGAGCTCAGACAGGCCTGGGGTTGAGTCCTGGCTCTTCTGCTCACCGTTCATGTGACCTCGGTGGCTGCTTTGTCTGGGCCCGATTGTCACTATAGCCGCATGTCCTTCCCTGTCCCCTTACTGCCTCTGGCCCACAGAGAAGGGAACAGAGCAGAGGACCAGCAAACCGATATCATGGAAAAGACGGGTGGTCTGGCAGTTCCAGGCCCAGTTCTGCTACCACCTGGGTGACCTTGGGGTGGATGACCTTGGGGAAGACCCTTCCCCTCTTTGGGCCTCAGCTTCCACATCTGTGAAGTGGGGAGCTGGACCACATAATGCATCTGACCCCTTCTTGTTCTACGACTGGTTCTTTGACTTCACCCCGGCTAGGGCATGAGACCATTAGTATCATAAAGATTCCTGTTATAACTGCTTTACTGAGGGGACAGTGAGGCTCAGAGAGGTCACGTGCCCTGCTCAAGGTCGTGCTGCTGGGGGAAGTGGCGGGCGGTCCTGATGCCCAGGCCGGCCGTGCCCCCGGGGCGTGGCGCTGTGTAGAAGGAGAGGGAGGGGCTTCGCAGATGCCCCACCCCTGCAGGGCCGGGTCCTGGTAACACTCAGCGCAGGGGCAGGGCCGACACTCAGCGCGTCTCAGTGGTGTTCTGGGAGCCCAAGAAGGGCCGCTTCAAAGGGAGCTCGGTGGGGCGTCTTGCCTTCTGGGGCCTCTGGAGAGAAAACGGAATCAAACTGCCGGGAGGGGGTCAGTGGGATGTGGGGGAACGCGGCAGCCGCCACGGGACATTCGATGGACTGAGGAGCAAAAGGGGTCGGTAAGAACAGCCTGACTCACATACCACGTACCCACGGGCTTCCCCGAACGCTAAGGAAGTAGAACCAGAGAGCTGGACAGAAGAGCATCAGGTAACAAATACGTGCTTGTTGGCCCGGAGGAGCCCTGGTCTGGGCGGGCAGCGGGACCTCGTCCAGGGACCTCAGGTCTGGGGTTCCGGATGACTCAGCCTCTCTGGCCGGCTGTGAAGAAGGGAACACGGGCACGGAGGAGACGGAGCCATTGTGGCACTTCCCGTTGCTGCAGAGCCGAGACACACCTGGGAAAGTGAAAACCGCCTGGGAAAGGACGAGGCCTAGGAGCGGGAGGGAAGGCACGGAGGGAGACAGGGAGTGAACCGTGGTCTCCGGCCCCTCCACACTCTGAGCCCAGCGGGTGAGCGGGTCACCTGAAACTCCAGGGTCATCCAACACTGCCGCCCAGTGGCCACACGGGGGAGGTACAGGGAGGTGCTCAGGGAAGCCGAGAAAACTGTTTCTTCCTGCCTTGAGAGTAGGGTGCCCGGCTCCCAACGGGTCTCTGGGCCTGTTCTGTAAGGGTCCTGCCTGACCTCAAAACTCCCTCCCTTCTCTGAACTCTGGCCAGGGATCCCCTAATGCTTAGACCCCCGACATCCCCTGGGTGTGGGCCCGAAGGGGCAGGCGGCCTACTGCCCCTCCCAGGCATCCCTTCCTGGGGTGTGAGGGGCGGAGAATGCCGCTGCCAGCTGGCCCTCCTGCCAAGTTCATCTGATCATGGTCAAGGTCACGGGTGCCCTAAGGTCAGCACAGTGGGGTCTGGGGGCAGCGGTGGAAGGGGCTGGAAGTCACTTCACAATGGACTGTAAAACACTCCCCTCCCTTCCAGCCGCACCCTATCCGAGGCCCATGAGCTTCAGGAAATAACAGCGGTTTCTCCTGTAAGGAAGGTGAAGCCCCCCACCCCCAGTGGGCCCCTAAGGGTGCCGCGGTGCCCGAGGCAAACACACGTGGACCTGGAAGCAAGGGGCTCCTTGCAACTCTCCTCTCCAGGCCCATGTGACATGCATCCCCGTCCTATGAATACGGAAACCGAAGCTTCTCGAGGCAGAGTAACTTGCCAGTGGCCGCCGCACAGCCAGCAGCCGGGGCCCGGAGGCAGGAGCGGAGCCGAGGTCCGCCTGCCGCACCGGCCCAGCTCTCCACCAGGCAGGAGCCGAGTCCCGTGGGGGACAGCAGAGCTCGGCAGACGCCAGCTGCCCAGCAGATACTGGCTGGATCTGTGGACCCCTCCCTAGAGCTGGGAGGGGGGAAGCAGAGTCGTCAGCAGTGGACTCGCACCCAAGGCAGGTGAACTGGCTTACGTTGGGGAAGACGATACCGAAGTGTCTAAGAAAAGGAAAGCCTTCGTGAAAGGTGGGGCACTGGACAGGCGTCTTTAAGCGGAAGGTCCAAAGGCCCCGGCGGGGGTGGTGAGGCCCAGGCTGGGCTTTCCGCCGGGAACCTGCACGCCTGCACCTGCTCTGTGCATTCGCTCGCCGCTGCGGAGAGGCTCAGGGACGGCTCGTCTCCAACAGCAGCCCCGGCGCTCCGCACCCTCCCGTGCTCTCTTTCTCGTCTGAGTGTTTGTCTCTGCCTGGCAGTTTGCCAGGTCTGAGGATGTAGCTCTTTCCTGCACCCCCCGCACCTGGGACGCTGTGGGTGCTCAACAGACACTTGCAAACGAAATGCCTGAGTGGGTGAGTGAGATCCAGGACAAGAGGACGACAGGGACGGGGACAGACGCAGTCTCACCTGCCCCAGAACACCGAGTGGGACAGTGAGACTGGGCGAGCAGCAGGGGAGGACACAGTGAGCAGGGAAGGTCACGGGGGAGGAACTCGAAGGCTTTGGGTGTCAGGCAGAGGAGTTTGCTTTGTTGTGTCCTGTGGCCAAGGGGGAGCCACCGGGGTGTTCTGCAGCCCAGTGGCAGGGTCCCAGCTAGGCTCCAGAGAGATCAGTCTGAAATGGGGTGTGACTTGTAGGGAACCTGGTAATGACAATGTAGTGTGTGTGTGGGAGGGCGGAGGCAGAAAACCGGTGAGGAGGAGGCTGCTTCCTCTGCTGAGAGGGGGCAGGGAGGAAGGGGCGGAGCAGCCGAGAGGGGAGGAGACAGGGAGGCACTGCAGGGGGCGGTGGGACTCAGGGTCAGTGGGAGCGATGGGAGTGGGGGACGGAGTGTGGGGGGTCTTTGGCCAAGCAAGGGACTCAGAGGGCCCTGTGTGTGTGCGCATGTGTGTACCTGTTCACATTTGTGTTGTGTGGTGCTGTGTGGTGTTGTGTGGTGTGAGCTCAGGTTTGTGCAGGGAGCTGGGGGACAGTTCTGGCAGACGTAGGGGTTTGTGGGGCCGCTCTGACCGGCCTGCCCAGGGGCAACCAAGCTGATGGCAAACTGGCCTGATGCTCAGGAGAGAGGCAAGAGGTTGGGGAGGAGAGATGACAGTTGCCATCGTGGAGGGGCATTTGAAGAGAGGCCCTCCAGGATGAGGGCATAGAGGGAGTGAAGAGAGAAGAGGACAGACAGACATCTTTGGAGCACCCACATGATGGGGCAAACAAAGGAGGGGTGGGGGGGCGCTGGTGGAGTCACGCTCAGAGGGGCAGGACGAGGTACCCGAGAGCCGTGTCCCAGACAGCCACCTCTGGGCCAGGGCCTCGTGACATACGCACTCCATCTGAGTCCCGTGGGACCTGGCCGGGTCCCCTACCACGGGGTCTCCACTCAGGGCCGATGTTGGTACTGCGTAGGGGTCAGGGCTTCTGCTTAAGGCAGGAAGAAGTACTTTTTTAGTGGTGTCTGTGCGGCTAAAAACAACACTTAAAGAAGCTGACTAAGTCTCGTTAGGGGTTTGTCCAAAGCAGCCTTGTCCTTCCCATGCGCCCGTTTGGAAGCGTGGACCGTGTGCAGACGTGAGACCAGGCACCCAGACGGGGCCCGAGGGAGGGGAGCTGGGCAGATTTGAGCAGGGCTTTCAGGGCGGGGAGAGCTGAGCTGGCAGAGGGCCTGGCCGGGCACGGGGCTGGCAAGGGGACGCAGTGGCTGCCTCCCTCATGGGGCTCACCGAGCGGCGGGACGGCTGGACCTTCAGGTGTCCGGTGACGGGTGCCAAGGTGCACAGGAGCCCGCCTCACCCTGCCAGGGGGCTGTCGGGGTGGAGGCGCAGGGGGCACCCAGGAGGTAGCCCGGGAAGGCAGGTGCGCCCCACTCCCTGCTGGGGGCACAGGACTCTGAACCCCCACAGCAGAATGGGCCCGGCCACATGAAGAGTGGCCTGTCCGCTTGTGATAAACGATTGTTCCCGTCTTCTAACTCTGCTCCGGAGAGTCCGAGGAGCCTGGGTCCCCCTGCCTCTCCCCTCCCACCCCCCCGCCTCGTCGTTCCGTGGAGGGCTGGGCCTGGAAGGTGGCCGAGTCCTCTGCTCAGCATCACTGCTCTGGCGGGCTTTCTTGGCGGGGGGGGGGGTTGGGGGTGGCCCAGCCCTCCAACGATGAAGACCCAGGAGGGCTGTGGAGAAACACAGGGGAGTGTGAGCTGAGTAAGAGAAGCTGGCTTAGATGCACGTCACACTGCTGCCTAGGCTTCTAGGAGGCAGCCTGAACTTGGCGAATGGAATTCTGCTCCCCCCCCAATGCTCCCCACCCCCATCTTTATGTGGCCCAGCGGCCAAGGCCCAAACCCCCGGAGGCGGCCTTTGTCACGGACTCCGCCTGCACTCTGCCTGTGATGTCTGGTCGCCTCCAAGAAGCCCCCCAGGCCCTGGACACGCTCGTCTCTCTCCTTGGCTCCTACCCGAGCCTCACGCAGAGGCCAGAGGGATCTGTTAGCAGCGTGAAGACGATGGTCGGTCACCGCCCCTAGAACGGACTCCGTCCTTCCGTGGCCTAGAAGGCACGGCACCATCTGTGCCCTGGGTACCGCTCTGACCTCATTTCCAACCCCCCTCCCTCTTTCCCTCGCCGGGCCAGCTGCCTCCTTGCCGCTCGGCCCTCAAACCCAGGACGCACACCCCTGGGGCAGGTCCTGCGTGTCATTCACTGCCCCCGTGCCCTGGAAGGAAGACCCTTTCCCTAAATGTCCTCATGACTCCCTCCCTCCCTTTTTGGGGTCTCTGCTTACACAGGACTTTCTAGGACATGGCTGGCATATACTGGGGGGACACAGTGGATGAATGAATGGTAACACCGTGCTGACCGTGTGCCCGGCACATCGGACAGCCTTACTAACCAGCATGGAACGACAGACTGGCCTAAGCTCTCAGGTCTTGGCTGTGAGATCCGCTCCAGCCCCAGAGGTCAGTCCCGCGGGACCAACGCTGAGCAGCGCTGCAGAAAGGGCCAGACGCAGGCCCTGCCCGTGGCCACCAGGGGGCGCCAGACGCACCGGCCTCTGCACAGTGCTGCTCGGATCTGGGAGCCGGGAGCTTGGAGCCTTCCTCCCGGAGCGAGCGCAGCGCGGGAGAGAGGGGAACCGGATACCCGCAGTCCAGGGTTTCCCAACCAGCCCCTGGCTCCAGGTGCGCCCGCTAGTCCCGCTCCTGGGGGCTCTTAAACAACGGCGGGTGAACATTTGAGGCTAAAAGTGGTTTCTCTAACCCTAACCCCAGCTCCCCCACCCTCCCACACCCGAGGTCAGGTCTCTAACAACAATCCCTCACCCCATGCTCCAAGCACCCAAGCCCAGAAACGGGGCGTTAGTGGGGTTTAGGAACACAAGCCCCTCTAAGCACCGCACCTCCTGGGACGGCATTCTCAGCTTCCCAGGGCTGGTGCCCCGGGAGGCCGGGCTGCATGCGCACGCCTGCCTTAGCAATGCCGCAGTGAACGGTGCTCGTGCGAGCTCCCCAGCAGACACTGGCGCAGTGGAGAGGGAAAGGGGGGCAAGGAGGAGGAAGAGATGAGGCACTAACTTGGCGAGGGTCTCCAGCCAGGAGGCTCCCACCAGCCCCCTCAGCCCCCGACCATGCTGGACATCTCCAGCACCAGGCTCACCCCCACCCCCCACGCCCCCAGTCCCGATGCACCCTTGTTTCCCCTGCAGACCCTCTTTCTTCTCCGGGGGAGCCCTGTGTGGCCGTCGGTCCTGGACAGCACCCTAGAGGTCACCTCGCCCTGTCCTGGGAGCGTCCAGCGTGCCCATGACCCCATCGCCACTGCAGGTCCGCAGGTTGGGGTCTAGCCCCCTGGGATGGCCGGCGGGGTGTCTTCCTGGTGATGGGCAAGCTCCGTCTCCCAGGCGCGGCTGCCCGTGGTCTTGCCGTGACCCCTGCTGTCCCCTCGCAGAGGCCGAGACTAGCAGAGGCTCAGCAGGCAGCCGGGCGGCGCCGGGCAGGGCAGGGCAGGGAGTGAGGGGGGTCACTGTTGGCCTAGCCCACCACGTGGGAGGTGAGGATACACATGGGGGTGGGGGATGAGTTTAAGGGCCAGGTCCTGGGAGCACCTGGAGTCCGTCTCCCCCACACTCCCGTTTCCATACAGCTCCTGCTTTGTGGGCATTCCCACCGAAAACTCCTTTTAAACTACCCTCCCCAGCCTCCTCACCCTTATGGGGAGTGCGTGTACCCACTGTCACTCTGGACATTTGTGGCGGCCAGCATAGCTCTGGCTGCCAGTGTGGGGCTGTGGACCACCTCACTCAAGCATGAGAATTCAGCCCCCAGTAAAGCTACTTGACATTCTACTGGGCTTGGGAAACCCTGTTATAAGGAAAGGTGTGACTTTTCCTCCGGCTTCTGACGTCCTAAAATAACTAGAGCCGGTCAGTGTCACGCCCCAGGGGACACTCTGTCTCTGGACCTTCCTGGGGTCGGGCATGGCGAAGCCTCATTCTTTAGGATGCCATTCTTTGCTGGGTGAATGAGTGTTCGTTAGCTAAATTTTTACAAGTTTCCTTAAAAAATGCTCAATAATGTTTATTGATTAAGTCGGAGGAAAGAGAGTAGGGAAGGAAAGGGGAAAATGTAGGAGAAAAAAAAACTAAACTAAAACAAAAGGCATCTAAGGGCTAATTTAGCTATGGAACATGGTAGGCCGCGCGTGGGTTGGGGAGGAAGTGGGAGGGGCCCAGACTCCTGTGGAGCGAGCAGGAAGTGAAATTACCAGGAAAGGAAGAGAAAAGAGGGTATTGAAAGTATTTAGCCTGAGGCTCTTGGGCAATACGGAGCTTCCCCTCTTCTTGAAGTCAGCAAGATACACTGATTGAAATGAGATTAAAAAAAAAAGCCACTGCTAGTTCCCAAATGCCCGAGCCAATGAAGAAGGCTTGTCTGGAGAGGGTGGTGATGGGCCACAGGGCTCTCCCTGGGGCCGCAGGCTGACGGTGCCCTGAGCGGGGAGGCGGCACGAAGCCAGGAGCGTGAGTGGGCATGGGTCACGCATGGGCCGTCCCCAACTCTGTCCTCCACACTGCACGTCCTGATTGCGAGCTGGCATCTCCGTTTTGATCCAGGGACTTAAATAAAAAGAGGAAGAAATGGGAGACGTCTAGCAACCTAGGCGAGGTGTGAGAGTTCCTTTCTTACGTGTTCACCCTCTGAAACCCCACCCGTCTTATAAGGTTTGCTGTGGAAAACCCTCACGGGTGTCCGGGCCGCCCCAGCCTTCCTCCATGTGCCTATGGCACCGCGTCTACTCCGGGGCGGATCCACCCCAAGCTGATTTGTACGGACAGGATGAGAGAGGAGGGGGACTCCATTCAGCCCAGCTGGGGAGCCCCTTGAGAGCAGGGGCCCATCTTACTGGTCTCTGTACTGCCTTAGGGAGCCTCATCCGGTGCCTGGCGCCTGGCATGTAACAGGTGCCCCGTACATTTTTGTGGGTTGAGTTCTTTCTGAGAGGACTGGATGAGAGGAGATGGCTCGAAAGGACACAGGAGGCCAGAGGTGCTCCACTGCGATCATGTCTTACCACCCGTGACACAGGACTGTCACGTATGTTTACACCTGTCTCTCCCAACTACATCTGCCAGAGCCCAGACAGACGGGCCCGTGCTCCAAGGCGGTGGGACTGCCCGTGGAGAGAGGGGACACCACTTTGCACTGCTGTTGACTGACGCAGAGCCCAGCAGAGCGGGTTCCTCTGGGAGCACGGCCTGGCCCTTCAAACCAGGAGCAGGCCCCTGGCTGCAGGACCTCCCATGCTCTCCTCCAGCTCGCACTGGGCTCCGGTCCTCTCCCAGGCCGGGGCCGTGGACATCTTCAAGAGCGGCTCCCAAACTCAGCTGCTCATTAGAGTCTCTTGAGGGAGCTTTTAAAGTTCCTGGTAACCAGATCACATTTCAGGTCAATTAAATCAGAATGTCCGGGGTGAGAGCTGTCAGTGACTGTTTAAAGGTCCCTGTGTGATCCTCGGGGGACAGCCAAGTTTTGGGACCACTTGTTTGGGAACTGCATGGTTGGCATTGACATTGAGAAGTCTCGACAAACCAGAAAATCAAGTCAACAAGGGCGCCGAAGCCTCTGGCCTCACCCCAGTGGAGGTGACACTGTAGAATGAGTACCAGGGAGCAAAAGGCCTGGTGCGCTGGCCGTGGGGCCGGGGCGCTGCGCACGGTTGCAGCTGCCCCCGAGCAGGGGGCTCAGGGAGGCGCCTCCCGCTGAGTGCGATCGCTCTGCCTTTCCTCTGTGTGTTTTCATTCAGCATTGGGTTATTTGTTGCCACACTTTTCTCCTCGCTAGACTGTGGCCAACTTAAGAGCAGAGGCCGTATCTCCATAAACACTGGAAGTGTCTGAACCGCGATGGATGCGTGGCGCGTGTTTGTGACGTAAATGCGTCCGTGAGTTCGTTCGTTCGTTCGTTCATTCATTCATTCATTCATTCAACAAATGAGGACAATGGCCGACAGAAAGGCGTGGCATTGGCAGAGGGGAAAAATTAATCAAGAAGAGAGGAGAGAGAGTAGATCCCAGGAAGAGACAGAATCAAAAGTGGGAGCGTGAAAGCTGAGAGACGAGGGGAGAGCGTTCATTTTGTTACTGCGGCGGGCGGCGCTCAGGCTAAAAGAGGCGCATGTTTGCACGCAAAGGACAGTTGGTTAACACCTGTGAGCCCTCTGCACTTCTCCCCACCCCCGGGTATCCGTCACAGTTAAAGCCCACGAATTACTCTGGTGTTGTCTGCGTAACGACCCTTTCCTCTCCAGGGGACTGGTCTCGGAAGGCAGGCCCTACCTGTGACATTCGCTCCCAGTCCCCAGTGCCTGCCCCGCACAGTGACACACGGTTGTGATGAATACATGCTAAGTGACTCAACGGATTGCTCACAATCTCAGCTCTCCCTTTTGTTGAAAAAATCATAATGCACTCATCTCAGGGTTGCTACGAGGAAAATGCAGATAATACATGTAAAACCCGGTGCGTGTGAATTCATTATTATTATGATTAAGAAGACAACAGATACCAAGTGCCTGCCCTGAGCTAAGTGGTGGGCAAAGAACGTGCAAAAAAATGTACCTCTTAAAAACAGTAACGATTTGTGGACCCCAGTGGCACCACCTGCCCTTCACCCAACAAAGGGCTTCCGCAAACCCACCCGCAGCACGCTCCCCGGCCACACCCCCAGCAGCAAGTCCTGGCACCACTGAGACTGGCCTTCTACTCCTCCACCACCAGATGGCAGCACAAAGCCTGCAGATTCCTGGGCCCAGGGCTGGCCAGGGTGCAGGGTTGTGGTCTGAAAGTGGGGAGAAGAGGGGGCCCCACCTCTACCCCTGTGGCATTGATGCACGATGTTTGCAAGTCACAGGTGGTGCTCTGTGATCGACCCCTTCTTTCCATCGCCAGCCCCCAGGCCAGAAAGACACCCGCAGCCTCCTCGTTCAGAATCCTTCCCAGAGCCCCCTTCCTTCACCTCCATCTCCTACAGGCCCCACATTGCCGCTTGTGAAAGCCCAGAGTCCCGAGTGTGGCCCAGAGATGCCTCCCCGCGGAAGCTCATCTCCTCCGGCCTGGCTGGCGATGCACCTCCTGTTCCCGCTCTCTTTGCTCACAACACCCCTTGTCCATGTGATGCCCACATGTCCAGGCTCGCGCTTGCTGGCCCTCCCCCTCCGTCACCCGCCGGAAAACCTGGCTGGGAGCTCACCTCTAGGGAGTCTGCCTGGCAGACACGGGGTGGGGGTGGGGGTGCAGACACCGTCCTCCGTGCCCCGTCGGCACTTCCTTTCTTGGTGAGCGCTCCCCGGCTTTCAGGCCCGGGGTGACCTGGTTGCACGATGCTTTATCAGCGATCTTCAGTTGTTTCCTGTCACTGATCAAGGCAGGGCAAGGAGAGGTCTTTCTCTTAAAAGAAAAGTCTTTTTTCACTCCCCTGGCCCATGCCCTACCTCCACCATGGCCTTAACAGTCACTGAAAGCTAAAGGGAGGAAGAAGGAGATCTGTGAGGGAAGAATGGGAACGAGGGGAGAGAAGCTGAAGGTGAAACAATTCATGTCCTTCGTGTCCCTGAGGCTCCTTGGTGACCAGGACAAGAAGGAGGACACAAGCCAAAAGTCCCAGAGAAGTTAGATTTTTTAAAAAACTTAAATTTCTTTAAAAAAAGATTTTATTTATTTATTTTTAGAGAGGGAAGGGAAGGAGAGAGAGAGAGACAGGGAGAGAGAGAGAGAGAGAGAGACATCAATGTGCGGTTGCTGGGGGGGGGCATGGCCTGCAACCCAGGCATGTGCCCTGACTGGGAATCGAACCTGCGACACTTTGGTTCACAGCCCATGCTCAATCCACTGAGCTATGCCAGCCAGGGCTGAGAAGTTGGATTTTTATTGTTCTTGGAAATCCAGTGCCTTCTTGAGCTCACTAAGAAGATTCAGTCTCTCCATCCATCCATCTACCCACCCATCCATCCATCCACCCATTCACAACAGTGTGTTGAGCACTGTCTGGCCTGTAGGCACCGGGAACACACAGGTAAGACTCAGTGCTGGTTCTCTGAGCCCCCACAGCCCAACGGGGACACGGGTTAGAGCTCAGACAGTCACTGTGGAGCAGGAGGAGGACCAGGAGAGAGGAGAGTGCAGGTGCTGTGGGAGCAAAGCGGGGGGCAGGGGAGGCACTGGGGTGGCCACGGAGGCTTCCGGAGACGGTGGCTAGAAGCTAAGCACCGAGGGCCAGCGGGAGTGGGTTAGCCGTGCAGAGTGGGTGGCTGGGGCCAGGCCTCACAGTCTGCCCGGAAGGCTCTGCTAAGGCTGTTGGGACTTTGCTCTGAAGGTCGGGAGCCTGAAGGGATTTTGAGTGAAAGGGTGACAGGACTGGGTGCCGCTGCGGAGGAAGATCACTCTGGCGTAGGGGGACGGACTGCAGGGAGCAGTAAGGCAGAGCGGGGAGGCAGGTGGGGAGCTGGAGGAGGGTCCCGGCAGTGGCGATGTGGGTGTGAGCTGGCACCTAGCGGTCTTTGCAGGGCGCCCGTGGGTACCCGAGTGGGCGCCCAGTGGGGACTGGATAGGCCTGGCCTGCATCCCTAGGGGTCTGCACCGGTGAGACGACTCTGGGCACAGGGTGGCAGGTAGAAGGGAGGAGAGGGAAGCAGGGACCTGTACAGACCTGGACGAGAAGGAGGAGCCACAAAGGGTGTGGCCATAGATGCAGAAGAAAAATCGGGGCGGAGAGGAGTCTTGGCTGCAGGCGGCTGGGCAGGCTCCGGGCAGCGCAGAGGTCGGGCAGGGCGACCCCAAACCCGGCGTCCGGGTGGGCAACCAGCAGGGTGCAGCTGCCGAGGGCGCGTGTGGGGCGGAGGTCGAGCCCGAGGTGGGAATGAGGGGCTTTGAAAGGACCCGGAGACACCCTTTGGGGGAATGCTACAGGAGATGTTACAGGAAGTTACAGGAAATAACAAAAGTAGGTGGTGGTAGAGGGGGGTGTTAGATTAAAGACGTTTCTGGTGGGAAGTTTTTTTGTTCGCTTTTAGAGGGAGACATTTACGGGGGGAAGTAGGTGTGGAATGAGTAATGGAGGATGAGGGACAAATAAGGGGGCAGGATTCCGAGAGGGGGGATACACGGGGGAGACCCAGAGCATGAGCGGACCCGGGACGCCTGTCTGATGAGAGAGAAACGGCCAGGCCTGGGACTGGCTGGTGCTGGGAGCTCGCGGCTGGATGTGGCCAGGGACTCGGGCCTCGAATGGAGGGGCGTTCCCGGAGGGAGGCTCAGCGGGCGCTGTGCAGAGCCTGGTGGGAAGGAAGGACGGAAGCACCAAATCCTTCCAGCCCCCCTGAATGTGATTGTCCCCATCAGGACCCTGTAGTCCGGGTAAAGCAATGAGGAGCCAGGACGGTCACAGGACCCAGCCTGTGACCCTGCTGGGGAGGGAGAGGGACAGCAGCAGGACGACCAGGGGTCTTAGAGCTGAAAAGCCAGCGAGAAAGTACTGCAAGCAAAGTTCCAGGGCTCTGAGCTCCCTGCTGGCAGGAACGAAGACAGGAGGGGGCTGAGCGGTGGGGAGGAAAGAGAGGGATCCAGGCTGGAAGGCGACCTGAGTTGCCAGAGACCAGGCGGAGCAGGACTCGGGGAGTGGGAGCTTGAAGGCTGGGGCGAGAGTGGGATGTCTGAGCTTCGCACTCATTCCCAGAAGGCAGCGGGGAGTGGCGGGCCTCAGCAACACCAGGATGCGGCCCGGGGTGGGGTGCCCAGGTGGGCTCAGGGTGCGGGATCCTGGAGGGGCTGAGGTCGGAGCACTGAACGGATGGTGCACAGGAGACTGGACATCGGGGGGATGCCTGGACTTGAGGGGGAGCCTGGGAGCCAGGTGCCAAGGCTGCTCTGGTGCCTGGGAGTGGGGAACCGGGGGTGTGGGCAGAGGACCAAAGAAGGAAGGGAAGCTGGTCCTGCAGCCGGGGCCCAGGAGCCTTGTGGGAGCAGGGAGGGGGTAGGGGCTCTGGGGAGAGGGGGTGGGGATGCTGGTCTGCTACCATCTGACAGGGCTGCAGACTAAGTCCTGGCCGGGGAGGGGGAGGCTTCCTTAAGGTGAGGAGTGTGGACAGCACCGGGCACACGAGTGAGGGCCCAGGTGCTGCAGGGACCCCTTCAGGAGACAGCAGAGCAGGGGGAAACAGGGCGTCCTGGGCAGTGTGGGGAGAGGAGGATGAGCAGAACTCAGTGGTAGGTGGGAGGGTCTGGGTGCCGCCCCCCCGCCCCCCCCAGGACCCTGGCGCCCTCCTCTAGCCTCTGCTCCCCTTCCTCTTTGTGCTCCACGCCCACAGCCCAAACAAGGCACGTCTCTGTGGCTGCCCCCAGGGGAGACTCAGAGCCCCTGCTGGCCTGGCTCCCGTGCAGCCCTGCAGAGACCCCCACCCCCGCCTGGTGGGCGGGCCCTTCTGTCTGGGTCCCTGTTCCCTGCTCACCCTCACGAGGCCCAGTCATTTTCTAGTCACTGGTGTTTGAGCAGGAGGGGCCCCTTTATCTGCCTTTGCTCTGGGTTGTCTGAGATGGGGTGGCTCGTCGGGGGCAGCCAGAAAGCGGCCGGGACAGAATTAAAGCCAGCCCATGTGCAGTGACGCGTCCTTCCCACCCGCACGGAGCTGCCCGTTCGTGAGGATGTTCTGGCTCACGGAGAGCTCGGTTCACAAGCCTCTCTTTCTGCTGAATTTGTGACACACAGTCATTATGTAACCTTGTCAGTGCATGTCCTGTTCTACGGGCCTCCCCTTCCCCCGTGGCAGCGACTCAGGGGAAGAGGCTCAGGGGCCCCCCTGAGGGATGGGGCGGGTATGAGTGGGGGCGGTTCCGCCCGAGCAGCTGCCCCTGGACCCGGCTGACGGCCGAGGTTCTGCAGGAGGCTTTGTCTGGAAAGAGGATTCCGCTGTCTGGACCTGGTGGTCTCACCGGCCCGGGCCCTCGCACAGGCCCGCAGCTGATGTGTGCCCAGGGCGTGTCCCTGGTGGCGAGTGCTCGTCATGTGAACGCTCAGCACTTGGAGGGCTCTCGGGCAGCCCCCTGCACCACACGCTGTGGTGAGCTGGTGGTCACGGTGCTCCTGCTGGGTCGTTAGGCTGGGCCGAGGGCTGGGCGTGTCACAGTCGCCTCGGTGACAAATTACATCCTGAGCCCAGTGAGCGGGACAGACAGGTCCTGTTGCCAAGGGACAAGGCCCAGACCTGGTCTCTGTCATCCAGCACCGGCTGGGGCCCCTCGTGGCCGGGACGGCAGCTGGGAGGGATCACTGGCCGCCGGGGAACCTTCTCAGCTGGGACCTCTCTGAGAATCGCTGCCAGAGAAGCACATCTGACATCTGTCAGGGGAAAACCCAGCCGCTCGGCTCGGTGCCACCGCAGCGGCCGGTGGGACAGGGGCGGCAGGGGGCCGAGGCAGAGCCGGAGGAGGAGGCAGGCCCCTTTGCTTTTCTCAGTTTCCTCTGCAGCGCATCCCATTTGCATTTCCCCATTTCACAGGGAAGTTTGGTGGTGAGACAAACCAGAAGAGGCCCCACTCAGTGGCAGGTGGCGAGCCCACGGCGGCCGAGTGTGGGGGTTTTTCGGTTGAGCCATCAGTCTCGTTCCTCCGGCCCTCTCGGGTCTCACCTCAAACACATCACCCCTGACCTCTGACCCATGTGGCTACTGCCAGACTTTTAGTCGGCACATGGTACGAAGTGGCCGGTGACTGTCGGGGAGCAGGGTGAATCTTAGAGAGGACGTGATGGATGATGGAGAAACGCCCCAACTGCTGGGAGACAGGCCCGGGAAGGAGGCGGGGTCTGTTTCACAGTGAGACGTGGGCTGTCGGCTCCGAAGGGACACTCGGCCGGGTGTGCCTGACAGCCGTGGGTGTCAGGGGGCTGGCCCCGGGGCAGGCCCTGCGAGGGGATGTCACTGCCCTCAACAGTGACCTTCAGTGTGGGGACTGAGAAGCCCCCGCTAGGGAGGGGGCTCGGGATCTCTCCACTTAACCCGAGGCCAGTCCCCTGCTGCCAGGGAAGCCCGGGGACTTCTGGTTCTATTCTGGACGCATCTCGGTGGGGCGGGGAGCCCGCCTCGCTCTGGGCTGCGCAGCCATTCGTGGCCGGCGGGGCTGGGTTTCCAGCAGCGGGTGGACTTTGAGAGTCCCGTGAGCAGGCAGGGGTGTGCCTGGCGTCTCGGGGCCAACGTGCAGAGGTCTTACAACCCAAACTTGTGGGTGATACTTGTGGGGGTCGGGATGTCTCGGGAACAGGGCAGGAGGAGAGTGTGTTGCAGTTCCTGTTTCTCCAGGTGCTGGCGGACTATCTGGTTGTTTTAAGGCAGGAAAGCTCAGTGGTTGGCACCCGAGTACTGTTACCAAAGGAGTTTGCTCCTGGATGCGGTTCTGAGCCCTACTAAACGTCGGCCTGCACTGTGACTTAAGGAAATTTCACCGGTAACCCCTGCAAATGGTGAGCTCACGCTTACAAATCTGTATCTCTGAGCTCTCTTGGAAAATCTGGAGGTCTGACCACCCAGGTTCCTACTGTTTGATAGAACAGTAAGTGGGACCCGGGTGACAGCCGCCTCCTCTGAATGAGGCCACCGCGCCCCAGTTCCTCACAGGTGCCACCCCCTCCCCCTTCCCTGCACCTGTGCGGAGTCGCTAATGCCCAGGCACCCGGTCCCTGTAGGGGATGTAGTTTGTGACCCGTTTCTAGGTAAGAGCTCGGGGTGTGAATCCTGGTTGTGCCACTTTTAAGCTATTGTGACCTGAGACAAGGGAGCCGGTCCCTGTGAGCCGCAGCCTCTTTGCCCCAGGACGGGACTCAGAATAACGTGCGCCTGGTGGGGCGGGGTGAGAGGACGCATGGGAAGGGCGAGCCCAGGGGTCAGCCCGGCGGTGGAGGGGGCTGTGCAGCGGGCAGGGGACGCTCTCCCAAAGCCCTGGCTCTGTTGACAGCACCCGGGCTGCAGAGGCTGCGGTCCAGGCAGAAACCAGGGCCTGCAGAGGAGCGGTGGCCGGCTAGAGCCTCTGGAATGAATGGGCATGCCCCGGTTCTTCTCCGCCCTTCCCTATAGCCAAGGCGGAGGTGTTGGTTTAGGGCTGCTCTTGGTGCTCATTAAAATCAGATTTAATTATTTGGAAGGCGGTTTGAGGCGTAGGGAAGAATGAGTCACCCAGAGTGACTTGCACCCACTGGGAGGCTGCAGCATGCTCAGAGTGAGGTGGGGTTCCAGCACCCACCGCCCAGGGGCGGGACCATCCCCCCACTTCCTTTTCTGCTGCAGGGTCACGTGGGGCTCAGTGGCAGCATTTCCTCCCGGGGTAACTGGCATAGGCTCTTCATTCAGCTGCGTAAGCTGAGCAGCCCCTGGGGCAGCCAAACCCACCACCTCCCTGGGCACTGTGATGCAGCATGTAGCACATTGGGCCCCACCTGGGCCCTGCCTGGCCTGGGTGGTATGAGTGCCTGCAGGTGGTCTGGGCCCAGCCCGATGAGAGGGACTTCAGTGGTTGGTTCCTAACGAGCCCCTAGACGTCCCTGGTGGAGCAACGTGCAGTGACCAAGAGATGCAGTTCTGCATCCTGAGTCTTTCTGTGTTTTCTGACTCTCGGGGCTGAGCCTGTGTTATGTACTTGGGGTGCTGGGCCAAGAGCAGGCACATCCTTACTCAGGGAGGCCCCTGAGGAGAGAAGACGGGGGAGCTACAGGCTGTGGGCTCTGCATTGCAAAGGAAGAAGGTTCTTGTGCCCCAGACGTGCCTGGGCAGAAGACTGGGAGAGAGGGGAGGGGCCACCAGGTCTGGAGGCCACGGGAAGGCAGCCTGCTGGGCTCAGAGCCGAGCAGCAGGAGGCTGATCCTGGTCTGGGGTCTGGCCTCCTTAGGAATCACCAGGCCAAGCCCTGACCGGCAGCCTGACTTACTCAGATGTCAGGGCTCGGGCTTGAGCTCCTGGGCTTGAGCTACTTGGTCCTTTGGGGAAGCTTTCCAGACTCTGCCTTCTGGGTTCCTGTCCCTGGTACCCAGTGGCCCTTCCATCAGCCTTGGCCTTTGCCCTGGGCCTCTGAAGCTGCCGAGTTGTCATCCCAAGCCGTGTCTGAGGGCCTCTGACTTGGATCTGGGAAGCTGTCCAGACTGTAGCATCTGAACTCAATATTAGATCTAGGAGGATTCCACATACTTCACGTTTCAAGCACTTCTGCTTTCTCACAGCTCTTCTAGGAGTTTTGTGCTTTTAGGTTTTATATCTGAGTCATGAATCCATTGAGAGTTAATGTTTGTGTGTGGTATAAGATAATGGTCCAGTTTCATTCTTTTGCATGTAGTTGTCCAATTTTCCCAACATTGTTTATTGTGTAAACTGTCACTTCCCCACTGTATATATTGTTGGCTCCTTTGTCATAAATTCATTGACCATATAGGCATGGGTTTGCTTCTGGGCTCTCTATTCTGTTCCATCGATCTATGTGTCTGTTCTTATGCCAATACCACACTGTTTTGATCACTGTAACTTTGTAGTATATTTTAAAATCAGGTAGCATGAACCTCCAGTCTTGTTCTTCTTTTTTTCAAGATTATTTTGGCTATGCAGGGTCTTTGTGATTCTGTACACATTTTAGGGTTGTTCGCTCTATTTCTGTGAATGAAACATTTATTCTTAAGGAAAACTATTGAGACAATATCAGATACATTTGAAATGTTGGGTTGGCAAAGGCAAAGGCAGTACATGTTTCTCCAACTCCGTCATTTATGACCACTATGACTTTCTCTGAGTTCCTGACCTCTCTCTGTCTCAGACTCTCATCTGCTTAATAAGGATGGTAATGTTTCCCAAGGTGGTTGCCTCGTAGGGACCGCATGAAATATTCAGGAATCTGAATGCATGAGAGTTATTATCCCAGTGCTTTGCATATGGTAAGTAGATGCTCATTAAATATTGCTTGTCATTGCTGCAAGCATTTCTTGGCTGTCTGCTAGGGGAGTTTTGCAGGGAGCGGTTTGGCAATCAGGGCCCTGGACTTTCGCTGGATAGATGCTCAAAACACTCGCACGGGACAGTTCAGTGCAGCTGACATAGAAGTGAAAGATTCTGCAGGAATGAAGAAAAGAGAAAAAGGAAGAGAAACTGGAGGTTTGGAAAATAACAGAAGAACATGTGTGAGTGAGTGTGTGTGTGTGTGTGTGTGTGTGTGTAGAAGACAACAGAACTAGGGAAAAGGCAGCATTTTACGTCTGATAGAAATGGATTCCACTCCACCGTTGTGTGGTTGACTCAGGCACAGGAAACTCAGCAAGCTGTGGCTTCACAATTTGCACTCATGAATATTGATGCCCCTCATCAACTCCCAGCCAAACCTGCAAACAGAGAGTCCAAAGTCACACATTTCTCTCACTTTGACTTTGCAGCAACCTCACCCAAGCCCATGACTATCTGTCATGCCTACCTCAAGAAATGAGGACACTGAGAGTATCAGACGAAAAGATTTGGTGCATGGTTCAAATTCATGGTCCATCTTCAGCCACAGCGTCACTATTCTTGAGCCCTGCCTCGTGCGCATGAGGTGTGAGCAGTGTGGAGGCAGCCAGGGTAAATACCAGACCCCAGATGTATGCATATGGCCCGCTGCTCTGCGAGGGGACCTGTGGATTATCTGGGGCTAGTTTTTAAGACCAGACTCTATCTCTTTCAGAAGACACGTGTGTGCGCGAGTGCACGTGCGTGTGTGTGTGTGTGTGTGTGTGGTGCTGTGGGGAGGGGGTGACGATGCAGTCTCATTTAAAAGTTATCTCAAACATCTGCTAGTAGCCTCCACTATAACACATTTTATGCACTACAAAGTCTTAAGGATGACTTTGGATAATTTTTGTGTCTCTCCAACGGTGCTCCCCTCTGTTAGCATAAGTGGTATAGAGCTTCTTACATCTACACAAACATCCCTGTCTCCACACACACACACACACACACACACACACACACGAATCCCCCAAACTGAAGTGCTAATTAATGGGAACCGTGCACTGCTCGGGCTGTCACCAAGTGTGCCGAAGACAGACTGATAATGCTGTAAACCATCAGCACGAATTCCCCCCTTTAGGAGAGATGAGAGGTTCTCTCATACAGGAGAGTTTAAGCCTTTACTTCAGCCCGCGGTGCACTCCAAGTTGCTCGGGTTACTGTAGGGTTGAGCGGTCCCGGGCTGCTGGCACTGCTGCATACATCAAATGAGAGAATGTGTAAGCATTCTGCAACCTGCGGGGCGCAGAATAAGGCTTATGCTTTCATCTAGTTTCCCTGCCTGATAGTTTTTGGATTTGTTATATGTGAGATCATGTGTGAGTGGGGTTCCGGATAGTCTTGATCTTGCTTGGTCTGCCTGGAGTCAATCAACAATCCTGGAGTGAGGGGTGGGCATGAGGATTCCAGATCAATATCCTGAAATATACCGAGGTCATGGGGGACAGTTCCAGGAGGATGTCGGGAGATGCTTGTTTATCACTGCATCATTTGTCGAGGGCCACGCTGTTCGGGAGCTTCTGCGGCTGAGCCTGCAGTAAATCTGATGACAGAGTTTACCTCTGCCGGGCTCCCTGCTCTTTGAGGAGGAGAATCCCCCCCTCTCCCCCGAGACCCGCCCTCTGCTTCCCAGCTCATCACCAGCTCCCCTTGCCGCCAGAGCTGTCTCATTCCATTGTGCTCACGTGGCATCCAGACATCCTCTATTTCCTTTTCTTTATTTACTATGCCTTAGTCTTCCCCACTCTTTGAACAGTGAGGGGGTGGTGGAGTTGCCATGGCAACCCCCTACCCCTACCTTTTTTTCCGGCTCCTCCACAGTTTTCCTGTATTTTAATAAGATCACTATTCATAGTGCACAAGGCTTCACCCCCTCCGCTGCGGCGCTGCAGAGGAGGCTTCCTGTCTGCCGAGAATGCTAATGACCCCGGTGAGGCTGCGAGCAGGGAGCAGGCACGTGGGCAGACATGTGTGTCCAGGACCAGGGTGTGACTCCCCTGTATGAAGAAGCACTGTTGACAGGGCTGAAAACCCAGCTTTCTACCATGTAACATGCCAGGTACATGCAACACATACCTGTTGGATGTGGCTGGATGGGAGGAGGTGTGAAGGGAGGCGCTCTTACCTTTGTTATAGCAACAGAGGACATTGGCCTCTTGGGCTGTACCTTGCCAGGTGGGGACGGCAGAGCCAGGCTGTTAGGCACCGGCGGGACCTGCAGTAGCAGAGGGCGCTGGAGAGCGTGGAATCCTGGAGGCTTTGTCACCGATGAGCTAGGAGACCCTGTTGTGGTCCACTGCTCACTACCGACCTCGTAGGGACATCGTGAGGGGCAGAGACACCGCAGCCTGGGCGTGTGGCGGTTATACAGCCTCAGGACCAAGCAGCTGGGTTCTGGAATAAGCTTCAGATCCCGGCTCTGCCACTGTCGAGTTTTCTGACTTGAGACAAGTTACCTAACCGCTCCAATGCATCTGTTTCCTCGTCTCCAAAATGGGGATGATCAGAACAGAATTCGTCTTTTAGGATTGCTTCGAGGATTCAATGGATTAACAGAGGTAAAGACTTAGGACAGTGCCTGGGAAAACTCTCACCATCATTGGGTGTCTTTCTTTGTTGGAGAGATGAAAACTGTAATTGCACTAGTTTCCCAACATCCATAACGACTAGTCCCAGCTTGGGGCTTGCTGGGGTTTTACAGCTGTTGAGGGGTCGGTTGGTGGAGGGCTTGGTGGGAGTCCCTGTGCTATGAAATGGAGCATTTATACTACACTGAGAAGTAGAATCTGATTCTAAATAGAAAAATGCAGTAACTTTTCATTTCTTTGTGTTCCCTAATAAAGGTATTCATGTTTGTTATGTTGTCCTTGAACTTCATAAAAACAAACTTAGACAGGAGCAAGGTGGGTTATGTTAGCTGAAACCTAACTTGGACTTGAGATTTTGTTTCTCCAGTGTGATGGCTCACAGCTGGAAGGTCTCTGCATGGGACTTTTCCGTGTAGCAGGACTCTGGTAGTAACGTTTCTTCGACTTCCCTGTGCCTATGAATCACTTGGGGATTTTATTAAAATTCAGATCCTCGTTCAGTCTATGTGGGGTGGAACCTGAGATTCTGCATGTCTAACAAGCTGTTGGGTGATGCTGACACTGCTGGTCCCTGGGAGCCCTCAGCAGCAGGAGTGATTCCCAAAGACAGACGCCTGCCTGTAAGGAGAGGTGCTGGTTTAGAAGAGGAGGTTCCTCCCATTTCGCATCCAGATGCAAAGCTGGAACTACTCAATATTCATAGACCCGGTCCTTCCTGAGGGAAGGAGATTAAGAATGGCCATTGGAAGCTAGAGGCCTCTTTTTGTTTATGAGGTCTTTTTGACAAAGGAAACCATGTGCAATTGGTTCGATTTTTGCCAGAAAGCTCAGCGGCCGTCTGCTTGCATTATAGAAGAGCTTTCTTCTTGCTTTCTTCCGTTTTGTTCTGGAAGTGTTTTCAGGACCCAACAAAGCTCATCCTTTTTAGAACATTTTTGGCATGGATTTACTCAGAATATCTTTTTTTTTTCAAAGATTTATTTATTTATTTTTAGAGAGGGAAGGGAGGGAGAAAGAGAGACAGAGAGAAACATCAATGTGCGGTTGCTGGGGGCTATGGCCTGCAACCCTGGCATGTGCCCTGGCTGGGAATCGAACCTGGGACACTTTGGTTCAAAGCCCACGCTCAATCCATGCCATCCAGCTATGCCAGCCAGGTTATTCAGAATACCTTACAGAGATGGTTGTTGGACCAAACTCCAAGTGAAATGGAGCCAAATAAAGCTAAAATTATTAAAACATTAACTTGAAATTTTGACTCATTTAAAAGCATGGCCTCCCTACTAATAAATCTCTGGCAATCTCTTATTCTTGTCTCAGCTTTGTTAAAGAAACAAACAAAGCTCCAAACAAAAGTCTTGACAGGTTTTTTTTAACAACTGAGAATAATGGCGATCTAGCCAGCTGCAAGTTCACTTCCGAATCACTGGCACAGGAATTAAAGGTTGGCGTCACACAATGAGATGAGAGGTTTAGCTACTGTACAGGATGAATCAGCCAGTGACTTACAATGACATGTCGTGTGATTTAAAAATTCCAGTAGCTGTGCACGTCTCTTTGGAGAACAGTGATGCTGGCAGGAACATGTGACGGTGGAGGAAGAAGCGTGGTGTACACTTCTTTAAATTCTGGACTGGCCGTGGTCTAGAAGAGCCGGTAGAATGATGTACGTGCATTTCGTCAGAAAGGTCATCGCAGCTGGATTTAGGTTTCTCACCACGGAATCCGTCCGCTCTGGGACAAGGCGGGACTGGATCTGTCCTAGTGCAGATGAGCGATCGTTTCCATAGGTGATTGGCAAGGTCAGCATCGTCTCTCAAAGAGGCGCCCAGGTCCAGATGAGCCGAGGCCAGCTGAGGGGATCTCCCTGTTAGGGGCACCTCTACCCCTCACGGATGCCCACTCAGCTGGTGACAACTCAGATGAGAGACGGGAAACGACAGAGATGGACAAAATGTAGATTTCTGTTTTAAATTGAATTTATTGGGGTGACACTGGTTAGTAAAATTATATAGGTTTCAAGTGTGCAGTTCTGTAACACATCACCCATAAAATACATGGTCATCATCCAAAGTCAAGTCTCTTTCTGTCACCATCTATTTTCCCTTTGCCTTCTTCCACCCCCCCACCCCCCACCCCTGGGCTTTTCCTGTGGTAACCACCACACTGTTGGCTGTGTCTGTGGCTTATTTCTGCTTAATCCCTTCAGCTTTTTCACCCGGACCTCCAACTCCCCTCCCTTCTGACAGCTGTCGGTCTGTTTTTGTTATCTAGGAGTCTGTTGCTATTTTTGTTTATCTTGTTCATCATATTCTACATATAAGTGAAATCATATGGTATTTATCTTTGACTGGATTATGTCACTTAGCACAATACTCTCCAGGTTGTCCATGCTGTCGCAAAAGGTAAGATTCCCTTCTTGTCTGTGGTCGAGTAGTATTCCATTGTGCAAATGTCCCTCAGCTTTTTATCCATTCCTCCACGGATGGGCACTTGGGCTGCTTTCAAATCTTGGCTATTGTACAATGAACATAGGGATGTATATATTCTTTCAAATTAGGGTTTCAGGTTGCTTTGGATATATTCCCACAGTGGAATTACTGGATCATAAGGCCATTCCATTTTTAATTTTAAAAAAATATTTACTTATTTTTTCAGAGAGGGAAGGGAGAGAGAAAGAGAGGGAGAGAAACAATGTGTGGTTGCCTCTCACGTGGCCCCCACTGGGGACCTGGCCCATAACCCAGGCGTGTGCCCGACCAAGAATCAAACTGGTGGCTCTTTGATTGGTAGCCTGCACTCAATCTGCTGAGCCACACCAGCCAGGGCCCATTTCTCATTTTTTGAGGACACTCCATACTGTTCTCCACAGTGGCCGCACCTGCCTGCAGTCCCACCAACAGTTCCCGAGGGTTCCCTTTTCTCCACATCCTCTCCAACACGTGTTGTTTGTTGATTTACTAAGGATGGTCATTCTCACAGGTGTGAGGTGGTTTGTGGTTTTAATCCGCATCTCTCCGACGGTCAGTGACAATGAGCATCTTTTCATGTGTCTGTTGGCCACCTGCATGTCCTCCTTGTTGAAGTGTCTATTTGGATCCTTTGCCCAGTTTTCAATTAGATTGTTTATTTCTTGAGTGTTGAGTTGTTTAAGTTCTTTATAAATTTTGGATATGAATCCCTTCTCAGATGTATCATTGGCAAATATGGTCTCCCGTTTAGTGGGTTATCTTTTTATTTTGTTGATGGTTTCCTTTGCTGCGCAAACACTTTTTAGCTTGATGTAGACCCATTTGTTTATTTTTTTCTTTTGTTTCCCTTGCCTAAGGGGATATATTTAAAAAATATTGCTACGAGAAATGTTAGAGATTTTACTGCCTATGTTTTCCTCTAGGATTTTTATGGTTTTGAGCCTTACATTTAAGTCTTTAATCCATTTTGAGTTTATTCTTGTGTGTGGTGTAGGAAGGTGGTCTAGTTTCATTTTTTTGCGTGTATTTGTCCATTTTTCCCCAACACCATTTACTGAATAGTCTGTCTTTACCCCATTGCATGTTCTTGCCTCCTTTGTCAAGCATGAATTGACCACAGAGACATGGGTTTATTTCTGGGCTCTCTATTTTGTTCCATTGATCCATGTGTCTGTTATTTTGCCAGTGCCATGCTGTTTTGATTACTATGTCCTCGTAGCATAGTTTGTTATCAGGTAGCATGATTTCTCCAATTTTGTTCTTTCTCAAAATTGCTGGGGCTATTCTGGGTCTTTTGTGGTTCCCTATAAATTTTTGGAATATTCGTTCTAGTTCTATGAAATATGCCATTGGTATCTTGATAGGAATTGCGTTAAATCTACAGATTGCTTTGGGTAGTATGGACATTTTAATGATGTTAATTCTTACTCTCCATGAACACAGTATATACTTCCACTTATTTGTATCTTCTCCAATTTTTCCCTTCAATTGTCTTATAGCTTTCTGAGTACAGGTCTTTTCCCTCCTTGGTTAAATTTATTCCTAGGTATTTTATTTACTTATTTTTGATGCAATTGTGATTGTTATGATGTAAATGTGATTGTTTTCTTATTTTCCCTTTTTGAAAATTCAATAGTGGTGTATAAAAATGCAACTCATTTCTGGATATTTATTTTGTATTGTGCTACTTGATTGAATTCATCTATCAGTTCTAGTGAGTCATGTACACGTTCAAAATGCAAAGCTTTTCTGTAGCATTAGATGTTAAAAGTCTTTTCTAATGGCAACTACACAAAAGGATTCCAGATTGAAGTCTCCTCAGTTGGCAGATAGTCATCCGGGGAAAAACGACATGAGCTTTATCGGAGAACAGCTATTATGACCCATCCTTAGAACAAAAGAGCTTTGTTCCTTCTAAGCCAGTGGGAACCTGTTACAGAGGAAGCCTTATAATTTGTCTCTGAATAATCATCGAGTTTCATTAATTATATCTTACTCTTTGTCTCCTTACACTCCTCTTTAATAGACCTGAAGGAGCCCCAGCGAATAACATGGACTGGGGCCCATGTGCAGCCTTTAGAGCTAGTGTTTTGCTTTCCAGTAAATCTATGTGGTTTTTCTTTTTTTTGGTATGTTTCCCAAGCAGGAAGGCCCATATTTTCAGTTTCATTAAGAAGTGTGCTTGGAATGATCAGTAACCGAGTTCTTACTGTAAGTTAGTCGGGGGCTCCTGGCTAACTGCCTAGATGGGTCTGAAGTTTGGGGCCTCCGTCCCATAGATTCCACAAAAATGAGAACGTGTGCACCCATGTGCACCGAGAGTCACTGTGGCTGAGGTTTCCTAGAGATCTCAACAGACAAAGTCTGTGTAGTTTAAACCCAAGTGCTCTCGTCCAAGTTGACAACTTCAAAGGACTGGAGACGGCAGTAGCCCTCTGATGAAGTCTGGAAACGACTGGGAATGTTTAAATAGCGCAGTGAGTATCCCACTCGAGATAGAGTCTGATTTCCTGTTTCTAAGTCTAAAGGCTTACAATAAGGACCCTAAAGGTTCCTGGAATAATAAACAGACCTTCTAAAACAGCAACTGGATGAGGTAAGTGTGGATGCTTTGGAAGTACCGACTAATGTCCTCCACACTCATGTGTTTCAAAACAGATGGGAACTTTCCAAGAGAGCCATACTTTGGGTTTAGTGAATCCAAAATATTTTTAAGTACTGCAGTAGTCTGAGATTTAAAAAAAAATGGTTTTGCACTGCTAAGAAAACTGTGTAGTTTCCTTGGCAAGGAGAGGTTTTCTGTGTCTGGTGTTGAGAGCCCCCACACAAAGGCTCAGCGATTCACAGCAGCTTTTGCAGCTTGTGACAGAGAAGCAGACTGGCCCTGGCTGCAAGGAGCTGGAAACCGGCCATCTCCTCATTGGCCTCACCCAGCCCTTTCTCCTTGCTTGTCAAACCTAAACTCCTGTCTCATTTCCGGAAGGCCCCTGACTGAGCTCACTGTGCTTTCCTTCTTGCTCACCAGATCCTGAGCCTGTCTGGTGTAGAACGTGTCACCGCGCCATACTCCCAGGCTTTCTCATTTCCCGCTACTTCTGTGCAGTCTTTGGGGGCAGCAGTTCCATCTTTTCAGCTTCCCATGTGTTCCGCAAGGGTGTAGTGAGCACCCACTCTGCGCCAGGCACCGTCAACGCAACGACGACTGGGACACAGAGTCAACGCTCACGCGGCTCACTTTTTGGAAGGAGATGAGGAAGTCGACAGCTAGATTTTGCTTTAAATTCTTTGACAGAGGGCTGTTGAGAGCACTTCAAAGGAGTACTCAACTGGGGTCTTCCTAGAGGAGATGCCACGCAGAGTAAGTCCTGCAAGAGAAGTGGCTGTCACCCAGATGAGGAGGACAGTGTGGATGGGTGGGAGGGGGAAAGGGTGGGCAGAAAAAGGGGTGGGTAGAGGGAGCAGCACACGTGAAGATGCAGGGAAGAGAGAGCATGTTACGCTGGAGGAGTTCCCAGCCACTCAGGGCGGCCAGAGCGGGAGTGCCTGCTGGAGGGGGGAGAGATGAGGAGATGGATTATGAAGGGCTTCCCGTGTTATGCTAGAAAGGCTGGCCTTCATTCTAAAAGGATAAAGGAGGGGTCATTGAAATATTTTAGCACTAGCATATTTATAGTTTATGAAGGTCACTTTGGCTGTAGTATGACAAATTGTGAGGTTACTGAGGCAAAATAGGCAAGAAATAACAAGACACAGAAACAGTTCAGAGGCGGGGCGGGAAGCCAGTTGCATCAGGAATGTATTGGCAGTGAAGAGGGAGTGAGCGAGAAGACATCTAAGATTAGATTATCTTAGGTTTCCAAACAGTAGCGTCGGGAGCAGTGGTCCTAGCTCCTAATGTGAGAACACCGTGACGGTGGCACGTGGTGCGGAGAGCGGGAAATGAGTCACTCTTGGTTGGCCCTGTCGAGTTGGAGGGACTTTGCATCATCTAGAGACCAGCCAATAAGACATTACTGGTGAGGAGATTGGCATTAAAATGGTAAAATTGCCCATGGGGCTCAAGAAACTCCATTAAACTAGCTAACGAAATCCGGGCTTATGAGAAGGTTGTGGAGAATCTCCTAGAACCCCAGAGCAGGGGGCAGAGCTGGGCTTCCATACACCGGAAATTGGTCTGTAGCTCCCTTCCATCTTCAGGGGGGCCATGTGATCGTTCTGCTTTGTATCTGCTTCTTCTCCACTGGGCTTCAGCAGAACATGGGCTTAGGGTTGTGGAGGCGCTGACCTCGGCTCAACTCCAGTCGACTTAGATCCCTGCCTGATCGCTCCAATCCCCTAGGTCTCCAAGTCTCAGTAACACTTTCCAGGGAGAGAGAATGTAGTTGGCTCATTTTGGGTCAGGTGACCCCTTGCGGGCAGAGAATGGACCTCCGTGGTTTCTAGGGCTGTCGCTTCTAGGCTGTGGGTTGGCAGGTTTTCTAAGAATGGGATGTGGGCAGGAAGGAAATGATTGGCTGAAGAAGAAACTGGCCCCTGGGGTACAGTGAAAGTGGTATTCAGGATATCGATCTGGCTGGAGACCAGGGTTTCGGAAAGTAGTTAAAACGAAGACCTCGGGCTGCGTGACCTGAGGAGAGTTTAGACCCTGAGAAAAAGGGTCTGACCCAGAGGTCAGGGCTGAGATGGGAACCGTGGGGAGCAGCAGTATTTAAGAAGTAAAAAGAGGAAGACAAGTCCGTGGACGTGACCAAGAAGAGTTGGAAAGAAAAAAAAAAACGGGTAGTGACCGAGAAATCAGGGAGGAGGGATGGGCCAACTGCGTCAGATTGTAGGAGATGGAGCAAGACGAGACCCGAGGGCGGTGAGTAAACCAGCGGTGAGGAGATCCTCAGGGAAGAGGCGCAGTCGGGGGCCAGATCGCGGTGAGATGAGACTACAGCAGGACGTCAGATGAGGGGTGAGAAACCAGGGACAACTTTAAACGGTTTTTATTCCATTAAACTGAATGTACGGAGGTGACATTGACTAGTAAGAGTATATGGGTTTCTGGTTTCCTGTTCTATGATACCTCATCTGTACGTCGCACTGCGTGCCCCCGCCTAGAGTCGAATCGCCTTCCAGCTGACCGCCTTCACTCTCACCACGCCCGACTCCCCTTTCCCTCTGGTGCCCACGGTCCTGTTGTCCGTGTCTGTGGATTCTGTTCCTTTTTTGTTCACTTGGTGCTTTCGGTTTTATAGTCCACATGTGAGTGAAATCATATGGTTCTCGACTTTTCTGTCTGACTTATTTCGCTTAGCATGATATTCCCAAGGTCCACCCACGCTGTTCTCAGTGGCAGGAGAAGACATGATACATACGTACAATGGAATACTACATAGCCGTAAGAAAAGACAACTTCTTTCTAAAAAGTTTCACTTTGAAGGCAAGGGGACAAATGGAGCCGAAGGTGGTTTATGGTTGAGTGAACACAGATACACTGACTAATCGAAGATTCCAGGTTGGGAAGACACTGGGTATAAAGGCCAAGACAGACAATATTTGAGGAAGTTGAGTTTGGGAGGAGCTTGAACAGGATGGACCAGAGCTTTAGATTTGGGACTTTTCCACTGAAAGAGAAGGAGAAATGGCATGTAAGAGGTACTCAATAAATGTTTTTGACTAATAAATAGACCCCTATTTCTTTGGGGGGGGTTTACTTTAAGGTGAGGGGGCTGGGTCTTGAGGGTGTGCCGGGCGAGACTGGGCCTGCCACCTCGGACGTGGTGTAGGACAATGACAGTGGGAAGGCCTATCTCCTGTGCTCCTTCCAGACACCCTGCTGATGGCTCCTTCAGTCCCCTCACTTCTTAGGGAAGCCAGCATGGAAGACAGCAGGGGTGCTGCGGGGCGGGGAATGCAGCTGTGCACAAAGAACCTTGGATCGGGAATCGGAAACCCTTGCATTCTAGTCATTCTCGGAAATTGACTGCCCACGTCGACCTTAGACAAATCGCATAACAATGCACCAGTATGTCGGTGCACTTTTTACATTCGTTTGTAAAAAGCGTGTGGTATTAGCTCCTCTGAGCATTCGACAGTCCACAGATTGCTTTTCACTCTCTATGTACTCAAAGTATTAGAAGTGTTGTAATGCATAGTTCAGCTGGAGGGCCCCCCTCACATACACCCCAGGCATCCCGGAAATGTGGGCCGCCTGTGCAGCATCTCTGGGGAGCTGTCTAGTCCTGTCTAACTAGTCGTTCGTGTACAGCTCAGCCCTGGAGTGGTGTCGCCAGCTTCCTTCCCAGCTCCTACACGTGCTGAGAGCTTGGCCTGACAGTGAGGGCATCCCCGCCGGCGTACCACATCCCTGGAGGCGGACACTTGTCCCAGTCAAAAGCTCATTACTTTCTCAAGACAAGGACACAGATAATTCAATCAGCTTCACACACTGCCTCCAGAAATTATAAGACAAACACGAACTCTGCTGCAAAAATTCGCACCCACATTGTGAAGGCCACTTCCCCCTTCTCTCCTAATTATTTCCATCTGCGTCGCCACAGACCAGAAGACAGCATAGCATCTTCCTCTGCAGGCTCCGCAGCTCCTCTACAGAGACAAAGGAAACCGAGGGCACCAGGTACGCTTACCATCTTCTAGCCCAGCTTCCGCTTTGCCGGTGGGCCCGCTGGCTGGCTTTCATCATGCCACGTCTGACGGCTTGGAGACTCCGGGGATGTGGAAGTCACTGTTTGTTTTCGTGCCTGGCATAATGGATATAAATCAGCCTGGTAATACCTGGCATCCACCTCCCGCCGACACTGTCAAAGTTAACGAGGTGGTGCCTATGAGTCAATTTGTGTCCTTCCTCTTCATCCAGAAGCAGTCATCAGGCCAAATTGGACCAGACGCGGCGAGGGACTGGGCCATGCGGACTCATTTCCTTGTCAATTGCTTGTTTTGAAATCAGATTTCTGGGTCATTTGCTTTGTTCCTTCTCTTGTGGCTGCATTTCCAAAACAAAGACTTCACTGACCTTAAATATGAGAGGACAGTGTTGTCCCTGGAGGATTCTGTTCTTCTTTAGGCTTTCCTCTGCTGCCCCGTGACTCATGTTCTCAGGTATTATTTGGAGTGAACAAAGGATTAAAGAAAAACAAGCATGTAACCTGTGTGGGCTGTGATGGATGGAACTAATAAGTACATGATGAATGGACCTACGGGAGAGAAAAGCACAACATTGATAAAAGTTATAATTTAAAAGGAAGCACAGGGAGGACCAGCCGGGCCCTACCCTTCCAGCCACCCTCACACACTGATTTGTTTCTGCTGAAAAGTGCGAGTTCTCTCTGAAGGAGGCGAGGTTCAAAGGGGATGTCTCGAATGCCTTGGAAACAAACCGCACTGCTTAGTTCGCTCTGTAAATATTCCAAAGGACCTAAAGATATGGTTCCTTCAAAGGAAATGCAAATTATGGCTCACGGAGTCCACCACCAAAGTTGCAGGACCAGAAAGCTTAAACACAGTGATGTCTTCTTTCAACTGGAGGCTTGCAAAAATATGTTTGTTTCTTTCTCTAAGAGCTAATTGCCACATGGATAAAGCAGCCCAACTCTGTACTTTTTTTTTTTTTAAGATAAAGTAGAATCCCAGATGGAAGCAAGAGGGCCTCTGTTTGGGCAGCGTGGCCATTTGTTGACATTCCAAAGCCCAGATGCATTGGAGTAACTAGCTGCTATTAGGAAAAAGACTCAGGGTCAACACTGCTAAGCCCCAAATGAGAAGTGGGCATGTAGAGGCTGATGATAAGAAATCAGAGTTTATTGTGGTGCAAAAGTATTGGAGACAGGTAGAGATCACATGCAGAAAACAAAGGGCTCCTGTATAACCTTGGACTAAGTCTGAATGATGAGGATTCTAACCTGCAAGCTCAGGAATATAAAGACATCACTGATTGGACCCTAAGTCCTCCGACAGCTGCGTCGTCTTCATCCGCTCACAGGGCTTTGCACAGGGTGCACGAACATTCAATACTCAATTCATACTTTGGGTGAAATAATGTATATTTGCCGTGCCACAATTTTCTCATATACCTGGCACCAGTATGAAGGCACAGACTTATGACAAATAAGGGTTTTCTCCCTTGAGACTTTTCTGGGCTCTCAGCAAGGTAGGGAGCGGTGGGAGAAACCTAGGCAACAGCGGCACCCAAAAGGCTGGTTAAGGGCAAAGCACCAAGGTTTCCCCAGTTACATGAGGGTGCATGTGATAGTCTGGGAGCGGGTCCGAAGGCACAGATGCTTTGGCTGTTGACAACTGCTCAGCTTTTAATGTCCCCTCTTCTGCAAAATCAAAACAAGAGGAAGGAAGGAAGGAAGGAAGGAAGGAAGGAAGGGAAAGGAAAGGAAAGAAAGGGAAAGGGAGAAAGAAAAAGAAAGGAGGAGGGAAAGAAATAAAAGAATTTGGAACTAATTATTAATATGAGTAACAAGATTTTTTCTGGCATTTTATTGAATTCTGCACATAACATCTGCAACGACAACACTGTAAACCCAGTGGCAAACTTAAAAAATCGATCAGATGGAAATTTCACGTAATCGACCCACAGGTATTTGCCGACATTTACGCCACCGAAGGCCCACGATCATCAGGACAAGAACAGGAGAGAACATGGCCTAAGAGCTTGTTTTAACTTTACATTAACATGTGATAAATTAGAAACTTCAATGCCAAAAGAGGACAAGATAGAAACAAGTATAAAATGTGTTTGATTATTTTACATTTCATTCAGGATTCCAGCATTGGGCATGATATCCTTGTTTAAGAATGGTCCTTATTTCATTCTCTACACAATGATACTTGTTTGCCTTCTGTTTGATGAGCACAAAATAAACACTGAGGTTAGAAAAGTTTAAATCCTGACAGAACACAGCATCAGTCCCGTGTGCGTGGCCACAGTCCCACTGCGTGGCTGCCACGCAGGCCAGACCGCACCACAGACGGCTGACCAACCCGGGAAGGCCGCCAGTGTCCCCACGGCATTTGGAAAAAAGAATGCAAGTGCAGCATTAGGTCATGGATGAGCACCGGATGTGCTCCGTGTTCCTACTGAGCCGCCGTCAGCTTTTAATTTTATCTGGGAAATTACTAAGTGGATTAAAAACTGTGTCGATAAAACTTTACCATATAATCAAACCATTGGCCAAATGTTAATGCTGTTACCTAATACTCGATAACCACTTCTTTTGAATGAGTTTTCTTTAAGATAAAATAAAGACCGTTTTCCCGCCCGCCCCCTCCTCCCCCGTCCTCCCTCACCGTGCAGTACAGGGGGCGGACAGCAACAGGCTGAAATACGCCTTCTCCTGGGGGGTCTGACGGTGCGTGGTCTCTGAATCGGAACGGCGGCCGCTTCTTGGGGTGATTATTGCTTCTTTCAACGGTGCAGCAGTCAGTCATTAAGATGGGTTTTTACAAAAGGAAATCGGGAGATGAGTGGAGAAGACCGTTTTCTCAGTCCAGCACTCTGACGTCACTGGGACTGAGTGTCCGTGGCCAGGGTGTGCGCATGGGCCGAGCACCGGATGGCACCCGATGGGGAGTGTCGGGCTGTCACCCTGCGGCAGGACTGCCTTTCGGAAGGGTCGAACGAGCCCTGGCATGGACAGCAACGTTGCCCTGTAGATAAAACCTGAAGTGTCCCCATGTGCACATGGAACTAAGTTGAGGTGCAGAAAAGGGCGGTGGCAGGGAAAAATGGCAGAAGGCGAACAGTGTGAAGTACTCGACACTCAGAGCCACTTGCTGGCTTCGGGAAAGCCACCTGATCTTTCTAAAGACCTTGGCTGTCCAATCTCTAAACTTCAGATGGTCTTATGATTTCAAATAGATACTTTAAAGATTAAATAAAATGTGTAAAAATAAAACATTAAACAATCTTTGCAAAGTATGAGAAAATAAATGTTAGACATTGCTACGAAAAAATTCAAGTGTGTTTGTTATTCTTCCATCTGCATAATTGCTATCTATTTGTATAAGATTTCAAAAATGGAGTTTTATTGCATGGAGCGTATTACATAGAACCATGATATACACAGTTTGCTTTCCCTTGTATATATATATGTAGAAACTTTGAAATGAAAATGATACCATTTTGTGAGGCAGTTCTAAAAATGGTCTGTACAGTTACCTTAACATTGAAAATGAAAAAGAGAATATTCCTATTTGGTTTGTAATCATACAATTCTATGGCGTTTAGGAAAAACACGTTGACAACAGTTTTAAGTGAACTAAACACTGAAGTTCCCCACCCCAAACCCAGCATTAAGAGATCACACCATGGGAACAAGTAGCACAAGGGACACTGCTATGGTTTTGCTCAGTGTGGTCAGTTTACACGTTGCTGGAAGATGCAGCATTAACACCACAGGCTAGAATCACCATTTAGTGAGTTTTACCAACATTAAAAAAGTGGGTAAAGTTACCTCTCACCAAGATCACTAACACGGAGACACAAGAGATTCAATTACACCGAAGGTGGAAATGCAGAGTCACAAAACCGAGATGATCGGCTGGAATGGGTCAGTGAACTGCTCCACTGGTCAGAATACACCTTTCCTGTTCTGCGGGAGGCCTTGAGGAACGGCCCCCTTCTCTGAATGGGGGGGTGTAAGACTACACTGGACAAACCACCTCAGTACGACAAAAGACTTCTGTATTATCCAAATGGGCTGTTTTCGTTTCATTACCAATTTCCTCAGTGCCCATAATTTAACGCCTTTCTATTCCCATCTCTACCACAAAACCAGCAACCAGAATATACTCTTGTTTCTTCAATGGGTATAATTCTCTCTTATCATGTGGTACAAAACCTACACCCCTTCGATTCCCAACTGGCCACTGAGGCCAGACAGAAGCGTTTGGGTTTTCCCTGAATCTGATTTCTCACTCCTGAGCAAAATTAATTGTGATATGGCTCTATCGGGCCTCATTTGTATTCACAAAAATTGGCAAAACTTGTGAATATTATTTTGAATTATAGCCATTGCTTCTGGGACCAAAAGGGTATTCACTTTGCAACGTGACAGAAAGGTACCTTGCAATCAGCCACAGGTCATTGGCAGGCATCACATATTTACTTCTGACTTGCTAAGTGTTTATTACAAAACAAAAGTGTAAATAGAAGGTTCATCCCTTAAGTGGACATTTTGCTTAGGTAATGAACGTTCGCAGATGAAAGGCTCAATCATAATAAGCAAACCACGGTCCAAAAGAAAAGCGAGGTTCCCATTTTTTTCATCTCGCTGAGGTCAGCGGGCAGTGTTGGAAACAGCAATGTCGGGCTTGCAGGCTGTGGGGTCACGCGAGCAGCGGTGGTCGCATTCCGTGACTGCGGGGGAGTGGGGTGCGCCTGCAACGCACGCGCATTCTCACAGTCTGAAACTGCCCGGCACTGTCAAAGAGGTACAGAAACATCCCGATGACTAAACGGAAAGTCTTCACTGTGCAGATGAGGAAACGGGTGCTCAGGGCGGGCAGAGGGACTTTCCTAGGGCCCAGGAGAGTGCGTGGCAGACCTGTGCTTCGCGCCAAACTGCTTCGTGTGCAAAGAGAGTCAAGAGACCTTAAGGCAAACACTCCTACCCTGCCCCTCCCCCGCCCCCCGCAGCCTCTCCCCACCTGCCTCCGCCTCCAGGATTACCACGCTGCGTGTGCCACAGAGCTCTGGGCCCGTTTGTGCATCCCACATACAATTTCAGTCAGCTTCACATCTAATGAAGTGGGACAGATGACCTCCCCTCCTTCCCAGCGATGCCATTCACCTGCTCCCACCCTGCAGGGTGGTTTGCCTGCCTCCTCACGGTCCCATTACAGACCCGTGACAATTGTTACAGGAGAAGAAAAACCCCATTTCCTCTGCACCGTCCATCTGATGAATGATAGGACCCTTTCAAGGCTAAGTCTGATTTCCATTTTTTCTCTTTCAGAAATACGTCAGAATATCTGAGCATGGGAGCAGTCAAAGCCTTTTCAAATGAGAGTAAGGAGGATCCGCAGGCTGGACAAGGGCTTTGGGGCTGTTCGAGCCAGCACAGCCATTAGGCCACGCAGGGGACGGAAGCCTCGCCATGGTGACTGCTCTAGGGTCCCGCAAGTGGAATGTGGTTAAGAATTCTGGCCTCCTCATATCTAAACCGATACTATTCTTACTACCCATTCAGTGAATCATATCAGATACGGCAGCTTATTCATCTGGTATCATTCTGTACTTTTATAGCAAAAGTCCCGGTTTTGTCTTTAGTTGACACTGTAGGCTGTATTAACAATGCAGAAATGATACTAAATATATCATCATGCTTGAAGTTGGCATTGGTATTTGAGGAAGGCAGGGTTGGTGCTGATTTCTGTGATGCCTACAGGTCCTTATGAAAACATCTGCATGTCTAAGAACTCCCATAGGGCAGGTGATTGGCGTGTGTCAATCATCCTGATAGCTGACGTGAATCACTTCCCTATTGACCATGAAGAGAATCCCAGTGGCTGCGACGGATGGATGGTTCTCTGGGCCGGTGTCTCTACTACATGGGCCAACACAGAAGAAAAGTGTGGCGGCAGCTACATTTTTACTTCAGTTACAAATCGTCCACGTTGGAGGTGCACATGGCTCACATCGGAGATGGTTACCACTCTTTGGCTTCACTTTTTCCTGGAGTGATTTGGTCTCCCAGTTTTGACCACAGAGAAATCACCAGCAAGTTGCGTAAAGTTCAATGTAGACCTTGCCTCCAAAAAAAGTTACCTGGATTGTCTCTCTGATCCATCTGTTTTACTGCTGATAGATACAAGTTTGTGTCAGTAACTGATTCCTACATATTAACAATGGAACTCATCACCTGATTTCCTTCCACAGGGCATCAAAAAGTATTATAATCTTGGCTTTGCTACCAAAATATTTGGATAGTAATTAAAATTCTACAAGTGCTCTTATTGCAACCTAGCATTGTCGTGCATTTGTGTAACAGGAGACCGGTTGTTTATGCATTTGCTCAGGCATATTTTGAAAATAAAATATGGACATGAGAAAAAGTCTTCTTTACACTAAAGGTTCACAGTTTGACTTTCCATAAGGCTTATTAAGCAATATACGAATAGCTACCATTCTGCTGACACGTCACAGTATGGACATTAGTAATGGCACAGTAGTGAAATGTCCCCAAATGGGGCATCACCTTCACAGCCTCCTCAATCTCTTCCCCAACTGAAACACTGCTTTGTGCATTGAAAAAAACTTTCCTTTCTAAAAGAATATAAAAATAGAAAATGAAACAAGAAACCTCTTCCCTATATAATTTTGACAGGACTTCTACCAACATTAGATGAAATACTGTATACATCTTCAAGAATGTGCTTTGTTTTGCCTCCCCGAACACGGCATGGAAACTGAACTGAATGAGTCTATTATGTATAAACTGTCAAAAAGCATAACCCAATGTTAAGTTTTAGTTCACAAAGACAACTTAAACATATCGTAAGCACTCATAACCTTTTTTTAAAAAGTTAAACTCAGCTAACACCTGCCTACAAGATTAATTTGCAAATCTATCATTTTTCATCAAAAAAGAAAAGAATGTTGAATCGAGCAAGGCACATTGCTTTTAGGCAAGTCTGTCTTCCACATTGTTTACCTGGCACAGTGTAGACCTTACTTACTCACGTGTCAATGTGCTAATCTACGTAGGAGAGACTTTGGTACGAAACACAGCTTCACAAATACGGGAGCACACAACCCAGAACACAGAAGGTAACGTGAACGTATCTCGTGATGCAGCGGACTCCAGCCATCAGCTGTAAGGAGGAAATCAGCAGTAGAGGGCTTGTGGGAAACGAACATTTAGGTTTTCTTTCTCAGCAATACTGATGCCTTTTTGGATCACTGGGTTTCATCAAAGTGTCAAAGGGCTGAAATGATACCCTAATAGTTTTAACATTCTTGACCTCTTGATGAATATCTCTTACAGAGCATACAACTTGGAGAAAATCTCCAGAGCTATTTCCTTTACAGAACGCACTTGTTAGAGACACGTTATTCAATGTCCACGGAAACAAAAGACGCTGGCAGACGGGCCGCCCCGTCGGCCACAGACCCACCGCAGCATCCTGGAGCGAGGCAGTGGGAAGGCGGGCGTCCCGCTGGTCAGGGTAGCCTGGCCTCTCTGTGCGTGGGGCTCTTCGGGTATCTGTGGGGTGGAGTAAATGCAATAATTTACTGTCTAGTCATTGCTTTAAAAATTAGAGACCTTACACCAATATGAAATAGTCTATCCATTGAACTTTAAAGAGAGGGAGAGAAACATCAATGTGAGAGAGAAATATCGATCAGCTGCTTTCCGCAGGTGCCCCAAGTGGGGATTGAACCCGCAACCCAGGCATGTGTCCTGATGGGGAATCGGACCAGTAACCTTTCGGTTTGTGGGATGACGCCCAACCAACTGAGCCACACTGGCCAGGGCTGTCCCTCACGCTTTTTAAAACTTTGTGTTTTTTTTTAACTGTTACCCGGAAAAGTTCAAGCAATTTAATTTTCTAAACTTATGAACCACATATTGAATGCTTTTTATTTATGAGTTAGAAAAAGTGTCAGACTATCCTGAAACTATGAACTTGCCCCGCCCCCCTTAGTAATGACCTCCAAATAGAGTCAAAACCAATGTGATTGCCTTTTGAACAGGAAAATGTATCCTCTTTAAAGTCATAGGAAAGATCTGAGTGCCTGCTGTTTTTTAGAAAAATGTATGTTTTAATTTAATCTTCTCAGTGGTAGAGAGAGAAGAGAAGAAGAGAGAAGAGAGGAGAGGAGGAGAGAAGAGAAATGGTCTCAACATGAGGACTGTGAGAACTATACCCCAGGTGCTAGGGACATACTCCTGGCTTATCTCGTCCCTGCAAATAACTCTCAAACCTGCTCATCCTTTAAAATATGGGCTCTGCAGTTATGTGCCACTCTGAGAAATCGCAAATTAAGACAACAATAACCACTTGACCAAGGTCTGTAGAGAACAAAGAACTAAAAGTTCAAGGTTTGGCACTCTCCTCTCTCAGCCACCAAAAACACATTTTAGAAATGTAGGCAGTAAAGCAGTTCTTAAAAAAGGCACCAGGCGGTGCGACTGCCTGTGCATTGCTACCTCTAGAGTCTATGATGGTGCCCAGCCCATAGTAGGCACTTTACGTGTTGAATGAATGAATCCCTACCACTTCACACAGTGTGTGGCCCATAGAACATCCTCAGTGAACATATGTTGAATGAGGAAACAGATAAAAATTAGGTTTATGTACTCTAGAGCTGTACTAACTATGTCATATGTAAAGAATGCTTAACCAGACAAAAATGGAAAACGCTAAGTCCAGCTCCAGGTTTCAATACGTAAATATTATCCATCATAATACTTAGGGGAAGACTGTTCTGCTCAAGTCCTCCTGGTTTTAGCAGGTGTCTCAGACCCGTGGGACTGCCTGACCACGGCGACCTGGAACCTGAGCGTGCTTTTTACGGAAGAACCGCTCGCTCACTGAACTGAACGGTGTCTGCCTGCCGTGCGCTGGGTGGCCAGCTGGCAGAAAGTTCCCCTCCTTCGCCTGGACTACACCCGGTCATCATCCGTGGGAGTTCTCTCCGCTCATCTTCGTCGCAAAGCCAAGAGTGTATACTCTTGCGTTACAGTACATTTAATTTTCATTATGAGAGTTCGAAAATTATAATGGTCTAAAAGCAATTAATGACTACTCATTACAAGAAATCACAAGGAACACGAATGATTTTCTGTCCTAAGTGCCTAGCTTATGCCCAGGGCTGTGCAGCTCTGGCTCTCGCGAGACCACTCTGCGCAGCTGCTCCTGTCTTGCTCCTGTGACATCCTTTCTGCGGAAGAAGGGCCTTTTCCAAACCTCACCTGTCAGGACCTGGCCCGACACCCTTGGGATTATTAAAAAAGTAGGGTGGAGGGGCTGCCATTTTAATAAAAACAAAAATAAATGTGATGTTTGGACAGTAACCATAATGTTCACATTCATGGCCCAGGAACAGGTGGAAGGGCTGGGAAGAAGGATCATTGCCTCAAGTATCAAAATCAACTCTGCCGAGAGAGAGGAAGGAAATACACTAGGAAATGGAGATCTGCAATGGAAGATACGCGGCCGAATAAGTGTTCTAAAATATAAATCAAGAAAAGAAGAACAGTCAAATTTCTGTAATTATCAAGTTTGTGAAGAACCAATCCATGCCTCTCGCGAGGCCCAAGTGGGAGAGGTGCAGAAGCCAGCTCACGTGATTGTTGGCCTTTCCAACTCGGATGCGATAGCGAAGGAAGGGCTGAATCACTCCGCAACACGGAGTTTTACGGGACCTTTGTTTTCTGTATCTATACTGTGACATCTGTTAAATGACGCACAGTTGCTGCACGCCGGCAAGTCCTACGAATCCTACCAACTAAATGGTAATGAATTAGCCGCAAGGAGTAGAAAGACTTCTTACTCAATGACGTATAACTCTCTGATTGGCCTCTTGGATATTGGGTGCGCTGGGCAAGCAAAACAAGTTTACACTCAGTCATTCAGGTTGGTGATGTGCCAAGATGTGGGCTCTGTCAAAAATCTGGAAAGCGATGGGGGAACGAGCTGTGAGGGCAGTCAGGACTGCTCTGAGCAGCACTTGGGTCTGCCAATAATGAACATCCTCAGTTCACACGGTTACCCAGGAAAATCAACTGACCTTTTGAAAAGAGTTTAAAAGAGTTGCAGGCAAAGATTTACAGAATCTAGGTATAAAGCAATTCAAGCACCGTTCTTACTTGCGGGGAGGATCTCTCTCTGTGGCTTTTCGTTGCTCACTGCATTTTGAAAGCTGACACACAGTCACTCTTGCTTCACCTGGTTTTATTGTAATTTCTTATAAAAGTAACGGAGTAGTGGACACCTGGTATTTTTTGCCCTGTAGTCATACATGAAGTAAACGGAAAATGTAATGGCAGGTGATGCAATGTAAGAGGCTCCCTCTTAATGATCTAATATCTTTACTAGACCAGGTCATAATAGAGAATCCCATAAAACCCAAATTTAGTTAAAAAACACAAGTTAGAATTCCTCAATCATGTCCAAAAATATTTTATTATTTGTACTGCCAAAGTGAGCAAAAAAAACCCCAAAAATAATAAACAAAAATGATTCATTTCAATTCTCTATTTTGTGCCATTTCTTGAAAAAGCATCCTCACCACGTGTCCTCAGGAGAGAGAGGTGATCTCCATCCTACCTGGGCCTAACTGCACAAAGTGATGGGGAGGGGTGTCTAAATCCTGCTGGTCTACCTCGGTGATGTCAGGCACATGCGTTAGTTTTCTTTAATGTGGTGACAAATTTGGCAAGGAGGCTGTGGCACTTAGATGTTCAGAGGCAAGAGCCAGGCCAGCCTCTGGTCTGGGGCCTGAGAAAGCCAGGGAAAGGAGGACATTCAGAAGGCAGGGAGGAGAACGGTCCCATCTCCCCATCAGGAGAGCCCCAACCCCCTCTGCAGAGGAAGGCGCGCCTGCTGCAACATTACCTAGAACCATGACACCGTCTGCACACTCATCGATACCAGTGCTTTCACAGGCTCTACTTGGTTCCCACGACCTACGTCGGTTTTTCCAGGCTGCTAGGAATTTCCCAAACCAGCATAGGCTACTGGTGCCTCTCACCCACTTTATTTAGAAATGGCCTACGTTTTGCCATGCTAACTCACTCTAAGAATCTGCTCTTATTTCTCATGGATTCCATGCCTCCGTCTTCCTTTATGTATGGAAAAGGCACTCCACAAACAGCTGACTTTTGTAATCCTACCATCCAACTTGAAAATTACATTTAAAATCAGATTATTTAGTAAAAGAAATCAGTTTATCTAGCAAGGCCCTAGCTACAGCAATGCAGTTCTTTAAGGTGATTCACTGATGAGATCTCTAATGCCTTACTCAACCAGAGTCTGTAGTCGGGAAGACCCCAGGGATCTTGAAGGGCGTACCCTGAACTGAAACTAAGACTGAATTACTGGGAAGTTTCTCAGAGTGTCTGCCAGATGGGTGAGTCCATGGGATACACGTGTGTGTTCTGATGTTTGCTGCCCTGCTTGACCCAATCGGTCAATATATTGAGAATCATTCGCCAACAGCATTCTGTCAGCTACGAGGTAGGAAACACAGTCTCTGAAGCATTCGAACTTCCAGGGACCCACGGTGAGTAGACGTGGTATCTCACTTGATGTTGTATTTAAATTATTTATATCAAGGAGTTGTACCCCAAGACTGGATAGTCCTTTGAGGGGAAAACCTTCAGGCACGTTTACCAAATGGAAGCCTTCCCCAGGGAATCAATTCCTGCGGGGAAATGTATCCAAAAGAGCAGGGTGGGGAGCACGACCCTCGCGGGGACACGGTGAAGCACAGGTGCGCACCACACCACACCCACCTTTCTGTCGTCTTTGAGCACTCCAGTCGGAGCGCCGGTCCCACCTCCTGGCCCGCCCCGGGAATGCACACCTAACTGAGCACCAGCTCCACTCTGGGCAGTGTTCCGGGTCGTGAGGGGTGTGCTACCAAGAACAAGACAGGAATCTTTGCCCCCATGGACGGGAAAAGAACATGGACAATAAACACAGGAAGGAAAATGTCTAATGTGTCAGACGAGAAAATAAAGCAGAGACGGGATCTAGGGAGCGCTATGGGGCTGCAGCTTTAAGTGGAGTTGCCAGGGAAGGCGTCACGAGCCTGCGACCCCTTAGAGGGTGACAGAGTGAGCCTTGCAGACATCAGGGGTGCAGCGGCACCCATGCCGGGGGACGGGGTACAGGGACAGGAGGTGCAGTCAGCCTGCGCATCTGAGGAAGAAAGGGAGGCCGGCGTGGCTGCCACACGGATCAAACGGGACACGAGTCAGAAGAGAGGTCAGGAGGGGAAGAGGGCTTCACGAGGCAGGGCCTGCAGCCACGGCAAGCCCCGAGTCCGCTGTACTGTGTGTGAGCTGCGGAGCCCGCTGAGGGTCTTGCCACGTAGAAGTGACAGGATCTGACAAATGTTTTAAGACAAGGACTCTGGCTGCTCTGTAGAGAACAGACTCAAGCAGGGCTCGTCCTCCCAGTGAAATCACTGGTCTTAACTTGAGGAAGAGGTTTACATGCACGAAGAGAAGAACCTCAGGAGTCAGAGAGAATTGGCCTGAAGAACAGCCGTTTAAACTAAACGTAAGGAAAAACGAGGGACAGAGCAGTGCTGGTAACGCGTGGGTACATGAAAATTTCATTCAAGAATGTCAGTGGGTTTCTCAACAGATTCGCAAGAGCCTTCATGCTCAGTACCAGTGAGTGTGAGGCTGGGATGCCTGGGCCAGAAAAGGCTTCTCTCCACCCCCACCACCACCACAACGGGGTGGGGGGTGAACCCCCATATCTGCAAACTCAGGGCCCTGCGTGCACAACGTTCTTCAGATGTGATGAAATGTTGTCTGTTGTGCATTTAAGTGCTACCTTACTGACCAGCTGAAGAAGAGCCTCAGGATGTACTTTTCGGGCCAGGGCTCCGACTCTGCACCATTTAGGTGGCGACGATCATAAAATGGCTCCCGAGAAAATGATGCAGCGTCTTTTCCAGATCGCATCTCGAATGCACTTGATGGTTAACGGTGCAAAATGTGAAATACAAGGAAAAAACACATCCAGGGAGGGGGAAAAAGATAGCGGGAGAGAGAAAACCATAAAAATGTTTCTTCTTTACCTTTTCAAGGACAAAATTAGTCTACAGTATCATCAAAACCAATGACAAACCTTTGAAAACTTTCTAACTTGCCTGGATCATTTAAGTGACACCTCAGGGTGGACACGAGCATGTAAAGAACACTGGTATGGACTCCGCAGCCCTGGCCACTTTCTAACAAGAAGTTAGAAGCTGAGTCACAGTGAGGAAGGCCGGGGCCCTGCACGGTTCCCCTCCCCTCTTCCTGCCTCCTCTGATCTGCCCGCTCTCAAAGGTTGCCAACCACCCTCTGCAGATTATAAACAACAAGCCATTTCATTAAGACCCATACAACTGCCAAACAAAATAGAGGAACTTAGTTGTAATTAAACAATCGTTTTATGCTCCTTGGTTTAAAAGGCCAAATACCAAACAACCAGAAAAGCAGCCCATGCTGACCAACCAGCCCCCACAGTCCTCTCCCCCCGACTTCCGCTCCTCGCCTCTGTCTCACCGCATTTCCTAAGTCTGCAAACGAGAGGGGGGGGGGGGGGGGGGGGGCACGTGTGCCCCTTTGCACTTCTCAGTGGGATGGGTTATCACTTTCACGCACACTGAGAGGTGGGAAGGCCCTGGAAGATGCTGCAGAAAACGCTGAAACTGTAAACATATAGAGGTCAGTGAATGACAGTTATGAATCTCCAAGGAACAGAACAGTGGTATATATCACACTCATTGACTTTCTGTACGACCAGCAGAGCAGTGACTTGAGTATGGCATATATCAAAGAGGTAAAGCCCATGTCTTATGCCAACAAACCCTAACTTTAAATTTCTTCATGCTGTGCCTTCAAAATGTCAACCCCCAAATTTTATTTCCAAGCTTAGAAATAACCAGTCTAACATGTCCCTCTGATGTGGAGCTGGGTGTGATGATGTCATCATCTTCGGTGGGCATGCGAGTTTCATTAACACCGTGAAAGAAACTAATACTGATGCTATTTTTCTCTCTAGGCTCCCCAGCTGCAGGGTGCAGAGACTTTTCTGGGGTGGTGATGGACGTGCACGCATGCAGCCACCCCTCCCCGAGTGAATCCCTAGTGCACACAGACACACGTGTGTGCCCCTTCCAACATGCAAGGCGTGCAGCTGGGCCTGACAGCTAGCCTGCGGTTCGGCAAAGCTATCTGGCCTGTGCAGGCTCACACTCATTAGCATTTTTCTCTAAGCCCCAGTTCCCGTTTTGCTAAACTGGAGTTTTTTGGACCTTAGGGAAGGGGCCACACCTATGCTGTGGAACAAAATTATACCCGAATGTTTTCCTGAGGACAATTGCTCTGATAAAGCAACGGTGCCGCACATTTCAATGAACTGGCAATCTCCTGCTTTCAGTCCTTTTGTTCTAAGTAATTTCTCCCTTCTGATGAGAGGGGGTCAAAATGTTTACACCACTTTCTGGCACGGATCTCTAGGAACTTAAGCAAAACGTAAGGAGGGGGAAAAACAACAATTTGCATAATACTATCATTCACTGCAGATGGAAACACATGGAAACAAGGACTTCACCTCCCAACAGGAAACTATCCATGGTCCTAGCAGGGATCGCCACTGTCGACAGGTTATACTTCCTGAGCGTAATATGAAGTCCAGACAAATCAATCATGTCAGAAAATAATCTGCTCTTACTAGAAAAGTCCATCTCTTCATCGAATTTAAATGACTTATATTTGATTCCTATGGTTTCAAAATACCTGATGATGAGACAAGGGTTAATTTTCCGGATACTGAATGAAATAGGTTTTTTGGAGCTATGTCCTTTACAGGAATTCATTAATGAGTAGCACGGGCTACAGTCAAGCCTGAGAGCATAAGACATTTCTTCTCTCAATCTCCTTCAAGTCGCCAATAAAAGGCACAGGGGGCTTTGGGGGCCAGAATGACTAGGCTAGCCCTGAAGTCTCAGGGAAATCATTTAACCTGAACTGTCTGCCTTTACCGTCCTAACATGGGGTTAATACCCTTTAGCTTGCAGAGTTGAGAAGTGTCGAGGATGTGGTTGGACCTTAATAAGTGGCAGTTATTATTGTTACATAGAAAGGAAATCAGGAAGAAAATAGTCAAGAGAACACTGACTATTTATGGGCTTCATATCCTTCGCAAAGCTCAGTATTAATTAAACAATGCGTGTGAGTAATGACCTCAGTAGTAATGTAATCTCTTAGCAAATAATATAACGCAATAATGTAATCTCTTGGCAAAGTCTCTGCTGCTTATCATGCCATTACCTTTTCTAAGGGCTGCACCTGTATTGACATTTAACCTCCACATTGACCCTATGAGGTATTATTTATCATCCTCATTTTACCAATAAAGAAATCGAGGCACAGAGAGGTTCAGTAATTTGCTCAAGGTTAAAACAGAAGAGTCAGGATTCAAACCCTGGCAATATGACTGCAAAGCTTATGCATGAAACCACTCCATGAAGAGTCTGAAAATAACATTTATGTAAGTTAATAGCCATTCACTCATCAGATGCCCATTAAATACGTACAGGAGGCTACATTCTGGGCTAGGCAAGTGCATCTAAAACTCTGTCAAAACACAGAGCCTGTAACCTTTAAGAAGCTACCACTATGGAGACTAGAAGCAATTACACTACCCCAAAGTTGAGGCTCATATTTCTCCAGATTTTTTTTTAAAAAGCATCTCCTTTGTATTACTGTTACTTCATACCCACACAATTCCAAAAATTATGGCACAACCATTAAGAACTTACAGAACTCATCAGGGTTCCTACATCCTCTGAAAAAAATATGCATAGAACTGTCTCTGCTCTTTGTTCATCTCTATGTTAAGATCTTTTAAAACAGATACCAAATTTATCCCGATGGTCTTACTAGAGTGTGTCTAACATATAACCACCCACATGGGTCATAAAGAAAGAATTTCTGCTCATCAACAATACCAAAAATTTGACCAATGTTACAGGTAACTCGAACAAGTAGCCAAGGACGCCCGGGACAGGGGCCCTGTTTCGAGGCACACAGATGGGGCAACGGTTCTGCGGCCAGGCACACAGATTCCCTTCCTCTTCCACCTCTTCCAGTCTCGGTCGTCACATTTCACCGTCTCCAAAGCACAAAGAGTAACATAAGGAGGCTTCTGACTACCAGAAAACACAAAACACTTCGTGAGCTTTAAAGCAGGGTCACTCTCATGTACTCTAAGATAGAACAGTTATAGCCTATGAAAACCAAAAAATAATTGTGGATCATGCACAATTGTAGAAAATGTGTCATGTCCATAATGTCTATAAAATCACTTACGTTAAAAAGTGTTGCCTTCCTTGCATTTTTAATCATTTTAGTTTCAAACAATTGTACTACTACGTACTACCAAGTAATTACGTAAGTTAACACCAGAACAATAATGCAACGGCAGTAGCTTCTGCCTTCTGTCCCTTTTTAAGGGGAAGCAGGCTGTTCAGAAGCCAAGCGGGTTAGTGAAAGGAATGCAATCATTCTCAGCTCGCTTTGGGTGAAGGCTATTCTGAAGTGCAAAGACCTTTTTTTTTTTTTCATCCTTTTGCAAGAAACAGTGGGAACCAGAGGACAGTTAGCAACATGGCAATCCCACGCTAGAGGTGTTCTAAAGGATCTTGAGAGAGCATCTAACAGGCAATTAACACACAACCGCTGGCTTTGCAGGTCTCAGCAGCCATACCTGCGACCACGGAGGGCATTTCCCTGCTTCCCCCGGACAAAAGGGAAGCGCTCCCAGGAGCCCAGGCCCTGCTCACCTGATTCTGTCTCCTGGCAACCCCCGGCGCAGGGCTGCAACTTGGAGGTATTTCCCCAAGATCTGGTTACTTCCCGTCCCTCCTTTTTATTGATTGTCTGCAATTCCCTCAGTGAAAAACACGCATCCTTTTCAGCTTTGGATTTTATTTAGCTTTTCAAGTGCTGCGCTGGTGGCAGTGCTGCTGTGGGACCCGGATTTTTTATTAAGAGGAAGTCTGGAGGTCCCTTGTAATGAGGGTTCAGGTACGCTGATTGAATCTTTCGTTTGCTTATGTGCAGAGCACTTTTAGATTTGCTTTTTAAGTTCACTTGTTGGCTGGAAACTTCTTGGAGAAAGAAAACAGTAGAGAAGCATCTTTTGAAAGTATTGCCTAATTACTGGCATTTCATTCACATTATGCCTGATCCTGGTGTGCATCTATTATTCTGAAGACGGTATTTTCCTTTTTAATTCAGTCGTTAGAGGATGATGCCAATGATTTTTTGTAGTAAAAAAATATGCATTTTGTGATTCATTGCAACACCTTGGGAGTCCCAGACTTCACTTTATTTGTGCGGTTTATTCAAACAGTGGTTTTCCTTATGAAATCACATAAGTAGGAACCATCTGGAAAGGTTACTGTGGAAACGGCAGGGGCTAGGGGGCGGGGATAGAGAGCAAGAGATGCCATGACAACCTTTTTCGGGTTTCCCAGGAAACATGGGTTGCTATGGAAACTGCATCAGTCAGGTCCGAATTAGTAACTTCCACTGGAAGGAGTGTCTGCCACTTTAATCTTCTTGTGATACTGCAGAAGTTCACCTTTCAGATGCACTAGGAATTTTTTTGTTGTTTCTCTCAGCAGCACTGAAAACATCTGTTCCTCATGGCTGGAACACACACACACACACACACACACACAGAACTTCACAGGAACCTGTTAGTCTCAGACTTTTGAAATGCCTGACAAGCCCCAAAGAGTTCATGAATTAGAGCAGTGCATCTTGGGCATCTCCCTTTGTTCAAAGCTGTAGACATCCTTAACCTTCAGGGAAAGGGGGTTCCGAATAGAACAGAAACTCCAGTCAAAACCCAAATACACTCATGGGGGGTTTAAAAGTCTTTTTGATTGGACTTTCCATCCCCATATCCACAGTGTCGGTGATTGAACTAAATATTCAATAATGTTGAAAGGTCCATCAGACTGAAGCATCCAAGCTACGGTGCCTGCATTGCTTAGGAGAGCAACAGCTGCTTTTCAGTTCTGAGGTTAAACAGTTACTGTAACTGTTCTTTAGTTTCATTTCCTCCCAGGATGTACAAGTCCCCCCCCCCCCCATAGGGCGTGTACTAGAAATCAAGTTTAAATTGGCCGTTTGCATGATTATGAGAGAGAAAGAAAGAAAGAAAAAAAAAAGAGCGCCGAGAGAATGCAGCCCACCTGCCACGCAGCCACCTGCTCAGCGGGAAGCAGCAGCGGGGAGACGGAGGACGAGGCGTGCTTTCCGCCCCCGCGCGGCCTCTGCTCGGTGGATGGTCTGAAATGTACGGAACAAGGGCATACACAGACCGAGGGGCACGGTGCACACAATACGGGGCACGGCATGTCACTTGTAGCACATTACACGTCGGTAAATATCTTTTTGATGTTGACACAGGAGTTGGGGTTATTGTTCGTGGTGCAGGCGGCCGTGGAGTTGCCCGTTTTGAAGGGGGTCTGGGGGAAAGCGCTGTGGTTCATAGCCCCCTCTTCGATCACCATGTACTCCGACTTACTCAGAGTCGAGTTACTCCGTGTTTTCCGGAGCTCCTCGGCCGACGGGGAGAGGTGCTGGCAGCTCCCCACGTGCATGTACTGGGCTTGCTCTTCCCCTTCCGTCTCCCGGTGGTAGAAGTAGTTGAAGTTGGAGACGATCACCGGGACCGGCAGCGCGATGGTCAGGACGCCGGCGATGGCACAGAGCGACCCCACGATCTTGCCCCCTATGGTCACTGGGTGCATATCCCCGTAGCCCACGGTCGTCATGGTGACCACCGCCCACCAGAAAGCATCCGGGATACTGCTGAACCGAGAAGTGGGGTCATCGGCCTCGGCGAAGTAGACGGCGCTGGAGAAGAGGATGACCCCGATGAAGAGGAAGAAGATGAGCAGCCCCAGCTCCCGCATGGAGGCCTTCAGCGTCTGCCCCAGGATCTGCAGCCCCTTGGAGTGGCGGGACAGCTTGAAGATGCGGAAGACCCGCACCAGCCGGATGACCCGCAGGATGGCCAGGGACATGGCCTGCTGTCCGTTGCCCTGGCGCTCAGCCAGCTCCGTGCCCAGCGTGATGAAATAAGGGATGATGGCCACGATGTCTATCAGGTTCATGATATTTCTCGAGAAGGTGGCTTTGCTGGGGCAGGCAAAGAAGCGCACCAGCAGCTCGAAGGAGAACCAGATGATGCACAGCGTCTCCACCACGAAGAAGGGGTCGGAGAAGCTGGAGGTCCCGGCCCGGGCCCCCGAGGTGCTGTTGCTGGCCGCGTCCAACAGCTCCTGAGACGCCGACGCCGAGAAGTAGCTCTTCTCGTCGCGGAACTCGGGCAGCGTCTCCAGGCAGAAGATGACGATGGAGATGAGGATGACGAGCACGGACACGATGGCGATGCCCCGGGCCGGCCCGGAGCTCTCCGGGTACTCGAAGAGCAGCCACACCTGGCGCTGGAAGTCGCGGCGGGGCAGCGGGCGCTCCTCCTCCCGGAGGAAGCCCTCGTCCTCGCGGAACTTCTCCATGGCCTCCTCGCCCAGCTGGTAGAAGCGGATCTCCTCGGAGAAGATGTCGATGGGCACGTTGACCGGCCGGCGGATGCGCCCCCCGGACTGGTAGTAGTACAGGATGGCGTCGAAGCTGGGCCGGTTGCGGTCGAAGAAGTACTCGTTGCGGAGCGGGTCGAAGTACCGCATGCGCCGCTTGGGGTCGCCCAGCAGCGTCTCGGGGAACTGGCAGAGGGTCTTGAGCTGCGTCTCGAAGCGCAGCCCCGAGATGTTGATCACCACGCGCTCCCCGCAGCAGTCCTGCTCGCCGGCGGCCGGCAGCGCGGGCGGCAGCGGCTCGTAGCGGTCTCGGTCTCGGTCTCGGTCTCGGTCGCAGCCGCCGCCGCCACCGCCGCCGCAGCCGCCCTCAGGCGGGTCCCCGCCGCAGCCCGCCGCCTCCGGCTCCAGCAGGTGGTCCCCCGGCACCACGGTCATGTCGGGCGGCAGCTCGGGGCCCACGGCGGACTCGGCGTAGCCCGGGTTCACCAGGGTGCAGGCGCCGCCGCCGGCTGGGCGCTGGGGAGGGTGGGCGCGGTGCGGGGCGGAGGGCGGCGGCGGCGGCGGCGGCGAGCTCAGCAGGCTGAGACGCTCTTCCATGCGGCGGGGGCCGGGCGGCTGCAGCGGGCCCCGGCGCCCCTCCTCGCGCCCCGGGCTCCCGCGCCGCCTCCGCCCGCGAGCTCAGCCGGCCGCCTGTTGCTGCAGCGGCCGCGGGGCTTCGTCTCGCTGTGGCGCGACCCGCGGGCTCCTCGGCGGAGACGCCTCTGCGCCCGCCCCCGCGCTCCCTCCGCCTCCGCCTCCGTCCCCGTCCCCGCCCCCGCCCCCGCCCGGCGCGCGCCCGCCGCCCTCCGCGGCCCCTCGGGGTCCCCGCCCACCACGCGCGCGCCCGCCCTGCCCCTCCTTGGCCCTGAGTCACCCAGGCACCCGCTAGTACTTCGGCGTCTGCACCGCTCCCCCCGCCCCCCCGCGAACCCCTGGCCCCTGGGTTCGGCCGGCCTCGCCCAGTGAGAGCCCGGCCTGCTCGCCCTGCACCCTCCACCCGCGCGGGCCCGGGGGAGGCGGGCGCCGCGGAGGCGAGGGGGCAGCCGGCGGAGGCGAGAGGAGGGAGGGTGGGGATGTGCCCTGGATTCGGAGCTGGGTCCAGGGAGGGGTGGCAGGCCAGGTGGGCGCCCCGGGGAAGAGGCAAGTCTGCGCCCAGCCTCCTGAGCCCACCTGAGGTGGAAGACCTCGAGGCTCCGGGCCTGTAATTCATTTAGCTCCCGTTTGGATGAGAAGCTGCAGGGAGAAATGGGTGCTGGTGAGTTTGGCGCCCAGAATCCGAAGAAAACGGGTCATTAATGGCGTGCGGGGACGTCGCTTCTGTAGCGCAGAGTTCACACTAACTGTCACAGCTTAGATTCCAGCCGTGGGGAAGAACCAGGACCGCGGTTCTGGCTGGGCTTGGAGAGCGCAGCCTGGTCTTTACAGCACTGTGAGGTTTCCTGCCGGTGCGGAAATAAGAGGGCAATGACGAAATTCCCATCTCGTCTTAAATCTGGGGTGGGAGGGACCGAGCCAGACCTGTACCTAGACCCTCCTCTTGCTGCTGGCCTTGTGGCGGGGGACGTGCCACCTCTAGTTGTTAAACCGGGAGAACATCCATTCCAAACCTTGTGTCTCTCTGTTGCTTGCTTTTGGCCTGGAGATAACTTACATTCATCCCCTTTGAACCTAAATGAGTTTTCCACGTTGCTGTGGTCGCTTTGAACACAATGCCTGTTTCCAGACGTTTTTGCGACGCACAGGCAACCCCAGGCTTGAAGATGCGGTTCCTGTCACAGCATTGGAGTCATTCGCAAAAAGAGGAGCTGTTGTCGCGACACCTCCCGCACCCATCACACCTCCGCTTTCGATGGGACTTGGAGTCCGAGTGGGCCGTGGTCCTGGAGGGCAGAGACTGGGTCCTGCCCATTTACATTCCTAGCAGCGACCAGCGTGCCTGACGCATGGTAGGAACCGAGTATGCATGTTGGCTGGCATTTCTCAACAAGGGATCCTTTGCATTTCTGTCTGCTCCAGAGTGTCAGCGTGTCTTCTTTCTGAGCCCAGGAGCGTTGGGGTTCCTGGGGTGAGGAGAAGGGGAGCCTGGGCCCACAGGATGGCGCGCTGCTGGGCTATCCTGAAGGGTTTTCACCCCTGCCTCTTCCGCAATCAGCGGGCGTGTTTCCCTCCGTCCTTCCCCTCCAGGGGGGTGCCCGGCCTCGCTCACAGTAGGATGTGCTATAAGATGGTCCGAGTGGACGGCTGGGTAAAGCACGCACCGAACTGGAACACTGTCTCTGAGCTGGGGATTAGGGTGGCGGTATAATCAGTCACTCATATATTTAAATCTAAGGATAAGGCCGAGAGGGCTTACTGCAAGGATGGCTCACCGAAAGGGAAAGAACCTATTTTTAAAGACCAAATGTTTCATGCACCTCTCTGTCTGGCTTAGCAAGTGATTTATTTCCCTATTTGCAGGAATTAGTCCTGAAATTAACATTAATCAATGACAAGGGAGACCAGCACAGAGGATGGTCACAAGCTTTTCTCTGCTGCGAAGCCTCTGTCCTTCAGAAATGACTGTTTCCATTCCCTTCATGCGTTCCCCTTACCTGGAAGGCTGCTCATGAGCCCCATAGAACAGCCCTCACTTGCTATTTGAGGCCCAGAGTAGTGTAGCAATTTCTTCAAGCTCACACAGCGAGGCAGAGGCAGAGCAGGGCCTGAAATCCTGGACCGTTTCCAAACCCAGGGTTCGCTGTACTGAGTCACACTGTGAAGCTCTTATGTTGATCGCTGTGAGTGCTTAATAAATGCTAGAGCTCACACAGCAGCCTATTTGCTGCTGATTGCCGACTAGTTTGCCTCACGTCGTATTTATTTTAACCAAAAACCACCGCCTTCTGACGGCTAGCCTATTGTTTACAGGGAAGGAGTTGGTGGGCGAACCCCAGCCCTGCTGGACGGCAGGGCCCATCACAACAAATCAATGTCAAACATGGCGTTCCAGGAGAAACACACACCACTTATTTAGTGCCCCCAGTGGAGCAGCTCAAAGTGATTTGAAAATGTCTCATTAATCCCCACGACACCCTTGTGGGATAATAATAATATTATTGTAATGTTTAAGCGTAGAACTGCGGCGGAGCCAGCAGCTCCCCGGAGCACGTGCAGAACTTCCTTCCTCGCATTTCAGTCTTCGGTGTCAGAGCCCACGTAACACTGCTGGGTTTGCAGACGGCGAGGGGCGGTCGTGGTGTGTGGGCTCCTGTGTCGCTCTGAACGTAGCTCGAGTTTCTTACTGATCCCAACAGTGTTGGACATAGCTCACCGGTTGTTTGCCGGAGGGTTACCCGCCTCTGGAATCAGCCCAGAGGTATTTTTGAGAGTGGGACTGCAGAGGCCTAGAGATCACCACAAATTATACTCACAGACAAACGAACAGAGAAAGGACACCTACCACGCGCAAGGCACTGCTTGAGCCAGGACCGGTGGGAGCACGAAGTTGGAACACAGACCTCGCCCTCAAGGGACTTGCATGGAGCTGGGAAGGTGGGACACACACCCATGAAAATCTTTCCAACCGCATTGGTTGATAACCCCAGACAACAGTACCTGACATGTCGCAGGATGCTCTGGGACTGTGTCGTCTCCTCTAGGCAGGCTGGCTGCCTTGCTGTTTCTCAGTCATGCTGAGCTGGCTCCTGCTTCAGGGCCTTGCACGTGCTCCCCCCGGGTCTGACACATGCCGCCTCCAGACTTCCACATCGTTTTCTCCGTCACTTCAGGTCTCCGAGCGCAACATCACTTCAACGGAGGTGGCTTCCCCGGCCACAACCACCCGATTTCAAAGAGCGCCTCTTCCTCTCCCTCCTTGGTAACTTTCTAGCCTCCTGCCGGCGGCTTTATTTTCCCTTACTGTGTTCACTTAAAATTATATTTCATATTGTTCAGTCGCTTGCTTTTGGACGGTCTCCGGCAGTAAGACATAAACTCCCCGATGGCAGGTTTTGCCTTTTTCCCTTCTGTGTCACCAAAATCTAGAACGGTGCCTGGTACATAGTAGATGCTTAGTTAGCATATGTTGAACGGAGGGAAGGAAGGTGCAGACAAATGCACAGGCGTGTTAAGGTGCGGTGAGTGAGCAAGGTTTACCGGTGCGGAGGGTGATTTTAGAGACGGGTCCGTCCAGTCCTGGTTCTGTTTCATAGACTCAGTCGGGCTGTGCACATGTGCAAGGCCCATTTTTCAAAGTGTCACTTCCTCCCTTTTCCTCTATTGTCCTTTCTTCTTGCCATTCTGGATGAGTCTATCCAGAATTATATGCTAAACTTTCCCCTCAGATATTCTTCCTGCAGACAGTCCAAACTTAATATTTATAGCACCAAACTCATTATCTTTCCCTCCAAACTTGCTTCTCTTCCTGTTTTTCTTATTTCATGTTGGGAGACAAAGTCATCTGCGAGTGCTTCCTCCACGCCCCCATCTCCCGTTGGTCACTGTGCTTTCTAGTCTCCCTGCCCGTCCCTCCCAGCTGTGTCCTCACCTGTCCATTCCCACCGCCGCTGCCCCAGTTCAGGCCGCCGTGACCGTTTCATAACAGGCTGCCTGCGTTCCAGTCTCTCTTTGATGTAGTCCCTCCTCCAGGAAGGGGCCAAGTTATTCTGGCAAAACATAGACTTGATACCATTGCTGTCTGGGGCTCACGATGGTCAGACCCTGGCCTGACCTGTCCTCCCGTGTTCTTTCCACACCACTTGCTGGACCCTGGACATGCCAGCCACCTCACACTGCCCGGCCTTTGATCACGCTAGCTGCTCATGCTCTTGCGCACTGGACACCCCCTCCCCCCCACTCCTGCCCCGTTAATTCAGTCTTCAAGGTCCAGCTTAGAGGTCTCCTCTTTTGAGACGCTCCCTGCCTGATTACCACTTCAAAGAAAACTCAATAAAACAGCATAAATGAACTCCTAATTCTCTTTCTCATCACGCTCTTATGGCATTTTGTTCCAAGTCCCGTTAGGGAGCTTTGCTGAACTATATTTAGTGTGCACGATATGATCTCTCCCCCTACGAGAACGTGAGCTCCACAGGACTAACAGCCAACACACTGAGCAGTAAGTACACTGCTCCAAGCCAGGGCTGTGCTGAGCACCTGATAGAGCAGAACCTCTCACAGCCCTGTACGCAGGTAATGTCACCACTGCGCTATTTCACTTGGGAGGAACCGAGTGCAGGGTGGGAAGGTCCCTCCTCGTGCAAGGTCCCGGAGCTGGAGCACGGCTGGAACCAGCACTTCAACTGAGAAGTGCACGCCCTCAAGCCCCGCCTTCGACCACCTCCGTGAGGGTCAGAGGGCTTGTTTCCTTCTTCTCTGTGTTGCCAGCCCCAGTATTGTGCTGGGCTGTGATGCACGCTCGTCGGATGGTACGATAGAAGGGGATGGTTATGAAGTGTGAATACTTAGCCAATAGAGACTGGTTAGCCCATGATGACGGCACTAGCCCTGACCCTCAATATGTAGGGTATAAATGGGCTCTCCTGAACTTGCACCGTTTTTATTTATTTGTTTTTAAAATTTATATATTTATTTATTTAAGATTTTATTTATTTACTTTTAGAGAGGGAAGGGAGAGAGAGAGAGAGAGAGAAACATCAATGTGCAGTTGCTGGGGGTTATGGCCTGCAACCCAAGCATGTACCCTGGCTGGGAATTGAACCTGGGGATTGAACCTTTGGCTCCCAGCCTGCGCTCAATCCACTGAGCTATGCCAGCCAGGGCTTTAAAATTTATTTATTTTTAGAGAGAGGGGAAGGGAGGGAGAAAGAGAGGGAGAGAGACATCAGTGTGAGAGAGAAACACCAATCAGCTGTCTCTCGCATACGCCCTGCCCGGGGACTGCAGCGGCAACCCAGGCCCATGCCCTGACCTGGAATTGAACCTGCGACCTTTCTCTTTGCAAGGTGACGCCCAACCAGCTGAGCCACAGGGGCCAGGGCTGTGCCGTTTTTCAAATCAGAAAGAGGCTAGATGCAGGGAGGAAGTTGTTCCCGAGTAGATGCACATACAGACCCTGAACATGGTGGCTGTCTGGAGTTGCTGGGTCCCTCGGAATGACCCAGCAGTCTAAATTTGTGTTCTCACACGGCAGAGTGATTTTCAGGCAAAAAAAAAATCTACTCAGGAAGACTGGAATTCTGTCTGCAAGTATGCCAACCAGAGTTGAAAAGTGTTATGGTGGGTATTATGCATTTAAATCAGCCCGATGTTTCCTCGTGAGCCTCTGTGTGTAAGAGATTAAGATCAGACACCGGAACGCCTGCACGGCCTTTCCTGGTTCTGGTGAAGTTATTGAAAACCAAGCATAGGCGTTCCCTCTAATCACAGGTGAGACGTGCAGTTCGCGATGAGACCCGCAGTAAAGCTACGAGGCATGCGCCGGTTATTTGTCTGCAGACGGGACTCTCAGCATTTACAGTGCAGTGGCTTGAGAACACTGCCAGACACATCCACTCTCCTCCAGCCGGACGCGCCTTACAAATAACACTCCCACCACGTAACACTCCCACCACGGTTGTCCTCCAGGTGGACTCAACCGAGAACGCCTGACGATGTCATGACAACCCTTTTGCTGGTTTCCTCATGTTCCGTCTGTGCGGTACTTGGTTGTGAGGCTATGGGTGAGTCACAATAAAATGAATTCCAAGAACTGAAAGGGATTATTTCAATTATGTGACTGAATAAACTATTCAACGTAAATTGACATGAAATAGTAAAGCTTTAGCAGACATTTATGGGGATCTATTGAAATACTGTAAGGTCGGGGTAAATTTTGATTGAGGCTTTTTTTATTGCCAGCCTGGTGAAAACCAAACATATTTTATTAATCTACAGTGTTATTAACTTGTCATTAGGTTCTGCAGTGATGTTGACAAAGCAATGGCATTACGGTTCTATTGAATTTTCATTACAATGCTAATAGTGTTAAGAAATCCCATAATGGTCCACTTAATACTGAGTATTATAATGACAAAAGAATATGAATGCTGTTCTTTGGGGACTTCATCACACCTGAGCTAAAATGCAGTGGATACATTACTTGTTAATAAAATGGATGCAAATACCCCTAAACCATGATGCGTCAGTCCATTCCTGACCCAGGCCCAGCTATGCACGTGTGTTGAAAGTCTCCATTTATCGTCTTTGCTCAGGACAACTCTGTTCTTGAGCCAATCCTTGCAGACTTATTGGAATATATTAGGAAATCCCATCCTTACATTGCCCATGGCAGTGGGTCTAGAACCTGTCTTGTGGCCCTACACCCAGTGTGCCTGGGAAGGCCCCCCACTGCCTACAAAGCATCTGCCTTGACCTAACCCCCGCCCTGTTCCACAGGGCGGTAGCCGTGGCTTGTCACTGTTCTCTCCAGCTTGTCCATTGAGACAGAAGCCCTATCCTGAAACCCTCTTGTCTGAGACTCTGTTTCTCTTTTTACCCTTTCTCTCCCCAAAGCCTGGACCCTGCCATGGGTTGGAGTTCTTATTCATGCCGGGTGGGCCTCTTGCAGCGACACAGCCTCCCCCAACCACCTGACCACCAGGTTTGCCATTGCCATGGCCACCCCCTGGCCCATTGGTTTGGACCCCATGGATAACGAGGCTTTCCCAGCTTGCACCCACATTTCATTCTTTCCCCTAGGACTTTGTGATTTGAGTAGTGGGCCACCCTCCTTAGGGACCTGTCCTAAAGCTGAATTCATTCTCCTAGCCTCAAATCTTCCCATCCCCGGCTTCATATCCTAACCAGCCTCCGGAAGTCCTAGAATGCATCGTGGCTGCTGAGTTGCACTGTAGGTGGCTGTGCTATGCACAGCGAGAAACGCTAAACTAATTTAAGCCAAAGTTCATTGTTTATACAGTCATTTAATGAACTGATATGTATGGTATAGTCAGATATAAACATCAGTTCATTCAAATATGTGTCAGTTTATGTAAATGTAAAGTGAGGATCTAGATCTATATCGATATTTAGATAGATGGATGGATGGATAGATCCATCTCCGTTGTACAAAGACCACGTTGCCCCGGTTTCCTACTTCATCACACTTCACTTGAATTTAGGAATCCACCTGCAGGATGCCAGTCTCAATGTGCATGGGACCAGAACTTTCTGCCAGATGCCTCCATGTCAAAGATCAGCTTTCAGAAAAAGCCTGCTAATGAGTATGTTTATTCATTACGTTATTCAAAGCAAGCGAATGTTAAGACGTGCCGTAGCATCGCAGGAAGGGTTCCGGCCTCGGAGTCGGAGTATCCAGAGTTCAAGTGGCTGTCCCCGTGTCTCCCCTGTAAAATGAAGAAAATAATAACTGAGCCATGTGCTGTGTGAGTGGGACAAGATGCTGTATGCGAAAGTACTCAGTTCCTCATCTTGCATACAGCAGGCACTCAGTGGTTGCTTGTCCACTCATATTCACCACACAACGTGAATGCCTAAGGGAGGAGGTGAGTGAGGGGCCCCAGGACTCTCAGACTTCTGACTGCAAAAGGCCACGTGCGAGGTGAGCCCTCTACCTGTTGCATCTCGAAGAACAAGAGGCCTCTCACTTCCGGCTTTAATTAGCTTGTGGTCCAAGAACGCCCACACTCAGCAGGACTTACAACACTACCCCGAGGACAGAGGGCCTGCTTTAGGGTCAGAGCTCTGGTATTTCCTGGTGTTAATGCTGTCATCTAAGCCTCCTCCGAGCTCAGCGCTGGGCCGTGAGCAGGCACTCAACAGTAGTTATTGAAGTAAACTTTGCAAAAGACGTGATCTGGTCTAATGCATTCCTTTCGGAGCTGGAGGAACTGCAGTCTCATACAAGTAACTTCGACCCAACGTCCAGCATTTAGTCAGTGACACTGTCGGAATAGAATCTAATGTTACTAATTTCCAGCCAAATTCAATGAACTTTTATCCTGACGTTTCTTCTTTTTTAAAAAATATTCTCATTTATTTAGTGGCCGCTTTCCCTTTGTTCCTCCTGTCTTTTCTTCCCACAATACTTCCCACATGCTATACCCTGGGAACCCAGGAGGAATGGGCGGTGTGCCCCAGCTCTTAGCCCTGCCGGAGACGCCCTGCCTTATGCGACCCCTCCGAACCCGCCCTCGGTCCTGCCTGTATCTGCGACACCTGCGGGACTCTGCACGCACTAGGTACCTTTGGTTGCCTTCCTTTTCCTTTCAGCCCTTTTACTCCTACAAACTTTTTTGCAGCTTCCTGCCTTAACAGTGACCTCGTAAAGCAGAATTTCTTACCCAGAGCTCCTCTCCTTTGGCTCCTAAACCCTGGGGCAGTGAGAGGTCTGGGCGGAGCTTGAGATTCTACCTTTTGGTGACGCCACCGGCGCCCCCTGCTGGGGAGAGCTTGCCAACACCTGCCTTCAACATTGCACTGAGGACTATACTTGTCAAGATCAATGCCACGTGGTTGTTGAGCCAGGGGCAACAGGGGCAGCAACCTCAACCACGCCAGCTTACTGGGACCTAGAGGGGGTTCTAAACCCCAACTCTGATACGCCGATGTGAGCCCTAAGGGGTCTGCATGTCTACCAAGCTGGTGTCTGCCCACCTCCTGTCTTACTCATCGAGCTCTTAAGACTTGAGCTCTGCCTCAGTTTCCTCTGGTTAAAGCTGGACTCCCTACCAGGCCTTGGGAGACTGGCCCTGCTCCCTCCGTCACCGACTGCTGCCCGAATTCTGCTCCCCACGGGCTGCCCCCCATGAAACCACGGCCCGTGCCTGACTAACATCAACACGTCTGGACTTCCGCGGCTACACCGGCTCCGGGGTGGACGTGGTGGGGCGCAGTTCTTCACACGATGGACGTGGCTGATCCCCATTCCTCTGCCACCACGTTTAGGGGAACCCCCTTTCTGAGGTTAGATCCTAGCAGGCTGACGGGCTTCAGAGCCAGGCACGGCCAACATCACTTTACTGCGCCCAGGGGAATAAAACAGCCGAACCTGCAAGGAGAGATTCAGTCCCCAAAAGTCTGTATCGGAGAGATGTAGGAACTGAACGTGCTGTGGTAATACATGGCATTAATGGATGTAAGTGCCTCCTTTGCCCAGAAAGCACTGGGTGCATCGCTTTGGGAGATAATGCATTGCTAAGTACTCCTGACACTCCATTGTAAGGTTGATTGCTAAGCAAATGGGCCGAAACTCAATTACTCCCGATTCTGAGCACAAGGGCACTGGGCCCACCTCAGCAGGAAGAATGCAATCAAAGGTGCCAACTAGAGAGAAAATTCCAGATGTTTGCATTCAAAGATGTAATCCGAGCGTGTTTTAAGTGCATCTGAGTACTTTAGTGCTTTGTGAGTGGTCCAGCTGCATTATCAAGCCCGGATATTGAGGAACTAATAAGCAAACAGCTCTTACTTTTATAATGCTGTGTGCCCGAGTCAGAGGGAAAGCTGGAGATGATTAGAATACTGACTATTCCTTTTTCGTCAGCTGTTACTAAATCCAGATTGACTCTGGAGGTCAAAAAATATCTCAACTATTGCTAAATGCCACATTAAATACATTGTAAACGGGGTCTCCTGCGTTTATTTTCCTAAGATAATAAACACAGTCACATAAAATGGATGGCAAGCCAAAAAAAAAGTGACCATGTTTTCATTTAAATTATTTTTTTTCAATTGCAGTTTACATGCAAATTATGTTACATTCATTTCAGGTGCACAGCACAGTGGTTAGACTATCGTGTACTTGGCAAAGTGACCCCCTGGTATTTCCGGCTCCCACCTGGCACCGTACATGGTTGTCACACATTATTGACTGTGTTCCCTGGGCTGTGCTTCATGCCCCGTGACTATTGCGTAGCTCTTGGACCGACCCGCCCTTCTCGGCCCCTGCGCCCTTCCATCCAGCCCCCAACCCCCTTCCCTTCCCTTCAGGCAGCCCTCCCTCCGTCCGTTCTCTGTGTCCGTGAGTCTGTTTCTGTTTTGTCTGTTCATTTACCAGGTTTTCTTAATTCGCCTGGAGAGTGATCTCTTGGTTCAGGAAAGGAACATGTTTGGGAAATTCCAGAGAAGATTGGTTTTATCATCTTTCCATTTAGCTTATAGGAGCGGGGGCCATGTCTTCATTATTCCCTTCCTTAGTGCCTAGCATAGTGTCTTTCTGTGTCGTAGGTCTCCATGGGTGTGAACAGAATGGTGAAAGAATTTTTGTTTCCTACGTTGTTTGACCAAAGGAGCCAGCTCACTGATAAATTTTAACGTAATTTTTTGCTGCCTTGAATGCGGTCTGGGTCACAGTCTGCAACCACTTACGTAATTTCCTCTCATTTTAACGTTTTTATAATTTGCATTATGTCCCAGGTCTATCAAATCTCTGAGACAGAGGGTGGAGTGCAAGATGAATGCTTCTTTTGCACCCAAATATAACCCTCAGGAGTATAAAGTAACACATATCAGGCTGTGCATTTCAAGATGACAATACTATAAAGACAGATTGATATATATTTTTAATCATTTCCCTACACCTTTATCCCTCCACACCCCCCCTCCTGCCGCCACCCACCCTTCCCCAAGGCCTCATAGCAGCTGAACTAAGATATTTGCTAATTTAGATGCACCTAAGTGCAACACAGTCCATGACACTCCTGTGGAGTAGACGGCAGGAGAGAGCACGGCGCGTGTGCCGTGGGGCTGGCGCAGAAGGCTGTTCAGTTGCTGAGAGAGATTAATTCTTTCGAGTCAGAAAACAGCCTTCAACGCCAGTCAGCCCAATTCCTGCCAAGGCACCGGGAAGACGAATGCATCATTCTTCGAGGACAGCAGGCACGTTGGAAATCAGGGAACTTAATTGCAAATATGAGATGTGTCTAACCGATTCGCCACGCCATCCCTGGGGTGCAGCCCATGGAGGATGCAGTGCTCCGAGGTTTCTGGACCCGTGACACCGGCTATCAAAACATCAGCTGCCACTTCTGCTTAGGAGACGACAAGACATGGGAAAAAGCATGAAGGACAGGGACGCGTGGCCAGGGACTCCTGTTGGCGGCTGCACCTTATCAACCACAGCCGGTAGCACAAAAACACATTATGGAGACAATTTTGTTTTCAGCTCCACCATCAGCTAGCATATGTGAAATCTCTGGCCCTTAATGGGAGCCCTCACCAATGGCTAAGTACACAATTTGGGTTAGATGTGAGCAGACCAAAGATGCTGTCTCCGGCAGGAGATAACTCTGTCTCTTAGCCTGTCTTCATCCAGCTTGTGACGTGATATTACGGAGAAGTGTTTACTGCTGTTTTTGTGGTCCGACTTTGGTTGCGCCCCCCCCCCCCAGAACTGCATTAAACTAGGAGAATGGAATCCCAATGAATATTATAATAATCCTCATTGCTGATGGTGGGTTTTAAGCTCATTGCTGTCAAATTTCTGCATGATGGTTTAAAAGATGCTCAAGAGATTAAAAAAATCCTGATTAGATATTTCCAGTTCTTGCTCACATAAATCCATCCAGCTTAAAAGTATTGTTATGATAAGTGCTAAGAATAGCAACATCCCAATGAATATGTCGGGCCATTGTACATCGCTATATTTATGGGATTTATTTTCCTGAAGGTTGCCTCCGGCTCCAAAAACAGACTACTGGAGAGTTCTGCCTGGAATAAAAGGATGTTGGAAGTAATTTTGGCTAGCTACACGAGGACCAATCAATACGTCAATCACACATCTGCCAAGTGTTTAGCATCACGAATCAGCATACAATAGAATGCGAGAAGAGGTATATTGTTACAAAAGTAAAAATCAAGACCACAGTTCAGCTGATGGTTGTTCAAAAGGCAATTTTTGTTACATTTCCCGGGAATCCAGTGGCCGGCAAAAAGTGCTAATACTGTGCTACATTTTAGCATTCCCATTTTCCCTTTCACCTAAAAGCTGTGATGATGGTTTACGTGGGTGCCTGCTCTTTGAGACAGGCTGAGGGTCTCGCTGATGAGCGGCGATGCTGCCCCGAACACCACAGCTACCTCGGGAAGGAGTTGGTTTGATCAAATTCTTCAGCTAGCTGTTTAAAATGTAAAACATCGAAGATAACATACCTTGCACAATACCGGTGGCACCTCCCTGTCTCCATTGTATGTGTGTGTGTGTATATACATATTTGTTCTTGTATCTATTAGTTGTGCATGCCTATATATAATATACTTAAATAGATATACTCATAAAAAGATAATCATTAATAATCATGAATAATGATTTCTTTCTGGCACTCTTAAATCATTTTTAGGCACGGCTTCTGTTGGCCAAGGCTATTTATAATATTCTATTTCTGGCACAAACCATTCCCAACGATATGATGAGTGTCTGATCTCCAAACCGGTCGCAGAGCAGTGCACCGGCTCTGTCCTCAGGCACCTACCAGGGCGGGTCGAGCCACGTCCATATCAGCACCACAGGGCTTCGCTCTGACGCCCCCCCGTGGTTCCGTGCTGGCTGGGTCCCCTCCGCCAGAGCCCCACACCCCTTTGTCCATACACACGCTGGTGACATTCCGCCCTGGGATTTCCTGTATAGCCGACCCCACTTCATTATTGTGCGTGACGTGGCATAGAGTCCGGACAGACAGACACGTTCGCTTGGGTTCCATCCCTCTCGGATGAGTTCTAACCTGCTCCCCAGTCAGTCTTTACATTACGTAGCGACTGACTCAATCTCAGCCGTGCCCTGGCGGTCATGTGCCAGGGGAGTATTTTACCCCCCTCACCCCAATGATATCCTGTGTGTTGGTGGTTTCCGAATTCCAAATTAGCTCGGCATTTTAAACATCTTCTTTCTTAAAGTCTTTTTAAGAAAAAAAAAGCCCAAAACTGTAAACGAAAGTGTCTAAAGCCTTCTTAGCTAATTTCCATCACCTACTCTGATTTGACTATATACCATAAATTGCTTAAAACAAAAATAGAAAATTTTATATCCGCCACGTTGCCTAAAATGGTAGAATAAGATACTCCACGCTTCTCTCAGTCAACGCGCATGTTCTTGCTGCCCCAGCCTGTTCGCAGGGCACTTCGAGAACCGCCCCCTGATTCCCAGCTCTTGCAGCCCGAGACCTGCCCTGTGCGCGTGTGCAGGCAGGAGAATGGCGGGGCCCCCGGGGGTGGTAGGGAAAACCAGGGCAAGGGTTTGAATCCTCGCTCTTTGGGTCCCTAAGTCTCTCCCAGCCCCCACTTTCCTCGCTGCCATTAGGGGGTCACACGACCACAGAGGGACTGTGAGGATCCCACGGAGTAGCACGCGGAGAAGGCGAAGCGCAGTGCCCCGTTCTGTGTGCGCCCTGACCGGCTGGAGAACCCGCCGTGGCCGGAAAGAAAATGCTGGCGCTCAGCACCCTCTCTCGCTTGCGTGGGCCGTGGACGGAGACAGCGGCGTAGCAACAGTTGGCCCGGGTCAGTTTAATCCAATTTGAGTCAATACACAGTAAGTGCACGCGCAGCACTTGGTCCATTACTCAGACCTTCCCCCGGCCTGGGTCAGCCTCCAAGGCGGCCTCCCTGACGCCTGGGTCGCCTGGGCCTGCTGAGCTGCACCATGTGATCCGCACCCAGTGCCCCCTGGGGGAGAGCACCTGCAGGGCAGGGTCCGATGGGGAGACCTTGACACGCCCTCCGGGGTCACTTTCACTGAAAGGACGCTGGCGGCCGAGAAGTCCCCACCGGAAGAACAGGAGAAACGGTTTGACACAGGAGGGCCTGTCTTGAGGGATGAGATTCTCAAGTCCCTCAGCAAACCAGAGGAGGAGACTCCCTGAGCACAGAGAGGAGGAAGGTCTGAGCGCACCAGGGCCTCATGGAGTCTGTCCCTGCAGGCCCGCGGCTGTTCCCGACGAATCTCCATTTCAGCGACTCAGCCCCGCGCTGAGTGGCGTGTCTCACGTAACCCACATCTGGGGCGTGAAGGCAGCGTTTGCCTTGCCTTCCTTTCCCTTTGCGGTCAAGGCTGGAGGCCTCCTGAAACAGGACACACCAGGGAGGGGCGGGGAGGGGCGGGGCGGGGCGGGGAGGGGAGGGGCAAGTCCAGGGGCCTAGGGAGGTCAGCGCAGGCAGGTCGCGAAATGCAGCAAACGCCGGTCCCCAGCCAGGCCGAATGGGGGCCCGCCAGCCCAGAACTGACAAGTGTGAGGCACTGTTGAGGTTCCTGGTGGTATAACTGTTGGCAGTTTAGCAAAAGAGCAGCGCTCGAGAAGCCAGACGTGGAGAGCAGATTTCGTGAAAAGTCTCGGGTTCTGCTGCCTCCCAGGCCTTGGTTCTAATTTTGACGCGGGCTCTCCTCCCATGCTCCCACCTCTCACGCATCCTTCTATTTGGGGGCCTATTGTGGAGGAAGCTGGCTAATGCTCTGACCCGAAAGAGAAAAAAAAAAGCCCAAATGTAGATATATTTTTTTTCTTTTTGAAACAGAAAAACAAACTCAAAATTATCTGGGTTTTGCAAGTGTGTTTACAGCTGGCCCTCGTCACCCCCGGAGCTCACCAATCTGCTCGCCCCAGCCTGCTGGGAGCAGATACTTCGCAGACATTTTTTCGCTCACTTGCAAACGCCAGGCGCTCTGCAGCTCAGCACTGGACCCCCACTTTACACCCTCACCAGACTCTACTCCCCCTCCCAGGCCTTCCCGGGCTCCCCAGGGCTAATGTGAGCAGAAAGGAGGGATCGGGGAGCCCCACAAGAGGCAGCCTTCTGATAGCTGCTGATGTGGGTTGGTGGGAGGGACGGCAGTGGGGGGCTGTGGCTTCTCCCATGAACTTGGCGTGCATCCCCCCATGAGCTTGTGCTGGGGCTACCAGGTGCTCATTTCTTGTTCTCAGAACCTCCTTTGCTGCGAAGACTCCTGAAACCCCTAGAAGCAAGGTCCAAAAACAAACATGCCTTGGCCGAGGGGGTTGGTGGGATGGAGTGGGTTCGATTCCTGGTCAGGGCACATACCTAGGCTGTGGGTTCAATCCCCGGTCGGGGTGCGTATGGGAGGCAACTGATCGATGTTTCTCTCTCACATCCATGTTTCTCTCTCTCCTGGAGGGATGAAGACCTTGGTTGGGCCATTACAGTCCAGGCCCTTGGCTTACATCAACCTTTGGCTTACGTCAGCATCAGGGTGGAGCCTTAAGGACTAGCAAGCTTCCTAGTTTCTCGAAGTTTATATCTGAGTCACCGTAACTCTCCAGACTCCCCCAACCAAAGTCTCCAAAGATGAGTCTTGGAACCGCATGTTTTAAATCAGTGCTGAGTCAGATGATCCTGCTGAACCTCAAGTCTGGGAACTAGTCTGGGGGCTGACCTCCCCCTGGAGTCGTAGAAATGTGTTGCCGCCGCTGCCACAGGTGATACGTTTCCTGAGATGGTCTCGCATTTAGCACAACTCTCGCAAGTGACCGATGTGTGGGTCCGAGTGACAATGGACAGTGAGAACTAAAGCTTTAGTCCAAGATCATGCTTGCCCCACAGGTCGAATATGGCCAGGTGAGCAGGAAGCCAGAAGCAAGGGAGGGGACTGGATGATCCCAAGAGACAGGACCATCAGGCATCACAAGGACCTGGAGGCATCTACATTCATCAGAAGAAGGTGTTGCCATAGAAACACAATACTCCTGTCCGTGAACCCAGATGCACCACCTGCTTTGATGTCTGACACCCCTCTTTACTGGTGCCTTAACCTCCACCTGCATCCTGGCCCTACATTACTTTTTCACATAAAAAATACATTAAAAATGAAAAAAAATACAATGTAGTTTATTAGCTTTGCCTGTTTTTAGTGCAAATCCAATCTAAGGGCCAATAGTTAGCAAGAGTTTTAGAGAAACAGACAATCTTTCTGGAGAACCTTTAAGCACAAAGTGTCCGTAGCCACATGTGTTCCTTGGCATTGCTAATAACACTGAAAAGCTGGAAGCCACCTCGGTGTCCAACAGAGGTGGTAAATTCATTATTATGTGTGTGCATGCAGAATGGCATAGCATGTAGTCAGGGCTCCGCATGGAATTTAATTACGTGGAGAGATTGGCAGTCTATGGTTAAGTGAAAAAGCACGCTTCAAAAACCATGTACAAATTCTTGTGTGTATAAAAGAAGATACTCCAAAATGTTAACATAATTTTCTCCAGATGATTGGATTATGGGTAATTTGATTTTCCTCTTTTTAAAACTCGCTTATCTATAGGTATTTTAAAATTATCGGAAAGTAATATGTTAATTTTATTAGAAGAAAAACAACACATAAACATTATGACAAAAGTCATAACCCAGAGGAGTCTCTCTACGGTTATATCGGAGTCACCATAACTCTCTTTTGGGTGGTTTTCAAAGACGGTGGAGAGGGCTGTGTTAGTTTTATTGATGGTGGCTCTCTCTTATTTACTGCCTGACTTGTGCCCACTCCAGTCACAGGAGGTGACCCTTACTTCAGTCTGGGTCTTCATGACTGTCAACTCCTGGCCGTCTGCACAGCTGAGCCACTGCCATGGGCAGCCATTCAGTGAACAGCGTGGTCAGACTTGGAGAACATGACTTTGAACAGTATGCGGCGACTGCCCTAAAGAGTCTGTGCAGTGAGGGAGAAATGGGAAGCAAACTATAAGTGACTTCAGAGAGACGAGACTAGCAGAGCCCAGAGGAGGGAGCACCTAATTTTGACAGGGAAAGGCGGGAGGGGCTTCATGGAAAAGGCCCCTTTGAGCTGGGTGGGCGAGGATGAGTGGGAGTGTCCCAGGTGGCGGAGGGAGGGAGGCAGAGCTGGGGAGAAGGTGGAGCGACTCCGTGTGCCTGGAGCTCGGGGTCCTGGGGAGAAGGCAAGGGTAATGGGCCTGTAGGGACAGCCAGCTACCCGACAGAAAAGAGTACAGAATTCTAACTTGATCTTTCGGGAAATGGGAAGTGACATCACTGATCTAGTGTAAGGACAAATCTCTGGTGGCTCTGTGGAGGTTGGCCTAGGCTGGGGAGAGGTCAGAAGTGGGAGGCGACGGAGAAGCCGCTTCAGGATTCAAGGTGAGGGATGCCAAGGGTCGGGGCCTGGGAATGGGGGGAGGCTTGATTTGAGGGGCCTTTTGTCCAGAGGCAGAGGATGCCCCTGTCCCCCTGCTGGGTGTGTTCTGCGCCTCTTCGAGTCAGAAACCTCCACACTGAACAGCACTCTGCCAAACCAAACCTGAATCGGTGCGTAAGCACCTGTGGTTCACAAAGCCCCCTAGGTCCCAATCCAGGCTGCTGAGAGCTTCCCCCCAAAACGAGTAAAGGCTGCTGTGTATAAAACAGAACCACCCCCAACTCACACATGTTTCTGAGGTTCCTTAAGATGCCGGGAGGAGATGAAAACAGTTACCAGTGTTGGTTTTTAAGAAAATGTCAGATCCAAAATATTCAACCATGTTCTCCTGTTGACTCAACTCCAGTGTTCAGTGAGGCACCTTGAGAAATGGCGTAATCCTTCCGGTTGAGAATATGATGGTTAGGGATCAACCCAGAGTAATTTGGTGGCGAGGATTCTTGGAGCCAAAGGTTTGCATGCAGAGCCTGCGTGCCATGCTGTGGCATCTTAGGGAGTTCGCAACTGTGTCTTGTCATAGACTGGTCAAGGTCACCAAACTGAGAAGAGGGGACTATAGGGAACCGGTCTGTGTGGAAAGGCAAATGTAGCCCAGCCCTACTGGAAAGCCAATAGGCGAGTGTCGGCACACAGGAAGCCAAACCCACGGATCGGCTCTCCCGTGGGAAACCAGGCCTGCATTGCACCCAGGCTGCTTTGAGGCTTGCTCTTGCTAAAACTCCCTCGCTCTGAGTTGAAGCAGCAAATGCTTACTGCATATCTTTAAAGTAACTTCCTGAAGTCTGTGCTCATTCCCCCAAGGATGGAGGGTAACCAGACCGATCCCTCTTATCGTTTCTTTGCAATTGCAATGTTTTTCCTTGTTAATCTGTAGGGAGTAATCAGTAACATCCTTTCCTTTGTTAGCTGTAAAAAGTAATCACCTAAAGCAAACCCGAGCATAATGAATGAGAACCTTCTTTGACGTATGCTACTAGAAAGCAATAAAAGCCTGTCCAGGCAAGGGTCGAGGCACTTTGTCTCTCAGAGCGTGGCCATGCTGTCCCTTTTTCTCCACAGGACTTTGGTAATCCATGTGAATTTGTTCGTGTCCACAACGTACGGATTCTGTGGGACGGAGTCCACATCAGGGGACAGGTGTGAGCAGCCATGGACCCCCAGGACCACAGGCTCTGTGGGGCAGGAGGTGCTGAGCGAGAGGTTGGGGGTGGGGAGATAAAGCTAGAAAACTCCCCACCTCATGACCAGGATTGACCAAATTACTGATCTGGCTCTTCTGCGAACCTAGATTTGTTAGCTATTTGCTCATCATTTATTTAAAGGCCATGATGAATGCTCCACGGAGAAAGGCAGAGACAGAAAGCAGCTGGGGGCAGTCGGCTGCATTCCCGATTGTCCCAAACAACCCAGCTCCCGCCCACATGGGCTCATCCTTCCTGCAGAACAAAACTCCCCAGTCCACTGGACCCGCCCCTCAGCAGGCAGTTAGCAAACGTGAGCAGCACTGTGGAGACCCACTCTCTCGGCTCCAGGGGAACCTATAATTCTGGAAAGAGAATTGACCCCATTTTGCTCTCTTCCTGAGACTATTTGGGGGTTCATTATTGTTAGCTGCTCCATGCATGCTCTGTCTCCCTGGAGACCAGCTTAGGATAGCCAGAGGCTCTAGTGGAACGATCTGGAAGTGAACGCCCATTGTCTTCTTCCGCTGGGGACCTCTATGTCCCATCCCTCTGACCTGGTGGGTATAATCTACAGAGAGAGTCAGCTTTGACCTTGGCCTATGTCCTCCTGACCTAAACTCTGTACATTCAAGAGGGCCACACGACTACTTCTGCAATGCTTCGAGACACTCTGTTCTCAGCTAGTCACCCTACACACCCAGGAGGTGGAGCACCTGCAGGGGCGAGTCTCAGACTGGGAAATGTTTCTGCACCAAGAGAGGTTAATGTAGTTAGAACTCAGACTTTTGCATTTCTTGGCTTAGTGAAAGAACCCTACTCAGCAGTATATTGTCATAATTTTATTTGGGAGTCATTTGCACACACCACACACACACGCACATGCACACACACACACACACTGGTAGCTTTCCATCTCGGTTACTGGGAGAGAAAGCGGGACAAAATAGCAGAATACTGTGTCTCAGTGGCATGTGTCAAAGAATGCTCAACGAGAATGTGTGCATTGAAGCGAGTTCTTTTCCGGTAGAGGCCCTGCGATTGGAATTTGGTTTACTCAGGAAAAAATCAGCTCCTTGTTTGATCCCACGCAGCTGTGAGAAAATGAGCCGACCAAGCGCCACGAAATGATTGAGAACATTTGTTTCTCAGCATTTTGGCCTGGCTGGCGGCAACACGGAGCGAAATGGCTTTGAGATAGTACTTTTCCGAGCTTTCCTCTTCTTTATGGGGCCCTAGGTAGAGGCTGTAAATGTTTCCCAGGCACTTATTTGATTTATTCACAGAGAAATGAATTTTCTGAGATGTCCCAGGAAAAAAAAACCCTAGTAAAATATACTGTGAGAGAACAGGGCGCCTGCCCTGCCACAAGACAGTACTAATTCTCCTAAATAGATGAGTTCTCAACTCCCTTATTAATTCAATTAATTAGCTCCTGAATTCCCTCTTTCCTGATTCAGATAGATGTTGAATTTCTATAATGTGTTCTTCTATGGCTTTGGTTTTTATTCCTAACACCCAGGAGCAAAGCGTGGGGAGATTTCACTATTAAACATTATATGCTTCCATTTTTTCTTCTCTGCTCAAACACCCTTCCGTACCATCCCGACACCTCAAGCTGTGCCTGCAGGGGGTTCGAGGACAAGCCGACAGCTGCTGTGGGAGCATGGGAGTATGAGAAAGAGGGATGGTGTGGGCCAGACGGAGACCCACGAAACCCCAGGGGTCAGCTGTGGGAAGCTATAAAGGATCCTTTCCGCCCCGGTCCCTCGTTTGGGTCACAGGTTGGTTTCATCAGACGCGTCTTGGGGGGTCCGTTCCTTTGTGTTGGTCCGTCGGTCTGTCTTCTGTGCCCTGATTCTTTCTTTCTTTCTTTTTTTTGAGAGCAATTGATTTGTTGTTCTACTTATTTATGCATTTTTTGGTTGCTTCTTGTATATGCCCTGACCAGAGATCAAACTTGCAACCTTGGCGTATCAGGACAATGCTCTCACCAACTGAGCTACTCATCCAGCTAGGGCTGTGCTCTGATTCTTGTGGCTGGAGGAAATTTTGACATCTTCTCCTACTGTCGCCCTTATAAAGACTGGGTTATTGTTTTGTGTCCTCCTCTTTCCTTCTTTTTTTTTTTTTGTTCTCTGCATGAGAACGAGGAGCACAGCTACAGCCTTCAGCTTCGATCAGCGCGGGAGGTGGATTTTACCCGAACCTTGTTGCCTCGCCCCTTCCATCCAACCTAGATGTCTTTCCTTCTCTGGCCTCACTCCCCAGGCCACCCTCTCGCTCCCTGTGCACTGTACCACGTGTCTTGTTCTTTGTCCCTGATCTTGGTCAGAACCTTGGACTCAAGAAACCCCCACAAACTACCCTAGTCATGAACCCTAAGAATCGTTTTCCTAACGCAGGTGCCCTACATGGACAGAAAGTGGTGGTAGGGGGTGGACAGGAGAAGAGGGAAGTGGCTAAGTGCCACTTATTTGTACCCGGAGAGGGCCAAGACCACCGGGATCTCTGAGACCCTCCGGAACAGCCACTTCGTTTCGCTGAAAAGGTAACGGAAGACCGTGGCGTTGAGCGCCTGGCCCACATCCTTACGGCTGGCAAACACCGAGGCGGCCCCCAGCACTGGGCTCCTGCCACTCGGAGCTGCCTCTGCAGCCATGTGTCGTTTTGCTGCCCAAACCTGAGGCTTAAGGAGGGTTCTCCTTCTATTCCTGCCAGGGACAGAGTGGGCACAAGCTTCTACTCTGATCTGCTGACTTTGAGGCGAGTTTATCATCTGTGTAATTCCTTGAAGCTAAATGACACTGCCCCCCCCCCCATCAGGGATTTGGGAGGGGTCAGCATCAGAATCGCTCGGCTGGACTTAGGGAGCCCCTCTCTGTCCTGGCGCTCCAAAGATGCCCGCCTGCCCTTAACATTTTCTGAAGCTTGTTTTTTTTTTTTAGACTTGTACCTGCTGATTAATTAATTGAAAAGAGCTACTGGAGCACAAACATAGTCTCCCCCGTGTTAGTCATTCCTGGGTGGGGGAGAGGGAATCATGTTAATTTGGGCAATTTCTATTCTGCTCGTGTCTCCCGAGCCCAGCGCGGTGGCCCACAGAGCATGAGCTCACGAGCTCACGGTTTAATTGGGTTAGAAATTAAATGAATGCTTTTTCCCTTCCAAAGGAGAAGGAGAGCCGCCCCATACCAAGACTAGCAATTAACAGTGCGAGAAAATACTCGGCAGGCGTGTCAATGGCGAGGCACACACCAAAGAGGAGAGGAACAAAAGCTCTCTCCCCCGCAAGGGCCAGAAAGGTTGAGAGAAGGCAGTCTCCATGTTGACAGGTGGGGGTGCAGGGGAGGTGGGGTTACCACCCTCTAGATAATCTCAAAGTCACACGTAGGAGAGAAAGGAGAGGCTAGTTTATGCTATTCTCATGGGCTTCTGTTCTTCCATGAAGATGAAAGAAACTTCTAGATCAAATGACGTGTGACTTGAGATGATTCTAATGGTCCTGAAATCTAAGTTCTGTGATGTCATAGGAAACTCAAACCTAGTCTCACCCACCCACAAAATGCTGATGGAGTAAACACACTTCCTCAAGTGTCCCCCCATTATTCCTGGAGGTTCCCCAAGGGGTGTCTGATATGCATCCCCAACCCTACCTGTCAGCTGCGGCCCCTGTGAGGTGCCTTCTAGTTGCCCAAGATTCTCTTTGAGAAGCTTACCTACTGATGCTGCTTGCTCATAAATCTCAGCCTCCACCCAGGTTTCCATCTCTAGAAGATTCAGCAATGCCCCACCTCTGGGCAAAGGTGCCTGCCTTTCCAGAGTCTACATGATAAGATACAGTCAATATAAACTATCGGCAAGTGCAGATAAATAGGATGTTAGTTCAATGTGCTTCGGAGAACAACAGAATGGGAAGAGGCACAGGGAATGCTGAGGGGGGTGGCCGAGCCGTGAGGGAAGTCTTCCCTGAGAAGGTGACATTTGACCCCTGAAGGTGACGAAGGAGAGAGCCATTAAGATATCTGAAGAAGAGAGTTCCAGGCTTCCAGAGCAGCAAACGCCAAGACTCTAAGTTGAAAGGGTGCCTGGAATATTCATGAAAATGCAAGAAGGCAGCGTGGCCTTGGAGCAGAGTGAGCGAGGGGCAAACACGAGGGGTCAGGACAGAGACACACAGGAGCCAGGCCTCACGGGGCCTTGTGGGCTCTTGAAAAGATCTTGGCATTTACCCTGAGTGAGATGGGAAGTCACTGAGGGTTTTGAGCAGAGAGGAACATGACGGGACTCTTGCTTGGATAGGATAAGTTTAGCCCCTCACTGGGGAACAGATTGAAGGGGGCAAGGGTCGAAGCAGGGGGTCTCATTAGCAAAGTGCAGATATGACTGGGGTGGAGGTGCCGGGGGTAGCAGAGGGCACAAGGAGAAGGCATGGCACATTCTTTCAAATTCCAAGTGTCGTTTTCATGACATGATATGATAACATTTCATTTCTCTGGCAACATAACAGTTTGGGGTTTTTTTGGTGACAAAATAAATAAGTACGTGTGAAGTGCAAAATGGCCCAGGCACATGGCAAACATTTGACCAGTGCCAGTTATCGCTTATTTTCAGTGTTTCCTATGTAGCTGTGTCGAAGAAGCTCTTGCTACAGCTGATAACCAATACTGCGTATCCATACTCATCGTGGGTTAAAATGAAAATGCAGATCAGAAATCTTGTATAGGAGGAAAGGATTGTGGTTGAACCAGATATCAGAATATGACTGGAATTAAACACTGATTCAATTTGGGTGCTTCCTGATAGCCAAGATGAGAAATAAAATCCCACGTTTTATGCATTTCTGTCTGATAAGAGGAAATGGCAAATTTCAGGAGATCTGGACTTGTTCTTGGTGCTGAATATCCATGGAGTTTGGATATAAAGGACTACAGTTGTTAGTATATAATATCCTCAGCAGCAGTTCAGCAGGGAATACAGAGACACTCTTTTTTGCGCTGTTTCTTTTATCGATTCGCAATAGGGTTATTAACTAATAACTCAGCAAAGCCATTAGGGAGACAGCACGGCGCAGGGAAAAGAGAGCTAGGCAAGTTCTTAGAGGAGCTGAGCCTGAGGCCCCTTGAACCTGCCTGAGCTTCGGCGCACGTAACCTTTTGGAACCTCAGTTTCAGCATCTGTGAAATGGGCTCTGCGCCAAGTCCTTCTCTGACTCTCAGGCAAAATTACCAGGAGGAGTGAATGAGATGATCTGTTTAAATGGCACCTTCGCTCATTCAACCCACAGATCTTTCCTGCGGGTCCTCTCTCTGCAGGTCTCTCTTACAAGCGCTGAGTGAAACAGAAGAAAGTATAGGGCCACCCGCATGAAGATTTTGCTCTAGCAGGGGAAGGCAAGAAAGCATGTTTCTGGAAGTTAGGTGATAACAAGGGGGGTGGGGAGAACTAAAGGAGGGGGAGGGGGTAAGAGCGTGACGCTAGAGAAACAGGGAGTGTACAGTCACCTGGCTGCCCCTGTCACATGTCACTCGGCATCTGCACTTTTGACTGTTTGCTTCATGCGTTTGTTCATTATTTCAATAAACACTTACAGAGCTACTCCCCTGCACTAGAGCCTGGGTGGTCAGTGGAATAATTGCCAGTTTATTATTCAATCGACACACATCTTCTAAGTAGCCACCTGGTGACCAGCAGCCTGCACTGTTCTACCTGGTGGGGGCGAAGAGTGAGGCCAGCGGCCCTCAGTCTCACCTGTATCTGCACCTCCGCCTCTTCTCCCTCTGCCTCCTCACATCCCTGCGTTCGTCTGCTGGGACACACAGGGCGGCCCGAGCAACAGAAGCTTATTTTGTCACAGTTCTGGAGGCCAGAAGTCCAAAGCCAAGGTGCGAGCAGGCCTGCTGTCTCAGAACAGTGAAATTACATGAAATCCCACACAGAGTTCAAATCCCGACTTAGCCGTGCGATGGCTTTTATCTGGAGACTTGACCTCCCGAGGCCTACAGGGCTTCGGCTACAAAATGCGTGACAACACCCACAGCTCATGGGGCTGTGTCTGGGGACACGTGCCGAAATGTTGATGGTGATTATCTTTGGGAGGTGGGATTACAGGGGGGTTATTTTGTTCATTTTGCTTATATCTATTACTTTAAAAATAATGAGTATGGATTTCCTTTGTATTAATATAACTTTACAATTAAATAATATTTGTAAAGGACTTACCATAGTATCTGACTCATAGCAGGTATTTAATAAATAGCCCATCTTAACAGTACTGACCCTTTTCCTTTTTTTGAATAGTATGATTCCATCTATTAATAATTATATTCATACAAATAGATTTCCTGTAGTATTAGCATTAAAATGGATCATCTGGATAGTGAAAATTTGGATAACATTTACTTTATTCTTTTTTAACATAAGCATGTATTATTTTTTCCTTCACTAATCTTTACTCATGACAATATTCAATTCCTTTTTTTTAGAATTTTAAAAATTGTTATTCTATTACAGTTGTCCCAGTTTTTCCCCTTTGCCCTCCTCCGTCCAGCCACCCCTACTCCCACAGTCCATCGCCATACCATTGTCCCTGCCTGCGGGTCATTCATACATGTCCTGTGACTAGTCCCTTCCCCTTCTTTCCACCATTGTCCCCTCCTCCTCCTCCCCTCTGGCTGCTGTCAGTCTGTTCCATGTTTCCATGCCTCTGGCTCTATTTTGTTCATTAGATTCCTCTATAAGTGAGATCCTATGGTGTTTGTCTTTCCCTGCCTGGCTTATTTCACTTAGCACAATGCTCTCCAGTTCCACCCATGCGGTCACAACAGATAGGAGCTCCTTCTTTCTTTCTGCTGCGTAGTGTTCCAACATGTAAATGTACCACAGTGTTTGGATCCACTCACCTACTGATGGTAGGACACAGGCTGTTTCCAGCACTTGGCTGTTGTAAATAGCACTGCTACTAACAGACAGGTGCATCTGTTCTTTTGAATTGGAGTTTTGGGATTCTTAGGCTATATTCCCCTCAGCGGAATCATGAGCTTTTCAATAAGCCTGAAAGGACCTCTTTCCTCTGTGGCACGGGGCTGTTGACCATGACCCAGCCGGAAGCTTGGGGCTCAGTCACTACCAGAACGTGGCTGGGAGGGCCAGCCCCTTCTCTCAGCCAGCTTTGGAAATCAGGATAGAGGGAGGACTTCCAGCGGCTGTTAGCTGAGGGGCTTTCTCTCTTACACCGGCTTATTCTTACCCACTGGAGCCCACGTTCACCTCCTAATCCTGGGTGATGAGCTTTCAACAGTACTTAGTATGCACCTCAGGCCCTGCAGGCTGCAGAGAATATTAACACGGCAGATTCCACTGTTTATTTCCCCCACATCATTTCCAGGGGTGAGGAATGAGATGGTGCCCAGCTGCTGGAACCCGGCCAGGGGCAGAGCCGTGCAGCCCTGGAAGAGGCTGCCGAGACAAAGATGCAGTTAGTTCCTCAGCCAGTGAATTTCCAGTGCAAGAGAGGGGCTTGTCCACACCTCCCCAACGTGGTAGGACAGACCAGGTGCTAGTCACTGCGGGCTGGAGAGTGGAGCGGGACATCCCTCCCACGGGGCCATCCATCCTCAGCAGAGCAGCTGATGGTGCAGGAGGCAAGGGAGCCGGGGCGAGTCCTCATTTTTCATCAGGAATCCTATGGCTTTTGCCTGTTGTCAGATAATCTGTCAGGGCAGCTGGCTCTAGCCAGGGCTACTGGGTCCTAATGACCTACTTTCTGTTTGGTCACCTTGGATTCTGTCTCTGCATCCAAGACAGAAGCAATTATGTCTTTGAAGATTGGCTTGAAATACTTTGAAAGCCATTGTTTTTGTTCCCAGGGAGCAAAGGAGAAGCACAGCCTCTCGGAGCAGTCTAGGGATTCTGGTGGCACATTAGACGTGAGGGGAGAGACCCAGGAGCTGGCCACTGGGGAGCCTGCATGACTGCTAGACCGATCCGCAGCCAAAGCTGGTGTTGCGCTAAAACCCCAACAATTACCCTTGAGTTCTGGGGGTGGCTACCCTTGCGTGAGCAAATGCAGCCAGGGGTGGATCCCAGGGCAGGTCCATAGTCCAAGGACACTCCAAGCCAAGAACTGCTTGAATTATCCCAGATATGGCCTAGAAAAGGCAGACTTACCTCACCATCAGCATCTAGACATGGGGACCAGAGCCCAGTCTAGGGATGGATTCTAGTTCTATCCTACAGCGGCTGCATTCCTTCATCCGGTCATTTACACATGTATTCCTTCACCTACCAAACAATGACATTTTTTACATGGCTGCTGCTTGTATAGGATGCCCGTACAAAGCAGCAAGCGTAGCAGGAAAGCGTGCAAGCCCTAGGGTCATACTCTCTAGGTTCAAAGCCTGATTTGCTGTGTGTCCAGGAGCTGTCCTGTGCGTCAGCAGACTCATCTGTAAAATGGGGTTTTTCTGCCTCAGAGGGTGTTTGTGAGGAGAAGCTGAGGCAATCTATGTTCGATGCTTAGTGTGATGTTTGGCATGTCCAAAGCACTCCATACGCGGTAGCGACTACCATTATTTCAACAGAACACACAGAGACGTTCAAGTCTGGGTCCCTGACCTTGAGACGACTGTACTTGTGCATGTGCGCGCAGCTGGCAGCCTGGCACAGACCACAGTGTCTTATTCTGGGCTCAGTGCGCTTTCCTTGCAGACTCGGCTCCAATCCCCTCCCCGAACGGACGGCTGTGGCTGGTGGTGACGTGGTTATGAATGGGATCCAGTGGAGCACCCCCGGGCCTAGTGGGCACCCGCTTCCCATACGCTGTGCAGCGTTGGCTACCCGCCACTTCCTCCATCTTTCCCCCCTAGCACCTCCTCCTCTTCTCCAGCCCAAGACAACATAAAAATGCACCACCTGAAGCTGAGGCTGACAAATAGCCCCATCACGGTTGCTCGAAAACAAATTCCCTTGTTGACTGGCACGGCTCGGTGAGCGATTCTCCTTCACCACGGGGCCTTCTCGGAGCCGAGATAAATGAGCCAATTTGGCTCTTTAGAGCTCATCTGTCTGGGCCCAATTACTCTGGGAAATTGTGAATTATAATTTGTTTGTGTGATCATTAATTCACCTACTCACAAATTCCTCACAAACTATGGCATTGGAGAGAGATTATTAACCAACTCATTATGTTTAACGCACAGCTTGTTAAAAAATAAACTGAATAATTCATCTGAGGAGCCAGGGAAAGTTCCAATGGTAACAATAGCTCTCTTTCATCGAGTACCCTCTGTGCCAACCCCGGGCCTCAACCTTATCCACACAAGAGCCCATTTCATAGGTGACGAAACTGAGGCACACAGAGATTAAGAATCTTGCTACCAGTCAATATGTGGTAGAACTGAGTTCAAATCCAGGCAGCTCTGCTCCGGAGTTGATGCCTTTGCTTCCTAGCTCCTCGCTCATTGGCTGTTTTGGAGAAGCCCCTTGGTGCTAGGCACTGTGCTGGGTACAGGGCCTTTCAAAGAAGGATGGGATGGGGTCCCTCCCTTTAAAGAGCTCAGAGTCTGACATGGGACTCAGGCACACAAACAGACGGAGCTTAGATGAGAACCCAAGCTTTCTGGCCCAAGAGGGAGACTGAGTGATGAGGAGGAATCTGCCCATCTGCAAAAAGGGATGAAGGGGAGGGGTGTTGCAGGAAAACTGAGAAAAACCAGACCAGGATGCCTCCAGGTTCCTTAGCATGGGTCTCCTTTCTTCTGCAAAACCCTAGTGAGCCTTCCCATTCTTACCCTCTGAACCACCCGTAGGAGAAGTGGCAGAGCAGATTTTCTGAGTGGCTCCTTTCCCCGACCTGAGCCCAGCGGTATCCTGGGGTCTCAAAGGAAGTTTGATCCCCTTGACGTGCTATTCCCTCTAGTGGGGTCTGTGTTTTCCTCTGGTTTCTTCTTCCCCCTTAAATGAAAATCCTCACCCCCTTGTTCTTGAAATCTCAGGTCACTCGGAGATGTGACTAGCAACGCACAGCATTTCCGCTGGCTGCCACGCTGCTGGCTGATGGCACGTGGATAGCGCCTCCCTCTGCCCTCAGAGAGAATGGCATGCGGGCAGGACACATGGAGTCCATTTGACTTGGAGATTTCTCAGGGAGCCAGGGAGCCTGGCAATCACCTGGCCAGGTAGGTCGATCGCTTCAAGAAAAACTCCCCGTTTTAACCCTGAGAGGCACGAATGGAGACCCTGGCTCTGCCCAGGCCTCCCCCTCAGTGATGCTGTCAGGCCTGAGACGTGGAGTGGCCCCCATCTCCAGGCGCAGAGCAAACAGGGAGAGGTCGGAGGGTGAAAAGCGACCTCAGAGACTTCGGGGGACAATCTGGGAGCCACCGACCCCAGGAATGCTTTCCATTCCTCTTGCTGAGCCCCAGGCCGGGTTAACTCCATGTCCCTGTGACCCCTTCATCAAGTAGCTCACGGCAGCCGTCCCCTCTCAGACTAGCAAATCTGTGGCTTTGGTCCTGTCCGCTGGCGAGTCCTCCAGGGTCCAGCGCCTGGTGCGAACACGGACGTGGCCATCTCACCGTCAGTGTAAGTCCAACCAGAAAAGGAATCCAATGCTCTCCCGTTTCTGCCAGTCAATATGGTTATGGATTTCAGAGCCCGTGAGTTACCTTGGGAACCAGTGTGTGTCCTAAACAACAACGTGCCCTCACATCAGACCTTTCCTTCCCACTCCCACCGTCCTGACTCGGGCCCGCGCTCCCTCACCCCGAGGCTGGGTATCTGAACCGCCTCCCAAGGGCCCTTCTGTCTCCGCCCTCTCCACTCCCACCCCCACAGCCTCCCCAGCAGCACAAGGCCACCGGCCTCCTCCTCTGGAAATATGATGCTCCTCCTGTCACGTGACTCCCCTCTTCCACAGTGCGTGATGGCTCCCTGTGCTCAGAAACGCGCCCAGCCTCTCCCAGTGGCGTTCCGGGCCCCCACAGTCTGCTTCCAGCTGCAGGTGTCTGCCCCGGGTCCGAGGCCCTGTGTTCCCCAGACTTCTCCCTGTCACTCCTTCCCCCTGGAGCCCCTGCTTGGGAGGTGACCAGCACCCGTTACTTTATGGAAATCCAGTGGACGAGAGGGAAAACTCAGTGGGGACAGCAGGAAGGACACGCAGGCGACCCCTGTCCTTCAGGGCCTCTCTGCTCACCGTGTCTGTTTGGGTAACTCCCAGGCGGTGTGTTTCAAGTCCAAGCCCACTTTCCCTTGTTCGTGGGAGCGCAGTGTTTGGTGAGCTCTTTATCAAGGGCTGACAGGTTGGTGCCAGTCCGAGGGGGCACACGTCCCTCAGTGCGGCAGGGACGGCCCCGCCTGGGAAGACCGCGCCCACCGCTTGTCATTTCCTGACAGCTCCCCTACCCTTGCATCCAGCCTGCTTCCGGTGGGAAAACTCGAACTCCTGTGACCTTCAGCAGCCTCATGAAAGACGCCTGCATGGCCAAGGCCAGCTCCTCCAGGCTCAGACTCCATGGGGCTCTGAGGCTTTGTCAGAGCCAGGCTGTGACGTCCGGGCCCGCAGCGTCCTGGGCAGAGCGTGAGACCAGAGCCCTGGGGCGGCACTGCCCCCTTGCTATATAGGCCGGTAGAGAGGGGCTGCAGATGGCAGGGGAGGCACCCTCTCTGGAACTCCCATGGGGGGACCTGAGGGTGCCACTTCCATGGGTGAAATTGTACAGAAAGCGTTTTTTCAAATTAGGCTGTTCATTGGGGTGATTTGTGGGGGCTGGTGGAAATAACAGGAGTCAAGCAACTCCCTGTACTGGGCACTGACACTGACCTTGAATGCCCTTCCCCAGCTCTGCCCTGCCCCACAGGGCCAACCCCTGACAGTGGCCTTCCCCGGCTCCCATGTCCCGGGGATGGGAGGAGCTGGCCGGAGACTGGAGGCCACGAGGACTGGGAGGCCGAGTGCTTCTCCTTGGTTGCTGTCGTGAGCAGCATCTCAAGGACGGTCTGCATCTCCTGCCACCCCAGCCTCCGAGGGGCACCCCTAACCGGGCTCCAGTTCCCACGGGCTGGCCTTGCCCCAGGACAAGCAAATACCACCCACTCCCGCCAACCGTCTGCAATCCTGACACTCCTCTTCGGGCTCTCTCCACTGAACTCTTGGGCATGGATGCGTTTTTCCGGACTGAACTTCTCCCCTAAGCTGTGCCTGACCCAGCCACCGAGCAGACACGGGCCCGATGGCCGCCGCCCAGTGAGAAGGGGACAGTCAGTGTGTTTCGGCCTGGCCTCACACCTCTGGAAGAGAGGCGAGTGGGCCACAGACATGAGGGGTAGTGGGACCTGTGGTGGTGGCATTGTGCTGGGGTTGGGGGGGTGTGTGGGGTGCTTCCTGCTCGGGCAGTGTGTTTCTGAGGCTGATGCCGGAATGAGTTTGTGCTTCTGGAGTCCTTGCTGACCAGCGCACGGGCAGAGGCTGGGCTGTGGGGTGGGGAATGTGGGCCTGGGATGTGCTCTGTTGTCTTTTGCCTGACTTCAGGTCCCTTCTCCGACCTGGAGCCCCTCAAGGGAGCAACAGCACCTCCTCCTTCCCCTCAGACCCCCACCCCCACCCGGGCCACGCACAGCCTGGGAAGAGGAGCCTGAGCCCTGCAGCGTGCTGACAACAAGCCATTGAAAGGCGGGGAGGGGGCGTGAGCTGCGGCTGGGAGGTCATGGACTTCGGGTCACAGCTCGCAGGGGTGGACACGATAGAAACCGGTTGTACCAGCCAAGACGGACTAGAAGGCCAGATCTGCCAGAGACGCGCATGGACTCCGGATGTCACCAGAAAGCTCTGAGGGATGAAGATGGACTTTGAAAGCTGATAAAAGCCCCTTGGAGGAATGGCCTGGTACCTTGCTTATCTCCATGGTTCACAGAAGTCTTTCCAGCTAAAGGACATGAATTGTTACAACAGCTCACACTTACACGAGCTCAGTGGCTGACACCGTGTGAGTCACGCAGAATCCTCCTGAGCACCTGACGACACCACCGGAGACTCCCCGCTGCAGACCGGAGGCATCCATCAGGTAGTCGCTGCCTGCCTTCGTCCCAGCAGAAGAAACCCTGAGCCTCACAGCTGGAAACCTAGCGCTCTGTGATGGGTGACCTTTGTTTTCCTCTCCTGTTTCCGTAGGCAGAGCCCTTGTTGAATGCCGAGCGCTTGCACACTGGGCGGAGGCCTCGGGAGCCCACGTGCAGCGCTGCTTCCCGAGATGAGACTCAGCACAATGGACGGAACTGACTTCTTTTCAGGACTGAATGACTGAGTCAGTGAAATGGGGAGCACTCTGCCAACTTCGCTGTGAACTAGGATGTGAAGCTTTATTATTGTCTTTTGCCGTGTATAATGCACACCCACGTTTGGGTACACATTATACATGGGGTTATTCTACCCGTGTGATAATAATCCCATGTATGTAATAATAATAATACATGGGTAGAATAATCCCATGGTGTGTAATCATTGTACCCATGTGTAATGCGCACCTGCGTTTGCGTGGCACGTTTGTGACGTCCCAGGAGCACAGAGCTCTACAATGCGTGGGAGTTCCGGGAGACCCAGAGCGAGTCCCGGCTGCATGCGCCACACGTGTGACTAGGTCATCAGGGGCGCTGCCGGCCCGACAGGCCACACTTCCCAATGGAACCAGAGCTTGCTTCCCATCCCGAAAGGCAGCAATGGTGTTCTAAGAAGCCCACATGACCAAGGAATCCAGTCTCATCTTTTCTTATTTGTCTTATTTCCCTGCATTAGTCCACCCTCAGGAGACCCCTGTCAAAGCCAGATCTGTGTCGTGTGAACAGGATGAAGTCAGGCGCATCTGGATTTAAATTCTGATTTACTAGCTGTGGTGTGGGGCCAGTCAATAAAAAAAGAAAATCTCTCTGTGCCTCAGTTTCTCCACGTACAAAAACAGAAGTAAGATCCCTACCTCACAGGGCTGTCGTGACGATTATAAGAAGCAGCATACACAAAGCAGCTAGCGTGTGCCTGGTGTGTCCTAGGACTAGACAAAAGCCGCCCCCACGACACGTTCCTCCCCGGGCTGGGGTTGCGCATCAGGCCTGGCCCTGCTTCATTCTCTGCAGGCTGGCGGGTGACCAGTGCCTGTGGGATGAGTTCACTAATCTCGTGTCGCTGTTCCCTCCGTGTTCCCAGCTGTAATCTCCTTCCAAAAGTATCATCACTCAGCCTCGTCTTACTACTCATTGTAACCCCCCAGTGAAGTCACTGACGCTGTTTCTTGTCTTAGGAATAAGGCCCGCTCAATAACAACAACAGAGAGACAAGAAAAGAGAATGGAAACCAGTAGGATAACCCCGCCCACCCAGACAGACGGGGGCGGTTAGCCCCTCCCACTAGCTTTTCCATTCAAGGGCAACCCCCGCGTTGCACAGTCCATCCTCATGCTGTCTTTTTCTTTCAAGTGAATAATCTGATTTTATTTTTTATTTTCATTTTTGCCTACCAGATTTATTTTTATTTCTCACACTATTTGATTGTATTTATTTTTATTGAATCTTTATTATATTTTATTCCATTACCCACGTAGCCCCCTTATACCCCCTCCTCCCAGCAATCACCACACTGTTGTCCATGCCCACGAGCCCTTTTTCCTTTTTTGCTTATTCATTTATTTACCTTTACAATCCACTTAGGTGGCTATTAGTCTTTTAAAAAAGTTGCCAAAACGAAATCCAGAGAGGTGAAGTCAATTCTCTGGATGAGGTTTTATGTCGGGAGGATGGGGCAGAGCCGAGCCGGCGTCTGGAGCTCTGCCAGACGGGAATGTTTCTGCGAGAGAAACACATCTGCGCCGTCAACTCCCCTGAGCTCCGAGCAGATCCGAAGCGTCGTGGTCGAGCCCCTCACACCCCACGCTCTGCCGGGAGGGGGCCAATCCGAATCACAGCTCTTATCAGACGCTGTTAGCCGGAGCTTTAACAAGCAGCAGCAATCTGTTATTTTCCTCTTGTTTGCCATGCAAGTTGCTCCTTTAATTCCCATCAAGGAGGGAGAAGGAGATGAATATTAAAAGCGCACATCCAGGGACCGCGGGAGACAGGGAGCCCTTCTGCGTGCAGCGGCAGAGGCGGAGTCTGCTCTGGTCTCCGACAAGCCTGCCCTTGGGGACCGTGGCTCACTTGGCCGCTCTGCTGTTGCAACCAGGGCATTCTGGAATCGTCTGGACCGTGGGCTTGGATCACTCTAGAATGACAGCAGGCAGACACTGCATGAGTGAGACCCGGAGAGAGTTGCTTGCTCTGGAGCAGAGAGTGAGGCAAGATGTAACGGGACATCTCGTCAAAGAGAACATTAAGCCCTGGCCTGTGTGGTTGGGTTGGTTGGAGTGTTGTCCTATACACCAAAAGGCTGTGGGTTCAATTCCTGGTCAGAGCACATACCTAGGTTGTGGGTTCAATCCCCAAAGTGTGGGAGGCAACTGATTAATAATTCTCTCTCACACTGCTCTCTCTCCCTCTCTCTCCCTTCCTTTCACTCTAAAAACAATGAAAAATTGTCCTCTGGTGAGGTTTAAAAAAAAGCATTAAGTCCTATTGCTCTGGGATAGCTTGGGGTGTAGGGAATATGCATGAAAAAGATGTCAATGTCAAGAGTACCAACATTTTCTCTTGTGTCTACTCAGTAGTGAGGTTCACATTTGCCAAGTTAACTTCCTAAACTGGTGGAAATCCGCAACACAGGCCAGCAAATGTGTGGCACATGTCACAGCTGGTTCAGATGACCCAGTAAGGGACTTTTCTGCTCTGCGAATCTGAGAACTGGAAAGCATAATAGAAGCTTAAGGATGGAGCATAGAAGGTTGATCTCATCCTCAGGTTCTAGAAAGAATTTTCCCCATCAGAGACACACAGACCTTGTTCTCATTGATTCAGCCAAGGTCACTTCTTCTGGAGACCTCAGGGATGCTGGCTGATTGCAATGGATAAAGGCTAGGATTGGTTGGCTGGTGGTTAAAAGTAATAATTCTTTTTTTAAAAAGATTTTATTTATTTATTTCTTAGAGAGAGGGGAAGGGAGGGAGAAAGAGAGGGAGAGAAACATCAATGTGTGGTTGCCTCTTGCATGCCCCCTACTGGGGACCTGGCCTCCAATCCAGGCATGTGCTCTCACTAGGAATTGAACCAGCGACCCTTTGGTTCGCAGGTCCACACTCAAATCTAGTGAGCTACATCAGCCAGGTAAAAGTAATAATTCTTTACCAGGCTCAAAATTACATAGGTTTGGCATCTTCAAGGTTTAGTACAATACATGGAATGTGATAAATGCTTAACAACCTTTGTTTACTGCCTGAATAAATGTTCTTTGCTCATTATTCAAAAAACCTGTGCCATTTCAACCCAGCAAACATTTACCAAGCACCTACTGTGTAAGAGGACCCTGAAAGGCCCGAGGTGAGCACATGTCTTCCTATTGTAGCAAGTACTGTCAGTACCTGTGTCCATGTCTCAATAGTCTTACTTCAGGAATAAGCCGAGGGCTCCTTACTAAAAGCAACTGTGACGCCCTTTGTCTGAGGGCTTTCTCTGGTCCCTGGAGTGAGCTCAGTCTGTGCTCGGTGTGGGCTCGAAGGGAGGTGAGCCAGTGCTCCTGGGAGCGGTCCTCAACTAATGATAGATGACAGTCGGGCATAGATCCCCCTAGTTCCTCCCCCCTCAGGTGGAACAACTCCACAAAGTCTCCCAGGCATTTCCTGTGGCAGTGAACCTGAGTTGGACACAGCTTCCTGGTCAACAGCAAACCTTCTGTTGACTTCTAGTTCTCCTCTGTTTCTGTGCCCATGCAGGCACTTCCTGGGATCACCTACCAAAGGCACCACCTGAGTCAAACCTTTGTTTCCTGAACTGCTTCTAAGGGAACCTCTCTTAAAAGACATGATCTGTAATAAGTACATTTGAATAGCTCTGCCAGGATGGGGAGGAAGTTTGCACCACTGAGTGGTTGGAGCAGAGGCTGGTGAAGGAAGGTGAAGGGTTGGTACTCTCTTGTGGCCACAGCTGAACCCCTCCTGAGAGGGGCTATTAGAGGACAAGACCCCTGCAGGTCATATTGTAGTGGATTGTAGTACCCCCCCATGCCTCACAAAACCTATGTCCACCAGAACCTCAATATTCCCTTGTTTGGAAATAGGGTCTTTGCAGACATAACTAGATGGAGTCATAGGACCTTGAGTTGGGCCATGAATCTGATGACTGGTGATTTTATAAGAAGCAGAAAGGACACGTGGAGATACACACAGGAAAGGAGGCCATGTGATGACAGAATCAGAGATTTGGAGCAATATCTATAAGCCAAAGCAAACCAAGGATTGCTGGAAGCCGCCAGGAGCCAGGGAGAAGCAAGGAAGGATCCTTCCCTGGAGCCTTCAGAGAGCACAGGGTCCTGCTGGCCGCCTGGTGACTGACATCCTGCCTCCAGGCCTGGGACAGGATACATGTCAATTGTATTAAGCCACCCAATCTGTGGCACGTTGTTACAGCAGCGCTACAAACTAATTCAGACCTGAAAGCAAAATCAATTTCTTAAAATGTGGAATATATAAAGTGCTATGTATACTTTTTTTGGCTGTTTTTCTTTCAACTCCCTACTTCTCTAGCCTGCCCATGGTGTTCATGAGTTGGGTAAGGAGCCCTGAAAGGAGTGTCTCGGCCTCCTCTCCTTCTGTCTCGCTCAGGGCTGCCACGGGCTGAGCCTGCAGAGGCCAGGTCCGGTTTGCTGCAGGCAGATGCCAGTCATCCGAGCGCAGGGCTGAGGGGGGTGGGGGAGGGCACTGAAGGCCCTGAGAAATGTCAGCCTGATGTCTACTCAATGGGCACAGAGAGTTTTCTGCCTCATGAGATCTGAAAAATGGTTAGAAGGTAACTTCAAAGCCACTGGCCAGAATATTAGATGAGAAAGACAATGAAAGAGGTTGGGAGGAAAAGGGTGAGTAGGAAGGAATGGGAAGGGAAACTGCCTGGGTTCCCTAGTCTTCCTCCAGGGCCATCTCACCATTCTCCCTGTTTACCTATAGCTCCCAGTGAGGCCATGAGATGTTGCCCCTGATTTGGGACATCTGGTCTACCCTCCTTTGGTCTCAGGTCATACACCTGCCTGTTGGGTATGATTTGGTGGTAGAATTCTCTCTGCCTTCAAATGCTCTCCCTGCTTATTATTGCCCTACCTTATTTTTTTTAAATAACTGGCCAGCCTTTTATTTCCACTGAAACACAAAACAAAAAACACAAGTAGTTCATATGCAAGTGACTCTGGGGGGCAATAACACATCCGCTTACATCTTGACTCAAAGGTGAACTACTACCATCCAAGCACATTTTGCTGGGGAAGGGGATGGGGACAGACAAAACCTCAGACCGCTCTTACTCTTAGTGTGACGGGCCTAAGAGCTGCCCCTGCAACCCAAGCAATCCCACTGATGTCCTCTCATCCCAGAGCCTTCTTCCTGGACGAGCTGTTTGCACCCCTCGGGTGCTGCACTCAGTCCAGAGCAGGATTAATGCCTCAGCTAATAATAACAACACATACTCACTGCTGGCCTGTGTTGCCTTAGAGATATGACCTCAGCTAACCCTCAAGGCAGTCTACCAGGCAGAGAATCCACCTCACAGATGCAAAAGGGAAGCTTACTTCACACAATTCATAGGTGGCATAGCCAGGATGTGGTCCATATCTCAGAGCCATATCTTCAGAGCCTGAGCGCTTGTAAGATGTAACGTCAGGAAGTGCTCCCGATCTTCCTCTCGTCATTCTCCAGGCACCTCCTCCCTCTCTGCTCTTCTTTCCAGTTCGACCTGTAAATGTAGAGTAAGAGGTGCTGTTGCTTCCTCTACCCGGGGTCTTCGAGTAATAGCTTGTATAGGCTAAAGACAGAGGCGGGGGTGGGGAGAGAGGGTTAATTTTGCTTCTCTCTCTTTCCGCACCCTGAACAGTTCCTTCCAAGCATTTCATTCAGTGGCTTTGTCACCCCCTAGAGTGAGACTCTTCTCGGCATCTCTCCAGCCTCTCTGGCAGTTTCTACTTCTGTGCCCCAAACAGCCTTTCTTTGAAGGGAAATGGAGAGAAAGCCTCAAAATAGTTCTTCCTTGGGTCTTTACAAGACACGTCTGAGGGCTGTTAAGTGGAGAGTTATGACTCCCAGCAAGAGTTTGACCTTCTTTCCCCGTACTTTCCTCCCAAGGCAGATGCATCCCAGACATCAGACTAGCAGTTAGCTGGGCTCTGGCTCATCAGCTCCACCGGGGCTGGGAAGGCTGTTCTTAAACATGAGCAGTGCCCTCCACATCCTGTGCCCGCTCCCTTCTCTGCCTTGTTCTCTTCCGGGAGCATTGCTGCTGGGCGTGACTGGTGGGGTGGGGAGGGGCGGGGCTGGGTCATTGGTCCCTGGATTGTCCAGGGTCAGGACTCGTCTGACCATGCTCAGAGGCACAGGAAGAACCAGAGACACTGAGAGAAGCGGGGCTCAGGTAAAGGGGTGACAGGGGGTGGGGCTGTGGCTGGGGAGTGGTGGGCCTGAAGATTGCTCCTGTGGGAAGCCACCACCCAGCAGGAAAAGGGGCAGCAGTTCTGAAATCAAGGCTAGCTTTAGAGGCTGGGGCCATAGCCACGTTCTTCCTTCCTGTGGGGCTGCCTGGAGCTTCGTGACGTAAATCAGGACAAGGATGCCCAGCGGTCAGGACAGGATTGGCTCTCGGTCTGAGCTCATGCTCTCTCTCTCTCTCTCTGTCCAGGAAGTAGGCCAGAGTCTGAGCATCTGAGGAATCCCTCTCTTAACAACCGCCCCCTCCGCAGCTTCTGTTTTTGTTTTTTCGATTTGAAGATGATTGTTTTGGGGGAAGAAAACCTGCCTTGGAGAAAGACTGTTTTTGTGAATCTTGATCACTCTTAAAGGTCGGCCTAATTCTGCAGCTTTTGGTCAGTCCCCTCCTGCACCTCCTACCAGTGAATGTTTCCTTCCTTTCTGGCTCCAGAGAGCCACCAGCCCCCTAAACTCTCTAAACATCCTTCTCAGGCTCAGCGCCTCCTAAGGATGACGTGGAATCAGTGCAGTGGCCCAGTGACCTCCAGGGCAGCGCTGTATCTTTCCAAACCTCAAGCTGCCTGGGAACCCCCGGGGGCTGGGAGTGGCGTCTGAGCTTTTGAACTTCTCATAAACACCTAAGCCGGGGTGGGGGGGTAAGTGAGCTTTCTCTGTAAAGGGCCAAAGAGCAAACATTTTCAGCTTTGCTGGCCATGTGGTCTCTGTCATATCTATCCGGCCTGGCTGTGGCAGCGAGCACAGAAGGAGCCCCAGCCGGTACTAAACGGATGGCTGTGGCCACGTGCCAATAAAATATTGACACAAACAGGCAGGCTGTTCCAACCCTGTCCTGGGGGATGTGGATGTTGCTGGCCCGTGGACCGCACTTGGGGTGGTGGGGCCTGAGAAGATTCAGCCGGCTGAAGAGGACCCTGGAAGAGCCACCTCCCTGGGTCCTGCAGCCGTCTACCTGCAGAGGGGAGGACCCCCACCCCAGGTCCTGGGGAACTGGTGTTACTCATTTTTACCACAGAGGGCCTGCAGGAGAGATATACCGAGGATGGAGAGTTTGGGCTACGACTTTCTGGTAGCATTTGTATATTCTCTTTAGTTGGGGGAAAGCTCTTCCTTGAGGCTAACTTACTATGATAAATGACCCAAAGTATCCTGACCCACTTCCACGAATTTCTTTTTCTCGTTTGTCCATCAGTACTGGGAAGAGAGGGAAGACTGTGAAGATCCCAGTGTCTATGGGGTCTGAAACCCCGACTGTGACTGTCCCCTGAGCTCAGACAGCAGTCCAAGTCTCTGGTGGACTTCAGGACTGCCCTGGCCCTAAGCCTGCTGGTCATAAATTGACCAAGGTGGAGAGAAATTAATCCATGACTACTTGTTCTTTCTAGGAGAAAGTAGACTCAGCTCAAGAAAATGGGGCATTAATGCTGTCGTTTAATGGCGTTGATCAATTCAGCATTATGATTTAAGAATTCATGGCCCTGGCTGGTGTGGCTCAGTGGTTGAGCACCAGCCTGTGAGTCAAAGAGTCACCAGTTCGATTCCCAGTCTAGGGCACATGCCTGTGTTGTGGACCAGGTCCCCAGGAGGGGGTGGTGTTCAAGAGACAACCACACATTGATGTTTCTCTCCCTCTCTTTTTCTCTCCCTTCCTCTTTCTAAAAAATAAAGTAAAATCTTAAAAAAAAAAGAATTCAGGTTTGCCCTAGCCAGGTTGCTAAATGGGTTGAAGCGTTGTCTATACACCAAAAGGTTGTGGGTTTGACCCCCAGCCGGGGCACATACAGGAGGCAAACAATTTGTGTTCCTCTCACATTGATTCTCCATCTCTCTCTCTCTCTCCATACAGATATATCTCCCCCTCCTCTCTCTCTAAAATCAATAAACATATCTTCGGATGAGGATTTAAATAAATAAACAAGTAAATTTAGGTTTTAGAGACAGACCTAAGTTTCACTAAGCTTCATACTAGCTGTGTGGGCAACTTATTTAAACCAATTCTTTTTTTCTTTTTTCTCACTACAAAAGTAGCACCCATTAAATTTTTTAAAATTATAGAAATATTTAACATGAAGAATAAAAATTTCGTTACCTAAAATTTCCATCACTCCAGGATAACCACTGTTGAAACCTTGATATATAGTCTTTCATTGTTTTTGAAGGAATCTTATAATATAAAAAATACTTTTCTCAAATGATTGTATCTTATTATTAGTCAATGTTTTATTTGCCATCCCATCCTGCATATTATTCTCTGTCAGTATGTAAAGATATCCCTTTCTTTTGACTGGCACACAGTGTACTGCTGGGACACAATTCAATCAATTAAGACCATTTGTTTAATAACCTTGTGAGGTCTCAATTCCTCATAGGTTCGTTAGGATAATAATGTAATGATGTCACAGAGCTGTGAGGATTAAAAGACTTTTTATTTAGAAAGGATTGAATACAGTGCCCATGATACTTAAAAAAACTCGAAGAATGATGACAACAGATCACGTGTGTCTCATTTCTGCATCCCATAGGCTTGTAAGCTGCACGTAACACCGATTCTTGGAGATGAGGATACAAACGGAGCACAAGCAGAGAAGGAGTAGATGCCCGGACATGCTGAAGTCACCGTCAAGTGGACTCGCATCCTGAGTTTCCACAGGTTAACTCTACTTATTGAATCCAGCCAATGGACATGACTGAAAGATAAAAATCACTTTGGGCCCGAATTATATACCTTGGCACAAACCCAACAGCTGTTTGCCTACATTTCTTCTGACCGAGGCCTATTGGCTATGCCCGAGACCTGAAAGGGATGGATTCTTGTTTTGTGTGGTACCAAGCTCATTGCTACCATGACCTGGGCTCTCTATACAGTAATTGACCGTGCGTACTCTGAAACAGGAGGTGAACGTGACTGTGTAAAAGGGAAGTTGGAGTTAGAAAGGTGTCTGCTGTGACAGTGTAATTTCATGCCACTTTCGTGCAGGAAACTGAGGCTGCTTGGGTCTGGGATAAAGAACAGAGGAGACATATGACCGTCCTCACATCCTCTGAAACATCTGAAGGCCTCCTGTGTAGCCCAAGATTAGGAGTCTGACTCTTTGGGGCAGAATTTGGGAGATTTAGGTCTAGTATAAGAAACAGCTCTTTCACAAACGGAACTGATCACAGAAGAAATACACCGCCCAACAAGTTCCCTGGCTTGGGGCTGTGTGAGCAGAGCTACGGAGGCCATGGGTTGTGGCTGCGATGGGGGAGACTTAATCCACAGATAGGAGGTTGGTACAGATGGTCGCTGAGCCACCCTGGGATCTTGATATTCTGCAACATTGTAGTTGGCCCCAAGCAGCAGAAATTGCATGTTGATACGCAATGACAAAAATGCATAGAAGAAAGAGAACTTTGAAAGTCATTGTTTAGCCAACTACGTAAAGTATTTTGGTTGTTTGTATATGAATGCAAAAGATGGGAAGAACTGACATATGTTATGGGTTGAATTGGGTCCCCCTATCAAAAATATGCTGAAGTCCTGATGCCCAGGACCTCAGAATGTGACCTTAGTTGAAAATGGGGTCACTGTAGAGGTAATCGAGTTAAAAGGAGGTCACGAGAGTGAGCCTTAATCCACTAGGACTCTTTTCTTATACAAGGAGGAAATGTGGACACAGGGAGGAAAGGTGATGTGAAGATGCAGGGAGGACCCCACGTACGGACAGACGGGTGGAGTGATGCACCTACAAGCCAAGGAACCTCTGAGGCTACAGGAAGTGAGGGTAGAGACCTGGAACAGAGCTTTTCCTCGCACTTTCAGAGGGGCCTGGCCCTGTCAACACCTGGCATTTGCACTTCTGGCCTCCAGAACTGAGACAGCACATTTTTATTGGTCTAAACCACCTGGTTTGTGGTACGTTGTTATGGCAGCCATAGAAAGGTAATATCATGTAGTCTTACATAAGCAGCATTGGGCTGGGTGTTGTAGCGAAGAGAAAAAATACATGTACATGATACACATGTAGAGAAAAAGATTAAACCAGCTCCCGGCAGTGTGGGATCAGTAAAACATTAGGAGGTAAGACAATTAGCAATAAGATGTCAACTTGACCATAATTAAGTGACAAGATGTACAGATAAATAAGCTTATGCATAATTTAAAAAAGGAAGCCAAACCACAATAAACACATTAAGTATTTAGTCCCTTGAGGGTTCTTTAGCCTTTAATTAGCTTGTTGCTACAATTCCCAATTGCTCTTTGGCGTGCAGAGTGCAGATCTGGCTTTGAGATCAGAGAAAAGAGGTCAGAGCTGCTGCCATTAAAACACCCCCACAGGCGATGGAATCCGTTGGAGGAACCCTGTCCTGTTTTTGTCTGGGTTTGGGAGCACAGGCAGGATGTGGGCTGGGTTTCAGCCTCACCTACTTTGTTCTCAAGTTCACGTGCCCTCCAGGAAGCACCAAAATAGCTCTGCTGAAGTTCAAGCTCCTTTCACACCTCCCACAGTCAGGGAAGGTGTTGGAGTGCTGGGTTCTGTGTGGTACATAGCATGGGGAGAGGACAAGGAGTTTTTTGGAAGAGGAAGAAAGAATGGTAGATCCTTCTACCCTTCTCCCAGTTGATCCCAAGGCTTATTATCTCTTATGCAATTATAATTCTTGCATCCTGGAGCAACAAGAAGCCCTGGCTTTCTAGGAGAACTCTTTGCAAAGGGAAAATTGGGGCTGATTAGAAGGTTGGGGTTTTGATGGCATATGTGTAGGGACTCAGGACTAGGTCAATTCTCACCTCTTCTTTCCCCCGTGTAGTACAGAGGGAGAAGGATTCAAGGAATAGTTGCCATATGGAATACAAAGTGTCCTAATTCAATTCCACAATTACTGTCAAGCATGTGCTCTGGATAAGGCATTATTCCAGAATTAGAAAAAATGGGTGAATAGTCTCTGCCAACAAGGAAACTATGATTTGATGTCACGCACTACAGGGGGAATGAAGCTATACTAGGGTAGCAGTGTCCTCATTGACTGTTCATCAGGATCACCTGGAAAGCTTCAGTCCTATACTGGCTCCACCACCAGAAGCACAGGTTTCAGTGGTCTGGAGTGAGGTCCATCCAGGTCCTGGCATTTTGATTACCTTGTGGGCTTCTATTGGGCATCACAGTTGAGAATCACAATGTGAGGGGAGCAGAGAGGAGCAGGGAGTTTGGGGCCATAGGGCGCAGCAGGGAAAGCTCAAGGCTTCATTCAATGAGCTTTGAAGAATGTTTTTACTCCCATAGGTGGAGCTGGGATGGAGAATCTTCCCCAGGTGTGAGAACATGAACAGGACATGGAGGCGAGAAAATATGAGACACGGTCAGAGGATACCTGGCCTGGTCTGTGCCATTCCCAGAGCGCCTGGGCAGTACTGGGAGACCAGCCAGAGAGAGAGAGTGGGGACCGCTTTGTCACATAGAAAGCACTGGCTCAGTCAGAACCAGGATGTGAATCTCCCGCCTCCCAGATGGAACCAGGACGCAGGCCCGAGAGCTCGGAAGAGCAGTCCCGGGACGGGAAGAGGAAGCCAAGCCAGAGGCTCTCCTCTGTCTGGCCAGGCCCCAGGGACTCAGGGCGGGAATAGGCTGAGAGCCAGAGAAAGCGCATCCGTTGTACTTGTTTGGAGGGTATGAAGCTCTGGTTCCCCTGGGAATACAGTGATCGGGGATGGTTGGCCTTCTGTAAACCACAATCTTATATATAATAAAATGGAGACCAGACGTTAATTAACTTTTTTCCAGGTCCCGTGGGTGGGAATTTTACTTGATTTCAAAGTCACTGCCTGTCCCATTTATTTGGATTCCCCCTTGCCTTGTACTCTCATTCTGGGTCCTCCAGAGAACCTGTGCATAACTGTATTTTACATCTTTTTTTTTAATACTTGCATTCTTATGGCTCTGTTTACCTTGAAGGTGAGATGCATAGCCCAACTATTCACTTATGTAACAGTCACTTACATGACTCCCATGCGCCAGGTACTTCAGCCAAAGAGTAAAAAGATTTAGGCTGTGTCCTCAGGAAGCTCATGGTCTATCACACGACCTCTCATGGGAGAGTGCTCACCGAGTCCGTCCTCTCCCATCTGCTCTGCTGACCTTACTGACTAATCCTTACCTAGTCAGTCCAGATACAGGCCAGGTATCTAAAATGCCCTCTGGCCTCGGGAGTAAATGAAGTTCTACTGTGTGGACAGGATTCATCTGGCTTAGCCCCTGGCAATGTGATTCATCAAGTAGAACAGAAAATAATAAACCATGGCATGGAAAGGCCATTTTTGAGGCAGGAGTTTCAACAGTAGGCATAGGGCCAGGCAACCAGGCTGTGTATGAGCAAGACCGTCCTTGCTAAAGCTGGAAATGGCCACTAAGAACATCGTGCCTACATCTCAGGGTCCAGATCGGTAAGGCTAAACAAGATAAAAATTATCCAGTGCTTTGGGTTTGTGACTATTCAGCTTAGTGAGGAAAAAACACCAATACGATAAATGTTATTTTTCTAGATTTTATTTATTTTTTAGAGGGGAAGGGAGGGGGAGAAAAACTGATGTGTGAGAGAAACATCTATCGGTTGCCTCTCACATGCCCCCAACTGGGGACCTGGCCCACAACCCAGGTATGTGCCCTGACTGGGAATTGAACCAGTGACCTTTCTGTTTGCAGGCAGATGCTCAGCCCACTGAGCCACAACAGCCAGGGTGATACAATACATTTTAAACTGATTGGTGCATTATTAAATTTAGTGCCCAAATCATCAGCCTCTTCAAGCTGGAGGCATTAGTGCTGTGCGCCTCTGTCCTTGGTGCTGAAATGAAGTTTACAAAGTTTAAGACTGAGGCCCTTGCCCTGTAGGGCCAGTGGCCCCTGAGATGTGGTGGTGGGTTGGGGCAGTGAAAGCAGTTGGTGTGATCAGTATTAAAACGCCCCAGATGTGTGCTTGACTGACACTGATGTCTGAGAGCAGCTTAGGAAGTCAGCTTTAGCTCTCGGGCTCCTTTATTCCCCTAAGACAGCGTTTGTGTAAATTAATAATGGCTCTTACTATGATACATATAGTGAAACTACAAACACCCAGCCTGACACTAAGGCCATGCTCTCTCTTCCTTGTACCTTGCAGCTGCCATGCTGTTTTGACTGTGATTTATACTCAAAGGAATCTGGCTGGCATGTTTACAGATCTTTTTATCACATAACAAGTCCTGTGCAGATTTGTTCATCTTATCCCAATATTTAGTATAATACTGGCACTGATGGGTGCTCACTGAATTCTTTGGGAAATAGAAATACACAGTTAACACTTGATTATCTGTTGAAAAGATCTAGGGAAAAGACCATTGTTAGGTAAGATTCCATTTTCCTCCACACTGTCTTTTCAGTGAGAAATGATTAACAGTGATAAGTCACATCATAGCTTTACCCAAATACTCATCTCCATCACTGCTCTATTGCCAGAACAGGGTCTTGGGTGCAGGGGGAAACCCAAGAAAGTTTGCCAATGTGTCTGAGATAATGATGTTAATATTTCATGTTTGTATTTTCCTTTAAACTCTAAATGTCACTATATCCAACTCCAGTTGGCCATCACAACAGGCATAGAAGTAGACAGACTAAGCATTGGAATCCCTATAAGTACAGTATATAAGATGAGGCTTAGAAACACATTGAATGTCTTGGCCAACAATACAAGGTACATTAACCCTGGATGGTGTAGCTCAGTGGATTGAGCACTGGCCTGCAAACCAAAGGGTTGCCAGTTTGATTCCCAGTCAGAGCACATACTTGGATTGTGGGCCAGGTCCCCAGTAGGAGGTGTGTGAGAGGTAACCACACATTGATATTTCCCTCCTTCTCTTTCTCCTTCCCTTTCCCTCTTTCTAAAGATAAATAAATAAAAATTTAAAACAACAACAACAAAGAACAAGGTACACTAAAGCTGATCTAGAAAGCAAAGTTGAGGCCTCCTGAACTCTAACCCAGAGTTCCTTTCATTGCTTGGTAGAGGGCCAAAGCAAAACTAAGACAAAAGCCTCAGAATCTTAGCTGCCACACTTTGCAACCTCACAGGACTAGTGGAGGTTTGGGGACTTCTGGGAGAGGTCTCCGGGTAGAAGCCATCCCCTCCCAGTTACAGAGATGCCCTTCATCTCATGGGTGCGAACAGAAACAGCACAGTTGTCTGTGTGTGCCTTTACTCTATTTGGCAGGCTTCATTTATTCTAGGCAAGTATTGCCTTCTGCCTTAAAGCCAAAAGGCTTTACATATTTTTTTAAGTTTTAGTTATTTGCCTTGGTCATTGTTAAATTCAGGCCAATTGTTGTGAACTCTTTCAATACTTGCCAAAAACAATAAATAGCTGTAATCTACAGTGAGTACCTAACACGTTTACTCATTCATTATTTAATGATACTTTTCCTTGTTAAATGGGCTTGATGTCTTGTGGGGAAGCTGGGAGGGAACCCCAAAATAATGAAGTCCTAAAGGGACTTCCAGTATGGTTGGGAGACGTGCTATAAAGCTGTGAACTGTTGAGTAATAAGAAGAGCAATTTAAGACGAGAGTACAAGAGCTATCGCAAGGCAGCACTTGATTGATGGCCAAGTAAGTGGTGCAGACAATAGCGCTGTGGTTCTGAGATATTATCCACTGATTTCAGGAGATTAAATTGGACTGGGTATCGCTCAAGGGGTCAACCTATTCAGAGAAGGCACCGATGAAAATTTCCACCCAAATGCAGTGAGAACATTCCCTGGGTAGGCAGGCTTTGGGGAAAGAGGGAGGGAGAGGGGAAATGCTTGTGTAGCTTGAGATCCATGAAATAAGAAGAAAAATTTTATGATTATGAAACAGAAATAAACTATAGTTACTGTCTCTCCAGGACTAAGTAGGAAAAACCAGACATTTGTTTATTTCTTAAAAAATCTTTATTGAGTCTATTTTGTTCCCTTCTTCAGGGCAGGAATGCAGTGGTGACCCCAAGAGCCATGGCCCCTGCTCTCCTGGAGAGACAGACACACACACAGAGACTGCCCCACTGCCCTGAAGGTCTGTAAGGGTTTCCTAGAGAAAGTGACATTTTTGTTGAGACCTGAAGTTCAGGCAGGAAACAGCTAATTAAGGGGGTTTAGGAGAAGCTGGAAAGATTGTTCCAACTAGAGAAAGCAGCCTGCATCGTGGCCCTACAGTGAAAGAACATGTGGTCTGTTTTGCAAAAGAGAAGTTTAGGTGGCTGGAGCCTAGGGTTTGAGGTGAAAAGTCATGAGTGCTGAGGCTGGAGAAGGAAGCAGGAGCCAGATTATGAAGGGTCTTTGGCTCTGGAGGTAAAAGCAGGGCCTGGGGAGAAGAGGAGAAAAATACATCCTTGAAGAATTTTATTGGGAGAATGGCTTGAGCTTTGCACTTAGGAAAGGTGTATGTAGATGTTGTGGGAGGACTAGATTGCAAGGGGCCAGTAGCCAGTCTAGGAGGCTGTGACAGTCATCCAGGCAAAAGGGGACAGTGCTGAACTACAGCAGAAGCCCCGCAGATGCAGAGGAGTGGGCGGGCTTGTCAGACGTTTAAGAGTCAGGTGTGCAAGACTGCTGATGGGTAGAAGGTGGAGGGTGAGAGAGGGGGAGCGTGGAGCACACTCCTACTGCACTGTAATCCCATTCTGCCTGCCACAGATTCACTGAATGGATTAATCTGGGCGTGGGCTCTCTAAGTGGTTCCTTTGGCTGGGTGATCTACATGCAGATGAGTACACACCTTTCCACCCCCGGTCCCCATCACTGCGCTCATCTCTGTATGCTACCTCTCATTTCTCTCGTGAGACCTCACCTAAATCCCGGGAAAAACTAACTTGGGTGCAGGGTGGGGGGAAGCGGGGGGGGGATGGTGAAATGTGGTGGAAGGAAGGATAACTAGAGGATTCAAGATGGTCATTTTATGCCACTTCCTTTCTCTTTTGTCCCCAAAGGGCACACTTTTTTCCTGCCTTTGGCCAGATCCACAGTGTGGATTCCCTTTCCTAACCTGTCCGCTCTGCTCGCTGCCACAAACCAATGCCACCCAGAGAAACCAACAGATAGTTCTCTGCTCTGTGGCTGGCAAGGAGGACCTGACCTTCATTACTCAATAGTGAAGAAAACAGCATCTCCTCCCTTTCTAAGTTGCATTCACGATCCTTTTTCTAACAGCTTGGAGGAGGGAAGTGTGGAAGGCTGGAGCTGGGGAATCCCCTCCCCCTACTCAGCTGAAAAATCTGTCAGAGGGAAAACAAATGTAGCAGAATTGTCGGCCTGGAGCTAATGGAGCTGTGTAGGTGAGAGAGGAGCCAGGTGCCTGACAGATGGCTCAGCTTCTAGGGGACAGAGAGGGCACCTGGACCCCAGCACAGGGAAGGGAAATGATGAAGGTAATTAGGCAGTGCTCTGCTCAGGCTCAGGTGGAGATGGGCAGGGGGAATCTTTGGGGGGCATCTTTTTGGACAGCACCTTCAACTTACTGGTTATCCGAGGGAAGATCCTGGTTTCTCTAACCCTTCCCCTCCCGCCTCAGACACCAGAAGAGGCAGCTTTGAGTCTGCAGCAGAAACAGCCGCCCTGCTGGAAGCTTAGGTTTTGTGTGTCTCTGACACCGACTGGCATCCATTCCAAGAGAGCCTCCCCCACATGCTGGGGTGACAGAGGCCCTTGTTTCCATTGGCTTTTCAAAAGCGTTCCTCAGAAGTTGGATCCTGCTTGGCAGGAGCCTCTTGCTGGCCAAGGTGGTGACAATAACGAGGACTCCCCCATTTAGGGGCTGTGTCATCCTGGGGCACTTCTCAGAGGAAAGCATCATTAGCCAGGCTGGAAATGGCTTTCAAAGTTTCCTTTGCTCAAGGGGAGATCAGAGGACAGCGAGGGGGAGGGGGGCAGGCGGCGGTGCTTGTGTCCAAGGGGAAGGCTCACACCATCCTCCTGTGGCTGCCGTGTCCCCAGCACTGCCCAGGGGTCAGGCCCAGGTCCTCAGTATCTCCTGGGTCACTTCTCAGTATGTTACAGAAGTGATGGGACAAGAAGACCACGTCGTAGCAAGTGGGATTGAGAGAATAATAACAAGGATCATTTTGTCCTCCACTTTTGAGCCATGGTGTGGGCTGGGGAATTTCTTGAGGTTTAATCTGTGGCTCCCAACTTTACCTCTTGTCTCAAATCAGAGACTGAGCCCAGGTCCGTGGGAAGGAAACCCAGAAGGTGGGTGGAGGGAGTCTAGATGCTCTCTGTGTACAGATTTCAAAACCTCCCTGGCTGGTGTGGCTCAGTGGATTGAGTGCCAGCCTATGAACCAGAGGATCACCAGTTCAATTCCCAGTCAGAGCACATGCCTGGGTTGCAGGCCAGGTCCCCATCTGGGGGTGTGTGAGAGGCAACCACACGTTGATGTTTCTTTCCCTCTCTTTTTCTCTCTAGAAATAAAGGATTTTTTTTAAAAAAATTTCAAAACCCTAACACCATTCTCCAACTTTGATTTATATCAGCCATTTGAAAGATTTATTTTTAAAAAGTAGATTTTCAGGGTCTGTGAATCGGAGTTTCTGGGTCAGGGACAGACCACCTGTCCTTTCAACAAGCCCTTTGTGGGCATGAAATACACACAGATGTCTGAGAACCGTTGCATTTAAGCATCTAGGTTCTTGAGAATTCTGCATTCCCACGGCACTGGAGAGGTGGCAGAGCGTGGGTATGTGCAGTACGGAGGCTTGGAGGGCTCCGCAGAGACGTGTGGGTGGGGGAGCCACAGGGCCAAAACAGGTGCAGCCAGACACTGCTTGCGCTGGAGGTGCAGGGGCAGCTGTCGGGCTGACTCAAGCAGCCGAGAGCACGGGTCTGACTCTGAAATGCCCTCACCGCTTGGGAAAGCTCTCTGGAGAGCTGCTGGCTCCCCGAGCAGGAGATAATAATTGCATTGAAAATTCCGGAGAAGCAGAAGGCTTGTAGAACACATTGGAAATTTTAATCACTTTCTCAGAATGACTGTGATTAACATTCTTTCTAGCCCTTCCTAGGTGTGTCCTAAGCTTCCCTCATTCCGGCTGACAGGTAATTAGAGCTCTGGCTAGGGCTGGAGGCACAGGCTGCTTGAGTGACATAGTTCCTGTGGGACGCTGTGAAGACTGAAGCCTGCAAATGGGAGGGACTGATCCTGTCCCCATGGTCCACAGTCCTGTCACCCAAGACCACCCAGAGCCCCGAGCACCCATGTCACAACATACCTGCCCTTCCTTCCATTGCCCAGGGTGCTATGGTGCCTTCCCCCTTGTGAGCCCCTACTGTTTTCTCAAGGCTAAGCTCAAACGGAACTGCTCTGGAGTCCCCCCATGCTCCTGGCAGGATTGAACCCTCTGTGCCCACCTCTACCAAGGCCACCTGAAAAAGGAGGCACAAACCTCTGGCAGGTGGTAGCTGCTGGATAACTAGTCTGTCCCTTTATCTCATCATTTCTTTATTTGTGTGTCTGTCTGTGCTTCAGGATAAGACATGAGCTCATTCTTCTTGGTATTCTCAGTAACCATGCAAACCCTAGCCTAGTTAGTGCTGGGACAAGTTTGTTGAATGAAAGCAGTACGTCTCAGTCTGAGACTGGAAGATGTGAAGGGGAGAGCAATGACAGGCTTCTGTTTAGATGCAGGATTACTCAGAGTGTCCCAGAGTGTCTATTTATCTGAGAGAGCACCTAAGGACCCTCTGGAAGGAGGTGTCCTCATTGCAGTGCAGAAGCCACCAAGAAAAACCGTGGCCAACACAGCTTTTCCCAAAGTCACACCATCCTGGTTGTAACTGTGGCCCATTACGTTGTATTTGTTTATAGTTCAGATGACTCGCCTCTTCACGTCTCAGTTTTTCCATCTGCAGTGTGGGCCGGGGCACATCATCAGTAAGGCTGCCTCACTCCTTCTCTGATACATCTTTAGAAGAAGACAGCTGTCACTGGGGGCGGGTGTGTATAGCTCTTTGGAAAACAGAGCCATTTGTTACATGTGGCAAGAAGTGTGAAGGGCAGGGCTTGAGATGGAGAGGGAGAGAGTGAAAGAGAATCAGAATTGCCTGTTTCTTCCTCATCTTCCTCTGATACCACACTCCGAGTTGACTTCTCTAGCCTGCAAGTAAAAGGAGAGAACTAGGAGAAGAGCCCCCACCAACTCACTGCCTGGGAGCATCTTAAAGATGCAGAATCTCGGGCCCCACCCCAGATCGACTGAATCAGCATTGGAATTTTAATAAGATTGACTCATCTGCATTAAAATGTGAGAAGCACAGGCATCAAGCAGTCTTAAAAACATTCGTGAAAGTAAAATGAGAAACAGGGAAGAATAGATGCAGAGGATGTTAAAAAAATATTCTATCCATCAAGGCCTGGTGACAAGGCAGAAATTTTCTCAGGAAAATAACCAGGAATCCACTGCGGCGAGGTGATGGGAGGAAGGCTTCTGTTTAGATGCAGGATTACTCAGAGTGTTGACAGATAAGAAGAAAACACCCATGGGTGGGCTCAGACCAATACAAGGCACACACCCTAGCACAATGACAGGGCAGCCCAAACAGAGTGTGGAGGGGAGGGGACAGCCCTCCTAGTCCTGCACGGCAGACCTCCCATGGTGTCCCTCCCCAAATCTACCCAATCATTTACCTGCTGGAGCAAGACTCCAAGGACCTTGCCCTGGGGGCGATGGTGTGTGTGTGGGGGGGGGGGGCGGGTGTCAATGCATTCTAGTTTGTTTTACAATGAATCCCTCAGTTTTTATTTAGTTGGGGTTTTAGACTGAACCTCCCTTCTCCACCAAAGGTTGAGACGGTTGGGGAGTTTCCCCACAAAATGGGAAGCACACTTGTAGACGTGTGTGTGGTGTGCTTCTGTGTTTACATATGATCATGCATGTCTACAGTTGAGGTATCCCTGATATACAATAAAATGCACTGCTCTTCAGTGTGCAGTTCCATGAGTTTGAACAACTGCACACGCACACACTATGTGCAGACTAAACAAGATGCATGTTGCCATCACTCCAGACTTTCCATGTGCCCTTTCCAGTCAGCCTCCCCCCACCTACCTCGAGGTTTCTGACTATGATTCCCTCGGATGAGTCAACCCATCCTTGGACTTCATAAATGGGATCCTCCAATATAATTGTGGCAATGAACTCTATTGTGTTTCTTTCCAATCAACATCATGTTTCTGATGACTTCCGGCCAAGATGGAGGCATAGGTAGACACACTGTTCCTCCTCGCACAACAAAAAAGAGGACAATAATACATTTAAAAACAAAAAATAACCAGAATGGACAGAAAATCAAACTGTATGGATGTCTGACAACCAAGGAGTTAAAGAAGAAACACTCACCCAGACTGGGAGGAGGGGTGGAGATGGGCAGCCTGGTGGAGAGTACTTGAGGCAAGGTGTGGATTTCGGACTGAGTGGTCCCACATTCACATGCAGATAAACTGGGAGGAACAACTGGGGAGCAAGACAGACTGTGCAACCCAGGGCCCCAGTGCAGGGAAATAAAGCCTCAAACCTCTGGCTGAAAACACCTGTGGGGGTTGAGGCGGCAGTGGGAGAAACTCCCAGCCTCACACAAGAGTTCGTTGGAGAGACCCACAGGGTCCTAGAACGTACACAAGCCCACCCACCTGGGAATCAGCACCAGAAAGGCCCAATTTGATTGTGGATAGTGGGGGAAGTGACTGAAAGCCGGCAGAGAGTGGAGCAAGTAGCACTGTTCCCTCTCTAACCCCTCCCCCACATACAGTGTCACAAGGCAGCCACATGGCCTGCCCTGCCCTGGCGAACACCTAAGGCTCTGTCCCTTACTATGTAATAAGCAAGCCAAGATGAAAAAAAAATGGCCCAAATGAAAGAACAGATCAAAGCTACAGAAAAAATACAACTAAGTGATGAAGCAATAGCCAATCTATCAGATGCAGAGTTCAAAACACTGGTAATCAGGATGCTCACAGAATTGGTTGAATATAGTCACAAATTAGAGGAAAAAATTAAAGCTATGAAACGTGAAATAAAGGAAAATGTATAGGGAACCAACAGTGATGGGAAGGAAACTGGGACTCAAATCAATGGTTTGGAACAGGAAGAAGAAAAACATTCAACCAGAACAGAATGATGAAACAAGAATTTGAAAGTATGAGGAGAGGTTTAGGAACCTCCATGACTTCCTTAAACATTGCAACACCTGAATCATAGAGGTGCCTGAAGGAGGAGAGGAAGAGCAAAAAGTTGAAGACTTACTTGAAAAAATAATGAAGAACAATTTCCCAAATCTGGCAAAGGAAATAGACTTCCAAGAAGTCCAGGAAGCTCACAGAGTCCCAAAGAAGTTGGACCCAAGGAGGAACACACCAAGGCACATCATAATTACATTAGCCAAGATTAAAGAGAAGGAGAGAATCTTAAAAGCAGCAAGAAGAAAGGAGACAGTTGCCTACAAAGGAGTTCCCATCAGACTGTCAGCTGATTTCTCAAAAGAGACCTTCCAGGTGAGAAGGGTCTGGAAAGAAGTATTCCAAGTCATGAAAGGCAAGGATCTACATCCAATATTGCTCTATCCAGCAAAGCTGTCATTTAGAATGGAAGGGCAGAGAAAGTGCTTCTCACATAAGGTCAAGTTAAAGGAATTCATCATCACCCAGCCCTTATTATATGAAATGTTAAAGGGACTTATCTAAGAAAAAGAAGATAAAAAATATGAACAGTAAAATGACAACAAACTCACAGTTATTAACAACCAAACCTGAAACAAAACCAAACTCAGCAAACAACTAGAACAGGAACAGAACCACAGAAATGGAGATCACATGGAGGGTTATCATCGGGGAGTGGGAGGAGGCAGAATGGAGGGAAAGGTACAGGGAATAAGAAGCGTAGATGGTAGATAGAAAATAGGGGGAGGTTAAGAATAGTAAAGGAAATGTAGAAGCCAAAGAACTTATATGTATGAACCATGAACATGAACTAAATGGGGGGGGATATGGGTGGGAGGGAGTGTGCAGGACGGAGGGGAATAAAGTGGGAGGGGAATGGGACAACTGTAGGAGCATAATCAATAACATATATTAAAAGAAAAACGTCACGTTTCTGAGATCTGTCTGTGTGATTGCACAGATCTGCCGTCCATGGCTCTGCACTGCTAACCGCAGTGTGCGTCTGAAGAGAATACAATCTGTCCGCCCATTCCCCTGTCCATGCTCTTCTGCATCTTCTGAACGAGGCTGCTCTGAGCAGTCTTGTGGAAGCTGCCCGTGGACATGACTTGTTTTTTGTTTCTTGGGGATAAATACCTGGGAGTATAATTTCTAGGTCACACATAAATGTGTGATTAACTTTACAAGGACAGCCAGTTATCCGAAGTGGCTGTGATGTGTCAGCTTCTCTCATCACTGATGATGGACAGCCCTACTTGTCCCCTGTCTTCACCCCGCGTGTCGGTGTCATCAGTCTTCTTGATTTTTAGCCATGTCGGTCGGAGCGAAATGGTCCCTCCCTGTGGTGTGAATTTACATTTCCCTGATGACTTGTGAGTTGAGCACTTCTTCATGGGCTTACTGGCCATTTATATATCTCCATCTGTGAAGCATCTGTTTGAATCCATTGCCCATTTTGTGAAAGTCGTATTATCTTTTATCGTAGACTCATAGGAATTCTTTACATATTTGGAATATAAGTCCTCTGTCATATGTACTGCAAATATTTTTGCCAGTCTGTGGATTGCCTAGTCACTTTCTTAATGATGATTTTTAATGAGCAGAAGTTTTTAATATGTAGGAAATACAATGGTTTTTTTAAATATTCATGAAGTATTGTTTTTTTCTTATATGCCTAATGCTTTTTGTGTCCATGGCAATCTGCCTTCCTCAAGTTATTGGAGAACATAAAGGATTCTAACTGAGTGGAATTGTGCCTCTGCCCTTACCAGCTGTGTGACCTTGTCAAACGGATCAGCCTCTCTGTGCCTCTGTTTCCTCTCAAATCATAGACTAACAGATTACTAACAGGCTGGAATCAAATTGATGAAGTGGAATCATCTGTGACATCTATCTCAAAGGTTCTGCTGAGGATTGAGTTAGGATTTGTCAAGTGCTTAGACTAGAACTTAAAAATATGTTTCCCAATATCCTTGTTACATTAAAAGAAGGCAAATAAAGGCTCCTTTAGTCTTTCAAACAACTATTTACTTCATGAGTCAGGCAACCATGCTGGGCATTGGTTTTACCATCTAAAGTTACTCAAAAGCTCTACCATTATATGCTTTCAAAATTGTATTAGCACCTAGTATGTTCTACAAAATTTACAGTCACCTCCTTCATTCCTGCAACAGTGTATCTGGAGTTTACTATGTCTCAAGGACCCAGCTAAGCCCATTCCACATAGGATATTATTTAACCCTCACAACACACCTTCAAAGACTCCAAGTTTGATGGAATCTAAGAGTGGATTAGTCGGCACATTCGGCACCTCTGGGTCTCCATAAAACAAGGACTATTCCCTCCACTCCCTGTCTAGCTTCTTGCAGGATGAACTGGGTCAGCCTGCCTATCTGCACCTCTGGACAAATTGCATATTTGATTTTTCAGCTGTCTAGAATTGACTGAAGAAGTTTCTAGCTGTGGGTGGGTAATAGAGTGAAGCAGAGGCTTTGCAACTGGTGAGAGCATGAGTCCTAACTCCACCTTTTACTAGTTGTGTGACCTTGAGCAAGACCTGTACCATTTAGTCACCCATTCGTTCATTCATTCAGAAAATACTCAAGAGCACCTGTGTCCTAGGCTCTGAGGAGACAGTGGGGAGCCAAAGTAACAATAGGACCTTGCATCCTGGTGGCTTTGTGGCTAAATGTTTTTCTTTTAAAATGAAAAAGCACAACAGAACCTTCTTCATAGGATTGTTGTGAGATTAATTGGGATGATGTGAGGAAAGCATTCAGCATAGTGCCCCTGGAACATATGTAAAATGTAACAATGTCATGAAAAATGCCAATGCCTTCCTGAGTTTGATATTTTTCAAATATTTCTTGACTGACATAATAGTGTAGCAGAATTGCCTGACAGAATAGCAGTGATTTCTAGCATATACGGTCCAAAGTTTTCTGTCTTGGTCTTTTTTTCCAAAGATAGCTACCTGACTAAAAGATGAAAATAGAGCCAAGACCACTTATTATAGAAATTTAAAAATATTTAGCCCTGGCTGGTGTGGTTCAGTGGATTGAGTGCCAGCCTGCAAACCCAAGGGTCACGAGTTCAATTCTCAGCGAGGGCACATTCTTGCATTGTGGGCCAGGTCCCCAATAGGGGGCACACATCAACCACACATTGATGTTTCCCTCCCTTTCTCTCTCCCTCCCTTCTCCTCTCTAAAAACAAACTAATAAAATCTTAAAAAATATATATTTATCATAGTCTGCAGAATAAATTGAGAAGAAATCTCATTTACATCTTTAACCAAGCAGCCAGCATTATTAGCTATTTAATTGTCTACTCTTCATTGGTTATCTCAACCTTTCAGATAGATCTTTTAGACAAGATTGAAGGTCAGCATTTTTCCTTTAAGCTTATTCTAAACCCAAATATTATGGCCTTAAATCTGACCATACGTATAATAGTAATAGACAGAGTAAGTGATTACCGAAGAGTAAGATGGCGTGACTTTCATTCAGAGAAGAAACCACCTATATCTGTAAAGGTGTACTCTGCCTTCTCTCTTGTCACAGCGGCTGCACACCACCTCTGTCCCATGAAACAGCAGCCCCCTCGATCTGATTCCATCTCTTCTCTCTACACTGTAACCATTTCCATAGTCATCTGTCTCTCCCTAGTAAACTATATGCTTAGAATCAAGAACCAAGTTTTACTTTTTTTTCCTGTTTAGTTCATATCACCATGCCTGGCACATAATTGGTTTGCAATATATGTCAATTGAGCTGAGTTAAAAAGGCATTGACTTTCTCTCAAATCATAGGTTAACAGATTATTGACAGTATAAAATCAAATTAGTCTAACTGTCATCTCTCTGTTTTAAAGAGTTCTAAAAATATAATGATGATGACAAAGTCTTTTTTTAAAGATTTTATTTATTTATTTTTAGAGAGGGAAGGGAGGGAGATAGACAGAGAGAGAAACATCAATGTGTGGTTGCTGGGGGTCATGGCCTGCAACTCCGGCATGTACCCTGACTGGGAATCAAACCTGCAACACTTGGGTTCACAGCCTGCACTCAATCCACTGAGCTATGCCAGTGATGGCATGACAAAGTCTTTTAAAAACACTCTGAATAGAATTCAGCTGAAGCTATTCAAAGACTTAGGTTTAACTCTTTTTTACAAACAACATGTCATCTTAGAAAAAGAAAGTTATCAAAGCTCCCAGGGAAGAAATATTACTACTAAAATCAGGAGCAGTTGGATCTGCCTAGTATTGAGTACAATTCCAGCACTAAATGGTTTAAAATACCCTCATTACTTACCAATATTTTTAGCTTATTTATTAAAACAACTTGGCATAAATGTTAGATAATCTGGTTGCACATTCCCTATTTGTAACAAAAAAGAAAAACATTCTATTCTATTCAAGGATATGATTTTATCATTTTAAAATGAGTGTGACTATATAAAGAGACTCAAGAAGCTGCTGAAACTTTTCGTTAATTATTTCAGGACGGTTAGCAAATGGAAAGATAATAAAAAATGGAAGAGTGAAAATTTATCCTGGAGAACTGGGCAGCAGGGATATGGGGTAAAGAATGGGAGGATAAGAGTCACTCAGTGATACTTATTGAGCACCTACTATGTGCTAGCCACCGTCTAGGTCCTGTGACAGAGAGGTGCACCCTGTGCTTGTGGAGCTGACATTTAAGCTTGGACACATTCATACAAAGAGGTTTTAATATGCTGAACCTCAAAGGAAAGGGCCTTCGCCCCTTAGCTCCCTGGGGCTTCTTGGCAGTATGCAAATGTGCTCAGGCTCTTTCTACCTATGAGCTCCACAGATTCATGGAAATTAGGAGAGACCACAAAACAGATGCTGCTATCACCTTCTCTAGGGCCTGGAGCGCCTACTGCTCTTACATGTACAGAAGCAAGGAGGCTACTTATGTAATTCCTCTCTGGACAGAAAGCTACATCTCAAGGTGGCTGTGTCTACCTATGCTGAGAATTGACTGGCTGTTCCCCTGCTAAAATTGTAATAAATAATAACAATAGTAGATAAAACAAATGTCTTCTGTGGTGCAAGTATCTCTGGAGCACATTTACTTCTGAAGGATCACAGTGACAATTAAAAGAGAAAATGGAAAGTGCCTCTCGTGGTGCCTGGCAGGAGGTCAGCATTCAACACGCACACACACACCCCCCACTTCCTCAGCCCCTTTGGAGGAGGTGCACCACCAGCCCTGCCTCTGAGAGGACATACAAATCAGTCTATCATTCAGCACGGGCTGTCAGCTGCGCCTCCTGCACATCTGGTGTGCAAAGTACGTGAATCCCTCTCTAATCAACAACTCAGAGTAATGGCATTTCCGACCCTCGTCACAGAACTCAACCGGGAATTGATTGCAGCACAGCTCTTGCCAAATGTTTGCCAGGGACAGGAGAGATTTGAGAAAAAATATGTAATTGAGATGTTATTTACATGCAGTCTTCTTCTGAGCTTTTTCTTGGAGTCAAGAAATCATCAAAACACTTAATTGGGCTACATTATTGCTATCCTCTGTCAAATCCTTTGTTGAATAAAAATGGGCTGCTCCTTTACCACTTTTTAGAGGATTTACCTTAGAAATACCTGCTTAGCATGAGGCCTGACCCATAGTAGGTCCTTACTAAGTATTTGAATATTGAAAAGATGAACCTGTTTGAATAAGAATTATGGGTTTTTTCCCCCAAAATATAGCCCGAAGTGAAAATAACATCTATTAGAGTTTCCTTTTAATTCCTTCTCTCTCTAGGGAGCTGTTCTTCATCTTTCACGTCTCAGCTGCATATCACCTTCTTTCTGGTGCCTCCCCCACTCAGGGTTCTAGGCTCTCCCCTCCTCCGTCCCCAACTCCCACCTCTGGTACAGCACCTATCACATGCTTTCCATTGTTTGCACCACCATCCCCTTGCCAGACTGTGAGCCACTTCAAGACCTGATTGTGTCTATTTCGTCTCTGTAAGATCCTCTGTGCATCTTACAAGACCTGGTCGACAATAGATTGATAAATGCATGAATGGCAAAAGAGTAAATAAAGCAATTCAGTGTCCTTTACATAAACACCAACGGAGCATTTCTTCCTTGACTCCAGTAACAGGAAGGTGGGACATTTCCAGTATACTTTTTTATTGAGTTCCTGCTTTATGCCAAACATTTTCCTGATATAATGGAGATCTCTGTGGCCCCTAATTCTCAGGAGTTCCCCATCAGGGGAGTGAGACAGACACATTCAAGGTAATTTGGGTTCAATGTTGTAATAGCAATACAAAAAAAGCACTCAGGGGAGTGTGGGGGGCCATGAGAGAGATTGATTCCAACACAGAGATAAACAGGGCTTGTTGCTTGAGGTTGACTTGGAATGGACAGAACTGTGACAGATGCAGGGATGGGAAGCAGACGTCAGAGAGAATAGCTGCCTTCCTTTACTTGTCTATGGCTCTGAGATTTTGGAGTGCATGAACTGTTTTCACATTTATATCCACAAAGGCCTAGTATGCCCTAGGAACTTTTCAATAGGTGCTTGTTGAAAAATAAAGTTTAAGGATATAGAGGTAAGACTGGAAAGGATGGTTGAAACCAAACTGGGAAGGACAGAGTTCTGTTGGTTGTAGGTAGACGCTGAGCATTCTTGAATTGGGGAGGGACGCAATCAGATCAGGCTACCTGCGAGGGGTGGATTGGAGGGCAGAGAAACTGGGGATCGGGAGAGCAGCCGGGTGACACTTGACAGGTGTGGGCGAGAGTCCGTGACGATGCTAAGGAAACAGAGTGTGAGGAAGCGGCAAGGAAGAGCTGAGGGTCTTCTGGTTTCAAGTTAACACTTCTTATTTCTCTTTTAAAATTACCCAAAGCAGTAAAGACTAGAATAAAATATTAATTCCATCCCTGGTTAAACTAGGAAACCATACATAATTCACACCACAAAATATAAAGATAAATATGACATGGGATGTTGGGAATTGATTTAGCAGAGCAGAGGAAGCTTAAGAAGATTGAGGGTAAGTGTCTGTGGCAGGGGATATCGGTGAGAGGCAACCCCATTCACTCAGAAGAACCCAGAAGAGACTGAAATCCAGAAGTGCCAGGTGCTGAGGAAGGTGGAGGTGTGCTGTGCTTGAAGGCAGGGGAATGGGTTGAAGTCTGTAAAAGGATTAATTAGACCTCCAAGACCCCACCCTGAACATCTGGCAATTATCTCTCTCTGTCACTTTGGTGGGAGAGATGATATTTGTTCTCTCAAGCAACTGAACCGAAGGGCCTCTGAATTCAGAGATGCCAGGCATGGCAGAGAGCTTGCATGAAGTTGGCCCCCTGAAAACAGAAAATTTGCATGAAAGGCTGCATCCTGAATGGCAAGACACTGAACCCCCTTCTCCTATCCCCCTGACGACCAGCTGCTATACTTACACCCTTCTAAGAGGGGGCTGGAACTTCTTTCTCTAGAGAACCTCAAGCGCCCGCCAGAGAGGGGAGGGAAGGGAAGGATACACATGCACACAAACACCCCCTCCCACCCCCCCGCCACACACAGATATTTCTCCAGGAAGACACTCAGTCTGCAAGTTGAACTCCAGCAGCCACAGAGCTCTACCCAATCACAGAGGACTCTGGTCAGTCTTTTTTGTGTCTTATTCTTAAAAATCAATGAAAGGTTAAGGGTTCTCGATTTTTTTTTTGAGAAAGGCCTACAAGATGAAAAGCAGAAAGGATAGGAAAAAAAATAAGGAGCCAAAGAAAACTTACTTTAAAGAAAACGATAATTAGCACCCTCTGGGAGATGAGGATGCTATAAAAAAGAAAGAACAATATGATAAAAAGAATGTTCTTGCAAATTAGCAGCATAGCTAAAATGAAAAAGAATTGAAAGATTATGTTGAAGAAATCTCATTGAAAGTAGAATACAGAAACAAAGATATGAATAATAAAAGAGAAGAGGGAAGAAAATGAGAGGATTCACCCCTTGATATCAAATCAATGGAGGTGGTAGAAAGACAGAACAGAGACAAGGGGTGAAACAGAATTATCCAAGAAATAACTTGATGACGTTTTGGAAAAGCAAACTGCAAAGGCATCTAGATTAAAAGTCCAAAAGCTGTTCTTCCAAAAATAATTTTTAAAAAACTGTACCAAGACACATCCTCATGGAATTTCAGGGAGGAAGAATTAATAGAAAGACATTCCAGAAGGAAGAGGTCATATACTAATACAAAGGTTTAGTAATGAGCAGCTACCCTGGAAGCTAGAAGGTAGTAGAGAACTACACTCAGCTTTATAAAGAAAATGTATTTGTACTCTAAGAACATACAGTTAGCCAAAGTACCAAGATGATAACACAAAAGTATTTAGGCATACAAAATCTCAACAAACCTACCTTCAACTCATCACACTTGAAGAAGCCAGTAGGTGTTATATTCTCCCAAACAAGGAAAGAGGAAGCATGAGGCCCAAGAAGGACAGGAGAGGGATGATGGGAATTTCTGGGCTAGGGAGGAAGGGGGGTCTCAAGACAAGAGCTGTGGAGCTGGCCTAGACAATGACCAGTCCATTGAACTGGAAGGTTAAAGGCTCCAGAGAGAATTCTCCAGACTGACTAGTTATCTATCTATCATCTATCTGTCTATCTATTTATCTATCTATCTATCATCTATCTCTGCATTCGACCAGTTGGTGGAGAAAATGGGGACATAAACCAGTCATTGCTACCACAGAATGCTAAGAAAATGGGTGGGGGAAGAGGCAAGTATTAAACCATGTGAAAAAAACTCAAGTTGAACAAGGAGACAACTGTAATAATAACATACTGCTTGGCACAGGAGTAAACAATGTTTATGTGGGTCTAATAAGATGGACATTGAATTTTGATTACAACAACATTGTGGTGTAATGATACAGATAAAAAGGTAAACGAGGAGCAGACACGGGGAGGGGTTGGGGGGCTGGAGTAATTGTTCATCATCGTAGGGAGTCACTATTTGATGACTGATGTTGGAGATCAAGACAAAGCTCTGCAAGCTCATTGTCTAGAATAATGAAGGTAAGTACTAGAAGAAATAGCTAAAATAACGATAAGCGGTCATAGCTCGGCTGGGCTGTCATGTGTGGTGGTGCCGGTTGTGTGCTCCATGACTCAGGTAGCTGCCGTGCCCGGCGCGGTATGGAAATGCCACCCCGGAAGCTGCTCAACCTGCCCGCCTGCCCAGCCTTCCACCTGCCCAGCCTTCCACCGTGGCTCCGCCCCTGGGAGGAGGATCAGTACTGGGGCAGGGTCATGTGAGGCTGTTCTATTCAGTTATAAACATTTTAGCACTATTTGCCTTTTAAAGTGATGTGTTTGATTTTTTGAAAATGTAAAATGAAGAAGAAAGGAGAGGACAGGTTGCAGACATGCTTCGGAAATAGCTCAGTGGGATTCAGCAGCCACCGAGGGACAGGCAGATGAGAGGGAGACAGTAAAGAGACCCTACAACAATCAGTTAAATGGTAATGAGAAAAACCGGAGGAATTTAGTATCAGAGGAGCCAATGGGGAGAGTAACCGGGAGATAATGGCCAGCGGCCAGCAGCGACGTGTGCTGGTGAGTGGGAAGTTACAGAGCCTCGGGCGTCCAAAGACCTGGGACTGAGCTCCAGCACCTTCTAGGTGGGCAATTCCTCTTTTAAAGAAAGATAAGGATGATAGCAACCTGTCCACACCCCTTTGCCGCTGTTTTCATGAAATATAGAGCACAGGCTTGCCGGAGTGAGAAACCATTTCCAGCACCCAGGTCTACCTCTTGGTGGTCCCCTTCTCAGGCTCATCTGTGTATTGTCTGGGGAAAGGACCATGTTGTTAAAAATTCATTTTATTTGCAAAGTTATATTAATTGTTTCCAAGGCCTTTGGGAAGATGTTTTCCCTTGAAACTTGACTGGGGTTCATCTTTGCTTCCTTGAAGCGGAGAACTGCAGCTGGGATTTCTGAGGATCTCGGAGAAGCCTGTGGAAATCTTCCGGCCTGGCCCGAGGAGCAGCTATGGGCGATGACCGTCTGGCCTTTGCCAGGCAGGTGAACTAACTCCTTCCCACTGCAGGGCTGTCACTGCAGGAGGGGCGTCCCTGCCCCAGGGCGGACATGACCAGGAAATTTAAAGTGGTGCTGTTTCAACCCAGTCCACATCTGGCTTTCAGCGAAGACGAAGTGGGCCTTGAGGCTGGAGGCATCTAGCCTGGAGCCTGAGCCCACGCAGGAGCAAGGACCATCTGGGAGGGGGAGAACTCTGGCAAGTGGATCGCTGTTCCGAGTTCACCAAAATCCCTCTCCCCTTCCAGCGACCAGAGCCTTTACCACCACCCGGGACTGTGGAGGAAGTGGCCCCCCCCCACCCTTTTTCTGGGTTCAACCGCAGCGGGTCACCTGTTCTTGAAGCCTCCCAGCACTTTCACACCTCAGTGCCTTGTGTCACTGTCTCCCTCGGACCAAAGCGCCCCCTTTCCCTTTATTTGCTCGGTAAACTTCTGTCCTTTCCTTCAAGGCTCAGCTTAAATGTCACTTTCTTGGAGAAGCCTTTCCTGGCCCGGTTAGACCGCCCACCGTGGAGAGGCTGGACTGGCAGCCGGTGGTGCCCGGGGAGCAGCTTTCCCAGGGTGCTGCTCCGTGTCTGCTAGAAGGTGGGCCGAGGGGGCCTCTGTGGGCATGGCCGCAGTGCCCCACACTCCTGACAAGAAGCAGTCGGGCACCCAGCCCGGCCACCAGCTGGATGATTGAGGACTCAGCGCCATGGAGCATGGCCATGATGAAACTAGCAGGAAAAGAAGGAAGCGGGCGAAACTCCCACCTTGTCCATAACGGTTCTCAGTGGGGCAGTCGCAAAACATCTAAGCTTCCGTGAACCTTCTCGATGCAGCCTCAGGATGCGCCGACCAGAAAGCTCGTGACTGTGGAGCGGAAGAATTCACTGGCTGTGCGCGTGCGGCTGTCGGGAGGGGCAGTTCAGTGCTGGAGGTTCCCACGCAAACCAGCGGCCTTTGTGGTAGAACCAGTGACCCGTCAGACTATCATCAGAGACTGGAGACAATGATCGATGAAGGGTGTTCCTAATTCTCGATACTGATGCTGTTTAAGAATGTTTAATCACGGTGAATGTGCACACCATAAAATTTACCACTGTAGCTGCCTTTAATGTCCAGCGCCGAGTCGCTAAGGACGCTCCCCTGGTGTGCAGACATAACCGCCATCGCCTCCTGAACTCTTATGATCTTGCAAAGCTGAAATCTGTACCCACGAAACAGAAATTCACTCCCCCTGACTCAGCCCCCGGGAACCACCATTCCACTCGCCGTTTCTGTGAATTTGATCACCCCAAGTGCCTCACAGAACTGGAATCATATAGTCTATGTCTTTTTTAACTGGCTTATTTCATTTAGCACAGTGTCTTCGAGGTTCATCCACGTTGTGGCACGTATCAGGATTTCCTTTCTTTTTCAGGCTGGATAATATTGCACTGCCATGCATACGTCTCCCGAGTTTCATTCATGCATTCATTAACGGATGGACGCTTGGGTTGCTTCCATGCTTCAGCTATTGTGAATAATGCTGTGAGCCGGGGTGTATCCGTATCTCCTTGAGGACTTGGTTGCAATTCTTCTGGGCATAGGCCCAGAAGTGGAGTTTCTGGATCATATGGTGAGTCGGCTTTTAGTGTTGGAGGAACCACCACACAGTTTTCCACGGCGCCTGCACCACTTTGCGTTCCCACCAGCAGCGCCCAAGGGTTCCAGCTTCCTCACATCCTCACCAGCACTTGTTACTTTCCTTTTCACGGCAGCCGTCTAACGGGTGTGAGGCGGTATCGCGTTGCGATTCTGACTTGCATTTCCCTAGACATTAGCGATGTTGAGCATCCTTTTGCCATTGTAACAGAAAAGAATACTATCTTCATATTCTCTCCGTTGTGATGGGGAGGTACGGGTCTCGCACCGGTGTTATTAGCCACGTGTCAATGTTTTTAAAGCCCATGACACAACTTTGTTTATGTCACTTCATGAGGATGGTGCCCTTAGACACACCAAAATCACATCCTAGCTGTTCCCACTCTTGGAGCAGTGAAAGGCTTGTTCTGCACAAGTGTCAGTAACCAGAGGTCAATGTCCAGGTCGTGTGGCTCTTCTCATGACCTTTTCCCGTCCACAGAGGACGTGAGGGGTGCTCTCAGGTCCCCTCCTGCGGCCTTGGGTCTTCCAGGCCACGGGAAGCCTGTGATAAACTCATCCGAAGAATTCCTGGACAGCCTGCCTGAGTCCCACGTTGCGTGTTTCCTCCTTGTCAAGCAAGATGCCAGGATGGTAAATTCTATATTTGCTAGAATCCACTGTGAATAAAATTATTTTTAAAGGAATGGCAATTCATTCGGAGGAGATGAGAGGAGAAATCTCTCCTTTGAGGCATCGGAGGTTTAAAAGGCTCTTTGCTAGTAATAGCTCAAACGGAGCTAGAAAAAACCCTACGAGTTTCTCGCCAGTCCGCTGGCCTCCGAGCCCAACTGCAAGTAGGTCCGGGCTCCAGGGAGGCGGGACGAAGGTGGGCGAGGCGGAAATGTATGCTTTTCACTAAGACCACAGCGGAAAAGGGCTAATAGGTAATACACTACAGAATATAGACAGAAGAAATATAAGTTCCCGGAAATTTATTCCGTGTACTACTTAGCCTTCGTACCGCCGTATTTCAAGGATAATAAGTTCGGCGAGGATTTTTGGTTTTCAGTTCGATTAATAAATCTATCTCTGCGAGGAATTGGCAGCAGGGAGCATGGAGTCTGGGCTGAACGCCCCCCCCTCCCCCCCAGGGGACTTCTCAAGCACCTGCCATCCTCCACGTCAGAGAGAGGAAGGCTGCCTGACAGCGGGCCTCACCCGGGAGGGAGAAACCAGCCCCTCGGGACGGAGGCGGGGAGGGAGGGTCCAGTTGGGATGCGTGCTTGCATCCCACCCCTTCTCCAGCCAGCGCATTGGGGGCAGCGCTCATGTGGAGCTGTATCTGGAGGCAGTCGTCCCCAGGGGTTGGGATGGACGTCTTGGCAGCTGTCCTTGTGGCTTCCTGACAATTGTCCCCTCTTTCCTGACATTCTTCCCAGCCCCGTAGTTCTAGCTCTCAGACTCCTCCTTACTGGGAGACGTGGGTTATAAAAATACTCCCCAGGAGGAAGCTGCTTTTCCAGTATGGAGGAAGTGGGAAGGCAAACGGGGTTGGGGCATACCTGGTTCTCTTCCCGTGGGAACAGTGGCCCAGGGCCCCCCACCTGAAGCAGGTAATGCTGGGGTTTCCCTTCAGCCCCCCAAACTCTAGGGTTTCCAAGAAGTCACCCCAAATTAATTCCATTTATGATGTTCCCTTAAGATTCAGTAATTTATTTGTTCATTTCTCCATTCATTGGCTATGTTTTATTCTACAAATATCTATTGAACAGATATTTATTGAGTGACTAATAGATGCCACGATGCTAAGCATTGTGGCAGGAGGCCTAGAAAGGCTGATTCTAACTTGAACACTTCATTCATAGGTGCAGATGCAGGCCTAGAATAGCTCACTCAATTCAACAGCCACTAGCCTCATGTGGCTACTTAAAGCCAAATTAATTAAGATCAAACGGTCCGTTTTTGAGTGACATTAGTCTCATTCCAATTTATCGATAGCCCCATGAGGGTTGGCTGCCATATTGGACAGACAGTGTGGATCCGGGACATTCCCAAAGGTTCTGCTGGACCAGGAGGCTCTAGAGAGTTCAGCGAGTCTCGCCGGATCACACAGCCATTCCGTAGTTCAAGTCAGGCTCTGAACTCAAGTCATAATTCGCCCGCATCTAACGTTTCTGCCAAAATGAAAATAAGACTGAGAATTATTCCACTTGCAAACACCAAAATATTTGGAAGGAAACAGAACGAAAATAGAGATGCATTATACAGGTATCTATTTTGAAAGTATCCAGGTAGCTGACGCCAACTGGAGTAAAATGTCCAAGCATCTTGCATAAGTGTTTTTATTCATAAAACAAGTCCCTAAACACATTGAAAGCAGGGCTCTGATGGCCACTGCGGGCCCCTGAGGACCAGGTCCCTGCTGTGACTGCGGAACACTCCCTCTGCTGGGGCAGACTCCGCCCCGCCCCGACGGAGCCAGGCGGAGCCAGGCGGACCCATGGCCTCGGGGTCACCAAGGCGTCCCCGCGGAGGACAGCACAGGGGATGGAGGCAGGTCGGAGTCCTGCCTCCAGCTGGGGGCCAGCGTCTCACTCCCCCTGAGCAGAGCATCGGGCCCCTCATGTCTGAAGTGAGCAGAGCACCGCCGACCTGGCAAGGTCGTCTGAGGGCAGAGTGAGGTGAGGTAGGCAGAGGTGCCCCGAAGACGGGAAAGCATTCGCTAGACGTTCCTGCTGAACTGCCTTCCTGTCACCCTGGGCTGGGCACACCTGCCTGCCTTTTTCCTTAAATTTTTTTTAATCCTCACCTGAAGATACTTTCTTAAGAGAGAGAGGAAGTGAGAGAGAAACACTGATGTGAAACATTGATGGGTTGCCTCCTGTATGTGCCCTGACGGAGGATTGAACCCGCAACCTAGGTGTGTGCCCTGACCAGGGATTGAACCTGCAACATTTTGGTGCATGGGGCAATGTTCCGACCACCTGGCCAGGTGTGTCTGTCTGACTTCTTGCTGCATCATAGTTAAACCAAACCATCCCATCTCTCAGGTGATGTTTTCACCTGTGTGGGGAACTTGAGGCTTGCTCTGACCAGGGAAGTTAAAAATGTCCTGTTTTATATTGCTGTGGTTGTTTTATTTTTTTAAGATAAAAATGCCCTGTTTTGTATTGCTGTGGTTGTTTTATTTATTTGTTCTTAGAGACAGGGAGAGGAAGGGAGAAAGAGAAGGAAACATCAATGTGTTGGCTGCCTCTCAAGCGCCCCCTACTGGGGACCTGGCCTGCAACCCAGGCATGTGCCCTGACTGGGAATCAAACCAGTGCCCTTTGGTTCACAGGCCATCCCTCAATCCACTGAGCCACACCAGCCAGGTGTTGTTGTTATTTTTGAGTTTCAAAGCCACATTACTGCCACATAACATAACAAATCAGCTGGAACTACTTCAAAAGGCCAGATGACGTCAGCCCCCTACTGTCTCAGCCTGTGCGTGGGAGCCAGCTCAGGGAAGGTGGGGATTCTCTGTTTCCTCACCACAGCTGCCGCCGTGTGGGGGCCCAGCTGAGAGGGGTCAGGCTGATGGCCTGACTTGGCAATGTTCTCGGGGAAAGATTCTTTGTGTGGAGGCAGGGGCTGAGCCATCAGACAGAAACAGAAACGTGAGCTCGTCACAGGTGTCCCCAAACTCTGCGCAGTGGATTATTATGACTGAAAGCAAAGGAGGTGTCACAGAGCAGAACAACAGTGTGGCTGCCATGCTCGCACATGGGGGGCCGAACTGTCTGTCCCTTTTGGAGTCTGTGTCGTGCCCAGGGCACCCACAGTGATGACCATCGCCGCTACCATGTGTTGGGCACTCACAACATGCCCTTCACATGCACGATCTCACTTAACCATGCAGAATGGCCCCAGGGGTAGGAACAATTATTCTCATTTTTGTAGCTGAATAACCCCAGACTTTAAAAGGATTGTCTCCCTTAAAAAGTGCATTGATTAGGTGCTTCCACATTTTCGCATCTCCTGAAATGTCTGAAGACATGTCATTGTCACACAGTGTTTCGGGCCATCACATGATGTCCAGTGTTGCCAGTGAATACATTTCTAGTCCAAGCAGAGAAACCTGAGGCTGGGGTTTGCATTTACATATTTATGTATGGGCATATACAATTTCAGTTGAGCTTTTCTGGCAATAATTTAAAGTGCTTGTGAGCTTATCTAGGGGTCTGTCTGTGTTCACTGGGTTGGGGACCACTGGGACCCTGAAGGGGTGACTGATCTGACCCAAGGCAACCATTAGAGTCCCCTTGTGTTATTGTGAGGGGCTTTTCAGAACATTTAAAAACTATTTTTCCAAGCTGAAAGTAAATTTGTTACATTTTCAGAGACTCAGAGACTGAACTACCTACTAGACAACGTCTATTTCCCCCTTTCTAATGTTGGTTAGAGAGTATTGAAGGCAAGTATTGGCATCACCAAGAACAGTGACAGGGCTCTGTCTTGGGTCCTGATCTCTGTGTCTGCCCTGCATAATTCCATGCCATCCCGGGCTCTGAAATCCGTCCGTAGGCTGATGGTTTCAAAATACAGCTCTTTCTGGGCCTGACATCTTCCCCGGGCTCTGGATGACCTGGACTCTGCAGCTGGGTGCCCGCCAGGTCTCTCGGGCTGACTAGTCCAAACAGAGTTCTCGACCTCGTCCTGCACCCAGACCTTTGCCATCCTCCCTGTTCCAACCAACGGTATCACCCTTCAACAAGCAGCTTAAGTCAAAACCTATCGATCATGCCCAATTCTATCTCCTCCCTCCCTGTCATGTCCAGTCCTCTCACTGCACCCCCAAACTCATCCCTCAAGTCTTTCTTCCTTTCCACCTTCCCTCCCGATGGCTCCAGACCATGCCAGCACCTCTCCTTTGTGGTGTGTGCTTCTACTGTAGTGACCTTCCAACCAAGGGGCCATATGTAATTACTTGGCCTTTGTCTTTACATGCAAACAAGAGAGGATGTGAACATGAATGGCGGAAGGAAGGATCTTAAGTTAGACTTAAAAATCAAAACAATTTCTTGTCAAAACAGTGGTTACGTGTGTCTGTGTGTGAGGGGGGGCATTGACTGAGAAGCATGACGGGAATTCCTGGGCTGCTAGAAATGCCCCGTGTCTTGATCTGAGTGGTGGTTATGTGGGTGCATACATGCTAGCCCTCGGTTTTTAAAGTTAAAAAAAAAGAGGAAAGAAAGAAACAGGAAAGGACTTCATGCCAAAATTCTGAAGACGGCTTGGCAGCACATCAAGGGGTGTTGTGGAATCCACATCTCCTGGCTTCCTCTCAGAACGGCGTGGAGGGCTGGCTGCCCAGAGCTGAAGAGGTGTAATCGGAAATCACATTCGTTCAGCTTAATTCCACCCTTGGCCCCGTGCTAGGTGCATCGTGATGAATATTTAATGTGTCACTTAGCATTTTGTCACAGAAGAGTATCTGAGGACATGATGAATCACGGACATGCTGAGTGCAGAGGCGTTTGGGAGCAGCCAGCCCGGGCCATCCTCACTGTGGAGCCAAACGATGAGGGGACCCTGTGAGGTCACAGACAGCCATCTGTCTGTCAGGCCTTTCCTGGAGATGCGCGAATGCCACGGTGTCCTTCGGCGTCAGAAATAAACCAGCCCGAGGCAAACCAGGCTCTGGGGATAGGAGGATGTCTTGGCAAGGCCTATTTATGCGGGAACACACTTGGGGGCACCCCAAGGGAGCCAGGTTGACGTTCCCTTTCTCAGCAATGGGGCCAACTGACCAACTCGCCGGCATGCAGCCGAGCAGACATGACCCAGGTATGCCGCCAGCTGCAGGCAGGCACTGTGCTTGCCAGATTGGGTGGGATGGGCGTGCGGGAGCAGGTGTGCAGTGTGACAATGTGGCGGTGAAAGCATGCGCTGCGGAGTTCAAGGCCCACTGGGGCCACCTCCAAGGTGTGGAACTTCGGGCAAGCTTCCAAATCCCTGTGCCTAAAGTAACCACTGGCAAAAGATCCTACCTCCTGGGGCCGTTTTAATGGTTTTAGGTGTTAGTACGTGTCATTAAAACAGTCCTGGGCACATGATGTGGTTTTCACAGGTAAGGAAACTAAGGTAAGCTAAATAACCTGGAAGGCACAGGGCACAACCTCAGGCCCCTCGGATCCCAAGCCTGTGCGTGTGACCACTGCTCTGCACTCCCTCTGTGACGGCTTTGGATCCTGGGAGAGGAGGGCTGGGTGCCGAGGTCAGGGGCAGGCTGACATGTTGTCTGTAGGGAAGGAAGGAGGCCTCCTGGCATCGGTCATATGTGCATCATGTGACCCAGGTGTGGGGGTGTGGAAATGCCATCCAGAGACCTGAGTTTGTAGCCCGGCCCTGTCACACCCCAGCTGTGTGACCTTGAGCAGGACACTCGCCTCTCGGCCTCAGCTGTGCAGTGGGGACTGGCCGGGGCCTCTAAGATCCCTCTAACCCCGACACTTCACAGTCTGGAGGCCCCACTCTCAGCTCTGCCCCTGGCAGGCGCTCTGGGATGAGTCAGCGGCTGCGATGGGAAAACACGGGCTGTGTGAGTACATCTGAAGGCACCTCGAATGACAAACATGTCTGAGCAAATCTTGTCCTCGCCAACATCGATTTTTTCCAAGTGTGGGATCGATGCGCTGCTGGGATGGGCGGGGGCAGGGCACACGGTGTTCCTCCCTGAGCCTGGGGGCGGGGTGGGGGCCTTGGAGAGGTGTCTGCTGTACCACCTGCTTCGGGACCCCTCCCGGGGCCTCTGAAGGCACCGCCCTGACACGTGGTCTGGAGGAGGGGGCAGCTGAGGGGAGAGTGCAGAAGCTCGTTTTCCCTGGCGTCCACCCCAGGGACCGATGCCACCTGACCTCTAGTCACAGCCTCTCTGCTTCTCGTCTCTGGAACCCTGTGTCAGTCCCTCTCGGGGCCTTGGCCTCCTCATCTGTCAGAGAAGGTAATCATATCTTCAGCCAGTTTGCAATATGAAAGGGCGCAGTGTCAACTTCATGAGATGGATGTGGTTACCCTGTTCTTGGAGAACTTCCAGTGCTCAACAGACACCATTTACAAATACCTCCAGGCTTTGGGATGGAGACTAGAAGCTCTGGTTTCTCAAGAGTACAGGGTGGCAGGAGGAACGAGAGTATCGCCATGGCTTTTTGCTTGACATTCAGAGCAGGGTCCAGGTGAAGAGCAGGTAAATCTGTACTAACGCCCAGCAGGGGACACAGTGTGATGAGGACCAGAGCACTGTGCTTGGCTTTGGATATGCTAAGACAAGAGATGGCCCAGAAGGGAAGACAAACGGGTCAGACAATGGCAATCTGTGGTGCAGGGCAAATGGACAGTGGGCGTGTAGAACAGGGACATCGAACCCAGGGAGGCCTGGTGGGGTGCGAGTAGGGGGACCCCCTCGGACAAGGAAGTCCTGAGGGTCCGCTGGAGTTGGGGGTGGGGAGGCACATTTTAAGAAAGAGAATTCAGAGCAGGAATCGGGGCAGGAAAGAATGGCTACTCCTGTGAAGACAAGCAGTTGGGAATGGCTGGAGTGCAGAACCCTGCTGTGGGGGACCCGCGGGGAAGGAGCAAGGAGAAGGGAGAGCCAGGAGGAGAAGCGAGGGAGCAGGAGAGAACTTTCTTCTGGCTTCCAATTTAAAAACACTGTAAACACCCACTGGGTGAGTGATTTGCCCAAGATCGTATTGGGAAAAACACGGCCCAACAGTGTGCTGGGGGTGAGGTGGGCACGTCTGTGCCCAAGACGCTGCCCTCGCCTGCCAGAGACTGTCCCTGGAGACGTTGCGAAAGGTGACGATCGCAACAAGAGGCATCGCATAGCAGGTTAATAATATACTAAACGAGAGGTACTTGCAGGGTAGGCCACCGGATTCCAGATTTCGCCCCCTTTCCTGCGCCAGGAGAGACTAGTTAGACTGCAGGGGCAGGAGATGGACGTGCGTGCGTGCGTGAACAGAGGGCGAGAGCAGCTAATCTGGCATTTCACACCCTTCCCGTGACCTTGGCAGATACCTCTCATCCTTCATGCAGAGATCTTCTGAAGGCCTGAGCAGGAAGCATTTAGAAATGGAGCAGCCAAATCCCAGATTTACAAACAAACAAACAAACAAACAAACAAACAAACAAACAAACTCCTCTCCCCAGCAGTACTGCACTACAGGAGCAAGTGTTTTCAAACGAAAGAAACTAAAGCCTAATTCCCTGTTTCCTGGCCCAAGATGCTTGTCCCATGCCTCCCTGGCAGGGAGGCGCTGTCTTATACAGCCCATGTGGGAGGGAGCCAGAAAGTCCTGTCACACGGGTGGGACCACCCTGGGCCACAGAGAACCAACCCCACCTCTTAATCCCCTGTAGGGGCCCTGCCGTTCAGATGCTTCTGCCACCTTCTCCCCAAACCCCACTCTGCCCTTTGTTTTCATAATCAACAGGACTAAAAGGTAGAGTAAGACAGGGGAGTGAGGACACAGGGGTGCTGTTTTAGGAACGATGCCGCTTTCCGCAAGCTGCTAAAGGATTGCCCCAATGCGCTGCGACTCAGTCCGCCCAGGTGGGAGCGCTCGCAGAGCGCCAAGGCTTTCGGGTGCCTAAAATGGGAAAACGTGGCCGCAGCAGAGAGGGCCAAACCAGCCCCTCGTCTTGATTTCCTTTGCATCCATCGAACCGGGCTCAATATCCAGGAGGACCAGGCAGTGACACTCGTGGGCCTTTTAAGATGCCGGGCTGATAGCAGCGTCCCTCTGCCCCACCCTCACACTCTCCTCCCTCACCCCTTTCCTTTTTATCAGGCAAGTGGCGGCTGGGACAGAAACCTGGACGCCCGCATGGGCTTGGCCTGGGGTGAGGAGCCTCAGCGGGTGGAGTGTCTGTGATTATAAATTGATCTCCTGGGTCAAGCAGCGAAACTGAATTAGGAAAACCTGTAAGGGGGGGTGGGGGTGGGGGGCATTGCGACTCAAGATTTCTCATGGTGACGCTCTGCCCTCTGGTGGTGAATCTGTAGAGATGCTTGCGTCTCCTTGGGTGCCTGATTCCAACAGCGTCTGGGACTTGAACCCCAAACCAGAGCTAGGTTCTCTGGAACGCCCCCGGAGACGGGCCCTGTTCCTGCAGACAGGCCCGGAGAGGAGGAGCCTGCGGGGGAAAGAATGCTGAAGCGGGCCCCGGGGCACGCGGCCCTGCCGCATGAACCACAGCAGGCGTTCTCCAGTGAGGTGGTTTCCCCAGGCCCTGTGGTGCGCAGGGGGCAGTGAACGTCCCTAACCCATGGGGTCCATGAGGCCCTTTTTCCACCCTTCCCGCCTCCTCATTCCTCTGTTTCCCTTCATCTGTCTCCCAGGCCCACGGTGTCAGGGAACGCCATTGGTGGATTGGGAGAACACGATCATTAGCCACACTCGTGGGAGGGAGGAATGCTCCAGGCTGGTCAGGTGGAGTCCATGCTCTGTTGACCCCCTGTAAAGTTCACGGTAATAACCCCCAGCTGGTGTGGCTCAGCGGCTTGGAGCGTCGTCCTGTAGACTGGAGGGTCATGGGTTCGATCCCTGGTCAGGACACACGCCCAGGTTGCAGCTTCAGGGTCAGGGCATGTGCCCCAGTTGGGGTGCATATGAGAAGGCAACCAATAGATGTTTCTCCCTCACATCGATGTCTCTCTCTTTCTCTCCTCCTCCCCCTCTCGCTAAAAGCAATGAAAAAATGTCTTCGGTTGAGGATAAAAAATACAGTTCATAGTAATCATAAGAGCAAATTCTTCCATAGCCCCGACTCTGTGCCAGGCAATGTTCTAGTCTATTGTTATGCATTTACTCATTTAATGCTAACGACAGCCCTCTAAAGCCGTAGGAACGGCTTTATCCCCATTTTACAGATGAGGAAAGAGCTTAAGAAGCTTGTCAAGTGGAACCTAGAATGTCTTAACTATTCTACTATGATGCTTCTTGCGCTTCTCTTGCCTCAAAATAGTGGGTCACTGGAGGCAGAGAGCCTGGATGCAGAGAGGCGATTAGAGTTAGAAGCCCCCAAGGAAACAGTAGGATGCCTAACTCTCACGAAGGAAAGAAGTGGAACGTTGGGTGACCTGTCTGAGACAGATTCTGCAGAGAAAGTGTTACCTGAGATGGACCCTCCAAGAGTCCTTCTTCCAATAACATCATAATGATAGTGGCTTCCATGAGATGATTCAAGAGTTGACCAATACTAACCTGGAAACTCCTAAGCACCTTGAGAACAGGAATTGTTTTAATAGTGACCAGAGTCTAGCCATGCTTTGCACTTGGTAGGTGCATAATAAATGTTAGGGATCGAGAATGAATAACAATAATAACTAACATTCAATAAGCGATTGCAGTATGCCAGGCAACCTTAAGGTCTTTGCCTGGATTACCTCTTGTGACATTCACAACATCTCTATCATTGTCATCATTTCCATTCCCATTTCATAGATAAGGAACCGAGGCTCTGAAAGTTAAGCAACTTTCCTGTGGTTGGTCACACAGTGAGGGTTTTGATGCAGAAAATGTGTCTCCAGTGTCCGGTGTCCTAACCACTGGGTTTGCTGTCTCTCTGAGTCAGAAGATTCAGAAGAATCTAGTAGAAATAAAGAAGTCCTCAAGATGCCCACGCTGGATCTGTCTTCCCTAGAAGATCAGTGAAGGGATTCGGGCATTTGACATGTATTTTTCTAGAAAGAAAGACCTGACAATAGTGGATGCCCTTCACTTGCTTACGTGAAGTACTTTTGGACTGAGTAGTTTTAAACCTCAGAGCTCCCTTATGTAGAAGGGCCAGGTGGTTGGATCAATCCTTCTTGGGCAGATGTCACAGGAAGACTCTGAGAGGAGAGAGCTGAGGATGCTGAAGACAGAGAGTTCATTGTGATGAACTTGGAGGAGGTCTCGGGTGGAGAGAGGTGAATGCAAACGTTGGAGGGTGCTACTCACCTTTGAAGACAAGGAGGAGGCAGAGGCAAAGTGCTGGGGTGCCGTTATCAGAGGAGAGGGCTAGGTGCTCACAAGGCTTTAGTCATCAGCGCTCACCTCTTCGGAGCTGGAGGAAGTGTAACATATACGATGTGGTCAGGAATGCAAGGGCTGAAAGAAAGAGGAAGTCAAGAAATTGGGGTGCTAGGGGGTTTTGACACTGAAGTTCTCATGAAAGTTAAAATGGCACTGGTGAGTCAAGTGCCAAAGCTGGGGTCCATGTGAGGCAGACCCCACCCTGGCTGAGACGTAAGGAGGGGTCTCCTGAGGAATTCTGGGAAGAGCTTCCCTCCTGATGAGGGATGTGGAGAAACCTTGGCCTCTCCATTCCTGCTTTTGTGTATTGTTGTTCAAGGGATTGTTCTAATGCCTCAAGGCGCTGCAGAATTCTTGTGACCATTGGACAAAGAACTGTTGAGAAGGCTTCTCAGAGACTAGCATGGTTGATCTGCTGGAGAAACCCTGCCATTACCTACTTGTCCCCCATAAAGGTACAGCTCAGGAAATCATTCAGAACCTTCCTAACCCGCACTTGTAAACAAAGAAGGAACGTTGGTAAATAGAGCTTGGTTGAAGAAGAGAGCAGAGTTGACTGCTCTTAAAAATTGATAATCTTAGAAAATGCCAGCAGAAGGGAGAGGGATTAGATAATTAATGATAATGAGTTTCATGAATCATTGTTTAAAAGTTTCATACATTTCTCTTTGTTTAAATTGACCTTAAAGCCTGAGGGACTTCATTAAAAGTTGAGTGTTTAACACCAAGGGGATGGAGATTTGTTTAGACTCCCATGGTTTTAATGAGAAAATGGTCCAGTTGTGTAATTAGGATGTGGAAACCAGCTCTTCCCCTGCACATGACTGGATGTACTGGATGTAATCCTCTATGGGTAGGTTCTTTGTAGTACAATAATATGGGTCCCTGGAGGAGTGTGGATAGTGGAACAGGTCCTGTGAGGGACCTTCCTTCTTTGAAGAGATGACATATTCCTCCCATGTCAAGGGGACACACCCCCTCAGGAATATGAACTTAGACACGTGGCAGCATGCTCTGTGGTGGGTTGCTCTGGCACTAATGAGGTTGCTGCATCATGACTCTCAGGGTTGGACTCTGGTTCTCTGGGACACACATCACTCATACAACCGACAAGTCTGTTGGTGGCTAGAATGGAATGTGGCTAAGCAGGATTTGTTTAGATATCTGATGTTGACAGTCATTTGGGGAGAAACTGACTACGCATTGGCCCAATATCAGAATGGTGCTGCTGAAGCACAGCTGTTCCACGAAGTCTTTCCTGATTCACGCCATCTGTTCCCCCATCTTCCAGAACAATCCATGATTCATCTCTTCCCTAATGCATGTAGGCAGTAACCACATTTTCATGCTTATGTTCTAATAATAATAATAATAATACCTCAGAGTTTGAACACTTAGCTCACACCAGTGACACTTTTGGGTGCCTTTGGTACATTAGGACACTAATCCACACAATGGCTCTCTGAGGTAGGTACTACTCTCATTCCCATTTTACAGATGAAGAAACGGAGGTTTAGAAGGTCAACTTACTAACTCAAGGTCTTACAATTCACATGTGATAGAGCCAGAATCTGAACCTCGTATTCTGGTTCTGGAACCCATACTCCTAACCACTGTTATGCCAACTGTCTTTATTAGACCAAAGAATCCAAGGATTCTTAAAGAGTATCCTCCTCTCTTTAAATTTTCCCCCAAGCTCATAGTACCCTGCTGTTGCTCTGCAACCCTACAAAGACCGATAAGACATACAAATACCTATACCACCACAGCCTCCAAAAGTTAGAGTGGCAAGGCAGGCACACTCAGAAAACTCAGAACAACCTTCTTTGAATCTGTAGCATGTCACACAGTGCCTAGCATATAGAAGGGACATAATAAATAAATAAACACTAAGTACTTAATGAACCCAGTTCTACAATAGTGGCCATCCTACATTCTTAGAAGAATGCACTTAACTTTAATTTAGAGAAACTCTGTAAAGTGCCTTTAAAAAGTTCTAGATTTATTGTTCTAAAATACTGAGAAGTCTAGAAGTAAACAACCCAGAGATGATACTGTGGATCAGAGACAGCACAAAGGCTCAGGCTCATTTGTATCTTTTTGATCCACAAAACTTAGCATAAAGTTTCTTTCCTCCTTGCAGCATGGTTTGGGGGCTGTGTTGGCTAATATATATATAGCCTTGGAGACTTAAGATTTCTCCCTTGTAAACTATGATTAGTCAACTTATTTTATAAGGAGAAACTATTTAAATGGCTCTCTGTATCTAAAAAAATTTTTCATCTTCAAAACTCTAGTAAACACAAAACTCCATTCTTGTTTACCTTGGCCTCTTTTAGTATGATGATACCATAGCACCACCATTAGGGCAGTTATAGTACAAATCCATAAAAAGTTCAGCTTCATCAGTATTTCTTTCACAGTGACCTCAGAGAAAGGAAAGTTACTATAAAAAAAAAGACAAGGGAAAAAGGAAGGAAAGGAGGAAGAAAAAATAACTCTTTATCAAGGTTGCTACTGAAGTCTGAATAACATTCTAAGACCTTACATGTCCAGGGGTTAGACTAGCCGATGACATCTAGAATGGTTTCTAGTTAAAACAACAAATCTGAAACATTGTGTTTCAGTTAAGAGGTGCAAAAATTCCTGCAACAATTACCTTACTTTTCAAGATGCTGGTTGTTGTTTACCAACATCTTCCTTTGGTTTAATCTCCTTGCTTCTGACCTTTAATCTACAGAATTGGCCCGTTTAAAGAAAAGCTTGAAAAGATGATATTTATTTTGTATCTTCAAGGGGAAACACTGGCAAAAGCAGGCAATAATGCACTAATAATAAAGTTGCTTTAGTCGGATATAGCCAACCACGTAAATCTCACATTCTTAGGATGAAAGGATTCCACATGCCAGCCGCCATAATTTTGGTGAGCTGTCCAGGGTACTGAACTCACTCGGCCTTGAATTCTCTTTGATCCAGAAGAGCAGAATCTTTGGTCTTTGTGCCTGCCCTAGTTATGCTATGAATGCAGTATTGAATTCTATTTTTAGAAAAACTTTTAAGGTAAAGTTTCTGTTCTGATTGTAAGAGTAAAAAAGAAAGACTTCATCCACAAATGTATTACCTCCAAACCACTATAAATATCTAGTTTAATTTCTCTCTAGTCTTTTTATCTCCATATATTTTTACAAGTTTGAGACCATTCTGCATATGCAATTCAATTTTGTATATTGCTCTTTTTCATAGTGGCACATGTATTCATCGTTACTATAAACTCTTTGAATACATCTTTTTAAGAAGATGTATAACACTTTGCCAAGTTCTGTTCTATAATTGACAAGATCATGCTTATGTAATTGGACATTATTTTTACTCAAAATGTTATTTATAATAAATAACTTTATTCTCTGGATGAATCTCCAGAAAATTAATGAAACAAATCCAAAAATATTAGGTATCATATAATACCATTTATATAACATCCTTAAAATTATAAAAATAAAGATACAATTATAGAATTATAGAACATGTTAGTGGTTGCCAGGGTGGAGGTAAAAAAGGATGTGGTTATAGCTACAAAAAGGCAACATTAAGAATTCTTGTGGTTCCTAGCCAGTTAGCTCAGTTGGTTAGAGCATCATCCTGATAAGCCAAGGCTGCAAGTTCAATCCACAGTCAGGACACATATAAGAAACAACCAACAGATGCATAAATAAGTGTAACAACAAACCAATCTCTCTCTCTCTCTCTCTCTTCCTCTCTCTCTCTCAAAATCAATTAAAAAAATGCTTGTGGTGATGTAAATATTCTTTATCTTATCAAAGGCAGTATCACAGTTCTGATATTTTGCTGCAGTTTTGCAAGATGTGTTCCTTGAAGGAAACTAGAGAAAGGGTACATGGAATCTCTGTATATTACTTCTTACAAATTCATATGAATCTAGAATTATCTCAAGATAAATGAACTTTTAAAGAAGAAAAAATAAAACAAAATTTGATTTGCTCCTCTGATGAAGTATTTGCTATCTAGTGATGACCTTGGGGGTGGAAGGCCCTGCTGGGCTTCACCAACAGAGATCAAGGTCACTAAGGCAGCCATGAGCACTAGGGACTCATGGTTCTACCAGGGCACAGAACTCAAGCAGGAGGACTAGAGTGGCAAGCGTGTGAGGACCTGCCTTCTGCCTCTGGCTACCAAATAGGGGGAGAGTATTTTGTAGGCTCCCTTTGGCAAATGTTTCTACAATTTCCAGGAAGGAAACTGATGACAAGACATTTAGAAAGTACATAATCAATTATCTCGTTATGGCCATATGTTGCTTAACAATGGGGATACATTCTAAGAAATGCATTGTTAGGTGATTTCATCACTGTGTCAACATCATAGATTTCACTTATACAAACCTAGATGGCATAGCCTACTACACACCTAGGCGATGGTTCCAGCCTATTGCTCCTAGGCTACAAAATTGTAGAGCATGTTTCTGTACTGTATACTGTAGATAGTTGTAACAAAATGGTAATTATTTGTGCCCAAACATGTAAATGGTACAGTAAGATACAGTATAAATAATAAATTGTCTGTATGTGCAGGCTCATTGATGAGCAGTGGAAGATATCCTTAGAGGGATAGTAAATGTCAGAAAGAAGGAGAGAGTAAAGGAAGAGAAGGAGAGAGAAGAGACTGAGAGAGACCCAGACAGATTAGCTTGAAACAAGATACAATAAATGGGAGAGGGGGATGAGAGAGAAGGAGGGGGATTAGGGAGAGAGAGGAATGGGAGGGAAGAGAGATAAAGGGAGGCAGAGGGAAGAGAAGTGAGTCTGTGCTCAGCAGGGTGGGCATGGGCAGGTGGAGGGCAGGCATGGGCTCCCCTCTCCTCCAACTCTCTCCCCTCGCTCCCTCGCCAGCTCCTAGCCCCAGCCTCTGTCTGGCTGGCACATACGATTAGTGGACAGCATGCTGAGACTTCTTCTAGTGCTAATTTGCTGAGCAAGAGAAAGAGAGACCACACGCACAAAACTTTTATTGCTGCATATTGTTACAGTCATTCTATTTCACTATTAGTTATTGTTGTTAATCATTTATGGTGCCTCCATTAAACTTTAGATAGGTAGGTACGGGAGGGTTCAGTATTCTCTGTGGTCACAGGTGTCCACTGGGGGTCTCGGATAAGGGGGGACCACTGTACCCACAAAGTCACATTCCCAGTCATGTTGAATAACTAAAGTTAACACATTAGGCTCAACAATGTTTTTGTTTTAACCCCGTTTATTTTCTTTTTGGATTTTTTTAACCTTTTTAAGGCTTACAGTTTGTAGACATTGTAAACTAAATCTTCTCTGAAGTCAAAGAATCAGAGTTATAATTGTTCTTTGGGCTGTATTCTATAAGTTAAGAGTTGAAATACTGGTATTTAGCCAACTCTCTACCAGCTGTAGAACATATTTGCAGCTTATATTCTTGAGTAAATCTGTATCAGTGGCTTGGTTTCCAAAAAAATAAATATCTTCTCTCTTTTTTAAGAGTAACAGTGGTTTTACAGCCTCTTAGAAATTGCAGAATAGCCTGGCTGCAAAATAACTAATTGACTCAAATACTGAAGTGGGCTTCTCTCAGGTGGTCTTGCTCTAAATAAAATAACCTTTGTTGTTTTTCTTAGTGGCCTTTTGCTTTCTCATGAATAACTTGACATTAAAAAATTTAACATCAGTAGCCACTTCTACCTTGTATTCAGCTTCTACCTGGGTTCTAGAGCCCTTCCGTTTCCTCGGCAGGTAACAGTACCACTTTGTGAGTTGGAGGAAAGGCATTTGCTAAAATGCAGAGCACATTGATTTGACGTCAGACATTTGCGCACGTATTTATTCATTCCTTTTCCTTTTTAAATAAATATTTACTTAAAATCTTACTATGTGCCAGGCTCTGAGACAGACAGACTCTGTCCCCATGGAACTTCTGGTCCGACCCCAGTTCCCTCCCGTGCTCCTGCCCGAGTAATTTTGAACAAGTCACTTTATCTCTCCAAGCCTGGACTTGCTCATTTATAAGGTGGCACCATGCACAGGAATTGTGAGGGTTGCAGAGAGCAGAGGCTGCTCAGAGCCTATGCCTGGCACAGGGGCCACTTAGTGGATTTCAATCCCAACATCCTGCGCAGAGCCTCGCATATGCGAATATTTGTTGGTGAATTCAATATTGGTGAGTACCAAGGCCTAAGGAAGGTGGGTCTCTTGATCTTACAGAAAATAGTTCCATGTTAAAGAACAAACAGGGTAGTTCCAATTCACCAATATTTTATTACTGTGTCATTTGATACACTTATTGGACAGCTATATTACTGTGTTACTTTAAGTGAGTATCTCTCCAGTTCATGAGTGCCTGTCAGTTAATGAGAACTTCAATTCCATTGTGTTGTCCCTCACAAACTGACAATTCCAAGAGCAGGACAAGCCTCAGTTGCTATTTTTAATCAGTGACCACAATCCAGGAGTTCACAGGCTCTTTAGAATCCCAACTAACAGCTCTAACAATCAATGTTCACTATCACAGGTATTTGCTCCAGCTCCTTCCCAGACCTACAACTGTGAGGACACACACGATGATTTCACTTCCTGTGGATAGGAACAAATTGACTACTTCCTTCAAAATATTATTCAATCCACCCTAGAACATAATATAATAGAGCATTTTTAATCACTAAATTAAAGTTCTTTCCAAAGGTCATATAAATACAGTCACAATGAAAGTGGAGCTTAACACACAGCAAGGAGGAAAAAGAGCTTTCCTCTAAGGTGGAGGTAACTTGGTTTCATATAATTTGTGAGATAAACAGCAATTCACCACCAGAGCCATTTGGGAAATGCCCGTAAGTCCTCGTGTCAGGGGATGCTATGGCTTTGGCCACAGAGGGACACAAGTTTACAAAGAGGAAGGAGGTTGAACACTGGGACCAAAACACAACCGGCCTCCCAGGCTCATGGGTTAAGACTGCCCTAACTTAGTTTGGGGCGAGTCCACAGGGTGGTGTATCTGTGGATAAAAGCGGGATTGCAGGGTCTAGCCCAGTGCTCTGAATCCAGGAGAGATGGTCGTGCTGTTGTGTCTGCAGCCTGGCTCTCTGAAGGAGGCATGACCCTCTGTGAGGCACTGACAGGTGAAGCTCATTTGTTCTGCTCTGTTCCACTTTTTCTGTTTTAAGTCTGCCCTTTGCTAGACGAGGCCAGGGGTGCCGTTTCCTAGCACACACAATCAACTATTAGTTTCGTGACAAAGCCTGACTACTGAGATGTGTCTACTGGGTTGATCAACTGGTCACCTGACTCAACCAGCAGCTGGCAAGAGTCAACAGTCCTTGCCCATAAGCCAAATGCTGGCTGCATCGATTGGTGAACTGGGCATTTAATTCAGCCAGAGAATGGATCCATTCAGACAGCACCTAGGTCTCTTCATGTCCTTCCTTGCTTGTTGTTGCTGTTGTTGTTGTTTTTGTTGTTGTTAGTGCAAGCAACACAACCTGTGCTTATTCACTGAGTATTTATGTTTTCACTTTGCTTTGTGATAAACCTCTTTGCTTTCCTGCGTCCTCGCTCCATGTTTGTGTCCTGGGGAAATGGAGTGTTTCCCAGTTAGACAAAAATCAAGTTTAAAAGGGATGTTAAATATGACCCAATCCAGTGCTTCCGTCTCCTTTCATTGTATTTAGAAGCTATTCCTGCTGGACATGTGCAGGGAAGGGGGACAGATACCTTCCTAAGAGCCTGTCTACCTGTAACTGGGAGGAAAGGCAGGAGCAGAAGAGAAAAAGTAATAAAGAGGGGAAGAAAGAACTCTGCCATCCACTGAGCCCTCAGCCCGTGCCCATGTGACTGGCAGACATCTGCCTGGTTTGGGCTTATGGCTCTAGACTCCTGCAGCCTAGATGAGCAATGTTAACGCAGGAGCAGGTAAGCAAAGCACACACCTCTAGCTTTTTCCATACTGTGTGTGTGTGTGTGTGTGTGTGTGTGTGTGTGTGTGTGTGTGTGTGTTTGCAATTCTTCCCTTCCACTGAGAAGGCAGAGGAAGGGCAGTGGCTGCTTGCCAGGGCCGTCAGGGGAGGGTCCTCAGCCTCCCTGCTGCTGGGGAAAGACTCTCTCATACCAACCTGGAGGCCACAGGGCAGCGCTTCCCTTCAGGTGGTGAAATGAATGCCTTTGCTCCCCCGTCTCTGTGGGAGAGCAGGGGCTTGAATCCAGGCTGTGCTCCCAGGCCGGAGTCTCTGCCTGTCTGGTCCGCCTGCCTTTCACCTGCTTCCCACTCTGTCTGTCCCGCATTTCTGCACATCCCTTGGTGGAAATGCAAGGGCCTGCTGGACCGAAGCAGCCGCTCCCTGTGCGCGCTCTCAAAAAGGAACTCTTCGGTTTCTTCAAGGTAATAGGCTGAACTGTTTTTTTTTTTAAGATGCTAAAGAAAGGACACAGAAGTAGCAGTGGGAAAGCCAGTCTGCAGGAAGGCAGAGAAGGCTCTCAGAGGTGGGGAGTCTTTCAGGGTGGCTGTCTCATTGACCAGGGGAGCGAGCCTCCCTTGCCCTGAAGTTAAAACCTGGACAAGAGGCTGCCCTGTGGGACCTTCCTGCTGTCTTCCCACCACTGTGAGATAATGCAAACTAGCTGAGGTAGGTACCCAGGGTGGGGCAGCAGCATTAGTGGTTAGGAGCAATGGGTCCAGGGTGAGCCTGAATCTCGCCTCAGCCACTTCCCAGCTGATGAGCACAGGTAAGTGAATGAGCGTCTCTGTGACTCCATCAGGAAAGAAAGGACATAGCACTGTGGTGATGCTTAAGTGAGTTATACCTTTTCAGCAGTTAGCATAGTGCTTGGGATCAAGTAATATCATCATGAGCAGTGTTGGGGAGCAGGACAGGCAGCCCCCAAATATCCCACAACAGCATAGTGATTACTTTGAATCAAAATTACTTGATTAGCAGTCGGCACAAGAAAGGCACAGTGACCCTCTGTCAATGCGCTCCAGGAAACTGATCTCCCTGGGACAGGTGCCCTCCTCGCTGTGGGGGGCTTAAGAGACAGACCCCTATGGCTAGAGTTAGGGAGCCCCGAGCCTAACAGAAACATGGAACAGACTGACAGCAACCCGAAGGGTGGGGAAGGGGGATAATGCTGGAAGAAGGGGAAAGGACTAGTCAAAGAACGTGTATGAATGACCCATGGCCATGGACAGCGGTGTGGGGGCTGACTGTGGGAGCAGGAGGCGGGCTGGGCAGAAAAGGACAAAGGGGGAAAAATTGGGACAACTGTAATAAAATAACAATAAAATCTTTTTAAAAAGCATCTCAGGGCCTAAAAGCTCGCAGACATAAACCCTGTTACTCCTTCACTAAGTCACTGCACAAGCGCACTTTGTGGACATTCCCAGTAATGAGCACCGGAACCTACGGGTCTTTGTCCTGTGATTTCTTCACACAGTTCTTGTTTCTTTGTCTAAAAAATAGGAAAAGCTGGCTGCTTCGTCACTTTGGAAGAGCACATCATTTTTGATCTCCCATGCACATGTATCCCATTGCTTTCTCCCCTGGTAGTCAATCTGGTCTTGTGCCAGTTTTATGATTAGGCCATCCATAAGACCTCAAGAAGGGTCTTGGGGAGTCCTGCCCTCTGCTGCTTCCCCAGCAGCAGCAAAGAAGCAGAAGCAGCCAGGAGTGGGAACCGAAGCCCTCCCTCTGAGAGCTCAGATCCTCAGCTGTGCTTGCAGGGGGTGAAGAGGCCTCTCTCTGTGCCTTCCCCACTCGGGGAGCTCAGGGCCTGGGCATCCTCAGGGCACCGGCATGGTCGGTCAGCACAGGTTCCAGACTAGTTCCTTGAGCCACTTGGAAAGGTGAAACTAGGGCTCCCCAGAATGGTACCCAGGTCACTAGATCAATTTTTAAAGGGGATCAATGTATTGCCAAAGGCTATTAGTACAATGAGAGGAAGGAGGAAGAGCTGAATTACCCACACAATCACACACACAAACATCGCAGGATGCGGCAAAAGACACTGGGATTTGTTGCCAGTGCCCCCTTCAAAGCGAGGGCTATCAGTCCTCAGAGAACTTAAGTGATGTTGGCAGCAGGAATAGCAGTGGTTTTCCAGTTTAGTGTCTGTGGGCTTGTTGCACAGGCCAGGCACATGTGAAGTTCTTCACCCACCCTGAATCCTAAGACACAGACCAGAAACTCTGCCTCAGAGAAGTTAAACACTTGTTCAGAGTCTGACTCATGAAGCAGAGCCCCTGGCTTTGAGGGGGTTATCGGCTGCCCCTGACAACTGCCTCATCATCACACCCCATGGTGCCTTCTTTGCCTGCATGGGGGCTGTCCCATCCCCACCAGCTTACCTGCATCCATCCCGTCCCTCCGCAGGTAAGGAGGAGCAGGTCCAGCACACAGCGGGTCAGAACAGCAGTGGTTTCAGCCTCTGACTCTGAGTAGCAGTATTTTAGGGGGCAGTTTCTCCATCTGCCCTGAGCTCAGTGGAGGTGAAAATGGCTCGAACCAAGATGGAGCTAAAGAGACTTGGCCTTCCTTAGCTTTCTGAAAAGAATCGGAGGCACTTATGCTTGATTGGTCCGTTGTATGCAATGCCTTAGGCCACCTCATTCTGAATCTTCTTTTCCCATTTACTAGCGTTCTAGATAAAGTCTTTTTAAATGGTCTGATTTTACCTATTTAAAATTGTGAGAGAAAGCCCTCCTGCCCTTGGGTGACACTAGCCCGGGCTGTCACCGAAGAGGTGGAGAATCTCAAATTTCATACTCACATGATTTTCTCTTGCTAAGATGGTGGACACCAAAACAGAGGTAATAAACTTACCTCTCAAGTCACTAAGAAACTGAATACATACTAAATATGACAGGGACCATTTCCCTAAATGTAAATAGTGCCTAAAGTCGGTGGTGGAGTGGGGCGGGGGGTTCCTCCTAAGAGTTCACAAACCCTCCGGACTGGGCCCACTTTCCTTCTAGATTTCCTTCCTCTTCTCCCATGCCTCCCAGACTACCACAGTACATTCAGGAAGGGATAGAGCTGGTGCTTCTCCTTCTTCCTTTTTTCTCCCTCCTTTCTCCTCTTCATATTCCTCTTCCTGTTTTTTCCACTTCCGCTGGCATCGTTCCTGGTGAAGACAAAAACTGGTGGGAGAAGAAGATGAGGAAGTTGAAGCGGTCACAAGTTCTTCGTCCAAATTCTTTTGTTTCCCATCTCAGACCTTGAAAAAAAGATGCCACATCTGCACCCAGATAAAAGGAACTCGCAAACACCTGAGTGGGGCATGAATACTGTCGACGGTCAGGCCATGCTCTAGGGGTAAGCTAGAACTGCCTGCATTTTGCCTGCTTTGTTGCTGGGTGTTATGCTCCTCAGGAAGGAAGCCCAGGCATGGTGGTCCCGCCCTGGGCAAATCAAACAGCCGTGGTGGAGTTTGTGCTCAGAGGATTTTCTTCCATCCGGCAGCTAAATATTTTCCTCTTTATGATGTTTTTAGTTTTCTTCATCTTAATTGTTTCTGGAAACATCCTCATCATTCTGCTAGTTTTGTTCAACTACCACCTCCACACCCCCATGTACTTCTTCCTGGTGAACTTGTCCTTTCTGGAGATCTGGTATACCACCAACATCATCCCCAAGATGTTGCTGATTATCATAGCTGAACAGAACACCATCTCTGTGGCTGGGTGCCTGGCACAATTCTATTTCTTTGGGTCCCTGGCTGCCACCGAGTGTCTCTTGCTTGCTGTGATGTCCTATGACCGCTACCTGGCCATCTGTCAGCCTCTCCACTATCCCATCCTCATGACTGGCCCCCTCTGCGCTCGGCTGGTGGCCAGCTCTTGGTTCTGCTGCTTCCTCCTGACAGCAATCACGATGGCCCTGCTGTCTCGACTGCCCTTCTGTGGACCCAATGAAATCGATCACTTCTTTTGTGACTTTACTCCTCTCGTTCGTCTCTCCTGCACGGACACCTCACTGACCGAGACCATTGCTTATGCCACCTCTTCTGCAGTGACTCTGGTCCCATTTCTCCTCATCACAGCTTCTTACTCCTGCATTCTTGCTGCTGTCCTAAGAATCCCATCTGGCACAGGCCGGCAGAAGGCCTTCTCCACCTGCTCCTCCCACCTCACCTCAGTCACGGTGTTTTATGGGACACTGATGGCCACCTACCTTGTGCCCTCAGCCAATTCACCCCAACTCTTGCGCAAAGGGTCCTCTCTGCTCTACACCATCCTAACGCCCATGTTCAATCCCATCATCTACAGCCTGAGAAACAGAGACATTCACGAAGCCCTGAAGAACTGCTTAAGGAAGAGGCCAGGTTTCCTCAGATAAAGCAAAAGGGAAGAGCCCTACTTGCCTGAACAGGTGGCTCAGTTGTTTGGAGCATCGTCCCATACACCAAAAGGTTGCAGGTTCGATAACCAGTCAGAGCACATAACTAGATTGTGGGTTCAGTCCCCAGTGGGGGGTTTTTATAGGAGGCAACTGATCAATGTTTTTCTCTCTCACATTGATGATTCATTCTTTCTCCGTTTCTCTGTCTCTACCTCTCCCTTCCTCTCTCTCTCTAAAATCAGTGAATGTATCCTCGGGCGAGGATTTTTTAAAAAGGCAACCACCTAAACCAAGAGCTACCAAAGCCAGATGACCAAATGCCCCTGAACACAGCTGAGGATACTGTTGAGTTCTTGCAGCTTCAGGTGAACTGATGGCCCAGAAATGGTCTAAGTCGGTCAGGTTCTGCTCCACCACACTCAGTAGACCTGGGCCCTTGCATTAAAGCTCACATCCAGAAGAGCTGGTGAGGCTGGCTACTCACTCACTCATTCCAATAGTCGCCAGAAGTCGACTATGTCCAGAGCATCTTACCACATCTAAGTGATAAAATAAGCAAAAACAGAGGCCGCCTTTGCTCTCACTGAACTCACGGCCTACAGGGGGAAGATCATCGTATGGCAAATAACTAATGTGAAACTACATATACAAATTACACGTGTGATTCAAAATTTAAAATAATGAGACAACCACTACACACTTATTTGAATGACCAAAATCCAGAACACTGACAACAGCAAATATGTGGAGGGACAGGAACTCTCATTCATCGCTGGCGGGAATGAGAACTGATGTGGACACTTTGGAAGACAGTTTGTAAGTTTCTTACAAAGCTAAACATACTTTGACTGTATGACTCAGCAACTGCATCCCTTGGTATTTATCCAAATGAGCTAAAAACATATGCATATATCTATGCAAAAATTGCTTATCACAGCTTTATGCATAATGACCTTCCAATAAAAGAATGGAAACATAAACTGGTCCACCCAGACAAAGAAATATTATTCAGCACTGAAAAGAAATGAGCTATTAAGCCATGAAAAGGTATAGAGGAAGTTTAAATGTATATTGTTAAGTGAAAGAAGCCAATCTGAAAGGCTTCATACTCTATGATCCCAGCTGTCTGACGTTCTGGAAAGGCAAGACTCGGAAGGCGGCGAAAAGGTCAGCGGTGGCCGGAGGTCAGGGCCCCGAGGAGGATACACGGGCAGAGCACCGAGGACTCCCAGGGCAGCGAAACAACCGTGTGTGGTGCTGTGATGGTGGATACGTGTCCTTGCACGTTTGTCGAAACCCTTGGGATGTGCAACCCCAAGAGCGAAGCTTAAGGTGAGCTCTGGACTTCGGGTGGTGACTTGCCCGTGTGACTTCACTGACTGCACCCAGCGTGCCGCTCTGCTGCAGGATGTCGATCACTGGGGAGGCTGTGCGAGTGCGGGGGCAGAGGGCGCACGGAAAATCTCTGTACTTTCCACTCCATTTTGCTGAGAACCTAAACGTACTCTGAAAAAAATAAACTGACTTAAAGAGAATAACAGTGATGATAAGATGTTAATCATACCTCAAAAACATAGAGCTTCGGTTCCTTTCTCAGGACGAGATTTTGCATTTTCTTCTTGTTTTAAGATTTTATTTATTTATTTATTTTAAACAGAAAGGAAGGGAGGGAGAAAGAGAGGGAGAGAAACATCAATGTGTGGTTGCCTCTTGTGTGCCCACCGACTGGGAACCTGGCCTGCCACCCAGGCATGTGCCCTGACTGGGACAATAACCAGTGACCTCTCGGTTCACAGGCCGGCACTCAGTCCACTGAGCCGCACCGGCCAGGGCTGATTTGGCATTTTCTAACCCTTTGCACTCTGAGCCTTGGAGGCGGGCAAGGAAGATCTGGGGAAACGAGGTGAGGCCCACACCGGTGTCTGCACTGCTCTGTCTCCCAGCTGCAATGGGGTCAGCTGCGGCTTCGTTTTTATGGAGTGCCAGTGCCTCTGCCCGGCTCTCTGCCAGGATCTTACTGGAACTCGCTCCCTGCCCTACTGGCACGTGCTGTCCAGTCAGCTCTGAGGGTGTGGTGGGCCTGTGCTTGCTCTCTGGCAGCTTGGAAGGCTGAGTTGACTTCAGCCAAGAGAAGCTGAGGTCAGCACTACACAGGCGTTCTCCGCCTGCCTCCTCACCCAGCTCCTACAGACCACACTCCCCCAGAGCAGAGGAGGATGGGAGTGTCTCTTGCCTAAACATTTCTGTGGGGGCTTTCTTCTCTTGTTTGAGGTAAGCAGAGAGATTATGCTCACCACTCATGGGGGTTACTCAAAACCTTGGGAATCTGCCAACATCCTCAGGCTTTGCCTTAGGAGGAAACAATTGCCCTGTTCTTGCTCCTCTTGTAAACTAGACGAATATGGGGAGGTCATCTTAGGGTACCCCGAAGAAGGTAAAAACTCTCAATTATCCACTGATGCCTCCTCTATGGCAAGTGTTCCTGCCTGAGTAGCTCCGGGGGAGGTTGGACGGCTGGATAGGACCACAGGCTCCCATGCCACTCTCAGGTAAAATGCAGGCGCGGCCGACTCCTGGCGGTGTGCTTGGGGCTAGTGACCGTGGCTCCCCGAGCTTGGCCTTTCCCATCTGTGGGGCAGGGAAGGCCCGCCCGCCCGTCTCGCTGTGCCTAAGTGAGGTCAGGAACCTCACAGTCTGGCCCATGTAGTCAGAGTTCATTGTTTAAATCATAAAGTAATAAATATTCAGAATTTTTAAGGCCCAGAAAGAATGTATGAATTAGCTTGTCTCTCTTCTTTCACAGATAGGGAAGTGATCCCCTGGGGTACTAAGTGGACTTTCCCGAGTTAATTATAAAACAAAGACTAGAATCCAGCACTTCTGTTTCTGAGTCTGGGCCTGTCTCCCGGTGCCACACCGCTTACCCACTCAGTGGCTTTTCTCCTTGCCCAGGGATACCAGGAGCTCCCCTGTAGAGGCCAGGGTTACCCCTAGGACCACAGTTTTGTTACCCTGGGCCAGGAGGGAGTATGGCGTATGTATTGTAGCCCATGCCAGAGCTGCCAGCACCCCCTGCCAGCCCCAAGAGCCACACTGCACCTACTACAAGCTCACTGACTCCAACCAGGTGTCAGAGCGTCAGGATGTTGGTGGTCAACAGCACTGCCACTGGAGAAACACTTCCCCACATTCCTTCGTTCCTTCGGCAGGAAGCCCCCACTTCCGCCTCCCAGATGGGAAGAAGAGCTATTGGGTGCAGAACTGCCTTCTTACTTCCACCGAGACATGAAAATAAGACACACAGCCCGAGGAGTCTCTTTCCAAGTGAGTGAGGCTGCGGGACTGGAGAAGCCACAGCCCCGGTCCCACAACTGGAAATAAACCCCCACGGTGACAAAGAACTCAGGGCTCTGGCCACCGGGACCAGCAATTTTCTATTCTTAGAGTCGGGCAGAGGAGCCCGAGAAGCCACCAAAGAGGGGAAGAGGGGAGCAGCCTCGGAGCCTCACCAGTTCTGCTTTCACCCATTGTATTTATTGCTGTTCTATTTAAAACTTTATTTGAATAAAGACTTTTGCTGCTGTGTAGGCCCAAATATACATACATTTATTTTAAGTAGACCTTTCATTATAGCCTCCCTTATTTTCTGTACTGGAAAAATATACAAAAACACAGAGGTCACATTGGGGTAGATTTGTGTCCTGTAAAGTCAAGGACAGTGGATGTGCCCCAGGAGTAGAAAAAGGGAGGGGAATATTTGGAGAAGGCCGTACCTTCTGGTATGGCCAACTTCTGTAGGTGATCTTGGATGTCACGCTTACCTGCACTACATTTTGCAAGCCTCTGAGTGTCTGTAACTGACTTCTCTTCTACAAGCTGAGTCTCCAAGTCACACCGACCAGTGGCTTCCCTGGGCTTAGGAAGGACCCTGTCCTTGTCGGGCCTTGGATACCCCCAGTTAGCATGGCCACTTGTGACATATTTGTTTTTTGAGGCTCAGAAACGGGTGGCCAAAGAAAGGAGCCCCTTGTCATCCAGACTTGGTCAGACCCCTTCTGAAGAGAAGCAAGGGGAAGGCTGCACAAGGCCCTACGAGTTCCTGATTCTGTCCCAGTGCCATGCAGTCTTTTGCTGATGGACAGGAGAGGATAGAGTTGCACAGTCAAGGCTGCATGGTGGGTGGAGGAGAGGACATCACAGCCACTTCCGGCATCACAGAGAGTAGTTGTGTGAGCAGAGAGACTGGTCACCCCTCCCTTTCCGAGCTCAGGCAAGAGGATGAATGAAAAAGCCCATCTAGTCAGGGTGACAGCATCGTACGATCCTAGTGGTTTCCCACGATCCACACACACCTGAGCTCAATGAGAATGGGGCCTTAGTAAGAGTCACTTTTCCTGCAGAAATCTAGAGTCTTCAGCACAAAAGGACTGCTCTGTGTGTATCCCCCGGCGTCTGATCATCTCCCTGACCACTGAGGGAGCCAAGGGTTGTGTCCTGACCAACTGACAGGCCTGAGGCAAGTCTCTTGACTGCTTGAGGTCTCAGACTCCAAATCTGAAAAATCTGGAAGACTAGCTCGGCGCTCTCTGGGGAACCCACTGAGGATAATAACCAAAATTCATATCATACTTTAAGGCTTAGAAAGCTTTTCACATTTTCTCATTTGGCCCTTATTTTGCTATGAAGTAGAAATGATCCCCAGAGCACAGATGAAGAGACCAAGACACAAAGACATGCACAACTTCCTTGAAGTATCTGTGTGGATGCCTTCTGGTTGCCCACCTGCTATTATTTCCAGTACATCATACTCCCAGCTCAGAGATTCTATAATTCAGCTTTTTTATGGGTTTGTGCTGCAGACCATGTGTGTGTTCCCCAAATTCGCACATTGGCACATAATCCCCGATGTGCTGGTCTTGGGGAGATAAGTGGGTCATGAGGGTGGAGCCCTCCAGAGTGAGATTAGCACCCTTCTGAGAGAGACCCCAGGTGGCAGCCTCTATGTGGGGACTGTTTATGTCATGAAGGGCTGGATAAGGTTTGCTTCTATCACCTACATTGTCTTCCTTAGTCAGCTTTAAAGAATAACATGTGGTGGTGTGAGAGAGAGTAGCTTCAGAGGGTGCCAGGTTTCTGACTTGGGTACCTGGGAGGTGAGTTAGGGCTTTCCCTTCAGGGGCTATTGGGGAAGGCAGGGAAAGCAGGCTCCAGTGGGAGGAGGCTGAGTTTGCTGAGCTGATCTGGATGCTGGGCTTCGGGTGCCCGTGTGGAGCTCGAATGAGAGCAGGTGTGCACATGGGGATGTGTGAAGCTTGGGCACAGAGCTGTGGCAATCAGAGGCATGGGGGTGAAGGAGATGACGGAAAGCAGGAGCCAAGCAGGAGTCTTCCTCCCATCCTCCACAGCAGGGGCCATCAGTGTGATGTCGGAGGAGCAAAGGAGAGTCTCTACAGCGTTTGTTAAGGTGGAGTTACAGTGAAGAATGGTCCCATGGGAAAGCGACATGTGCACTCACAGGCACACACATTGTTCTATGATCAAATAAGTTCGGGGGAATCTGCCTATTTAGAGAATATCAAAGGCTGACAAGCTCTGCAGAAAAGAACCATTGCATCTTTGATAACTCAGCTCTCCCCATGAGCCAGCTGTAGTCAGAGGTTATTCCAGAATCTGAATGTCTTGGGGTGAAGGAAAAGACACAGAGCAAGGACAGTGCCCAACTCTTTATTGGTCAGATGAAACCATTGTGGCTCAACAATTGATTCTAAGTTCACAGCTGGCTACAGATACACGAGGGTCATGGTTGCCACCTAGTCCCTTGACTCAGTCTAAGAAAATTCCAGTTGATACAGCAGAATGAAAGCTGGTGCCATACTTTTCAAAATCGACTCATCATAGTGGTTCTAGAACAGCATTGTCTTTGACCTTGAATTTGCATTCTGGCTCTGTCATTTCTTAGTTGTATAATCTCGGACAAATCAGCTAACTTCTATGAGCCTCTGTTTTTTTCATCTGCAAAGGGGGCTATAACAGTAACTGTTTAATAGGATTATAATTAGATGTGACTGTTAACCTAAAAATAAAAGGCCAAAGTGAGAGGCAGTAAGAGTTTATGTGAGATCTGAAAGAACAGCTACTCGTAAAGCACTGATACAGGCAGAAATCCAGACAGTGTTCTGATTAGGAGGTGAAGGCAAGGGGCATTTATGAGAAAGGCAAGGGGAGCTTTCACATGAAAGAAGGAAGGACTTTCCATAGCTGCAGATAAGCCAACACCGTGATGCAATTTCTAGGGAATGCTTTTCAGTTTCAGTGGGTGGTCATGCTGTCCTCCTGGTTGTCACAGCAGACAGATATTTGGAATGCAATGTTGCTTCAGGCCCAGTCCAAAGATTATATTGCCCAGTTTTAACATTCCAAAGGTTTAAGGAGTAAGACCAGCTAGGCAGTTCCTCTGGGATGGCAGCTCCGGCTCCATTTTAAAGTGGTTCCCTTTTTGTTATCTTTTACATTACTCTTAAGAAACGGAAGCTTTGAGGGGGGACCTGCTTGGAACTGCACAGCTAACAGAGATAAGGCTGGGGCTGCAACCCAGATCTTTGGGCTCTAAATCTGGGGTTTCCTCCATTAACCCAATCATGTCTACCAGGATCCTTTGACTTGGGCCTTAGGGTTTACCTCCAACAATACCCTGGCATAAGGACAGCCCAACTTCCAAGATGCAGAAGGCTGGGGATGGTGGCCCAATCAAACGGGAGACTAGAGATCTTCTGGAAGGCAGCCAGAGGGAGGGTGGGCAGGGGGTGGAGTAGCTTAACAGACATTCCTAAGTCTCAGTCCTAGAAAACTTTTAAAAATACTGATTCTGAGATTGTACACCAGTCTCAGTCTACCTGAATAGCAAGTTGGGGTGATGAGGCAGACCAACTCATCTTTGAACAGATCCACAGGCAATTCTGAGGTGCCGCCTGAATCAAGAAGCTCTGTCCTTTTCTGGGCAAAGAAATCATGCCCAGATCATCCAAGAGTCCACGGTGCTTACAGATCAGTGCCTGAACCCACCTGCTCTTTGAGTTTTCCTGTGTTTCATAGAATCCAATGTAGGTATATTTGGGTGGGTCGTGGGAGCAAGCTTCTAAAAAGCCACAGGGGAAGAATTGTATCTCCGAGTGTGAAGAGGGCGGGCCCAGCTTCGCTTCCTCCTTCTCCTCCTCCTATGGACTTCCTGTCGTCACAGCGTGATGACATTTATTCCCCCTCACTTCTCCCTTTACACACACAGTCTCAGACATCCTTGTTGCCAACCTTGCCGCAGCCACCTTCTAGGATAAGCACCAATTCTGCCTAAAGGACTGAGGAAAAGCACCTGCAAAAGGTAAGATTGGTGACATTTTAACCTGGGTTGAGAGTGGAGACCTGAACCATACAACGTGGGAGAAGTTATCTACTCAGGAGTCTCCACACACTTCTCTAGTCACCCTAAAGTCGCCTGCTTCTGTTTCACAAATATTGTGCAAGAGGGTAAAAGGTCAGCACAATCCTAGTAACCCTCAGGAGGCAATCTGGCCAGGAAGACTTTTAATGAACCGGGTTCTCACTATCTGATACCACTTTGGGTCAGGGCATTCCTATGCTTAAACTGCCTCTGAACTTGTATTTCTGAGTGTGCTCATTTCTGATGCCTGGAGCCTTCTGTGAGAGATGGAGTTGAGGAGGTTTTTGTTTATGCTCTGGTCTTTCAAAGACAGGTCTTATGATTTTCAGGTGAGGAGAGAACCAGTTCTAAATGGCCAGGGCCATTCAGAAAGTCACCTGGGAGAGCAGGTCTTCTGTATGCGAGAAAATTTAAAAAGTTAGTGACTTCCTTTAGAGCCACTAAAGAAAAGGATTGCTACAAATCACGACACCCAGCCCAGCCAAGAGCACAGGATGTGCTCAGTACCTGTGTTTCACGTGCTGAAAGGTAGACATTTCTAAGGGCTACTTAGATCAGTTGTTCTCAGATGGCAGGGAGGGCATTGGGATCCTCAGAGTTCCACCAAATAAGCTTATTCTTGGTGTACAAACCATGAATATGAATAAATATGACTTGCACCAGCCAATGAAATATAATATGGAAAGGGTTCCTAACTTATGCCCTGTAACTAAAGATCAGGTCTCAAGGACACAGAAAGTCACAACCAAGCTTTGGTCCTGGCTTTCTATGACTGTCATACTGGCTGGGGGTCGGGTCACGATGGGAACTCTAGATCAGACCCTTCTCCTTCCAGGACCTGTGAGAATTTCTCCTGGAGGGGACAGGAAAGTTCCCTAGGACCACAACCAACTATGTAACAGTGGGGGATGGGAATTCAGCCAAGGGATCCAGGTCCCCAAAGCTCCTCAGGGCCTATTGAACCTTGAATTTAACAATAAAAACAAGCCTTAAAAATAAATAAAGTCATTTAATAATCAGGAGTTAAGCACCTTCTGGGGCCAGACATTGTGCTGTGGAAGATGCTGGTGGGGAGGGGGCTGGGTGGCAAGATAGGAAGCTATTTGGCCAGCAAACCGTCCCGCCCTTCAGGAACTCCCATGAGCTAAGTGATGTGAGACATGTATGCAAGTGCTTCAGAAAAACGTTGAGCAAAAGCAGAATCTTAGCTGCTGGCTAATGAAGAAGTTTCGCTTTCTCAATTTCCACCAGAATATGCACTGTTTTGAAATTGTGGTTGAATTGGAGCAGAGGCTGAGCTAAAACTTGATTTCCTGTGGTGTTTCCTGTGTGGGCGGTTAAGAATATCTAGCCTTTAAATGAGGGGACCTTTCTACCCCTGACAAGGAATGATTCAAAGCCCATCTCTTCACAACTACCACCACCTAAGGGACTCAGCTTTGACAAATGATGAGAGTTGCCACCTGGGAAGATCAGACTCTATGGTCTTAAGTTTCTGTGTCCTCAGTTTGACCTGTTACTGCTCAGAAGGCTCCAGACTTCCTCCCAGTGGCTGTGCATTGTGCTCAGTGCTGGGGGCCGAGGATAACGGATGTGGTCATCCAATTCAGGGCATGCATAGAGCCTAGCGTGGAGGACAGACACAAATACAACACACAAACACAACACAATGTCTTCTACAATAAGTGGGAGAGTGTGCACCAAACGTGGGCATTCAGGAGTGTGCCAAAGGCTCCCTGGGAGAGGAGGTAACTGCTTGAGCTCATTTTCAAAGAAGTATGAGTTTGCTGTGGAGACTGGGGTAATGGCATTCCAGACAGAAGACAGTGTACGCAAACTCAGAGACGTGTGAGCCCCCAGGTGCGTTAGAAAGGAGAGCAAGCAAGACTCAAATAGAACCAGCCATGGTTGCAGGACCACAGGAAGTGAAACTCCCTTTCTTACTTGGTTCTAGAGTCCCAGCTCCTGAAGGTGGAAAGCAAGCTCACTAAGCTGGTGGTTCCTTAGCCTGGCCTTGGAGGGGGCCACACCTGAGACATCCACAGGGCAGAACTGAGGGGATGTGAACTGAAATGAGGGTGAAGAGGCACCTATTTTCCTCCTCGACCTAGATTGTGGGCTCTAGTAGAGTGAAGGATAGGGCTTTGTGCAAGGTTACGACTTCTCTCCCTTTCTCCCTCTCTCTCGGCTTCTGTGAGAATGCTGCAGCTTCAGGAAATGCTGTGTTGATTCTGTTACAGTGGTTTGGTTTATGTTCCTATATTAGTCAGTCCACAGTACTTCCCATACCATGTGAGCATTGGATGTAGGCAGACCACTCTGGGCCTAGACACTGGGCACTTGCTCTCAGGGAGCTCCAGGACCAAGCTGCCACTGCAGGTGCAGAGCGCTGAAGCAAAGTCACCTGTGGAAACTAGTCAGCTATGTGCAGAGTGGGACTCTGGGGCGGCTGCTGGGTCACAGGAACAGAGGATGGTGGCCAGAGCTTGGGTGGTCAGCGTGGGTGGACTGTGGGAAAGAGGGAGATGATGTGTTTCTAAAGTCATAGGGTGGGCACTCAGAGCAGAGGCCACGCGTCCCTGTGTCAAGACACAGAGGCGAGGCCACTCTTCCTTCCCCATTTCTCAAGCACACCACGGACTTCCTAACCAAGCAGTAGCATTAATATATCATATGCATTGGCCAAGAATTGTGGTAAAGAAAAGATGCCACCGGGATACGTTTCTAGAATCATTTAAAATAAGAGTGTTGTATTCCAAGGGTTAGAGTTGCTCTTTAAAGAGAACTTGGAGATTGTTTCCGTTCAAATAATGCAACTCATAGCGAGAGCCCAATACATATTAGCTATTATAATATTCCAGTTGACTTTTCAGTTAAGGTGACGTGTCCAAAGTCATAAAATTGCTTAACTATTTAGAATATTTCCTAATTTTCTGTGGAATGCCCTTTCCTTCACATTACACTATACTCCCTCTTCTTATGGACTTCCTATTAAAGAGCATCACTAGACCATGTTCCTTGTTCACATAAAGAAATTTCCTGTGCATCTTAACCTAAGCCAAATAAAAATATAATTCAGTTACAAACCCAACTGATCTGAAATCCATTTATTTAATGTGTTTAATATCATATATTTAATATATATTTAATTTGTCAAACTTTGGTTTGATATTCCCCCTCTCAACTACTTGAGGAATAATGGGGAGAAAGGATTTTGACAACTTGCATCTTTTGAAAGTTGTTCAAGTAAATGTGGGCTCATGGCTTAACATTCATTCTATATCAGGAGTAAATAGAGGCATTAAAGAATTGTCCCACCCTGACTGGCGTAGCTCAGTGGATTGAGCGCAGGCTGTGAACCAAAGCATCGCAGGTTCGATTCCCAGTCAGGGCACATGCCTGGGTTGCAGGCCATGACCCCCAGCAACTGCACATTGATGTTTCTCTCTCTCTCTCTTTCTCCCTCCCTTCCCTCTCTAAAAATAAATAAATAAAATATTAAAAAAAAGAATTGTTCCATGGTGCCCTGGACTGTGTGGCTCCATTGGTTGGGCATCATACAGTAGACCAAAGGGTCATGTGTTCGATTCCCAGTCAGGGCACCTGCCTGGGTTGCAAGTTTGGCCTCTGGTAGGGCAACCAGTGGATGTTTCTCTCTCACATTAGTGTTTCTCTGTCCCTCTCTTTCTCCCTTCCCTTCTGTCTCTCTCAAAAATGAAAACAATAAGCTTGTCCTCAGTAGTCCTCGGTAGGATTATTAATCATCATCATCATCATCATCCCACAGTTTGTTCTTCTAAAAGGTTCTCTGATAGAATCTCAGTCCTTTATACTACCAGAGACTTAGGTTGTCATGATTTTGAGGTCAGAATCCCTTAGATCCTTTATTCATATTCAATTCTTAAACTTTTTATTTTGACAAAAGTTCATAGTTACAGAAAAATTGTAAAAATAGTACCAAGAATTTCCGAACTCCCTTGACCCAGATTTCCCAAATATTCACATTTCACCACACTTCCTTCACCTTTCCCTGGCTGTCCTGGTGGGCTTTCCTGGTGGGCTGTCTCCTTCCCTCTAAGTCTCTGGGTGTGTTTTTTCCACAAACAAAAACATTCTCTCACACATCCGCTTTACAGGGATCAAAACCAAGAAACCAACACACTGATATGGTACTATTAACCGTCTACAGATTTTATTCAGAGCCCACCAACTGCCCCTTTAATATTCTCTATAGAAAAAGGACATGGCTGGTCACGTGTTGTTTTTGACTGCCGCGTCTCTTTCGTTTCCTTTTATCTGCAATAGTTCCTGAGTCTTTCTTGGTATTTCATGACATTGATATCCTTGCAGAGTACAAGCACCTTATCTTCTAGAATGTTCATCTATTTGGGTTTGTCTGATGCTCCTTCATGTCTGGATTCTGGTTAGTCAAACTTTTTATGGAAATACCACCAGGGTGGCTTTTCTTATCCCAGGGAGAGCCTTGCCCACACCAGGCACAGCCTGTGCACACCATAGACAGGCCTCGCAGACAGGAACCTTCTACCACAAAGTTCTCTGTATTTTTAGGGTGAGGAAAGAGAACCTCTGGTCAACTGACTGTGTAGCAGCAGTAACCGTTCCTGATTTAGAGTGGCCTTGTTGTAAAGTCTACTGGCTCTGTAACAGCAGACTGGCCTTGTCTGAAGATCCCAGTTTCAGCTCAGTCTCTAGGGGCACTGATAATTTTCTGCTGAGCTCTTGTCTCGCTAAGCTTCCAAATGTTAGGAAATGAACCTCCAAAGTCATCTGGATTTGTCTATGTTCATTTTTTCTCTTCTCTTTGCTTCTTCTTTCATTCTTTCTTCTATGAATCACCAAAACCCCTCCCCTGAGAAGAGTACTGAAGGGAGAAAATTCCACCAGGCCACAATGTCAGGGAGGCATAAGCTGATGGTCTCATTCCATTGACAAGCGATAGAGAGAGGAGAGAAAACACATACAAGTTCATGGTTTTGTCACATTTTAGCATCACCTCTCCTCCTACAAATGCTTAGTACCCCCTGGAAGAGACACACATGCATAACCCCTGCCCTCCCCAACCCCTCAGCCCCTGCTCACAGGGGCTCCTCCTGGGGGCTCAGCACTTCATGGTGAGTAAGCTGAATCGGGAAGCAGGAGGCACAAAACCAGAAGGCGGGGCAGTAGAGGGAGCGTGGGCTTTAGGGCTGAACCACCTTGGCCTGTGCCCTGCCTTTGCTGGTCATTGGCTGCTTGATTTTGTGCCAGTCCGAACCTTGGGTTTCCTGTTTGCAAAGTGGGGCTATTGACAGCTAAGCTGCGCAGTTGATGTGAGGGTTATAAATAAGATATGTTTATGAAGAACTCAGCATTTTTCTGGGCTCAGTGAACTCTATCATCTATCTAAACTTATTCTGATGGGAGGGCCTTAATTTGGGGGCTCTCATGAACAACAGATGTTTTTCCTATTTAGGAAAAAGCTTTTCTTAATCAAGCCCCCGCTATCCTTCCCTAACAAACCAAAGACCTCCATAGGCTCTGTGTAGGAAGGGACAGGAAGCCGGTGATTACATGGCTGAATACCATGGTCTCTATATACATTGGCAAATAGATCTGTATATCAAGAGAAATGTATGTAGAGAACTGTCTGGAAAGATATTCACCCAACATACCCATGGTTATCGCTGGGAGGTGGGGTTTCAGATTTTATGCTTTCTTCTTCTTCTTCCTTAATTGTGTGAATTTTTATGTAAAGGACACACAAAACTTTTTCAAAAGGAGTTCACAAAAAATGAAACAAGCGAAGGATTATAAAATATGCCCCCGACATATTTTATTCCTGAAAATCTAGCAGGAAACTGTGTCACCCTTAGACATGAAGAGGTAAGGAAGCCCTGAACTTGATCTTGTAGTCACTGTTGACCGAACTAAGCACTCTGATGCTGAGCCATTCAGGAAATACTACCCCATTTAACCCTCAGCACACCCTTCGAGCTACACATGGATATCGCTATTTTAAAGATAAGGAAACCGCGCAAGTTAGAGAGGTTACGCAACTAACCAAGGCTTCTGGTATGTAGCACTGCTGGAGTTCAACCTAGATCTGATTCATTCCATCACTTGTGCTTATCAGACTGTGTTCCATGGAACAGCATGTTCCCGAGCGGTAATCTTCACTACAGGAATAGGTTTGTATAACTATATAAGGAGACCTTCTCTTAGAGACCCACATGTAATGACTTCCTCAGAAGTCATTCATTTAAAACACTGTGTATTGTTTTATGGGTTATTTTTATGTTACCCCACGTACTTCCAAAATTGTTTGAACACAGATTCTTCTAACTCCCTATTGTTTGTTTGTTTGTATTAACATCTCATAAATATAACAGTCTGTATAAACAACCTGCTGTCTCACTTTGAGTCCAGACTGGTCTCTAAGTTCACATCAGATAAGGCTGGAGATCAGCGACTGAAAGTTTCTTGAAGCTTCTGTCCAACCTTAGCCAGAGCTAAACTGGATTAAATTCAAGACTAGATTAGATGCAGCTGCACGTATTGGTCAAAGAAAAGCGAGGGATTGAACTAGAAATCCACAAGACACCTGCCCAAGCTCTTTGTTTGGAGGAAACTAAAGAGCAACTTCATCTGTGGCCTCCACGTTGAGCTGTGGGAGGTGGCCACAGCTGACTGCATTTCGAGCACAGATTTTTCCTGGAAGCTGATGTCAGGGGATTTCTTTACAGAGCCATGAGTCATGGGACTGGGCGTGCCAGCTTTGACTGTGGAGAGTGTCGGAGGTTCCAGGAGCCGTGGAAGGGGTTGGCAGGGGCAAAGCTGTAGGAGCTCCATAACTGACCAGTCACAGTGAAGGAAGGGAAGAGGGGAAAAGGCGGGCATTCTCTCTGGATTTACATGAAAACTGGGGCCATCATCGCATGTGGTAATAGTAGTGATAATCTTCACCAAATGGGCAGCTTTTCTCCTTCAATTTGGAGTGAGTCTGAGTAAGTGGAAAATCAGGGAAGGAGAAGGAAGAGGTTCTCCTTTCTGTCTGTGAAGGAAAGAATCAGTGGGGATATTCCCAGGTTTGTGGGCACCTTCTTAGTTGGGACTCTGTGGACAAGGAGGTTATGAGGACCTGAAGCAGTTGTCCCAGGACCCCAGGCTGTTGGGAAGGAGGTGACCCCAGGAGGCACATGGCCCTGTTCCTTCTGCATTAGTTCTTTGCCCGTGTCCAGAAGGTTAGTGTCTTCGCAGAACAGACCTCAAGCTAGAGGCTCCTGGCTCTGCAATGTCATAGTCTCTCCGCATACCAGATTATTTAGAGTCAATGAGCAAAATTCCAGTCATTTGTTCACTCAACAATCTCCTTCTTCTTCTTCTTCTTTTTTTTTTAGAGTAATCAGGTACTGTGTTAGGCTTTGAGGGTTCAAAGGTAAATAAACTAGCTTCTACCCTCAGAGCTCACATTCCAGTGATGGGAGAGGTAATTACACAGCAAAGAGCTCAGTGCAAAGATGCAGAGGCACAGTGTTACAGTCATGAAGATCAGGTGAAATCAGAGAAGGCTTCCTGGAAAAGTGACCATGCTTGACCTGAGTTTTGGGATGGTTACATAGCTAACCAAATTAAGGGGTCAGAGGGAGAGAAAGCAGAAAATTCCAGGAAAGCTCACGAGCAAGGTAAGGGAGGAGGCACAATGATAAGTATGTAATGTTGCACGTTAGATCTCAAGGTGTAAGACAGGGACTGCTGTCATGAGTTTGGAGAGATGGACAGGTGCAAATCAGGAAGGGCCTTTTGACACAGGTGCGCATGCCTAAAACAGCCCTACAGTCAAGGGAACAAACAGTCATCGTTCCCCAAAGGATATTTGTGGTCTTTTGTGACCCCATTCTCCTGCCCTCCCTCCCTCCCCGCCTAACGGCGCCTCCCCACTCTTCTTCATGCCCACCCCGAAGCAGTGATTCGTCAGCTTTCCACTGCTAAAGGTGTTAGTTTTCACTTTCTAAAATGTTATGTAATTGGATCATAGAGTATGTATGTTTTGTCTAGTTTCTTTCACTCATCATAATGAATTTTGAGACTCATCTACGCTGTAGCATGTGTCAACAGTTCACTTTTTTATTCCCAAGTAGTGTACCATTATATAGTTATATCACTGTTTATTTATCCACTCACCTGTTGATGGACGTTTGGGTTCCTTCCAGGTCTTGGCCATTACAAATAAAGCTGCTGTAAACATTTCTTTACAAGTCCTGTATAGACATATATATTTTTACTTTTATTGGGTACATGCCTTGGAGTACGATGGCTAGATCATGGCACAAGTGTTACGTTTCACTTTTTTACAAACCTGGCAAACTGTTTTGCAAAGTGGATAAACCCTTCTCCACTCTCCCCAAGAGTGTAGGAGACTTGCACATTCTCGTCAACACTTGGTGTGGTCAGTCTTTCTTTCATTTTAGTCATGCTAAGAGGTGGGCAATGGCGACTCATTGTGGTTTTAATCGACATTTCCTTGATGACTACTGAAGTAAAGTATTTTTTTTGCTTACTTACTTGCTACCTGTGTATCTTCTTTGGTGAAGCATCTGTTCAGATCTTTTGCCTATTTTTAAATGGGAATTGTTTGCTTTCTTGTCATTGAGTTTTGAGAGCTGTCTGATGTTCTGTGACTTGCAAGCCATCATTGTATACTTTGTACATTTTTTGGTTGTTTTAGGTAAGAGACTTTCCCTGGTTTTAGCTTCTCATGGTCAACCACAGCCTGCAAATATGAAATGGAAAATTCTAGAAATAAACAGTTCATAAGTTTCAAAATGTGCGCCATTGCCCTGGCTGGTGTGGCTCAGTAGATTGAGAGCCAGACTGTGAACCAAAGGGTCGCTGGTTGGATTTCCAGTGAGGGCACACACCTGGATTGCAGGCCAGGTCACCAGTAGGGGGCACACGAGAGGCAATCACACATTGATGTTTCTCTCGCTCTCTCCTTCCCGTCCCCTCTCTCTAAAAATAAATAAATAAAATCTTTTTAAAAAGTAGTTCAAAAAATAAAATAAAATGCATGCCATTCTCGTGGTGATGAACTCTTGCCTGAGATGTGACTTATCCCTTTGCCCAGGGTATTCACACTGTATATGCTACCTGCCCCTTAGTCTGTTAGTAGATCAGCTGCCACAGCATCATAGTGCTTGTGTTTAAGTGACTGTAACACTGCGTCACAAGACCTACGTCATCCGCCTCTCTACGTTTTCTCACATGTGCACTGTGTCATCTCATAGCCTCGCAGGAAGGAAAAGGGTGCAGACAGTACAATGGAGGTATTTTCAGAGAGAGAGAGGCCATTTTAACAGTACTTTTATTACAGTATATTGTTGTCATTGTTCTATTTTAGTATGTTATTGTTGTTAGTCTCTTACTGTGCCCAATTTTAAGTTAAACTTCACCATAGACATATGTATATAGAAAAAACACAGCATAGATAGGGCTCGGTATTATCTGGGGTTTCAGGCATCCACTGGGGTTCTTAGAACACAACCCCTGAGGGTAAGGGGGGGCAACTATGTATCCAAATACACCAGTAATCTACTTAACTGTATTTTAGCTTGGTTAAAGTAATGATGAGGGATTAAGAATAATTTTGAGGGTCAAGGCAAGAAGGAAAGAAAAAGAAGGACAAAGTAAAGGGAAAGGAAAACAGGAGGAAACAGATGTGAGTATTTGGCCGGCTCGATGGAGGAGAGCAGTTGGTCATGGAACGGAGGAGGCTGCTCAGACTCAGCCATGGCCCAACAAGCCACGCCTCGAGGCTGAGTTGTGGATGCTTAATGCCACAAAGAGCCCACCATGGATTGTACAAGCAACCTGCGCACCAGAAAAGGCATAGCTCTGACGGGGAAAGAAACCCAACTAACTGATTTTCTGTTTTACATATCAGTCTCATGTGTAGTTTTAAAATATGAGTCACTCTGTGAACCCCCGTACCTCTGAGAGAAATTAAAAATTGTGTATCTGGATCTCTAGAACTGAGGACCAGACTTTGGATCCTGGTGTTCTTCCTCATCAAGAACAGAATCCATTTTTTAAAAATTCAAGTTCTCAATGCCCTCTCCTTTCCTTTCTCCATTGGCAAGTTGTCGGCCATGTTCGCTCTGCTGTAAGACTGGTGCCTTCTTCTAGAGGCAGCTCAGTCATGGCTGCCCCTCCCCTAGCACTGAGCACAAAAAACTCTGTAAATGTGTGTTCAGTGAAAGAAGACCTGAGGCATAAGTATGTCCCTGCACTTCTATGGGGAGAGGTTTGTAGACCACATGTAGGTTGTCGGTGCGTCTCAGGGCACTTTAAGGTCAAGGCACTGGCCATGTCCACAACTGATGGACCAGCCTGCCCCTGCCCCTGTGGCTGCCTTCCAGAGTAGGTGCCAGGCCCCAGTCCCTGAGCACTGGCTTGGGGTGCGTCACTGTGACTCCCCCTCCCCCAAGAAGGGCTCTAGTGCTTACTGCTGGAGTGCTTAATTCAATGTTAAGCATCTTTGGCTGGCATCCTAGATGAGCCCACTGGTACCTCAGTTCAGAGACTATGAGTACAGGGAGTTTGGGGAAACTTCCCGGAGAAGAGTCACAGCTCAAAGCCAAGGTAATGCTAGAGATCCCTGAACCCTGAACATGTGCGCCCTCTGAACCACCTTGCAGAACCAGGTCACATATCCTCTATTTCCTTCTACTTTTTAGCGCAAGAATACCCCAGAATGGGCATGAGTACTTTGAAATTGCTGAAGTATGTCCTGTTTTTCTTCAACTTGCTCTTTTGGGTAAGTAAGTCTCTTCTGAATGTGACTGAGCTCACCTTCCCCCAGGTTAGCTCTACTTTTCTCCTTTCACTGAAGAGCATTGTATGAAGTGAATTCATGCATGCTTGCATTGCGGGCAGTCTTCCCAGCCTAAGAAGAAGGGAATAATGTTTGCCTCCCCTTTTCACATCCTGCCACAGTATAACCTTGCAAAATTGAAAGGTACCAGGGCAATTATTTATGGGGATACTGCTTCTCACTCTATGGGAACTGTAGGCAATTACGGCTCACAGCTGACATCTATGGGTAAGAAACCTGAGACTTGAAACTCTGTTTGTTGGGCACCTCTCTCTTCCTAGCTTTTATGTGCCCCCTGGATGTCTCGGGAGAGTAGCTGGTTGAAAGACAAGCCACATTTTCTAGGGACGTTTTACCGTACCTAATCTAGCAATTGAATTTCAGATATAGGATGAGTTGGTACTCATGTTTCTATGCAAATGTTCTTAGAAGTTGGCTCCTCCAGTTTCCTGCCCAGCAAGATGAACTTCTGAAACAGGGCACGCCCCTGCCCTCATCTGCAGTTGTGGTTTCCAAAGGCAAGGCCACGTGGAAGCAGCTGAGGTCAAGGAGTAGGGATCTGAAGCATGGAAATAGGATGCTCCTCACGGGCGGGGGCTTCCCCTCGTATCTGATATGGGTGGGATGAGGCATGAGGGACATGACGGGAGGACGCTGGGGTCACCCCTTTTCTAGGAGTGTGGGGAAGGCTGGGTAGAGAGGGTGTCCAGCAGAGTCCTGAGATAACCAATGGGGAAAAGTGATTCTGACCTCAAGGAAGCGAGAATACGAGAGGTTGAAGGACCACGCTTTACATTGCAATGTTGTGTGGTTCTTCCCTTCAGTTCTGTGGCTGCTGCATTCTGAGCTTTGGGATATACTTCCTGGTCCACAACAAATTTGGGGTACTCTTCCATAATGTGCCCTCCCTCACGCTGGGCAATGTGCTTATCATCGTGGGCTCCATTATCATGGTGGTTGCTTTCCTGGGCTGCATGGGCTCCATCAAGGAGAACAAGTGCCTGCTTATGTCGGTGAGTTTCTCGCAGACGTGGTGCCCTCTGGAGGGCCTGGGGGAGGGGCGGGGCATAAAGGCTGAAGGCCCAGGCAAGATGTGTTTCGGCAGCTCACCTGTGGGCACAGGGAAATCAGAGGAACGTAGGACTGGCATCTGCCTAAATCCCCCTCACATTAATCGACATTTTCAGAATCCCAGAGTCACTAACTAATGGAAAATCTAGTCTCTAGAGTCTTCTGAGTGCTGTGTCCCTCCTAAAGTGGCAGGGGTTGCTTCCCTGTCTCATATCTGCACGAGATACAACACTGTGTGACTGACCGGATTTGGGCGAGGGTCTAGGCTGCAGCCAGAGGTCTAAAGTGAGGGAAGCCAGAGCTTTTCGGTTGTCCCGCTCTGCTACCTGTCCTGAGGAGCACCTGGAAGCTCAGGTTGTGCCTCTAAGCTCTATGAAGGAAGAGCCCCTCGTTTCTCTAGTTGGCCCAGCAGAGAGCTTGGTATAGGTCACTAATGGCCTTGGTTCTTCCTTAAGTCATTTGGTTAATGTTCTTCCCCTTATGGGTCAACTCAGTCTGAGAGCTGAGATAGAATGAGAAAGTCCCTCTTCTCAGATAGCTCCCAGACTAATGGCAGAAGGTGGAGGATGGCAGGCGTGAGGAAAAGGTTTTAATTCACATTAGGGCAAAAAGGCAAAGGAGAGGGAATAAGTGAGAATGTGTTTTCTGTTGTGTGTGATTAACATACAGGGACTAGGCATCTAAAGGTGGAGATAAATATGAACTAGAACCATCACTTGAGGTTCTAATGCATATTCTCCCCATCTGCCCAACTTACCGTGCTCGTGCAGAAAGGACCAGGCCCCAAACTCGAAAGGCACTTGTCTTTTGCGCAATTGTTTTGGTAGGCTGATGGCCAAATCATTTCCTTGATCCAACAAATGGAATTGCATATACATGATACACATGGAGTCCAGTAGACACGTGGGGAGAAAAAACCCAAAGTTAGAAGACAGCTGGTCTACCCTCTAGAGCCTTGGGGTCCAGCTGCAGGAAAAGAATACTTATTCCTCATCAGACAAGAGAAGGCTCCCGGAGGCCCAAGCAGGCAGCAGCGAGCACCTGCTGCACTTGGGCAGAGATGTAACTGGATGCTCCCAGGATGCAGCGGGAATGGGGGAGGGCCTGGGACCCCTGCTGTGAGCATGTCTCTGCTTTGCCCCCAGTTCTTTGTCCTGCTGCTGATCATCCTCCTTGCTGAGGTGACCTTGGCCATCCTGCTCTTCGTGTATGAACAGAACGTAAGTTATACAGGACACAACTCATTGTCCTACTGTGGAGAATGGGGAGCAGGCCATGGACAATGGGGCATAAAACAGGTCTCACAATTAGAGGTAGAAGCGAAGTAGAAGGATAGAGGGAAGAGATGAATCACAATTAGGGAGGTAAACCTTTATGAAGGATGTTGCATTTCTGTGATTCTTTGAAGAATAAGTGGGAAGAACAGTAAAAGCAAGTTTATTTTACTTTTTTCCTATTTACTTTTCTCCATGTATCTGGCAATACAGAATGTATCTGTCCTGGTACCTGAAGGAGCCCAGGCTTCGACTGTCCCTTTTTCTCCTTTGTGAAACCAGAGTTCTGGAAGCCCAAGAGACCACCGTGGGCTTCTTCCCATGATGTCATCTCACCCTTAGCACTTCTACCTCTAAAGGAAAATGTCCAGAATGTCCCTCCTTCCCTTCCTTAGCTCTGATGAAACCATTTGGAAGGGAGGAGCAAATGGGACCACTCATCTATATTAGAAATTCCTTGTTCCTTGAACTCACCTGCTTTCTCCGATGTCTCCTCTGCTGGCCTGCGCCCTGTGCAGCTGGATCGCTCTGTGACTGAGGGTCTGAGCGACAGCATCCAGCGATATCACACGGACAACAGCACCAGGCAGGCATGGGACTTCATCCAGAAATATGTGAGTACAGGTGGGAGAGATTCTCCCCAGCTCAACCCTCACTTAATTTTCCAACCTCTGTCCCTGGCAGCTCAAAGGGACTTCCTTTCCTGAAAGTTTCAGAGTCTAAAGTCACCGGCCCCCAGGTCCAGAATACACCCAGCTATCACAAACAAGAGAGACAGGAACTGGTGTGATTGGCACCATGTTGCCTATGTTCCCTGTCATCCTTCACCAAATTAGATAGGCTCATTGTTGAAGCCCTACTAAGGAAGACCTAAACATGTCACCTAGAATAGTTTGTGTGTTTTCCAAAATTTTTCTGAAAACAGAAACTATGGAATACAAGGAATCTCTTGAATTCCTGAGTAGCCCAAACCCTGTTTGCTACCTAGCTCCCCAGACCCCCATACCTCATGCCTCCTCCCCACCCACAGACATATACATGACTCTGCATCCCTGTCTCGTGTGTTTGGGGATAAAGCAAGATCAGGGGACCAGCCTGGCACTGGCAGAGTCCATGCCACACACAACACTGCTGTGCCATATGGAGCCACCTGGGGCCCTGCTGTGCCTTTCAGTATGGAGAAGACACAGCACAGGAAGTAGAGCCAGACCAGGACTGGGTGGCCTTGGGACAGTCACCCAACCCCTCGGAATCCCTGATTCTTTATTTTCCAATTCAGTTTGGAAGACTTTTTACTATAGAGTTTTCCAATTCAGTTTGGAAGACTTTTTACCTATCTAAAAATAAATAGACTAATAGCAAAGTGGATCCCTAGGTACTTATCACTCAGCTTCAACAGTTAATATTTTGCCAATGTGTCAGCTAATCCCGTGTCAGTTTTTTTTTTTTTGCTAGCATGTAATAAAGTAAATACTAGATGTTATGTCATCTTGCCCACTAAATATAATAACCTCTTTTTTTAAGGAGACAATATTTTAGAGCAGTTTTAGGTTTATAACAGAACAGAGAGAGGTACGGAGACTTCCCATACACCCCCTGCCCCCACACACATGCAGTCTCCCCCTTATCAATATCATTCATCAGAACAATTCCTTTTTTTTACCAAGGATCAAGCTACATTTACACATAATTATCACCCAAAGTCTATAGTTTATATTAGAGTTCTCTCTCAGCGTTGTATATTCTATGGGTTTGGACAAATGTATGACAT